>NC_141074.1:10704223-11929223 GCF_041138505.1 Cibotium barometz
TAGATTCTAAAGTCTTCCGCGTAGCTTCTACACTCATGTTTCTCATCCAGAGGGGTGAAAAGAGCATTATGAGTTTATCTTTGATGCATTCATAAGTCTTTGTTTTGGCAGACGTGGGAATTAATTCTTGACTTTGTGGTTCGAGTGTTGTTGAGGTGGTAGGTACAGCTTCTTGTTGGTTACCGTTGGGGTTGATTAAACACACAAGCTCTTCTGTCGGTGTTGAATGCATGAGAGATTTTGAGTGGTTTTCTTGATGTTGCTTGGGCCTCCATTCTTGTGGAGTCTTAGGTGAAGCTGTTGGGGTTGAAGTCGGTGGTGAGGCTGTCTTCACTTTGTTTGATTTTGGTAACCATATGATGGGATTACCATCATAGTATCCTTGTTGTTGAAGCACGTGCACAAACACCCATCGTTGATGAACATGCTAACGCTATGCTGGCTTCGCACGAGAGAAGAGCACTCCTCCAAATGAGGATTTGAGAGGCTGCTTTAATTTCGTAAGGGATTCATCGAATTTCTCATGTGCTTTTTCAACTGCATAATTCATGCAATCTGCCTCGAATGACTCTTCTTTCGAGAGTACGTCTTCCTCTTAAAAGGGAAAGCGATACTCCTTTGGGTTTTGTATTTGTGTTGCTTTGTTAGGTTTGACATTAAAAGGTTCAATCACAACTGGTGATCATGTACGACACTCAACAATGCTATGCATGCTCTCTTGAGCTTGCTTTTTTCGTTCCACATATGTCATGTGATCATGATTTTCAAGTCGGGTGGTTAGGCGGGTTCTACTTTCTTGATTGGTCTATGAGATGCACCTAGTGACAAATCAGAACTTGGTTCATCCACACTAAGTGAAGTACTAGAACTTGTATCATCTTCTGACTTTCCTTGGATCGTCAGGTTTTCATTAGATTTGCCCATGCGACGAGAACGAACTTTCTTTCGAGCTTTTGTATCCGAACTTTCTTTCTGGCTTTTATATCATGTGTTGCACATGTTGGTGTTGTGGTTTGTGTGGTAGCCTTTGAGGTTGATGCTTCAGCATCATGTGCAGCTTTTGGCTCTTTTGGGTTTATGTCCTCCACATGCTCTTCTTCCATGTCCTTTATTTCACCTTTGGTTTCGATAGTTTGTTGCCCCCTATTTTTATTGGGTTTAGAAGGTTTTGTTTCTTCTTTTGGCTTATGTTTTAAAACATGTTCCTCTATCCAATTCGAAGTATTTTCTTTTGAATTCTTTTTAACTGTTTCTCGTGCCTTGGCTTGTAAGCGTGTAAGCACATTCAAGGGTACCATGGACAATTGCCTGTTTTGTACACTCAAGATGTTAAGAGTGTATTCTGTGAGATAGGTTGCAAGGGAAGTAACTCATCTTAGGAAATCTTAGAATATGTGATTGACTCCACATCATTCACATATAGGTTGCAAAGTGTCAGTGACTGTGGGCATAGAAGTATTCCAAACTACGCAGTCTACTACTTTGTGCGGTCCATAATAGAAACACTGAAGTGTTCGTTGAACTATTTCTTGAGCAGTTCTGACCCTTTGAACTGTTTCTATTTGGGGCACGGGAGATGGAGGTTTTGAGTTAATTGTAAATGAATTGGGACATTGGGGAGTGTCATGACCAAAGGTTTTACAATAAATGCAATACAAAAAATTTTGAATTCTTTTTAACGGTTTCTCGTGCCTTGGCTTGTAAGCGTGTAAGCACATTCAAGGGTACCGTGGACAATTGCCCGTTTTTTACACTCAAGATGTTAAGAGTGTATTCTGTGAGATAGGTTGCAAGGGAAGCAATTCATCTTGGAAAATCTTAGAATATGTGATCGATTCCACATCGTTCACATATAGGTTGCAAAGTGTCAATGACTGTGGGCATAGAAGTATTCCAAACTATGCAGTCTGCTACTTTGTGCGGTCCACAATAGAAACACTGAAGTGTTCGTTGAACTATTTCTTGAGCAGTTCTGACCCTTTGAACTGTTTCTATTTGGGGCACGGGAGATGGAGGTTTTGAGTTAATTGTAAATGAATTGGGACATTGGGGAGTGTCATGACCAAAGGTTTTACAATAAATGCAATACAGAAAAATAGGTGCCTTGTACACATAATGGGGATTGGGATGGACGTAGTGATTGCATTGAACACAAGGCATCTCGCCCATCACTTGGAGAGGCATTAAGGATGGTTGGTTTTTAGGGGGCTCATCCTCTCTTGGAGATTCTGGTCGAAGCCTTTTAAGCAAGGTTGCATAGAATTCAGGGAATGACAATTTCGATAATAATTTTTCTTTAGCCATTGCTTCACTTGGTTTAGATGAAGAACATCTCGTATCGTGATCATCCTCCATCATGTTGTCATCTAAACATATTGCTTCTTTACAACATTGATCGAATGTTTCCAAATTGGATACAATAATCAAGTTGTGTAAGCTGTTATTCTTTAAGCCCATCATGAAACATCTATTCAATCAAGCATCATTTAGTTTCTCCCATGGCTCACATCGTGAGTCCAAGATTTTTATCCAAAGGATAAAATCTCCAATGCCTTCGTTTTGTTTTTACTCAATTGAATAAAGCTCTTCCACCGATCACCTTGTCTTGAAAAGCCGTGAATAAAGGCTGTTCGCAAGGTCTTAAAATTCATTTTAATTTACTGACATCAATGTGATGAACCATCGACTAGCCTTTCATACTAAGCATAGGTTCAACGCATGTACCTTGGTAGGGTAGTTTGCATTTCCAAAGGCTTCACATCGCTGTTCAAACATTTGTATGAAATGAACAGGATCAGTTGTTCCATCGTATTTGCCCATGATTTTGGAAATTTGTACGGCCGTGTTTTTGTATGAATCACTGAGGTCGTGTATGAGTGTTAATGTGGATAGGGACTCACTTAGACCTTGGGCAATCCTCCTTCCTAGATTAGTCAATACGTCCAAGGTGTGGGAATCTAGTGGTTTGCAAAGAGTTGGTACCTAGCATGTCTAAAGGCTTAGGACTTGTGATAGTGCTAGGCAAGGGGCCAAATCCTAGAGAGATTGATGTGACAGTGGGTGTAAAACCCAATGGCACGCTTGTTGTAGACATGGCAAATAGAATTGGGGGATGCATTTGGGGCATGGATCTCAATGGCTCGAAGATTGCAGTCATTAGGTTTAGTCTTGGTGTGAGCCCACATAATCCCTCTATCGTGGCCATATCTTGACGTTATCAAGCCTGTTTTATAGCCTTAGGAGGCCTGGCGTACCCTTCGCTGGGTTAAATGGGTGTCCATTTGTCCTAATTAGCTTAAGCACTATGCGCATGTAAACGACCTCTTAGAGATTTTTTTTCAAAAAAAGTGCATGCCAGTAGCATCCCAGATGGAAGAGGTCTTAAAACTTGTTTTCCATCATTGTCTCAAGATGTAATTTTTTTCGAAAAGATTTTTCGTATTTCACAACACGTTTTTGAATGTGTTCCAAACAGAATTTGGAAAAACTCTATATGAGAGAGTTGTAGTGATTTTAGAGTACTACAACTTTGTCTCTGTGAGTTTTTCGTGATTTCATCGTTTAGACACTCAAAAAGTAGCCTTAATATGCTTCGCAATCGTTTTCGGGCTGTTTTGGGTAATTTTTAGTGCTTTAAGGGCCGTTTTTTCCCTCGATTTCTGGGTCAAATTTTGAGACTACTGGTCGAAAGCCAAAATGATGGATTTTGCCCTCAAACACTTAAGACCAATTTCGAAAAGCTTAATGTCAGCTTTCCGATGAACACTAGAGCGTGTTCATCGGATTCACAGTCTAGGAGATATGAGACTCCAAACAGGGCTATTTTCTATACTTTTTATTATTTTTTGGGTGTGAGACCTTAAGGCGTGAACTGCTTAAGGTGTGAACCGCTCAAGGCGTGAGACCTTAACGCATGAAATGCCCTTTTTGCGAGGACTATTTCACAGCGTGAAATAGCAGATACGGTTCACGACATGAAACACGTGTCTAACGGATTATTTTTTTGGTGTGAGACCTTAAGGTGTGAACTGCTCAAGGCATGAAACCTTAACGCGTGAAACGTCCATTTTTTTGGGCGTGAACTGCTTAAGGCGTGAACCATCCTTTTTTTTTTTGCGTGAGACCTTAAGTCATAAAACCTTAATGGATGAAACATCTCTTTTTTTGTGGGCGGTGAGACCTTAAGGCGTGAAACGTCCAGGGTTTTTTTTGTCTAGAGGAAAATTCAAATTTCCTTGTTTGGGATAAATATTTTTTGAATTTTGAATTGGGATAAATATTTTTTGAATTTTGAATTGGGATAAATATTTTTTGAATTTTGAATTGGGGAGATATGGGCATTTTCCCAAAAAGGCAAGTGGGAATTAAAAAAACCAACACTTTTATAACACCCCCTTACACCTTTCATAAATATCCCCCAAAATGGACAATTTGACAACTCATTAGTATCTTTTCATTCAATGCTCATTAGCCTTAATGAGTTATGGAAAAAGGTGCTTAAGAATCAATCAAAGATTAATCCTTCCACTAATCTTTCCCCCCCTTTTGGACTAATCAAGGATACTAATTAACCACTAATCACTAATTAATTCACAACATTGAGCACATCATTAGAAAGATCATGGAATTGCTAAGCTATGTGCATCAACTAATATGTCAATTAATCTATAATAAGAGATTAATTAAACTCTTAATTCTAGTCTCTTCTCTTATTAAGTAAAAGAGAGTCAAATTTCTCCAATTGATGCAAGTAGATGTTTTGATGCATCTAGATACTCCCAAAACACCCAAAAACACTAATTTCGACCTCTTACATGATCAATTTCTACCCCCAAAAATATATTTTCTAAATATTTTGCTTGTTGAACTGATTAATCACCCTTACTAGTTAATTAAGGAAGATTAGTCGATTTCAAGGATTTTTTAACGGCTTCGAAAAAAATCTACAAGTTTTAAGCTATTCTTAATGCTTGCTAACACTCTAATTTATACAAATCAAACAAAAGACATACAATTTAAGCAAAAATTAATGATTCTAGCTCTATGTTTGACTCAAAAAAAAGTTAAAAATCGCTAAAAATTACATTCTACTGCATTTTTAGATGCAATGAAAGCAAACAAAGCCTAATACACTCTATGTGCAAGCCTTAGAAACATTAAAAACTAAATTAAAACAACAAAAACAATTCAAGCTAAAAATTAAGCAAAAAAGCATTCTTTATCAAACAAAAAAGAAAGTTATTGTATACCCAATCACACACAAATCACCATCAAAACCACATCTTTTTTATGGGACACTATTAATAAAGATAATGGGCAATGGATAATACGTAGATTAGAGAAAAATGATGGAAAAAGCCAAGGAATGACTCCCCGGTAGTGGTACTAAAAATGTTATGGCTCACTCTATCCCTCCTTGAAACACATCCAACAAGAGATTACCTAGTGAACCGCAACTGTCATGGAGGATCTTTCCAATGGCTGAGCTCGTAACCCTTGAGGTCTCCAAGCTCTACAACTCCTTGAGAAGCAATTCCACCGCGTCTCCCGCGAGCGTTGTCACACCGCCGATTGTACGTGTACTCATCCCTCCTCTCACCTCACTTCACTCACACACACTCACTAGCATGCATTAGAGAAAGAGATTATCACGAGAATTAGCAAGATCAAGACTATTACACAATGGGAGAGTCTTGTGTAGTATGAGAGATTTTCACTTATATACATGGTCATAAGTGTTCACACTCACTTTAAATTGTGGTCGACCGAGCACTTTAGGCTCATAAGAGGCCTAATGCTATTACAATGACCATTCTCATAATATATCCATGAAGTACATCACTTGGGACTTCATCCTAACTTACTACCAAACGTTCTTGAAGCAGGAATTGCCATAAGTATTTCGTCGGACCATGACGGGTGCCCATCCAAGTTGTAGATTTGGACACCATTGCTTCATATCTTGAATGTATGACCTTTTGGTGTATCTAACTTGACTCCTTGATATAAGATAATGGTAATAGCTCTTGTTAACCCTAGGAATGGGTTAACATTAGGTCCTTGAGGAAATTAGTAAATGCTAAGGACTGCTTCACAAGCATTACGGCTTGCTTACCCACATAAGGCCATACTTCCTCTTGAGAAGGAAATTGCACCCTCCTCTACGTGGATTTTTGCACAATAGTGCTACCCATGGGCATGGCTAGGTTGCCATCCAAGCGAGCGTGAATGCTCCTAAGCATAGATAAGATTTGATTTTTCTCTAAGGCCCTAGTCTTAGCAAATAAATTGGCAAGGGACTCATGCGAGATTTCCATCTTGGAATCATCCACATCCATGTATGTACGAAGAGCATTGTCTCCATACTTCTCCTCATCAAGGAGATCGTCCTGGGTGGGGTTATTGTCAGCCTGCAGATTGGTCATAGTCTAAGCTATGTCATCCATCACTTTACAGATGGGGACCGACGTGGTCGTCAAGGTCTATGGAAGGGGATCCACTAGCTCACGCAAAACTGATGGCAAGCAAAACTGATGGCAAGCAAACCGTGTCAGTCTAGCAAGCTATTGTGGCTTGGCACATATGCCCATGCTCGGCCTGCCAAAGGCTAAAAATAGGAGACAGGAGCCTAGAAAACCCACCCAAAACTCACGCAAAACTGATGGCAAGCAAACCGTGTCAGTCTAGCAAGCTATTGTGGCTTGGCACATATGCCCATGCTCGGCCTGCCAAAGGCTAAAAATAGGAGACAGGAGCCTAGAAAACCCACCCAAAGTCCCTATTGGGCGGACTACCCCCACTAGATGTCATTTTCAGGTTTTATTTGTTTTTTTTAACTTTTTTTTTGAATTTTGAACATATGAAAATAGATATTAAAAGCAACAATAAATAAATAAAGAAATTCAAGGGTGACTTTGGAACTAGCTACCCGGTCCCTAGGTGTGCTGGAGAATATCAGTGACGCGAGGCACTACGGCGGCGATGAATCCAGTGATGATGTCTTTGGCACGATTGCACGTGCGATGGAGATGGTAGCAAGAAAGAGCTTGTGGGTTATCAAACCTATGCATTATAGACTGGACCACCTCCCACTTATGAAGATGGTGGTGCCAACTGAGCGTGGGGTTATGCCATGTCTACTAAGTAAATGGGGTTTCCTCGCGAGAGTTGGAATCTCTTAGGTAAGGATTCAAGCTGCTGGTTGGCTTTGGGTGTGGTCCTACCTACTAGTTAGCTTTAGGTATGGTCCTACCTACTGGTTAGCTTTAGGTATGGTCCTACCTACTGGTTAGCTTTAGGTATGGTCCTTCCCTAGTGGTGGTTGAACTTGCCATTAGTTGACATTTGTTGCACAATGCAGTGGGTTGTACACAAGCTAAGAACTTGTTGTGCAGGGCCATTTTGTCCTTTGATGTGCCTTGAGATGCTATCAGGTTGAAGAGAGAGATAGAGCTCTTTACAATGGGCTTGGTACACGTGTGCCTACCTAGGTGCTAGTAGTAGTCTATGTGCTCTATTGGATGCTGCGATGCGTGTTGATAGCTTGCGCTTAATGTGTTGCTCTTGATTAGCTCAACTGATGTTGGTTGTTAGGGATATCTTAGCCATTTTGCTGGGCACCTTTTTCACTTAGCTGTTTTGAGTTGCTGTGTATACCCAGCTAAGCACTCTTGCACACGGACGATGGCATTCAACTGCTCCCAGCTGGCAAATGAGTTGTTGGAGATCTGGGTGCCTGCTATTGGCTAGGTTGTTGGTGCCGGCTATACTACAGGTGTCGTCTCTCACATGTGCACCACACGCAATCTCAAGAGTAGTGCAGATGATAGAAATGATAGCGGGAGATCTTTGTGGTGTCGAGTGTTGTTGCCATCTCTCTCACACGTGCGCTACACGCGCGAAGGAGATGGTGCATGCCGACTATAAGAGAGAAAACGATGGCGCGAGAGAGAGAGAGAGAGAGAGAGAGAGAGAGAGAGAGAGAGAGAGAGAGAGAGAGAGAGAGAGAGCCCTTGTCTACTGCGCAATCAAGAAAAGAGAGAGGGAGAGAAAAATGATGCGCTTCCCTCTCATGGAACCTTCTGTGTCAAGAGTTCACCACCCAAAGATTAAGGACAAGGTTCCTTATCCTTTGCGAGCCTAGCCCCCAATTGTGCAGTGAGGGAACGTAACCTCTGCTTTGATACCAATGTGACGTTCGTGTCACTACGGACATGCACAGGACACACTTTGACTATGCGGAGATGGAAAAGGCAAGGCTCATGTTCACCTCCCAGCCATAAAGCCAAATGAGGGATCCCCCCATCCCGCCAAGCTATATATGTAGTGGCCTGCCTACCTACACTTGCCCTACCGCCCACAGTACTCCAACCCGGACGACTTACTAAACCTTGGACTTAGTCGTCGCTCGCACTCCGACGTACGTACTCGAAGCCCGATCAAGCCTTACATGTGTTACACGTTACTTGACATGAACCTACATATGTGAGCCTACAGGCGTGAGCCTGTATACGTGATTCTAGACACGTGAGCCTACACATGTGGGTGTAGCGACATGACCCTGGCAAAAAAAAAAGACTTGAAATTTTCAAACCTGCTCTAAAAGTGCTCAAGACCTTTGATGCAAACATGATCTGGGGATTAATTGTGCTAAAAACGACAATACAATTAACTGTAGTGCATAAAACCACATTTCCTAAAACCTACCAAGCCTTTAATCCTAATAAACAACCAACACAGCAGAGTGACTTAGAAGCACTTTGATGCAAAATCGATTTGGACTTATTATTAGAAGTAGTAATATAATCAATTGTAATGCATCGAACCACACTTCCTCAAACCTACCAAGCATTCCATTATAGATAATGACCAACACTCAGTAGAGCGCTCCCCTATTAAGAAGGCTAGAATCCTTTGGATCCACCTCAAGTGAGGAGATTTGGGAAGAAATGAGCCAACGAACCACAAAGGTGAGCAAAGGAACAATGGAACACCTAGAAACACGAGCCACCCCACCACAGTCCTCCAAGCCCCAAATTCACCAACTAACTCTATAAATAGCACCATATATTTAATAAAAAAGGGCACTAAACCACCCTATCTTTGGGTAAAGCTCTAGTAAAGGAGCAGGATCAGGACCAGGAACCCCAAGGGTCAAACCATGTTTGATTTTATAAGGACATGTCTCTTTTGTTGTACCATTAGGAGGAAGTGTTCCTCGATACACCCACAACAAGTGCATATAGTGCAAGCATGAGTCCCACTCTCCACAGGAGCTCATTTTAGAAGCGATTTCACCACCGAACTGAGTTTAAGTTCTTCTCTGTTTGGACGAGGAAGAGGAAACATGGGGAAGGGTAAAGAGCCACTATCATGGGACTACCTTAATACAAAGGGATCCATAAGAGCATTCTCATCACTTAACCAGTAAGCCTGCAACCTTAAAGCCAAGTTGATGGAAGACAAGTGCCATTGGAAACCACACAGCTCAATCCCATGGGACAAGAGATCCCATATCGTGAAAAAGAGGGTTTTGCGCAACCACCTCCTTATGTGAATATGCAGAAGACATGCTAAGGTTGGTATTTGAAATAGGAAGGGGGTTGCAACCAACATATGCGATAACCTATCACTGATGAGCCTTTATTGTCCAAATCACTAGCCCAGTGTCCAAATCACCAGCATGAAGCGATAATCTATCACTAAGAATCTGGTGTGTCCAAATCACCAACATGAAGCAGTAACCTATCACTGAGCATTTGATATCCAAATCACTAGCCCATTATGAGTCACAAAACCCACAAATATTTTTGTAGTGTATGTGATGTCATAAGCTAGTATCTCATGGAAATAGCATGCCTTATCGAGGGGGGGGGGGGAGATGTCACTTTAAACATATATAACATAGCACCATAGTGCATGAAGGGAGTTTTTCTTAATTGTAAAACTTACATACCGTACACATGCAAGAGGGGACTAAATGATTAGTTGTTGGAAGACTAACATACCATATACATGTAAGAAGGGATTAAATAAATAGTTGTTTAATGTAAATTATGTGACTTTGGGCAACACAAAAGTTAATCCTTCTGCAGAGGAGGCAACACAAAAGTTGATCCTTCTGTGGAAGAGTCCTCTATAGATACATCACTAGGAGTCCTCGCTCTTGGCTTAAAGTCATTGTTAGCTTCCAAAAGGGATGATGCACTAGCATGAACGTGAAGGTGATTTTTGTTCCCTCCAATTG
Source organism: Cibotium barometz (assembly GCF_041138505.1). Classification (NCBI taxonomy): domain Eukaryota; kingdom Viridiplantae; phylum Streptophyta; class Polypodiopsida; order Cyatheales; family Cibotiaceae; genus Cibotium; species Cibotium barometz. Next base: position 10,714,470 of record NC_141074.1, read on the forward strand.
TGCAAATCTTGTTCCAAGCTTTTGTGGAAGAGTGCCCATGGTTGCCAAGAGATGGACCCAATCCTCACAGTCATCAAGCTCTGGGAGAGGTTCGTAATCCTAGTTCCCATCTTCACTATCCAATAACTTGCAGCATTTACACATATTGACCAAAAGTGGTTTGGGTAGTTGTGTTAGACTCATTGGCAAGAATGTTTCGACCCATGGGATGATTCATCTATGTCTTCAGGTTTATCTTCAAGGACTGGTTGTATTTGCGTATATAGATGTGATTGGTTTCCAAATCATGAACTAGCCTTGCTTCTCCTATGTAAGGCCTATCAAGGGGATCATCGTATATGATCCTCTTCTCTCAAAATCCATCACCACAAAATGTATGGTGGAAGCTTAGCTTGAAGGTCATGATCTTTGCATCTTGCAAGATGCCTATGGGTGTGTTCTTGTCGGTAAGCTTTGCTACAAGGCTTCTGCCTACAAGTGGTGGCGGGCTTTCCTAAGCCTCCCAGTAATCCCTAGTAATTATGTTGACACCAGCACCACCATCCAAGATTGTAGAGACCGTACGAACCTTCTACACAACAGGTAACATGACGCTTATTTCGTCGCTTCAAAATAGGGACTGGCATTTCCAAACTCCAACATACTTAAAGACAATGAAAATTAATACAACTTGAGTTAAAAATTCCATACACTAAAGCAACAAAATGCTTGTTTTGTCCACGTAATGTACTTTATTGCAAAAGCCACAAAATTTAGAAAAATACAGAGAAGAAAAAAACAATAGTTGTTTGATTCAAGAAATATTTGATGATTTAGCGTTGATTGTCTAAGAAAATCACGTCCCTCTCTATGTCCCCGAAAAAAGGAGGGTCAATGAGGGTGAGACGGGAACATATGGGAATATATTTATATACGAGAGGTTAGTTCCTTTAATCACCCCCCTTTTGGTGTGTGGGGAGGAGAGTCGATTCATAGTAGCTAGGCTACTTGGAATATCATTTTTTTTGGCAAGGAACATGACGCACCCTTATTTCTACTCCATCTTGTCGAGGAGGGCAGGGGGGCGTTCACTCTATTTGGAATGTTGTGAGTTCAATTCTCCCCTCGGCATTTCAGATAGTGGAGCTCACTCTATCCAGAATGTTCAAGTCCCTCCCCTCACTACTCGGAACATCTTTAGGGACAATATATTATAATAACTAGTATGGAACCCGCGCGATGTTGCAACATTGTTTGCTTAGCATGTTAGTTTCTCCTCTAGAAATTTCAAAATTATGACTCCTTCTACCACGTGTTAGCTTCTGAGCCACTTGGAACCTTAAGTTAATAGATGAAATAGATCTCTTTTGCATATTGTACCACCCCCCATTTTCTTTTTGGCTTTTTTCTCTCTCCGATGTATTTTTGCGTTGGCCACCCTTCTACCTCTTTAGCGGACATTTTATTTCCTCGCTTTCCCAAGCTTACAACTTTTAAACAAAGCTTTATAAAAATAAACATAAAAAAAAAGCGTTGCAACTCTCTACCTCTGTGCTACTACCCATTGCTGGCGACATTCTCTCCCTTTGCATGCGTTGCCACTGTCACCCAGGCTTACCTTCTCTCTCGTTTGCTGGCCGCCAGCGCCACGCCTCCTTACCTTCTCTCTTGCTTCACTAATTGCACCGGTGAATTACCTTTTCTCTCTATAGAGATCCTCTGAAATATTGGTCGCGGCTGGAGTTCATGAAGGGTGAACATGCCCAACAATCACCAGCGGGTGTAGTTCTGCTTCCAGCATGTAGAAACCCCCATCACGCGAGAAGAACATGCTAAGGTTAAGGGCTTGCGTAAAGGCGACCATGGGCCAGATTATTGAAGGCTTGCAGTAGCATGGTGGTGAGAGGCATGGTACGCAACGTGATGGTGAGTAGGATGGTAATGTGAGAGGCTCGCGCATGAGATGACTGGGACAGGGTCAAAGGCCATGGATTATAGGCTGAGTGAGGTGGAAGGAATGGAAGTCGAAATGTAAACTTAGGAAAGGAAGCCGGAATACAAAAGGTCAATCCAAGGGATTTTTTCCTCTTATTTTTTAAAAATCCAGGATTTCTCTTTTCTCTCCTCTCTTTATGCCTTGGTTGTCCATGGTTAATGTATAGTATAGATAATTGGTGTAGGGGCAATATATATTATAATTGGTGTAGGGACAACTAGGTAGTAGTAGGCAAGGGTAAGGCCAAAGGTTGTTCTCCCATACCAGCTTTGAAAACAAGCGATTCTTTGCTTATCTCCGAAGGCCAAAGCTCACAAAAACCCTAGTTCAGGCTCACAAACCCTAATTTGCGCCCTGCATAAAATCAAGCAGAGTCTGCATCGCGTGAAGAGGCTTCGGCGCAGAGGATCATGGAGCGACTGCGTTCCCAGCTTTCCAAAGTGAGGATTCCGGAGCCCTCCAATCGCATCTACAAGCAGGAGTGCTGCATCTCCTTTGACACCCCAGTATGTGCTTCTTCTTCTTTGTTTTCCTGCTAATTTCAATCTCGTGTTACCTTCTTTTTCCTACCATCAGACTGAACAATGCCATTTTAATGAACAAATCAGTCTGTAAATCATGTAGTAAAGCATGCTAATCATCTTTTCAATCCATTTCAACGCATAAATGAACCTTTAAATTTTGTAGCTCAGCATGCTAATCGTCGTTTTAATCCATTTTTTTTGTATTTGACCCCTTATTTATTCTGTGTTCTTCCGTTGTGTACATGTTTTCCCAACACAGTATTGCACGGTGGCATTTTAATCAGGGAATCAATTTGGAAGCCTGGTAGTTAAGCATGCTAGTCATTATGTTAACCCATAATCAAAGCTTTTTTCTCTGTGTTCTTCCGTTACACATGTGCCAAGTACATGTTATCCCATCACAGTACTGCGATGTGCTATTTTAACAAATGAATCGATCTGTAAATCTCGTCATCAAGTATGCTAACGATTGTTTTTGTGCATTTTATTTGTAAAAAGCGCATCTTTTTTGTGTTGTTTCTGGTACATGTGCGCTAAGTACATTTTTTAAAACCATCACAGGAGTGTGCCATACCTTTTAAATGAACAAGTCAATATGCAAATCATGTATTTAAGCATGCTAATAATTGCGTAAATCTGTTTTCTTTGTAAGTCACACCAGATCCTCTCCTTTTCTCTTGTGTTTTCCCTTTGCAGAGCAGGTGATATCCCATCATCCTTTTTAATTTGGCGCTCTCCTTCCATGCATTTTGTTTCATTTTAGACATGTTTTTTTTGGTCAAAGTGTATGGGAAGATTAATTATTGTACTAGATGGAAAGGGAAGGTTAAAATGTATGTTTTTCTTTGTTCTGTAATAGCCATTTCCTGTACATGGAAAGTGGGGTTTAGGTGCATTTTTTATATGGAGAGGGGAGGCCAGATATATGCTAAGCTCTTTTAATAGCGATGTGGCTAAAAAGAAGTGGTGAGATGTATGTGTACATTTAGCAGAGGTATGGGTAAAAGGAACGATAGGTATCTGTGTGGTCAGATGCATGTGTAATGAAGAGATTAGGGTTATTGTTTGGTTAAAGTAAGGCCAGACATGCGTATTGAATCTTTGTGGGAGCTCAGATGTATAGGGCAGATATGAATGTCCATATGGTATCAAATGTGTATGGGATATCGGACATAAGCTCAGATGTAAAGGGCAGATATGAATGTCCATATGGTATCAGATGTGTGTGGGAGATCGGACATAAGCACATATGTTAAGGGCAGATATGAATGTCCATATGGTATCAAATGTGTATGGGAGATCAGACATAAGCTAAGGTATTTACTAAGGTCAGAAATTTATGTATATGTGGTATCAAATGTGTATTGGGCAAGCTCAGAGGTTCAGATATAAATATTGCACCAGATGTCTCTGTAAATGGGAGATCATATCTATGCTTGTGCACTTATTAGTAATTTGCGGGATTTGGATCCATGACTGTTAACATGCAACAGTACTGTGGGCTTGCAGAGGTCAGAAGGAGGGCTTTTTGTAGACCTTTGCTCCTTTCTTGCGTTTGGCAAAGATTATGTCACGTGGCAGCATCAAAAGACAGGAAATTCTGTGTATTTGAATATAAAAGAGAAATCAAAACCAGACAATGAAGATCGACCCTACAAAAAGCCTACATTGCTTGCTATAGGTAATATCCCCTCAACATCGAGTAGTTGTTATTTGAGTTTGCTATTTCTATTTACCATTTGTTTCACATGAAGCTTAAAACTTGTGTAGTGTGAGTAGGCAATTCTGCACAATTTTTTGTCTGTGAAAACTGTCATGATCTTGTCTAAGTACACCGTAATCTCATGGCAGGTGTTGATGGGGGATTCAACACTAGAGAACAAGAATACGAATCAACATACAGTATTGTCATCTTACCAGATTTTGTGGAACTCCCATTCCCAAATGTGGAGCTACCAGAAAAGGTGGCTGTTTCTCACTTCTTGTTTTCCTGTTTAGGCTAAGAATACCGGTTTCTGGCATTTTGTCACTGGTTGTTTTTTAATCTTACTTGATTAAAATCACCATTCGACAATAATTTTTTTTGCCTTTTTATCTCTGAGATGTGTGAATGGGTTAGGTCAGGCTTGCAGTGGACGGTGTGTTAGCTGCAGTAGGAGCTGAACGGAAGGAGCAAGTTGCAGCTTGGACTGCCGAGAAAAAGCCAATCAGTGCTTTTGCCTGCAATCTCCAGCAACTTGAGAATGGGGTGCAGGTGCCACCCACTGGCTGGAAATGTGCCAAGTGTAATAAAATAGACAATCTCTGGTTAAACCTCACAGATGGCATGATTTTATGCGGAAGGCAAAACTGGGATGGGAGTGGTGGCAATAATCATGCTGTGGAGCACTATCGAGAAACAAAGTATCCTCTTGCTGTGAAGCTTGGTACAATCACTGCAGATTTAGAAGCCGCTGGTAAGTTAATTCTGGTGTTCTTGCCTCTAGTTACTGTTCTTTGTTAATGAATTGTTTGCAAGATCTTAAAGTGGAGAAGTCGGTGTAAGTGCTGTTTTTGTTGCATGATGCTCGTGGGGCTGGTTAACTGTTGTTCATTGCGTTTAATCAGTTGGCTAGGTCGTGTTCAAAGTTTTTTTTTTGTTTTTTTTGTTTTGGGGGGGGGGGTGGGGGGGGTTTGTGAAACCTCATGGTGGTCACATGATATCAAAAAGTCCCTTGAAGTTGTGTGAATGGATGTAGACTTGTTATTAGGGATTGAGTGGTTTAAGACTCTTCAAGTCCGGATAGATTAGGAGGTGAGTCAGGCCTGCATCCCCTTGTTGTTTGTTTGTTTGTTTGCAGGTTTTGAGTCTCATACCAGGAACGATCACGAGGAGATCCGGTGGGGATTTGACAGTGTCTCACACAGAGATTGATATGAGGATTGTCTCATGTAACATTCAAGGTTTAGGGGGGTCTCAGTGCGTTCATTGACGAGGCGTCCTTAGAGGAGAGCTTCAACGAGCTATGGTAGGGGGACCTATCGACCTTCTTTTCCTCCAGGAGCATCACCTTATTGAGGGGTGCACTCGCTGTTGCGGGAAGATTTTTCCAGGAAGGAGTCGTACTTTTTGGTTCCCATCCTTCGGCCCTTCAAGGACGCAAGGAGGAGTGTTTCTTTGTCAGTGAGCAGCTTTTGCCATCTCTGACTGGATTAGGAGTTATAGTTCCAGGATGTGCTTAGTGGGTTACCATTCTGATTGGTGAGGATAGCGTTGGCTTCCTCAACATTTATGCCTTGAATGCTGCTACAGGTAGAGCTATCTTTTGGAGCACTGTTCGATAGGCCCTACCCTAGGTTGATTTTTGGTGCATGGGCGGTGACTTCAATATGATAGAGGTAGGAGAGGACAGACTTGGAGATGGCACGCCCACAGTCTCTGGAGCGGAGTACTTTGCCAGGCAGGAGATGACACTGATTCTTAGGGGACATGACCCTTGGCATCTCCCAGAGTTTGGGTGTAGCCTTGGGAGTCTTAGCTTCTCTCGATCGGATGGGTGGAGCACTGGCCCCAACCTCTCTTGGTTGGACAGGTTTTATGTTGGATGAGTGGGCTTGCAGCTGTGGAGGCATGGTTGGTATTCTGACAAGCACTACTTTCTTAGATCATACCTCAGTTATTTTGTTCCTAGAGGACCCATGGAGGCATGACGGGCATGCGAGCTCCAGGATTCCAGATAGCCTCATTCAGGACCCCGAGATCTGCAACCGGAACGACAGATATGGGCAGGATTGGACTTTTCCTCAGGCTTTGTTGCGTGCACTTTGGATGATGGCTTGGGGGAGATCAATGTTTTCCTACAGGATGCAGCCCGGAGTAGATTGGAGGGATTTCGAGAGCAGGAGAGGAGCCTGAGGAGGGGCCTAGTCTCTTTACGACGTTTTCAAGAGAGTTACCTAAACCCGTGGATTGAGAGTCAGATTGTTGTCGCCCACGTAGAGATTCGGTCCATTGAGGAGAGGAGGGTGGAGTAAAGATATCATGCCAAGGCTTCATTCTGGACTCAGGCCGGTGATAGAGGTACTAGAGATTTCTTTGAGATAGCTAGCCCCCATAGGAGGAGAGACGGTATTCGCAGGTTGTGCGGCGAGGATGGAGCTATTGTTTTTGACCTCCCACATGTTAGAGTCATCGCCACGGATTTCTTCCGATCTCTTCTCAGTGGTGCCCCTTTATCCCCCAGTTGATGGATGCGTGCGAGAGTTGGGAGGCACACGAGAGAGGTGGTTCCTCCCTCCCTTCGGTTTTTATTTATTGACCCCTTTCACTTCAGAGGAGCTGGCGGAGGCGATGACGGCATTACCCAGGGGCTAATGCTCGGGGGAGGATGGACTTCTTGTCTCTTTCTTTCTTCGCCATTGGGACCTCATGGAAGGTGGCCTTTGCGCTGCCTTCAATGAGATTATGCTCACAAGTGCCATGCCAGAGAGGCTCAGAGTGGGCTGGATACCTTTGATTCCCAAGGAGGGTGATGAGAGATTGGAGATCCGGCAGTGACCCATCACCCTTCTAGGGAGTCGGGACAACCTATAGGATTTTGGCCAAGGCCATTAGCATGCAACTTTAGCCTTCTGTCCTAGACTTGATCCACGATACTCAAGACTGGTTTTGTTCAGGATTGGAGCATTTTGGACAACATCTTTACCTTTTGGGAGGCAACAGCTTCGGCCAGGATGTGGCACCAAGACCTCATTGTGCTATCCTAGACTTTGAGAAAGCTTGTGACAGGGTGGATTGGAGCTTTCTGGAGGGCACTATGAGCCGGATGGGATTCCCCATGGAGTGGAGTCTTAGGACTTTATTCAGCATCACATAGCCACGTTCTCATTTAGGGAGCCCGAGGCGACAAATTTCTCCTTTCGCGCTCGGTTTGAGAGGGCTGTCCGTTGGCACCATACCTCTAGGCTCTTTCTATTTGTCATCGAGGCCATGAGTAGTTTTCTCTCCACCTAGGAGACCGGACTCTAGGGATTGCGCCTTCCCTTCCGCACGTAGAAGCTGCTGCTGCTGGACTCAGAGTTTGCAGATGACACAGCAGCCTACCTCGCAGAAGATGTTGGGAATCTTCAAAGAGTTGCGGAGGCGATCGAGATTTTCTGTCGTGCATCAGGAGTGCAGATCAATTGGCACAAGTCGTGTGGTTTTTGGGTAGGTACTGCTTGCTACCATGTGGTACATCACTTCGTGTTGGGCCTTTTCTCGGGCATGTATTGGCCCGGTACAATGTTTAATCCGGAACTTCTTATGGGCCGGAAGTGATGGGTTTTTCCAAGGCCAAGGTGGCATGAAGAGTGAATGATCACTCAGCCACGTAGTAGAGGGGGGCTTGGCCTCATCGATCCTGCTATATACAGTCGTGCCCTATTGGACAGGTTTATTGTCAGAGGACTCCTACCCGTTGGTGAGCCCTGGGAGGACTTCCTCTTGGCTCGGATTTCGGCCCGCACTCCGAGCCTAGGGGGCGTGTGGCCGCAGAGTACCAGATGGATCTTCACAGAGATGCGAGCCCATGGTTTTAGCCCAGCCTTTGAGGACGGATTCACAGCCAGTCTACTTCGTGCTTGGAATCATCTCAGGCCAGCCATCAAAAAGTGTGTTCCAGTTGCCTCAGAGGAGCAGCTTCGGCATACCTTGGTTTGGAACCCCTCATCCCTTTACCCAGTGGCCACATGCTAGGGGCTTGACCGCATATATCCTTGGGCGCCTTGAGCATGGGACCAGTCAGGTCTCTCGGAGATTGGATTGCACACAGGCAGTTACCTCAGGAGGAGCAAGAGAGAGGCCTGACAGGGATCCACGGTAGAGACAGGCCCAACATTGACATAGACTCAGCTATTCCTCAGGAGTGCCTGACGCCTATTCCAGACCCGCCGGTCCCTCCGGTCCCTCCGGTGTGGTTAGGTGTGTTTACCAGACACGATATTCTTGTGGCGGTCCATGGAGCAGATGAGGATAGTGGTCTGCTCACTTTCTCTATTGGATCCCATGGTAGACTAGAGAGATCAGAGCCATAGTCACCAAAAACCAGAATCGGAACGGAAACGTTCGAGGAATGGAAAGAGGGAAACAAGTTTTTAGGGGTGGAAACGGCCATTTTCTGTGACTTACTTGGGAAACGAGAAACAACCATGGAAACAGATGGGGTCTTGAAACCGAGAAACGCGTTTCTAGGGACTGAAACGGCCGTTTCTTGTGACTATGATTAGAGCACCCCTTGGAGGATCTCAGAGGCCGAGGGTGATTGGTTTTTTGGCACAGGAATGGCACATAGATCTAGCACCGGCCAAGGTGGCCAGGGAGAGACACTGGCGGCTATGGATTTGGGCGTGCCGACGTCTCACGCGGCTGCAGTGGGACTCGGGAGAGTGGACTTGGCATGATCCCGCAGATCGGGAGGAGATTTTGGATGCCCCCTTCTTTGGCACTCCGACAGCATCAACACACTGGTAGTCTCAAGGCCTATCACAACGCTTCCTTTCAGATTTTTGGAAGAGGCTTTGGGACAGCTTCCGGTTGAGGAAGATTACTCTCTTTCTTTGGCTGATGGCACACAGGAGTTTGGCGGTCGGTACTTGGCTGGCAGTTGGACTTTAGTCAGTAGCATGCCCGAGGTGCGGCCACCCCCAGGAGTCTCAACGACATTGCCTTTGGGATTGCATGAAGGCTCAGTAGATTTGGCGGCGGATTCGCCATGTCCAGGGCATCGACCCGGATCATCACTTGGGGCACTTTTGCTTGGGCCACGGAGGCTAGAGTGGTCAGGACTTATGAGGAGGATGGGGGAGGACTAGCCCTTCCGGTCTCCCACCATCGTATTGTAGCAGTACCAGTCACAGTCCCACCGACAGGCTCTTGCCAGAGATGGGATATTTGCAGCAGCATAGTAGCCTGGCACATTTGGGGTGTTAGATGCAGTGAGGCCATCGAGGGTACCCACACTCTGCCGACTGAGACCATTAGGAGCATATGGCTCGATATCATTCACACCCTCCGTGGTCCGTGGGAGAAGCTTTAGGGAGGTTGCGGAAGCAGCGGGAAGCCTTCTTGAGACTTCGGAGGCTTGGCCCTTTCCTCAGAGATAGAGGCGGTGACCCATTTGGCATTATAGGCCACGTGTGTGGTTGTCCCCCTCCCCCCCCTCCCCCTGTATGAGATAGCCTTCTCCTCACAGAGCGGCTCTCCGGAGGAGAAGCATCGCTTCCCCTTTGGTCACTTGTTTCCCGCCCTTATATGAGGCGAGTTTGTATCTAGCCTGTCGTGGTTGTACTTAGTCCCTTGTGGCTAATTTTTCTTTAACTAATTGAAGGATCTTTTTCTGGGGAAAAAAAGCATAGTTAAGCATGAAACCGGTCTCTGATAGAAGCACAGAGGATCTATGCACACAGATCTGTGTCTCTAAATAACACACTGTGCCTCCCTCTGATTAGCCAAGATCACTAAGCAGGCCAGCCATGGGCATACATCTGGCATAACTCAAGTGCATGATACATCATCTCAGCTCAAACATACATGTGCTGTCCAAACTCTGTCTCAACCCTTGTCAATCTGCCATACCCCTCCTCTCACAAGGGGCCAGATAACTCATATCTGCAACAGACATCAAGCAGTAGAAAGAGAGATAGATGAACAGAAACAAGGCTTACCAAGTTCAGCTCGTGAAACAGTACTGGAGGAAGCAACAGCACCAATTTGTACTTGCAGGCACTTGTATCCACAACCTTGCTTCACACATGTGCTTGTACTTGCCTGTATCCTCCTCCTGATGTTCACTCTTATGCTGTCCTTGAAAATACAGATCTGAAAATCAGCACTGTACCCGTCTGTACCACCTCGGGATACGTGCCAAGAGTTGTACTTGCACAAACAGTCTGCTGTCCACTCTTGTACCTGCCTGAATCTGAGTACACAGTTCTGTTCAGCACCTGTTTAAGCCGCCTGCAGCAGTTGTACTTGCTGTACTTGACTGTCCGTACACTGTACGGCAGTCGTACAGTATGGTACTGGCTGTGTACTTGCTGGTACAGCCTGTACAGGGCCTGTGCGCAGAGAATCCAGCAGAGAGAACACAGCACTTGCAGCAGATTTCAGCAGCCGCCTGTACTTGCACTGTACGGACTGCACACGTGGGAAGTACAGCTGATTATGCAGAAGAAAACAGTAGCAGTACACACAGAAAACAGCAGCCGCCTCCTTCCTTGTGCTTTTCCACGCTTGAGAACATGCACTTGAGAAACTCCACGATTCCCTCTTTTCCAAAAGCTAGAGAGAGAGAGAGAGGAGAGAGAGAGACACTTACTCCAAAAGTGGCTCCTCCCCAAAATAATCCCTAGGGCCCCAAACTTTAATAAGTTCCTAGGGCCACTAAGGCCTAGGGGCAAACTTTAATAAACATTAAAGTTTAATGTTTCTAGTTCCCCTCTTCACACCTAGGGATGTCCACACATCTTAAACTCTGTCCGGGCACCCCCCATGTGAATCATAAAATATTCTGACTTTGCAACCACCATGCCCACACTTGTACTGTTCCATTTTCACAGGGCCATGACAAAGCATGCTATTGATTTTCACTTACATGCTTTTGTGTGAGCAAAAATGTCTTTTGGTGGCAACATTCCTCTTGCATACAAAGCAAAACAAGGTTTTCTAGCCAGCTCTGCAATAGGATCATAAGGCACTACTTTTCTTTGTGCCCCAACAAACAAACCTCCAAGCGCGATCAACAAATTTCCACGGTAGTCTGAATGTGACATGCAAAAGTCTTGACTAACTTAATCCAGCCCTAAGCCTATCAAAAGCATGTTTGCACAAGTACTCCAAAACTTGTCATCGGTTCTTCCTTCCAGCCTTGGCTGAAAACCTTGCTACTCTCTAGATTCCACTCCAAGCCTGATGTTGAAATCTGTTCATCTCTTCCACTTTGTCCCCTTTTGCACATACAACCCCCAGGGCTGCTTTCCCGTGGTTTTACCTGTTGCCGACGAGCCCCATGACTGCCATCCTGGATGCGTTTCTTACTATGGATTCTATGCACCTTCTTGGGACTTCTAGTGCTTAGCTTGGCTGAGCTTGATGGTCTCATACCAATGTGACATGCGGAAGCCTTGACTAACGTGATCTAGCCCTAAGCCTACTAATTAGGAACATGATTGCAAAAGGAATGATTAGACAACAGAGAGAAGAGAGATGAATTGTGTTTTCAATACATTGATATGATACAAAAAGATGCCTATGACTGTGGCCTTCGGCTTTCTAAAATGGGCTGATTTCTAACCTAAAGTATTGCCTATTGACGTGCCCCCATCTGGGATTAGATGATCTAATGGTTGAACTGGACTTGCTATTTATAGCTCAAGCAAATATCCCTGCCTACTGTCGGCCAGTGAAGGACAAGAACAGGCAAATAAGAAGCGCACAAGATCAAAGGATCAGTCAGTTAGGTCATAAGCACCATACAAAGGAAGTCAACAACATTTATAGAACTACCCTAAACTTATCCTACACTTCTGCCAAATCAGGGAGAAGCCATGAGATTAGCCATGTCCACGTCCATGATGGCTGGTTATTTTTTAGGAACCGGTTGAGCATTCTCAAGTCTTAGGGAAAAAGTGACAGACACTTCTTCATGATGCCCATGACTCTCTCGTTGGGGGTCATCGTGGTATCAACAGTACATTGGAGAAGCTTGAGCAATCATTCTATTGGCCTAAGATGAGACGGGATGTCTATCAACACGTCCAAGCATGCTAGATATGCCAGAAAGTGAAGGTTCCTCATACGAAACAGGAGGGTTGCTTCAACTTTTACCAGTTCTCGAAGGTCCTTTCCAAGACATCAGTAGGAACTTTGTTGGACCTCTTTCTCTTGGATTTGGATCTCGGAACGCACAGTGCATGACCATTGTGGATCGATTCAATAAATTTTGCATGTAACAGTGAAGCTGAAATTTCAGCCAAGGCTGATTTGCAAGTTTCTTTTGAAATGTCAAATCTTTGGTCTCCTACACTATTACTTGGGGATACAGTTTGTACAAACTGATTAACGCATTGTGTTGATCAAAGTACATACAGAGGCTTTTGCATAAGTTTGTCCTTCAGGATTGTAAGACTTTCTACTCCTGTAGAACCCGGGCTTAAATTGAGCATGTATGTAGGAGAGCCTCAGCCAGAGTGCTATGGCCTTGGCATGGAATCTAGTTTTCCAATGTACAAAGCACATAGAGATACATTATCACTATGTCAGTGAGAGGCTTCATGCACGGGGGATCACTTTAACCTATTGCTCCACACAAGATAACATTGCAGATCTGTTTATGAAGGTGAGAGAAGTTTGAAGCTTTCCTGTAGCATGAATAGGAGGGTAGCTAGCTTGCGCGCGCGCGCACACACAACCTCAAGCACAGAGAAACGTGAGTGTTGGAAAAGATGTACTCGATAATGATAAAATGAAAGTACATCTTTTCCAGCACAAACGGCGTCGTACAATAGCAGTGCTTAGCAGAGAGAGTACGGGCAGATCCAGCTAGAGAGATAGTGTGGCGTGTCTAAAGTATGCAATAGGCTGAAGCTCAAGGTTGAAGGGCAGCAGGGGGCAAACCCTAACCCTAATGTTGGGGGGCAGCAAGGTGAAACCCTAACCTTAACCAGGCTCTGATACCAATGTTGGGTAGGAGGGTAGCTAGCTTGCACACACACACACATACACACGCACACACACACACAACCTCAAGCACAAAGAAACGTGAGAGTGCTGGAAAAGATGTACTTTCATTTTATCATTATTGAGTACATCTTTTCCAACACTCTCACGTTTCTTTGTGCTTGAGGTTGTGTGTGTGTGTGTGTGTGTGTAGGCTAGCTGCCCTCCTGCCCGACACATATTGCCAGTGCTCATGGTCTTGAGCCTTCTCAAAAGAGTTTGGCTCATCTATGTCATATAAACTACTCATGCCGGTCACATCTACATGTTCTCTAGCATTACAAGAACCAGCCCTTGTCCTAATGTAAAGAGGAGTTGAAAGTTTTCTTTCTTGCAAAAGTATGGACCAGACAACGAGGCATGGTTCTAGCTTCTTGCCGAGCTGTCCTCTCTTCATGTACCACATCCTCTATCACGGGCTGCAATGGGCTGATTTTGATCACCCATATGCTGTACATCAGTGCCCAATGGGAGTAGTCCCTCAAATATATTTTGTGAACCTTTAGGTGGTGTTTATCAAATTCAGCCCATGGTTGTGCTGAATTTTCAGCAAATACCATGTCTCTTCCCTCAAAAATCCTTTGAGTAGAAGGATTGTAGAGACGGTAACCATTACTGCCACTACTATAGCCCACTAAAATACATTTTACAGCCTTGTCATCCAGTTTACCTCGCAGCTGTTGAGGCACATGTGCATATGCAAGGCTTTCTAAATCCGAAGGTAATGAACTGTGGGTTTTCTTTCATACCAAGCCTCAAAAGGAGTGATAGTTTTTAATGCTTTTGTTGTAGGGCACACATGATGGCCTCCATTCAAACTTTGAGGCTTAGTTCTTGAGCAACTCGCTGCCGTTAAGGCACAAGCTGATGAGGATGACATGGAAACAGTACTGCTATCCAATATAGAAGAGATTCCCAAGTATGCAGACCCTCGCTGTCCATAGGGTGGCTTGTGAGATGTCATACTTGTTGGGAAAGTCAATGTAAAAGGAGTTTTGTATAAGTGTGCGTGAACTAGCCCTTAAATAAAGCGGTTCCTGTGTGTGAACAACTGCTAAGTGTGTAAGGGTTCTTTGTATAGGGGATTAGGGTAACTAACTGGCCTTGACAGATAAAGAAGAAGCCCACAAGGTCAAATGACTGGTCGGCCAGGCCACACATTCTTGGGCCCCAATTGCCACACCAACAGATGCACATGTACATAGACAATCCTCTGGGTACCAAGCAAGGTGATGCGAAGATCCATTGATGACTATCCATCATGGAGCTTATGTCACAGCTGGTGACACCCTCATTTTTATTTTCATTGTTGCGATTGGAGCTTTCGTTCACCTAAGCCAACCTTCTGCTGCTTCGGGAGTAGCCAGGAGGTGCAGATTTCATCCCCAAACTCCAGCAGCAAGTTCTATTTTCACCCAGTGTTTTGCAGACAGAGGTACTCATGCATCTTGGGTTGTCACGGCAATTTGTCTCGAGTAGAGATTAGGTGTTGTCTTGAAGTTTCAGCCTTCTTGCACATAGGGCGTTTCTTTGTTTTGTAATAGTTACTAGTTGAAGGTTACTAGTCTGTGATTGTGTTTTATGAAGTCTTTCGTTGCATCAATCATCTCTGTGAACACCTGCACTCAAACAATAATTGTGTTTTATTAAGTCTTTCGTTATTTTTGTGTTTTGCGTTAATTATGTTCAAACACAACCTTTTTGCTGATTCTCTGTAAAACCCTAACGGTAGTCCTCATTGGTAGCCTAACATGACACAGGCATCCAATGACTCGAGAATGATGCTCCAGATGCTAGTCATTGGCTATTTAGGGTGTAGGTAGCACAAAACTGCTTTGTCCCTATGGACGGTAGGTCTTTGTTGGTTTTGTCTCGCAGGCAGCATAAATGTTCTCCAGACTTGGATCTACTTGGTCTTTACACACATCTGTAATGAAGGTGGAGGACCCAGCCTGGACCCTTTACCAATTTAGCCAAATTGCCACTCATTTATACACAAGACTTCTTTCTAGAGAATATTAATTGCAAACTAGATCTCCATAGAACACATCGTGTGCACAAAACCTATCCAGTATTAGGATGCCGGCCTTTGATGGGAGAATTGTATTGAGAAACATTTGCGTGAACAAACTGAGGAAATATTAGTAATACTGTACCACATTTGGACGCGGGGTCCCGTGCTACCACCAAGCATCAGTATATTGTGATTTGTGAATGAGCATTACCAAAGGACATTTATTATGACTATCAGGTACCTCATGTCACAAGATGATCCTCTTTTCTCCCTCCCCAACTTTAAGGAGTATTTGCTGCAGCCAAGGGTCTGAAAGGGGTTTACAAGAGGGAACTGCTTACTGGACTTCATGAACAGTCACTTGGAGTTGATAGGAAGGAGGGGGGGGGGGTGGGGGGTGTTGACCCATCCTTGTGAAGGGGGGAGACTGATTAGGGGCTGAACATGAACTGGCTGTTGTAGTTATAAATTGCAAGGTAAAAAGGCTGTTTTGAGTCGCTGACAGTGGGGGATGTACCTAAAGTTGTGGGAGAGGTACCTAGTTGGACCTCAACCTGAAGTTCACATTCTCGAGTCATTCTTGCAGTCGACACAAACAGCCCCAAAAGCAATTTGTAACAATTATGGGTTTTAGTTGTTCTATTGCTTTATGAGTTTTGCTTGAAAAAATGGTGTAGTACAATTTTGACATTCTCTAATGTGTTGTCGTTTAATTTTATTTTTTTAGATGTGTATTCGTACATTGAGGATGACACAGTGGAGGACCCTTGGCTTGCTCAACATTTGGCCCATTTTGGGATTGATTTTTCATCACTGAAGAAGGTATTTATCAGTGCTTTCTTACTTGTAATCCTTTTGAAAGTAACTGGTAGCTTTGGAATTCTCAATAAAAAATAAGCTGTCATGATATTGGAGGAAATGGAGAGTTTGATTTATGTCACACGCACGCGTGCACGCACCTGCCGATGAACATAAGCACAGGCTTGTGAGGATTCTTCACACTCGTTGGCGTCAACAAAACAACTCCTTTTTGACACCTCTTAATGGTGTCATACTGGTTAGTTCTCTGGAGTCCAAACATCCCAACTTATATACACATATTTAATACATACATAGACATACATACTCATGTATGTGCACACAAGAAACAGAAATCGGGTTCATGGAACGAAGAGTGAGATTCCTTCATACCCAAGGAGTATGATTTTCTTATTGCAGGGGCATGTTATTATGTTTGGTAATCGCAACCACTACATTTTAGACAAGCTTGTTGATTTCTTATCTAAATTATGCTGTCTAGATTGCCTGCCTTACATGTTTTCTCATGCTGGGGGGGCTTCACCATAGCTTCGTCCTAACTTTGTCATGGGAACCCTAACCTAGCTGAGTTGTGATCATGTCATGCAATTCCTAGCCCTTTGTTGCAAACATACTTGACCATGTTCTTTGTTGTGCTTGCCTCAATTTCAGCCTCAAGGACAGTCCCAAAACAGTTCAATTGCTAACCTGGCGTGCAACAGTCCCTACAAAGGTTTTCTTTGAGTAGTGCCTTGAAGATGTTAATCATGATCACATGTATGATGTCCTTTGCATTGTTTCCAAAACATCATCAGAGATCATTGTCACCATTTGGATGCCCAAATAGTGACAATCTTTGTGCTTTGAGCCTTTGAGCTTTAGATTTGAGCCCTTGAGCTCTAAACTGGCATCTTTGGTGGCCAGGGCTTATGTTCTAAGCTTGGAGCCTGGGCATGATTCTCTTGGAGTACAAGCTACATGAATGGGAGATAGTCCTTGCAAATTCTGCATTGCATCTCATGTTTGCGTGTTTGGCAAATGTTTATGCGTGAACTGTTTGGTTTGCGTGTTTGGCAAATGTTTGTACTGGCACTTGTGGTGGCTATGGCTTATGTCCTGAGCATGGAGCTTGGACGTGACTCTCCGGTGGTCCTGAGGACTCCTTGTCCATGCCTAGAGTAGCTGTGGAGTACAAGCTTTATGAATGGGGATTGTCCTTTACCAGTTGTGCATTGCATCTTATGTTTGAGTGTTTAGCAAATGCTTTCATGTGACTTGTGTGGTTTGTCTGCACTGTGCGTGTCCAGTTCATAGGTTGGGGACAACCACCCGTGAACCGTGCACGACGTTGTGAACCTGTCTTTTGACTAGCTTGTGGCCATGTGAATAGGTGGTAAGTATGGTTTCTACTCCTTATCGTCAAGCTTGCGCTAGCATATTTTCTCAAGCATACACATAAGCAAGATAACCAAAAATGTGTAAGTGAGCCACGGAGGGCTTTCTACCATTCCAAGATTTAAAACACATAATTGTATGCAAAGTCTTTAGAGGACACCTGTTCAAAACATATGTTGCACACATGACTACTTCTAGCCAGAAACCATGAGGCAACTCTTGACTTTTGACCATACAACATGCCATCTCTATGCCGTGTTTTTGCATTCAGCTACACCATTTTGTTGAGTTATATAGCGACAAATAGAACGCTGACGTCGGGCTGTTGGTGGCGGCGGTTGGGGAAGTCGCCTAGGGCTGCAGTAGAAGGACTAGATGCGCAGGCGAAGACCAGGAGACGCCCACACATTGGTAGCAAAAAAGCGACTGGGAGACGTTGGATAGCTTGTGGCTGGAGGCTAGTAGCGACAGAGGGCAGTCGCCTTGAAAGAAGCCGCTTTGGTGAACTGGAGACTGGCAGTGGCTGGTAGCAACGAAAGGAAGGAGCCGCCTTTGGGTTGGGCAGGCTTGGGGATTTTGCTTTGTTGGTGGCTGGTGACTAACGACTGGGCAGGGGAGCCGCCTGGGAAGCAAGCAAAGGGGAGAGTAGAGCAGAGAGAGCAAGAAGCTGGTGCTGATAGCAAGGAGGGCCCGTCGTGCAGAGAGAGGAAAAAGCTCTCGGGTATACGTGCAGGTGTCAGCAACAAGGACAGAGGTGTGTGGCCGCCTCCGATACTCCCCTCCTCAATCAATATATGTAGGGTACCAATCTTACATGTAGAAACATTTTCAAGCATAGCAACAAAGTGCTTAAAGTACATAAAAATCTCTCATTTCTATTTCAATGAATATACCCAGGTATATCTGGGATAATCATTAATGTGAATGTGACAAAATAGAGGTAGACCCCAATAGATGGTGTCCTCATAGGACCACATACATCGCTGCAAGTTTCCAAGAATACAACCCTCACAAACATGCTTAATAGGGGCTTCAAGATGTGCCAGCTCACACACCATGCCATGCTTATGTAAACATGTTTAATAGGGGCTTCAAGATGTGGCAGCTCAGACACCATGCCATGCTTATGCAAATGTAGCAAACTGCCAAAGTTCAAGTGACCAAAGTGTGCATGCCACAGGTTAGCATCACCCATTACCTTTGTGGCAAAGACTATACATACAACATGCTTTTGTCTTTCATATGCATCTAGCCTATAAAGACCATGAGACAAAGTACCAAAAGCAACAAAATCCCCAAAGATATCTGTAGAAAATAAAAAATCATGCGATCCTCTTTCTTCTCCCAGAAGTTCTCCTTGATCCGATTCAAGAAGATAGGTGACTCGGGGTGTAGGTTAGGCAGTAGCATAAGGGCAAGGAGCGCTCTGAAACCAACTGTTGGAAACAGGGTTGTAAGAATGCACACACACACACACACACACACACACACACACAATGGAGAAGCTCAAGGGAGCACACAATGAGATGATATATAGATAATGAAGGTGTGATTTACAAAGATGATAAGTATACCCCAAGATGGGTGTATACTAGCATGGAGGGAAAATCTCCTTAAGAGGGAAAAAGTTTTTCGATTGTTCCTAGTGTGTTCACACACATCAATACCAAATATGACTACAATATCCAAGTTCGGATGCCAAATTGGGCTAATGCTCCACAATCTCAATCTGGTATCCTCCATAGTGAAGGATTCATGGTTTACTTTCGAACTGGAATCAAGAGCTTCTAGGGTGGTTAAATTGACTCTTAGTCCTATCCCACTTCCTAGTGTTGGAGCATATGATAATGTTTCGTGTTCAAAATTTGGGTTCGAGTACGAAGTTACAATTATTCGTCCTAAACGTAAATGCATAAGCACTTAGTTTAACACCAAAGTCACTTACAAAGGTTCATTTTGTGGATTTTTCTCGATTTTCTAAATTATTTTTTATGATTTGTTTTTATAAGCTCAAGGAATGACAGATCTTCTAGGGGTCCTTGGGTTCCCTACAAATCTAACAAACTATAAAATCGATCTTAGGAAGTTCTTGAAATTTTCTCTCTTTAGTTCCTATGTCTTTCCATAGCTTTTTAGAATTGGAGCCTTTTAGTATGCAAGATAAGATATATGCTTAGAGAGAGTGGACTGAATAGGAATTGAATACGCTTGATTTGACGGACTTATTCATAATAGATGATGCATTGGATGATGTGAGTGAATGTAATTTTATTTAGATCATTCTAAGGAAGAACTATTGAGATGATTTAGGTTTCATGAGAGTCTAAGTTTAGTAGCAGTTTATTTTTGAGTTATTTTCATTCAAAATAAATTAGGGTAGGATAGCACTATTATGGGTGTAGTGTTGGGCAATGTGTATGGTACATGTTTTTCCAGTTTGGATGGGTAAAATACTTTCAAGTGCTTGAAAGGTACAGCTGTAACCTTTTATGCTTAAGATCATATTAGGGAGTCTGGGAAAATTCCAATTCCCATTTTGCAAGATCAAAAAATGGGGGCATGGTGAATCTTTTTAAAATTTTGTCAAAACCCCCTCATGTGACATATTGTTAGAAAGCTCTTGAAGAGTAGGTTCTAAATCCACATTCTCTGTCAAATTTGGAATTGGAATGGTCAAGATACAAAAAAGTAGATTGAAAAGAAAATTCCCAAAGTAACAAGATTTTCCCAAACTCCCTAATATGGTCTTCCTTGGTAATGGTACAAGTTTCTTCATAATCTTTTATCTATTTTAAAGAGATTAGCATAGTTTTTTGTGTGCTTACAAAGTAAATGAGTGTGTGTGTGTGTGTTACGGTGGGAGTATAAAATTATCAAGCATTGGTATAGGGGATGGTGAGTGGAGAACATAATTGGTCCTACTTTTCCATAGTGGTTGCTAATTAGATGAATAGTCTAGTCTCCCTACTTAGAGAGTAGCATAGTTTTCTTTGTGCTTAGGAATGATTTAAATTATGCCGAGTTACTCTTGTCTTATTTCTAGTATGATCTTGATTTAACTTCAAGGGTGGGTTGTGATTGAAAGGGATACTAAAAAAGAGGAAGGGAGAATAAAAAAGAGAATCAAAAGAAAAAAGTAAGAAAAGTTAAATGTACATAAAGAGAGAAAAAAAACAATACCAAGAAGAAACCATCATCATGTTAGATTCTTAGTAGATTTCTGGGAGCACACTTGGCGGAGACATTGAGGCCTCGAGTTGATGCCCTGGTCCTTGTGTCGTAAAAAAGAAAACTATGCTAGTGAGCGACCGAGGTAAAAACCATCACCATAATTAGGAGGTTCTTGGTGATTCTTTAGATACTCTTGTGGACGGAGGTCTTTGGGCCATTGCTTTAATCTCCGTGGGGTGGTGTCTTAGGCCTTATTATTATGATTATTATAAAAATGACTAAAGGGAGTTTTGCTAAATTGGAGAACTATATATTCCATGAATACTTAATTCTCTTTAATTTGTAGCCTCATCAATGGAGTTAGAAAGTGTAATTTAGAGAAGGTTTTCTCCAAGAGGTATAGTACTTTGAGACTAAGATTCATAACTGTAAGCATTTTTTTGAGTTATATTATAGGTAGAGAAGACTGATGTTGGTTTTTGAGTAGATTAACTCTATTATTCCTCTTTGTAGCATGTTTTCTATGGATCTTATGAAACCAATTTTGAGCAAAGTTGGAGTGCATGTGAGGTAGGATGCATGAGTGTGCCATTAATAATGTATGTTTGATCTATTATGGTTTTTCTTCCAAAGAATAGATTACTCTGGGTGGTGTGGTTGTGCAGGTTGTGTTAAAGAGTAAAGTCGTCTCATGAAGGACAGAGATTTAGTGTGATGATGCTCGTGAAAGAATGCTTCACAATTCAATGTGGGGTGAATGACGAGTGTTGTTTCTAGGCAAATATTTGTATGTTTTGTAGGTTCACACCTCTTGTAAGTGGGTGGACTTTATTAATAACTGGCTTGCTAAAGGACAAAGGAGGGCGACTCTCTCTTGTTTGGGCATTGTGTGGCGTTGGCACCCTCCTATGGGCATCCCCCCAGCCCAACGCTTGTGAAGTGTTCGGTGCATGGCCAACCACCTTTGGTCCTTACGACCATGGCAAGGAAAACTAAATTGCTTCTTCCACTCAGGCCTTGCTGCTGTCCCGTGCACACTGCCACACATCTGCTGATGTCATCTGTCCGTACAGGCTGATGTCGTTGTTTGATCATTGCTGCACCTGCTGTTTATCACCGGCACTGTTGTACCTGCCTGCTCACCAGCCGTACGATTCCATACTGTATGGAACTGCAGCCTGCACGGGGTTGCTGTTGCTGGCTGCGGCACCATGCAGCTGACGTCCTCGTTCGTGCCTTCGCTACTGCTGCTGATGTCATCCACTGTAACTTGCTGAGCTGCCTCGTGTGGTTTTGTCTGGTGGGTTGCACACCTGTGGGGCCTGTACCCTTCATTTCCACTCTTTCTGTTGCAGTCGGTGACGAGGAGAGAGAGAGAGAGAGAGACAGGGCCTCGTACAGTTCCTGGAGGAGGCTCCCATGTGTTTGGCCAGCCACGATGCGTTCCTGTGAAGAGGAAGACCTGTCCAGTGTCTGGACACTCTGGTTGGCAACCGCGTGCACGCACTCTGGTCTGCTACCGCTTGGTCTTTGTGCTCGTGGGCTTTGCTTGGAGGCCAGTGGAGGGTAGTATGGGAAAGGCGTGATTTTGGAGCTTGGTCAACGCATGGCTGCTCCTGTGTGGCAGATATCGATTCTACATCGACACGGGTCTATTGTTTGGCACATGTTTTCATTACATTTGTAATGGAAATCTGGCACAAGATGCCTGTGAAGCTTTATACTATCAAACATACCCTTATAATAAATCATTATTGTGAGAGGGGGGGGCAGCCCATTCAGGCCCTAGTGCATGTGCGGTTTCTTTACAGTTATGTTTATTTGTTTTGTGCTGTGCCATATGTCTTCTTGTTTAATGGTATTAATGGTCTAAGCATAACGAGATTGTCCATTCTGGGCACCAGGCTTATTAGCGGCAGATTGGCAGTGCATAGAACGTCAACAGATTTTGATGCTATCCAGATTGATACGTAGCAAACCATTTGTCCCTCACCATCTCATTCGAGCTATGGTGGCAGAGGCCTTATTCCAGACCGCCACGTACAGCTCAACCGCGGTTGGGGGAATTACATCCACCAAGCTATTATGAGTTCTTCCTAATACTTTTCATGGCCAAAAATAGATATTAGCCACACTTTTGTCTACATTTCTGTCTCGGGGACCTGCAATGTGCATGCTATAGAACATTTTTGGCACATTCAACCTCAGTCAACCTAGCATTTACAGTGATTGATTGGATCACATGAAGAGCATAAACATCTTATCCTGTGAAGGGACTGTACTGAAGGCTGTGATGGAATTTTTTCTAGCCCTGAACAACAGCAATCTTTGTTTTGTGCATCTGTGTTGCTTCTATATATCTCACTAATGTATGCTGTGCTGTATTACTTTCTTATATACTTCAATGACGCTGCAGACTGAGATGACCACTGCTGAGAGGGAATTGGATCAAAATGTCAATTTTGATTGGAACCGAATCCAAGAGAGTGGCAAGGACTTGGAGCCACTCAATGGACCTGGCTGCACGGGGCTTGTCAATCTTGGGAACAGGTTTTTTTTTTTTCATTACTTGAACTATTGCACTATTCCTGGGAAAGCTAGTTTGCAACTTGTAAATATTGACATTTTCTGGGTGTATATGTCAGTTGTTACCTTGCTTCTATCATGCAAGTTGTCTTCTCAACCCAGAGCTTCCAGCAGCGGTACGATAATAATCCATTCATTTCCAAACCATATAGTGGGAACTTAATAAAAAGTTTGAAGGTGAAGAACTTTACCATCAAGCTTTATGTAAGTTGGTCATACTGGTTTTTTAATGCAGATATTTTGTGAACCTTTCACTGAAGGAATCCTTTCAACGAGCTCCTGCTGATCCAACCGTAGACTTAAATATGCAGTTGTAAGTTAGGAGGCGGCTTTTAGTTGTAAGCTACTGTGTGTAAAGCACTTCTTACTGGTCTGGCTGTTCTTACGTGTTGCATTCAATATTTCCAGGGCAAAGCTGGCTCATGGATTGCTGTCTGGAAAGTATTCTGTACCTGTCGGTGGAAAGGTACTATGACATGGAATTTTTCAGGGAATGGCTTTACTTGAACTTCCTATTATAACTCAATCGTTCTGGTGGAGTCCATGTTTTCAGGTGACCAATGGAGGCCTCGTTGAACCAGCTGTAGCTGAAAATGTAAGCTTGCTAGCACTTCGTGAAACCGAGGACAGTTTTCAATCACGAACATGTAAAATTTGTATAGACGTTGGTTGGAGGTTGTGTTTTGGAGTATGTGGTTTTGAAATAGAACTATTCTCTCCTCTCCTTGCATATATACGGTAGGCAAATGGTGACAATTTTCCAGTAGCACACTAGTGGTTCACATTTTAGGTAGTTGATACAGTGTAGGAGTTGACTACAAGAGTTCACAAGTGCGTGGGGGAGTTGAAAACAGAGAGATCTGGTTGATAAGGTCTGGCTACATAAGCTGGAGCTGGACTAAATCTAAGCAGGGAACTGTACAGATAGACATCTATCTTTGTACATGACCCAATAACTTCTTTAACAAAGAACTTCTACGGAGTCGAAAAAGGAATGTACAAGCTTAGAGGAACCAAGCTGGCAGAATCAGCAACCTCTTCTCCTCATGTGAAATTAGGTTGGCTGAAACTTTGGCCAGCGTTGAGGTTTTTAATCAGCACATTGCAAGGCAAGTAGAGGAGCCTGATTGCCGTAACTTAGCAGCAAAGAAGATCCTGGAAGCCAGGGGCCTACATCGTGCTATTCTTCTCGCACAGCAACACCTCTCGCATGAGAGGCTTGCCTCTAGATCCACACTGGGGGGACGACCTTTGTGGTGGGATAAAAGGAGGTTGTTCGAGCAGACTTTGTTATCGGTGTTCTTGGTCTATAGCCTTAGTATTGTTTTCCTTGAGCTGCCAACCCTGAAGTTCATTGCCCTAGGAGTTATGCAATGCAAGAGTGCGAGGACTAGCAAGTTGTGATGTAGCACTTCATTGCAAGAAGCACGTGGCACCACCCAGCCAGCCAACGAGAGGCCAACTGTGCACTTCAGTTCCTTGCAAGTACTCACAAGGCTCCAGCTGACGCATTCACTTTGATGTGACAGCGGAAATTAGTGCCTCTGGAACCATAGTCACAAGGGATGGGGGACGGCCGCATGTAGGGAACGGGGACGGGGGTAGGAACGGCACTTAAAAATCACGTTGTTAGCGCCACCCACTCGCCTACACGGGCAAAGCTTGCATGCCCATGGTTGTGCACCGCCTCCATGAAAGTTGAGGTAGAACTTGAGTGTGAGGGTGGGTGCGGGGGTGTGTGTGAAGCTTGAGAGAGTGTGTGAGTCTTGAGAGGCTAGAGCTTGCTTGTGCGAGAGCTTGAAACTTGAGACCTTGGCCCTTGAGGCTTGTTGCTTGAGGGGGAGAGAGAGAGAGTGAGTGTGTGTGTGTGTGTGAAGCTTAAGCTTGAAGTGTGAGAGGGAGTGTGTGTGTGTGTGTGTGTTCTTATAGGGAGGGAGGCAAGAGAGAGGCCAAGGCCTATGGCCCACGAAAAGCCCTCCCAAAACAGCCAAAAAAAATGTGACCGTTGCCCAAACATCAACTTGGGGTGTTCCCATGCAGCCGTCCCTCACAACCGTCCCCTCCTGGATCTGTCCCTGGAACGCCGTCCCTTGTGAGGGACGCCCTGGGGACGTCCATCCGTCCCCGTCCCAAAGTGTTCCCGGGACGGTGCCCCCCCCCTTTGGAAGGGTCCATCCCCTCCGTCCCCTGTGACTATGTCTGGAACCCACACTACACTTTCCTTCTCAACCAACACTGGGAGAGGGACTCAACAAGATCCCACAGGATTTCCTTTAGCTGATTTGTGCTCTTGAGGCCAAGCAATAGATCTGCACCTCTGTTGCAAAGCGGGGGAAGCTTTCCTCCTTTACCTCTAGGTGTGCTCCCATATTACGGCCATACTGTGGTATTTGGACTTCCGTACTGTGTATATGGAGTAGCTGTTTTTGCAGCCATTGTTTAGTGCGCTTTGAGAGTGTGATGAACGATGGTTTTGCCGTCCATAATTTCTTGCTGTTGGGAGATAATTTAAGTGCTACTCAGAGCTGCCTCTTCCTGCATTATTGTTCTTGCCACTGTCTTAATTTCTATACTTGCCTCTGCATGTGTAAAATGCCTTGTTGATTATCACATGCACCCCACACTCGTGGCACGTGGACTTGCAGGTTATGTTCAAGTTATGGGTTATTGATGAGCAATGTGCCCCATTGTGAGCCCTAGACCACAGTTTTTCTGTGCTTGAACCCCCTACTTTTTTGTAACTTTGAGGTTTGTACAGATGGTCTAGATTATGTAGTAGGTAGGATGCCCAATTCAGGACAGCAGGGCAGGAGGGTTTTCATTAGACAGGTTATGTTGGCAAGGGACTGTTTGGAGCAGCAAGACTGGCTATTGGTTAGTGCGGATTCCACAAGTCAGGTCATGGAGGAAAGGAAGGAGACGTCATAAAGATAAGTATTGTACACATCTCAATTCTGTTAAATAAGCTAATTACACAGGGTTCAGGCTAGTCACCATCTGGATAGGCTTGGTAAGTCTAGGCAGTTCTCTACGTGTGCATACGGCATAGTTTTGTTACCCACTTGGAATTTGGGTTTGTACAGATGTTTGGCAGTTAACTAGGAGAAGTGCCGAGCACTAGACATCAATCTAGATCATGTAGGAGGTAGGATGACAGAAGGGATGTCATGACCCTGTGAAATTGGTACAGCACAAAGTGTGGGCATGGTGGTCGGTGAGCAAGATAAATATTTCATGATTCATACTTGGGTGCCCGGACAAATGGTAACATGTGTGGACATCCCCAAGTGTGAAGGGGGACCAAGGGATTTAATATTCTAATGTTTTAACCTCGGGTGGCCCCTAGGGATAAGTTTTAATAAACTTAAAAGGGCTTTAGGGCCTTAGAATTTCTTATGGATAAGTTTGGGGAGAGGCTACTCCATTTTTGGAGGTACACGCCTCTCTCCCCTTCTCTCTCTCTTGCTTTTGGGAAAGGGCAAGGCAGCTGGCTGCGTGGAGAGGAAGGGTGGGGGTTGCCTGAAGAGACTGGTACAGGTCGGCAGGTATAGGTTGGTGCAGGTCGGTGCAGGCCAGCTGGTACAGGTGGCGATTCGTACAGGTTGGCTGGTGCAGGTCGGTACAGGACAGCTGGTGCATGTCGACTGGTGCAGGACGGCTGCAGGGCAGCTAGTGCAGGTCAGCTACAGGACAGTTGGCGCAGGCGACTGCTGCAGGTCATCTGGTACAGGCGGCTGCAGGGCAACTGGTACAAGCGGCTGCAGGACAGCGGGTACAAAGACAAGAGAGAGGCGGTTGACAGGAGGCGCAGCCTGAATCTCTCTCTCTCTCTCTCTCTCTCTCTCTCTCTTCCCCTCGTGTGAGCTCTGGAGGGCAAAGGCGGGTGGCTGCAATTCAGGACAGCATACTCTATACTCTCAGGGCTGGTGTTTTTGAGGAGGATTGGACTTAGGGACAGCAGTGTACCTGCTGAATAACTTTCTCTCTCTTTCCACTGGCTTACGACTGCTTCAGAGTTGTTTCTTCTGGCCCTTTGTGAGAGGAGGGGTGTGGCAGTTTGAAGGGTGGAAATAGAGTTAGATGGTGGATTTGTTCTTTGGCTGAGTTTGAGGCTACGATCATGGAACAGCCAGATGTGTGCTCAAGGCTTCCCTGTTGCATTGTCTTGGTTGATTAGAGGAGACAACAGAGTGTTGCTTTTGTGGGACACAGATTTGTATGTGTATCCTCTATGCTAAGAGGTCTTGAGAGTAGCCAGATTGGACATGCAGGTTTCTTTTCCTTGACTGGCTTTGTTGTACTCAGTTAAGCTTTTCCATTGAAATTGAATAAAGAAATACCGAAAGGGGCGCCAAGCTTGGGGCCAACAGGTGTTGTTCTCCTTTTTGTTTTGGAGCGCTCTAGCTCTGGTTTATTTGTCATTCTCCTTTTTGTTTTGGAGCGCTCTAGCTCTGGTTTATTTGTTTAATTGTCTGGACTATAATTGGATAGGTGACTGCTAGTCTACCGCACTTTGGTTTCTACCAGAGGCCGGTTTGAAGGGCAGCCAGACAAGTATGGATATGCTGCAGCGGTCAGGCAAATTGGGAAGCGGATGGGCAAGTTTGATAGTGTAATTGCAACTGCCTCTGACCTAGTGTAGGCATGGAGCATGTTGTACAGGCTGACCAGCAGAAGCAGAGATGGACCTATATAAAGAAGGCCCTTCCCCAGTCCTCATTCTTCATCGTCCTATCTGGCTCGTAGCCTGGGAACAGGCATTTGCAGGTATCCAGGAAAGCATCAAAGACCAAGACAACATCACCCACTTCGGCAGAGAACAAAGGCAATAGGCTTGCTACTACAGCCAATTGCAGGACAAAGGGTTACAGGAGAGTTCCTAGCAGACAGATTGTGTCGGCGAGGAACTGTTCGGAGCAGCAAGGGGGTTATCAGTCAGCCTGGATATCACAGGCCAGAGGCATAAAGAAAGGAAGGAGACATCATATGATCAAGTTCAAGGATCTGAATCGTACAAAGCTTAATTTCATAATATAGGCAAATAAACTGAAAGATGGGCATACTTGAGTACGTTTTGGGACCCAATTGGGTGTCTAGTGTCTCTCTACCCCTTTTCTTTTTTCAGTATTTGAACCACGGTGATAGCACAGTTAACTCATTAATCTAGGGAAAAGGCTTCCGCATGTGACATTGATTTATTGGTTTTTTGAGCATCACCCCGCCCTTGTATAGATAGCATCATGATGTTGTGTTCTCTCTCTATAGAGTTGTTGTTTTTGCACGTTTCTTTTAACACCAATCAAAAGAATATCTTTAATTTTTATTTGCTACAGAAGGCAAGTTAAAATTGTAATCCATGTTCTGGTTTCTGTAGGAGCAGAAAGGCATATCACCACTTATGTTCAAGTCTTTGATTGGTGCGGGGCATCCGGAGTTCAGCAGCTCACGTCAGCAGGTATACAGCATTTCCTTATTCACAATGTTTGTTTTGCGTTTGCTTTAATGTGATGCCTTAGATCCAAAGCATAAGACTGACTCTCTCTCTCTCTCTCTCTCTCTCTCTCGTGTGCGCGCACAAAGTCTGAAGTAAAACACGTAAGAGCCAATAACGGGTAGGACTGATGTGATTTTGTTGTCCTTTTCTCGTACTTCAAGGATGCTCTAGAATACTTTCAGCATCTCCTTGATCAAGTTGAGCGATTTCACACATCCAACCGTCAAGAGGATCCTTCTCGGAGCTTCAAATTTCTTGTGGAGGAGAGAATACTGTGCTCTTCTTCAGGCAAAGTCAAGTACAACAGGAGAGCAGACAATGTGTTGTCACTTAATATTCCCTTACAAGCGGCTGTCAATAAAGGTATCTCCAGTTTAGACTTTGCCTCTAGAGAAGTAAATTCAGTATGGTGGTTTATCTGATTGTCCACCAAGATGGACATATCTGTATGCATGAACCTGCACCTACTCTTGGGTGCTGATAGGTGAATGGGGATCCATAGCACGCAGTCTATGTTATGCATGATGTGGTTGAGCTTTGTGAGTGGGCTTTTAAGTACGGGAAATAACGTGAACTTTTTATTATTTCCAGTCTCTCATTATATGGTTAGGCATTAGCTAGAGGGCTCAAAAAAGAGTCAATTACATATAAAGGATCCGGGGGCTTTTGCAAAAGCTGTCTTTTAATCCAACTTGATGATGCCTTTTTACAGATGAAGTGTCTGCCTTTGTAAAGAAGAAAGCAGAAAAGGAATCAGTTGGAGAGAAAGTGTAAATTCAGCAACTCTCAAAAAGTTTCTCCATTGTTTCTAGTAGTGTGGTGTATATCTGACTTCTCAATTGGAAATGTTTTTCAGTTTGGATGAGGAGATAGTCAGACCCAGGGTGCCTCTATCTGCATGCTTGGAAAGCTTTTCTGCTTCTGAAGAGGTTCCGGATTTCTACAGCACTGCAATCAGTGGCAGGACCACAGCCATCAAGTGAGCAGATGTTTACTGAGGAACTGCTTTGGAAAGGGTACATCCTTGTTTATTCTGTGTGGTCATTGAATTTATGGTGCTTAATGCTTACAGGAGCTCAAGACTAGCCTCTTTCCCTGATTATTTGGTTCTACATATGCGGAAGTTCGTGATGGAGGCTGGATGGGTTCCTAAGAAGCTTGGTATGTTTGTTTGGGCACATGTATAAGTGGGATTTTTTACGAGGGTCTGTCTCTGGTTTCAGAATTCATGTTTTCTAAAACACCGTCTGTCTGTTTCCAGATGTCTTTGTCGATGTACCTGACATTTTAGACATAAGTCATCTGCGAAGCAAAGGCTTGCAACCCAATGAAGAACTGCTACCAGAGGCAACAGGTGATTACCTAGATAAAGAACCTTCTGATTTTTGCAATGTCATTTTACCAAGATTTAGTTTGCAGAATGATGTCATCTTGTTTACCATTCAGATGATAATGCTCAAGTTGGTCCAGTTGTGGATGAGATAGTTGTCTCCCAACTCATGGAGATGGGTTTTCCTCGTATACGCTGCGAGAAGGCTGCTATCAATACCTCAAATACAGGCCTTGATGCAGCTATGCAGTGGCTTTTATCTCATATGGACGATCCAGGTAGTTCAAGTATACTGCACTTCAGGTGCTCATGACAATTCCGTGAGATAATTGTCACGTATACAAGCTTGAAAAGTTCCCAGTAGCTCATTGTTTGCTTGCAATTTTGTTGTTCTTCTGTTAGATATTGATGCTCCCATGGACATGGCAAGTAGTAAGAAAGGTGCTGGGTCTGCAAAGATTGCTGTAAATGAACAGCATGTCGAGACCCTGGTTTCATTTGGTTTTCAGCCAGAGCAGGCTCGAAAAGCTCTGAAAGAAACGGTCAGTCTTGCTTTTTGCATCATCTTATTTGATGGGTGGATTACTTTGATTTCTAGGTTGAGGTGTTTATGGTGGTACTTGCTCCATTCCAGGGAGGGGATGTTGAGAGGGCAGCCGAATGGATATTTACGCATCCTGATGAGTCGATTGCAATGGATGTCGATGCTGATACCATCAATACATCCAGTGCAGGCACGGAGGAAACATTTCCTGATGGAAAAGGAGGTGCGGGAACTGCCTGTTTCTTAGATTTTCAGTCAGTTTTGATGTAAGTTGTGTATGCCGACTAACCCAGAGTGCAATCTAATTTAAGGACATCTTCTTTCCTATTTGTTTTTTATATCCCCAGAATACAAGCTTTTGGGATTTGTGAGCCATATGGGAACCTCAACTCAATGTGGGCATTATGTGGCTCACATTCGTAAGGAAGGAAGATGGATCATTTACAATGATGTCAAAGTGGCAGCCTCAGGTGATCCTCCTAAGGATATGGGCTATCTGTATTTCTATCAAAGATTGCCTTAACATGTCAAAAGATCCCCTTGCATATGTAGGGGCTTCTGCATAACTTTTTGAAGATTTTCTCACTTTACTGATAAAAAGGAGTCTTTAGTGTTGATACTTTCAAATGCAATACATGAGAGTTTGACAGGAAGCTATTCATTTAATGAAATGGGCATGGATCTGCTGATTTGTCATGGTAAAAAATGTGATTTAAAACTTACAATTTTAAAAAAATGGGTGAAGCATATTCTTAGACTTTTGAGTATTGTCATTAAAATGCCTTCACGACACACAACTTATCATTCCCACAGTTGATTGGGTTGCACAAGTAGAGGTCAGGGCTGCAGGATTCATCGAGTCAGTGTAAAATGCTGGAAGATCATGGGGATTGTGTTCGGACCTGGTGCCACCCACTCATTTTGAGGAGTCAAGGCCTTTGGTCAACATTGCCTACACGTTCTTTTAGGCTAAGCAAATATGAAACAGGGGTTTTTTAATTATGTTCTCATACTTAAAATTTTTAAGTGGATGCTAACTTATTTTGAGTTTTATAAATGTTCATGGGTTGTAACCTGGAGGCCAGCAAGTAGAAGAAAATATGCACATGTCTCATAAATTCTTGCTATAAAGCCTCCTCTATTATTCATTTTTACACCTAGTAACTATCACATTATATATAGTACATTGTTCAAAAGTCCAATGGCTAAATTTGTTTCTATATTGACATCTAGTTATTTGATCAAACATGTTTCTGCGAGCTATTTTCGATCTCCTTAACCTTTTCTGTACCAGCCACACCACGTGAAGGCTCTGGCTATTCCTATTAATATTGAGCTCGAGAAGGCCTATCAATAAGAAGGAATCGGATCGACAGGTACTTTGAATCGAGGCCCGCGATCGCTTGTGTGTGGTTACTTTATCCTCCAAAATCTCGCCTGAATCTACACTGAACTTGCCAGCACTTAGTTGTGGCAACAACACAAACGAATATGGTCTGGTTGTTGCCAGACCACGACCCATACTGATGGGGAAGCGGATGACCAAAGACGGTCTAAAGATGCCAACCACGATTTCTCTCTCTCTCTCTCTCTCTCTCTCTCTCTCTCGGGTAGGGGGACTCCCACAGGGTTGGGACAAGCAAGAGGTAAGGGAGCAAACCGAGATTGATGCAGATGACTACATCCATGATACGGACATGTGGAAGAGGAGAATCAGCAGGGCTCTCCCCTCCATCGACATAGGCAATCCATATCTCATTACCCCAAAAGGGGGGGACAGGCCATCCTATGCTATGAAACCAAGAAGGACAAGATCAAGGTTTTGCGGCACTTCAAGGCACTTCAAGGCACCAAGCTGTGGCTAGCAGATGAGCTTACACCTATGCAGCTCAAAAACAAGGAAAAGCCTAAACCCCACTAACTAGCTGTCGCCTACTTACCACAAGCATTCATATTACACATGGTAGTTGACCCTTAGCTTTCTATTTTTATTTTCAATGTTCGCGCTTATGCGCACTTGCGCCTAACTGCACCCCGAAGTGGATTGTAATGATTGAGATGTCATGTCTTTTGCTCCCATATGCGGACGTTAATATGACTTTCTTTCTCTCTCCCCCCCCCCCCCCCCCCCCCCCCCCCCCCCCCGCGCGTCTTACCAAAAAGAGATCTTAGGCTTTAGCTTTCAGCTTGGTGGTTTGAGCCTTACCCCTCTATTAACGTCTTAGGCTTTCAGCTTGGTGGTTTGAGGTCTTGGGTTGAATTTCATAATGGAACACCTTTCTTCAAGGTGATTCATGTGCTTGGTGTGTGTGTCATGAAAGTGACTCCTACTTTTTCTGCACTAAAGTCGATCCGTAACACCATGCAAAATGACGCCTCAAGCTCTATCACTATGGATGCTGGACTTAATGCATATGCAAAGACATGTTCCTTCCATCGTATGGTTATCTAATAAATGTGTATAGGATGTTGTCTCCATTCGACCTAGTGGATTGCTTGTGAGGCATGTTCCAATGACTTGCTACCACC
The DNA here is from genome assembly GCF_041138505.1 of Cibotium barometz. Taxonomy (NCBI): domain Eukaryota; kingdom Viridiplantae; phylum Streptophyta; class Polypodiopsida; order Cyatheales; family Cibotiaceae; genus Cibotium; species Cibotium barometz. The sequence goes on from NC_141074.1 coordinate 10,747,565, forward strand.
ATGTGAAGTTGTGAAATATTTGGAAGGGTGGTGTTGCCTTATAGTACTGGTGTGTGTGGGGTTTGTGTGTATGTGTGAGAGAGCGATTAACGATAAACCCACATCTTGACTTACCATAAAAAAACGTATGTAATATTAAAAAAGAGCTACATTCATTTATATTATTGGTGGTTGTAACTCTTATTTATTTTACTTTTATATTATAATCTCCATACATTTAGTACTTATTTTATTTACGTTTAATTAAAAATAGTACATTACTAATGTAAACAACCATATGGGGGAGTACATGGACTAGGTGGGAGGGCACATAGTCCACAAAGAGGTATAGAGAGACCAAGGCACTATCATCACAATGGCCCTGTCACCTTCCCATATCATTCACAAGAAAGCATGTGATTTTTGCAATATCTGGATGTCCAGAGTAACGTTGCAGCAGCTGTGAGGATGAAAGTTATGGAAATGCAATTTCATGTCTCGTGAATACTAAGTTGTTCGCATAATTCCTTAAAAATTATGAAATGGGCTCAAAACTTGGCAAGATCACGAGATGAGATCAGTCGAGAGGTCTGAATATTCAGTCAGGATGCTATCAGAGAAGCATTGCAGCTACCAGCCACATCCTGGAAACACAAGATGGTATACAAAGAAGAATTTTTGTTGCTGTGCATGATACACACCAAGTCCTTCAACAACAATAGGATGGAATACTCTTAATGTCAAGGAGGTAGCCGATCAAAAGGCATGGAGACCTATGTCCATGCTGGTGCAAGTTAAGACGCCAGGCAGGTATAATATATAGTGGATCTCCACTGATTACATAGATTGCATGTAGAGCAGCCTGATGACTGCACTTATGACATCCACAAGGAAATGACAAACTACGTCGAAGCACATGCATTCAAGGTTGCTGACCCCTATCTACCATCAAAGCACATGCATGTTAGGTTATTAGTCATGTCGGTGATGTTTCACTGGTCGAAGATGTGGAGGAAGAGGCCGCAGAGTCGTGAAAGCCGATCCACGAAGAGATTGTCAGCTTTGATTGTAGATTCCAAAACCCTAGTGGCCACAAAGACTCCAAGAAACAAAGAAGTCTAACACACAAGAAGTGGAAAGACGGTCAAGCCCTAGCCACATCATGAAGAGGAAAGAAGTAGTCAACGACAATATGCCCCAAACAACTGGACTCCCAAGTGTGCCAAAGGGCAATATACAATTCTCATCATATGTGAGTTCAGCAAGGTTAAATGTATTAACATCCATGAGTTTTGAATGACACAACTAGTGTCAGCAATTCAAGAATCTAACATCGAGCAGAATGATGCTATGTAATTGGCTATGCCGATTCTTGTAGTCACAACAAAGACTTTGTTATGCCTATGCCAATGCATGTTGCCACAACGGAGGATGCACAAAAAGATGCAGGACATGCAGATGAAAGCAAGGAAAAAATAGAAAAGGAGGTGAGCCACAATGTGGAACATGCAACTAGCTACACCCTCCAGTAACTCTAGAAGAGCGGATGTCCCACACACCTTCCAGTAACTCTAGAAGATGACTACTGATGCGCTACAATCACAGAGGTAGTGACATACTTGCAGTAATGGCCAGTGTGCCGATTACAAGGAGAATAACGACTTCTGCACCTGCGTCTCAAGTATCAAGTTGACAAGCTACCAGCGAAAACTACTAAAGGTGTGTTAACAGGAATGATTGAAGGCACTAAACAGTATCTAACCTCGAGTATGAATCCTTGTACAAATACTTTCAAGAATACCTACTGCAGGATAGACTACATGAAGAATGGGTGGCCGACTGCAACACCTCAACAACACAGCTTATGGACTGCAACCAGACGTTGCGTGGAATTGTTAAAGGAAGCCTTAACAGAAAGAAAAGAGGAGCTTGCCAATGAAACTGCAGAAGGGCTTCTACAACCAGTACAAGAGTGTGAAGCCATGGCTGAAGTCCAAGAACCACCCTTTTGAGCACCATTTATGCCAAAGCTTGATGGCATGTATGAGTATATCGTCTGTGCCTGGTTGCAACACATCCTGCCCTAGCTACTAGTAGTACTTCTTCCCTGTAGCTCCCCTTCATGCACTCAAGTATGTCTGTGGTTTTCTCTGCTTTTGTTTTCTCCTATAGATTGGTTTTTCCTATATGACACAGAGGTTCACATGTGGTGAGAAGCTCTTGCTCATCACAGCAAGTATGTATACACGTGTATGACAAGCATTCACAAGTGGATGACCCCTCCTCTATTTGCACCAAACTTCTCTGCTTCCAAGCCTACTGCCTTCAATCAAGTACCAATGGTCTCAGTTTCAAGCAGCATGATCTGAACAGGACGTAAGGTCTTCTTGCATCACGCTACTCTTCCCTGCTGATTGTGTGAATGGATCCTCAGGTTCGATTTTCTTTCTTTCTTCATTTTTAAGTATCTTACTCTGTATGGTTCCCTTGACGCTTGACTTGTTTTGTTGGTACTAGTTGAAACTGTACTGCTTGTTGACAAGACTTCATGTTGTCTTATACCGTTTGTGATCTACAGCAGCAGTGCATCGTCTGCATGTCCGTCTCTACCTACAACAACATCCATTCTATCTGCCACCACCTGTTCTATTACAATAAGGACAACTTTAGCACCTTTAGTAGCAACTTCTTTTACTTTGAGCCCACAAAACTGGTAGCCCTTGAGAGAACTTAGCCCTAGTCTAGCTGCTGGCCTCTTGAAGCTACCTCATGGTAATCAGGTTTCTCTAGCACCTAAGGAGCATGCAAGCATAGTGAGAAAAGGCACTCTCCTGTCAAAGCAACTTTGGTGGAAAGTGGGGTGATAAAAGCAGGGCAGGAGAATTCATCGCAATACGACATTCCCATGCTTGATGTACGGTTGCGGCTAAGCTGATACAACATCTGCATTTGACAGAGAGAGAGGCCATCAATGCAGGAGAGCCAATTTGTAGCCACAGGGAGAAAATGACTCGGTGAGAATGGCATAAGGTATCAGAAATTGAGGAAAATGGAAGCAGTGAAGTGTAAGAGATGATAGATTGAGATGGCAACATGCATGCCCTCAATCATATCAAACTTAAGGGCCATGACTAATGCTACCACTGGTGGATTTTATCAAGACATCAATCTGCATGGCAAAAGTGTATATCTAGAGTGACATTGGCACTCTAATCTATAAATCAAAGTATAATATGGTACGTATGCTTGTTTGTCTACATTCAATCTGTTATGTTTCAGGTTGCCTACCTGCCCACCCCTTTCAATAGTGTAGCTAAGTTGTTAGTAAACCAAAGTGATAAATGCGGGTATAGAGTGACAGTGGTGCTCTAATTTAACAATCTAAGATAGGCCTTTTTCTTTCTCCTCTCAAGATGACCTTGTGTGAGAGGGCTTCTTGCTCTCTTCTATTGCACACAGCCGTTGAAAAATTAATTAATGATCTGGGCGAATCATCTAAGCTCCTTTTGCATGTGTAATCCAAGCCAAATCTGTGGTCTTCTCTTGTAGCTGTTGTTCAGATCTTGCTTCTTGTGTGAGATCATAGAAGCCAAAGAAATTTAATTATATTCTCTAACTCTCTTCTAAGATTCCAACCTTGCCACTATATGAGGAATTGCTATGAACTCCCATGGTTCTCATCTCCTTGAAGATTTTAAAACTAAACATCTTCATGAAATGTTGCTGGTGGCGATTCGGTCTAGTTGCTTGAAGCATGGCGATGGTGGAAACAAGGGAAGCATTATAGAGTTGTCATAGCTTGGAGGTAAATTTTGGATTGCCGGGCAATGCCGAGCTTGGGTATGCGTCATTGCTTTGACCTTTTGGGAATCTCTACCTTACTTGATTAGCACAGATGTAGGCAAGTTTGGTGCTTCAGAGATGGATGCAAAGTGTGCTTGACCCTAGTCACACCACTTTGTATGGAGATATCCATTTGGGTGCATGGATCCGATGGCTCCATAGACCACGATTGGAATGCCTCTTTAATTGGGCAAGATGGAGGCATCTTCACGAATGCCCAACGTGCCATGCGTAGATGGGAGGCTAGTAGCCCTTGTGAGTGTGTAGACACCAGAATTATGAGTCATGGATGGGAAGAGAGTTGGATTGAGCAATAATTGACTTAATCAAGAAGACAAAATCAAGAAAGGCAACTAGATTGAAGGCAAACATGCAAAATGTTGGCATGGGGCATGGATGCTATGTGCAAGAATGGGATCTGATGGTGAAGTGCCTTGACAAGGTACCGAGATTGTGGATGTAATCGGCGAAAGGCATGAGTGCATGGATGGAATCCAGATGGACCACAAGGTAGGAAGGATTGTGCAAGTTGAGGTTTCAAGTACTAGTGGCAAACAGATGTGAGTGAAGAGGGTTGACTACCCACAAAAAACTTGCCAAGGTTTGGGGGAGTTGATTTGGATTTGGTGCTAACAAGATTTTCTTTTGGGTGTGCAGGTGGTTTGGGAATTGGGTTATTTGAGTGATGCACCTACAAACAATCCCCACTGTACTAGCTCTACCCTCCATGGGAAGCACTCTATCCACTCAGTGAGGAGCCCCAATTACGTAGGGTGAAGTGGTTACCTATGCATAATAGTGTGTCAGAAAGAGCGTGGAGGTTGGCATTGCATTGAACATCACTTTCTGGAATGTCGGTAGGCGATTGGATGAGAGTGCCTTCTCGCCATAGCTTCATGCCAACTGCGGTTTTTCCTTCTTGTTGACATCAATGTTGGTGTGGGCATGTGGTTGCACCGACTTCGAGATTGGTGTGCCGCTTGTGTTGCCGATCGGGAGTTAGTGTCACACCAAAGGTTTTGGGGAGGCCGATTTCTTGGGTATGATGCGGTGGTGTCGGGAGGTTGGGAAAGTGTGGCCACACTGCTCCCCTTCTTAATGGAATGATAAACTAAGACAATATTTCGTTGTCCCGGCCTTGAGTATAACACTGTAGACATGGCCGTTTAGAAATACCTTAGATAAAGAAGCCCATGAATACATGCATCGCCAGCCACACTTGAACTGTAAAGTGAAGTGGTTTCTGTTAGCTGTTTTTATCATGCACACTTGCATGACACCCTCATTCCAAAATGGTATAGAAGAGAGTCATTAACTTGTGAGCATAAGCAGTCATTATCCACGAGAGTTAAGAAAATGTCATGTCTCTAGTCTCACACACACACACACACACACTCTCTCTCTCTCTCTTCCTTGTCGTACATAAAAGAAGATAAGCATGGACTCACGATTTAATGCATGTAATGGGTAAAAATACTAGAAGAAACCAAAACTTAGCCACTTTCTGTCAGACACTTATACCCACACATGCATGAATATAAAAATGACCAGAAGGAAGAGCTCCGATAAGGGCTGTTGAGATATCGAGCTCAACTAGTGTTGTGGACATTGATGACTCACCTGGGTGATGTTTTTCGCATTTATGTTATTGGCATGGTTGGTGAGATTATGGTTGATATGCTGTTAGTGGATGACAGGCTGTGTGAAAGCCATTTTGGAGTACTAGAGTTATGGCATAGTTATAGCGCCACTTTATATAGTCAAGTACACGCTATGTACCGATCAATGTATGTTATTGTAGTTTCCCTTATAGTATGTACTCTTATCTTTTTAGTTTTATGGTTGTAGAGAAGAAAAGAAGATAGAAGAAAATTCAGCCATCCATCTCTCTCTCGTGTCTTGCTCTCTCTCTCTCTCTCTCTCTCTCTCGTGTGTGTGTGTGTGTGTTTTCTTGCAAGGAACTCAAGCTCTCTCTCTCCTCCACATTCTCTTTATGGTATTAGAGCCTGGTTCAAGCTAAGGAGCTGAGCAACAAGCAAAGGAAGCTACGAAGGCAAAGGAAGCGGTACATGGGTAAGAGCATCATCATCTCTTTCCCTTCTTGTTTAGGTACGACACTCCTTTGGTAGCTTCGGGAGCTACACATCTCCGATTAAGGAGATTTCTTTACAAGCGTGGAGGTGCCTATGTGGTGTGGAGTACTTTGTATTGCAATTTTGTAGCAAGATTCGCGTTTGGAACACGTTTCTGTCTCCGTCAACCTGCACACAAAATCTACGTGTGCATCATCGCTCTCATAACTTGGTGGCTGCATCATGTATCATCTGATGTAAAGACCAACCCTTTGCTGCAGCCATAGCAATGACAGCTCTCATGGTTGCTATTCTCGATCCGGCTAAAAGTCTCCTTGTAGTCAATGCCATAGGTTTGTGCATAGCCCTTGGTAACCAATCTCGCCTTATACTTGCTCACTGAACCATCTACATTATGATTTACCTTATACACCCACTTACATCTAATTGTCTTCTTTTCCTGAGGCAAAGGCACTAACTCCCATGTTGCATTTGCATTCAATGCTTCCATCTCCTCATTTATGACATCTTCCTATTTTTTATTTCCAAGTTCCTACTCAAAACAAGTAGGCTCCAACTCTTGTATTGATTTAACCATGTGCATACTAGCTACTTATCTCATCAAAGATAACATCTCTGCTTAGTCGCATCTCACAAGTGGTAGGGTTATAACACCTATAACCTTTTTCTCTAAAGCATAACCAATGAAGATACATTTCTCTGCCTTTCGATTCAACTTTGTTCTCACTTCGTCACTCAGGAACATGCATATATGCATACACCCAAACACTTTCAAGTGAGACATCCGGTTTTATGCCTATAAACTTTTGTTTAGGTATCATACCATGAATAGCTGTAGTGGGGGTCATGTTCATAATGTATAGAATAGCTCAAAAATAATGTGGCATATTCTTTTCAGACATCAAGGCATGTGGCACTTCTACAATGTGCCTATTGTTTCTTTCTACAATGTCATTATGTTGCGGAGTGTAGCTGCATGTAAATTGTCTCTTGATTCCCTATGTTCTCAAGAAATCACTAAACTCATTGGAGGAATACTCTCACCCACCATTTGATCTCAAGCATTTTATTTGTATGTGTTTTCTTTCTTGACCAAGACTTGAAATCTCTGAAAGTGAGCAAACGCCTCACTTTTCTTCTTTATGAAATAAACCCCCACTTTACTAGTGTGATCATCATCAATGAATGTAACATAATACCTGCAACCTATAATTGTTGTCGTCCTAGTTGGTCTCCATACATCTGAATATATAACATTTAATGGCCTTGCACTGACATGCTTTTCATGAGGGAAAGCATGTTTGGCTTGCTTACCAAGTTGGCATGCTTCGCATACCTTATGCATGCCATCAACCTTAAATTTTGGCAAACCTGCAACAATATTTTGGGTCTTTATAGACTTTAGCCATTGTATATTCACATGACCAATGCGCTTGTGCCATATGTCAATATCTGCAAACAATAATACATTGGTTCCATGTATAAACATGGATGCCTTTACCCCAAGCATGTTCACATCCAAAGTAAATATCCTGCCATTTCTGTTACCCTTTGAAAACAGGCTATAAAAGAGCCATGGACTCATCCATTAAGGACCAGCAAGGACAATCAACCAGATCCATGCCCGAGTTCAGAAAACAACTCTAACACCTTGTTTCATTTTCTTCCCTAGCACTCTCTAGGCTCCTTCGCAGGTCACCTAGCGCTTCACTCATAGGCCGCTTCCTTGGTCCCTCATCCACCGTAAGCTCACCATTTAAATCGAACCGAGGGAGGCTGGTCAAGACCTCGGCCGACCTTGCTATGCGAGACGTCCTCCGTTGACTCTCCGTCAGCTGTTGCAACTTTATCACTTAGGTCACCTCCCACGACCTCATTCACAAGATGGTAAAAAATGCTTCCCCAACATTCTTGACATAAAACAGTCATTTAAAAACATGTCACAAATACAGTTTCTAACGAACTCTCATCTTTCCACATTGTTCCACATCAATTCACTTTGCTTATTCCACATCCAGTCATATCTATTCCACATCATCCTTCATCCATTCTCATTCAATCATACCATATTACATCTCATCACATCATCTATCCACATCACATCACATTCATCCATATCACATCTTATCACATCTATTCACATCACATCACATTCATCCCCCACATCACATCTCATTACATCCAATTACATCTATTCAGATCCTCATCCCATCACGTCACATCCATCCTCATCACATCTCATCCATTCACATCTACCCATATCTATATCACATCACATTGCATCACATCTCATCCATTCACATCTACCCCGATCCACATCACATCACATCACATCCATTCACATCTACCCCGATCCACATCACATCACATCACATCCATTCACATCACATCTCATCCATTCACATCTACCGGATCCACATCACATCTCCTCCATTAACATCTACCCCGATCCACATCATATCACATCACATCCATCCACATCACATCTCTCCATTCACATCTACCCATATCCATATCACATCACATCACTTCTCATCCATTCACATTTACCCCGATCCACATCGCATCACATCACATCCATTCACATCATATCTCATCCATTCACATTTACCCCGATCCACATCACATCCGTTCACATCACATCTCATCCATTCACGTCTCATAACATTATATTCACATCCATTTATATCTCATCATATCATATTCACATCCATTCACATCTCATCGCATTATATTCACATCCATTTATATCTCATCATATCATATTCACATCACATCACATCCATTCAGATATCATCACATCACATTCACATCCATTCACATCTCATCGCATTATATTCACATCCACATCTATTAACATCGTATCACATCTTATCCACATCTCATCATATCCACTCACATTTTCTCACATCACATTCACATCTTATCACATCACATTCACATCCACATCTACATCCATTTACTTCTCCTCACATCACATTCACATCTTATCACATCACTTTTAGTACGGTTTTCTACTTTCGATACCGATGAGACTTTTCTAAGTTTCTGCCAATTGCTTGCCCTAGTTAAAGGTACTTTTTCTCGATGGATATTTTCATATTCTTTCTCAAATTTCTCAAGTGAAATATATTCAATATTCTTCTTTTGAGTAAAAGATTCATGGGATTTATAAAAATCAATTCTACCCATATTTCTCAATAAATTTAATAATGCTCAAAATTTCACTTTTGATAAATACTCATAATTTGAATTATGCCAAAAATATTTCTTGGATCTCAATTATCATGGGAATTCCTCTTTTTGCATAGAATAAATTTACCAAAAATTTCTCTTTTTCCATTTAATTACTTGATTCTTAAATCTCATGGGAATTCCTGTTTTTGCATAAAAATAAATTTACCAAAAATTACTCTTTTTCCATTTAATTACTTGATTCTCAAATATCATGAAAATTTCTCTTTTTGCATAAAAATAAATTTACAAAAAATTACTCTTTTCTCTTAATCAATTAATTAAGCATAATTATTAAAAAAATGATTTCTCATGAATATGATAAAAATAATTCTTTTTGCATTAGGATGTCTAATCCTAGAATATGGTAGGAAGTTCTCTTTTAGCATTATGCATAAAAATAAGATATGTATTATTTTTTAACAATTTTACCATAGCTTCACTGCTGTTACTGATAATTTTTTATTTTTTCTAAAAACTAATAAGACATTGCAATACAATTATGATAGAAGATCTATTCTTAAACTTAAATCTAAATTATGAGATTAAATCATAAATTTAGTCATAATCATAAGCTTAATTATGATTAATCTACTAGATTAAGCTATTTTTATTATTTCTCTTTTTTTAAAATGATAGGATTATCTCTTTCACATTTAGAATCAATTAAAGCAGTTTTTAACTACTTATAATAATCTAAAAGAATTTACCATTATTTTGTTATCATAAAAGCATAAAAATACTATTTTCTTATCCAATAACAAGCTAAGAGTTTGGTTTTGAAATAAGAAGTCATCAATGAGAAGCCTTCTTTTGCTAAAGAATTAGCCATAGGAATGACTATTCTTTTGGGAGAGAGAGATATACATAAAAAGTATTCAAAATAAGCATAAAGATTAACTTTTTTGTGATTAATCAATTAAAGTTCTTAGAGAAAGCTTGATTTGCATTAAAAACAGCTAATTAGAAACTTCTCAAGCTTGAGAGGGGTTGAGAAGTGAAATCATTTGAGAATATTAACAAAAACCATGAAATTCTTTCTTACCTCTAGGTTTGGCGTGCTTCTTTATCTAGAAGTGAAGCCCCCAACCAATCCATTGGTTTAGTGAGTTCAGAAGAAAGCTCCAAGATTTGTTGAAGAGAGAGAGAAGCTCCAAGCTCCCCAAAAGTAGAGGAAATTTAAGGGATAATAGAAAATATGATTATTTTAATGTAATACTAGCATGGTATAGCTCACAGATTTTTTTACAAAAGACTAAGGGTATATTTATAGGTGAGGGAGGCCACTAACCAAGTCCAACTGGGTTCTAGAATTTTCTAGGTTCAGTTTGACTCAATTTGGACAAGATTAGGACCAGTTTAGCTCCCTTTTTGATCCAGGAGAGAGGAGAGATAAAAATATCACAATTGTTTTGAATTAAAAAACCTTCCCACACATATGAAGGAGGCGCCTACCTCAAAGGTCCCTCCTTCCTTACCAAGGTGTCAAAAATTCATCATTCCTCCAAAATATCTCATTTTTTTTAGTAATATCTCTTAATTTTTAACTAGTAAACCTTGTACTCAGTCAACTCTTCATCTTATGTGAGCATTTACTCATATTTGGGTATTTTCTTTTATTCTTTGGATTTATCTCATCCCAACACTTGGATTAATCCTATTGGCCCATAGGAACCTTAATTGGATCATAATCTAAAAATTTCTAAAAATCGAGACCCTTAGGCTAAGGTCCCTTATATCATTTTTAATTGATTCCTAATGCACATTGGAAAGTTCATTTTAAACTTCTGTTTTAGGGGAAACCATTTTAGACACTAGGAGGATTTTTATATCCAAAGATATCTCAATGTTGGATTATCTCTCTCTAAATATTTTCTCTCTCTAGGGTAAAACAAGATCTTTCTTTTATTTCAAAGAGGGGAATAATTACAAGAACAGAAGGGGAGGTTCTTATACCTTTACACCTTAAAAGCTGGAGGGAGGAATCTTATATTCTATCCCACTTAAAAAACGTGAGATGTTCTCATCTCGCAGGTGGAGTATAATCTCTTTCATCTTCTTCCTCTTCAATCACTTCCAGCGTTACTGCCTTGGAAGTGGATGGTCGATTTGGGAACATCTCCCTTTGACTTCCCCTATTCTGAGACAGAGGTCTTATTACTTTGGATTGAAATTGAGGGTTGGTTAGAGGGTCTACCTCTGGGATTTCCCTGACTTTGACGAAAAGGAACCTGATTACTCTGGAAGGAAGGAGCTGGAGTCTGGAATCTTGGTCCCTGACTTCCCTGCCCCGCAAACCTTGCCAAAAGGACTTGGGTAATCCATAATATGATGTCCAAATCCTTGACAGTTATAGTATTTCTCTTCTTTGTTCAAGGGTGGAACTTCTGAAGTTGAATTCCAGGGGATCGAGTTCTGAGAAAAGGACGTTTCTTCCATTCTGGAACTTTCCATATCTTGAGATTGACCTTGTTGTCTCTTAGTCGGTGGGAAGTTAGAATCACCTTCCGGAGTTAGAAATCAATCTTTTGAAAGATGATGGTGCTGCTGGCTTTGGCGGGACCTTGACATCAAAGGCCTTGCCGAAATCCTTTGCCATCCGCACTGCTTCGGCCATGGAAACTGGCTTGGCATTCTTCACTAGGACATTCAAACGTTTGTTTAGTCCCCGAATGAACCTGGCCATCAGTTGTTCTTCATCCAGCGGTGGTGAGTACTTGAGGAGGAGAGCGAATGCTTGGTGATACACTTCAAAAGTTCTGCTCCCCTGGGTTAATTCTAAGAATTCATTCATCTTGGTTTCCAAAAAGCCAGGAGAACAGAATCTCTTCCTTAGGTAAATCTTGAGATCATTCCATGTGTGGGTGTTCCGATCCATACGATTTGTCTCGCAGTGGTTTCTCCATGCCACTCTAGCTGTTTCTACTATCTTCAGCCTTGTAAGAGCCATTTTACTCTTCTCATTATACTCGGTGACATCGAAGCATTCTTCCATTGCTTCGATCCACTTCTCTATAGCCTCGCCCAGGTTTTCCCCTTCACCCTTGAAAGGTCCAAGGTGCAATCTATGAAGAGTTTTACAAATATCCGGGTCGAGCTCTTTCCCATCGAGTTGGGGATTAACATTCCTACCTCGACGACCTTGATCCATGATCCTATCAATACGCAAATTCTTGTTGAGTCCCTTTTTCCCAAATTAACCAAGACGCTCAGGTGAAAAGATCACTTTATTTATAATTCAGTTTCGACTTTAGATCCAATTGAGTTCTAAGGTTCCTTATAGTCTGGTCAACCCACGCAGAATCCTGGGATAAAGATCCCTTCTACAAGAAGAACACACAGAATTCATTATCAGAGAATAATTTATTTAGAACATATCATTCATATCCTTAACACAATAATGGTCCATCATATCGAAAATTTCATCTGAACATTCCTCCACGAGAATTTCAGCAATGCAGGTTCTCAATTTGTCATCCCTTAAATTAGATCCATTGGGTCAAAGGTTAATAGCAACAATCTGTCAGCACAATCCACTAATCTCATAGTGATTTGCTGAAGTCATAATCATCATTCTAGTTACTTACATCATCACTAGGATTCGTCCCATTCATCCTCATTGTGGCTTTGTTCAACTTATCTTCCTTCAACCAGAATTCAGGAATCATCTGTAATCAGAATCCAAATCAACTCATCAATTCTCAACTAGAATTCTAAAATCATATCAACCAGTATTCGAATTCATCCTTTGGATAGCATTTTTGCTTATAACTTCAAGGTCTTAGATTTACTCGTATATATTGTCAGTAAAGAGCTGCAGATATACCCACGGTATATACGTGTAGTCACGGTCCCTTGAGCTATAAGGTAAATACCATCATTTCTAGGTCTCAAGCAAGTCAATACAATTGCGGTACTTCCATCTGAGGATCCAATTTCCAATTTGTGAATCTTCATTCTGAATATTAATTTGTATGAATTTTATCACACAATTACAATCTTTTACTAGTACTTCACAAATTTTTGACATTTTTGGCTTCTCGGTTGTTCCACTTTAGCCAATTCGCTCTGATACCAGCTGAAAGATCCCTGCCCCCTCCACTCAACGAATTCCGGGGTGCTAGCAGCGGAAGTAGCACTTCTTGCGCAGGGTAGAACCTCTCACTCGGGGCCTCGCTCACGGATATCCGGACAAGAGACTAATCCCTTTGTTCTTCCAAAACCGAACTCGGAAAAACTTCCCTCACCCAACAGACATAGGCGATTTTGTTGAAATATACAAGTGAATAGGGTGTGTGTGGTAACAAGCCCTTAGCAAGAGGCTATAAAAGAGAATCTGTAAATGTGAGAGAAGTTGTGAAAAGGTAAGAAGTATCTACTTGGAGAAAATAAAGGGTAGCATGAGGAGATTTAGGAGGTGTGGAGATATTCTGGGAAGAGGTGGAGAGAATCAAGCAAAAGAGGTGGAGTGAATCAGGGAGAGATTAGTGGTATTAGATGCTTGGATGTTGATTCTAGCATTTGATCCACCATAGCTCATCACATTGCTGCAAATTTAACATGGTATCAGAGCCTAGCCTAGAATCCGTCAAATTTATGAGCCCATTATCTTGCTAATCACTTAGCTAATTAGAATTAGTAGATAATTAAGATTTTTTACCTCTTTTTCAACAAGCGTCTGTACCCCCAGCTAGTGAAGGGGCTTGATCTCCCTCCAGGATCAACATTAGGGTAAATGCTTCTAGCCAAACATAGCTACACTCCCCACGCATAAGCTAGTGAAGACGAATCGCTAAACCGCCGCCCGCCAAAGAGAAGCTGTAGAAATTTACGTTTTTTCTAGTGCCTATTTTTCTGAAGAAAATGCAGATCTTGTCTGCACACCAGGTATAATGGCTCTAATTCCTCTTGGCCCTAGGGGTTTTCAAGGGTGCTCTACAAGCTGTTGAAGACAGTTTTTGATTTGATCAAGTCTAAAGTGAGATCCAAGCTCTTTATCAAATTTGCATGTAACTTTGGTAAAACAGAGATTAAGCATTCAATGTTTGGTCAAATCTTGTGTTTCTTGGCTTAATCCTCTACTAGACTAATTGCTATTGATGGCCTTGAAAGGATTTGAGCTCATTTGGACTCTAAGGCCCTAGATCTGGACTCCCCGCATACTTTGTTTTTTGCACACAAAATAGAGGATTAATTTGCTAAAATAAGTGATGATTAATTAGCACTAATCACAGTATTTTGGTGCAATTGAGGGTTCAAATTAACCATTCGGTATCTGATACAGATCCTTATAACTTGAGATTACAATTCGGAGATGGTTTGATACTCCAACCATTCCGTACAGATTTGTTACCCTTGGTTTAATATAATTTCTGGTGAATTTTTGCTAATAAATCTGTTGTAATCATCACCTAAACACCAGATTGAGTTGTAAAAGGGTAGACACTGCCCTTGAATCTTGAAATTGGATTAAGAGGTAAGAACCCCTTCATATCATCATGAGTACCGCACAAGAGATAACCAAATTTAATGGGGAGCAGGTTTAGACATGGTAGACAAAAACCATGTATTTGCTCATGAGGAAAAATCTGTGGGGGCTAGTTGAGGGAAGAGATGAATGCCTAGAGGTGAGAGGGGAAAATGAGTGGAAGAGCAGGAATGAGAAAGCATTAGGACTTATTGCACTCAGTTTAAATGATGAAATCAATCATCACATCACAGAGATACAGTGGGCAAAAGATGCATGGGATGAACTCAATAAATTATTTGGCACTCAAGCAAAAAATTCAAAGATAAATCTGTTAATGCAATTCTACAAATTAGATATGAAGGAAAGTGAACCTTTAATCATACACTTGAACAAATATAAAAGCATTAAGCAACCAACTGGCAGCCATTGGAAAAAAGGTAGAAGATGATGAGGCACTAGCAGTGCTTCTGAAGAGTGTGGACAAAGGTGAATATGAAAACATTGTAGCAACATTAAAAAATGTACGTGAATTGAAGCTGCACGAGATAGAAGGAGCTCTACTAGAGCAAGAGACCAGAGTCAAAGAGAAAAAATGGCTGGACTCAACAGCTGGAGAAGAAAAAGCATACTTCACCCGAGGAGGATTCTCTCGAGGACGAGGACGAGGAAGAGGCAGAGTAGGAGGAAGTACCTTCACTTGCCATAACTCTGGGAAGCCAGGACACAAGGCAAGAGACTGCTATAGCAAACTTAGTGGAGAAGGAACGACATCGGCAAAATTCATGGAGGCTCCTAAGGAAGTGTGGAGTCAGATCATCTTTTTTGAGAGAGAGAGAGAGAGAGAGAAACCCCACAACCCAATGTAACCTGCCCCAACAGAGTAAAACCACCTCTGAGCCACCGATGATGTAGGCCATGTGGTAGATGTATGTGTGAGCACTTTAGTCAAGGTCAGGGCACTTGTAGTAGCCTTGGACACATAGAGAGAGAGAGAGAGAGAGAGAGAGAGAGAGAGAGAGAGAGAGAGAGAGAGAGTGTCAAGACTATGAGTTTAGGGACTTGAGGCACTGGTCGTGGACTATCAAGTAAGAGGGAAACTCGGTATAGGGTCCAGGTGTGCTAGGATTATTCACTTGAGGGGAGGTGTTGAAATATACAAGTGAATAGGGTGTGTGCGGGAACAAGCCCTTAGCAAGAGGCTATAAAAGAGAATCTGTAAATGTGAGAGAAGCTGTGAAAAGGTGAGAAGTATCTACTGGGAGAGAATAAAGAGTAGCATGAGGAGATTTAGGAGGTGTGGAGATATTCTGGGAAGAGGTGGATGTAAACTCTATAAATTGAGACATTGGCCTAATGAGAATTTGCTGGTTTTTGATATCCATGCCTACATTAAGCTATCAGTTAATTTCTCACTAATTACATCTTAATTATCATCTAATCTCTTTTCTAATGATGTTGATTCTAGCATCTGATCCACCATAGCTTATCACATTGTTGCAAATTTAATAGATTTTTCTAGGATATTTTTATTCTAACGTAGTCAAGAGCCTTATCTAACCAAATTGATCCAACCGAACCTGTAAGTCACATGGTCAGATCAAGGAAGAGACTTGCACTTGGATTATAGAGACCAACGCTTTTTTCCTCATCAAGAGGCAAGCTGTTGATTCTTTTCCATAGAACAAAGACTATCCGGGATTTACTTCATCTATCATAACGTAACAGGATTTTGTCTTATTTTAGGGATCCATCAGTCCAACCTAACCCCATCCAATCCCATGGGTTAGCCAACCGCCTAACCACACTGTAGTGATAGGATCCATTTAGAAATTTGGTTATGTTTTGCCCCGGGTACCAGGGAAAAGAGTTCCTAGGTCCCCTAGCCAGCGTTTCAAGCAAACTTCAAGATAGTTACACACCCAACATGAAATTGCCTATTTCATAGATTCAGCTGTCTCTAAAACAATCTTTTAATGAAACCATAGTATCACTGATCATAATCCTCCAAAATATCTAGCTTAAATTCTAGATTTCAATCATTCCTTCATTGGTGTACCTATGGCATCATTGGCAACCAGAACGCTCACCACCTGTTCACTCAGGGGCCTTTTTATTAGTTCCTAGTTCATAGTACCCGGTAATATAATCACATAAGAAAATCCAGATAGACTCTCCATTGAAGATCAGCAAGATCAACCAACAGATCCATATAAAAGAGCCGTGGACTCATCTGTTAAGGACCAGCAAGGACAATCAACCAGATCCATGCCCGAGTTCAGAAAACAACTCTAACACCTTGTTCCATTTTCTTCCCTGACGCACACGTGGGTATCTTCGGCGACCCAGAGCCTGTCGAGCACAGTACGGTCAGCACCCTCTAGGCTCCTTCACAAGTCACCTAGCGCTTCACTCATAGGCTGCTTCCTTGGTCCCTCATCCACCGTACCGGAAGCTGGTCAAGACTTCGACCGACCTTGCTAACGTGAGACGTCCTCCGTTGACTCTCCGTCACTTAGGTTACCGTGACCTCATTCACAAGAGGGTCAAAAATGCTTCCCCAACATTCTTGACATAAAACACTCATTAAAAACATGTCATAAATACAGTTTCTAACAAACTCTCATCTTTCCACATTATTCCACATCAATTCACTTTGCTTATTCCACATCTAGTCATATCTATTCCTATCATCCTTCATCCATTAGCATTCAATCATACCATATTACATCATCTCATTACATCTATCCACATCACCTCACATTCATGCACATCACATGTCATCACATCTATCCACATCACATCACATTCGTCCACATCACATCTCATCACATCCAATTACATCTATTCAGATCCTCATCACATCACATCACATCACATCACATCTCATCCATTCACATCTACCCACATCACATCACATCTCATCCATTCACATCACATCACATCACATCACATCACATCCACATCCATTTACTTCTCCTCACATCACATCACATCACATCACATCACATCACATCTCATCTCATCACATCCACATCTCATCACATCCACTCACATCTCCTCACATCATATTCACATCTTATCACATTCACATCTTATCACATCCACATCCATTTACTTCTCCTCACATCTTATCACATTCACATCCACATCCATTTACTTCTCCTCACATCACATTCACATCTTATCACATCACTTTTAGTACGGTTTTCTACTTTTGATACCGATGGGACTTTTCTAAGTTTCTACTAATTGCTTGGCCTAGTTAAAGGTACTTTTTCTCGATGGATATTTTCATATTCTTTCTCAAATTTCTCAAGTGAAATATATTCAATATTCTTCTTTTGAGCAAAAGATTCATGGGATTTACAAAAATCAATTCTACCCGTATTTTCCAATAAATTTAATAATGCTCAAAATTTCACTTTTGATAAATACTCATAATTTGAATTATGCCAAAAATTCTTCTTTTACCATTTAATTTCTTGGATCTCAATTATCATGGGAATTCCTCTTTTTGCATAAAATAAATTGACCAAAAATTTCTCTTTTTCTATTTAATTACTTGATTCTCAAATATCATGGAAATTTCTCTTTTTGCATAAAAATAAATTTACCAAAAATTATCCTTTGTCCATTTAATTACTTGATTCTCAAATATCATGGGAATTCCTCTTTTTGCATAAAAATAAATTTATCATAAATTACTCTTTTCTCTTAATCAATTAATTAAGCATAATTATAAAAAAATTATTTCTCATGAATATGATGAAAATCATTCTTTTTGCATAGGATGTCCAATCCTAGAATATGGTAGGAAGTCCTCTTTTAGCATTATGCATAAAAATAAGATATGTATTATTTTCTAAAAATTTTACCATAGCTTCGCTACTATTATTGATAATTTTTTATTTTTCTAAAAAAGAATAAGCCATTGCATTAGAATTATGATAGAAGATCTATTCTTAAACTTAAATCTAAATTATGAGATTAAATCATAAATTTAGTCATAATCATAAACTTAATTATGATTAATCTACTAGATTAAGCTATTTCTATTATTTCTCTTTTTCCAAAATGATAGGATTATCGCTTTCACATTTATAATCAATTAAAGTAGTTTTTTAAACTACTTATAATAATCTAAAAAAATTTACCATTATTTTATTATCATAAAAGCATAAAAATACTATTTTCTTATCCTCTAGCTTAACAAGCTTAGAGTTTGGTTTTGAAATAAGAATTCATCAATGAGAAGTCTTCTTTTGCTAAAGAACTAGCCGGAGAGAGAGATATACATAAAAAGCATTCAAAATAAGCATAAAGATCAACTTTTTTGTGATTAATCATTAAAGTTCTTAGAGAAAGCTTGATTTGCATTAAAAATAACTAATTAGAAACTTCTCAAGCTTGAGAGGGGTTGAGAAGTGAAATCATTTGAGAAATTCTTTCTTACCTCTAGATTTGGCTTGCTTCTTTATCTAGAAGTGAAGCCCCCAACCAATCAATTGGTTTAGTGAGTTAAGAAGAAAGCTCCAAGAGTTGTTGAAGAGAGAGAGAAGCTGCAAGCTCCCCAAAAGTAGAGGAAATTTAAGGGATAATAGAAAATATGATTATTTTAATGTAATACTAGCATGGTATAGCTCACAGATTTTTTTACAAAAGACTAAGGGTCTATTTATAGGTGAGGGAGGCCACTAACCAAGTCCAACTGGGTTCTAAAATTGTTTAGGTTTAGTTTGACTCAATTTGGACAAGATTTGGACCATTTTTGATCCAATTTGGCTCCCTTTTTGATCCAATTTGATCCAGGAGAGAGAACAGATAAAAATATCATAATTTTTTTGAACTAAAAAACCTTCCCACACATGTGAAGGAGGCGCCTACCTCAAAGGTCCCCCCTTCCTTACTACCAAGGTATCAAAAATTTATCATTTCTTCAAAATAACTCATTTTTTTTAGTAATATCTCTTAATTTTTAACTAATAAACCTTGTACTCAGTCAACTCTTCATCTTATGTGAGCATTTACTTATTTTAAGATATTTTCTTTTATTCTTTGGATTTATCTCATCCCAACACTTGGATTAATCCTACTGGCCCATAGGAACCTTAATTGGACCATAATCCAAACATTTCTGAAAATCTAGACCCTTAGGCTAAGATCCCTTGTATCATTTTTAATTGATTCCTAATGCACAATGGAAAGTTCATTTTGAACTTCTATTTTAGGGGAAACCATTTTAGACACTAGGAGGATTTTTTTATTTAAAGATATCTCAATTTTGGATTATCTCTCTAAATATTTTCTCTCTAGATATTTTATATCTCAATTTTGGATTATCTCTCTCTAAATATTTTCTCTCTCTAGATATTTTCTCCCTCTAGGGTAAAACAAGATCTTTCTTTTATTTTAGAGAGGGGAATAATTACAAGAACAGAAGGGGAGGTTCTTACACCTTTACACCTCAAAAGCTGGAGGGAAGAATCTTACATTCACACTTGTATCTTGGGTCAAAGCCACCCTATATAAAGGAATTTAGGAAGAGTGAAAACCTAAAAGTTGTTCCCAATCTGGCATTAAAGGTGGGTGTTGAAATAAGTGATGCTTTGCACTTGCTAGGCTTATACTCACTCTGAGGTGGGCTAGACCTAATAATGTGTAAATATGTGCACTTATATTTTCCTATAGGAGGTGGTGCCTTTGACGAGGACATGATAAGGTCGTTGCTCGATCACCTTAGAAAAGATGCTACATTAGCTATGGTGACCTATGGAAGGCCAACTTTCACCTCCCTCCCTCAGTGCATCTTACAATGTGGGGCTTGGTTGGATTGGTTCCAGAGGCAGAGGCTTCGGAATCGGTTCTATTTACGGACTCTTAAAAATGGTCATTGGTGTGTTTGAGGTATTAGGAAAACTTTGAGGATCCCCCATAGGTTCTATAATTGGCTGTAGGATAGGGTTTGGGATATGCTTGGGCACGGTGGTTCGTACTCAACCACTTGCTCTAATACTAGCTCTAGTTCGGCCTATATCTTTCTCACAAGTTCTTAGGCTTGTTTTGTTCTGTCTGTCTCCAACATGGGATTGGGATACTCCTTGAGTTTCTTTGGAAGGTGTTCATATTCTATGGGTTTCTTTTCTTTGGAAAGAGCGAGTTTGATTGGGAGATCGCTGGATGTTTCTACAAGGGAGTTATCTTCGTTGCTCTTATCCGAACCACTTTTGATGGCTATCATGACATCGTTGGCATTGACAATTATGTATTTACGCGTGCTCTTTAAGGTCCTTTTCTTATGGACCTCAGTTTGGGTTTAGCTGTTTTTTAGGGGCTATTGTAGCTTTTGGGACTTGCACCTCTGGCTCTTTAGATGCTTGCTTTAAAGTCGAAGCGTAGCCTTTTCTACTTATTGTTAGCTTTGATGTTTCTTTGGTTGCCGCCCTCGTCATGTCTTGGAGCCTTGTAATTGCATTAAGGGGGACTGTGTGAATGAGTCCTCCTTGTATGCTTAATAGGTCAAGGCTTGTCAAAGTGAAGGTAGATGCTTTTGCCACAAGGGGAAATTGTCACTTTGATTTGAAAATCCTTATAGGCATGGTCGAATATCCGCACTTATAGCATGTGCACCCATAAAGAATTACACTGGGCTTGGGTGGGCAGACGAGATTCAGAATGCTAGGAGTACTTATAGCATGTGGGGTTGGGCACGAGATTTAGAGTATTGGGAACACTTATAGCACGTGCCCCCATAAGGAATTGCATTGGAGTTAGGCATGAGATTTAGAGTGCTAGGAGAAGTTGGGGGATTTGGTGTAGCATCTTTGTGAGGGCACTCAGAAAGATATAGTGTGGGCCTTCACATCAAAAAAATTACATGAGTGGCCTATGTACCATATTGTTGTGGTCTCTTGCTCTTTGTTGCACCATGGTCTTGAATAGAGAGGTGTAGTCTATGGGTGAATCCTCCATAGAGATTATACTATTGTTGCTCATATGGGTCTTGTTGGTCATAAAACTCATAGCTTTCCTTATCCTTGGGTTTCTGTTTCTATAGGTAGGGTCATTGAGTACTCTTATACTCGTGTGGTTCTTGGATGGACCGGTTGGTGTGGTAGGGCTAGTAAGGCCAATGCTTACCTTAGTATGGGAAACATTTATTGTGGTGCTGGAGTCCACTCGGTTGGGTTTCATTGGTACAAAAATGTGTCGATTTCTGCCGTCGCATTGGCAATGAGCATAATATTGTTGTTATCTAGGACTTAGCATTGGACACTCTATGCTTATATGATTTTGGTGATAGATTGCACACCAAACCATATCTCTCTCTATGGAAAAAGATGTGGGTGTCGTGCTACTTGAGGTGCCCTGCCCACTACTGGCCTAACCGGTTTAGTAGATTATCTACTAACTCACCCATGCTCATGTCCTTGAATAAGTCTCTAGTTGGTCTAGTTGGGCACCCTTGGTGGTGGGTCGATGTGATGAGGCCTTGGATGATGGGTCCTCTATCTCTTAATTTGGGTGACTTCTAAATCCTTGTCTTGCAAGTTGTCTATTAAGTCTATTACCTCGCGAGAGATAACACTCATCAAAGATGTAGTGCTTACACTTTTAGAGATGGTTATGAAGCCTCTTGCTCTTAAGCCCGATCATAATTCTAACCTTTCATGAGGGCTGCATCTCATGTGGAGATAATTGGTTCTAGCAATGTAATCTTGCATGGTTTCTCCCTCGTCCTGCTTGAGGTTATGAATTTGTGCAATAGGTATCCATCTGGTTCCATTGGGTTAGACTCCCACTATAAAAGTGTGTCTTAAGACCTTGTAGTAGCTAGCATTTTCAAGTGGAGTGACCTAAACTTTACCTTCAAGGAAAAGTCCAAATGAATAGATCTTGGTGGAATTATTAATTTGTCCCATGTATTGAATGGAATCTCCAGTTCCATCAAATTTAGTCATCATCTTTGAGATGTGGATTGGCTTGTTTTTGCCCAACTCTAAGCCTCTAGGTGTTAGGTTAGTTGCAACCTCCCTTCCCATTTTAAATGCTATCTACATGTCTTCGACGTATTTATATGGTAATGAAATATAAGGAGGTGGATGATGGTGAGACCTCTATTTTCAAGATACATTATCTCTTGCCCTATGAGGTTGGGTTTCACGGATTCCAATGGCACTTGTCCTCCACCATTGGCATGGCTTTGAGGCTACAAAAAGCTCACTGTGGGGCTGAGGACCCATTCATTGAAGGTCCTTATGGTTCTCTTTGTGAGGAGGTAGTCCCTAACATTGGTGGTTGTTTACCCTTCCTCATGTTTCCTATTCCTCGTCCATATGAAGAAGAATTGGAACTTGGTTCCATGGGTGGTAAAAGCACTTGTATAGTGGGTACTCATGGAGAGCGGGACTCACTTGTCCTTGGGTACATCAAAAGGGACGTACCATTTGATGTTAACTACAATTGTTGGGTTGTTTGCATAGTCGTCATGGCTCTCAGGATAAACCAAACTCAAGATTGACACCAAACATTGTGGCATCTGACATGGTTTAACTGCTTCCTGTGGGAGATAGCCTTGAGATTCCCGGTCTTGATTCTACTCCCAAAGATAGGGTGGTTATAAATGCCTTCTTTATAAAATTTAAGGCATTGTTTATAGCGCTAGTTGGTGAACGCAGAGTTTAGAGGACCATGGCAGCTCCTATTTCTAGGTGTTCCATTTTTCCTCCACTCACATCAGAATGTGTTTTGTTGGCTTATTTCTTCCCAAAGCTCCTCGCTTTGAGGTGGATTCGAAGGACTCTAGCCTTCTTAATAGAGGAGCACTCTATTGAAAGTGCTGGTCATTTGTTTGGACTGAAGGCTTGACAGGTTTAAGGAGGTGTGGTTTGATGTGCTATAATTAGTTGTATTATTATTTTGAATAATTAGTCTATATAGGGTTCACATCAGATGAGGTTTGAGAATGGTTTTAAACAAGTTTTTTTTTGTTTTTATTTTTGCTAGGCTCACATCTATAGGTTCACGTGTCTGGGATCATATATGAAGGTTCATATCTCTAAGCTCAAGTGTCTAGGTTCATGCCTCTAGACTCACATCTCTAGGCTCATGCATCCAGGTTCATGTATACAAGTCCACGTGTCTAGGTTCACACCTATAGGCTCATGCCATTTTTGTATGAACAAGCCATGCAAGTTGACGTGTCCAAGTTCATGTATGCATGTTCATGTTGTGTGGCATCTGGATGATGTCCTCTATACACCACCAATAGGAACACAAGAAATAAAAATAAAGGGATTATAATTGGGAATGCTAAAATCCCAACTCTGTAAGATTCCTCCCTCCGGCTTTTGAGGTGTGCAGGTGTAAGAACCTCCCCTTCTGATCTTATAATTATTCCCCTCTCTAAAATAAAAGAAAGATCCTGTTTTACCTTGTTTTGGTCTAGAAAGAGAAAATATTCTAGAGAGAGATTATTCAATTTTTAGATATTTTTGGATGGAAAAATATCTCCTTATTAAAATAAATTTTTCCGAAACAAAAGTTCAAAAAGATTTTCAGAAGGTGCATTAGAAATCAATTATAATCTGTTCAAAAGGCCTTATCCTAAGGGTCCAAATTTTTGAAAAATTTTAAATTAAGGTTCTGAGAGGCCAATCAGATTCATCCAAATGTAGGGAGGAGATAAATTTAAGAAATAAAGAAAATCCTCCCAAAAATGAGTAAATACTCACATAAGATGAAGAGTTGACTAAGGACAAGGATATTAGTTAAAAAAAGAAGAGATATTTAGAGAAATGATGCATTTTTGACACCTCAGTGTGGGAAAATTTCCCTCATGAAGGAGACACCTATTTCACATGTGTGGTTGAGTTTTAAACTCACAAATAATGAGATATTTTCATCTCTCCTCTCTCCTACTTCAACTAGATCCAAAAAGTAAGCTAAACTGACCTAAAAATGGTCAAAAATTGACCAAACTAATCTGAAAAATTCTAGAATCAGTTTTCTTGGTTAGAGGCCCACTTTTTCCTATAAATGAAGCCTCCCCCTTTGTAAATGGTTAATAGTGTTTTATGCACAGTTACTCTACTCCTCCCCAGAGCCAAAAACTATGAATTTATTAATAATTCATTAGTTTTTGACCATTCCCTCTTCTAAAGAATTGGTGGCCACTCTTGTTGCAAACAAGAGTAGATCCCTCAAACCATCAAGCCAAAGAAAAGCTCTCAGAAATTCATGTAAGCTAGAAATCCTACTTTTTCTTATTCCTTTTAATGATCTTCTAATTTTTGTTTTGTTTTAAAATATAAAATGATGCTATGCCTTGCTGGAGAGGCTTTCCTCCTCTCTTCTTCTTAAATTCATCCTTTCTTTATCTTAGATAAGTAATATAATTATGGGAATTAAACTTTTCATATTGTTTCTCTTTTAAAAGTGAAATTTGATTAGTTTAGAATGCTTTAAATCATTTGGGGATAAATTTTAAGTAACTTAAGGATAAGAAAAATTGAAAAATGATCAGCCATACAAAGGAGGTTATGACAAAATTTTCTTAAATTTTGTGAAATAAATTTTATCTTTTATTATTCAAAAAGAGTAATCCCCATCGTTTGTGTATTCTAAAAGTGTTATTTTCATTCTATGCATAGAAAAATGCATAGTAGAAATATTTTTATTATAAAAGTGTTATTTCTATTAAAATTAAATTCTATGTATAGAAAGATGCATCTTTCTATGCATAGAAAGATAGATATTAAATTTTTTTTATTATAAAAGCGTTACTTTCATCAATTTTGATTTTATGCATAAAAAGATGCATAAAGAATTTATTTTTATTTCAAAAGAGTTATTCTCATCAATTTTGATTTTATGCATAGTAGAAAGATGCATAAAGAATTTATTTTTATTTCAAAAGATTTATTCTCATCAATTTTAATTTTTTTGCATAGAAAGATTTATAAAGAATTTATTTTTTATTTTAAAAGAGTAATTCTCATCAATTTTGATTTTATGCATAGAAAGATGTATAAAGAATTTATTTTTATTTCAAAATAGTTATTCTCATCAATTTTGATTTTATGCATAGAAAGACGCGTAAAGAATTTATTTTTTATTTCAAGAGTTATTCTCATCAATTTTGATTTTATGCATAGAAAGATGCATAAAGATTTTTTTTAAAATTTCAAAAGAGTTATTCTCATCAATTTTGATTTTATGCATAGAAATTCAAAAGAGTTATTCTCATCAATTTTGAATTTATGCATAGAAAGATGCATAAAGATTTTTTTTTAAATTTCAAAAGAGTTATTCTCATCAATTTTGATTTTATGCGTAGAAAGATGCATAAAGAATTTATTTTTTATTTCAAAAGAGTTATTCTCATCAATTTTGATTTTATGCATAGAAAGATGCATAAAGAAATTTATTTTTATTTTATTTTGAGAGTGTTATTTTTCTTAAAATTGAATTCATGCATAAATAGATGTATAAAGGGATTTTTATAAAAGTGTTATTCCCACTAAAGTTGATTTTTATAAAAGAATGAATAGATGGATAGATGTGATGTGAATTAGATAAATGTGAATGAATGGATGGATAGATGTGATGTGAATCAGATAAATGTGAATGAATGGATGGATAGATGTGATGTGCATCAGATAAATGTGAATGAATGGATGGCTGGATGTGGATGTACGTGAAGAATAGAAGTGGATGTATGTGAAAGAATGGATCTGGATGTGTGTATGTGAAAGGATGGATGTGGATGTATGTGAAGAATAGAAGTGGATGAATGTGAAGAGTAGAAGTAGATGTATGTGAAAGAATGGATGTGGATGTATGTGAAAGGATAGATGTGGATGTGTATGTGATAAGTATGGATGTGGATGTATATGAAAGGATAGAAGTGGATGTAAGTATGCATGTGGATGTATGTGGGAGAATACATGTGGATTTAAATGTGATGGATATGAACGAGAATTGAGGCAATGAGATGTGATGTAAATTGAATAGATATGAATGATAAGAGATATGATAAGGGATGTGAACGAATGTGATAGCATGTGAATCACGATGTAAACATGTGAATCGAGATATGAATGAATGATAAGGGATGTGAATGAATGTGATAGCATGTGAATCAGGATGTAAACATGTGAATCGAGATGTAAACATGTGAATCGGGATGTGAATGAATGATGTGTTAGCATGTGAATCGAGATGTAAACATGTGAATCGGGATTGAATGAATGATATAGGATGTGACTGAATGTGTTAGCATGTGAATCGGTAAGTGAATGAATGATATAGGATGTGAATGAATGTGTTAGTATGTGAATCGGAATGTGAATGAATGATAAGGGATGTGAATGGATGTGATGTGATGTGAATCGGGATGTGAATGGATGTGATGTGATGTGAATCGGGATGTGAATGAACGATAAGTGGTGAAGTGATGAGATGTATGGGTAGATGCAAGTGGATGAGACCTGATGAGGTTAAATGAGGAAGTAAGTGATGAGATAGAAAAAGATGTGATTAGATGAGAATGGGAATACTTATGAAATGAATGTGGATTGATGTGTGGGTAATGTGGATTGATGTGGATGGATGTATGGATGATGTGGATGATGTGAATGGATGTGTGGATAATGTGGATTGAGGTGGATAGATGTATGGATAATGTGGATTGACATGTGGATTGATGTGGATGGATGTATGGATGATGTGGATGATGTGAATGGATATGTGGATAATGTGGATTGAGGTGGATGGATGTATGGATAATGTGGATTGACATGTGGATTGATGTGGATGGATGTATGGATAATGTGGATTGACGTGTGGATTGATGTGGATGGATGTATGGAAGATGTGGATGGATGTGTGGATAATGTGGATTGATGTGGATGAATATATGGATGATGTGGATTGATGTGGATGGATGTGGATGGATGTATGGATGATGTGGATTGATGTATGGATGATGTGGATTGATGTATGGATGATGTGGATGGATGATGTGGATTGATGTGTGGATGATGCGATTGGATGTGATTGATGTGGGAATGATGTGATGTGATAGGGATTGATGAAGAAAATAAAATTGTGGTAAGATGAGAAAAGATGGGGACTAATGTGAAAAGATGGGGACTAATGTGAAAGGATGCGGAGTAATGAGAAAAGATCGAAATATTGTTGGAACTGTATTTGTATGTGAAATCTGTTTTTAAATGACTGTTTTATGTCAAGAATGCTGGGAAAGCATTTTGACCGTGTTGTGATTGAGGTCGTGGCTGGAGACCTATTTGTTAAAGTTGCAACTGCTAAAACGAAGAGTCAAGGGAGGGGGAAGTCTCGCGTAGCAAGGTCGGTCGAGGTCTTGACCAGCCTCGGTTTGATTTAATTGGTGAGCTTCTGGTATAGTGGATGAGGGACCAAGGAAGCGGCCTATGAGTGAAGCACTAGGTGACCTGCGAAGGATCCTAGAGGGTGCTGACCATACGGTGCTCGGGCTCTGGGTCGCCGAAGATACCTACAAGTACGTCGGGGAAAATATTGCAACAAGGAGTAAGAGTTGTTTTCTGAATTCGGGCATGGATCTAGTTGATTGACCTTGTTGGTCCTCAACGGATGAGTCCATGGCTCTTTTATATGGATTTGTTGGTTGATCTTGCTGATCTTCAACAGAGATTCCATCTGGATATTTTTATGTGATTATATTGTCGGGTACTATGAGCTAGGAACTATTGGAAAGGCCCTTGAGCGAACAGGTGGTGAGCGTTCTGGTTGCCAATGACGCCATAGGTACACCAATGAAGGAATGAATTGGAAATCAGGATTCAACTGGATAATTAGAGGTTTATGATCAGTAACACTATGGTTTCATTAAATGATTGTTTTAAAGATTGTTGAATCTGTGAAAAAGGCAAGTTCATATTGGGTGTGTAAGTGGTATGACTAGTTTTATGTTTGAAAGAATATCCGGTTAGGGGACCTGGGAACTCTTTTCCCTGGTACCCGGGACAAAACCTAACCAAATTCCTAATTGGATCCCATCACTGCAGTGGTTGGGCAGTTGGCTATGGACAGTTAGCTAACCCATGGGACTGGATGGGCTGGACTGATGGATCCGTAAATCGAGACTCAATTTCTGTATAGTACGATAGATGAGGTAAATCCTGGGATAAAAATTGTTCTATGGAAAAGAATCAACGGCTCTGCCTCTCAATGAGGAAAAAAGCGTTGGTCTCTATGATCCAAGTATAATCTTTTCCCCGATCTGACTATGGGACTTATGGGTTTGGTCAAATCAGTTCAGTTAGCTCAATCTTTTGACTACGTTAGAGAAAAGTTATCCTGGAGGAATCGCCCGTGCTGGCCAGGGAAGTTTTTTCGAGTTCGGTTTTGGAAGAACCGATGGCTTGGTCTCTTGTCTGGATATCCGTGGTCGAGGCCCCGAGTGTGGGACCCTGCCCCGCGCAAGAAGTGCTACTTCCACTGCTAGCACCCCCAAATTTGTTGCATAGTGGGGTCAGGGATCCTACAGTCGGTATCACCCTCACCCCACTGTGCAACGAATTTGAGGGTGCTAGCAGCGAAAGTTGCACTTCTTGCGTGGGGCAGGGTCCCGAGTGTGGGACCCTGCCCCGCGCAAGAAGTGCTACTTTTAGTGTGGGACCCTGTCCCACGCAAGAAGTGCTACTTCCGCTGCTAGCACCCCCAAATTCGTTACGCAGTCGGGTCAGGGATCCTACAAGCTCCAAGGGCACCAACCATGTTCTCCTATCTCCAGCACTCAATAGGACACTTCTATACCCTCCCAACCTCCCTTTCTGACCTAGTTAGCACCAGTCTGTTCTCCCAGGTCATTGTTAAATTTGTAGCAATGTGATGAGCTATGGTGGATCAAATGCAAGAATCAAAATGAGTAGCAAGTAATTAGAAAGTGATTAAGGGAATATTAGTACACAATTAATCTAATAGTATAATGTAGGCATGGATACTCAAAAACCAGCAAATTCTCATTAGGCCAATGCCTCAATTTATAGCTTTTACATCCACAAGGTGCCAAAAGCATCTAATCCCATTGATTTCTCCTTGATTTGTGCCACCTTCCCTACATTTGGGGGCACCTTTTCCTAGAATCTTTCCACACCCCTATATTCACTCATGCTACCCTTGATTCTCTCATTCAGTAGATTCTTCTCACCTTTTCACTGCTACCCACTCAATTACAAACTCCCTTTTACAGTCTCTAGCTAAGGGCTTGTTCCCGCACACACCCATTCACTTGCATATTTCAACAGTCATCACAAGTCACCAAAAGCTCTGATCGCACATATATTAGCCTCTCCTGTTCATGGCTGACATCCATCTGACCTTTTCCACTTTTAGTTGCCTCAGAAAGGTATTATTCTGCCTCCGAAATCCTCTTTTAGCTCCCAGACATAAATCTGTCCTCGATCTCCAAGATGTTTTCAAACCATGAGGAGAATTTATACCCACATCCCTACTATTAGAACCTACCTTAATGCCGTGCTGACCCTCCTCTCACCACCTCCTAACTGATCTAGTCTCACTTCTGTCTCAAGATTCCACCTTAGTCCCGTCTGTTTCGAAACCTTTACAGAATCTGAAACTTCCTTAGGTGTCCTCTATCATCCTTAGTCCCTTACGCACCTCCAAACTGATCAGGATATCACATTGCAAACCAACTGACTCTAAAGTCCTATCCTCTCAAGGATGGTCTAATCTAATCCAACTGAAGCAGAATTCCTCCCCTCTCCATTGGCAATACTAAACTCTCGAGCCACTTAAACCTAACATAGTTTTGGCCTTATAAGCATGTCACTGACAACACAGACAACTCACAGCTACCTTAGAACAGACTACATCCGATCATTTAACTCTTTTGATAGCTAATTCAAGTATTCTTTCCTCTGTGTTAACTGACTCCTCTAGACTCTCAGAATACACTATTTATACATGGATCCAACCTTTTGGACATCTGGTTGACCACAGATGACTCAGAGCTATGCAGAAGCCCGTCAGACACTACAAGGTCTTATGTCACCTGATTGTTGACAGACCAAACTATTAGCTCTGACCTATACACACTTCTCTCAAGCACAAAGAAGTCAGAAAAAGATCCCTACACTATGAACTGGCTGTTCTGCGGTCTAGTTGACACATAAATGATCCTACACCTCTTCAATCTATATTAGCTCAGAAGGAAACTACCCAGTCATCAGACTGGCACATACAGAAGCTTCATTACCATGAATTCAAAGAAAACAACAACTTCATCACAATCAAAACACTAAGACAAAGGATTAAAATCCAAGCTCACTGTCTGCTTCACATAAATAAAAACACAGTGCCTCAACATCCTTGAGGTCTAGGGCTCACAGATAATATCTAAGAAAGACTCAAGAAAACTTCAGAACCCTCCACTGACAGGTTCGGCACTGAGCTGATAGTAGAAAACAATTGCAGTTGAGGTAGATCTAATCTGGGATCAAGTGACTAATAGAGGTGTTCCCCAGAAGCCCAAGGGCACTCACCTCCTTTTTGACTCTGGTCCCTAGCCCATCCTTCTCTGACCCAAATAGCCTATTCACTCTCTGCTATTTTCCATAACCTTCAACATCTTCAAATTCTGTAGAATCACCAACCTACCAACCCAGTCAAGAATATTGAATTTCAAAAGACTTCCTCCACTGTAGATTCAATCTTTGCTCTGTGGTGGTTTTTTTTTGTCACCATGTCTCTCTCTTCTCAAAAATATTACCCTTGCATTCTTCTTGAACTAGCATTGCCGTTTTCCTTCCTTCTAGAAGATGCGCCGCCCATCTCCCATCATGGTCTCCATCCTCTTTCTATTTTTATTTTACGCATGTTCTCTTATCCATTTAGCCACCATTCAGTTTTTCATCATTTGGATTGATCACATACCCTCTTACATGTTTTTCACTCATTTAGACGTCCTGTTTGGGAGGGGTCATGGATTCCCCTCACATATAGCCCTCCCCCTTGCATGAAACACATTTATGTGTTTCACTGCATGCTTTGTGCTCAAATAACCTCTGCTCTCACAAACCCTTATATACAATTCTATTCACAACAAAAGCTTCATTCATCACTTCATCATCCCTTTGATCGAGATGGTTGGCTCAAAGGGATACAAGGCCAGCCTCCACAACCATCTGGTTGACCTGATCTAACCATCTGGTTGACCTGATCTAGCCATTTGGATTAAAAAAAAGCACATTGTCTTCAACAATAGGGTTCTGCCCTTGCTAAACGGATGCGGATGCACCATGCTAGCATCATCATCTTTTGTATCATCAAAAAAGGTAGTTTTGACAGTGATAAAAAGCATGAATCTGAGTTATAGTCTGACACGAGTAGCCTCTCCAAAATCACAAGCCTTAGAGCTCGCATACTCTTTTCTATGTGCATCTAAAAATAGAAGATCATCTAAAACTTCATCTAGAAGGCCGTCACCATCACTAGAACCTCCCGCTTCATATCCCTGAGTATCATCACATGGAGATGTCTTCCCCTTGAATTCATATGCTACCAAGTCCTGAAATGCCTCATCTAGAATTATATCCAAGTCTTGGTCAATTTCCTCATTTGGTGTGTTGGCATCAAATTCACCTGTGCGCTCATGCATGTCATCACACACACAGTAGCAACTTGCAACTCACTTAACTCCTTGCATGCAACCTCATCATCTTCATATTCATCTAGTAGACCATGAAATCCACCATCAAAAATATCTTCATACTTAAAACATGCAACCTCATCATCTTCATATTCATCTAGTAGACCATGAAATCCACCATCAAAAATATCTTCATACTTAAACCATGCATTTGAAGCGTTTGTGTGACTACTAATTAACTATCTTTTGTTGGATACGTGGACCTACACACTACAAGATCTTCAATCTCACCAGTTCCTTTATCCTCAGTCACGTGCTTCTACTCAAGAAAAACCCTTTGTTCATGTTCCACATTTAGACTTGGTCTTCCAACATGCTTTTTCCTCTTCAAGTCTACTTGCTCTTGGTAACATGCCTCTGATGTATTGCCTTTGCATATGTACGACATTATTGATGTAACACCCTGTCCTACAACTTGTCATTCAAACTTTGAATGAAGCTAACCAATTAAAGCATCTCATGCACATGGTCCATCTCATCAAAGAAAGAAATATAATAAAATCAAAGCTCCTCAAATTTGATTACAAAGTCACGCGCTGACAGGTTCCCCATCCTCTTGATAAAGTCTTCCACATCCAACCATGTTGCATACTGATCATTACTAACTTCAAACCTACACATGAGAGCTTTGGATACTACGGAAGCCTCCAACTGCATTTGATCTCAGCATGCAAGTCTCTCCACCACAAAAGATAATACTCCTTCAAACCTTGTGTAAGAAAGAGTGCTTTCCTCCTATCATCTTCCAAATTGCTTTTGTTGTCAATATATTGAACAAATGCATGGACATTCTCATGCCCATCACCATGAAATACAAAACATTCTCCATGCTTACTAAGGCTTGAGTCAAACTTGAGATGGATTACCTAAATCAGAGCCTTTTTGACCCTCCGTGGGGGCACCAAAACAATGTGTGGCCTTTGGATGATGACCTAAATCAGAGCCTTTTTGACCCTCCGTGGGGGCACCAAAACAATGTGTGGCCTTTGGATGATGACCTCTATACACCACCAGGCACACAAGGAACAAAAGTAAAAGGATCAGAACTGGGGGATGCTAGTATCCCAGCTCCAACGGTACCACTCAATAGGACACTTCTATACCCTCCCAACCTCCATTTTTGACCCAGTCAGCACCTCAGTCTGTTCTCCCAAGTTAGAAGAAGTCACCAAAAGCTCTGATCACACATATATTAGCCTCTCTTAACCATGGCTAACACCCATATAACCTCATCCACTTTTAGCTGATTCAGAAAGGGTTTATTCTACCTCCAAAATCCTATTTTTGCTTCTTAGACTGAAATCTATCCTTCAAATCTCCAAGATGTCTTCAAACCATCAATAGAAATTATACCCACATCCCTAGGACCTACCTGAATGCCCTGCTGACCCTCCTCTAACCACCTCTAGATTGATCTAGTCTGACTTCTGTCTCAAAATTTTACCTCAGACTCGTCTGCTTCTAAAGCCTTTACAAAATCTGAAACCTTCTTTAGGTTTCCTCTATCATTCTCAGGCCCTTAGGAACCTCCAAACTCATCAAGATATCACATTGCAAACCCTCGGCTCACCTATAGCTGACTAGCAGAGCTGACTCCGAAGTCATGTCCTCTCAAGGATGGTCTAATCTGATCCAACTAAAGGAGAATTTCTCCCCTCTGGGTCCGCTGGCAATACTGACCCCTTAAGCCACTCAAACCTAACATAGCTTTGGCCTTATTTGCACCTAGCTGACAACAGATAGCTCACAACACCCTCAAAATAGACTACACCCGATCATTTAACTCTTCTGTGACTACTATTCTTTCCTCTGCATTAGCTAACTCCTATAGACTAGAAAAAGATCCCTACCCTATGAGTTGACTTTGTTGAGGTCTAGCTGACACATAAATGATCTTGCACCTCTTCAATCTATTCTAACTCAGAAGGAAGCTACCCAATCATTCAGACCGGCACATACAGAAGCTTCATTACCATGAATTCAAAGAAAACAACAACTTCATCACAATAAAAACACCAAGACAAAGGATTAAAATCCAAGCTCACTATATGCCTCAGATAAATAAAAACACAATGCCTCAACATCCCTAAGGTCTGGGGCTCACAGGTAATAAAAGAAAGAATTAAGAAAACTTCAGGACCCTCCACTGAGAGACCCACAAGTTCAAGCTTAACAAGATTTAGCACTCGGTTGATAGAAAACAAATACAACTGAGGTGGATCTAATCTGGATCAAGTGTCTAACAGAGGTGCTTCCAAGAAGCCCAAGGGTACTCACCTCCTTGTTGACTATGGTCCATAGACCACCATCCTCTGCTTTGACCCAAGTAGCCTATTCACTATGTGCTATTTTTCATGACCTTCAACATCTTTTTTGCATACGTAAACTAGGTTCATGTAAACAGACATGTTCATGTGTCCAAGTTCACGTATGTAGGTTCACTTGTCCAAGTTAACGTATGTAGTTTCACATGTCTAGGTTCGCACTTGTATGCTCACATGTCTAGGATCATGTATGTAGATTTACGTGTCTAGGTTCATGCATGCCCATGTCTTTTTTATATGAACTCGGCTCACATCCTTCCCTAGTATAAAATCGGTCTATCTAGGGCATAAAAATCAAGGAAAAAGGCCTATGATAGCGTTGGTGTGCACTTCCTAGGTTATAAGTATACTTAATTTCCTAATAATTGCGAAGGACAAGAATTTTCCCTTTATGATTGTAATAATTGGTTTAGTAGTATATAAGGTATACCTACCTCTAGGCTCATGTCTATAGGTTCACATGTCTAGGCTCATGACTCACATATCTAGGCTCACATCTGTAAGCTCATGTGTCTAGATTCACACATTTTTATGAAGGACTGAGGAGCTAACTTAATAAACAAGTAAGACATGGATTCCCTTTGGCTACAATACCAAGAACTAGAAGCAGTCAAGATGTTGTATCCCAGCCCATGATGATGTGCCCAAAGATATCTACTTATAGATAAGCTCAATAAAGCTAAAATCGAAGAAGCCCAAGACATTTGTGAGGCTAAAAAAAATACAAAGGAGTGTAAAGACACCCTCGTAGCAACCAAAGCCCTAAAAAAATTCCATGAGGGGTACAAGCAAGCCATGGACAAATTCCATGAGGAGTATAATAAGCCATGGGCAAGTGGAGCACTCAAGAAAAGTATCTAATCAAGATCTCCTCATCACACCTCATCACACCCAAGCACACATAGAAATCCATAAGATGGAAACTATTTCCTCGAATGATACCCCCTTGAAAGGGTGTGACAAAAGAAGTTGTATATGCTTCTCTCTTCATGGGCAACTAATCTTGACATTACCAACCAATACTCAATCCCCTAAGGATACCATTACCCTCATCAACCATAATCTAGCCTTGTATTTCTTCAATTCTTTTTATCGGACCCTTTCTCGACCCCCCCACCTTCCACACCATCTTAGCATGCATCAACACCATGTGATAATGAGCTTTTGCCACCTTCTTCTTTTTTGACCAATCCATCTACTTCTTTCTATCTTTGACCAATCCATCTCCTTCTTTTTATTTGACTATCTCAAACCCCACCTTGCACACTATCTTAGCCCACAACATCAACATTGTGCATTAACTAGCCCTCATCACCTTCTTCTTTGACTAAGCCATTTCATTTCTTACTTTGAGTAAGCTCTTGCCACATTAGAGATATCACTATTCCCACTATCCATGTGGCTTATCTACAAGACATTTTCATCAACGAGGCATAAGAGACTTATGCCTTTTTCCAAAGCCATTTCCATTAGAGACTTGTGTCTTTTTCTAAAGCAATAAGCCTATAGATAAAGTGGATGACCTAGAATTCCTTAAAGGCCAATAGGGTGGGCCCTAGTCTTCTAGAGAAAAAGATCTATAAGCTGATGAGGCACACTCTTTTGGAAGTTTGGGTGATAAAATGAATCCCTAGGAGAAAAACCCAACCCTTGCCATGACTGATCCCTAATATACCCCATCTTCTGCGATCTACTGGCCCCAATATAGGCCCCACCCATAGGCCTCTCATCAATCCATCATCATCATCATCCTCCATGAGATTACCTACTTCATCCATAGTTCAACCCATGGGCTGTTAGCTCACTCACAATGGAACTCACACACACACAATGCTTGGGAGGAGCATGCACATTAGAAAGAGGAATAAACTAAGGGTACATTGGAAAATATTGATTTGTATGGTCATTTGTAAAATGTGAAGTCAAAGGTTAAAAGGTAGCACATGGAAAGTGCAAGGAGGCACATATAGTGTGAGCATTTTATGGACACATGGTTGGCAGCACTAGGGCGCACACAAAGCATGGATTGGGAGCTCCATGAGAGCTATAAAAGATGTACCTGGATCAACTCTAATGCAATGAGGTTATGTGGGTTTGTGCTTAATCATTAATCATCATTATCTTTTTATTAGCTTAATTACATTTTGTGTTATCTTAATTAATATGCTTAATCATGTTTCTCATATGCCTTGGCCCTTGATCCACCATGAGCTCAAACATGCTTGATTTCTTAACAATAACGAGTGATAGTATTCAAAGATTTCATGGGACACCAATTTAGCACATAGGTAGAAAGAAGAACTACTTCTATCCAAAACTTGTGTGGAAGCTACTGACTTTTAATCATGCATCTAACCATCTGCATGAGATTCCTATTTCATCTTCTAGAAACACCATTTTGTTGTGGTGTATAAGGAGTTGTACATTAATGCTTAATACTTTATTGCTACAAAAAGGAGCTTTGAATGCATTAGACATATATTCTCCACTCTTTGTCTAAACAGATAGTTTGAATATCTAAGCAAGTTTTACTTTCAACCATAGCAACAACAAAGTGATGAAAATGAGAAAATACCTCTGATTGTTATTTCAGACCACCATACTTGCTATAGTCATCAAGCAATGTAACAAGGTATAAGTTTCCTCCCAAAGAAGTAGTCCTCACACATCAACTGCAATTTGTGAGATCAGCTCTTTTTGCCTACATTTACAACGACATTCTTTGTTGGGAAAGGTTGGAGAGAAAGTTTGCCAAGGATCTATCTTTCACAAATATATCGTGGTGGTTAATCAAGTTGAGGAAGATTCTTTAACATTCCATGTTTTTACAAAAGCATCAAATCACCAATTTTGTTAGCTCACACACAATGGAGGGGATGGTCAGCACCGAGCGAGCTTGGTGGAGGGAGCTTTTCTTGGCTTCCCTCTCTCTCTCTACTTGAACAACCTCTCTCTAACTATTTCCACCACCATCTTCGCTCACCACTGCCCAACCTAGCCCAGCCCAGCCCAACCCACACCACCCTCTCCTTCTCCCACCCTCTTCCCTCCCCCACTCTCTCTCTTCCCTGCCTCACTCTCTCTAGGAGATCCTCCTCTCTCCTTCTCCCAGCCTCCATGTTTTTACAAAAGCATCAAATCACCAATTTTGTTAGCTCACACACAATGGAGGGGATGGTCATCACCGAGCAAGCTTAGTGGAGGGAGCTTTTCTTGGCTTCCCTCTCTCTCTACTTGAACAACCTCTCTCTAACTATTGCCACCACCATCTTCGCTCACCACTGCTCAACCTAGCCCAGCCCACTAGCCCAGCCCACACCACCCTCTCCTTCTCCCACCCTCTTCCCTCCCCCACTCTCTCTCTTCCCTGCCTCACTCTCTCTAGGAGATCCTCCTCTCTCCTTCTCCCACCCTCCCTCTCTCTCCTTATTCCACCCTCTTCCCTCCCCCTCTCTCTTCCCTCCCTTTCCCTCTCCCACCCTCCCTCTCTCACTCTCTCTATCCTTGTCTCTCTTTCCTAACACACACTCTCTCTCTCTTCTATTACCACCATCCATTTCTATCCCTCCTTTTCACTCTCCCACCCTCCATCCCTCCCTTTCACTCTCCCACCCTCCCTCTCTATCCTTCTCTTACCTCCTATCCTCCTTCCCTCTCTCGCTCTATGTATCCTCCTCTCCCTCTCTATCTTCCTCTTACCTCTTATGCCCCTTCCCTCTCTTGCTCTGTATATCCTCCTATCTCTTTCTATCCATCTCTTTGCTCACTCTCTCTATCCTTCTCTTTACACACTCTCTCTCTATCCTCCCCCTCTCTCTCTATCCATCTCTTTGCCCACTCTCTCTATCCTTCTCTTTACTCTCTCTCTCTCTCTCCATCCTTCTCTTTGCTAACTCTCTCTATACTTCTCTCTATCCTTCTCTTTACTCTCTCTCTCTCTCTCTCCATCCTTCTCTTTGCTAACTCTCTCTATACTTCTCTCTTATGTATCTCTCTCTCTCTCTCTCTCCCTCTCTATTCTTCTCTTACCTCCTATCCTCCTTCACTCTTTTCCTCTCTATATCCTCATCTCTCTTTCTCTCTCTATCCATCTTGTTGCTCACTCTCTCTATCCTTCTCTTTACTCTCCCTTTATCTCTATCCTCATCCCTCTCTCTAACCTTATTTTCACTCTTGCTCTCTCTCTCTCTCTCTCTCTCTCTTTTCCTCTTTATATCCTCATCTCTCTTTCTCTCTCTATCCATCTTGTTGCTCACTCTCTCTATCCTTCTCTTTACTCTCCCTTTATCTCTATCCTCATCTCTCTCTCTAACCTTATTTTCACTCTCTCTCTCTCTCTCTCTCTCTCTCTCTCTCTCTCTCTCTCTCTCTCTCTCTCCTCTTTCCTAACTCTCGCTCTATCCTTCTCTTGGCTCTCCTTCTCTCTCTCTCTCTCTCTCTCTCTCTCTCTCTCTCTCTCTCTCTCTCTCTCTCTATCCATCTCTATCCTTCTCTTTGCTCACTCTTTAATCCTTCTCTTTGCTCACTCTCGCCTCCCCCCTCTCTCTCTATACCCTTCTCTTTGCTCTCTCTCTCTCTCTCTCTCTCTCTCTCTCTCTCTCTCTCTCTCTCTCTCTGAGTCTCTCACTCTTTCAGTCATTCTCTTTGCTCACTCTCGCCTCCCTTCCCCCCCCCCCCCCTCTCTCTCTCTCTCTCTCTCTCATTTTCTCAAACTCCTGATTTTGTTCTTGCTTGCTCAGGAACCTCTTCAGAAGACAAGATCTCTCTCTATCTTGGGCCTCTATCTTTCTCTCTCTCTTGCAGTCCCTTTCTTTGCTCACTTTCTTTATCCTCTCTCTCTCTCTCTTCCCTTCTCTTTGCTCTCTCTCTCTCTCTCTCTGCTCTCTCTCTCTCTCTCTCTCTCTCTCTCTCTCTCTCTCTCTCTATTTCTGTCCTTCTCTTTGCTTACTCTCTCTATATTTCTTTCGCATTTCCTAACAAAGCTTACTTAACTCATGATTTGCATATAGATCCTCGATTCTACAAACACTTCACTACCTTATTCATCCACACAATACAGAAAATGTTGATTCTTTATTGCTTTGTACGTATATAAACATCGCTGCATAACCCCAACATGTGTTGCTCTTGCCCTCTTTCTCTTGACACAATCATAAGATCATGAAACAATCATAAACAATTATTACAAATAAGACTATGACCCATTCACTTGAATATTCACAAAAAAATATGTTTATTCCACTACATTGAAATCTTCATCAAGACACTCTCTACTACATCCTCATCGGGGTCAATACACACAATGTTCATGCCTAATTTTTTCACTGCTGCCATAGCACAATCTCCACATCTAGCATAAAGCTCTACTAACACTTGCCCTTGCTTTACATGATGGCTCAACAAGCTATCCCAAAAGTCATATCCACGCTGAAATCCACCTGCAAAGAAAACATCTCTCTTAATTCCACCAAAAAATGTAAGGCCCTTATGTAGGAGCACATGAAGAGTTAACTCTACCTTGCCATGGTGTTCCATCTGGGCGTTTGCCCCTGTGCATCATGTTGCAATTATCAATGATATAATTAGGTGAGAAAGGTTGTGTATGGTTTTGTCCAACTATGTTCATGAAGGTAGCAACGACGAGGGTATGTATCTGCACGAGTATGAGATGTTTTTTTGTAGCAAAGAGTGATGCTCAATGGAAACCTCTATGGTTAGTGTTGCTTACCTCTTGTCCAAAGGCCCTTCCAATTTGCGTTGTACATTGCACATTCACCAAGGTGTCCAAGGAGAAGCCATAACACTTGTTGGCATGAGCTACACACAAAAATAAAAAACGTAAGCATGACATACAGACATGCAACATATGCACAACAACACACAAGGTCTTAATGAAGGGAAAATAATCTCATCACTCACATGTGTAGAGATTCCATGGTGGGACAATGTCATTGGGGAAACCATAAACAAAACCTTTTGTGGGCAACCTCAGTACAATACGATCACACGTTGTGTTTGTATTGACACCTTTAACAGTAAAGGTCATGTCTCCCATGTTGGCCTTTAGAAACATATCAAAGACATGTTCTAGCTCTAGTCGACACTGCTGGTTTCAGAAGTGTATTGCCTATCTTCAAAGGATCCCCAACATATGCCATCATCTTTGTAGAATAATGACCTGCCACACCATGTTGAGTAGAGTTATACATCAATTGTTATTACAGGATATAAAAGACACACCTTTACAATCATTTCACATGTGGTCACAATTGATTATTACACTTGTTAGCGCCGAGGCTTCTATAACGATAGAGAAACTAGCACTTTGATGTTTGCTGGGAGCACCGAGGACTACTGTCGTGGTACGTCGAGACACTCCTACAAATCATATATTTTGTAAGTGCATGCATCACAAAAATACTTTACATTATCATTACCAATGAGTAAAATCATACCTGGCAAATTCATTTGGATT
The DNA here is from genome assembly GCF_041138505.1 of Cibotium barometz. Classification (NCBI taxonomy): domain Eukaryota; kingdom Viridiplantae; phylum Streptophyta; class Polypodiopsida; order Cyatheales; family Cibotiaceae; genus Cibotium; species Cibotium barometz. Next base: position 10,788,714 of record NC_141074.1, read on the forward strand.
GGAGTCAGGACACCCAAGCTAGGTGTATGAATTGGTCGTAATGGTGTATTTGGCGCTTCACCTCTTGCCAATCTTATCTGTGAATCCATAACTTAATCTATGTTAATATGTAAACAATGTAACAATAATACCAATGAACCACAAGTAAAAGAGTGCCCTGCATGTGTTGCTGCATTACCAACTTCTTCAACTTTTGGGGTTGCCTCAATCTTGCATGTGCTATCATCAGAATCGCTTTCGTCATATTCTGATGGAGAGGTATCAGAGTCGTCCTCTTCCTGTAGTGACTTTCCTTTTCCCTTTGTTGTATCCTTTTTTGGCACTTTTTTCCCTTCATCATTATCATTATCATCCTCTTCATCTTCACCATCCCCTTCATCTTTCATAAGACCTTTACCTTTACCTTGAACATGTGATTTGTCACGTAGACTTCTAGGCTTCATAATAGAATTCACCATTCGAAAAGATATAAGAAACAATATTTAAATTAAAGTAAAATATTTGATTGTATAGTTCATATCATGGTTTATTGCTTTGCTTTACAAGCCCGAGTATACAAATTTGCCACTTGGAAAGTCAAGGAACAATGGGCATCTCTTGTATTCTTTTAAGATTGCAGGCACATCTTCAATAGATCTCTCTGCATAGCACTTACAAATCCATCTACACATTATTACATCTGTTCAATTTACAAATATAAGAGTACAACCAAGTAGTAAGTACGCTTTATGGAATGTTATGCACCTGAACATAGCATGCTTGGTAGCCTTCACGACAGCAGGGTTCGAAGCTACTACACCTTGTTTCTTTAGAGATCTCACCATTTCCTCGATGAACAGCTTCCCAAAATACATTCTCTTAAGATGGGCGAGTTCATCGAGGAATGTATCTGGAAAAATTACCTTGTACTTTTTTGATATTTCTACGAGGACGGTTACACCCTGCGCTCCAATCTCATGCCATATAACTTTGCTTCGAACCTAATCCTCCCTGAATAAACTTACATTTGCTGCATTGCCATTGAAATTGATATTCAAACAAAATAGAGTACTTTGTAAATATCAAGAAGATAGGAAAAGTAATTATTACATTCTTTTAGAGTTCCTTCAGCCTCTGCAAATTCCCATTAATCAAATATCCTTTAGCCTCTGCAAATTTCCATTAATCAAATATTCAAAATCTGTGTTTTTGGTCTTTTGGCAACAACGAGCTAGCTGCCAAGTTGTATAGCCTATCCTCTATCAAACAATCTCGTTTCTCGTCCCCAAGTTGTCTGCACAACACAACACCATAATTAAACCGCAACATGAAAACCATAAAATGTTGTTTCCAACGAAATAGACAGAGGAAATAGTGTAGGATTTCTTACTCAAAGAAACCTTAGAATCACCGCCAGCCACCTTCTTGTAGCATGCCTTCACTTTCTTTCATCTTTATAAAATTCCGTTCTCTATCTCTCTTCAAAATCTTGTTGTAGACAAACTATCTACTAGGGGGTCAATATCTTGGGTGGTTGCGAGGTACTCATCCTATTATTCATGAATTGTAACATTAGTGGATGATATGCAAATGTTTATCGTATATTGCAAGTGCCTAAAGATTGAAGGTTTACCTGGAATACTATTTGGGAAAGTTTCAAAAGCTCGCAGTTATACCAAGATGGGCGGCCTTTTTTTTTTCTGTGTCGAGGCATGCTTGTCCATCCATGACTTCATCTCTCTAGTGTGCTTCATAATTGTTTCTTTGTTTGCCAACCCAAGTGCCCTAATGAGGTACACTTTGTCCGCAAGGGAATAAGAAACATAGCCCACTTCATTCATCATAGGGCAATAAAATTTAAGGTTATGATGAAGGATTGAAACATAGTACGCCAAATATTCCTAAGTCAAAGAGTCTTGAAACATATATTCTCTTACCTATTTAAGTAAGTGATCACTGTGAGAACCTTCCCCTCACTATCCTCATTGAATTCAATAAGGATAGCGTCAACACAAGGATATCTTGATGTGACATTCTTGAATGCTATAGTTAGTGCAAATCTAATTAGTCCCAAAACTATTTTATAAAACAAAAGGCTGCATTCAAAAAAGTAGGCAGTTTAAGTAGACTCACATTTATTAATCTCCTCCATCTATGCCACAACTCGATGATTACCGTCCCACACATACAACATCTTGTTGCTCATGAATTCCCACTTTGTGCCTTTGATCATATTCTCGAGCTCCTTGTTTTTCAATTTGCCAGATGTCATCCCATGCAATAAAATCATCTTGAGTCACTTCTCTACTAATAGGATTATGGGATGAGGAGATGGAGCAAATGAACCTGCATCTATCAGCAACATAGCCATTTGTATAAAATTCCCTTGCCAGCTTCTTGTACCTAAACTGCACTCTTCATATAGAGGGGCTAGGTATAAGTCTGCACAAGGAAATAGGTGGCAAAGGAGTGGATTTCACCACCTCCAATGCACACATACACACACACACTCACTCACTCACACACACACACGTTATGCTTGGTAATCCAAAAGATACCTTTTGTAAGATTTGATAAAAAGTGGTAAACAATTGCCTTCACTCTGTTAAGACTATCTTGTAGGAGTTCTAATCGCAAGCGAGTTGCAGGAGTCACTAAGAAACTCTCTTAATTCTTGCCTTCTTTTTCAGTTCCCTCATTCACCTCTCCTACTTCCTTAGTTTCCTTAATGATTTTTGAAGAAGCAACTTTCTTCTAAGACTTAGCAACTCGACTTGGATTCATTCGAGGAGGACTCCAATCATCATCTTCCTCTTGCACTTTCTCCCTCTTCTTGGTACTTGTCACTTCTTGGCTTTGGTGCTTGTTGGTGTGAGGTGAAAAAAAGAAGAAAGAACCACTGCCTCTATAGCCCTTCACCTCCCAAACTTGGAAAATAGCAACACAACGGCGGAGGCACCACCAGCCCCACCGGCTGGAACACTTCTCTTAGTTCACCACCAAACCCACGCCAAACAGACAGCACGAAACAGAGGCACCATAGACCAAAGTAAACACCCAGCAATATATATTTCCAGTTAACACTTCATACAAGCTTCTCCCGACACAGAAGCCTTACTCACACAACCATAAACAAAACACTCAGACCTGTCACTGCCGAGGATACACCACATCCTCCATCACCGCATGATCCACTCGCCTACCTGCTGTGCCAATCACACCAGAATGAACCCGGCCACTCTCTCTTCAGAGGGCGCCCACACCAGCTAACCCTCAACTCTCTCTGTAGCCCATCACTTCTGTATGTGTCGCCAGCAGCAGCAGCTACACCATCATCTCTCTCTCTCTCTCTCTGTGTGCTGATCCTCTGCCAGCCAGTCCCAAACCCACTTGCAGCTTATCTGCAGTGCTACCGGCCCACCACCATGACTCGAGAGGCCTCCTCTTGTTCACAAGGCAGCTACCCAATCTCCTTCGCCTCAGCACACCCAGTTCCACAAGAAGGCGACCACCCAACTCTTCACGCCCGTCTGCTGCGTTACCACTTCAAGGTGGCCTCTCCTCTGCACTCCACGCTTCCCCTCGCTCTCCACTTTCACCTCCCGACTGTGCCTCTCCTTGCGCCTGTCAGCCTTTAGCGCTAGAGCAGCTACGGCACTCACCCCAAGGTGGCTTCCCTACTGCAGCCCTTCAAACCTTAGTCTTCGCTGCTCTTCACAAGGGAGGCTCCCAGTCTCTACACCAGTAGCAGCTATGGCCACCATGTTATTCCTTTTCACACCAAATGCCCAAGGCAACACTAATCCTTTCTTTCCTAATTACCCATGCCTCCACACACACTTCACATACAACTTCGAGTGCCCACTTGTACTTGGGACGCGCACACACTTCAAAGACCGAGCAGCTGATATCATCCCAGCGAACCTCCAGTAGACCACTTTCGGACAGTGTACAAGCCCAAAATCAAATCCATCTACTCTGTACACCTGGCAACGCATTCCCAAACAAATCTCTTCACACATGCCATGCATTCATATATACACGAGCCCAAAAGATCTTTCAGAAAAATGCCTGACATACTTTGCCAACCCCCCCATCTGCTAGAGCATTCATGCTCAGCAGCAAAAAGATAAAGTCCAATAGCTATCCACAGGATCAAAAGGAAACAGCAACTCACCATCCCATTCCCCAATATCCATGAAACACCATGGCTGCATCACTACATACCTAACATCCACCATATGTGCCACCAAATCATTCACATCCACTTCACCCACAACCAACCTCCTTGTCTTCAAAACTTGTGGCATTGCAGCCTTTAGCATCCCATTCATCAACACCAGTGAGGGCGAGGTTCCAACATTTTGACCTTTCTCCACGCAAAAATCCACATCCTTTCCAACGGGAGTGTCCACAAGCACTTCCAGCTCTTGTAATTCAGGCATCTCTTCACAACCATATAGCTCAGCTGGTTCAGAATCCTTATCATCCATGCACTTTGCCTTTAGCATCTCAGCAACCCGCAAAGAAGCCTTAGCTACACTCTCGATCATATCTGCATCCATGTCCACCTCTGGCTCCTGTTCATCAAGGCTAGCAACTGCCCATATATCATCCTCAAGCACAATGCTCACCTCACAACGCTCTTCATCAGCCAAATCCACATGCATACCTTCTTGAGTGCTGCCAACCCCCCTGGTATCATCGTCCAAAGACTCCTCATCACATAATGCATCAAACGGAAGAACATCCACATCAGTCATTGCAGGTACCATACCACCATCCAACTGTTCAAGAAAATCCATAATAATGGAGTCTTCCTCCATGCTCTCCACATCCGCATCACAAACCATCTTCACTTCATCAAAAGTCTCTACCCCATCCTCCTCCCTTTTAGAATTTGACAAAGAACCATCTTCAAAGCATTCTGTATCCAGCTCCTTTTCCTTCTTATCATCAGCCAATCCCAAGGCATTATCCTCTTTACTTCCATGTGCATGCATATCATCCAGATCCAAATGATCTTCAATAGGACCTTCTAAATCACTGTCATGAACAGCCACGACGTCCTCATCCCAAAGAAGAATCCACTGGCAACTCCTCATCTGCATTTTGCTCCTTCACCTGCTTCTCATCCACCTTCACTTGCTTTAAAGACCTTGGAAAAAAATCAGAAGGCATATAGAGCATCCCCCTTTGCACCTGTATCGGCCTTTGAGGCTCCTGTCTAACCAAACTTTGCATAGAACTCTTATCCACCTTAACCAAATTCACATGCATATCCCTTGCAGACACAACACCTTCATACGGATAAATACCCATCTCCATCTACTTCAAAACCTTGCCTTCCTTTTCCCTAGCAACCCTAACTGTATCATCAAATGACTTGGGATTCTTCAACTCAACCCTGACCTTCAAATGAGGTAACAGACCATCAATAAACAAGCTCTTCTTCAGAAATATAGGAGGAACTTCCTGCTTCAATGTCATACACCACTTACCCCACAAACATGAAAATACCTGCACAAAATCATCCAGTGATTGCCCATGGACCTGCTTCAAGATGCTCAACTCCTGCCAAAGCACACTAGAATCCTCCACTTGCTGAAAATGCTCCAAAAGACCTTCTTTCAACCTGTCTAAAGTCAAAACACCAGCATCCTGTGCTTCAAAATCCTTAAACCAGCTTCGGGCATCTCCCTTCAAGAAAATCTTTATCAGCTTCAAAACCTTCTCTTCATCTGTCATCACATGATTGCTAATGCATGCCAACTCCATCTGCTCCAAAAAGTCACACACATCCTCATCCTTTCTGCCATGAAATTCAGAATAAGACCACATCCTGAAAACCTATAACAATCCCTGAGCTCTCCTCAGTGCAACATACGCCCTTCTAGGCAAAGAACAACGCCAGAGCTATCCTCAGTGGGGGCACCAGAAGAATGTGAGGTGAAAAAAAGAAGAAAGAACCACTGCCCCTATAGCCCTTCACCTCCCAAACTTGGAAAATAGCAACACAACGGCCAGCCACCGGCTGGAACACTTCTCTCAGTTCACCACCCAACCCACGCCAAACAGACAGCATGAAACAGAGGCACCATAGACCAAAGTAAACACCCATCAATATATATTTCCAGTCAACACTTCATACAAGCTTCTCCCGACACAGAAGCCTTACTCACACAACCATAAACAAAACACTCAGACCTGTCTCACTGCCGAGGATACACCACATCCTCCATCACCGCATGATCCACTCGCCTACCTGCTGTGCCAATCACACCAGAATGAACCCGGCCACTCTCTCTTCAGAGGGCGCCCACACCAGCTAACCCTCAACTCTCTCTGTAGCCCATCACTTCTGTATGTGTCACCAGCAGCAGCTACATAATCATCTCTCTCTCTCTGTGTGCTGATCCTCTGCCAGCCAGTCCAAACCCACTTGCAGCTTATCTGCAGTGCTACTACCGGCCCACCACCATGACTCGAGAGGCCTCCTCTTGTTCACAAGGCGGCTACCCAATCTCCTTCGCCTCAGCACCCAGTTCCACAAGAAGGCGACCACCCAACTCTTCACGCCCGTCTGCTGCGTTACCACTTCAAGGTGGCCTCTCCTTGCACTTGCGGCTGCACTCCACGCTTCCCCTCGCTCTCCACTTTCACCTCCCGACCGTGCCTCTCCTTGCGCCTCGCCTGTCAGCCTTTAGCGCTAGCAGCTACGCACTCACCCCAAGGCGGCTTCCCTACTGCAGCCCTTCAAACCTTAGTCTTCGCTGCTCTTCACAAGGGAGGCTCCCAGTCTCTACACCAGCACAGCAGTTACACTCTGCGCCCCAACTCTTCCCCTTGGCTCTTTCTTACTCTGCGCGCCAGAGAGCCTCCAACAAAACAAGGCGACGTTTCACCTTTTTTCTGCAGCCCACGCCGACTCCCATGCTTCGCTAGCTTCGCCAACCTTCTGGAGAGAACCCGCTTGGCAGCCATTCAAAGCTCCACGCCAACCTTACCAGCTGGCCACGTTCCTCCTTATTTTTTTATTTTATTTATTTTGAAAAATGGCCCCACCATGTTATTCCTTTTCACACCAAATGCCCAAGGCAACATTAATCCTTTCTTTCCTAATTACCCATGCCTCCACACACACTTCACATACAACTTCGAGTGCCCACTTGTACTTGGGACGCGCACACACTTCAAAGACTGAGCAGCTGATATCATCCCAGCGAACCTCTAGTAGACCACTTCCAGACAGGCCTGTACAAGCCCAAAATCAAATCCATCTACTCTGTACACCTGGCAACGCATTCCCAAACAAATCTCTTCACACATACCATGCATTCATATATACACGAGCCCAAAAGATCTTTCAGAAAAATGCCTGACAGTTGGTAGGTGTGCTCTTTACACATTTTGCATGCTTTTTGGATGTGTGGTTTCCTTTGATGTGTTTGTAAAATCTAAACACATCGACATATACAAGACAGATTGATCTCAAAAAAATTACTAAAAAAGAACATAATTAGAAAGGTGGAGAGAGATAAAATAAGACTTACACAATCTTCCCTTGTCCTCTCTCTCTCTCTCTCTCTCTCCTCAGAGATTCTCTACCTTTCTAAATCCTAAGCTTTCTCTCTTTCTCTCTCTCACCAATTCTTTCTTCACTCTCTTTTTTCCTCTCTCTCTATACCTTTTTGTCTCCTCTCTTTTTTAACATTGTTTTTTCTCTTCTTCTTTGTTTGTTCCTTCTTTCTCTTCTTTCAAAACCCTAATTTTAAAACCCTATTTTTTTAATTTAATATTTTTTAAAATCTATTTATATCTTTCCCTCTATTTATATCACCTCTATTTACATCCATTGCTTTTTTACTCTATTTTTATCTTTTGCTTTCTTATATCTTTTAGGACTCTTTCTTATATCTTTTAGGACTCTTTCTTTCTTGTTTATTCTCCTTCCGTGTTACTCCTCATGGTGTCTCCCCAATTCCAAAGAGGGACACAAGTATCCTTGATGTTCAGTGATACCAAGATAGCTACTAGGACCATTTTGCATGTAGACCCCACCGTGGATACTGTCCATGGAATTGTTTTGCCACATGGTCATGTTGGCATGTCGATAGAAGATGTTGAAGTGGGAGAAGTTCCTTTTCCTTTTCCCCTCGAAGATGGTGATATCAACAAGTTAAATCAAACCAAAGGATACGTCATTGTGTGGCCAGCCATGTGTGAGAGTGTTTTTAACGAAAAGGAAAGAGTTTTGTTTTTAAAAGGAGAGGGAAAAGAAAAGAAAAAATGTTTTGTTTTGGGAAGGAAAAGAAAGTTGTTTTGAAAAGAGAGAGCGTGTTTTGTTTGGGGCGGGGAGGGAGAGAGTACTTTGTTTTTTTTTTTTTTGGGGGGGAGACAGAGAGGGGGAGAGAGAGAGAGAGAGAGAGAGAGAGAGAGAGAGAGAGAGAGAGAGAGAGAGCGTGGAGTACGTTACTTGGGAGGAGGGGGGGACAGAGTGCGTTATTTGGGGGGGGGAGAGAGAGAGAGAGAGAGAGAGAGAGAGAGAGAGAGAGAGAGAGAGAGAGAGAGAGAGAGAGAGTGCATGGAGTGTGTTATTTGGGAGGGGGGAGAGAGTGTGTTTTAAGTTGGGGGTGGGTGCCCCACTAAGGGCAACCGGCTTGCCCACTCAGGGCATAGGTCACCCTTAGTGGGCAAGCCCCACTAAAGAGCGACGATCGCCCTTAGTGGGCAAGGCTTGCCCACCACGAAGGGCAACCGTCGCCTTCTCCACTTAGTCCTTAGTGGTGGGCAAGCTTGCCCACTAAGGGCGACTGTCGTCCTCCTTAGTGGGAAAGCCTTTAGTGGGTGTACATCACTAAGGACAACTCACTCATATGTGCTTAGTGATATACATCATTACTTAAAAGTATAACGTTACAATCCACTACATATGACACATGCTACATGATGTACAATGTACTTTCTTTTCAATGTAGTTCACCTTCCTTGTGTGTGCCAACTTAACATGTACTTAAGGGGTTAGGCAGTACATTATTTTCTCCTCATCATTCCTAATGATGAGGAGTTGCCACTTGCTATCTTTCAACGAGTTGACTTTGTAAGCATAACTTTGTAATTGTGGCTAAACTTAAAGGAGAGACCTTTATTATTATGATGATGACAATGACCATGATGATGAGACATACTCAGATGTTGTATTTTGAATCTTTTCAAATTCTCCCATGCATTGTTGGGCAATACAAGGATGTACTCTTTATTTGAAATAAAATTGGATGGAATCATAAAAGAGATGATAAAAAGGTTAAAACTTAAATTGGGATCATGAGGATAGAGATATAAAAGTTATGTAATCATTATATGAGAGTTAGTTATGGAATAACCATTATCTAAGAATTAATTATGGAATAATCATTATATAGAAGTTAGTTATGGAATAATCATGAAATGAGAGGTAGTTATGCATGCATTTATTGTATAGTATAATTATTGAAAACAAATTTTAGATTTTGTGTACTAATGATATTATTTATAATGATAATTTTTATAAAATGAGTATAATTAAAAAAAAATTCTAATATGTATAGAATTCGTGTTTAGACTTTGAATTTGTTGTCATTAGTTTGTTGTATGTTTGTGAGATGGTTTTTTGAGAGCTTATGTGTTTCTGAGCTAGTTCTCTAAGAGCTTTTCTTGACATGGAGAGCAATTCTTTTCATATGTTTGTGGGAGGGTTGGAGAGTGATCCTATTGTTAGAACTGTATAAGGTTATTATTATATTACTAAAGCTGATGATTTTGATGGAATATTATCATTAGGACATTTTGGAGGTTATTTGTAGTAGGGCCTTTTAGTGGAGAGAGAAAAAGGAGCGCATCCAATCAAGAAGAAGGCAGCGTTACGTTGAAAAATAGGTTATTTCTTTTTTCTAAATCCAAAAACTCTTCTTTTTCACCTCAAAATATACTCTACTTACACTTGATAGTTACTTATCACACCCGAATGCATTAAACACACCTACACTTATCACACCCGAATGCATTAAACACGCCTACACTTTTGTAAGGAGGAAAACTTCTATTCAAATCCATGTATTAAATACACATCTTTACAAAGGAGGGAAAATTCCCTCCCTCTCAAATTTTCTCTTGGGCTTAAACAATATCTCACACTCTTTTCATTTCCTCTACCTTCTGCTGCACTCCATTTTTTGAAGCTTCAGCCATTTGTACTTCATTTCTTCTTGAAAAGATAGGTAGCAAATCTTGTTTTATATCATCCCGATTTTGCACCACTAATGCCATCATAGATGACTCAATTCCTAGGGCAAGGAGTCCAAGATCATCAGTGTTTGCTATACTTTTATCCAACTCTCTCAATATGGAAAATCAGTGGACTGAAGTTCTAGTGCCTTTGGTCATATACAAAATACAATTCTGTTTCCTCAATCTTAGATTCTCTCAAAACTAGCGTGAGTGACAAGAGGCCTCAAATTATGCGTCAAATGGCCAATCTAAAGTGCTTAGTTATAAAGTTGATAAATTGATGCATGACATGCATTTCCTCGACTTTGTAATTCCCTGTAGCACTTGGTCCAAAGCTCTTGGGCTATCTTTGAGCAACAATCCATTAACATCGAAGATGATAAGTCTCCTCAGCATCTGGAACCATTATTGACATGATTCTAATCAGTTCTGAATATGATTGAAACTTATAATCATTGTTAAGGGACAAAAACAACTAATAGAAACAATTCTTAAAATTGAGTTGGTTACATTACATCATCAGGTAAATTAGGCTTGGGATCTTCATCAAGCTCGTGATCCTCACTAGCCTTGGCATCCTCATCAGACTTAGGTTCTTCATTGTTCGCCTCCCTACTACTACTAGGTCCCAACTCGGCCTGTGCAGTGTGCTTCGCGTCTGTCTTCTCTTCAGTCTTTGGCTTTGCCTCTTCAGCTTGCTCTACCTCATCAGCCTTGGGATGTTCAATGTTAACCTCCACATTGGACCTTGGCTCTGCCTCTATGCGCTTAGAGGGCTTTGGCTTGCCCCCTATAGCCTAAAGGAGCACCTCGACGTTTGCAGGATTAGGGAAAGCAAACCATACTGCAAGCTAAACGCAATGGTGAATCAATAAGTGATGAGGAGGAGGAGCTTGCATATGGTTATGATTTCCATGTATGTGAGTTAGAGATATCTACGCATTGTCTTTTATGTTGTGCTTTTGTGAATTTATACAATAAAAGTACTTATTTATTGTGCTTGCAATATCGTAAGTTTGAGGCAATGCGGTCACACCGTGGACGTCACTTTCGAGTAGAAGGAATAGATAAAAAGAGAACAACATTTGATTGTGGTGTATTTCATGCAAGAAATTCATTCAAGTGCAAATGATAGAAATACGGAAGTAGGCATGCTAGATTATTGTGGAACAATCCAAGATATTATCAAGGTTGGATTCAGAAAGTTTGATATGTTCATTTTTTATGTGAAATGGTTCATGTTGGTAACTCAAGGGGGGGCGCAAGTAGCTGTACGCAAAGGAAGTGTGGATTTCTTCAAGTAGGCCACACAAAGATATGGATTGACCAAAGGGACACATTTGTGCTACCAGAGCACTATGAGCAAGTCCTTTTTGAAGGACCCGACAGATCATAAATGGTTGTTTTTGTGATCCAAATAAATCCATGGGGAAAACAAATATTTAAAGAGGTGAAAATAGCAGTTGACTGTTTGCTAGATGCTGAGGAACTCCCCCCAGATCATGTGATGGTTGAGCATACATGTGAGGTCCCTACCCCCTCCGCGGTCCCCATGCCGGTGGCAGAAGCGGTGTGCGCCTCCCGCTGCACGGGGAAGGGATCCACACTCCGAGCCTCACCTGCGGATGTTCGGGATGAGAGGCTCTAGCTGGGGCAGTCCCTCCGAGACTCGGCCCCGGAAGACTCCCCTCGCCCAGAAGGCACGGGCGATTCTGCCATGAGAAAAATCTTCTAACGAGTCAAAGTCTTAACTAGTTAAACTGATCTGACCAAACCTGAAGTCACATAGTCAGATCAAGAAGAGACTTGCACTTCGCCCATGGAATCACCGCTTTTTTTCTCATTTACGAGGCACAGCCACCACTGATCCCCTCCCACACAACAAGGTCTTCTCAGGATTTAAACTAATTAACGTAGCTAATTGTATCTAGTTGTTTCTCAGGAATCCTTCGATCCAGCCGGCCCATGGGTTATAGCCAACCACTCGACCACTGTATTGGTGGGATTCCTTTATAAAGATTTGGTTGTGTTTTACCCGAGTACCAAGGAAAAGAGTTCCTAGGTCCCCTAGCCGCTGGCGATTCATGCAAAAATTAAGGTAGGCATACCACGTACACACCAATATGAAATTACCATTTATAACAGATTCGGCTGGCTTTAAAACAATCCTTCAATAAAAATCATAATATTTTTGATCATCATTTTCTAAAATTTTGAGTCCATTGTATTACAATAATGTCCTCTGGACTCTCCGTTGAAGACCAGTTGGCAAACCAACGAGATCCAATATCAAAATTTGGTTCCCAAAAATCTTTTCTTTTAGTCTATTCGAAATCTTTCTCGACGTACGCATGGGTGTCCTAGCAACCGCGAGCCCGTGCATTGCCTGGTCAGAACCCTCTAGGATCCTCCTTAGGTGTCCTAGCACTTCACTCAGGGACTGCTTCGTCGGTCCTTGCCCATCGTACTGGAAGTGCACCATTTTAACCGTATTGAGGCAGGTCAAGACCTCGGAAGGCTTTGCTGTCGCGAGCGATGTCCCTTAACGACTCCCCGCGAGCTATTCCAACGAACCTCCTCTTAGAAAAACATAAGCCAAATGCTTCCTCCCAGCATTCTGGCGTAAAACAGTCCTTTGAATTAAAAAAAAACAGAGGTTCCAATGCAAGTAAAATTCCAATTTGAGATTGGTTCCAAAAACCCTTTTTCCATAATTCCCAGTTTCAATAATGAGGATCCTTGATCTCTCATCAGGGTAATCTACCCATCATTCAGTCTGATTATCCAACTAGATTCTTGGTGAGTTCGGTCAGGAAAAACTAGTTTAGTTTCGGTAGTCTATTCTTTGTGATTAAAAACTGGAATTGGTCCATGAAGTTTTTACTTTCAGATCGAGAGATGGACAAGTAGGTTTACTGGACATCCATCCCTCTCGTAGTCTACTAACCAAATTCATTTGGTTTAGTTCTACAAGAATTCCCTTCAGATACACATCTAGTTTTGGGTAAATATCCATTTAGTGATTTTACCAATTAAAATATCCAAAGATATTCCTTCTATCACATAATTTCTCAACCTTAATTCATTAGGTAGAATTATGGTGGAAATTCATCTTTTGACACTAAAATTTAATTCAAAGCCATCTTTTTTTAATTATCATAAAAATTCTTCTTTTTAACTAAATATCATACCTCTTTTTTTTTTACATAAACTTGAAATCTCTCTTTTTCTCATTTTAATGAGTGCAATCCAATTATCATAGAAATTACTTTTAGATTAGAGAATCGCTTCATGAGAAGCTTCATTTGAATACAGAATAGGTCATAGGAATGACCATTCTTTGGGGGAGAGAGAGAAATGCTTAAAAAAACATTATAATTTAAGCATAAATGGAAATTTATGTGTTTTATCACTACAATTCATTAAAGAACTTCAATTGTATTAAAAAGCCATTCAATTGAATGCTTCTCAAGTTTGAGAGGGGTTGAGAAGAGAGAAACATTTGGAGATTAAAGAAAAAAGACCATAAACCATATTTTACCTCCTAGATTGCTTGATTCTTTGATCAAAGTAGAGGCCCCCAACCAATCAATTGGTTTGGTATGTTGATGAAGTATCCCCAAGGAAGATTGAAGAGAGAGAGAAGCTCCAATCTCTTCAATTTGTAGAGGATTTTTAGAGGTTAATAGAAAATAAGCTTATCTTATAGTAATACCGGCATAGTTTAGTTCACAGATGAGAATAAAAAAGAATGAGGGTCTATTTATAGGTGAGGGAGGCCACTAACTGAGTCCAATTGAGTTCGAGAATTTTCCAGCTTCAGTTTGGCTGAATTTGGACAAGTTTTGGACCAGTTTGGCTCCCTTTTTGATTTGCTTTGATCTAGGAGAGAGGAGAGATAAAAATATCCTATTATTTTTTAGTTTAAAACTCATCCACACATGTGAAATAGGTGCCTCCTTGAAGGGCCCCCCTTCTCCTTACCAATGTGTCAAAAATGAATGATTACTCCAAAATATCTCATTTTTTTATTAATACTTCATAATTGTTAACTAATAAATCTAGTACTTAGTCAACTCTTGATCTTATGTGGGAATTTACTCATTTTTGGGTATTTTCTTTTATTCTTTGGATTTATCTTATCCCAATCTTATTGGTCCATATAGTAACCTTAATTGGACCATAATCTAAAATTTTCAGAAAATCTTGACCCTTAGGCTAAGGTCTTCTAAATCATTTTTAATTAATTCCAATTGCACCTTGGAAAATCTATTTTGATTTTCTATTTCAGGGAAATATTTTTTTGATATTTGTAGAATTTATTTATCCAAAAATATCCCAATATTGATTTATTACTCTCTAGAAATTTTTCTCACTAGGCCAAACAAGAAAAAATAATATTTTCTTGTATTCAAAAACATTACAAGGGATTGAAGTAGAGGCTTATTTGTTATTCAGGCTGAGGAGGAATCTTACAATACACCACTAGCACCTATTGAACAACAAGAAGAAGACATACTAGTTGAGAAAGTAGCTGAGGCTCACACGGGATTAGGATCGGATGAAGGTGTACTCATTGAGCAAATACATCTTGAACAAGAAACAGACACTAGAGATAATCCAGAAGAATGAGAGATTCAAGCTGAGTATGATCATGATGCATCGACAGCTCTCATGCTACTAGAGCTAGAAGAGGATGACGACATGGATGAATTACCTCTACAACTACAAGACAACCGGATCCACCAATTGACAACAATGATGGAGTACTTCTAGAAATAGATTTATTTGGAGCCATGGATCTTGCTGAGGAGACGAGGAAGTTGATGAGATGAACTTTAATTTTATTGTAAAACAGAGCACTTTCTTAATTGCACCTTAGTGAGATGAGGAGGAGGAGCTAGCATTTTTTCTCCTTCAAAGAGCGTGATGGAAGTTATACCCTCCTCTCTCCCTTGCCCCCCCCTCTCTCTCTCTCTCTCTCTCTCTTTATCTCTAGTCTTTCTCTCTGATCTCTCTCTCTCTCTCTCTCTCTCTCTCTCTCTCTCTCTCTCTCTCTCTCTCTCATAGACACATATGCTTGAAAAGAGGTAGAAAGAGAAGGCTAAAACACACCCCAGGATGGGAACTAGCAAATATTATATATAAATTCAAATTTAAAAAAAATCAACTGTTATTTTGACGTATATTTCGATGCCTGATTCCATGCATATTTTGACGGATATTTCCACGCTTATTTCGACGCATATCGACGATGCAACCAAGCGTGGAAACTAAGCGTCAAAAAACATTTCAAGCATTGCATGCAGACATTGTTGGTGAGGCAATGTTTTCTTGTAAAACAAGTGCAGAACTTCTTAAGGAAAAGGTCTTCTTTTACTGGCATTGCATGCATTGCATGCAGACATTGGTGAGGCAATGTTTTCTTGTAAAACAAGTGCAGAACTTCTTAAGGAAAAGGTCTTCTTTTACTAGCACTCCTATCTGAAGCAGGATGGTGGGTTTAGTAAGCTATAGATAATCACATCTCCACCCCTATCTTCTATAGAATGGCCAATTCGAGATGCTTGGACTGTAATGGTCATTAAATCAAAGATGCTTTGTGATATACAAGGGTCTTTGAAGTTTGCAAAGCCCTCTCGATCTGTGGGTCTTAGTTGGGTATGCCCAATACATATTTTTGCCAAGATGTTCAATCAATTTTGTTTCTCACAAACACCTACCATGTTTGTGTGCAAGAAGGTATTAGGTGATGACATGGTAGCCTTGATTGGAGACCAGTGGAGGACTCTAGAAGGGATCCATAAGGATGACACATTCAAGTGCAATATAGTAGAATCTAGTGTCTCATTTCGGTATCTCAAAGCTCGTGCCACACTACACATATGCTCCTATTATGAGCAGTGGATGAAAAAGATTAGTTGTTGTGTTCGGTCCACTGTTGTAGTGGAAGTTGTAGGTGCAAGCAGACATTGGAGCCTCCTAAATATTAGAGAGCACCTCAATATCGTGGGAGGTGAGGATATTAATAGAGCACAATTCAAGGTGAACAATAAGAAGATTCGAAAACGAATAGAGCCAAAGACCTTGGTATATCCCGATTGGGATGTTGATGGTATATTGCTCAGTTAATGGGGATTTTGAATTTTGTGAATTTTGAAGCTACTTCAAGTATGTTAATTTTGTAAAGTCCTTGCCCTAAAAAAAGTGTTTTGAGTAATGAATTTTTGTCTTGTAACAGCTATGAATTTAGATTTTTATATTAAAGTTATAATATAGCTCAACAAATTTACTCTAAAGCTATCTTGTATGTGCACAATAATGGTCAGCTCAATGTAGGTACTAGGGTTCATATTCCAAAATGGTTTAGTGGCACAGATTTATAGCACATGGTTTTTTTATGTCGATGGTTTTGGAGTATGTGCACAATAATGGTCAGCTCAATGTAGGTACTAGGGTTCCTATTCCAAAATGGTCTAGTGGCATACAGATTTATAGCACATGGTTTTTTTATGTCGATGGTTTTGGAGTCCATCCAAAATAGTATATAAAGACCAGTCCTAAGGGAATTGAGAACATAATATCTTACACTTATAAGCTCTATACAAAAGCCGCCCATGGAGGCAAATTCTTCTAATGAGAGGACTGTTCCTAGAAAAGTTGCTATGCCAGCTATTCCAGCTGTTTCTTCTGATATGACTCCTATTCCTTTGTTGGGGATACAGATGATCAACCTACATAACCTGAAAGATTCAAAAAAGACCTTGAAGATGTAGACAAACTAATAGATGAAGCCAAAGAGGTGCATCAAAGAATTCTTCAGATGAACAACCCAAAGAAGGAGACTTATCGAGGGACTTAGGCCCAATAGAAGTCATTGTAAGACTTGTACTGAACTGTTGTATCTTAGCAATGACTAATGTGATGAAAACTTTCTACATGGACATGTGTCTACAAAGTACTCATCATAATGATTTTGAAGCAAACCTCTTTAAAATTTAGTTTTAACCAAAGATAAGTTATGAGAATAAAAATTCAATTTTAACCAAAGATAAGTTATGAGAATAAAAATTCTCAACAATGTATTTTATTAGTGGCAAAGCACAGTACTCATAAAATACAAAAATGAGTAGGGCTCAATAAAAATATAGAATGTTTATACAAAAATGAGCCGAACTCAATAAAAGTATATAGTCTTTACAAAGCTTTGTCTCTGGACATATACAAAATGCCTCTAAGCAGTTTCGGGCTCTGTAGCCTGAGCCTTGGCCTCCTCCTTTGACTCAGCCTTTGGCTTTGTCTCCTTTGTTTTGTTGGCACCTTGCCTACCTTGTCCTTGCCCTTGCCTACAAATGGAATCTTCCTCTTTCCCTTGCCCTTGCTTGCCTTCTCAAGGACTCCTTGTTCAAAGCTGAAATGCTTAATAGGGGAATGAAATGGCATCTTTTTTCTCTTCTTTGATGCACTAGTGCCAGCAATTGGTGGAAGTGGCGAGTCAGGGGGTTCATCAGGCATAATTGCATTGTTGAGGATAATATTTATTGCCTTTGCCCACAAACTCCACAGCCATAACTCGTCTGAGCAAACAGACTGCAAAACAACATAAAAGTCAATTAGAATAATGCGGGATCTCTCATGAAATGAACATAGAGAAATCATATTACAGTGACACAAGAAACTTACACAGCTGTCAAAATTAGTGTACTTGGAAAGGAGGAACTTCCAAACATTTGCAACTACATGCCAAGAGTGCGAATCCTTTTGCATAGGAACGGGTTGGTTGAGAAATTTCCACTCTATATCCTTTTTCAATTTAGGACATAGAGTTTCAATCAATGCAACCGCCCTCTTACATGCCCTACAGTCAATGATATAAAGTAAGAATGACTTATAATCAACAATTAGGAAGCAAGAAGGAAACGACATAAAACATAATAACTTACAATTTAGATTGTTCGTGCATTCCGAGAAGGCTATTCATAAAAATTGTTCGGCATTTCACCACATTAATTAAACAAGTAGACCAGTGCCCTTTGAAATTGAGAAAGTAAAAAAAAAATATAAGAAACCTAACACAGGCAACTAATAACTTAAATTCCATCAACAGCTTGAAATCCAAAGAAAATATATACTTCTCTATATATGGCAGCACAACAAAGTAGGTACCCGGACTAACTCCCTAGAAATAAGGAGCAAGGTCCCCTTCAGACCTCGACAGGTCAATTAGGATAGTTGATACCAAAGGATCACAAATATATACTTGCTTTGCCTGGTCTGGCAAAAGCTCTTTCAACAGTGCCTTGCAGATTGAATTAAAAACATTAGGAAAGGGAAAAAGAAATCAAAACAAGTAAGCATTCAAAAAAAGGCAAAGAGTACACACCTTAAACAAGTAAGCACAATACTGTCATTGATCTCTCTATTCTTTTCAACGAGCATATAAACATTCGTTGGAGCGATATGGAGGTACTCCTCCTGCTCAACGGTGTACGAGACATTGCATATGATCTGACCAGGCACCGCCTTAAGTCTGTCATTATTCTCTCCCTCCAACTTCAGAAAGTTTTCTACCAATTCATCCCTAGCCATATTCTCTTCTAAACTTGTCTCCTTTCCCTTCAAATCCCCCCCCCTTTACAAGGCTCTTCAGCCCTTGTGGACCTGGTTGTCACCTCTTTAATAACCACCTTGTCGGTAGCCCTTTTCCTCTTCAAAGTAGGAGGAATGGAGAGGATTTATGCTACCTTCCTATCCCTGAATGGCAGAGGTCGCATGAACTTTTCATACCTATACCTACTCTAGTTACTAATTTCATGTCCTTGTCCATTAGTGTGACCCTCTTGGCATGGGCAGCACAAATGTTACTATCATTCTCAATAAGTCTATAAGGAAGTCCTCGCATGACTCTTGAAGACATGCGAGGGCACTACTCTGCCATTTAAAGTAACCTTTTGCCTTTATTATGTCGCTAATGGATTTGACAATCCTCAAGAAAGGAGCTTTGGGGATGAGGAGATTCACAGTCG
This sequence comes from Cibotium barometz, assembly GCF_041138505.1. Taxonomy (NCBI): domain Eukaryota; kingdom Viridiplantae; phylum Streptophyta; class Polypodiopsida; order Cyatheales; family Cibotiaceae; genus Cibotium; species Cibotium barometz. The sequence continues at coordinate 10,807,985 of NC_141074.1, forward strand.
CATGCGCCTTCCTTATCTCCACAAACATTTTCCTTTGCCTCTGCGAAGATACCCAGGCCTTTGAAATATTCTTGCTGGTGCTAGGTTTGACCTCAGGAAGGACAGGTTCACTTGCAAACGTCCTTTGGAATGTCCTCTGGAGGAAGATCTGGAACCGGCACGCTGGACTTGGTGTTGGATTTGGTGCTGGCACTGAAACTCTCCTGACAGTCTGTTTCGTGCGCGCCATGGCAGTACTGGAAAAGAGAAGGCAAAGTTAGTAGCCAAAAATCACTCGACCACAATCCACCACACGATAAGGTGAATCCAAATGTGGACCAATGTAAATATCACGCGATGAACAAAACAAGAATGTATCAATAAAATTCACCCAACTGTCCACCACGGAGCAATATGTCGATTCGAAAAGATGGAGAATGGCCATATCGCACCGTGAACGAAATTAGTGAAAGAAAAGAGGAAGAGAGAGAAAAACTTACATGCGCTTGAACAAGGGCTAGGATGGATGGATTCAGCTGCTGTCTGGCGAGCTGCACACGAGCAAAGCGTGGAGAAATGCAATGGAAAAAAAGCGTGGGAAAAAAAAATATTCCTCCTTTTTATAGAGCAAAATGCAATCATGACGTCGACTGAGTTAGCCCTACACGTGGCAATTCGTGAATGGAAGATGACGTAAGCCCTACCACATGTGACGTTCGATCCTAAATCATGTGACGGTAGCCCTATTATTTGACCTATATAAAGATGTCGTCTTTTGATAATTTCCATACCGTCCATGGCCATGGTGCGAGTCTTTTTTTTCTACTTTTCTTTGCGCTCAAAAATTTCTCACCTTCCATACCATCCACGGTGCGATAGCTGCATTCACGCTCCATTGCTTTTCCCTTATCGCACGATAGTGAACGGTTTCCAGCCAGATCAGAGCAGTGATGGAGGTTAAAAGTTCTCACTTTACGATGCTGCACATAACATGAATGATGTATTGCTGGAGGAGATTAAGGACGAGCCTAGCGTCACCACAGAGCATCTCTTTGATCTGCTAAGGAGGGCAATTATTTTTTATTTTCAAGTCAAAAAGCTTTACAACTTTCTTCTAAATGTTGTCTACTTCCTAAGTCAAAAATGTTTACAACTTTATTCAAAATACTTTCAATTTTAAAGTGCTGTATCTACTTCCAAATTCTTCCTATGCATCTTCGTGTGAAGATCTCCATGCTGCATGTCGTGCTGGTCCTATGTAGCTTTCCACTTTAGTGATCTTCTCTGTTTGGCATTATTTTGTGTTGCCCTTGCTAGATTACTCATGCGTGCCCTTGCCATGGATAATTTTCACCCAAAAGTGTATCTGTAAAACTAGTTAAACATCTCCTTGAGGTAATTTGTACGAGTCTTCCCTCCTCCATGCCGGGTGTTTTTAAAATATACTCCTCTAGCTCAATAGTGAGATTTCTCCATTCCTTGTGTGCTCCACATGTCCAGAGAACCATACTCATTCATGAAGTATGCACCATGAGCATAAAGAATGTGCTGCACAAAAATTAAGACAGAGTTAGTAGTTATTCATACTTGTTTCTTAATATCTGGTAGGAAGGAGCAAATGTGTTTACCATGTAGTGCGTAATGTTGGTTTCACCCCATGTATCAACCATGGACTTTGTAAAATTAGAAAGCTCATCTTGAAATTTTTGTCGCTCCTCTGTGGTGGTTGTCCTTCTTTTGGTCAGAAGTTTCACCATCTGAACAAACCTTCTCATGTAGAATTACAAGGCTTGAATTGGTGCAGTCAAATGTTGTACATTTGCATAAATACTTCCACAAGTTCCAAGGCTTGGTTGAGTCCTTTACATTTTTTGGCTTCTCTAGAAAACGTCTTGCTTTATTTCCACTCATGGACACTTGTTGTGCAACCTCATGATTCATGCGAGAGGTCTTTTTATTAACAATAATCTGAACATTGCCACCATGGCACCCAATTGAGTTGAGTAGTTACTCTACTTATGAAGAGCTTTTTCTTATCGTTCTTTGCCTTGCATGGTAAATTCATAATCTATGTGACACTTGAGCAAACGGTCAAACACATGCATGAATGCATGCAGTATACAAAAGTGGAAATTCTTTAGTTCAAGTGGAATTATAGGATTCCATTTTGGGTCTCTCAAATGCTTGTTTGGCACAGCTAGCATGTTGGCAGACAAGACACCTCCAACCCAGTTTCCAGCATCATCGTCCATGGGGTGGTCATGCTCAATATCTTGATTCTCAAGAATCCTCTTCTTTCCCGACTTTTGATTGTTTTCTCTCACCATTATCATGCACCACGGACAAGGATTTGGGGTGTTGGCACCTTTTGGACACCCAAGCAAGCACTTTATTGTCTTTAGTCACCCCCTAAATTCCAATCTACTGTATAAGTTCCCTTGCCCTCTACCTCAAGTTTTTCTCACTGAATCTGTGCTTTGATGACAGTGGTAATCCAAGGTATCTGATCAAACATCCAAGCAAGAACTTCATGTGTCTCTTTTGGTACTTCAAATGCCCCAAGCCACCATATCTCTTTCTCAGATTGGACACTATACGAGGAAAACTCTAGCTTGCAAATCCTCTCCCTATCAGGAGTCTGGTTGATCTCAGTATTCCCCTCAAATGTCAGTGAAAAGATAACTCTGAACTTTTTGCATATGCCATAGCCTTATTCATGAGTGTGATACTCATTCGCTCTATCCTCTTTCCTTTCACAATCTGACACTCATCCATTTTCGAAACAAAGCTAACATTGTCACCTTGCATGACAAAAAAAATTAAATAAGCTTTGATTTTTCATAGACTTTTTCAACTACTTTGCAAGAGATATAAAAGTTACAATTATTAGGTAATCCATAGGATAAGATCATAACTTTTTGAAGACGTTGTAGATCAACAAATATATTATTGAACTCGTTGTAAGGAACCACAATATTACCAATGACCATTGTCGCCTCGCTTTTTTCCCCAAGCTCTAATGGTCAGCACATCATTGATGTAGTAGTACTCTCCAATCTTATGTTGCACATCTTCATTGCATGTCCTCTATGCTAATCTTAATCTTCTTGGGGGGCAGGAAAAATATTTTGTGTGATGCCTTGTTTGTGAAGTGTATCTTGTAGTAATTGATGGAGAGCCTAGTATCCTTTTGTGCTTATGCCCACTTCATCGCACCCATTCTGAACTTCCTCAATGTCTAAAATGTTAGTTATATCTTTCATTATCTCATTTTCAAGTATATGTCGTACCTTCTTGTAGCATGGATTTGGAACTATGAAAAGAATGTCATGTTTTGTCACGCAACTACGTAACATATCTCCACTATCTTGAGGACCATTATCACCACACGCATCTTTAAGAAAGGTCCTCTAAAATGAACTAACAAAGATTACTTATAGCAACAATACTATATAATGAATTAATAGTTAATGAAAAAAAGCAAACAATAGATACACTCTAATAACAATAACTTATAACCAAAAAGAAACAAAGCTTGCTGCATGAATTCTTCGCCACCAATTGCAAGTGTCTGAATGTTGTTCATTTTCCTCTTTCGCTCCCATGGGTGTGCTCTTCATATGCAAGATTGTATCCTGTAACTTCAAGATGTGGTCCTCTTTCTCTTTGCCCTCTCTCTATTAGCTGTAAAATATTATTCTGTGCAATTTTGAGAGCTTGTTGTACACTACTCAAAGTGACTTGCAAGCTATGAATTTGTGAGTTCAGAAATTGAACCTTCCATGCATCACATATACTTAAGCGTTTGCAATATCCAAGGAGCCCATTCTCACCCTCTCCAACAAAATGAATGAATGAGGGTAGGCTTGTGAAAGGTGGAGAGAAATTTGCAGAAGGATCATTAGGATATAAATACCAACAATCAACCCAAAGATTCACATTACAACAATGACCCTGTTGTCTTCTTTCTTGCTTCTCATGTGCGTTTAGACGTTCTTTTCTGATAGGTGCATATTCATTCAAGATAAGAATATGCAAGTCTACCTTCCTCACTCGTGATTAATTTGAGGTGTTTGTTATTTTTGTGAGTGCCATAGTATACACAATGGAAGATGGCAGGTAGCTTGGATCCCAAAGAGAAGCTTGAAAGAGAGACCTACTGCAAAAACAAGAGAAGGGCTTGGGAAGAGAGAGAGAGAGAGAGAGAGAGAGAGAGAGAGAGAGAGAGAGAGAGAGAGAGAGAATCTTTTAGTTGTTGAGTCGGACAGAGAGGAGATGTGATAGTAATCAATGAAGAAAATAATTTTTAGGTAGGTTTGCTATAAAATATACATTTTAAATTGCTAGCCTATCCGTAAATTTAAATTTAAATTTAATTTTTTATTTTTTATGCATTTAAAAGTGAAAAAATAAAAAAAAAACGTAAGTTTTCCTTGTCTTTTAATGTTTGTTGATTTAGAATTTGTGGGAACTTCAAAAACGCAATAAAAGTGTATTAAACAAGATTGTCTTTTTTTAATGACTGTTGATATGGAATTTAGAGGGAACTTCAAAAACACAATGCATTAAATGTGATTGAAAGTTATTTTGAGATAATTATTTTGAATTGTAAGAAAAAATATTTTTAGTGGCTAGAAAGAGAATCCTAGAGTGAAAATCCTAGAGAGGGAAAACTAGAGAGATCCCCTACTTTTAGGGCCAAAAGTAGGGTCCATTATGACTTTGTCTCCATCAACCTCAAAAAAATTAGTCTTAGTTCCTTAAAATTAGGGATTCTTATAGGGCCCTTTTTATGCTCAAATGCCCCCTAATGGGATGAGCCATAACATTTTTGGCACCACTCTCGGGAAGCCATCCCTTGGCTTTTTCCATCATTTTTCTTCTAATCTATGCATTACCCATTGCCCATTATCTTGATTAATGGTTTCCTATGAAAAAGATGTGGATTTGGTGTAGAATAGCTCTCTTTTTTGTTTTTGTAAAGAATGCTTTTAGCTTAAATTATTGTTTTTGTTGTTGTTATTGTGGTTTTTCATGTTCTGAGGGCTTACACATAGTTTGTATTAGGTTAGTTTGTATCCATTGCATCAAACAATGCAATAGAATGTAATTTTTAGTGAATGTTAGCTTAGTGTTAAACATAGAACTAAAATAATTAATTTTAGCTTAATTATTGTGTGCTTTTTGTTTGAATTATTTGCATTAGAGTGTTAGCAAGCATTAGGAGTAGCTTAATCCTTCAAAAAATTTCTTAAAACCATCAAAAAATGCTTCAATTAGATTAATTTATCTTAGTGGACTGGTTTTTGTCATTAAGGGTGATTAAGCTTGTTCAAGATGCTTAAAAATTAGAAAATGTGTTAACTGGGGTCTTAATTGATCATGTGAGTAGTTGAAATTAGTGTTTTTGAGTGTTTTGAGAGAATCCAGATGCAATCAAAACATCTAATTACATCAATTTCTTTATCAATTGGAGGAATTTGACTCTCTTTGCTTAATTTTGCTTTAAAAGAGGAGACCAAAATTAAGAGTCTAATTAATCTCCTATTTTAGATTAATTTACATATTTTTTGATGCACATAGATTAGACTTCCCTTTCTCTATCCAATGATGTGCTCAATTGTGTGAATTAATTAGGGATTAATGGTTAATTAGAATTCTTGATTAGTCTAAAAGAGGAAAAGATTAGTGAAGGGTGAAAGCATGGTACAGTGTATATACTATTGGCAAAATGCTTTAGTACTATGCATATGTAATATAGTACCTTTTTCATAAGAAAAATATTAGAGACGTTTAGTGCATTTTTAAGATTTGGTATGAAATCCATGCATCATGCGCATTGTATGATAAACACACACACACACACACACACACACACACACTCTCTCTCTCTCTCTCTCTCTCTCTGTGTGTGTCACACACATTTTTTATTTTGGATTCCCGCTGTTGTTCATGTCATCTTGAAGCTTCCATCGTCTCTCTCAGAGCCCTCCTGTTGCATCTCTCTCTCTCTCGCTCTCTCGCTCGCTCTCTCATTTTCTTCTTGTCCTCATCATCAATCATCAACGATGAAGAAGGCTGTAAAGAACTTCCTGCTAAAGGAAGCCCTATGAAGAAATCGCTTGTGGAGACTTTGAGAAATCACTTGTGAAGAAGTCTCCCTTGAAGAACAAAGAGAATAAGGTGCAGAGTACACCAAAAAAGGGAACTCAGGCAAATGCAAAGAGCAAGGAGCCTAAGGTGCATACGAGTTCACTCGAGACTCCTAGAGTGAAGCTCGGGTGAAACTTGTTCCTACGAGCCAGGCCGAAAACTTACACAGAGTTGAACAAGTGGTTGTCAACTACATGGGGCTCCTCGCATTCTGTCACACATAGAGGCTTCCACATTAGTGGCCTCAACAAGGATTCACAGGATGAGTTTCACAAGCTGTATAGGAGGATTTACCAAACTGATAGCATCATCAACAATGAAGTTGACATTGTCCTTGCTCATGCCTTTGCCTCATCACAACAAGGAGCCATTGAGGTTGATTGGGATGATTTTGCTCAGCACAGGTGTGCTTTTCAAAGGGGAGGTACTTCTAGCAACACCACATGTGTCAAATTAGAGGACCCAGATCCTTTGAAATTTGTTAAGGTCAAATAGGAAACGCCATGCAAGGTTGAGAGCAAGTCAGGTGGTGGTTTAGGAATAGACCTATTGACTCATGGGCACCTGAGTGCATTGTTCATATGCAAGTCTCGTATAGAACTCATGAACTAGTCATTTTGCAAGCCAAATTTCAGGAAGCCTCCATCTTGGAGAGTGAAGCAGAGAAGAAGTGTGACTCCATCTTGGAGAGTGAAGCAGAGAAGAAGTGTGACTCCGTACAGCCACTTCTGATTGGATTTTAAGAAAAATCTGAAATTCACTGAGCGAGATGCTCAAAACCGAGCTGCAAAAAGAGACGATGCAAGGAGAGCTAGATACTACTAGAAGTGAGCTACAGTTTGTAAAGCGCACTCGTATTGGTATTGAATGAAGGGCAATGATCAATTTGTGCAGAACATAATGTGTCTGACTGATGCTCTTTATGCTCAGGGGTTTAGTGCAGTTCATCTTGCTCCAAATCATCTTGCTCCAATTGTGCATCCTTCAGCCCCTGCCAACCTTCTTGTTAACATTTCATGGTAATATGCATTAGGTTTAGGGTTTTATGTTGTTTATGCTTATGTACCAAGAAGCTTATATTGATCTTCTTGTACATTATCTATGTAGGTGTGTGTTTTGTGGCCTGGGCTTCAACTTGGAGGCATTGGACGTTGTGTTTACCCCTTGCATGCACATATACCATATGTTGTGCACATCACATCACTTCTCCAACTCCACACTGTGCATGGCTCGATCATGCAATGAAAGCATATCCAATAACTGGATGGCTGCAATGGGTTTTAGACCCCCTATACAAGTATGTGTTTTCTTAAAACTCAGAGGTTCAATTTAATATACTACTATCTCAGTATAATTTAGTATTGTGTAGTACTATTTAGTAACTCTTTTGGTATAGTTTCATAAGTGATTAGTACTGCTTACTATTTAGTACTTTGTTGTTCCTACTACTAACTATTAGTACTACGAATTGCTTTCTAGAACTATTTAGTACTCCTTAGGTACCATTTTAGATATATTTTAGTACTCCTTAGGTACCATTTTAGATATATTTTAGTACTCTGTTAAAACTCAGAGGTCCAATTTAATATACTAGTATTTCATTACAGTTTTAGTACTATTTAAAATACTAATTTACTAATATGGTAACTCTCTTAGTAGAGTTTCATATACTTTTAGTACTCTTTACATTTAATACTATACATGTCAATACTTTAGTACTATACTACCACTATCTTAGGACTCTTTGGTACTAGTATGCTAGTAGTATTTGCTTTTGAATTAGCACAGCAATAGAGGTTAGTACTATACAAATTTTTACTCTTTAGTACTATGCTGCCACTGTGCTAGCAATATTTAATACTATTTTGTGTAGTATCTGGTAAAGGGTTGTTCACAATGTTAATTGGTAGTTGTTAGTACTCACACAAAGTAAGCACTATTTAGTACTATTCATTACTATCATAATGCTTACTCAGTACTATATGTGGTCGTTATTAGTACTGTGTTAGCACTATGTTTTTTAGCTTGTCCTAAAGAGCTAGTTTAGTACTAACACATTGTTGTGTTTGTACTGCTTGCAGGTGCAACATCCACTTCTGAACGTGCTGAATATAAAATGCCCAGAGGCATTTGCACAAAGGAGCATGAGGGAGATGCCAATATAGGTGTGCATGGGTCTGCACAAGGCTCATTTGCTGGCAAGCTGCACAAAGCCCATTTGACATATTGAAGCCATCATGAGGGAGAAGCCAATTCATATGGTGCCACCTGCCTTTGATGCCAGCCACCTAGATGGTGGGGGGAGGAGGAGAAAGGAGGTCAAAGTAGCCTGCACTTGGAATCCATGGAGGATGCAGGAGACTCATACAATGAAGACGAATGTAAAAGGAAAGCCCTCCACCAAAAAGAGCTTCTAAGCTCTGAGCAAAATACTCAAGGCTGCCCAAACAAGGATTCAAGTGATGGAGCTCCTCTTCCAAAAGGGGTAGTAGATCGTGAAGGTAGGCACTTTAGATAATACATTTTAATTAGCATGCTGGTTTAGATAATACAAGTTTGATTGGCATGCTGGATTACATAATGCATTTTAATTGGCATGATGGTTTACATAATACATTTTAATTGTGACTCATGTCCAACTAACATTGACGTTGTGGAGGGTGTGTCTTGAGCGCAAGGGACTTCCATTTCTTAAAAAATAAATGGACAACGGGTGTTATACAAAGGCAGAAAGCGCATCTACAAGCAAGGTATGGCACAATTTGTTTATATATTATATTGTTGTTACAATCTTGAAGGTTGGTCTCCTTTATAGTCATAATTATTACCTGCTAGTCTCTATGTGTTGATTTTTGATATGTCACATTTTTAGCCATTAGGACTTGTTTGGGATCTTCTTGGGCCCTTTTATTTGGACACTTAGTGAAATGCTTAAAATGCTAATCAAGCTTTGACCAAGCTAGTGGCCTAGGCCTGAAAATGCATTTTTCCTTTTCTACAAAAAAGAAAATAGGCCTAAAGGTAATCTCATCATTAGATCTTCTGTCCTTGGGAAGGAATATGGACCTAACTGCCTTTTTGTCTTGTAGTGAAGTACCTTTCACAAAGAATGTTTGAAAATTTTCGTCACTTTGTTCCCTCCCTTTTTGGAGGTGCTGCAGATCCCACTCTCTCTCTATACTCTCTCTCTAAAACGCGTTTAGGGTGTTTTACTTGGGTAAGGGCTTCTTTTTCTCTCTCTAGGAGCCATGGCCTGCAGATCTGGACCTCCTACTCCATCATCCTCTCCACCAGCTCTCATGGAAGAGCTCACCATCCCCTCTTGTGAAGGTACAGATCTACACATCCTTGCAAGCTGAAGCTCTCCATCTCCATCACTAGCAAGCTCTCCATATCTATCATCCTCTCCACCAGCTCTCATGGAAGAGCTCACCATCCCCTCCTGTGAAGGTACAGATCTACACATCCTTGCAAGCTGAAGCTCTCCATCTCCATCACTAGCAAGCTCTCCATATCTATCTCCTCAAGGCCTCCATTTCTCTATATCCATCTGCATCTCCTCCACCTCCATCTCCATCACCATCTCCATCTTCATCTCCTCCATCACCATCCACATTTCCATCCTCCACCTCCATCCTCCATCTCCATCATCTCCATCACCATCCACATTTCCATCTCTGTATCCATCTACATCTCCATCTCCATCACCATCCACATTTCCATCTCTGTATCCATCTACATCTCCATCTCCATTTGCTAGGTACAATGGCTCTACGGGACATCACCAACAAGCAATCAAAGTTTTGCTTGCACGTGGACTTAGACGAGGAGTATGCCACAATGCGAAGTAATCGAACGAAGGGATGTATGCCTGCTGAGGTGCTACGACTTCAAGGTGCAAAAGCCATTGATCTTTGGACTGATGGAAGCATTTATCCCCTTGATCCACAGACTGGTGCACCTCCCCCTTTTCGTAATATCACGCAGGTCGTACGCTTCTTGGGTGATGGTTATAATGGTTTCTTAGGGTACTGTCAGAGGCTCTATTCTTTGTACTTGCAGGAACACTCAAATCAAAATCACCTCAGGAAGCTTCTAAAATTATGCAAGGCAGAAAAGGAAGAATGTGCGTTAACTTTCATGGCCACAAAGGAACATATGCTGGCTCGATTCAAGGATCTAGAGAAGGAGGATGCAGAGCAGAAGATGAAGCTTGATAAAGGTGTGGAAAGGAGGGATCGAGCTATAGAGAACTATCTCCGTCTTCGAAACTCAACTCGGAACCTTCGCCGACGTGTCGATCATTTCACTCACCTCCCCGTGGGATATAATGCAAGGCAGCGAAAGCGCAAGCCTCTGAGTCTTCTTTCCAAAGATGGGGGGGCTCGCAAGCGACGTGTGCGTCAAACAAGGTAATCACAGCTTCAAAACTAGCATTACATTCCTTTTTCATATAGTTATGTCATTGACTCTGAACTATGTGATGTCCAGGGAATGTGCTAAAGCAATATTAGGTTGTTCCAATACTGAGGAGTCTATCCTTGAGCACATTATTCAAGAGCAGAAAGTAATCAATATGATAACCAATCCAGTAAATGGTGCGTTGCGTGACAGGATTCAAAAGTATTTTCTCAAGGAATTCGAGCAGATTGTCAGTCCCATTGACATGCTCACTGTGTGCGACACAGCAGGTATCAGTGATAAGGGATACAGGGCTTTGTATACTTGCATCACAGCACGTCTACGAGGCAAAGGAATGACACGATCTATACTTCCAACACCATACAGTATAGTTATGGCAAGGAAGTCAGCAAACAACAATATTGCCGACTTGCTAGGCGGCTACAGATGGGTGGATGGTAGCATGCTAATGTCAAATTCAAAAGATTTTGCTTACAACAAGTTTAACAATGTTTACGTCGAGGTGGAGGCGCTTCAACGAGCTATGATTCAGTTTTATGATATGACATTAGAGGAGACGGATGGAAAGGCTATATTTGTCCTCAAATTGGATGAATGTCAGGTTGTAAAGGGCCAAAGGGTGGAACGTACAAGTCTGACACTCATGAGCAGGGCATTGAAGCGAAAGAGCTTAGACGGCGAAGATGAAACAGGTGATGCGGAGAATAACTTGCACACAAAGCGACGCAAGCAAGATTACTTTGGAGTGCAGTCTGAGAAGAACATATGGTGGCAGGCGGCATGGACCCTTCCGCACGAGGATCATGACAGTCTGAGGTGGTACTTCACCCGTATAGGTATTCAAGGAGTGATACACAGGCAATCAAATGGTGAAGTCTTGCATGTGCCTGGCACTGGTCACTTTGAAATAGAGTGGTACCTTGGTGGTGATCTCAAGACCCTCAAATGCATGTTGGGAACTAAAAGCGGTGCTAACACTTTGTTTCCATGCATCTTTTGTTGTCATCCAAGGATGCCAAGTGTCGCAGTGGGGAAGGCCAAACAAGCAACCAAGGTGAAAGGTCGTAAGCAGGCAAGTGCAAAGGGCTCAAATCAATTACAAAAAGGAAAGGGTATGCACGTCTGGCTCAATGGAATTATGAGCTGCAATCAAAGCAAGGCACCATCTCGCGCAGAGGAGGATGCTACTTGGAACCCTATTCTTTCAATTCCACTGTCGCGAGTACATGTGTGTACCTTGCACGCAAGACTTAGAATTCTGGACAAATTGTTGATGCTCCACATCAATTATGCTTGGAACATGGAGCCAGAGTCACGGCGAGAATAGGGCATCCAAGAGCTTGAAGTTGTTTTATCATCCGTGGGGCTTCACGCAGGTGCTGTCACCCTCTCTAAGGATCGCAAAAACCCATCAAGTACCCAAGATAACCCTAATAAGATATGTATGGGTGGTGCAAAAGCAAGACACCTGCTCTCAAACTATGGTGAGGCTCAAAGCCATACACATTTTGAATTATGGAAGTAGATTTGTGATGTAACAACCTATCGAGGCAATGAGGCGACACTAGGATTGAAGCGTGCACATGTGTGGGAAGCTTGTGATGAGATGATGAGGCTTCTTGAGCGCCCGTATCTTGATGAAGCAGAGATAGCTACATTCAAGACTTCGATTGACAGATTCACAGAAGAAATGATCGATGCTTGGGGGGAAACTCATATAACACACTACATGCATATTCTCTATGCGCACAGTTCCTTCTTTCTAGATGAATATGGGTCTCTTGCACTCTGGAGCAACCAAGGCATGGAACGATCACATTACCAAGCCAAGGCGGCCTATTTTAAGAACACGGGTCATGGTGGTGGCAAGGTTCGCAGCAATGCGTTTTAGGAAACGTTCAATTGGTTTTACCGTGCAGTTACTGGGAGAAAGGCCCAAAAGCGAGCCGGAAATTTATCTTTGAGGCGCAAAATCATGAAGGTGTTAGGTGCAAGGCGAAAGAGAAGGGTGCAATGCGTCAATGGCATGTGAAAGAGCGAGGCAATGGCACAGTGGTCGACTAAGAAATGGCCGTGTTGTGTGGTTACCCACCCAATAATTCTTGTTCGCCACTTTTTGGCGCGTTCATTTTGTAAATTGACTTTTTTGTAATTTTGGCCCCCTATAAATATCAATGAGTTTTATAGTCATTTTTAAAAGTCTTGACTTGTGAGCTCTCTCTCTTCCTCTCCCCTTGACTCTCTCGCGCGCTCTCTCTCTCTCTCTCTCTCTCTCTCTCTCTCGCTCGTGCACTAATATCTCACGCACATGGAGCCCCCAAATGATCCTCCCTCCAATACGCAGGATGACATTTTCAAAGACCTTGGGCCCTTACCGGTGGCACATAGAACTGCAATCCCAAACATTTACCCACAAGCCCAAGTGGATCTGGAAGTTGAGCGTGTGAGGCTTGAGCGAGAGGCCCAAGAAGCCCAAGAATGCCAAGAAGCGAAGAGATTACACAAAGAAGCAGAGGACATGGAGGCAGCTGAGAGAGCAAGAAAAGAAGCCGAAGAGACGGTCAGAACTCAAGAGGACGAGGCAGCAAAGAAAGCACAGGAGGATGAGGCTGCCAAGAAGGAGGAAGAAGACGAGGTAGTTAGGAAGGCGGAGGCAGATAAGAAGGCTGTAGAAGAAGCTCAGGCCGTCGCAAGCAACAAGAGAAGATTAGCATTCTTTGCTGCGGAGGAGGATTGGCTTAACAGAAAAGCTCACGGATTTGTTGCTGACCTGCGAATGGCCGGATACGAAGATGACACAATTTTGGAAGCGGCTATACAAAGTCTTCGAGCAGAATATACAAAGAGGAGAAATGAAGACACAGTAGAAAGGGAGCACCTGTCGAGCAATAGGATTGTCAATGCAATGCTAGACAGAGTCTTGGCTCGTGCACTTGGTAAAGGAAAGAGAAAACTCTCAGCTGAGGAAGTAGAAAATAAGAGACAGAAGCTTGAACGAGAAGCCAGGGCAGCAAACACACGGAGGCTTCATGAGGAAAAAGACAGGAAAGATGAAGAGGAGCGAGTAAGGAAGGAGGCAGAGCAGCGAGCAGCTCCGAAGACTCCATCTGCAAAGGCAAAGAAAACTCCAACACCTGCAAAGGCTAAGAAGGGGAAAACCATTCCTAAATGCACAAAACCCCCTTCCGATAACTTCCAAGAGCAGCGACAGAAGTTTAAAAATGACACGCCAGCTTGGACTCGCTACGCGCAAGCACCACTGCCCCCAACAACGCAGAAGAAGCAAAGGTGGAGACCAGGGACAGTTGCCCTTAGAGAAATTCGCAAATATCAAAAGACCTGCACACCAATTATTCCAAAGGCACCTTTTGGGCGTCTCGTCAAAGAGATTATCCACGACCAGCGCCGGGATGTCAATCGTGTGCAAGCGGCGGCACTAGGCGCTCTGCAACAAGGTGCCGAGGATATTTTGGTTTCGCTTTTCCAAGACACGGTTTTGTGCATGGTGCATGCAAAACGTGTCACTTTGAAGCCATCTGATCTTCATCTAGCTAGGCGTATCCATGGAGAGGAAGCTCTCTTTCACTAGATAGGGGAAGCCTTGTAATGCAACAAACCGTGTTTTGTAATCTCAATTTGATTAATGAAAAACCATGTCTATTTTCAAAAAAGTTATTTTCTATTGCAAGTGATTGTTGTCTTGTCAAGGTAATTGTAGTCTTTTGCATGTAATTGTTGTCGCTATGTACATTCGACCTCATGTGAACGCTCGTCTGCCATCGCCCGTCCGACTTTGGCTCGACTCGACGGGCCGATTTCTCCCGCGTATGGCCCCAGAAGGGTATATCAGCTGGGGTGCGCCGGGGCCGAGGGGGGGGGCCGGTGGTCGCTCCGTGGAGCTTGTGTGCCACGGAGCCCTGGCCAAACAGCCAAAAGTCGCTCCGTGGCACACAGGCTCCACGGAGCGACCACCGGCCCCCCCCCCCCGGCCCCGGCGCACCTCGCACAGCTGATATACCCTTCTGGGGCCATACGCGGGAGAAATCGGCCCGTCGAGTCGAGTGTTCACAAAAATTGATTGAAACATCATGACAGGACACGATAACAACATATAAACACATCAAGAAGATAAAACTTAAAATCAGCTCGAAAAACATCTTGATGTCATTAATTGTTTGATTTTCACAGAAGGCAAATGAGTACATTGGATCTAGCCAACTCGCTTGATGAGCTTGGTGAAAGCCTCGTGGGTGAGAGTCTTTACTGATGGTTTGTCATCAATGCGTTCGGCTATCTCTTTGGCATCAGTGATGCCTTGTCCAAGGCTAAGGCCACAAAATCCTAGGAAAGACCCTGCACCTTTATCACCAAAGCTATAGATAGCTGCTTCCCTATTTACAAGAATACATTTATGGGCATTTTGGGCTATAGGGGCTTCAGACAGGATGGCGCTTAGGGCTCTGCACTTCAAAAATTCAGCTTGCGCATCATTTGAAAAGTCGTGAATTACGCGAAGCATCTCGGCATTGAAGCTCGAGATGTAGTGCCATAGCGCAGCATCTTTCCCCTCCACCTCCTTTCGTGCTCCACCCTTTCGGCTTGCGAACCAGTCCATTTCTCTTGCGGTCTACAAAGTAGATAGAAGAATGAGTTGACTTCAAAAAATTACAAATTAAGAAGGGAAGAAATTGGGTGTACTACCTCAGTTGCATCATCATGATCCGCAAGGTCTGCATCACTAATATTGATGCTCCCGAGGCTGACGGAATCCGAAATGGCAAGCGGCTTGTGAGGGGCAAAGCTAGTTTCTGGCACACTCTCGTAGAAATCCTTGCACTGGGATATTTGTACAAGAGTCTCTGCCACAAGGGACTCTATTGAGGCATGATTTTCCGGGAGCGCAAGCACCTTTGTGACATCTGCGAAACTGAAGTCAATGTGGATGTCATCATCTTTGGACGGCTGTTGTGTGTCTTGCATGCCCGCGTACATAGCAATGACTGAGAGAGTTTCATCCTGGTGCAGCCCAAGGACATGGGCGATGTCATCCAAAAATAAGAACTCTACACCTTCTACTATGATGGGGTGTAGAGTTCGCACTTCGATCTCTGGAACTTCATCCATGACATCGTCCCCTTCGATGTCCCGTTTCACAGCCTCAGCTTGCGGCTCTTCCGCCAGAGTCACAAGTGCAAGAGATGCTTCTTGCACTGGGGTGCCAATCTCCTCCTTTGGGTCAGCTTCCTTGATCAAGAGATAAGGTGTGGCTTTCTTTGGAGGAGTGGCCTTCCTCTTTCCCTTGCTTTTCTCTATTCCCTCTAAGATCAGGAGGGCAAGAGTCATGTCCCACCTCAAAAAACTTGTGCCAATGTTGCCCATTCCAAGACCTACCAGGTTATCTTCTTCCTCCTCCCTTAGATATGCGCTACTAAGGCCTTTGAGGAATCTTGCAAGCCTGAACCTGAAATTTTTGTCCGCTTTGTAGGTATGCTTGATAAGATCCACAGGCACCCAAGTTCCCTCCTCGTCTTCAAAGTTGACACAATATTCAGCCATGTATGTGTCCATGTAGCTAGTGAACGCCCCAAACACGTCATTATGGAGTTCGGCGGTGCCTTCCATGTCAATAGATGTCTGAAAGATGGGTGCAAGCTTCTCGATCAAGTGACCGAGGTCAAGCTTGTGCAATTGAGATAGGAGAGCTTGGGCGGGGGTGGCCATGCTTGAGTAGCGAAGAAGGCGAGGGGACCGCAAAGATGCCGAGAGTGAGGAGATGAACTCAAAGTGGCCAAAAGTGACTTATAAAGAGGTCTTTAAAACTTTTTTTATGTTTAAAAACTCACTTAAAACCTCCAAAAAAATAAAAACACGCGACAAAACTTAAAAGTGCACAAAATTGAACACAAATTGCGAGTAGCCAAAATTGTTTTGAATTAATCTCTCAAAATCTGTTACATAGCTTGCTTGATATGGATACATCTGGGGAAGGGAATGCTTTTACAAAAGTAAGATGCCTCTTTCCTCTTACGTAGAGGTGTGTTATCAATCACAAATGAAAAGTCACCTTTCAGTGCTAAGGCCTAAGTACTCCCTTAGGTTCGCCATATTCCAATCAACATTTACTACGATATCCCACACATCAGCTTGCGTGCTAACATGTACATCAAGATGTTCTGCATCGTTGATGTCCGAATCGAGTGCTTGCCATTCGCCTCCTTCCAACGTCTGTAAGGAAAGATAATAGAGAGTTGTTGCTTTCCAAGCTGGTACCGAACGACCATCTTCTCCGACACCACCATGCACTTTATCTTGTCACCCTGATGTTGAATAACCTTCAAATCCCACGAAGGTGGCAAAAAGGCACTCATTACTGTGCCTCCCTTTGCAATCCACATTGTAGGAGTCCGGTGAACATCAGCCTCCTTGAACAAAAACACAAACAAATGTAAAGGCATGAAGAACGTGAGAGTCGCACGATGTGACCCATAGGTGCACTTCATTGCATTGCACACATCAATCTCAATCCGACGTCTGGTTAGTGCAACCAAAGTATTGTCGGGCTTTGGCCAATCATGGTCCGTGAGACTTGGTGTAGGGAGCCTCCGTAGAGTCCCAGAACCATCTCTTGACGTGGGTACAATATACTCTGCATGAAAGAAGAAAATTGAGCGCTCTAAAAGCTCTGATGTTGAACAACCAGTATATAGTAGCTTGCCGATTTCAAAGTGGTGCGCCTCAAAGGTTCCAGAAAGGGCCTCTAAAGGCTCCCATTCCACAAATGTCGACGGAAAGATGTCTACACAGAACATTACAAGAACACACTTGAAAAAATCAAGCTTCTGTAACATGAAATGATATTAGCATGTCTCAGTGCAGCCCATAAAACAAGAAGCACAAATAAAACTTACAATTTGCAGGAAAGCGTTTGTGATTGGCATTGTCAACACGGAGTTGCGATGCCTTGTAGACGTGTTGGATCATCACCTGCTTGCTTCCGTCAGCCCCCTGCTTGAGATCCACTATGCGACCCTTCCAATGGTGTGACTTTAACCCTATGTATCTGCGAGAGACTTTGTGGGCTCCCCTTGTGCTTGGACGCATCGTCACCCACATTCCTTTTGCAAAGGTGCTTGTAACCCACAAGCCAGTGTCGTCTTGTTCGTTGCTGCTGCTAAAGGACTCCACCCTTGAACGAGGTCGGCGACTCATTGTGCTTGGCTAACCGACTAAGCTAAATGCTATGAAGTTGTAGGTGTGTGAGAAGATCTCTGCAACCTAATGCTAGCAGAGCATATAAGCTGGCAAGAGGAGTCAAGAATGTGTATAAGCTAGCAAGAGGAGAGTGAAGAATGTGTGCAAGCAAGAGAGGATGGACTTGATGGGGAAAAAAGGACTGTTTTCCAAGCTTTCCATAGCCAAGAAGATCTCTGCAACCTAATGCTAGCAGAGCATATAAGCTGGCAAGAGGAGTCAAGAATGTGTATAAGCTAGCAAGAGGAGAGTGAAGAATGTGTGCAAGCAAGAGAGGATGGACTTGATGGGGGAAAAAGTGGACTGTTTTCCAAGCTTTCCATAGCCAAGAAGGCACAGAAAGATAGATCTAACTTTAGGAGGGAAGGGGAAGGCAGAATGGGGAGGGAGGAGGCCAAAAAAGATTCTTTTAGTTAGAGAGAGACTCAAAACCGAATTGCTAGTTTTAGAGAGAGGAAGAGGGAGTGGGGAGAGGGAAAAGTAGCTTTAAATGAGGGATAATGATGGGGGGGCGTTTCTGGCCCTAGCCCACTTTTTGAGGTGGGGTCATTTATGCCAGTTTGAGCTGTCTTTATTAAAAAAAGGTGGGAAATCTGATTTTATTGAAAGATTTTGCATTTTCAGCCCAATTTCTTAAAAAAAAAACGTATGATTCACAGTTTGACCCCTACATATTAGGGGCAGGGAAACCCAACATTTTTCTCCACATGGCCTTCTCCCATTGCACCATTCCTTAATGACTGTCATTAGGCTTGGGGCAAATTAAAGGGCCCAAGAAGACCCCAAACAAGTCCTAATGTCTCATCTGCCAAAGAAGGACAGTGGTGGGGCAAAGACCTTGAGGGTGGCACATCCAGCAAGGCCATTGCCCAGGAGCATGAGGAGGCTGCTACATCCACCAAGGCCATTGCCCATGAGCTAGAGGAGGCCACTACCCAGGACTGAGCCAGAACCATGAGGAGGGTGGTACATCCACCAACGTCATTGCCCAAGAGTATGAGGAGGCTATGTCTGACATTGATTTTGAAACTATCTCGCTTAGTCCCTGTGGGGTTTAAGAAGAGAAAATCTTGTAGCCTTCCTACTCGTAAGGCTTGTGATCCTGTACACTTGCCCAAAACCAGATCCTGCTCAAAATGAGCATACTGTTATATTGCCCCTTAGTTTTGCCTTTTTTGGGAATGCACTGCAGTTTTTGAAATAAACTTTTTATTTTTTATCTTGAGCAGTGCATCAATTTGTTGTGTATTTTTTTTAAAAGTTGGTCTTCAGATCATTATTTTAGTACCTTGTCATTTATCTGAGTACTTCGTGTTTTTGAGAAGTACCTCTTTTGTGTGTTAAGTGAATGCATAACAACATTTCCTCCAAAACGTCTGCTTATTTTTTATGTTAACAGAGTCATGGTCAAAAGATGGTGCCAACAAGCTCCACCCCTTGTTGCAGAGTGTGCAAGCACGTGGTGTCGGATTGATTCAATTCCTTGCCGAATTGGGGCCCCGTTATGATGTAGAAGCCTGGAGTAGCATGGCCCTTGGAAATATGATGTCGATTGCCAACTTGATAGAGAAAGAGCTGGTTGTCATGGGCTCATAATCCAAATTCAAATTCCAATTCTCGCAAGACGAGTGTGTGCAGCAGCCAAGCATATACCATCCCAAGCGGACTAAGGATATCCTATTCCTAAAGCCATTCAACTCGCTTCTCGACAGGGGCATACAATTGGACCCCATACATACCCTATGGGATTTGTTAGGTCAATCGATACTCACGGCTCATCCTGAAAGAATTCCCTTTACACAAGACTTGAACATGCCATGTTTGGGGTACTTTAAACATACAATGTATATTGAAACTAACCCCCTTACTTGCAAGTTTTTGCTGGTTGAGTATGTGCTAAAGGCAAATTTGATCTTGGGGGAACATAAATGAACTATTGTTGCCCAAGCACCACTCTGCTTTAATAGCGATAGAGTCATCTCATGATGGTCAATGACAAAAAGATAATACCATATTACAAGGAAGAGGATCCAACTTTAATGGATTTCTCACATGCTGAACGCAAAAAGTTACAAAGCCTCTTCCACAGAAGCCCTTCTACACAATGACCTACTATTTGCATCAACGATCGACTCTGATAAAGCATCTACTCCTTCAACCCCATCCTCACCAACAAAGTTTGATGCCAAAACCCCACAATCAACAGCCATTCCTAAAGAAGTTCCCCTAGTGCAACCATCTATCTCTAAAACAAGGAATTCAAAGGAAAATCCCTGAAGCCTATGCCTCTTTATCGACATACCCCACCAAATGAGACAACCCCATGCTCAAAAGCCTCATCATTGCAACCACTCCACAAGAGGCTCTAGCCTCATCATTGTCAACAATGCCCATGAGTCTCAGACCTGTAGCCTCAGCACCAACCAATGTGAAGGAGGGCCCCAAACCTTCCGCATCAACCAAAAAGAACACTCCCCCAAGATAATCAAGATTAAGGTATCTTAATAGTATCAAAATGTGTGTGGAAAAGCAAATACTTATAGCCCAAGGCTACTATGAAGATGCCAATCAAATTTGGGTTCTCGACAGTCAAAGCCTCTTCTTGAACGTACCACTCAAAGGCCAAGGAAAAAGAAAAGTACTCCATAACACCGTCCACAAAAGCCTATGCAAGCTCCTCAAAGAACTCCACCAAGTCATCAAGTGAGGGTACCAAAAATATTATTGCAAGAGTAAGGGTACTACCAAAGTAAATCAAAACTTGGATTCCCCAACGCATCGCAAAGTTCCCTAAGCTTGCAGCACAAAGAAGGAAACCTCAGCACCAATCGCATCAGCCACCAATCTATAATGTTCACATCAAAGATGGGTGCCTATGCATTTTCTTTAACAACAAGGATACTATGATGGTAATCCCATCATATAGTTGCCAAAATCACATAATGTGAAGACAAGCCCACCACCGACTTCAACCTCAATAGCTTCACCTAAAGTTCGACAAGAATGGAGGCCCAAGCAACACCAAGAAAGTCACTCAACCACTCTCGTGCATTCATGAAAAGATGCAGGGGGGAAGAGAGCTTGAGCTCTTGCAAGCACACACACACACTCACAAAACCCTAATAGAGAACACACAAGGTGAGAGGCTGAAAATCTTCTTCTTCTCTACTCAACACTCAACACACCATATACAAGAATAAGAGTACACATAATATGAAAGGTACTCGCCCAATACATACATGGGTTCTCTATAGTGTGAACCCGACTAAATGAGCTGGTGCTATAACTATGCCAGTCTCTAGAATGGCTGTCACACAGCCTGTCATCCCACTGGCCGCATATCTCCCATGATCCTACCAACCATGCCAGTGGTGTACGTGTGGGGCCTATCTCCCAGGCGGGTCATCAGTGGCCACCGCCTCACTAGACAAGCTCGATATCTCAACACTCCCCCTCGAGCTCAACTCCATCTCATGTACACCAAGCGAAGCCCTGAATCTGCGGAGCTTCTCTGTACCCAATGCTTTGGTGAAGATGTCAGCTACCTGATCCTCTGTGCTGACATAAACAAGGTCAAGGTCTCCTGCCAAGACCTTCTCTCTGACGAAGTGGTAGTGGACCTCTATGTGCTTCGTACGAGCATGAAAGACTGGGGGTTCCTGGCCAACTGTATACTGCTAATGTTGTCACAGAAAATGACAACTTGTCTATCCACTGATAGACCCAAATCTGCCAGTAGCTTTCTCAACCAAGCTACCTCACATGCTGCCATAGCAGCTCCTCTGTACTCGATAGAGCAACCGTAGGCTGCTTCTTGCTGCTCCAAGTCACAGCAGCACTCCCCAAAGAAAACATGAATCCACTGGTAGATCTTGTATCTGAGATACTACCAGCCCAATCAGCATCTGTGTACCCATGTACACATATCTCTGTCCCAATCTCATAGAATAGTCCACAATGCAAAGTAGACTTCACATACCTCAGTATGCGTCTCACTGCATCCAAATGCGGTTTCCGTGGAACTTGCATAAACTGACTCACCAACCCAACAGCATAGCTCAAATCTGGTCTGGTGATCGTCATGTAGATCAAACTTCCTACTATGCTCCTGTACATAGTAGGATCCTCCAAGATCTCTCCTGAATCTGCACTCAACTTGCCATTCTGATCCAATGGCACAGAAATAGGCTTACAGCCTGTCATACCATACTTGGACAACATGTCCAAGACATACTGTCTCTGTAGTAATCCAATACCATGTGGTGACCTAATCACCTCAATGCCCAAGAAATATCTGAGCTCCCCCAGATCCTTCATCTCAAACTTTTGTCTAAGCAAGATCTTTACATCAAAGATCTCTGCATCATGGTCTCCCGTAATGATCAAGTCATCTACATAGATGGCAACAAGCACAACTCCTCTATCACCATGTCTCACATACAATGAGAAATCTGCATTGGCTACATGAAAGCCAATAGTGATAAGATATTCAGAAATCTTGTCAGACCATGCTCTTGGTGCTTGCTTTAAGCCATACAAGGCTTTCTTCAACCTGCAAACATACTCGGGGTCACCCACATCCTCATAACCAGGTGGCTGCAACATATACACCTCTTCTTGCAAATCCCCATGCAAGAATGCATTCTTTACATCCATCTGATGTAAAGACCATTGCTTTGACGAAGCCACTGCTATCACAACTCTCATCGTTGCCATCTTGGCAACTGGGCTGAAAGTTTCCTCATAATCAATCCCATATGTCTGCGCATATCCTTTGGCTACCAATCTAGCCTTGTACCTGTTTATGCTTCCATCACTGCTACGCTGTAGAAACAGCCTCAGCCCAATAGCAATGCGGCATATTCTTCTCTTCCATCAATGCTCGCGCAATCTCAGCAATGTGCCTGTTTTTCTGCTCAGCAACTCCATTTTGCTGCGGAGTGTATCTGCATGTATACTGTCTCCGAATACCATTCTTCTTCAAATATTCAAAGAACTCATTGGAGAAGTACTCTCCCCCTCCATATGACCTTAGGCACTTTACATATTTCCCTGTTTGCTTTTCAACCAAAACTCTGAAATTCTGAAAGTGAGTGAACACCTCACTCTTCTCCTTCATGAAATATACCCACACTTTCCTTGTGTGGTCATCAATGAAAGTCACATAGTACCTGCAGCCTCCCATAGATATGGTCTTCGTAGGACCCCATACATCTGAATGCACAACATCTAGTGCATTTCTGCTCACATATCTGTTACGTGGAAACACATGCTTTGTTTGCTTCCCAAATTGGCATGCTTCACAGATTTTATGCATACCTTCCACTTTAAATTTTGGTAGCCCTGTCACAATTCCTTTTGTCTGCATAGACTTCAATCTCTGCACATCACATGTCCAATTCTTTTATGCCATATGTCTGTGTCTGCAACAATTCCTGAACCATTTGCAAACATCACAGCACTCATCTCAGGCATGTCTACATCCAACGTAAACATTCTGCCCACTCTGTTGCCTTTTGCAACCAACCTGCACTTGTCTTTAAAATCTTCAACATAACATCCATCAGGGTTAAACCGAACCTGCAAACCCTGCTCAATCATCTGGCCAACTGAAACCAGATTCTTTGTTATGTTCGGTACGTGAAGTACATCTGCAAGGTACTTCACTTTGCCATCCTGCATAGACAATGGCACATCTCTAACGTGGGCAATTGGATGAGCAGTGTCATCCCCTGCTGTTTCCACAAAACCTGGTCTTTCCGAGTTTTTCATCTCCTTGAACCACTCCCCATGACTCGTCATGTGGTTCGAAGCGCCTGAATCCACATACCATACATTATCTTTTTGTGCTGCATTAACATTTTCAGACATGGCATTCATGACATGCTGCATAACAAACAACCTTTCATTATCCTCATTATTTCTGCTTGAGGATGCATAGTTGTTTTGCTGCACCTTCCCATTTTGCATGTCAGCTTGCTTCTTATAACATTCTGCCTGCACATGTCTAGGCTTACCACAATAATAGCATTCACGTGCATCATTATATTGCCTTTGCCAATTTCCACGGCCTCTTTGACTCCCCCTGCCTCTGAATTTGCCTCTTCCACCTGCGTGTTGTTGTTGTTGTTGATTCTGGGACTGTTGTTGTTGCTGCTGCTGCTGCTGGCCATAATTCTGATTACCTATTCGGCCACCTCCTTGACTGCGTCCACGGCCTCCTCTACCTCGTCCTCTTCCTGAACTCGTGTAGAAGGCCTGTTGCTCTGAACTGTTTTTACTTTGTGAAGACTGTTGGTCTTCACCCAAGTTCTTCTCTTCGATAATCAGCATAGACACCAAATCTGTAAAGTTGGGAATGTTTTCCCGAGTCTGAATAGACGTCTTGAACGCCTTGTATTGTGGCCCGAGACCACGTAGAGACAGACCTCCACCTTATCATCATCATCTACTGACACACCAATAGATGCAAGGGATTCCACAATACCCTTTATCTTCAACGCATAGTCATTCACACACATGCTCTTTTTCTCCACAGTATGAAGTTCATTCTTCAACTGTATCTTACGTGCCTTGGTATTTGTTTCATAAAGCTTTACCAAGGTGTCCCATGCCTCCTTGGGGGACTTGGCATCCTGAATGTGCCCAATCATGGTGTCCTGTATACTAATGGATAGCCAATACATAACCTCCCTGGCTCCTTGGTTCCAGTCTTTAAACTCTTTCACATCTGCAGCAGTCGGATTTATATCCCCGGTATCTCCGGTGCCTCTTCATGCTCACCTTCTATGTAGTCCCAATAGCCTTTTCCCGTCAAGAAATTTGTCAACCTAAACCTCCAAGCATGGAAGTTATTCTTATCCAGCTTCTCAGCCACAATTTGTGTTATGCCATCATTAGACATCTTGCCAAACACACAATTTCACCAGAAACTGCACTCTGGTTTTTCTGCACAACCTGCAGTATTTTCTGCATAGCGGTACTGTAGTACTCTCAAATGTCACAACCAGTGACTTCAATGTGCATACATACACCCAATGGCAACTGTAGACCTCTTTGCAGTACCCACAGTGTCTGCACAGTCAATCTGTCTTCCTGCAGTTCTTAAAACAGAGTTCTGCAGAGAATCGATGACTTACCCGCATTGCTCAAAATCGCTTGCTTTCTGAAAAACGAAGGTCCAGACGTGCCTGAAACACGTTTTCGGGCCGGAAATTGTAGTCCGATAGGACTGTATAGTTGCCCTATAGCTTTACTCCCGCGAAGAAAGCTCCTCAATCAGAGACCGTTTGCCGGTGCCTCCCGTAGAGCTCTCGACAAGGGTGTAGTCACCAACACAATAGGGAAGAGTAGTTGAAGCTCTTACCCTCGTACCGCTTCCTGTGGTTCTCTTGCTTGCAGCTCAGCCCTTAGCACGAACCAGGCTCTGATACCATGAAAAGATGCAGGGGGGAAGAGAGCTTGAGCTCTTGCAAGCACACACACACACTCACAAAACCCTAATAGAGAACACACAAGGTGAGAGGCTGAAAATCTTCTTCTTCTCTACTCAACACTCAACACACCATATACAAGAATAAGAGTACACATAATATGAAAGGTACTCGCCCAATACATACACAGGTTCTCTATAGTGTGAACCCGACTAAATGAGCTGGCGCTATAACTATGCCAGTCTCTAGAATGGCTGTCACACAGCCTGTCATCCCACTGGCCGCATATCTCCCATGATCTCACCAACCATGCCAGTGGTGTACGAATGGGGCCTATCCCCCAGGCGGGTCATCAGTGGCCACCGCCTCACTAGACGAGCTCGATATCTCAACAATTCAGCACCTACACAAGAGCTTGTTTGTTCAAACAACCCCAATGGTAACCAACCAGTAGTCTTATCTACTGCCTTGATAATATGTGAGCCAACAGAGACTTATGAGTGCATCAAAGGCTTAAGAGTTTCACGGTTCCAAGCGAATTCATGGAATTACCCTTCATGGAATTCCATTTCATGGAATTACATTTCATGGAATTACATTTCATGGCCCTTCACGGAATTCCATTCAAAGAATTACTCTTCACGGAATTCCATTTCACGGAATTGCCCTTCACACGGAATTCCATTTCACGGAATTACTCTTCATGGAATTCCATTTCACGGAATTACCATTTCCATAGAAATCCATTTCACGAAATTACCCTACTCTTCACGGAATTCCATTTCACATTTCACAGAATTCCATTTCACGGAATTAATCTTCAACGGAATTCCATTTCACGGAATTTCATTCCACGGAATTCCATATCACGGAATTACCCTTCATAGAATTCCATTTGACGGAATTACCCTTCATAGAATTCCATTTGACGGAATTACTCCATTTCACGGAAAGTGTTTCACGGCCAAGCATTTCACAACTAAGCCTTTCACGGCCAAGAGTTTCACGGCCAAGCCTTTCATGGATTGAGGGTCACGCCTTAAGACCTCGCGTCATTTAAAAACAACACCCCTGTTTGGAGGCTCGTATCTCTTAAACCGTATATCCGATGAAGGCGATCTAAGGCTTATAAAAAAAAGCTGACATTAAGCTCTTCAACTTTGGTCTTGGCCATCCAAAGTCAAAATTTATCATTTCAGCCTCTGACCAGCAGCCTCAAAAATTGACCCAAAAATTGAGGTAAAAACAGCTCGAAAAGCACAAAAACTCATAAAAAAACAGCACGGAGACGACGTCAAACCATAATTGGGATACTTTTTGAGGATCTAAAAATGACAAAATCTTGAACGATTCAAGGAGACAAAGTTGTAGTACTCCAAAAATACTGCAACTCTCTTATACGTAGTTTTTCACAAAATTCCTTTTGGAACACCCCCAAAAACGTGATGTGAAATAGAAAAACAAAAATCTCAAAAAAAAAAAATCTTGAGACAATGATGAAAAATATGTTTTAGAACCTCTTCTTCCATCTAGGAAGTTACTAGCATGCAATTTTTTCAGAAAAACATCTCTAAGAGGTCGTTCAGGTGCGTATTACGCCTAGGCTAATTAGGGCAAACGGACATCTGTTTGCCCAACGAAGAGAACGCTAGGCCTCTTGAGGTTGTAACGGGCTGTGAGAATAAAATAAAATAAAATAAAATAAAATAAACGTGTGCTTGCTCGTTAAGGAGCAATTACGCAATCAGACATGGCAACGACGATAGAGGGATCACACAAGGACTGAACCCAATGGCTGACCTCTTCGAGCCATTGAGATCTATGCCGCAAATGCACCTCCCAATACCATTGGCCATGCCTATAACAAGAGTGTCATCAGGTTTTACACCCCTTATCACTTTAATTCCATCGGGGGCTTTGGTCCCTTACCTAACATTCCCACCAATCTTATAGATACCAACCCTTGGATGTCCACACCTTAGATATACTGACTAGTCTAGGAAGGGGGTTGCCCAAGGACTCAGTGAGTCTCTCCCAACAAGACCACTCACATACGGCCTCAATGACTCATACAGAAATACGATCGTACATATTTCCAAAATTATGGGCAAATACAATGGAATAACAGACCCTGTTCAATTCATTCAAATGTTTGAACAAAGATTGTGAAGCCTTTGGAAATCCCAACTGTCCCACCAAGGTACATGCGTTGAACCTACGCTTAGAGAGAAAGGCTAGTCGATGGTTTCTCACGTTGATGTCGGCAATCAAGAAGACCAACTTCAGAACCTTGAAAACAGCCTTTATACATGGCTTTTCCAGACAAGGTGATCGGTGGAGTGTAGCAAAAGAACTCTATTCAATTGAGCATAAACCAAATGAATCCATTAGAGACTTTATCCTACGGATAAAACTCTTGGACTCACGATGTGAGTCATGGGAAAAATTAAATGATTTTCAATTGAAGAGATGTTTCATGTGATGGGCTTAAAGAATAACAACTTACACAACTTGATCATTGTATCCAATCCGAAAACATTCAATGAATGTTGTAACAAAGCAATACGTTTAGATGACAACATGCTGGAAGATGATCATGCTACAAGGTGTTTCTCATCGAAACCAAGTGAAGCAATGGCAAAAGAAAGATCGATCTCGGAATTTTCATTTCCCAAATTCTAAGCAACCTTGCTTAAAATCTTTAAATGGACATCTCTAAGAGAGGATGAGATCCTTCAAAACCAGATATCCTTAATTCCTCTACAAGTGAGGAACAAAATGCCTTGTGTTGAGTGCAATCACTGTGACCATAACAATGTCCATTGTGGATACCTGTAAGATTCCTCCCCCACCCCCTTTTTGATGTCTAGTATCTTTCCCTGTAATCAATCCCTCTTCAGAAATATAAAGACCTTGTTTCTATCTGTTTTAGCCTAGAGAGAGAAAAATATTCTAGAGAGAGAATATTTAGATTTTGAATATTTTTGGATAGAAAAATATCTCATCTAATTCAGATGAGTTCCCCTGAAACAGAAATTAAAAAAGAATTTTCCAATGTGCAATTAGAATTAATTGAAAATAGGTATAAAGAACCTTAGCCTAAGGGTCTAGATTTTCAGAAATCTTTAGACTATGGTCCAATTAAGGTTCCTATGGACCAATAGCATCAATCCATGTGTAGGGAGGAGATAAATCCAACTTGTAAAAAAGAAAATACCCAAAAATGAGTAAATGCTCACATGAGGTGAAGAGTTGAAAATGTACAAGGTTTATTAGTAAAAAACTATGTGCAATATTAAAAATATGAGATATTTTGGGTATAATGATTTTATTATGACACATATGTAAGGAAGGGGAGTCCCTTAAATGCTCACATAAGATGAAGAGTTGAAAATGTACAAGGTTTATTAGTAAAAAACTATGAGCAATATTAAAATGATTCCATTATGACACATATGTAAGGAAGGGGAGTTCTTTAAAGGAGGTGCATATTTCACATAAGATGAAGAGTTGAAAATGTACAAGGTTTATTAGTAAAAAACTATGAGCAATATTAAAATGATTCCATTATGACACATATGTAAGGAAGGGGAGTTCTTTAAAGGAGGTGCATATTTCACATAAGATGAAGAGTTGAAAATGTACAAGGTTTATTAGTAAAAAAAACTATGAGCAATATTAAAATGATTCCATTATGACACATATGTAAGGAAGGGGAGTTCTTTAAAGGAGGTGCATATTTCACATGCTTGAATGAGTTTTAAACTCATAAAAATTGAGATATTTCATCTCTCCTCTCTCCTCATTCAAGTCTAGTTCCAAAAAGTTAGCTTAACTGACCTAAAAATGGTCAAATATTGACCAAACTGATTTAGAAAATTCTAGAATCAGTTTGTTTGGTTAGGAGCTCAATTTTTCCTATAAATAGAAGCCTCCCCCTTGTTGAAAAATATATAGTGTTTATGCATCGTTACTCTACTCCACCTAAGCCAGAAACTGTGAATTCATTTAATAATTCACTAGTTTTTGGAGCTTCCCTCTTTCTTCAATTCCCATTAGTGGCTCCATCAACATACTTAACCAATTGATTGGTTGGGGGCCTCTACCGTGAACAAAGAATCAAGCAAGTTGTAAGGTAATTAGTGAATATTCATCTTTCTATAATTTCTCAATGTTTCTCTCTTCTCAACCCCTCTCAAGCTTGAGAAGTTTAATTGGTATGGTTTTTTTTAAATGCTATTGAAGTTTGAATAGTAGTGAAGAGTTACATAATTTAATAAATGCTATTGAAGTTAATTTTCATTTATGTTTAAATTCTAATGATTCTTATGTAAATTCTCTCTCTCACTCAAGAAATGGTAATACTCATGACCCATTCTCAATCCAAATCAAGCTTTTCATAAAGCTTTTCCTTAACCCAAGATAAAGCTATGCTTGAGGCCAAATTAATGGCTTTTTCTTATGCTTTTATTAGTTTATGTATATTGATGATTCAATCCATTATGGATTAAGGATCCAATTAGAGAATCATTTTAATTATTTCCTTAATGATAAGCTTTATCCCTTAGAAAAATTGAGATTTATCAGTCATAGCAGCGGAGCTATGGCAAAATTTTTATAAAAATTATGCATAAAAAATTTTCATTCAAAGCATAAAAAGAGGACTTCCTACCATATTCTAGGAATCATCATCCTAGATTAATTGAAAGAATTTCATTATAATCATGGAGAAATTGAATTTTAATATTATGCATAAAGGATAAATTTTTATATCAAAAGTGTTATTTTTACCATTTTTATTTTCATGCATAGAAGTATGCATAATGGATAAATTTTTATATCAAAAGTGTTACTTTTATTATTTTTAATTTTCATGCATAGAAGTATGCATAAAGGAAAATTTTTATATCAAAAGTGTTACTTTTATCATTTTTAATTTTCATGCATAGAAGTATGCATAAAGGAAAAAATTTTATATCAAAAGTGTTACTTTTATCATATTGGATTTCATGCATATAGGTATGCATAAAAGATATTCTTTTTATACTAAAAGTATGATTTTCCTCATAAATGGATTTTATGCTTAACTTAGATGCATAAGAGAAATTCTTTTATTCTAAAAGTATAATTCCCTACCAAATTGAAATCATGCATAAGAAGATGCATAAAAGATTGATTTTAATTTCGAAAGTGTTAGTCTCCTTAAATGGAATTTATGTATAAATAAATGTGTAGAGAAATCTTATATCAAATAAAAGAATTCTCTTAAAAAAAAAAAAAGATATGAAATGTGATAAGATGTGATAAGAGGTGTATGAGATGTGATAAGAATTGATAAGATGCGTATGGAAAGTGATAGGATGTGATAAGAGGTGTGATAAGAGGTGATAAGATGCTTATGAAATAAGTTAGGATGTGATAAGATGAATTAAGATGTGTATGGGGGGATGAGGTAAGAAGTGTATGTGATAGGATAAGATGTATATGGGTTGTGATAGGGCGAGAATGGATGTGATGTAAAAGATTAGATGTGAAAGTATATGGGGTTATATAAATGGGAATGTGAAAATGGATGTATGTATGTGGATGTGTGGATATGGAGATGGGAGTGTGGATGTATGAACATGAAAATGGATATATGCATGAAGATGTATATGCATAGATGTAAATGTGGATGTAGATGTGGATGTATAGATGTGAATGGATGTGGATGTATAGATGTGAATGGAAATGTGGATGTGGATGTATGTGAATGTGAATGTAGATGTGGATGTATGTGAATGTGAATGTAGATGTGAATGTGGAATGTGGATGTATAGATGTGGATGTATGGGAATGTGGATGTGGATGTATGTGAATGTGAATGTAGATGTGGATGTATAGATGTGAATGTGGAATGTGGATGTGGATGTATGTATGTATGTGGATGTAGATGTGGATGTATGGATGTGTATGTATGAATGTGGATATGGGATGTGGATGTATAAATGAGGATGTGAAAATGGAGGTAAGCATGTAGATGTGGATGCATGTATGTGAATGTAGATGTGAATGTGGAATGTGGATGTATAGATGTGGATGTGGATGTATGTGAATGTCAATGTAGATGTGGATGTATAGATGTGAATGTGGAATGTGGATGTGGATGTATGTATGTATGTGGATGTAGATGTGGATATATGGATGTGTATGTATGAATGTGGATATGGGATGTGGATGTATAAATGAGGATGTGAAAATGGAGATAAGCATGTAGATGTGGATGTATGGATGTGAATGTGGATGTATGGATGTGGATATGGATGTGAATATATGATATGTGATGTGAAGGAATCTGAAGTGAAGAGATGGAAAAGGAGGTGATTGGATGAGTACACATATACATGGAATGTGGAATAAGTAATGTGGATTAATGAGGGATAATGTGAAAAAATGAGAGTTAATATAGAAACTGTATTTGTAAACTGTTTGTAAATGCTGTTTGTAAATGGCTGTTTTATGTCAAGAATGCTGGGGAAGCATTTTGACCGTCTTGTGATTAAGGTCGTGGAGACCTAACTGATAAAGTTCCAACTGCTGACGGAGAGTCAATGGAGGACGTCTCGCGTAGCAAGGTCGACCGAGGTCTTGACCAGCCTCGGTTCGATTAAAATGGTGAGCTTCCGGTACGGTGGATGAGGGACCAAGGAAGCGGCCTATGAGTGAAGCGCTAGGTCACCTGCAAAGG
The DNA here is from genome assembly GCF_041138505.1 of Cibotium barometz. Lineage (NCBI taxonomy): Eukaryota > Viridiplantae > Streptophyta > Polypodiopsida > Cyatheales > Cibotiaceae > Cibotium > Cibotium barometz. The sequence continues at coordinate 10,839,950 of NC_141074.1, forward strand.
ATCCTAGAGGGTGCTGACCATACGGTGCTCGGGCTCTGGGTCGCCTAGGATACCCACGCGTGCGTCGAGGAAGATATTGGAACAAGGAGTAAGAGTTGTTTTGTGAAACCGGGCATGGATCTGGTTGACTGACCTTGCTGGTCCTCAACGGATGAGTCCATGGCTCTTTTATATGGATCTGTTGGTTGATCTTGCTGATCTTCAACGAGAGTCCATCTTGATAAGTGATTATATTGCCGAGTATTATGGGCTAGGAACTATGGAAACGGCCTCTGTGTGGATAGGTGGTGAGCGTTCTAGTTGCCAATGATGCCATAGATACTCTGATGAAGGAATGATGGGAAATTATGAATCAACTAGATAAATTGGGAGATTGTGATCAGTGGTACTATGGTTTCATTAAAGGATTGTTTTAAAGTTAGCTGATGCTAAGAAAAAGGCAATTTTCATATTGGGTGTGTAAGTGGTGTGGCTAGTTTTATGTTTGCATGAAATTCCGGCTAGGGGGCCTTGGAACTCTTTTCCTTGGTACCCGGGACAAAACCTAACCAAATTCCAAATTGGATCCCATCACTACAGTGGTTGGGCGGTTGGCTAACCCATGGGATCGGATGGGGTTAGGCTGGACTGATGGATCCATAAATCGAGACTCAACTTTGTTTTTACGATAGATAAAGTAAATCCCGGATAGAAATTGTTCTATGGATAGGAATCAACGGCTGTGCCTCTTGATGGGGAAAAAAGCGTTGATCCCAATGATCCAAGTGCAAGTTTCTACCTTGATTTGACCAAGTACCGTTAAAGGTACAGTCAGATCAGTTGATCTGTAATGATCTTGACTACGTTAGAGTAAAGAGTTATCCTGGTGGAATCGCCCATGCTTTCCGAGTAAAGGAAGTTTTTCCAGTTTCGGTTTTGGACAAACCGACGGATTAGTCTCTTGTCCGGATATCCGTGGGCGAGGCCCCGAGTGTGAGACCCCTACCCACGCATGATGTGCTACTTCCGCTGCTAGTACCCCGAATCCGTTGATCGGTGGGGAACAGGGATCTCACAATACCAGGAACCTGTTTTTCTATGCTGCATAAATTGTAAAACCTTTGATCATGATACCAAAAAGTGTCCCACTTCATCCACAAATGACGCAAAACCTCCATCTCCCACATGTACCAAATAGAAACAGTCCAAAGGGTAGAAACTTCTCAGGAAGTGGTTAATCGAACACTTGAGTGTTTCTATTGTCGTGGATCCCACAAAGTGGCAGACTGCATAGTTTGGAATACTTCCATGCCCATAGTCACTTTGCAACCCATGTGTGAACGATGTGGCATTGATCCCATGTCCAAAGCTTGCCCAGAACTAGTTACTTGCCTAGGACAAGTTGCTTAAATGCAACTGGTCTCACAAAATACAACTCTTAATATCTTAAGTGTACAAAAACACGCTTACAAGCCAAGGCACGAGAAATGGTTAAAAAGAATTCAAAAGACAATACCTCAACATGGGTAGAAAAACATGCTTTAAAGCAGAACCCAAAACATGAAACAAAGCCTTCTAAACCCAAGAAAAACAAGGGACAACAAACTATCAAAACCAAGGTTGAATTAAAGGACAGGGAAAAGGAGCCTATGGAGGACATAAACCCACCAAAAGGGGACATAAACACAAGAGAGCCAAAAGATACACATGCTGCAGAAGTATCCACATTAAAAGCCACCACCACACAAACCACAAAAACCATATGTGCAACACACGATACAAAAGCCCAAAAGAAAATTCAATCTCGTCGCATGGGCAAACATGATGAAAAACGAACAATCCAAAGAAAGTCGTAAAAATGAAACAAGTTCTAGAACGTCACTTAGTGAGGATGAAACAAGTTCTTATTTGTCACTCAGTGCACTTCACAGACCATTGAAGAAACTAGAACCCACCCAACCACCCCAAATGGAAAATCATGATCATATGACATATACGGAATGCAAAAAGCAAGCTCATGAGAGCATGCCTAGCTTGGTTGAGTGTCTTACAAGATCACCGGTTGTGATTGAGCCTAATAATACCAAACCTCAAAAAATAACCAAAATACAAAACCCAGAGGAGTACCGCTTCCCCTTTCAAGAGGAAGACATACTCTCTATAGAAGAGTCATTCAAGGAAGATTGCTCAAATTATGCAGTTAATAAAGTACGTGAGGAATTTGATAATTCCCTTACAAAATTCAAGCAGTCTCTCAAAACCTCATTTGGAGGAATGCTCTTCTCTCATGGTGAAGCCAGCATTACATCAACACTTGTGCCTTTAAGGGATCTGTGTGAGTTATACCAAGACATAAAGAGTTCCATAGAATAGGACTGTGAGGATTTGCAAGTTTCCAAACAAACCTCATTTGCTAGAGGGCCAAGTGTGCTAGTGTATAAATTGGAAACTCTTGAAAAAGCTGAGAGCCAAAAAGAGGATGAAAATGAGTGGGAATATGAAACAAAAACGGGATCTAAAGCTGAAACAAAAATTGAAACATCCATGGTTCCTCTAGAAGATTCTATCATGGTATGGTTAGATTCCCCTACAAGCAATGATATTAAGCACAAACACGCATTGATTATCCCTCAAGCTAGTCATAACATCATGAAAATTGACACTTGGGTGTCATTAGGATAACCTAAACTTATCCCAATAGAAAATGGTCTTGGAAGAAGAGCCAATGGACAAAACATTGAAGTTCTAGGTTATTTTAGCTATGCTACTCAAACAATCGGTGGAGATGTGGAATTTACATTCCATGTTACCCTACATTCCCTTGAGTATGATGTCATCCTTTGTGGAACTTAGATTTGTGATTCATTGTATTCAATAGGATTCTTACTGGAACTTCCAACACATCTTACTGAAAAGATCCCTAGGATTCTTGCTAGATTCAAAATTTCAAATAAAATCACCACAGCTCAAGCACAGCTTTATCTAACATGAGATCATGACCCTTAAGTTATGGGATTTGTTAGGTCAACAGATACTCACGGCTAATCTTGAAAGAATTCCCTATACACAAGACTTGAACATGCCATGTTTGGGGTACTTTAAACATACAATGTATATTAAAACTAACCCCCTTACTTGCAAGTTTTTGCTGGTTGAGTATGTGCTAAAGGAAAATTTGATCTTGGGGGGGGGGACATAAATGAACTATTGTTGCCCAAGCACCACTGTGCTTTAATAGCGATAGAGTCATCTCATGATGGTCAACGACAAAAAGATGATAATACCATATTACAAGGAAGAGGATCCAACTTTAATGGATTTCTATGATGCTGAACGCAAAAAGTTACAAGCCTCTCCACAGAAGCCCCTCTACACAATGACCTACTATTTACGTCAACGATCGACTCTGATAAATCATCTACTCCTTAAACCCCATCCTCACCAACAAAGTTTGATGCCAAAACCCCACAATCAACAGCCTTTTCTAAAGAAGTTCCTCCAGCGCAACCATCTATCTCTAACAAGGAATTCAAAGGAAAATCCTCGGAGCCTATGTCTCTTCATTGACATACCCCACCAAATGAGACAATCCCATGCTCAAAAGCCTAATCATCTGAGCCACTCCACAAGAAGCTCTAGCCTCATCATCATCAACAATGCCCATGAGTCTCAAACCTGCATCCTCAGCACCAACCAATGTGAAGAAGGGCCCCAAACCTTCCGCATCAACCAAAAAGAATAATCCCCCAAGACAACCAAGATCAAGATATCTTAATGGTATCAAAATGTGGGTGGAAAAGCAACTACTTATAGCCCAAGGCTACTATGAAGATGCTAATCAAATTTGGGTTCTTGAGAGTCAAAGCCTCTTCCTCAATGCAGCTATCAAAGGCCAAGGAAAAAGAAAAGTACTCCACAACACCGTCCACAAAAGCCTATGCAAGTTCCTTAAACAACTCCACCAAGTCATCAAGTGAGGGTACCAAAAATATTATTGCAAGCACAAGGATACTATCAAAGTAATACCAAAACTTGGATTCCCCAATACATCGCAAAGTTCCCTAAGCTTGCACAAAGAAGGAAACCTTAGCACCAAGCGCATCAGCCACCAATCTATAATGTTCATCAAAGATGGGTGCCTATGCATTTGCTTTAACAACAAGGATAATATGATGGTAATCCCATCATATAGTTGCCAAAATCGCATAATGTGAAGACAAGCCCACCACCGACTTCAACCTCAATAGCTTCACCTAAATTTCGACAAGAATGGAGGCCCAAGCAACACTAAGCAAGTCACTCAACCACTCTCGTGAATTCAGCACCTACACAAGAGCTTGTGTGTTCAAACAACCCGAATGGTAACCAACCAGTAGTCTTATCTACTGCCTCGACAATATGTGAGCCAAAAATTCAAGAATCAATTCCCGCGTCTGCAACACGGAGACTTATGAGCGCATCAAAGACTTAAGAGTTTCACAGTTCCAAGCCATTTCATGGAATTACCCTTCACAGAATTCCATTTCATGGAATTACATTTCACGACCCTTCACGGAATTCCATTTCAAAGAATTACTCTTCATGGAATTCCATTTCATAGAATTACCATTCCCATAGAATTCCATTTCACGAAAGTACCCTTTACGAAATTCCATTTCATAGAATTACATTTCACAGAATTCCATTTCACGGAATCTCTTCATGGAATTAATCTTCAGGGAATTCCATTTCACGGAATTACACTTCACGTTTCACGGAATTACCCTTTATAGAATTCCATTTCACAGAATTACCCCATTTCACGGGCGAAAAGCGTTTCACGGCGGCCAAGTGTTTCATAGCCAAGCCTTTCACGGCCAAGAGTTTCACGGCCAAGCCTTTCACGGATTAAGGGTCACGCCTTAAGACCTCACGTCATTTAAAAACAACACCCTTGTTTGGAGGTCGTATCTCTTAAACCGTATATCCGATGAAGGTGCTCTAAGGCTCATCGAAAATCTGACATTGAGCTCTTCAACTTTGGTCTTGGCCGTCCAAAGTCAAAATTGATCGTTTTGGCCTCCGACCAGCAACCTCAAAATTCGACCCAAAAATTGAGGCAAAAAATAACCCGAAAATCACAAAAACTCGCAAAAAAATAGCGCAGAGACGACATCGAACCATATTTGGGATACTTTTTGAGGGTCTAAACGACAAAAACTTGAACGACTCAAGACAAAGTTGTAGTACTCCAAAAATACTGCAACTCTCTTATACAGAGTTTTTCAAAATTCCTTTTGAAACACCCTCAAAAACGTGCTGCAAAACAAAAAAACAAAAATCTCAAAAAAATCATCGAGACAATGATGGAAAATAAATTTTCAAACCTCTTCTTCCATCTAGGAAGTTTAGTGCATACACTTTTTTCAGAAAAATAACTCTAAGAGGTCGTTCACGTGCCTATAGCGCCTAAGCTAATTAGGGCGAACGGACATCCGTTTGACCCAACAAAGAGAATGCCGGGCCCCTTGAGGTTGTAATGGGCTGTGAGAAAAAAAAATAACAAAAAACAAACGCGTGCTTCTGATTACTCTTCACGGAATTTCATTTCACGGAATTTCATTTCACGGAATTACCATTCCCATAGAATTCCATTTCACAGAATTACCCTTCATGGAATTCCATATCATAGAATTATATTTCACAAAATTCCATTTCACGGAATTACTCTTCACGAAATTAATCTTCATGGAATTCCATTTCACGGAATTACACTTCATGGAATTTCATATCACCTGTCATAGAATTCCATTTCACGGAATTACCCATTTCACGGAAAGCGTTTCACGGCCAAGTGTTTCACAACCAAGCCTTTCACGGCCAAGAGTTTCACGGCCAAGCCTTTCATGGATTAAGGGTCACACCTTAAGACCTCACGTCATTTAAAAACAACACCCCTGTTTGGAGGCTCGTATCTCTTCAACCGTATATTATTCAATGAAGGCGTATAAGGCTCATCAAAAAGCTGACATTGAGCTCTTCAACTTTGGTCTTGGCCGTCCAAAGTCAAAATTGATCGTTTCGGCCTCCGACCAGCAGCCTCAAAATTTGACCCAAAAATTGAGGCAAAAACAGCCCGAAAAGCACAAAAACTCGCAAAAAAACAGCGCGGAGACGACGTCGAACCATATTTGGGAAACTTTTTGAGGATCTAAACGACAAAATCTTGAACGACTCAAAGAAACAAAGTTATAGTACTCCAAAAATACTGCAACTCTCTCATACAGAGTTTTTCCAAAATTCCTTTTGGAACACCCTCAAAAACTGCGAAACAGAAAAACAAAAATCTCAAAAAAATCATCTTGAGACAATGATGGAAAATATATTTTAGAACCTCTTCTTCCATCTAGGAAGTTACTAGCATGCACTTTTTTCGAAAAAATATCGCTAAGAGGTCGTTTAGGTACGTATAGCGCCTAAGCTAATTAGGGCGAACGGACATCTGTTTGACCCAACAAAGAGAACGCCAGGCCTCTTGAGGTTGTAACGGGCTGTGAGAAAAAGAAAAAGAAAAAACAAACGTGTGCTTGCTCATGAAGGAGCAATTACGCAATCAGACATCGCAACGATGATAGAGGGATCACACAAGGACTGAACCCAATGGGTGGCTGACCTCTTCCAGCCATTGAGATCTATGCCACAAATGCACCTCCCAAAACCATTGGCCATGCCTATAACAAGAGTGTCATCGGGTTTTACACCCCTTGTCACTTTAATTCCACCGGGTTTTGGCCCCTTACCTAACATTCCCACCAATCTTATAGGTACCAACCCTTTTCAACCCTTGGATATCCACACCTTAGATATACTAACTAGTCTGGGAAGGGGGTTGCCCAAGGACTCAGTGAGTCTCTCCCAACAAGAGCACTCACATACAGCCTCAATGACTCATACAGAAATACGATTGTACATATTTCCAAAATTATGGGCAAATACAATGGAATAACAGACCCTGTTCAATTCATTCAAATGTTTGAACAGAGATTGCGAAGCCTTTGGAAATCCCAACCTGTCCCACCAAGGTACATGCATTGAACCTATGCTTAGAGGGAAAGGCTAGTCGATGGTTTCTCACATTGATGTCGGCAATCAAGACCAACTTCAGAACCTTGAAAATAGCCTTTATCCACAGCTTTTCTAGACAAGGTATCGGTGGACTGTAGCAAAAGAACTCTATTCAATTGAGTGTAAACCAAATGAATCCATTAGAGACTTTATTCTACGGATAAAACTCTTGGACTCAAGATGTGAGTCATGGGAAAAATTAAACGATTTTCAATTGAAGAGATGTTTCATGATGGGCTTAAAGAATAACAACTTACACAACTTGATCATTGTATCCAATCCGAAAATGACTGTTGTACAGAGCAATACGTTTAGATGATAACATGTTGGAAGATGATCATGCTACGAGGTGTTTCTCATCTAAACCAAGTGAAGCAATGGCAAAAGAAAGATCGATCTTAGAATTTTCATTTCCGGAATTCTATGCAGCCTTGCTTAAAATCCTTAAATTGACATCTCTAAGAGAGGATGAGATCCTTCAAAACCAGACATCCTTAATTCCTCTACAAGTGAGGAACAAAATGCCTTGTGTTGAGTGCAATCACTGTGAGCATCCCAATGTCCATTTTGGATACAAGGAACCTGTTTTTCTATGCTGCATAAATTGTAAAACCTTTGATCATGATACCAAAAATTATCCCACTTTATCCACAACTGACTCAAAACCTCCATCTCCCGTGTACCAAATAGAAATAGTCTACAGAGTAGAAACTTCTTAAGAAGCGGTTAATCAAACACTTTAGTCTATGGTCATGGATCTCACAAAGTGGCAGACTGCATAGTTTGGAATACTTCCATGCCCATAGTCACTGACACTTTGCAACCCATGTGTGAACGATGTGGCATTGATCACATGTTCCAAGATTGCCTAGGACGAGCTGCTTCAATGCAACTGGTCTCACAAAATACAACTCTTAATATCTTAAGTGTACAAAACGGGTGATTGTCCACAGTACTCTTAATATCTTAAGTGTACAAAACGGGTGATTGTCCATAGTACCCTACAAAACGATGTGGCATTGATCACATGTTCCAAGATTGCCTAGGACGAGCTTCTTCAATGCAACTGGTCTCACAAAATACAACTCTTAATATCTTAAGTGTACAAAACGGGTGATTGTCCACAGTACCCTTGAATGTGCTTACACGCTTACAAGCCAAGGCACAAGAAATGGTAAAAAAGAATTCAAAAGACAATACCTCAACATGGGTAGAAAAACATGCTTTAAATCAGAACCCAAAACAGGAAATAGAACCTTCTAAACCCAAGAAAAACAAGGGACAACAAACTATCAAAACCAAGGTTGAATTAAAGGACAGGGAAAAGGAGCTTGTGGAGGACATAAACCCACCAAAAGGGGACATAAACACAAAAGAGCCAAAAAATACACATGATGCAGAAGCATCCACCATTAGGAATTTTTTGAGGTCATTTTTGGGCCTTGTAAGGAAGTTTGACCGGAATATTTCCTCCAAAAAGGGGCACCGAATAAATTTTTTACAAACGAACTCCAAATTTATCGGACCTCACATATTTAGATTCTACTCTTCAAAAGCTATCCATTGATATATAACACGATAGGTTAAGAGAAGGGACAAGATAGATACCTAGAAGATTTCTTTTTGCTTGGGAAAGATTTACATTACGTGAATCTTGTAACGTGAATCTTCCCCAGGCAAAAAGGAATCTTCTAGGTATCTATCTTGTCCCTTCTCCAAACCCTATCGTGTTATATATCAATGGATAGCTTTTGAAGAGTAGAATCTAAATATGTGAGGTCCGATAAATTTGGAGTTCGTTTACAAGAATTTGGAGTTCGTTTGCAAGAATTTTATCCGGTGCCGCTTTTTGGAGGAAATATTCCGGTCAAACTTCCTACAAGGCCCAAAAATGACCTCAAAAAATTCCTAATTATTAAAAGCCACCACATAAACCACAAAACCCATATGTGCAACACACGATACAAAAGCCCAAAAGAAAATTCAATCTCGTCGCATGGGCAAACATGATGAAAAATGAACAATCCAAAGAAAGTCATAAAAATGAAACAAGTTCTAGAACGTCACTTAGTGAGGATGAAACAAGTTCTAGAACGTCACTTAGTGAGGATGAAACAAGTTCTTATTTGTCACTCAGTGCACTTCACAGACCATTGAAGAAACTAGAACCCACCCAACCACCCAAAATAAAAAATATCGATCATATGACATATACGGAATGCAAAAAGCAACCTCAAGAGAGCATGCTTAGCTTGGTTGAGTGTCTTACAAGATCACCGGTTGTGATTAAGCCTAATGATACCAAACCTCAAAAAATAACCAAAATATAAAACCCAAAGGAGTATCGCTTCCCCTTTCAAGATTCGAGGAAGATTGCTCAAATTATGCAGTTAATAAAGCACATGAGGAATTCCATAATTCCCTTACAAAATTAAAGCAGTCTCTCAAAACCACATTTGGAGGAATGCTCTTCTCTCATGGTGGTGAAGCCATCATTACATCAACACTTGTGCCTTTAAGGGATCAGCGTGAGTTATACCAAGACATAAAGAGCTCCATAGAATAGGATTATGAGGTTTGCAAGTTTCCAAACAGACCTCATTTTGAATTGTTAGAGGGCCAAGTTTGCCAGTGTATGCATTGGAGACTCTTGAAAAAGCTGAGAGCCAAAAAGAGGATGAAAGTGAGTGGGAATATGAAACAGAAACGGGATCTGAAGCTGAAACAAAAACTGAAACATCCATGGTTCCTCTAGAAGATTCTATTATCGTATGGTTAGATTCCCCTACAAGTAAGATATTAAGCACAAACACGCGTTGATTATCCCTCAAGGTAGTCATAACATCATGAAAATTGACACTTGGGTGTCATTAGGACAACCTAAACTTATCTCTATAGAAAATGGTCTTGTAAGAGGAGCCAATGGACAAAACATTGAAGTTCTAGGTTATTTTAGCTATGCTACTCAAACAATCGGTGGAGATGTGGAATTTACATTCCATGTTACCCTATATTCCCTCGAGTATGATGTCATCCTTTGTGGAACTTAGATACGTGATTCATTGTATTCAATAGATGAATCCATGCAAACAGTCACCTTGAACACGCCTGCAGGCATTGTACAATTGCTATTATAGGAGAAGGAGACCATAGAGGAGTTGGAACTTCCAACATATCTTACTGAAAAGATCCCTAGGATTCTTATTAGATTCGAAATTTCAAATAAAATCACCACAGTTTTATCCAACACGAGAACACAATCTCATAACCCTCGAGTTATAGGACTTGTTAGGTCAACCATACTCATGGCTCATCCTAAAAGAATTCCCTTTACACAAGACTTGAACATGGGTACTTTAAACATACAATGTATATTAAAACTAACCCCCTTACTTGCAAGTTTTTGTTGGTTGAGTATGTGTTGAAAGCAGATTTGATCTTTGGGCATAAATGGACTATTGTTGCCCAAGCACTACTATGCTTTGATAGCGATAGAGTCATCATCATGATGGTCAACAACAAAAAGATGATAATACCATATTTCAAGGAAGAGGATCCAACTTTAATGGATTTATATGATGCTGAATGCAAAAAAATGCAAGCCTCTTCCACAAAAGCCCCTCTACATAATGACCTACTATCTGCGTCAACGATCGACTCTGATAAAGCATCTACTCCTTCAACCCCATCCTCACCAATGAAGTTTGTTGCCAAAACCCCACAATGAACAACCATTCTTGAAGAAGTTCCCCCAGCGCAACCATCTATCTCTAACAAGGAATTCAAAGGAAAATCCCTGGAGCCTGTGCCTCTTCATCTCGACATACCCCACCAAATGAGACAACCGCATGCTCAAAAGCCTCATCATCGCAGCAGCCACTCTACAAAATGCTCTAGCCTCATCATCGTCAACAATGCCCATGAGTCTCAAACCTACAGCCTCAGCACCAACCAATGTGAAGGAGAGTCCTAAACCTTCCACATCAACCAAAAAGAATACTCCACCAAGACAACCAAGATCAAGGTATCTTAATGGTATCAAAATGTGGGTGGAAAAGCAACTACTTATAGCCCAAGGCTACTATGAAGATGCTAATCAAATTTGGGTTCTTGAGAGTCAAAGCCTCTTCCTCAACGCAGCACTCAAAGGCCAAGGAAAAAGAAAAGTACTCCACAACACCATCCACAAAAGCCTATGCAAGTTCCTCAAAGAACTCCACCAAGTCATTAAGTGTGGGTACCAAAAATATTATTGCAAGCACAAGGGTACTACCAAAGTAATACCAAAACTTGGATTCCCCAATGCATCGCAAAGTTCCCTAAGCTTGTACAAAGAAGGAAACCTCAGCACCAAGCGCATTAGCCACCAATCTATAATGTTCATCAAAGATGGATGCCTATGCATTTGCTTTAACAACAAGGATACTATGATGGTAATCCCATCATATAGCTACCAATAATCCCATCATATAGCTACCAAAATTGCATAATGTGAAGACAACCCCACCACTGACTTCAACCTCAATAGTTTCACCTAAATTTTGACAAGAATGGAGGCCCAAGCAACACCAAGCAAGTCACTCAACCACTCTCGTGCATTCAACACCTACACATAAGAGCTTGTGTGTTCAAACAACCCCAATGGTAACCAACTAGTAGTCTTATCTACTGCCTCAACAATATGTGAGCCAAAAATTCAAGAATCAATTCCCGCGTCTGCAAACGGAGACTTATGAGCGCATCAAAGACAAACTCACAATGCTCTTGTCACCCCTCTGGGGATGTAAAGCATAAGTACACAAGAACCTATTGCTTGCATGTCATGCCCTATCTGACCCATAGAATCATTTTAAATAAAAAACCAAAAACCATCGAGGTCAAAACCTTTAACTTCACAGGGTCACAACCTGCAATTTCATGGCATGCACTTTCACGGGCTTAGACCGTTTCACCAGGAATTACCCTTTCACGGCCTACACTTTCACAAAAGCACCATTTCACGGGGTTAACTTTCACGGGTTTAGGCCATTTCATGGAACATCCATTCATGGCCAAAAAACCTGCAATCTCATGAGTTCAAGTCTTACGAATTAACAGTCTCACGGCTTAAGAACTTGCACTTTACGATTTAAGCCATATCACTGATTAAGCCATCTCACATATTATTAACACTTTCCAATGATCTTCAATAGCCATTATATGTGTGTTAAGCTTATAGCTTACTATTCGTTTGGCTAAATTAATGTAGCAGGTGCTCCATGAGTACATATCCATACTCATGCACTGGAGAACATTTGCACCAAAGCCTCATGATCGACAACTTCAAGGTACATCTCTGGATGGTCCATGGTGGGCGAAAGCCTGGTCAATGGTACAACCCATTTCTAGGAATTTTCCTTCAAATTTCAATCACTCCAAATGACAAAACTATCTTCACAAATCAATGAGCTTCAGTTCTTAGTAAAGATATCTATATTAGCCTTGCAAGTCGACGTAATTCTTTTAATCCTCACCAACAAGTGACAACTTCAACACAAAGCAGTTCAATAAGAATCTATATATGACTCAATTCTTGCACTTCATGTATATCTAAGTCTTCATAAAAGAGCACTTAAATATACATAAAAACATAAAAAGCACGTGGGTAGAAGAAAGCAAGAATAGGTCCTACTCAACAACGTTTGACAAGAATCTTGCCACACAAAGGGACATCATCGAAGGCTAATTTCTTCAAGTGATGAATGTCGCTTCAATGAATCAAATGAGAAACTGAGAATCACCATCTCGTTCTGATGAAATTAAGTCTACATTCCTCCAGATCCTTCCTTCTCTTTTCTCCCATTATTAACATCTCTTCATATCCCCGCTCATAAAAATCATATGTAACCTTGCTTATGATTGCCAAAAACAAAGTGACAAAAAAAAAGGCTCACACAAATATAAAAATGCAATCATTCACGAGGTCTATAGGGGCCCTTTAAGATGCCATGTGATTAAAATGTTATTAAGGAAAAGAGCCAATCGTGTGATGCCATGTATACAAAAATGTTGGGTGATTAAAGGTGGTCAAAAGATTCTCTAGAAGATGCCTTTTTGTACTTTTCATTTCCAAAAAGTGGGGGGGAAAGTTTTTGAAATTTTGGACGTCCATAACTTCTACATATGAGCTCAAAATTTGTCGAGCTCTTTCCATAGATATGTCACATGATATAGTTTTGTACAGATCCAGAATCTACTTGTCGAGCTCTTTCCATAGATATGTCACAAGATATAGTTTTGCTCACTCGATTTCAAATTCAATTTTGGCGGGAAACTTTGAAATTCAAACTTCTAGCCATTTGAAATTCAAACTTCTAGCCGTTTGAAGAATAAGAAGGTATCTAAAGTCAAAGAAACTTAATGTTTTAACAAAAAGTCATTAAAATCATAATATGGCAACTTAAAGGGCCCCTATAGACCTCAACCTTCCCCTAATGAAGGGGGAGATGTTAACCCAATTCTAGGGTTAACAAGATCTATTGCCATTATCTTACATCAAGGAGTCACGATAGATACACCAAAGGGTCATACATTCAAGATATGAAGCAATAGTGTCCAAAGCTACAACTTGGATGGGCTCTCGTAATGGTGTGACGGAGTATTTATGGCAATTCCCGCTTCAAGAGCGTGTGGTAGCAAGTTAGGATGAAGTCCTAAGTGATGTAATTCATGGGGATATATTATGAGAGTAGTCATTGTAATAGCATTAGGCCTCTTATGAGCCTAAAGTGCTCTTATGAGCCTAAAGTGCCCAGCCGGCCACAGTTTAAGTGAGTGTGAACACTTATGGCCATGTATATAAGTGAATATCTCTTATAATATACAACATACTCTCCCATTGTGCAATTGAGTCTTGATCTTGCTAATCCTCTTGCTAATATCTCTCCCTAATGCATGCTAGTGAGTGTGTGTGAGTGAAGTGAGGTGAGAGGAGGGACAAGCACCCATAGTGCAACTCGGCAGGGTGACAACTTGCACAAGAGGTGCGGTGGAATTGCATCTCAAGGAGTTGAAGAGCTTGGAGACCTCAAGGGTTATGAGCTCGGCCATTGGAAAGATCCTCTTTTTACGACAGTTGCGGTTCACCAGGTAATCTCTTGTTAGATGTGTTTCAAGGGCGATTAGGGTGAGCAATAATAATATAGATGCTTCAGCCTTTGCTATTGGATGCATACTAGCATAGCAAGGGGATCACAACAAGGACCTCCCTATGACATTTGGTAGTCATCATCTTATTGAAGCTGAGCATAGCTACACCACCACTGAAAGAGAGGGGTTAGCTATGCTATATGCCGTGAAGAATTACATGCATTACTACCACCAAATTTATTGACCATCAAGCATTTCTATATGTGGAAGATAAGCCTTGCACCACAGAGCACATCACTATATGGTTGTCTATTCTTTTGGAGTATATGGTATATGGTGTGAAGAAGTTCGAACATTTCTTACTAGCCAACCAAATTTATGTTCTTTGTCAACCATCAAGCATTGTTGTATTTGGTCAACAAGCCTTACACCACAGAGTGCATCACCAAATGGTGCACAAAAAGTCAACATCTTAATACCCAGATAGGTGATTGAACAAGCCAAAATCACAAACAAGACTTTGTGCACTATTCTCACCCCAAGACAGTAGAAGCATTGAGGAGTGATTGGGAGAACAAACTGCACTTAGCTCTATGTGCCTACCACATGGCATGCAAGGTGGCTATCACAACATCATACCTTTCCGGATCGCATTTAGGCTTGATGCAGTTGTGCAAATGGAGAACTTGGTCGCGGCTAGATATAGCCTCAAAAGAAACCCTCTCACGGAGAGGTTAGTTGCCTTAGAGCAGCTTAGTGAGCAAATACTACAATCTGCTTATGGATTTATGGTTGAAAAACTAAGGTGCAAGCAGTGGTTTGATGACCAACTCAAGGATAAGTGTCTAGAGGTAGGATATGTGGTGCTAATGTAGAGTGTCAAGAACATCAAACACACTAGTTTGGTACCAAAACAGGACACTTGAGTGTCCTTTTTTGGGGGTTGCAAAAAAAAATCAAACTCCTAATGTGGGATTTAAAAACCAAAATGCTTCATTGGGCATGTAGAACATAACCCTATGCTTATGTAAAAAATGCTAAATATATAAAATGCCTTTTTATTTGGAAGTATATAAGCAACAAAGTAGCATATGTCTTGAAAATGAACATTTTTCAGGATTTTTCCAAATATGCAAGCATCATTCTCACAAAAAAAAAATCCAATGATATCAATAGCATTTTTTCCAAGATATTTTGATAGCATACATCAGTCCAAGGAGGTAGAAGTTCACCAAAAAAATCATTTTCCTTTCCTAGAATTTTTCCCAAAAAAGTTGCATAAAATCAGCAAAAGTAATGCGTATTATCAAAACTCAATCACGCCACTAAAAAATAATGTAGCCCTATCAATGAGAATGTTGATTATTGGTTTTCATGCTTGAGATGAGATAAATAAGCCATAATTTGATGTGTATGACACTAACTTAGCCTCCACTTAAGTAGGTTCTTATCACCTAGTTCTAAAAAAACTATAAAAAATAAAAATGCAAAATTTGATCATCTTTTATCAAAAACTAATCATAACTATGCTTGCACAAGTAGTCTACACCTATAGTTACAACAAATAATGCACTTACACAGCTTTCTCCTTTGATGAAAATCAAAATTAGGCTCATAATTAGACATTTTATGTATTAAAAACAGGTTGCACAAAAGGCCATGTATGAGAAGAGGCCCAAAAAGTGGCTCTAAAGTTTTGGAAAATTCAAAACAAAGTAGTATTTACCCTATATAACATGGGTGCACCTCAAGTTTTACATTATTAGCTTGCATATGGAAGGAGAAAAATTCATGCTCCACCTGTATAAAAAACGTCATTTCAATATTAACGAGTCAAAAATTTATCCAATAATTGTCGTTTGATGATTCTAGGATTTAGTTTACATCATGGGCTTTCCATCAAGCCAAGTTTCATGATCAAACTATGTCCCTTCTAAAAGTTATGTCCAAATTACAAGAGGGCATCACGACCATGGATTGCATCTTCAAACCGGTAAAGAAGAACCGTGACGTGCTCAAATTTTCCTTTGGAAAAGGTTACCATACCCTTGGTGAACGAGGTCACCCCGAACCTATCTATATCCCAAGCCTCATGCTCCAATTACATTCCACCAGCACAATCTTTAATGCTACACCCCCAAGCCTTATCATCCAATTACATGCCCGCTAGCACAGGTAACCCATAATTCTACACCTCATTCTTGCCTCGTCGTGTTGTGGCCACTCCCTCAAACCATTATGTAGATCCAAACCTCGCCAAAAAAAACAAATACCACCCAACCTCAGTAACCCTTTAGGGAGGCAACCAAGAAGACATGTCTTGGCTATAGTGAGGGAAAGTACAATTCCCCTATAAAAACCTAGCAAGCACCATTTGGCATGAAGCCCAACCATGAGCAGATATCCACCAAGTGAAAGTCTCATGCAATAGTGCTTTACCCGAAAATCAAACACCCCACTAAATCCCCCCATCAAGTTGCTAGAAGCCTAGGGCTTCTACATAGGGAATCCATGTATCCCAAAAACCTCATCATGTGCACAAACTTGGAAACTAAAAAGATCCAGGTGGTAGCCTCAATACCCAGTACCACCATAAAAACTTCTAGAAGTGCAAGGATTATACAAAGGAAGCCCCCACATCTAGGTGCCGAGATGAAAGAAACCCATGCCCCAAATGCACCCTCGAACATCAAATCTAAGTGGGTGTGGAGACCCAAAGCCCTAGCTCTAATGTCA
This sequence comes from Cibotium barometz, assembly GCF_041138505.1. NCBI lineage: Eukaryota > Viridiplantae > Streptophyta > Polypodiopsida > Cyatheales > Cibotiaceae > Cibotium > Cibotium barometz. The sequence goes on from NC_141074.1 coordinate 10,856,897, forward strand.
ACTCCTAAGTTTAACCAAGAATGGAGAGTAATGGCTTCCACTTCAACTATTATGCCGACACCACCTCCAGAAAAGTCAAAACAGCCCATGGACTTCAAGCAGCAAGAGGCAACACCTTACCCACGTACTGCAAGGTGTTTTTGGGTAGTTTCATGACATTTTGGTTGAGAATTATCTTTGTTCAAAACCTGGATATTGCACTGCAGCAGTAGAGCAATGCCTTTTGGGAGTGCAAACAGTGTTTGCACATGTGTTGTTGATCTTGGGTGTATGTACATGTACATTGGTCATATCTGGTGACATATAGGTTGCGATGAAGTATTCATGTGGGGGCAGTCACAGAATATAGTGCTGCATAATTACACAGATATGAAGGGGATTAACCCCTGCTTTTACCAGCACCATATTAATCTGAAGGAGGATTCTGCTCCAATCCAGCAGCAGTGTCACCGAATGAATCCAAACTACACAAAGAAAGTGAAGGAAGAAATTGATAAGTTACTGAAGGTGGGATTCATCTACCCAATGGATAAGGCAAGTTGGTTGTCCCCTATTGTGATCATTTCAAAGAAGAACATGCAGCTACATGTATGTGTGGATTACAGAAAATTGAATGCCGCCACTATTACTGATCCATTTCCCTTATTACCATTTATGGATTCTCTCCTCGATGCTATGGTAAGCCATGAGATGTATTCTTTCCTTGATGGGTTTAGTGGCTATAGTCAAGTCCAGATGGCTGAGAAGATCGGAAGAAAATGGCATTCTTCACCGAATGGGGGGTTTTTGCCTCCAACGTGATGATGTTTGGCTTGAAGAATGCTTTGGTGACATTTTAATATATGGTACATAGATTTTCGATGAATATCTCACTACCTTCATGAGAGTGTTCCTTGATGATTTCAGCATCTTTGGGATAGTAGCAGAGCACTTGCATCATTTATGGCTCTTTTTGGAAAAATGCAAGAAGGCCCGGCTCAGTTTGAATCCGACAGTCACCAAAGAAAGTGTGTCTTTGCAATCACCACAGGAATTTTATTGGGCCACGTCGTGTCCAAGGATGGTTTGGCGGTCGATCCAAAGAAGGCGGAGGTCATCCACAACAACCCAAGCCAAGGGCTAAGGTTCCACTCCACAAATGGATGCCTATTCACACTAGCATTTCATATCACCAATGCATATCCACATGAACTTACATTAGCTTGATCCAAGTACATCATTATATAGCCCTCATAGAGCTCCCATCTCACAAGATGCGTGCATCCTAATGCCAGCAATGTGTCCATAAACGCTCACACTACATTCACCTCCATGCACTTTCCATGTGTTACCTTTTTTACCTTTGACTTCACCTTTTACAAATGATCATACAAATCAATCTTTGCCAATGTACCCTTAGTCTATCCTTTTCTAACGTGTATGCACCTTCCCTTGTTGTACTCATGTTGTATCCTCACACATTTCGTTTCTCAACACCTCCCCTCAATGTGATGAGGGTCTAACACCTAACATCAATTGAGTTGACCTACACTCCATACTCATATGGTTGGAGCAGTCTGTCTAGGTTTCTCTATGAGCTACAATGTTAGCTTTATCCTGACACTTTACACACCGGGAGAGTGGGGTTACAACCAGCGGTTAGGAGCCATGCCATTTTTTTTCAGCACTCTTGGTGACCTTCATTTGTTAGGCTCTTTGTCTTGTTCTCCACCTTGGACTCAGAGGCTTTAAGCTAAGTCCTTTTATATGTGGATGACTCAATGGCCTTTGCCCACCAAAGCTTTCTACTTAAGAGAATTCTTTTGACTCTAGCTGGATACATCCATTTTTTACTCGTAGTCAAGGTAGGGTACCCACACACTTGGAGAGACATACTCCCCATTGGTCATAGGAGTTACACAAGCCTGCTTATGTTGGCGGCTTACATGTAGGTTATTTTATGGATGATGATTTTTGATGTTGATGCTAGTGAAGCCCAAAAACCATCTTTTGAAGGCCCATGTGAACAGCCTCTTGTTAGAGGTCCTTTTACACCACGATGAAGATAAAGCTTTAGTTTTTCTTAGCCACAAAAAATTAATTTAAAAAAAAGTTATCTTTAATTTAGTGAAGTTTTTTTTTTGTAATGCAAGATTTATATTTGTACCAAGTAGTGTCCTTACGGATGAGAGCTGGAAGTAAGACTCAATCACGAGACCTTACCCCAAACACACACAAGACTCAATCACACGAGACCTTACCCCAAACACACACACGCTTCACCAATTGCTTTACCGCACTGCTGGTTATTATTTAGTGAAGTTGTGGTGCGCCGATGATGCTGCAGGCAAGTCTTCTGTTTTGCTCGCTAGTGAAGCCGTCGCACCGATGATCTTTTATGCTATTGCAGGCTGGTCTTCTGTTTGCCCGCCCTGCTAGTAAATCTGTCACCAACTCTTTCTCTCTCTTCTCTGCAGGGCGCGATGTGCTTATTGAAGGTTTAGCTCTTGCACTCTCTGCGCCAGACGACCTCTGGCTAGTAACACATAATATTCTGCAATTCATGCTCTGCTTAAGTTGTTCTACAAAACTGCTTGCTATTGTTGCAATTGGAGTTGCACCGCACGCTTGACTATGTAAGTGCTGGAGGGGTCGTTTGTGCACTGCCAAGCTACTGTTACAGTTGGAGTTGCACCGCGCGCTTGAGCCGGCTAAAGAACGTGATGCGTTTTTTCTACTACGTAAGTGCTGGAGGGGTCGTTGAGCGCTGCCAAGCTACTGTTGCTACCGACCTTCTCTTCTTTTTGTCCGTGTTATTTTTCTCTCCATCAGGTATTCCTCTCTCAGTTGGTCGGCTGATCTTGCTACACTAGAGCTAAGTTGTGTTCTCTTTATGAAGATGCTATGAGGTGCCTCTCTATTGTGTTGAAGCTTTTGTAGCGTCTTTTCTCCTGCTATCCACTTGCACTCACTGGCAAAGCTACCTCTGTGAAGGCTTTCACTATTAGTTGCAGGAGTATGGTTTTAAGTGAAAGTTGCCTTGCAATAGACTTGACACACAAAAACATCACCCAAAGAGAAGAAGGAATGAAGACATGATTTTCAAACCCTACTCACTCCCTAATCGAGATATTGATAACCTCCTAATGCCTAAGCATGACCATGGCTCTTATACCATGATGAAGTTCATGGATCTAATGCCAAGGTTACGGAGGTTAAAATTTATCATCTCCATGATTAGATAATTAACAAGGAGTAAATACTAATAAGGATGCTAATCAAGAGACAAGTGATTAAATCAAGTTCTCAAGAATCACATAATCTCATTTACATTAGCCTGATCCAAACACATTATATAGCCCTCATAGAGCTCCCATCTCATAAGATGTGTGCACCCTAGTGCCAACCATGTGTCCATAAATGCTCACACTACATGTGCCTCCTTGCACTTTCCATATGTTACCTTTTTACTCTTTGACTTTACTTTTTACAAATTATCATGTACAAATCAGCCTTTGTTAATGTACCCTTAGTCTATCCTTTTCTAATGTGTATGCACCCCCCCTTGCTCTACTCATGTTGCACCCTCACACATTGCTTTTCTCAACACCTCCCCTCAATGTGATGAGGGTCTAACACCTAACATATGTTGACCTGACCTACACTCCATACTCATATGGTTGGAGCAGTCCGTGTAGGTTGCTCTATGAGCTACAATGTTGGCTTTGTCTTGACAGTTTACATACCGGGAGAGTGGGGTTAAAGCCAAGGGTTTGGAGCCATGCCATTTCTTTACTAGAACTCAGAGGGTTTGGTGACCTTCATTTGTTAGGCTCTTTGGCTTGTTCTCCACCTTGGACTCAGAGGCTTTATCTAGCTTAGTCCTTTTATATGTGGATAACTCACTGGCCTTTTCCCACCAAAGCTTTCTACTTAAGAGCATTCTTTTGACTCTCATGCACATTTGGCTGCATACATCCATTTTTGACTCGTATAGTCAAGGTAGGGTACCCACACACTTGGAGAGACATACTCCCCATTGGTCATAGGAGTCACACATGCATGCTCATGTTTGCGGCTTACACAGGTTATTTTGTGGATGACGATTCTTAATGTTGATGTTAGTGAAGCCCAAAAAACCATCTTTGAAGGCACATGTGAACAGCGTCTTGTTAGAGGTCCTTTTATACCACGATGAATATAAAGCTTTAGTATTTCTAAGCCACAAAAAAATATTTTAAAAAAGGTTATCTTTTCTTTTGTGAAGTTGTGGTGCGCCGATGATGCTGCAAAGCAGGTAGGTCTTCTATTTTGTTGCTGGTGAAGCTGTCGCACCAATGATCTTCTATGCTATTGCAGGCTGGTCTTCTGTTTCCCCGCTGATGAAGCTATCTCCAACTCTTCCTCTCTCTTCTCTCTAGGGTGCACTCTCTAGGGTGCACTGTGCTTATTGGAGGTTTAGCTCTCGCACTCTTTGCACTAGACGGCCTCTAGCTAGCAACACAAAATATTCTTCAGTTCAAGCTCTTCTCTTAAGCTACTCTACAAAACTACTTACTACTATTGCAATTGGAGCTGCAACATGCGCTTGACCCGGCTAAAGAATGTGATGCATTTTTTCTACTACGTAAGTGTTGGAGGTGTCGTTGAGTGTTGCAAAGGTACTGTTGCTACGGGCATTCTATTTGTTTTGTCTGTGTTATTTTCCTCTCTATCAGTTAGTTATCTCTCAGTTGGTCGGCTGATCTTGCTACACCAGAGCGAGCTATGTTCTCTTTATCAAGATGCTATGAGGTGCCTCTCTATTGCGCGTTGAAGCTTTTGCAATGGCTTTTCTCCTTCTATCCACTTGCATTCACTGCAAAGCTACCTCTGTTCAAAGGCTTCAACTAGTACTTTTCACACACACAAAAAATCACCCAAAGAGAAAAAGGAATGAAGACATGATTTCCAAACCCTGCTCACTCCGTAATTAAGATATTGATAACCTCCTAATGCTGCCTAAGCACGACTATGGCTCCTGATACCATGATGAAATTCATGGATCTCATTACTATAGGATGACCCATTTCTAACGCTTGGTATCGACGGTTTCCACGCCGTCCGAAATACCTATCGATATAAACATCGAAATATCCGTCAAATCCAAGCGTCAAAAATAGCATTGAAATAAAGGTTGTAATAAGCATCGAAAAGGAATCTAAATGTTTTAATTTTTTATTTTAGACTTCTTAAAAAAATTAAGTGTGCAAAAAAAGAAAACATTGACCAAAACCAAGTATTTCTTGGTAAATAAAATTGAAATAAGATATTATAGCTCATCATCGACTCTCTCATCCTCAGCTAGATTCATAGCTTGGAATACATATATTTCCAAAAATACCTCTCCATCTGCATCTTCGTCAATAGGTGTAGCCTCCATATCGTCCTCTTGTATTTCAAGAATTAGAGGTGGTCGTGTGTTGAAAGTTGTTCTTTTATATCTTCTTTGAATTCTGGATTAGTTGTTGTGTTGCTTGGTTCAAGTGCTAGTAATTGTTGAATTACTATATGCCTTCATTTGATATTTCTTCTAGTTGTTCAATTGGATCAATATGTGTTTCTTGTGCTTCTTAAGTGGGTTCCTCAACCTCTACTTCATCTACTTAAGGTTTCTATATCTTCAAATATTTGTTTACTGCGTGGATCAATTTGGCTTACAAACAACCACCTATGATCTCTTGGGTCCACCTTGAAGACGACCTGCGCACAATGCTCTAGTAGCACAAATGTGTCCCTTTGGTTTGTCCATATCTTTGTGGAGTCTACTTGAACAAATATGCTCTTATCTCTATGCATGGTTGCTTGTGGTCCTTGTGTCACTACCTTGAACCACTTCACATAAAAAATGAACATAGAAAACTTTTTGAACCCAACCTTGATAATGTCTTGTATCGTTCCACAGTAATCAATCGTGCCAACTTCACTACTTAGATCACTTGCACTTGAACGACTTTCTTGCATGAAATTTGCTATGACACCGCAATCAAATGTTGTTCTCTTCTTATCTATTCGCTCTACTCTCGAAAGTGATGACCACGTGACCAAAGTGCACCAAATTTGCAATACTACGAGCAAAATAAGACCATGAAATTGTATCATTAGGGCCAAAAACGACTCAAAAAGGGCTGTGTAAGGAAGTGATTAATTTGCTAATTAGCGGAGCCGTTGACGGTCAAAACGACTCCAAATTTAGCGATTTTCCTAAATAAAAGCACATTCAAGTTATTTAAAGTGCATTCAAGTACATACCTTTTAAAATTAAAAAAACAATTTCACGATTCCCGGGATAGTTAATGCCGACATGACCACGATTCTTATTTTTGAATTTTTGCCGCCCCTCTCTCACTGTTCCTTTGCCATTCTCTCCCTTTTTTTGTCACTCTCGGATATGGCTCTGTTCTTCACGAGCTTTCTCTACTAACTTTTTATGCTTATTGCTCTGTTCCATCTTTTATCAAACTTAATAAAGAGTATGAAGTTTCAAGAAAGAGTATGCGACTACACGAAGTTCTTTTCAAAGGCCGTTGATAGATTTCAATGAAGTTTAACGACTTCGGAAGGGAAGTTTATATCCACCAGACCCTGAAACTGGAAGGTATCCTTCTTTTCATACTCCTCATGATTTGATGAGATTTGTTGGAGATGGGGTTAATGGCTTACTGGGTTATAGTTTAAGGCTTGCTTACTCTGCAGCAGCATAGCTAGCACAGCAAAGAAAGTAACCTGCTCTAGAGGCATTAAAGCCTGCAGCATAACCAAAAATCCTAAGGGCAGCATCTCTCTTAAGAACCAATATCTTGTTAGCATTTATTTGAAGGGGTGTGTAACCAAGAAACCTTGATAATACCTTTAGTGCAAATAAAGGTAGCTCAGGCTCTTCAGAATATTGACTATGAAAGGCACAAAAGGTTGCCTTGTCCAACAAAGGAAGATAGTGCAAAAGAGAGGATGAATCTTTCTTAAAGGTTCCTTCTGTTGCCTTTCCTCGTGAACCTTTGGCTCTTCCAAGAAAATTATCACTGTCAAGAAGTTCAAGCTGCAGGAAAAAAATAATTGATTAAAAAAAGCTTTAAAAGATAGAAAAAATATCAAGGGTCATTAATGAAACAACCTTCTGCAATTCATCATCTGCAACAACAACCTTCTCATGTGCGAGGTTGAATAAACCAAATTTTTCCTTCTTTGCAACCTCTTCTTCTAAATCTCTCAGCTTGATATCTCTCCCAAAAGATGGAGTTGACAACAGGATATGGATTCTGGGATTAGAACATTGGACTTCTTTGAAAACCTGCCAAACCTTCTTAAAACTTTATTTTTTTCAAGAGAATTTTGAGTGAAATCAGTGAGATGAATGTAATCTTTTCCTTCCAGAATCAAACACCGACCAAGAACTGCATCCTCAAATTCCTTTAATTCATCTGAAATAAACTCTCTAAGTTTATCCAAGATTTCACCAAGGACAAATTTGGGTTTGAAAATTTTCAATGCCTCTGAGTAGACTTGCATGTCTCCACCAACCTCCAAAACGGCCTCCAGCAACCTTTCACTTGGGTCATCGAAAATTTGTTCTCTTCCCTCAAGATTAGTACTCATATCTTCGGTTCAATCTGCAAAAGAAATGGAATAGAAGCACCAAAACATAGTGGAAAACCTGCCTTAGAACCAATTCAACGTCTTAATTCAAGCCTCTAGGTTGTTTAAGGGTTCAAGAAGCACTTACCAATACGGCGCGATACAAGGGCTTTGGAACACCTCGGAGGGCCTCCTATCGCGTCGTGTTGGATAAGCTGAGGGAAAGAAGTGAAGCGCCTGAATGGAGCAAAACGAGGTCTTTGGAACAAATGCAAGGGCCTCCTCTCGCGTATTGTACCTGTCAGTTAAGAAACTTGGGTAGAAAATATTTCATCCCGTCGCGCTGATTACATTGGGGTATAAAAAAGATGATGTCAAAAAATGACCGTCTTCCCACATCCTCTGACCCTCGACTATCGCGTCGTTCCGGCTAGCTCATCTCCTTCACGGCGCTCTAATGCCCCTTCAGTCAAAGTCCAATTCTCCTTCACGACGCGATAGGGCTCTTCCGACATCCTCTGACCCTCCACTATCGCGTCGTTCCGGCTAGCTCATCTCCTTCACGGCGCGATAACGCCCTTTCAGTCAAAGTCTAAGGCTCCTCCATCGCGTCGTTTCAGATACAATATTCACCTCTGAGAATTAAACAGAGCAAGAAGTATGTAAGAGTATGTAAGAGTTTAGTAATTTACAATGACTATGATTATTGGCAAAACAAGACAAAATTTCGACGAAACCAATAAAGTTTAGAGGCAAATTTAGTGGCGCGGCGGCTATAGTCACTAGTGACATGCATCCTATTAAAGGCTGCCCGGCGCCTACGATGGCACTTCGGTGCTGGTTGTTGACTACGAAGCATGGGGGACACGTAAGGAGCGCCGGTGTAGCTGGCGGGTGGACATTGACATCTAGGGGTGTAGGCATGGGTAGACACAGGCCGCAAGGCTACTACAAGCTTCTGAAGTTTCCGGAGACATTGTCAGTCCTACTCATCTTTGCTGCGGGAACACATGCGGCTTTGCCTGATACGACACGTGCTCACCATCTCATCGTGTCGTATCAGGCGGGCTAGCCCAAAATCGCTCAATTTCGGCTCAAGTTCCTCCGTCAACAGAACATTGGCCGCCTTCACGTCTCGTTCTGGCTATCAAAATCACCTTCTCTGCGAATTCTACAGCGCAAAAAGCAATCCTCCTACACGACGCGATACAGCCAATCAGTCAAAGTCCGAGCCACATCTATCGCGTCGTTTTGGATATCATTTTTACAACTTAAAAAAGTCTGTTTTTTCAATCTAAAAGCCTTCTGTATCGCATGCTCAATCACCGAAGCCTCCTATGCCAACACCCATGCCTCCAAAATCATCTTCCAAGTCTCCCAAATTATCACCTAAAAAATCTCCCAAGCCTTTTGAAGAGCCACAGTTCTCAGAAGCCCCCAAGGTTTTATCAAGAGAGCACCCTGAAGACTCTTCACAGCCCCCTGTCCAGTCTCCTAAGCCAGCAACCCCCCTGGCCAAGTTCAACAAAGAAGGCTAGTGAGCCTTTCTTTTCACCTGGATTCAGCAAACAAAAAGGAAAGAGGGACTCTGAAGCTCGTGGGTCCTCGAATGTAAAGAGGAAGATGGATTTTGATTAATGTTCATTTCTAGCCTCATTTATGTAAAAAATTGTTTATTTTATTTTTTGTAATGAAGCAGCCAGTTTGTGTCAAATAGATGTACTCCTCAACTGAGAAAAATCTTTGATGATGATTTTGCAGTAAAAAATGTCATAAGTACCAGCATATTGAGTAAGACAACAAGATCAAAACAAAATCTTTATTTGAAAAGTATTGTGATTACAATTTCATGATCTTGCATTTGGCTCAAATACAACTCTTTTGGGTGGAAGACATGTGATACAAGATGTTACATTCTCCATCCTTTTGCTTACAACAATTCCATCTACTTTAAATTTATATTCAGAGGATGTTTCATCAAGAAACTCAAGTGACTCTCTGACATCTTTCAGCATCCAATTAGCTATAACTATAAGTTCTCTAGGCTCAGTTAGTTGATGTACATATATTTTTAATTCAAACTCTGGACAGTTCTCTTCTGAATCTAGGGATACCCAGAAACCTAGCTTGCTTCTCCATCTTCTATAATCATAACCTAAAACTAATGATTGACGACATAATTGATATGAAATTGACAGAGAATTGGGGCTTATTCTGCAACTAATATTGTCACCAATGTGGTAAGTTTCTTTGGTTCTCCATCCTTCTCCAAGCACAATGTCGAGTTCAGCCATAGAAAGTCTTCTGTTGAGCCACATTGTCTTTGATCGTTGTAAATCCATGGTTTTGAAACATGCCACAAAGACATGTAAAGGTAAGAACCATTGAACCTTTATCCTTCTTGATATTCTACCCGGAGACATAGCTTTCAAAATGTCTTCTTTGATTTTGAATTTGAAGCTCGATAAAGTAAGTGAGTTTGGAGATTTCCAATCTAGTGAGTTGATGGTAGGAACAGGCACTTCACGAAGTTGTCCTTTCTCACCTTCTCTTGATGGAACCATATATTCTGCAAAATAGACAAACAAATCCATCGATTTGAAAAAAGATATTGGTTTATCAGCATACAAAACATCTGCAATTCCTTTGTGAATTGCATTGAAGGTTCCACTCAGACTTTCAATAGGTTGTCACTCCACAGCTGTCGATGGAAAGATAACTGAAAGAAAAACCATAAACACTTACATCAAAAGAAAATATGAGATATTTTCATATTGTCTTTGAAAATAATATTTCTTACAATAAGATTGTAACATGTGATGCTCATTTGGATTAAGCATCATATCTTTGGCCATGTACACATGTTGAACTTTGTTAGTCACTTTGAAGGCAAGAATTTTTCCTTTCCAGTGATTTTTAACTGCATCTCGCTTGATTCTTTTCACTTTATGTGCACCTTTACAAGAAGGAAGCATTGTTGCCCAGTCATTTATTTGAAAAGACATAGGTTTCCAAAGTCCTTCCTGATATTATTAAAAACACAAGAAGTGATACTATGAGATGGACGACGTGCAGAGTTTGCCATGGGAACTTAGAAACAGAGAAAAGCCGCAAAAATTCTACAAAGAGAGAGAGAGAGAATGTGAATGTGTAGACGTTTGAGACTTTGTCATGTCATAAATGACGTTATTTTCAAAATTTGAAATAAAGATTTCGTATCTTCTTTGATTTTTTTTGAAATAAAATATAGAGCTCACGTCTGGTACGGTGGGTCCAAACTTTTATGTTTAGTCATCCAGAACTCTCAAAAATAGCGGTGTCCGCCAAAAAAGATAGCGATTTTTTGCCGTTCTCCGTGAAAATAGTTCTCCAAGACCCAAGATAGAGGAGACAAGAATGCCATACTTTTGTATACGTGGCAAATATCTATTGGACCATTCCTTAATCTTTAGATTAACAAACAGCCCATTTTTAGACGTTTTTGGCCCTAATGCAAGAATAAAAACTTATACAAGTCTTTGTCTTACGGTCTCTTGTATACATATAAAAGCTCACTTACATGGTAATCACAACCATATGCAAGCTCCTCCTTCTCATCGGCTTATAGCCTCGCCACTATGTTTTTCTTGTTGTATGGTTTGCTGAAGCCATCTACTAGAAGGAAATTCTGGAAGTTGAGCAAGTGAATCTGGATATGGCAATTCTCTAGTTGTTCGACTCTTTCTAAATTCAAACAATCTCAGTATCTTTCCCTCTTTGCTAGGTTATACCTCTCGATCCATTTCTCCATAGAGTTGAGGATGCAAAATTTTTTAATCTTCTCTCACAATGCCATATCCATTGTTCTTTGAAGCCCTTGTCCTTGAGGCTCTTCCCCAATGAGCCAATCATCTTCTTCTTGTATCCACAATTATGGCATATCTGGGTCTGACGTAATAAGAAATGATGTTATGTATACAAGAGATTCTTGAACAAGCTATCCCATTGCCATATTGCCCTCAGGGTGAGATTTTTTATGAACAAAATCTTTTAGTGTCTCTCTTAGGGAAAAACATCCCATCGATTATGAACAACACCTGCTATAGTAGCAACCTCGTCAACCACATGAACAAGTAGGTAAAATTGAATGGTCAAGAAACTTGTTGGAAAGAATTTATCCGCCATTGTAACTACTTCAATGGAGTTTAGACGAGCTGCTTCCAATGTATTTCTTCTAATCTCCTTCTTTGATATCCACCTTACCACTGCACTAATATTGTATATTGTCGCTCTTATGTCTTCATTGGAGGCAATCCTTAATGGCTATTGGCAGCACAAACTATAAGATTTTGTGCCAGTCAATGAGACTTCAAGCCACTAAGCTCTTCATCCTTTGTGAATGCTCCCTTCAAGCAATGCATACAACTAGTGGGAGTACGAAACTCACTGATGATAAACTTCTTTACATGATGTTGCTCTTCTTTGGTTAAGACCCAAGGTGCTCTAGTAGGGAGAATCACCCTCCCATCAAGTCTGCTCCGTGCCCATAAGTGTTCCATGTAATCCACCTCTTGTAGATCATCCCTTTGTACCTTACTCTTTTCACCTGTGATGGTTTTCCAAAGCATATCGGCTATGTTCTTAAAAATGTGCATAGGGTCAAGAAGATGATTAACTAGAAGATCACTCCAGTATGGGAGTAGATGGAAGATGGATAGCCGCTTCATTTACAGGGGGTGAACAACTTGGATCCTTTTCCCATGCCCTCCTCCAATCACTTGGCTTTAGCACACGAGGAGGTTTCCCTAGAAATCTCTCTCACAACTCATGGTTGTTGGGGAGATACTTTTTGTGGCCCTCGTAGACAACCTTCTTCAAAGCTGTTGAGTGCCGGGCCTCTAATCTAGGCCCACATATAGGACATGCATTATAACTAAACATTGAAAGCCTTGCTAAACATGCTAATCATTGTGATGAGATATGCAAGTAATACAAAATACCAAAATTGTGAAATTAAATCAGATCAAGAAATCTTAGAATAATTAACTTAGCAGAGCACTCTCCATAGCCCAGCCAATCATGTATGGTCCACATAAGTATTCCTCACACTATTGTAGCCCTTTCTCCAAATCGCATAGACACATCATGAACTTGGATACCATCCCATAACGTGCGTAGCTCGTCAACTAATGGAGCCAAGTAGATGTCCGTATTCTTAACCTTGTACTTCCTTGGAACTATCGAGGAAAGTAAAAGGTGACCTTTCTTTATTGCTAACCATGGTGGCAGGTTATAATTCCCTAGGCAAACAGGCCATGTACTCCATGATGAACTTCGTAAGCCAAATGGATTGACTCCATCCATTGCTAGTCCAAGACAAATATGACAAGGCTCTTCCCCAAATTCCACCCATTTCTCTTTGATATGGATCAGGTGTTTCGATGCTAAGTCATTAAAGATGCAATGGATTTGCATCTAAACATTGTTTGAATACATGGAATGATAGGGAAGTGTCATAAGACTTTAACAAGGACCTTTGTCCTTGGACATCTTGCCTATATCTCCATGAACCACTCTGTGGACACTCGTGAAGAGTGGCGTACTCATGATGAAAGAGAACACAATTATTAGGAAAAGCATGGTGTGTGTTATAGTCCATCCCTATGGAGTGCAACATTTCTTTTGCTCGTGCATGGTCTGAAGGCATCTCATTGTGTTCTGGTAGAATTTGATCCTTTAACACCATATTGGGGAATATGGGAATTTCCCATAAGTTTGGGACACATGGTCAAAACTTTGGATTTGCCATAACTTGAACACCATTACTCCAAATTGTGGGCTTTAAAGCTTAATAGATCCCTCTTTTCAAGCGCTTTCCAATGATAGGTCACATGATAGGATTTTGAGAAACTTATAGATATGTTAATCGGGTCCCACCTTTTTAGTATTACAAAAATGGGACTTGGGAGATTCCCAAACTCACGAATATGGTGTTCTTTAATAACATTTTACATGTAACAAAATTAATAGTAAAGGATAAAGACAAGACATTCATGCAAGCATGTCAAACATAGAGAGGGGAAAGGACACATACCCCATAAGTTTTGAAATGCTCATATCAGACCACCAATACATTGATTACAAGTTCAATATGGAGAGGCAAGTGCAGAGAACTAAAACACGTGCTCCATAGTAAAGTGGTAGATGGGTGTCAGGTGAAAATTTGAAAGGTGCTTTGGGTCTATGTACATATGGGATGCGTGATGTGTGAATAAACTTTGCCCTGAACGCCCTGGTGAATGTACAGAGTGGGTGATTTTATGTTTTTTTATGAGCTGATGGTGATGCCTGCACGTGAAAGTGTTACGGGAACCCGAATGTGATGATGGTTGGTCAATCTGGGCTGATTCTGGATGCAAGGATGGCACTCCATTTTTAGCAAGCGTGTGAAGATGGCCGACAGTGCATGGCACTGACTGTGATGGTCATGTTTGGTAAGTTGATGTAGCAAACGAAAGCCGGGGCAGCTCTTGTATTGGAAAGTCATGGGCGCCGTTTGTTTAGGAAAAAGCAAGGAGAAGAAGGAGCCCTCTTAGTTGTGGCCATTAGTGAGGCTTTGGGAAAAAATAAAAAATATATATACAATAAATAGTGTGGCCAACTTGAAATAGCCACGTGGGAAGCTTGTTAGCTGCCAACGTAGCCACCAGCGAGAAGCTGTGGAAGGTTGGCGAAGGTGTGAAGCCCGGCGGGTGATGCGCAGCTGGCAAAGGGTCGAAGGTTGCCACCTAGTTTTTGGATGGTTCTCGGTGGAGCGAGCAGGCGTTGAAGACAAGGCAAGCCGCCTTGTAGAAGACCGTTGGGGAGAGAAGAGCTGCATCGAATCGAATGGTGGCGGCCTGGAGATGAAGTCGCTGGGGAGTGCATCTGCAGGCGCTAGAGACGAGAGGCGAGCAGCGTGAGGAGCTGCCTTGTGAATAGTGGCCTGGAGCGAAGGCGCAGCAGTGGATGAAGGGGCCGCCTTGTATAGTAAGGCTGGCTGGTGATAAAGCGGGGACAGACGGAGAGCCAAGGGCGGCCTCGTGATGTTTAGGGTCGTGCTGGAGTGCTGCAGAGCAGATGGGCGTGAAGTGGAGTGGAGTTGCCTGGTGCTCGAAGGTGACTCTGAAGAGGCGTTGCAGAGCGAGAAGGCGTGGTGGCCGTCAAGAGAGCAAGGGGGCTCTGGAGTGATTGAGGAGAGCGAGTAGAGGCCGCCAAAGAGCTGAGGATTTGGTGGTCGTGCTGAAGTGGCTGCGAGGAGAGGTGGTGAAGGAAAAGTGGACGCCTGGCGGGTAAGCGTGCTGGAGCAGTGCTGGTGGTTTTGCAGGCACCAACCAGGGGGTGAAAGTGAAGACAAATGAGAGGGAGCCACGTGGGTAAGTGGGGTTGTGTTGGTTCTTTTTGAAGAGTTGGCCAGAGCTGTTTACTGAGTGTAAGTGGTGGCTGGTCCTCACTGGAGAGAAAAGACAGTGGAGGCCGCCTTTGGACAGAAGGGAAGAGAGAGAAGTGGTTCGTGCTGCTGAAGAGATTGTGCAAGGGAAGCTGCAGAGGCTCTGTGGTGGTTGGCGAAGCTACTGGTCACGACGCACAGAGAGTGAGAGCTGCTGAGTTGAGGGTTAGCTGGTGGGGCGCCCTCTGAAGAGAAGAGTGGCTGGTTTTGTGTGGGCGACGATTTGCAAGCAGAGAGTGGATGCTGACCAGAGAGAGAGCCTTGGTTTTTTGTGTGTGTTGGCTGCAATAGAGGTGCTGATGTGTGGGCTGGAGACAGTGGGGCTCGCCTACGACACTTGGCAGGTAGCAGCTGGACAGAGAGTAGCCGGGCTACAGAGGAAGTGAAGAAGGGTTGCTGGTGGGGCGCCCTCTAGAGAGTGCAGAGACCGGGAGACAGAGACTTGGTTGTCAGACGCAAGGGTGAATTCCCTTGGTAGTAAATCCTGGCTAGAGTCCTGGTTTTTGGTGAAATTGCTGTGTTTGTACAGTGTGGATGGTGTTGTGTATGTTTTTTGCTGAATGATCATCTGTTCATCGTGGTTTTGAGCTATCTTTATGGTGTGGGTGGGTGGTGAAGTGTGAGAAGTGTTCCAGTCGGTGGTGGCTGGTGGTGCCTCCATTGTATTTGTTTTTTCAAGTTTGGGAGGTGAAGGGCTATAGAGGCAGGTTCTTTTTTCTTTTTTTCACCTCACATTCTTCTGGCACCCCCACAGAGGATAGCTCAGGGATTTCTTTTACGAGGGGTGTATGCCCCAGAGTAGGAGATTGAAGGAAGGTGTTCCAGTTTTTTTCTTGGGTTTGAAAGTGAAGTTTGGGGATAAAATGATGTCGTATCCAGAGTTTTTTGGTGGTCCTAATGAAGATGTGGCAGATTTTCTGGAAAGGATGGAGGTTGCATGCATTAGCAACCACATCAATGAGCCGGTACAGGTATTGCGGTTGCTGAGTATATGTTTGAAAGGGGATGCAAGGATTTGGTCCAGAGCTTATGAGGAGTCGTTAAGGGATGCTGAGCCACGCATTCCAATGACTGAGGATGGATTGAAGACTGCTCTTTTGAACAGGTTCAAGAAGATTGAGGATCCAGATAGAGTTTGGCATGAAGTGCAGGGGTTGATACAGGGTGAATTGGAGCCAATTGATGATTACGTGAAGAAATTCTCTTTGCTGTGGGAGACTTTGTGCAGGGCTTTGGGAGATGATCAGGTACCTCCGGACATGATGAAGAAGGATCGTTTTATTGCAGGATTGAAGGGAGGTATTCGCTGGAAGGTTGAGTTAAAGAAGCCCAGGTCTTATGAAGATGCAGTGGAGATTGCCAAATCAAAGGATTGGATATTGCAACGGATGAACCAGCTGGGGATGGTTCCAGTGGCAGTAAGGCCTGAAATGAGAAGGGTAGAAGCGGTACTGATGAGAACCGTGCTGGAAAGAGTGCAACCGACAGAAGTTCAGGTGAATAATGTCACACCACAGGGGACAAAGGTAGCACCTACATTTGTTACAGCTTCTGATGAAGGGCTTAAACAGGACATGAGGCAAATGGTGGATTGTATGAAGAATCTGAGCTTGAAGATGATGGAGAACACGGGTGGTGGACGTGGCCGAGGCAGAGGCTATAATCAAGAAGGGGTTGAAGGTCAGACAGCAGGCTATGGATTAAGTGGCCGTGGTTTTGGCAGGGGTAGACGGTTCATTCCTACATGTTGGAATTGTGGTGTGGAATTGTGGTGAACTTGGACATCTAAGTACAGATTGTGATAAGCCGCAGCGAATGGGGGGTGATATGTATCCCTTACCCTCTCAGATTCCCAATAGGGCAAATGATTATGGAATTGAAATCAGAGGTGAGGCAGGGACTAGTGGGTTGACAAATGAGGAGAAAGGTAAAACTAAGGTGATAGATGTGGTCACCCTTGAGAAGACAAAGGAGACAGAAGCTGATGTGATGCCTTTGGGAAAACGGATGCCGCAGGAAAGAGAAAGCAGGGATGCTGCAGGGCGGCCCAGCAAGAAGAAAGGTAAAGTGAAGGAAGGAGGGGATGTGAAGGTCAAGCAGAAGAGGAAGTCTCGTAGGAAATTTCAGGTGACTGATTTTCCATTAGGGGTTGGGTAGGATAGCTACAGTTTACAGGAGGATATGGCTGGAAGGAAAGCTAATATTACTTTTGGGCAATTGATAGAGTTAGCTCCCAACTTGAAGCGTTAGTGGAAAAGACTTGTGAACCCGAGAGAGAAGGAGCCTGCCAAGGGGATAGTGACTCTTTTATCTGTTCAGGAGTTGCCTGATATATGTCCTGTGAATGTTTGGTACAAAGGGAAGAATCTGGGAGAAGCATACATAGATGGTGGAGCACAAATTTGTGTAATCACATTAGCAGCTGTGGAGAGGCTTGGTCTTAATATTACTGAAGCATCTAGTTTTCGTATTCGGTTGGCCAATCACCAGAAGGTCAAATGCTTAGGTATGATTAAAGAGTTAGAATTGCAGGCTTTTGATGTAAAGGTGCTTGTGGATTGTCATGTTATGCCAGCAGGAATGGGTGCATTCCCTATCATTTTGGGAAGACCATGGCTGAGAGCGGTGAAGGATGTTCAGGATTGGAGGAAAGGAGTCATTACTCTGTATGACAGGAGAGGGGATAAAAAGCAGTTTAATATGGATAACCAGAAGCCTGTTGATGATGAAAGGGAAAGTGAAGCTAATTCAAGTGTTGATGATACGACCAGTAGCACCACTACTAGTGAGGGAACAGAGGATACTTCATCCAGTGAGGAGGATGCAGAGATGGATGCCCTGGTTATTGATGAGGAAGTGCTTGGTGATGAGGTTGCCCAACAAGAAGAGGAAGAATGCGAGGAGATACAAGTGAATCATGAGCAAAGGTATGCATGTGATATGAAAGAGTATGCTTTAAAGTCTTTGGATGATAAACCTGTGTGGGATGAGTGGGATATAGAAAGTCTGCAGGATGATGAACCTGAGTTGGAGTTGGATGATCAGATGTGCATTAATGTTAAGAAAGCCACAAGCAGAATTGATGCTATGAAGGAGG
The DNA here is from genome assembly GCF_041138505.1 of Cibotium barometz. NCBI lineage: Eukaryota > Viridiplantae > Streptophyta > Polypodiopsida > Cyatheales > Cibotiaceae > Cibotium > Cibotium barometz. Next base: position 10,875,055 of record NC_141074.1, read on the forward strand.
AGCAACACCAGAAGACTATGAATGATGTTGATGCTATGGATGAGACTATGGATGCTGTAATAGATGAATTTCTTATTGGCCTTGATGAAGATGAGCATACAGGAACTGAGGTGGATGCTTTGGCAATGGTGCCTTTTGAAGGGGAGTTTGTTTTTCCTGTAGTGGTTGGTTTTGATGGTGATGCTTCTTATGATCATGGACAAGAAAGTGTTATGGCACAACAGGTCTTTCTTGATGAAGCTTCCATCAGTTATTACCCTCAGCAGGAGTTGCTTCACTGGTTCTCCAATATTGGTGTTGACCATATCAGTGATTTTGGGCTTGAGATGAGGCAGGATGGTGTGTATGTCAGAAGTTTTGTTTCCAGAAATTCTTATGCTCTGTTGTGGGATGTGGGATGGCAAACTACGCCTTTGGAAGATGATAGTGTTTCTTTGATCACCTGGAATAGAGATGTGTTGGTTACCTTGTATGATGCTTAAAGGATTGATGGAGGGAAACATGGTCATATGCTTTCTGCTAATCATAAATGATTCAGCAGGCTAGGGGTTGGGCAAAGTATGTCAGGTGAAAATCTGAAAGGTGCTTTGGGTTTGTGTACATATGGGATGCGTGATGTGTGAATAAACTTTGCCCTGAACGCCCTGGTAAATGTACAGAGTGGGTGGTTTTATGTTTTTTTATGAGCTGATGGTGATGCCTGCACGTGAAAGTGTTACAGGAACCCCGAATGTGATGATGGTTGGTCAATCTGGGCTGATTCTGGATGCAAGGATGGCACTCCATTTTTAGCAAGCGTGTGAAGATGGCCGGCAGTGCATGGCACCGACTGTGATGGTCATGTTTGGTAAGTTGATGTAGCAAACGAAAGCCGGGGGCAGCTCTTGTATTGGAAAGTCGTGGGCGCCGTTTGTTCAGGAAAAAGCAAGGAGAAGAAGGAGCCCTCTTAGTTGTGGCCATTAGTGAGGCTTTGGGAAAAAATAAAAAATATATATACAATAAATAGTGTGGCCAACTTGAAATAGCCACGTGGGAAGCTTGTTAGCTGCCAACGTAGCCGCCAGCGAGAAGCTGTGGAAGGTTGGCAAAGGTGTGAAGCCCGGCGGGTGATGCGCAGCTGGCAAAGGGTCGAAGGTTGCCACCTGGTTTTTGGATGGTTCTCGGTGGAGCGAGCACGCGTTGAAGACAAGGCAAGTCGCCTTGTAGAAGACTGCTGGGGAGAGAAGAGCTGCAGCGAATCGAATGGTGGCCGCCTAGAGATGAAGTCGCTGGGGAGTGCATCTGTAGGCGCTAGAGACCAGAGGCGAGCAGCGTAAGGAGCCGCCTTGTGAACAGTGGCCTGGAGCGAAGGCGCAGCGGGGGATGAAGGGGCCGCCTTGTATAGTAAGGCTGGCTGGTGATAAAGCGGGGACAGACGGAGAGCCAGGAGCGGCCTCGTGATGTTTAGGGTCGCGCTGGAGAGCTGCAGAGCAGAGGGGCTTGAAGTGGAGTGGAGCCGCTTGGTGCTCGAAGGTGACTCTGAAGAGGCGCTGCAGAGACGGCGTGGTGGCCGTCAAGAGAGCAGGGGGGCTCTGGAGTGACTGAGGAGAGCGAGTAGAGGCCGCCAAAGAGCTGAAGGCGGCTCTGGTGGTCGCGCTGAAGTGGCTGCGAGGAGAGGTGGTGAAGGAAAAGTGGACGCCTGGCGGGTAAGCGTGCTGGAGCAGCGCTGGTGGTTTTGCAGGCACCAACCAGGGGGTGAAAGTGAAGACAAATGAGAGGGAGCCGCGTGGGTAAGTGGGGTTGTGTTGGTTCTTTTTGAAGAGTTGGCCAGAGCAGTTACTGAGTGTAAGTGGTGGCTGGTCCTCACTGGAGAGAAAAGACAGTGGAGGCCACCTTTGGACAGAAGGGAAGAGAGAGAAGTGGTTCGTGCTGCTGAAGAGATTGTGCAAGGGAAGCTGCAGAGGCTCTATTTGGTTGGCGAAGCTACTGGTCACGACACACACAGAGTGAGAGCTGCTGAGTTAGTGGGGCGGCCTCTGAAGAGAAGAGTGGCTGGTTTTGTGTGGGCGACGATTGTAGGCAGAGAGTGGATGCTGACCAGAGAGAGAGCCTTGGTTTTTTGTGTGTGTTGGCTACAGTAGAGGTGTTGATGTGTGGGCTGGAGACAGTGGGGCTCGCCTACGACACTTGGCAAGTAGCAGCTGGACAGAGAGTAGCCGGGCTACAGAGGACGTGAAGAAGGGTTGCTGGTAGGGCGCCCTCTGGAGAGTGTAGAGACCGGGAGACAGAGGCTTGGTTGTCAGACGCAAGGGTGAATTCCCTTGGCAGTAAATCCTGGCCAGACTCCTGGTTTTTGGTGAAATTGCTGTGTTTGTACAGTGTGGATGGTGCTGTGTATGTTTTTTGCTGAATGATCATCTGTTCATCGTGGTTTTGAGCTATCTTTATGGTGTGGGTGGGTGGTGAAGTGTGAGAAGTGTTCCAGCCAGTGTGGCTGGTGGTGCCTCCATTGTGTTTGTATTTCCAAGTTTGGGAGGTGAAGGGCTATAGAGGCAGGTTCTTTTTTCTTTTTTTCACCTCACAATGGCAAGCCTTCATAGCTCTTTCTCCTCTTGAGAAGCATGCTCCACAGGTCGTCTGATGTATTCTACTTCATGATCGTCTACTCTGTGGCATGTATCGTGCAGGGCATCTATCATGTCGACCATGTCATGTTCTAGAACTTGATCCGAGTTTGTAAAATCTTACTCGTGTTCTAATCCCATTGAGATTACCTCCTCTGCCCTTGCTCTTTTGCTCCGCTCAGGTTGGATATCCATTGGTTCATTGTTGTCAGGGCAAACATTGAGGCCAGTAAGTAGATACTGCAAGTTCTCTACTAGAAATACACCCCATTTTTTGGAATGCTCATTGCAAATTCTTCGACGTTGAAAGATCCCTGTCCCCTCCGCACAATGAATTCGGGGGTGCTAGCAGCGGAAGTAGCACTTCTTGCGCAGGAGGGCAAAGCCTCTCACTCGGGGCCTCGCCCACAGATATATCCAGACAAGATACTAATCCCTCACTCGAAAAAACTTCCCTCGCCCAGGAGACGTAGGCGATTCCTCCGGGATATTTTATTCTAATGTAGTCAAGGTCTTCACTAACCAAACTGATCTGACCGTACCCCCGTAAGTCTCATGGTCAGATCAAGGAAGAGACTTGCACTTGGATCATAGAGTCCAATGCTTTTTTCCTCATCAAGAGGCACAACCGTTGATTCTTTTCCATAGAATAAGGGTTATCCGAGACTTACTTCAACTATCGTAATTTTGACAAAATTGAGTCTCATTTTAGGGATCCATCAATCCAGCCTAACCCCATCCAATCCCATGGGTTAGCCAGCCGTCCAACCACTATAGTGATGGGATCCATTTAGGATTTTGGTTATGTTTTGCCCCGGGTACCAGGGAAAAGAGTTCCCAGGCCCCCTAGCCAGCACTTCAAGCAAATTTCAAGATAGTCACACCACTTACACACCCAATATAAAATTGCCTATTTCACAGATTCAGCTGTCTTTAAAATAATCTTTTAATGAAACCATAGTATCACTAATCATAATCCTCCAAAATATCTAGCTTGAGTTCCAATTTTCAATCATTTCTTCATCGGTGTACCTATGGCATCATTGGTAACCAGAACCCTCATCGCATGTCTACTCATCAGGGGCCTTTTCAATAGTTCCTAGCTCATAGTACCCAAAAATATATTCACTTAAGAAAATTCATATGGCCTCTCTGTTGAAGATCAGCAAGATCAACCAACAGATCCATATAAAAGAGCCATGGACTCATCCGTTGAGGACCAGCAAGGCCAATCAACCAGATCCATGCCCAAGTTCAAAAAATAACTCTAACACCTTGTTCCATTTTCTTCCCCGACACACGCGTGGGTATCTTCAGCGACCCAAAGCCTGAGCACCGTATAGTCAACACCCTCTAGGCTCCTTCGTAGGTCACCTAGTGCTTCACTCATAGGCCGCTTCCTTGGTCCCTCATCCACCATACCGGAACCTCACCATTTAAATGAACCGAGGCTGGTCAAGACCTCGGCCGAGACCTTGCTACGCGAGACGTCCTCCGTTGACTCTCCGTTTAGCTATTGAAACTTTATCACTTATGTCTCCACGATCTCATTCACGAGACGGTCAAAATGCTTCCCTAGCATTCTTGACATAAAATAGTCATTTAAAAACAGGTTTCATAAATACAGTTTCTAACGAACTATCATCTTTCCACATTGTTCCACATCATTTCTCGTTATTCCACATTCTTCTACATCAATTCACATTGCTTATTTCACATCCAGTCATATGTATCCCCATCGTCCTTCATCCATTCTCATCCAATCATATTATATTACATCTCATCACATCTATCCTCATCACATCACATCACAACATATCCACATCACATCTCATCCATTCATATCATATCGCATCCATCTCCATTTGTTCAGATCCACATCACATCCATATATCATCACATCACGTTCAAATCTATTTACATCACTTCACATCCCTTCGCATTTACCCAAGTCCACATCACATCACATCTCATCTATTCACATCATATCTCATCCATTCATATCTAACCAGATTCACATCACATCATATCCATTCACATCACATTCAAATCTCACCACATCTACTCACATCTCATCACATCCATCATACTCATTCACATCCCAAATTCATTCACATCTCGTCACATCCATCCTCATCTTATCACATCTCATTCACATCCATCCACATCACATCTCATGCATTCCATCCACATTACTTCACATCCACATCTATCCATATCACACCACATCCATTCATTCATTCACATTCACATCTATCCACATCCATCCATTCATTCACATGCACATCTATCACACCACATCTCATTCTCATCCATTTACATCACATCACATCCTTTTATATATCATCACATCTCATTCTCATCCATTTACATCACATCACATCCTTTCACATATCATCACATCTCATTCTCATCCATTTACATCACATCACATCCTTTCACATATCATCACATCTCATCACATTCACATCCACATCCATTTACATCACATTACATCCCATCCACATCTCATCACATCCACATCCACATCTCATCACATCCACATCCACATCCACATCCATTTACATCACATCACATCTCGTCCACATCTCATCACATCCACTCACATCTTATCACATTGCATTCACGTCTTATCACATTGCATCCACATCTTATCACATCGCATTCACATCTTATCACATCGCATTCATATTTAGTACCGTTTTCTATTTTCGATACCAATGGGACTTTTCTAAGTTTCTGCCAATTTCTTGGCCGAGTTAAAGGTACTTTTTCTCGGTGGATATTTTTATATTCTTTCTCAAATTTCTCAAGTTAAATATATTCAATATTCTTCTTTTTGAGTAAAAGATTCATGGGATTTACAAAAATCAATTCTACCCATATTTCCCAATAAAATTAATAATGCTCAAAATTTCACTTTTGATAAATACTCATAATTTGAATTATGCCAAAAAATCCTCTTTTACCATTTAATTACTTGAATCTCAAATATCATGGGAATTCCTTTTTTTGCATAAAAATAATTTTACCAAAAATTCTTCTTTTACCATTTAATTACTTGGATCTCACTTATCATGGAAATTCCTCTTTTTGTATAGAAATAAATTTATCAAAATTTACTCTTTTCTCATAATCAATTAATTATTCAAATTATTTCTCATGAATATGATGAAAATCATTATTCTTTTTGCATAGGATGTCCAATCCTAGAATATGGTAGGAAGTCTTCTTTTAGCATTATGCATAAAAATAAGATATGTATTATTTTCTAAAAATTTTACCATAGCTTTGCTGCTATTACTGATATTTCTCAAAAAAAATTCTAAAGAATAAAAGCTTGTAATGAAAATATGATAGTAGTTTCTCTTTTATGCTTAAAATCAAACTATAAATTTAAATCATAATTTTAACCATAATCATAAACTTAATTATGATTATCCCACTAGATTAAGCTAATTCCATTATTTCTCTTTTTCCAAATTGATAGGATAATCTATTTCTCATTTAGAATTAATCAAAGTAGTTTTTAACTACTTATAAATAATCTAAAAGAAATAACCATTATTTTGCTAACACAAAATCATAAAAATACCATTTTCTTAATCTCTAGCTTATCAAGCCTAGAGTTTCGCTTTGAATTAAGAGACTATTATTGAGAAGCATCCCTTTTTCAAGGGATTTAGCCATAAGGATGGCTATTCTTTTAGAGAGAGAGATTTTATTAAAGAAAGCATTACAAATAAGCATAAAGACGGCTATTCTTTTAGAGAGAGAGATTTTATTAACGAAAGCATTACAAATAAGCATAAAGATTAACTTTCTCTTAATTAAACATTAAGACTTTAAGGGAAAGCTTGATTTGAATTAAAACAATTATTTAGAAAGCTTCTCAAGCTTGAGAGGGGTTGAGAAGAAGAAAGTTATTGAGATAAATTTAAAAAAACCATAAAATTTAATTTTACCTCCAAGTTTGGCTTGATTCTCTATTAACCGTGAAGATTTCGACCAATCAATTGGTCCACCAAGAGGAGAAGAGCAACTCCAAGAGTTGTTGTAGAGAGAGAGAGCTCCAAGCTCCCAAGAGAGAGAAAAATTTAAGGGATAGTAGAAAATATAATTATTTTAATATAATACTGGCATAGTATAGCTCCAATATTTTTTTACAAAAGACTGAGGGTCTATTTATAGGTGAGGGAGGCCACTAACCAAGTCCAACTGGGTTCTAGAATTTTCTAGGTTCAATTTGACTTCCTTTTTTATTTGATTTGATCCAGGAGAGAGGTGAGATAAAAATATCACAATTATTTTGAATTAAAAACCCTTCCACATCACCAACATCAAACCAACATATCCATATGAAAGAGCCACATGGACTCATCCGTTGAGGACCAGCAAGGCCAATCAACCAGATCCATACCGGAGTTCAGAAAACAACTCTAACACCTTGTTCCATTTTCTTCCCCGACACATGCGTGGGTATCTTTGGTGACCCAGAGTCCAAGCACCGTATAGTCAGCACCCTCTAGGCTCCTTTGCAGGTCACCTAGCGCTTCAATCATAGGCCGCTTCCTTGGTCCCTTATCCACCGTACTGGAAGCTCACCATTTAAATCGAACCGAGGCTGGTCAAGACCTCGGCCAACCTTGCTAAGTGAGACATCCTCCATTTACTCTCTGTCAGCTGGTGCAACTTTATCACTTAGGTCTGCACGATCTCATTCACAAGATGGTTAAAATGCTTTCCTAGCATTCTTGACATAAAACAGTCATTTAAAAACAAGTTTCATAAATACAATTTCTAACGAACTCTCATCTTTCCACATTCTTCCACATCATTTCTCGTTATTCCACACTCTTCTACATCAATTCACATTACTTATTCCACATCCATTCATATGTATCTCCATCCTCCTTCATCCATTCTCATCCAATCACATCATATTACATCTATCCTCATCACATCACATCACAACATATCCACATCACATCTCATCCATTCATATCGCATCACATCTCATACATTCATATCACATCACATCTATCTACATTCGTTTAGATCCACATCACATCCATATATCATCACATCATGTTCACATCTATTTACATCGCTTCACATCCATTCGCATTTACCCAAGTCCACATCACGTCACATCTCATATATCCACATCATATCTCATCCAATCATATCTAACCAGATCCACATCACATCACATCCATTCACATCTCATTACATCACGTTCACATCTCACCACATCTACTCACATATCATCACATCCATCATACTCATTCACATCCCACATTCATTCACATCTCGTCACATCCATCCTTATCTTATCACATCTCATTCACATCCATCCACATCACATCGCATTCATTCCATCCACATTACATCACATCCGCATCTATCCATATTACACCATATCCATTCACATCTCATCACATTCATCCAAATCCATTCATTCATTCACATTCACATCTATCCACATCCATCCTTTCATTCACATGCACATCTATCACACCACATCTCATTCTCATCCATTTACATTACATCACATCCTTTCACATATCATCACATCTCATTCTCATCCAGTTACTTCACATCACATCCTTTCACATATCATCACATCTTATTCCCATCTAGTTACATCACATCACATCCTTTCACATATCATCACATCTTATTTCCATCTCATCACATTCACATCCACATCCACATCCATTTACATCACATCACATCCCATCCACATCTAATCACATCAACATCCACATCCACATCCACATTCATTTACATCACATCACATCTCGTCCACATCTCATCACATCCACTCACATCTTATCACATCGCATTTACATCTTATCACATTACAGCCATATCTTATCACATCGCATTCACATCTTATCACATTGCATCCATATCTTATCACATTGCATTCACATCTTCTCACATTGCATCCATATCTTATCACATCGCATTCACATTTAGTACCGTTTTCTATTTTTGATACCGATGGGACTTTTCCAAGTTTATGCCAATTGCTTGGCCTAGTTAAAGATACTTTTTCTCGGTGGATATTTTCATATTCTTCTTAAATTTCTCAAGTGAAAGATATTCAATATTCTTCTTTTTGAGTAAAAGATTCATGGGATTTACAAAAATCAATTCTACCATTATTTTTCAATAAAATTAATAATGCTCAAAATTCCACTTTTGATAATACTCATAATTTGAATTATGCCAAAAATTCCTCTTTTACCATTTAATTACTTGGATCTCAAATATCATGGGAATTCCTCTTTTTGCATAAAAATAAATTTACCAAAAATTCTTCTTTTACCATTTAATTAGTTGAATCTTAATTATCATGGGAATTCCTCTTTTTGTATAAAAATAAATTTACCAAAATTAACTCTTTTCTCATCAATTAATTATGCATAATTATAAAATTATTTCTCATGAATATGATAAAAATCATTCTTTTTGCATAGGATGTCCAATCCTAGAATATGGTAGGAAGTCCTCTTTTAGCATTATGCATAAAAATAAGATATGTTATTTTCTGAAAATTTTACCATAGCTTCGTTGCTATTACTGATATTTCTCAAAAAAATTTCTAAAGAATAAAAGCTTGTAATGAAAATATGATAGTAGTTTCTCTTTTATGCTTAAAATCAAACTATAAATTTAAATCATATTTTTAACCATAATCATAAACTTAATAATGATTATCTCACTAGATTAAGCTAATTCCATTATTTCTCTTTTTTCAAATTAATAGGATAATCTATTTGTCATTTAGAATCAATCAAAGTAGTTTTTAACTACTTATAAATAATCTATAAGAATTAACCATTGTTTTGTTAACACAAAATCATAAAAATACCATTTTCTTAATCTCTAGCTTATCAAGCCTAGAGTTTAGCTTTGAATTAAAAGACTATCATTGAGAAGCATCGCTTTTTCAAGGGATTTAGCCATAAAGATGACTATTCTTTTAGAGAGAGAGATTTTCTTAAAGAAAGAATTATAAATAAGCATAAAGATTAACTTTCTCTTAATTAAACATTAAGACTTTAAGGGAAAGCTTGATTTGAATTAAAACAATTATTTAGAAAGCTTCTCAAGCTTGAGAGGGGTTGAGAAGAAGAAAGTTATTGAGATAAATTGGAAAAAACCATAAAATTTGATTTTACCTCCAAGTTTGGCTTGATTCTCTATTAGCAGTGAAGCCCCCGACCAATCAATTGGTCCACCAAGAGAATAAGAGCAATTTCAAGAGTTGTTGTAGAGAGAGAGAGCTCCAAGCTTCCAAGAGAGAGAAAAATTTAAGGGATAATAAAAATTATGATTATTTTAATATAATACTTGCATAGTATAGATCCAGTAGTTTTTTACAAATGACTGAACAAGGGAGGCCACTAAACAAGTCCAACTGGGTTTTAGAATTTTCTAGGTTCAGTTTGACTCAATTTGGATAAGATTTGGACTAGTTTGGCTCCCTTTTTTATTTGGTTCTATCCAGGAAAGAGGAGAGATAAAAATATCACAATCTTTTTGAATGAAAAATCCTTCCACACATGTGAAAAAGGTGCCTACCTCAAGAGTCCCCCTCTCCTTAACCAAGGTGTCAAAAATGCATCATTATTTTAAAATATCTCATTTTTTTAGTAATATCTCATAATTTTTAACTAATAAACCTTGTACTCAGTCAACTCTTCATCTTATGTGAACATTTACTCATTTTTGGGTATTTTATTTTATTCTTTTGATTTATCTCATCCCAACACTTGGATTAATCCAAATGGCCCATCGGAACCTTAATTGGACCATAATCTAAAAATTTCTAAAAATGTAGACCCTTAGGCTAAGGTCCCTTATACACATTTTCAATTTATTCCTAATGCACATTGGAAAGTTCATTTTGAACTTCTGTTTCAGGGGAATCCATTTGAGACACTAGGAGGATTTTTATATCCAAAGATATCTCAATTTTGGATTATCTCTCTCTATATATTTTCTCTCTCTAGGGCAAAACATGATCTTTCTTCTATTTCCAAGAGGGAATAATTTCAAGAACAGAAGGGGAGGTTCTTATACATTTACACCTCAAAAGCTGGAGGGAGGAATCTTATAGACGTCGTGTGACTTGGTACTTGCAACAACGACTGCATGGGCACAACATTTTCTCTTCTGAATTGACAAAATTTGAAAGGTTCATAACACTCACGGGCTCCATGTATGTTAAATACACATTTGAATTTGGGTCCAAATGAGGGGGAGGTGGAGCTTCTTTTATACTTCATACATGGCCTAGTCAGTATATTCTTGTTTTTTATCGAAAGGTGTTGGACCGCCAAAAATTTTAAAATTTGAATGTGAAAGGAATTAAAAAATGAACTTAAGCGGCCGTCTTCGAAATAGGCATCGATATAACCGTCAATAAAACTGTCAAAAATATTATCTATCGATGTGCATTTCGATGCTTTTTTCAACACATATATCGACGTTATATCGACAACTATTTCGATGCTGCGAATTTTTAACAGAACCACAATGCCTCACTTTTAGTGTTTCGAAAACTAGTTTTTGCTTATCCTCTTCAAGAAATTAAAGGTTCTCTTCTCTTCCTTCCTCTATCCCTTTCTTATTTCAGTTTTTTTTAATGTGTGTCCCTAATATGCACCTTCTAATTGTGTCATATCCCTTCCTCCATCCCTTTCTTATTTCAAATTTTTTTTTATGTGTGTCTCTAATATGAATCTTCTAATTGTATGTTTGTTTTTGGAGCTTCTAATTTGCTGAGATTCTAGGTAACCCTTCACCTTTATCTTATTTTTGTTTGTTCATTTGCTTTGCTTTTGATAATTGCACCCTTGGGTGTTGGGATTTAAGATTAGCTTAGGTTTAAGCATGCATGCATCTAGCTTAGGTTTAAGCATGCATGCATCTAGCTTAAGGCTTATGCATAAGCTTAAGCATTATGCTCAAGCTCTATGCATAAGGCTTAAGCTTAGGCAAAGAGATTGAAGCTTATGCATAGAGCTTGCATAGGCTTCTTGCAAGCTCTATGCATATGCTTCTTGCAAGATTGCATGAAGCTTATGCATAGAGCTTGCATAGGCTTCTGGCAAGCTCTATGCATAGGCTTCTTGTAAGCTTATGCCTATAGCTTGCATAGGCTTCTTGCATAAGCCCTTATGTAATAGGCTTAGGGTTTAGGCTTATGCATAAGCCCTTATACATAGCCTTTATGTATATGGGCTTATGTATAAGCCCTTATACAATAGGCTTATGCATAATCCTTATGCATTAGGTTTAGGGTTTAGGTTTTATGCAATAGGCTTAGGGTTTAGGCTTATGCATAAGCCCTTATGTATGGCCTTTATGCATATAGGCTTATGCAATTAAGCCCTTATGTAATAGGCTTACACATGAGCCTTATGCATAGGCTTATGGTGGATAAGCTCTTATGCATTAGGCTTAGGATTTAGGGTTTATGCATGGGCTTAGGTTTTAGGGTTTATGCATAAGCCCTTATGTATAGGCTTAGGGTTTAGGGTTTATACTTAAGCCCTTATGCATTTATGCATAGGCTAAGGGTTTAGGGTTCATGGTTAAGCCCTTATGCATAGGCTTAGGGTTTAGGTTTTGTGGATAGGCTTAGGGTTTATGATTTATGCATAAGCCCTTATGTAATAGGCTTATGGTTTAGAGTTTACTTTTAAGCCCTTATGCATCGGGTTAGGGTTTAGGGTTTATGCATAAGCCCTTATGCAATAGGCTTATGTATAAGCCTTATGCATAGGCTTATGCATAACCCTTATGCAGAGGCTATGCATTCTTAGAAGTTTAAATGTGTAACAAATCACTTTTTCTCATGTTATGTTTTGTAGGTCTTACATTGTTGTCCTCTCCTTCAGCTTGACATTGTCGAGGTAAGCTCTCTTAGTCAAACAACCTCATGTTTATTACAACCTCATACAGTTATCCGCTACGATTAGGTGCTTATAGTGCAGGGGGAGCCCTCAATCTTTTCACTATCCTTCTCTTGTAAAAGAGAAGTAACCTTTGGATTTAATATTGGGGAGCGTGTGGAAAGTCCTCAGAAACTATCATCCAAAAGGGGCACTGTCCACCCTACTTGTCTAAGCAGTATTGCAGAAGGTCTCAACAGTGTTCTAATATCACATGTCTTTTTGGTTTAAGCTTTAAGCATTCTTCCATTATGCATAAGCCCTTATGCATAGAGCTTAATGCTTTTGATTCATAGAGCTTCAAAAGTAGCTAATATGCTTTGTTTTGTTTGTGTAGACCATGGATCGTACACGCTTTGTTTTGTTTGTGTAGACCATGGATCGTACACCTAGAGACACACCCGTATATAGCCCCAACCTCTCCACCTTGCCTACACCACCAGGCAATGTCCTCAAGCCAATTTTACCATTTCATGTCTTAGATGCACCCCGAGAAAAGGGCTATGGCACAAGCCTACTTTGGGGGAGGCGTTGGCACTTCTGCACAGCCATCCACAGCAAGGTCATGCCCTTGGACACTCCACAACATGTCACACAAACCCCGCCCACCATGCCCTTGGACACTCCACAACATGTCACACAAACCCCGCCCACCACGGCTCACTCGACTACTTCCACTCATCATAGATGAGATTGTTCGATGGGTTGTTGACGTGGTGGTGACTCCATCAAATTAGGAAGTGAATGGGGTCTTCTTGGGCCCTTTAATTTTTCCAAGCCTAATCAAGGTGATTAAGGAATAGCCAAATGGGGGGTTGCTATGTGGACTGAAATGTTGGGTTTGTAAGAGAGGTGTAAGAGTGGTCAAAGGGTGCACTTTTCCCCCCAGAAAGGGGGGGAGGCAATTTTACAATTTTCGGACCTCCATAACTTCTACATACAAGCTCCGATTTGAGCGGAGATTATAGATCCGTGATCTACGCATCAAGAGCTTTCCATAGATATGTTACATGATATGGTTTTATCCGCTAGATTTTAAATTCCATTTTCCCCCCAAAATTCAAATTCAAATAAAGTAGCCGTTTTGAAGCTTCTAATTAGAAAACGTTTCTTCTTAAGAGAAAAGGTTTGACTTCCTTAAACTGCCAAATAAAAGGGCCCAAGAAGACTCCATTGAGGTCCTAATGGGACGCTTCTTCCCCTCAGCGCCACGAGCGCCCACCCATTGCCAGTTGTGAAGGAACAGCGCGCTCGCGCTCATCCTGCAGCTCTGACACAAATCCCTCTACCCCCAATCCGGCTCGTTCCCGCTATCAAGTAGTGGATGGAAATGTGGTCTTATGAGATGAAACCTCGAATCGAAGAGATATGCCATTGTAGCCTTTTCTCACGAAATACATGGCATAAACTTGATACGGCCAAGAAGGAACAAGTCGTGAATCAAATCAAAAGTGAGTTATGCCAGCACCAGGTAGTGAAGAGGTCCATCTTAGATGGATAAAAGATCACATGGTGAACATGATGAAGCATTGGCATAGCAGCGACATCACACGCAAGGTAAGTTAGGCAGACAAAAGCCTTGGAATTTCTCACAAGAGATTTGGGAAGAGGAGTGTAGAAAGCATCGTGCAAATCCCTAAAGGTATAAGCAGCAGTAGCAGGAGGAGGCCACACAGTGAAGTGAATGGAAAGCATAGGGAGCTTCCATGTTGGAAGCGGTGGCTGGATGCTTTCCACACCTACTTTGTAAGTGTTAATACACATATCACTCACTTTTTTGTCATAATGGGCATTTCACTTTTTTTAATAAGTACTCATGCTTCCATCTCCAAGTGGTTGGTCGTGTTGTGAGTGATGCGGAGGAAAGGTATGCCCTATTGCATGGGATGTATGTCCTCCTTGAGCAACTTGAGCGAGAGGGCACAACGTGAATTGGACGGATGTGGTGAATATGGTAAACCTCTACATTTTCCACCCATCAATTAGTTTTTTCTCATTTGTCATTTCTAAGTTTTTGTCCCTTATTGAATACTCTTTTGTAGGGACCAGTGCCAAACCCTAAAAAGGACAATGCTGATGATTAGGAGATATGTATAGGAGTCGGGCCTCACTCGCGTACTTCTTTTTGTCGGCTCTATGCCTCTTTTTGTGTACTTTTTGTCAGCTCCCTTATGAGCTATGTAACTTTTGTTACTTAATAAAAATTTCTGTTTCATGACCTTTCAGTACAGAGAACAGGGATGTAATTTGTAAAATTAGTATACAAGTACACCCAGCTACATGACTGCACTTGGTTGTACCATTATTTAAAAAATAATTAAAACCTGCACGTATCGAAATAAGCGCCAAAATTATGGTTGAAAAACGCGTCGTTGTTGTCAACATCAAAATGCGAGTGGAAATAGTGGTCGTTGTGCGCGTTGCCATCGGCGTCCCAATAAGCGTCGAAATCATGGTCGAAAAATAGCATTGCTTTCAACGGTTATCTTGACACACATTTCGACATGTATATCGACGCGTATATTGATAGTTTTACATCGATGAGCATATCGACACTTTCGGGGATTTTTTATATGTTCAAAACCATTAAAAAAAACGTCAAAAATCAACCCGCCTATAATAGTGTCTAGTGCTAAGGCTATGGAGGGTCAAAATTTATCATCTCCATGATTAGATATGTAACAGGGATTAAAATCTAATAAGGATTCTAATCAAGAGACAAGTACTCAAAGCAAGTTCTCAAAAATCACATAATCTCGCTTACATTAGCATGATCCAAATACATCATTATATAGCCCTCATAGAGCTCCCATCTCACAAGATGTGTGCACCCTAGTGCCAACCATGTGTCCATAAATGCTCACACTACATGTGCCTCCTTGCACTTTCCATGTGCTACCTTTTTGACCTTTGACTTCA
This sequence comes from Cibotium barometz, assembly GCF_041138505.1. Taxonomy (NCBI): domain Eukaryota; kingdom Viridiplantae; phylum Streptophyta; class Polypodiopsida; order Cyatheales; family Cibotiaceae; genus Cibotium; species Cibotium barometz. The sequence continues at coordinate 10,890,551 of NC_141074.1, forward strand.
CCTTTTACAAATGACCATACAAATCAACCTTTGCCAATGTACCATTAGTCTATCCTTTTCTAATGTGTATGCACCTCCCCTTTGCTCTACTCATGTTGCACCCTCACACATTGCTTTTCTCAACACTAACTACACAATAATAATCCAAGGTATCAAAATTATGGTCCAAGCACAAGCACAAACACAAATTCTAGTCCAAGCACAAACACATTAAAAGTGCATCGCATGACTAACTACATAGTAATAACCCAAGGCATCACTTATATATAGTGATAAACTGCTGCTATAATAGCCAACCTATTGCTATAGTGATAACTGTTGCTATGGTGGTAACTCTTGCTATAAATAGCTAACTTGCTATACATAGTCAGTAGGCTAGTTTTATTAATTTCAAACCATAGCCCTATGTATCTACTTGTTATCTCCTAATTGTAGGATCTCCTAACCCTACTGGATTAGGCCATCTAATTTGAGCATTAGCTATGGGTACATAACATGGTCTCACCACATTTGTCCAAGCTATTAGGGTTTACTACAAAGCGGTACTACATCGTAAAACGAGAGAGAGAGAGAGAGAGAGAGAGAGAGAGAGAGAGAGAGAGAGAGAGAGAGAGAGAGAGAGAGAGAGAGAGAGAGAGAATGTAACAATAAAATCCCAAGGTATCAAATTACAAATTCTGAGGAAATCATGGAGAATTCCCTCCTTCAATTCTGAGGAAATCATGCATGCAGCGCAATGCAGGAGGTGACTGACTACATGAACATGTGGCGATAGTAGATTTCTAGTCGAGGAAAAGGACAGCCCTACATGACGAGTCGGGCTTGGATACCAATTCCAGGCTGTTAGGGTTTGCTACACTGGTATAGCTGTGGAGGGTGAGACTCCATCTAAACTGGCGAAAGAGAGAGGGAGGGTGCCACACAGAGCGAGAGAGCGAGAGAGAGAGAGAGGGGCAACATGTACACAGAGAGTGTGTGTGCATGCATGTCACAATTTTCTAGAGAGACGATACTACACGGCACAATGTTTATTGATTAGGTTGATCAACTTAAGTACACCAAGTACATGCTTTTATAGGTTGCCAACCTTCTTTTAGTTTTTTTGACTCACACAAGTCACACTAGGTGAGTGACACATGGCATGGCCATCGACATCATTGCTTAATACACATACATAATAGTATCTTATCCACCTAAGGGTCAGTTCACACACATAAGTAAGTGTTCACGTCCCTTTAGGGGTTATTCACACACACATACAAGTACATAAATAGAGATATGTGTACACGTACATAAATAGATATACACGTACATGTACACACATATAGGTACATAAATAGAGGCATATGTACACGTATACGAGACTCCAAAATACCCAACAATATTAATTTGGTGGTCATTGAGGAGATAGGGCATGTGCCACTTAAGTTGTACTCTTAGGTGACCTGCAGTAGGTGGTCGATCTTTTACTGAGCATATCATCTATGTGCCACTTAAGTTGTACTCCTATGTGACCTATAGTAGGTGGTTGATCTTTTACTGGGCATATGATCCATGTGCCACTTAAGGTGTACTCCTATGTGACCTAGAGGTCGTCAATCTTTCATTGGGCAACACGTGATCCATGTGTTTATTCACCAAGCATATTTTTGTCATCATGTCTTGAAAAGGGTGTATTAAGGTTGTTAGGTTGCCTTGGCATGTAAGGTCCCACACATTGGGTGATATGTGAGTTATTATCTCGTTATTATTCATAGATAAGTAAGGATACCCATGACTCCTTCCCATTGTCTTCACTAGCTTTTTCCAAAGTGGTTAGTAGTGGTGCCTCATTGAGGTCCAGCTCTTCATGGAATGATTCAATGATAGGGAGATCATGGATGTAGTTAATGAGGTTATTAGGTTGAGGGAGAAGATCTACGCCCATATTAGATATATGGTTGTACTACTCTATGAGGTCATGCATGTATGCCATGGGCACTTTTGTCCCACTGGGGGTTTATCCCCATGGCCATCCAAGTATGAACTGACACCTTAGAGTTAGCTATTATATAAGCAAGGCTTATTCACAATTTAGGGTGGCTTCTCATTTATACTTTCTCGATTTATCTCTCTCCTTTAAGCTTGCCAATCTCTCACACTTTACACCCTTATGTTCTTATCTTTGAGCATTATATCTATGTGAGTCTAACTCTCCATTGTGTGTGAGCTAATAGAATTGGTGATTTGATGCTTTTGTAAAAACATGGAATGATCTTCCTCAACTTTATTAATGACCATGGAACGTTAAAGGATCTTCCTCAACTTTATTAACCACCATGATATGTTTGTGAAAGATACATCCTTGGCAAACTTTCTCGCCAACCTTTCCCAAATAATGTAGTTGTAGATGCATGCAGATAGAGCAAATCACAAATTGCAGGTCATACACAGTGATGTGTGATGACTACTTCTTTGGGAGGAAACTTACATTGATTAATGACTACAGTAAGTATGGCTGATCTGATTGATGGCTAATCTGATTGATGGCTGATCTGAAATAAAAATCAGAGGTAATTTTTTTATTTTCAATACTTTGTTGTTACTATGGTTGAAAATAAAGCTGGCTTAGATATTCAAACTCTATGTTCAAACAAAAGAGGGGAATATATGTCTAATGCATTCAAAGCTTTTTTTTTTAACAATAAGGCATTAAACATCCGTGTATAACTCATCGTTACACACCACAGCAAAATGGCATTTCTAGAAGATGAAACAAGATTCTCATGGATTTAGGAGCTTGTTTCAAACTATATAAAGCTTTATTAAGCTTGTATATCTTCTATTATTGACCAAGTTGGGCAAACACATGATCCATGTGTTTATTCACACCGAGCAGATTTTGGCCATCATGTCTTGAAAAGGGTGTATTAAGGTTGTTAGATTGCCTTGGAATGTGAGGTCCCACACATTGGGAGGTATGTGAGTTATTATCTCATTATTATTCATAGATAAGTACGGATACCATACCCATGGCTCCTTTCCCTTTTTCTCTCTCCCACCCTCCCTCTCTCTCCTTCTCCCACCCTCCTTCTCTCTCATCTTCTCCCACCCTCCTTCTCTCTCATCTCTCCTACCCTCCCTCTCTCTCCGCTCTCCCTTCCTTTCTCTCTCCCACCCTCCCTCTCTCTCCTTCTCCCACCCTCCCTCTCTCTCATCTCTCCCACTCTCCCTTTTGCTCTCCCACCCTCCCTTCTGTCCTTCTCCCACTCTCTTCCCTCTCTCTCATGATGACACGCATGATACACAACAAACCGTCAATACCTCATGACATTATCCGAGTAGAGTTTGCTACTCCTCCTATGATGGTAAAGGCCATATTCCAGACTATATGCCTACTAGACAGATTCAGAGAGATGCCATAGGACAGATTGTCATACAAAGCTTTTGAGGCATCTAGACAGCTGGCTGAGGCAGGAGACAGAGGATCATGGTATGCACAGGTCACACATTGGTTCTCATAGCTTGGCCTAGACATGGATCATCTACTGCCATTCCAGTATGACAGGGATGCACCACATATTCGTCTCTCTCATAGTGAGAGGAACAGAGTATTGAGACAGGACCTATGGCAACTCTATACACGAGAGACATGGATATCACCTACACAGCCTCTTCCACCAAAGATGCTATACTACAGAGATCACTTCATGAGTATCACTGATGATGGATTTAAAGAGAGGCCTAGATACATGGAAGGCTTTTTACCACACGGCTCCCGAGTAGCTATTGGTCAGCTTAGAGTCTCATCAAATCGATTGGAGATCGAGACTGGCAGAGTAGCACGGATCCCCCGAGAGGAGAGGGTATGCAGATTGTGCAGAGAGGAGGTGGAGAGTGAGGAGCATTATGTATGCGGATGCAGAGCATATACAAGCATCAGAGAGAGATATCCCATTTTATTTAGAGAGCCACATTCCCTACGCCAGATCTTTGAGGCAGTAGACCAGTGCATACTCGAGAGATTCATTCTAGACATACATCGTCATAGAGAGACATCATTACAGGATCAGACAGCTCCAGAGGGGGGATGACAGACATAGATTACTACATTTTTTCAGAGATCCACCCCATTCCCAGGCCCTACACATAGCAGGGAATTACTCTCGAGAGAGCAGAGACACTGAGAGCCCTCAGGAGATAAAGGACACCTGGCTTTTGGACACCACGCCTATACTAGAGAGAGATGACAGAGATCAGAGCTCAGTTTCACAGAGAGGGTGCGGAGCGACTGGCTCGCTTCAGAGCAGACCCAGGCATGTTCTTTAGGGAGCTGTGGACACCCCCTTCATTGATGTATACCATTCTATACCCCCAGTATGGTACAGGATGGAGTTAGCTAGGTTGCATATCATGATTGTATACTCCATGCATATAGCTTTGCATTCTCCTAGTAGTAGAGCTCCATCACCTCCCCCAATCATTGTACTTATTGCACACCCAGATTTAGCTTTTTAGTTCAGTACTTTTTCATTTTGTTGGGATGACAGAGGATACCCCACACAGGTACACTAATTTGTCTCATAGGCCGAGTTCGATCTTTTGGAAGACGTTAATAAAATCTTTCTTTCTTTCTTTCTTTCTTTCTTTCTTTCTCTCTTCTTGTCCCACGCTACCCTCTCTCTCCTTCTCCCATTCTCTTCCCTCCCTTTCCGTCTCCCACCCTCCCTCTCACTCCCCCTCTCACCCTCCCTCTCTCTCTCTCCCTCCCTCCCTCTCTCTCCTTGTTCCACCCTCCCTATACATAATCTCTTCATAATTAAATCATAACAACACCAAACCCACAATTAATACAAAAGACATGGCGATCTATAGTTGAAACCACTTTATTTCAAAAAAGTATTACTACATGGGCTACTACAATCTAGCATTGTTTAAAATTGAAAACATACTATAACTATCTATGGATCCTACACCTATACACTTTTTTAGGCTACTTTATTCTTTAACTCCTCCCATAAGGGCTCCTTCGTCTCTTTAGTAATATATCCAAAACTTTGCCAAGTACTGATGGTACTTCCAATCTTCATGTTCCACATGAATGAACAAATCTCCAGAATTAATAGGCTCATATGCTAGCACCTTTGTCCAAACATTGTGGGCCTCTGCTGCCGTGATTCTGAGATGTTCTATTGCATATCCGCCCGTTTTGTTGCATAAATCTTTGTAAACCCTTTCCACTAAGGGTTCCTTAGGGCCATTAGAAGAAGCCATTAGAGATGAGTAAAGATAGTTTATGGTCGTGAGGGTTGTAAGGAAGAGAACAATAGAGAGGGAGAGAAATACAATGAGAGGGCGAGGGAGGCAACAAGAGGGAGAGGAAGGCAATCATATTTGGAAGTTGACCATTAGAGTAAGAGGCAGGGGTCAAATTTATAGATACACAAAACAAAAAGTAAAAAGCTACTTTGCATGGTTATCCACTAGATTTAGAAAAGTAGATGCTTGGCTTTTTCCTAAATTTAGATAAGTACATGCATGGCTTTTCCCTAAATTTAGAAAAGTAGATGCATGTCTATCCACTTTTTTTATAAAAAGTAGATGAATGGAATGAACATATTCAAGGAATTGACATATAAAAAGTAGATGAATGGAATGAAAAGTAGATGAATGGAATGAACATATTCAAGGAATTGACATATAACCGTCCTACTAAAACATTTTTAAAAAATGAAAAGTAAATAGTCGGACATTTTATTATTACAACATGAAAGATCTTTTCAAAACTACAGTACAATGTCATCAATAGTACTAGGTCCATTTCACATTGTTCTCCTACTGTTGAACATTCTCATTAGGTCCTTTTTTAGAGTGGGTTGATGAATAAACATATTATGGTTCGCATCTAACCCAAAGATAAGCAAATATACAAAGTAAAGGTGCTTGCATGCACAATATGGTCGTCCAACACCTACCCTGATTTGAAAATCGAGACATTTACATGATGTATTCTTTCCCATAGGCACCCGGTATTTTGCATTACGCACTAATGATTCCTCAGTCTCAATTACGCACTAGTGATTCCTCAATTTTACAAAAACTTCCATCTGCCCAGCTTTAATGACCAAATGCTCAAAGACCATAGCTTTACTTGAAATTTTTGAATCTATTTGCCTAGCTACCATCTCTGATATGCCACATCTGTTAGATCTTCGTAGTAGCGCCGCTAATGTTAGATCTCCGTAGCGCCGCTACCTACGGGTGCTATCATAGGAGGGGACGGTCACCACCCAGCCGAATGAGGATTGTCCCTCATCCCCCAGGCTATATAGTGTGTGGCCTGCCGTCCACACTAGCTTGGCCGCCCATGACTCTGCATGGGCGTCCTCTCCCACTCAACCCTGGATGGCCACGTCCTCGGGCATCCGGTTTGCCGTCAGTCACAGGCATTACAGTCTACGTGACATTACTCCCCCCTTAAGGAGAGTTTTCGTCCTCGAAAAACAAACTAGGGAAACCTCTTGGAAATTGCACTACGGCATTCCCAAGTAGCTGCCTCCTCATCCCTGTCTGTCCATTTAACAAGTACCTCTTGGTACACTTTATGTCGGGTTTGTCTGTCACAATACCCTAGAATCTTTTCAGGTTCATGTGATATCTTTGGTGGCTCTATCAAGTCCACCAAAATCTCTGGAGAAACTACGTTCTCTAACCCGTGAACTGATTTCTTCAGTTTACTGACATGGAAGACAGGATGGACTTAAGAACTCTCCGGTAACTCAAGTTTATATGCTACATCGTCCCCAATCTTCTTAAGGATTTTAAAAGGACCACAATATCTGGGAGAAAGTTTATCACACTTTCCCATTTTCATGGTTTTTGACTGCGCAGGAACCTTGAGGAATACAAAGTCACCTTCTGCAAAGGTCACCTTTCTACGTCCTTTATCCGCATAAGTTTTAGCGCAATCCTCAGCGCTACGAATGCTCTCACGTGCGGCTCTGAGCATATCATTCGTATCTTCAAGGAAATTCTTGACGGATTTAATCTTCTCCTTTTCTAGACCTACAGCCATCGGAGATCTTGGATGGAATCCATACATTAATTAACATGAATGGTGTAAATCCAATCGCTGAGCGTTTGGAGCTGTTATAGGCAAACTCCAATAAGGGCAAGTACTCTTCCCAATTAGATTGCTTCTTACTAACATAAGAATGCAATGTATCCTCTAGAATTTGGTTCTCTTTCAGTTTGACCATCAGACTCTGGATGATCTGCCATACTCATACTCAGAGTAGTATCCAACTTTTTGAAGACTTCCCTCCAAAAATGACTGTTGAACTTTCTATCTCTATCCGACACTATATCTGCGGGCAGGCCATATAGCTTGTAGAGATGTTCAATAAAGAGTTTTGCCAACTCTGGCATTTTAACAGTTTTCTTCGTGGTGATAAACTTTGCCATTTTAGTTAACCTATCCACTACCACCCACACCGAGTCATTCCCTTGACTCGTCTTGGGTAAACCGGTAATGAAATCCATGAAAATGCTTTCCCATTTCCCCTGAGGAATCTCTAGCAGATGGAGTAGTCCTCCAACCTTAAGACGTTCGTGTTTATTGACCTGGCACTTATTGCATTTCAGCACATAAGTCTGGACGTCCTTAAACAAACTAGGCCAATAAAACTGTCTTTTTACTAGTGCATAGGTCTTCTGAATCCCGGGATGGACTATCATGACTTTCTTTAAGAATTTGGGCCCAAAAGTCACCAATAGTTGGTACACATACTCTACCCTTGTAGAGTACGTATCCGTCGTCTCAATGGAGTAATTAGCATATTTCTCCCCCCGACGAAGTTTATCACCCCCCCTTTTTGAAGCTGTGGCAGTCAAAGGTGATGAAGGGTCTACGTCAGAGCTAGTCTCTCTGGACTAACTCTCGCTTCCCTTTCCATTGCACCTTCAGCCAGTCGCTCCGGACAAGCAATCCGTGCCAACGAGGGAGGTGGTCACGTTTGTGAAGAAGTACGTATGCGTATAGCGTGCCCAGACCTCTCTAAAAGATGGATCGTGCTCACAAAAACCACGTAGTGACTCCAAGAAATCATTCTTGAAGACTACTATGAAACTAAGTTCATTAATCTGTGGCATGCAACTAAGTGCATCTGCCCCACCACGTTATACTTACCTTTCTGGTAACGTATCTGAAGGTCAAACTCCTGTAGAATCTCCGCCCACCGAGCTTTTCTACCCTTCAGTTCACTTTGACTTGAAAGCCATTTCAGACTTTCATGGTCCGTCCAGACCTCAAAAGGAGCACCATATAAATAGTGTCTCCACTTTTTCAGTGCATGAACTATCGCTAGTAACTCTCGCTCGTCGTAAGCCGAGTAGTTATGCTATGCACGATCTAATTTTTTACTCTCGAATGCAATTGGGCATCCCCTTTGCATAAGTACGGCCCTAATGGCCTCATTACTAGCGTCTGTTTCCAAGACAAACGGCTCATTTGGATCGACAATAGCCAAAATAGGTGCAGCTGCTACCGGCCACCTTGAGCTTATCAAAGCTCTTCTGTTGGGCTTCCCCCCAACTAATGTTTTTAGTTTTTGACCGTAACTGGTCAGTCAATGGGACTACGATCTTCGCGTAGTCCTTCACATTAGTTGGGCTTCCCCCCAACTAATGTTTTTAGTTTTTGACCGTAACTGGTCAGTCAATGGGACTACGATCTTCGCGTAGTCCTTCACATACTGTCGATAAAACCCCGACATGCCAAGAAAAATCTGTAGTTCCTCGAGATTCTTCGGCGCTGGCCATTTAAGAATAGCCTCTACTTTCTCTGGCTCCATCCGCGTACCATTGTTGGCGGATATAATATGGCCAAGGTAGTGAATTTTTGTTTTAAAAAATTCACTTTTTCTCTTCTTCGCAAATAGTTTGTGCTCTCGCAACAACTCGAACACTAGACGCAAATGCTCTCTGTGTCTTACTGTATACAAGAATATCATCTAGGAAAACTACTATAAATTTTCCCAAATATGGACGTAAAATGCTGTCCACAGCGTGTCATAAACGTCGCTAGAGCATTGGTTAGCCCGAATGGCATAACCAAAAACTCAAAATGCCCAAAACGGGTCCTAAATGTTGTCTTCGCAACATCTTCTACTTTAATTCTAACCTGATGATACCCTGATCTCACGTCTACTTTTGTAAAGTATCTCGATCCATAGAGTTAATCAAACAACTCATCCATGCATGGCATTGGATACTTGTTCTTAATCGTTATCTGATTAAGAGCCCTATAGTCTATGGACATCCGCATAGATCCGTCTTTCTTCTTTACCAGCAGAGTAGGCGATGCCCACGGACTTGAACTAGGCCGAATAAAGCCTTTGTTCAAATATTCCGTCAATTGTTTTTCCACATCCTGTGCCTCGGAGTGGCTTAATCTATAAGCAGGTTTGCTTATAGGTTTTGAACCTGGCATAACTTTGATGCCATGGTCTACTTCTCTAGATGGTGGTAAGCCATCTGGCAAATCATCAGGAAAAACATCCTGAAATTTCTTTAATAAATTCATTAAAGTATCTATGTACTTTTTCTTTAATGACTCTTTTGCCTTGGATTTTTTCTTGTTTGAATCGCATGCATGCCAAATAGGGTTTTCAAACAGTGGGTCTTGTCCAAGGCTATTTTGTTTTCCTTGTTTGTCTACACAAACATCATCTACAGTTTCATCTACGAAAACAGAATTTAAAAGAGGGTAACAAGCATATACCTCTGCTATCTGGCCTCTACGGACCACTGTGCACAGCTCCATGGAGGAAATAAGTGGTGTGGTGGGGATAGTTCAGTCGCCCTGCAGGGTAATGACTCTACCTCCATGCTCAAAACGTAGTGTATCATGTAGGTAACTCCAAGCTAGACTAGGGCCCAAGCTATATAGCCACTCTCTACCTAGATATACGTCTGCTCTGGCTAAGTGCATGACCTGAAAGTCAAGCGGAGCCTTGTAGTCTTGCATAGATAATGGGACCCCTAATACTACGGTATTCCATACCGTTTTGTCATACCCATTGGCTAGGCCAACAATATACTCATGATCGCTCTGGGTCTCAGTCAACCCCTTCTTGACTAACGAGTAGTTCAAGAAGTTGTGGCTAGCTCCATCATCGATAAAAACTGTGACTCTACAGCCACCTATGGTGCCATACATGTGCACCATGTCATGACCTACAGTAGGTTGCCACATCGCTGGTGTCACGGAACAAGCGTGATGCTCATCACAATGACACACTATCACTGAACAAGCGTGATGCTCATCACAATGACACACTATCACCTCTCTGAACTCTGCGGAACTGAGAGGGAGTCTCTGCACTGTATGCAACTACCTAGAGGATTTACCATCTCTTTTGGGCTCGTTGCCGCTTGTGCTAGCTTTAAGTTTTAGATACTCAGTCTTTGTGTGCCCTACATCGTTGCAATTAAAGCAGCGATTTTTGTTTCGCGCTTTAATATACTGCTCTTTCTTTTGGACTTCGCTGTCTCTTTTCTTCCTGGATGGTCGCGGTTTTTTAGACCAATGGCCACCCTGTCCTCCCTGGTCCATCCTATCCCGCTGCTTATCACTGCGGAACCCTTTTCTTTTAAGGCGGCCTGACCTCCTCTTCTCACTACCCTCGGCCCTACTCGAACCACCACATGCACTATGGCGCTTGATGTCATCGAATATCTGCGCATACTTAATTGCCTCTGCTAAGTCTTTAGGCTGTAAGGGCTCTACGTACTCAAGGTATACTTAATTGCCTCTGCTAAGTCTTTAGGCTGTAAGGGCTCTACGTACTCAAGGTAATCATCTTTGAGGCCTCTTTTAAAGCCTCACAATGTTTGGAATTCATCAATCCTCTTTAGCTTGAGTATTATCTCCCTATATTCTGAGATGTACTGAGTCAAGGATTTGTTCTCCATCGAGCACTTGTCCCATAACTCCCAGCTTCTCTCCACCTCATTAACAAGCAAAAACTCTTTTCGAAACATCGTTTCAAACTCCATCCAAGTGGCAAGATGAGTTGTCAAACTCATCCACCACTTGTACACTTTGTTAGTTAATGAGAGGCTAGCCTCTCTACGAGCTGCACCCGGCTAGGTTGTTGTCACAGCACGTGCAAGTCTGACCACTTTGCTAGAAACATGTTGAGCGAGTCCTTGTTTCTCTCCTTCTCCTCGCCACACCAAAACTAGGCAACTTCAAGTCTTTCAATAACGACGAAGCTGTCTCTACGGGGACGGCCTCGCAGGCGCATCGGCCTGTACTCCTGCAACCACTAGCAAGGCTACGCTCACCCATGCTGGCAGGAGCTCGTCTACCACGAGGAGTCGGAGTACTAGCCAAGAGGCGACTGTCAGTGCGTCTAACCGTGTGGAGATGCTCTGTAACATCGTGAGTAAGTCAGCCTAGACTTTACCCATATTGTTCAGTTTTACATTAAGATATTTAAAAAGTCCACTAGAGAGCTCCGTCTCCATTAGGACCTCAATGGAAGGCTTCTTGGGCCCTTTTATTTGGCAGTTTAAGGGAGTCAAACCTTTTCTCTTAAGAAGAAACGTTTTCTAATTAGAAGCTTCAAAACGGCTACTTTATTCGAATTTGAATTTTGGGGGAAAAATGGAATTTCAAATCTAGCGGATAAAACCATATCATGTAACATATCTATGGAAAGCTCTTGATGCGTAGATCACGGATCTATAATCTCCGCTCAAATCGGAGCTTGTATGTAGAAGTTATGGAGGTCCGAAAATTGTAAAATTGCCCCCCCCCCGCCCCCCCTTTTTGGAAAAAAAGTGCACCCTTTGACCACTCTTACACCTCTCTTAAAAACCCAACATTTCAGTCCACATGGCAACCCCCCATTTGGCTATTCCTTAATCACCTTGATTAGGCTTGGGCAAATTAAAGGGCCCCATTCACTTCCTAATGTGTCAGGACGTCGGCAAGGTCCAATAGGTCATAATCGTCATCGTCATATTCCAAGAGGTCCTCCTCGGTCCCCTTGGGCGACGTCGGTGTTCATGTCATCTCGCTCATCGGCCAGAAAGGGGTCATCTACTACTGCGACCGCTGTGCGGGCTCGCTCGGTCCTAAGGCGGGGTCAACAGACGAGGAGGACGCGTGCTGGCGGATCACGTGTGATCGACGAGCGCAAACCGGACAACGATCGGGCATATACGGCCTGACAATTCGATCTTCAGGGTCAAACCCACGACCGAGGACAAGAGATCTGAAAACCCTAGAGAAGTAGACGGCAGTGGGGAGACACACTATGCCTAGCAGACATATTTTAATTCTTGCACAAATAAAAATGCGAGAACTCGAAAATTACAAAAAATGCTAATAAAATGAGTAGTGGTGGAGAGAGAATAGTCACCCCCCTTACGGTTGCCTGCGAGACTGTCATCGGCTGCGACTGTCATCGACTGCCGATTTGTGTTGCGTTGCGAGCCTATACAAGTGTCGCTACTCCGAGATGCTCCGATCCGAGAGAAAGGTGCCTGCAACTCATAAAAAAAATAATTGACAGTTATCATGCGAACAACCGCTTGGAGCCATAACAGCTTCACCGAAACATATGTCCCAAATACGAATACCATCCCACTGTGGGAACCAGTCCCTGGTGCCATGCATAACTTTTTCCCCCCCAAAAAATATATGCGGGGACAACCCCTTGCTATAAATTTTTCCCCCGCGAGGGAACTTGTGCGGGGACCACCCTGGTGTTGGATTTTTTTAAATTTAAAAATCCTGCATCTTGACCGTCGACGCTAGCCTGGCTGGCCACTTGGCCGCCGGCAGTGCTAGGCAGGGCGCCCGTCAGGGTTGGCCGCTCGCTGCGCTGGTCGTGGGTGGCTGGCTAGTTAGGGCTAGCCGCCCCACCGGTAGCACCAGGTAGGCCGCCGACTGTGCTGGTCGTGGCTGTGGGCTGGCCGTTAGCAGCACGAGGCAGGCCGCTCTTACAAGATTCCCACACACACAGTCGACCTCTTTAGATTCCCACACACACAATCGACCTCTTCTCTCACAGACAAGCTCCAAAGCAAAAAACACAGAAATTGCTTACCTGCAATGGAGAGCTTGGGTGTGTGCAAGAAGAAAGAGAGAGAGAGAGAGAGAGAGAGAGAGAGAGAGAGAGAGAGAGAGAGAGAGAGAGAGAGGAAACCCTTCCTTCTAGCTATGGCCAACTTCTTCTTCTGTACACGACTTCTTGCTTTAGAAGATGATGAAGACCTTTGGGATAAGGTCATCCCCCCAATTTTGATTGAGAGACAATCATTAAACAGATGGGCCCGCGTCGCATGCCACTCGCGATCCCGACACCAAGCTCTGATACCAATGTTAGATCTCCGTAGCGCTCCTATACGGGTGCTACCACAGGAGGGGACGACCTCTGGCTCACCACCCAGCCGCAAAGGAAGAATGAGGATTGCCCCTCATCCCCCAAGCTATATAGTGTGTGGCCTACCATCCACACTAGCGTGGTTGCCCATGACTCCGCATGGGCGTCCTCTCCCACTGAACCCCGGATGGCCACGTCCTCGGCCATCCGATCAGCCGTCGTCACTCACACAGGCGTTACAGCCTACGTGACAACTTATGTAGCTTGTTGACCGTTGGCCACCCATGACTCCGCATGGGCGTCCTCTCTCACTGAACCCTGGATGGCCACGTCCTCGGCCATCCGGTCTGCCGGCCGTCAGTCATCACAGGCGTTACAGCCTACGTGAACTTCTGTACCTTGTTGACCATTGGCCTACATCATTTGCTTTCTGGCATTGTTCCCTTTGCAACACAAACCCACCAGCCTCCAATTCTCGAATCTCATCCACAGTCAGGTTTGTACCTGCTGGTCTCACTGGCTTAGGGGTCTAGCAGGTGAATGACAGATGGTGTTACATGCTCTCCAAATATGATCCACGCTACTTTTACAAAACCACATAAACTGATGCCTTTGCCTCCCAGACCATTCTCTCATACCATAGAAAGGAGGAGTTGAACACCAAGCCCACAATTCTTGATGCTCTTTTTGCACTTGCCATCTTGTACACCTAACCATCCTTGGCAAGCTACCTTGCTGTTGTGTAGAGATGTTTGACGTATAGCCCACATTGAATCGTGTATGTCACTCTCCTCAATTTCCTACAGCTCTGCTTCAGTTGTCTCTCCCTCTGCATTTTTTTGACCACCTGTAGTTAAAGGAATAGTGGGTGAAAAGCTTAATCTCCTACCTTGTTCCTCAAGATTTATAACTGTGGGTTTTCGACGCCAACTAACAATAATGTTATCACCAAAAAAGTTTGGTTGCACATGGATTGGTGTGCCACTCAATTGCTTCCCCCACCAATCTACTAGTGCTTGATGGACTTGGAGCTTTTGAAGTTTTGGTCTTCTCCATCAACTTTGTTATTGTAGGGCCTGCTCCATGATATTTACCTTGCTAAATTACAAGAGGGCATTAGCGAGGTCGGAAATAGCTGCATCATATAAAGAGATGGTTTCCCTGAAACCCTCTCCTATTAACCAACTTGCATGCTTCGTTTCTGCTAGATTAGCGATCGACATGTGCAGCACACAAGCATCGTCGACATCCTACAACAACAGGAAATTAAGTTAATTACATCATCCAATCGCATTCTATAACCAGATAGTTAAGTTGACCAATTAAGATTCAAAATACTAAAGCATTCTTTTTGAGAACTAAGAAAATAATACTTACCCCCCTACAAGATGTTTCCTCCAATGGGGATATCTAGTATGCCACCAACTAAGCCAACAATCCATGGCTGGTAAGTTTGCATCAATGACTTTACCATTCATCCACCATGATCTAATGTGTATGTAATTTAAAAGTGCCTCTTCCTCACTCAATGCACAATGCCACTTACGACGACATAGCGCTCTTCCTGAAAATTCCTAACTACATATTGTACTGTACAGATGTTCAAGCTTTGTTCCCAATGAAAAAGACACAAACACTCACAACCTTCCAATATATTCTTTGGTCCATTAATATAGACAGTCCTAACTGCCCTCCAATTGGCTCTAGCCTCATCAGCCACCATGAAGCCAAAAAAATCTGGCTTGGAGAAGCCTTTTTGGACCACAACATTGTTAATCATCTCCCAGAAAAGCACTTGTGCCACTATGTCCTCCTCTTTCATTTCACAAGTTGCAATTGTCATGAGCTCTTGTTTGTAGGCTGCATGCCATCATACGACAATTGAAAAAGTACTAAGAACAAGATCTATTTTCTCAAGAACTTAACAAGACCAAAATCTACCTTTGATCATATACATGTGCAGCCATTGTTGTCCATCCTTGCACATGCCTGATGTGATCGAAACAAACCCAAGCCTTCCTCAAATCCTCGTCTCCTATTTGGCGCATACGGTTTACTAGATCTAAACCTGATGCAAGCCCTGTGTGGTTGATATTTTAAACACATAACACCTCTTTGACTCATCCAAAGCTTGCCTAGGAAAATGACTACCATGGAGGAACTCAAAAGAACATTGTCTCTTCAATTCTAGGATACTTGACTCTGCTCCTTGCACTAAACTATTGATCCTAGAAGCACGCACCATCCTCTTGAATGTACAAGAGAATTGGACCAATTAACAAACTATGTAAACATTCATTCATTATTACCAGAAAAATAAAATCAATATGGAAAGAACATTACCTTTGACATTGAATTAGGGGATGCAGGTGTTCCAATAATAGTGACAACTCCATGTTGCTAATATTTGATTCATTCTTTGTATGCTTCTTGACAATTGTATCCAATACGACTTGTTTGGTGATATCCATTTGTACCTTCCTTGGACCACTTGTAGCAACCTCTGAAACAGCCTCTTGCACAAGTTCTCTTATCTTTTGCAATGCTTGCCTTGATGTGCCCCTTTGCACCTCATGCAAATGCTCCCCTTGATGTATCATCAAATCTCGGCATATGTGGATCAGCAGAGCAGGCATACAATAGTACACCGTAGCACTACATATTCTTTTATATGTAGGTTTGTTCTTGTAGTAGAAACAAGCTAGTGATCCACATCCATCCGTTGTTAAGTCCAAAGAGGGAAGTTTCTGTGTGATCTTTCCTATTATGTTTGTGAAAATTTATAAAGTTCTAATACATCAAAGTTTACTAAAATTAAGCCAAGACAATAGGCTTACCAATCCATGATGTTGTATTCGGTGTGCTGTTCATAGTTCCGCTTCCACACAAGGCATAAGTGCACTCAAATGAGCATCCACAAGAACTCTTTCGTACAACCCCAACAAGAAACTTCACATGACTCTCTACAGGTTTCACCCAACAATGGCCATCATGTGCTTGTTCCATTCCTTGCATTGGAGAGGCTAAAGGATCATGTACATTTTGCAACTCAAAGGCCACATTACCATTATAGATTTGAGGACTTTCTAAATATGTGTGCTTACTAATAACAAGCTACGAAGAACACCAGCATGAGATTCCTCAGACAATAAATATTTGACCACACTCTTCTGAAGTGGTGTACGTGTGGGAGAATCTCCTATTGTAAGGTCAATAATAACTTCTTTTGGGGTGCTTGTTGTAGTGTTGTTTGACTCTCCTATTATTTAAATAACAAGGTATTATGTTGTTATATCTTCATCAAAGATATAACATGGTTTCTCTTTAGCGGGTCTAGCTAACGGGATAGGTATAAGATGTTATACACCATCATCTTGTGGTTTGATTGCAAAAACTTTTAATCCAGAGCAAGGACATAATATTCCATCAAAATAGTTAGCTTTAGCTTGGTACAATTCTAACGATAGGATCACACTCCAAACCTTCCACAAAAATGTGAAAAGAAGTGCTCTCCATGGCAAGAAAAGCTCTCAAAAAACCAACTCAAAAACACATAAGCTCTCAAAAAACCATCTCACAAGCATACAACAAACTAATGATAAAATGAATTCAAAGTCTAAACACGAATCCTATATATATTAGAATTTTTAAAAAAAATTATACTCATAGTGGCGGGCAAGGCTTGCCCATTAAGAACAGCGAGTCATGAAAAACGACAACGATCCATGAGTTGTCGTTTGCAACAACAAGCTATCTTGATTTTTCACTAGTCCTAAATATTGATCAGTTTTACACTCTTTTAGAGACATTGAAGAGAAATATATTTAGAAACTTTATAAAATAAGCATAGTTTTAAACATCTTTTTAAAAATGTACATATTGCTAATTTAAAGGTGATTTTTTTTAACTTTTCATGTCAAATAACAAAATGGAAAAAACAAGGTCAATACAAGATCTAATATTCTTGAAAACTACTAATAATTCACGCATGTATATGTAATGTATAATATATTCTTTACTTAGAATTACAAAAAAGTACTTTTTCTTCTCCAAATATTTAACTAACTTCATCCCAATCATTGCACCTCATCTAATCATTGAATTAGAGTATATATTTGATGTTAAGATAAGTAGGTATTTTGAAAGAAATGATTTCTCTAGATTCAGATAGAAAACTAACGATCCAAATAGTCAAATTTTAGATGGTAGTGAGTGCTACAATTTACCAATTTACTTTATTTTGATTTAAGAGTTCGATTTAGAGTTATCGTCTTTCAAATAACACAGTTTTTAGTTTATAACACTTAAATTTAGAGGCATGAAAATGACAACATTTGTTGTTTTGAAAAATTGAAGAAAATTTTGATTTGTTGACAAAATAGATTCTGGAATCTAAACTTTCGAGCACACTGACATTTCTATTGTGAGATTGAAATTTTCATCCAAAAAAATATATTTTGGTCCGTAAAATGAACAAAAATTTCACTTTTATTGGACAAAAAAAATCCATTGACTAAAAAATTCTCGTCAAAAAATTTCATCGACGAAAAAATTCCGTCGATGGAAAAATTCCGTCGATGGAAAAATTTCAGTCGATAAAAAAAAAAATTCGTCAAATTTCCATCAAGAAATTTTTTTTCGTCAATGGAAATTTTTAACGGAATTTTTTTCATCGATGGAGTTTTTTGACGGAAATTTTTTTTGTTGACGGAATTTTTTGACAGACTCTATTTTTCATCTAATATTTTCGTTCATTATGAACCAAAAGTTCTTTTTTTAAAACAAAAATTTCGATGTCACGATAGAAACGTTAGTCTTAATGGAATTTTAGATTTCAAAATCCACTGTCAACAAAGTGAAATCCAAATTTCCATAAGTTTTTTAAAACAACAACTGTTATCATTTTCATGGCTCAAAATCTAACCATTATAAATTAAAAATTATTTTTACAAAGACTATAACTCTAAATAGAACTATTAAATCAAAATAAAGTAAACTCATAAATTATAGTACTCACTACCATCTAAAATTTGACCATTTGGATTGTTCGATTTCTATCTAAATC
Organism: Cibotium barometz; assembly: GCF_041138505.1. NCBI lineage: Eukaryota > Viridiplantae > Streptophyta > Polypodiopsida > Cyatheales > Cibotiaceae > Cibotium > Cibotium barometz. Next base: position 10,908,992 of record NC_141074.1, read on the forward strand.
TAGAGACATCTTTTCTTTTAATAAACCTGTTCTATGGCCATGGACTCCATAAACCTACATGTCTTAATATCAAAACATGCTTAAATTCAACCATTGGATCAACTTTGTATACAAAGAAAATTTATTTTCTTAAACAATGCACTAACCCCATGTAAGAGTTTCATCAAATTATATTGGGTCTAAAAGTAACGTCAATTTTATCACCTATCAGTTTGTTGATAATACGCTACGTACAACACACAGTATAGAAATGTGTATTGGTACAAGACTTATCCGTGCTCAAGGGAAAGTATGATCTAGAGATACTTAAACAAAGAAAAAAAGGAAAGAAATGTGAAATTTATCGTCGTGTGAACATGCTTAATTTGCATGATATAGAAATTGTTGTGTATGGATTTGAGTTAAAAAACTTCTTGACACTTGCACCAAAAAATAATTGATATTTTTAAGCAAAAGGTTCAATGACTCTCGTAGTTGATTGGAAGAGTTTCTTCTCTTTTGTAATTATTTTTTTAATTGGACGTTTTTGGGTTTAGAGTTAAATGTAAGTAATGTTTTATGCATTTTTTTCACAAAAGTAGTGTTTTTTTTAATGTTTGACATGAAAGTGTGTCTTTTGTCTCCATAAATTTAAAAAAAATGTATATTTTTTGGTTTTTTCCAAAAAATGGAGTTGAGTTGTCATTTGCATGATTTTGTTGTCGTTTTTCATGACTCGCTATTTAAGGGCGACCATCGCCCTTTAGTGTGGCTTGCCCACTAAAGGGTGACTAACGGTCGCCCTTAGTGGGCCCATCGCCCTTAGTGGGGCTTGCCCACTAAGGGAAACCGTCGCCCTTAGTGGGACACCCACCCCAAAACTCAAAACGCACTCTCTCCCCCCTCCCAAATAACGTGCTCCATGCGTGATCTCTCTCTCTCTCTCTCTCTCTCTCCCAAATAACGCGCTCCATGTGCTCTCTCCCCTCCCCTAAAATTTAAAACGCGCTCCCCCCCCCCCCAAAAAAAACAAAGCACTCTCTCCCTCCCTCCAAAACAAAACCTCTCCCTCCCCTCCCAAACAAAACACACTCTCTCTTTTCAAAATAGCTTTCTTTTCCTTCCTAAAACAAAACGTTTTTTTCTTTTCTTTTCCCTCTCCTTAAAAGAAAAACTCTTTCCTTTTCTTTAAAAATACTCTCACACACCCTTTTCCTCTCTCTATCAGAGCTTCTATACCTTTCTAAATCCTAAGCTTTCTCTCTCTCACCAACTCTTTCTTCACTCTCTCTCACCAACTCTTTCTTCACTCTCTTTTTTCCTCTCTCTCGATACTTTTTTCTCTCCTCTTTTTCTTTTCATTGTTTTTTCTCTTCTTCTTTGTTTGTTCTTTCTTTCTCTTCTTTCAAAACCCTAATTTTTTTAATTTAATCTTTTTTTCTCTATTTATATCCATCCCTCTATTTGTATCACCTCTATTTATATCCATTGCTTTTTTGTTCTATTTTTATCTTTTGCTTTCTTATATCTTTTAGGAAACTAGTATCCTTGATGTTCAGTGATACTAAGGTAGCTACTAGGAGCGTTTTGCGTGTAGACCCCATCATGGATAGTGCCCATGGAATTGCTTTGTTGCATGGTCATGTTGGCGTGTTGATAGAAGATGTTAAAGTGGGAGAAGTTCCTCTTCCTTTTCCCCTCGAAGATGGTGATATCAACAAGTTAAATCAAACCAAATGATACATCATTGTGTGGCCAGCCAGAGATTTTGTAAGTCTTATTTTATCTCTCTCCACCTTTCTAATTATGCTCTTTTTTAGTGATTTTTTGAGAGAAATATGTCCTGTATATATCGATGTGTTTAGATTATTACAAACACATCAAAGAAAACCCCACATCCAAAGCATGCAAAACGTGTAAAGAGCACACCTGTGCCAGGCAACAAAGCTAAGAAGTAATAAGTAGTACTAAGAAGAGGAAGAAAGTGCAAGAGGAAGATGATGATTGGAGTCCTCCTCGAAGGAATCCAAGTAAAGTTGCTAAGTCTTCGAAGAAAGCTGCTTCTTCAAAAATCATTAAAGAAACTAAGGAAGTTGGAGAGATGGGCGAGGGAATTGAAAAAGAAGGTGAGAATGAAGCAAGTTTCATGGTGACTCTTACAACTCTCTTGCAATTAGAACTCCTACAAGACAGACTTAACAAATTGAAGGTAATTGTTAACCACTTTTTATCAAATCTTACATGAGGTATCTTTTTGATTACCAAGCATATCGTGTGTGTATGCATGCATTTCAGGTGGTGAAATCCACTTCTTTGCCACCTATTCCTTTGTGTAGACTTGTACCTAACCCCTCTATATACAGGGAGTGCAGTTTAGGTACAAGAAGCTGGCAAGGAAATTTTATACAAATGGCGAATATATGCAGGTTCATTTGCTCCATCTCCTCATTCTAGCGATTGAAAAACGAGGAGTTCGATAATATAATCAAAGACACATAGTAAGAATTCATGAGCAACAAGATGTTGTATATGTGGGATGGCAATCATCGAGTTGTGTCATGGATGGAGGAGATTAACAAATGTGAGTCTACTTAAACTGCCTACTTTTTTGAATGCGGTCTTTTGTTTTAAAAATTAGTTTTGGGACTAATTAGATTTTCACTATATAACTGTAGCATCCAATCAAAACATCCTTATATTGACGCTATCCTTATTGAATTCAATGAGGATAGTGAGGAGGAGGTTCTCACAGTGATCGCTTGCTTAAACAAGTAAAAGAATATATGTTTTAAGACTCTTTGAATTAGGAATATTCTACGTACTATGTTTCAATCTTTCATCATAACCTTAAATTTTATTTCCATAGGATGAATGAAGTTTCAGTCTAGACTATATTTCTTCTTCCCTTGTGGTCAAAGTGTGCCTCATTAGGGCACTTGGACTGGCAAACAAAGAAACAATTATGAAGCACACTAGAGAGATGAACAAGGCATGGATGGACAAGCATGCCTTGACACAGAAAAAAAAGGACCACCCATCTTGGTATAACTTTGAGCTTTCAAAACTTTCCCAAATATTATTCCAGGTAAACCTTCAATCTTTAGACACTTGCAATATATAATAAACATTTGCATATCATCCACTAATGTTGCAATTCGTGAATAATAGGATGAGTACCTTGAACCCGAGATATTGACCCCCTAGTAGATAGTTTGTCTGTGTACAAGAGTTTGAAGAGAGATGGAGAATGGCATTTTATAAAGATGAAAGAAAGTGGAGGCATGCTACAAGGCGGCTAGCGGTAATTGCAAACCCTGCACAAGGGGAAGGTTTCTTTGAGTAAGAAATCCTACACTATTTCCTCTCTCTATTTTGTAGGGAAAAACATTTTATGGTTTTAATGTTGTGGTTTAATTATGGTATTGTGTTGCAGACAACTAGTGCAAGTTAATTGGGATGCGAAATGGGATTTTTTTAACAGAGAATAGGCTAAACAGCTTGGGAGCTATGAGCACAAAGCACAGATTTTAGATCATTTGATTGATGGTAATTTATAGAGGCTAAAGGATTCACAAATCCCTAAAAGTGTGTAATAATTACTTTTCCTATCTTCTTGATATTTACAAAGTACTCTATTTTTTTAAATAACAAACAATGGCAATGCAACAAATGCAATTTTATTCAGGGATTAGGTTCAAAGAGAAGTCATATGGCATGAGATTGGAGTGCAGGGTGTAACCGTCCTTGCAGAAATATCAAAAACGTACAAGGTAATATTTTCAGATACAATCCTTGATGACCTCACCGATCTTAAGAGAATATATTTGGGAAGCTGTTCGAGGAAATGGTGGGATCCCGAAAGAAATAAGGTGTGGTAGCTTCGAACACTGTTGTCGTGAAGGCTACCAAGTGTGCTGTGTTCAAGTGTGTAACATTCCATAAAGTGTACTTACCACTTAGTTGTACTCTTATATTTGTAAATTGAACAGATGTAATAATGTGTAGATGGATTTTTAAGTGCCATGTGGAGAGATCTATTGCAGATGTGCCTACAATCTTAAAAGAATGGCGTAATCCAAAACATGAAAGCACTATGTATACACACATGTGTACACACAGTAGCAACTTCAACACCTTTGGGATGCAGAGATATACAAGAGATACCCATGGTTCCTTGAATTTCCAAGTGGCAAATTTTCCAAGAGCGAGTACTCGGGCTTGTAAAAAGTAAAGAAATCAACCATGGTATTATGAACTATACAATTAGATATTTCACTTTAATTTAAATATTGTTTCTTATATCTTTTCGAATGGTGATTTCTATTATGAAGCCTAGAAGTCTATGTGACAAATCACATGTTCAAGGAGAAAAGGTAAAGGTCTTATGAAACTTGAAGGGGATGATGAAGATGAAGAGGATGATGATGATGATGAAGAGGATGATAAGATGAAGGGAGAAAAGTTCCAAAAAAGGATGCAACAAAAGGTAAAAGGAAAGTCGCTACAGGAAGAGGACGACTCTGATACCTCTTTATCAAAATATGACAAAAGTGATTCTGATGATAGCACACACAAGATTGAGGCAACCCCAAAAGTTGAAGAAGTTGGTCATGCAACAACACAAGCAGGGTACTCTTTTACTTGTGGTTCATTGGTATTATTGTTACATTGTTTGCATACTAACATAGATTAAGTTATGGATTCAAATAAGCTTGTCAAGAGGTGAAGTGCCAAATGCACCATTGCGACCAATTCATCCACGTAGCCTGGGTGACCTAACTCCAATCCAAATGAATTTGCGAGGTACAATTTTACTCATTGGTAATGATAAAGTAAATTAATTGTGTGATGTGTGCACTAACAAAATGTACGCTTTGTAGGAGTGTCTCACCATACCTCGGGGGGGTCACTCACAAAAAAAAGTGAATATCACGTGCATTCAACAGAAGCATAATTTTAATTTATGAAACTTACATAAATATATTTACATAAGGGTATGATTTAAAAAAAAATTAAAAAAATTTACAGATTCATAAAGAAAAGGGGATATTATATAGAATAAAAAATTCACAAATAAGGGATTTAAAATATAGGCCTTGAACGCACGCGATAGGGATATTTTACATATAGTGACCCCCCCCGAGCACCATACCACGACATTAGCCCTCGCTGATCCCAGGCGAACAGTAAAGTGCTAGTTCATCTACTGCCAACGTGGGAGACAGGACCTTTACTATTAAAGGTGTCAATACAAACATAGCCTGTGATTGTATTGTAGTGAGGTTGCCCATAGGAGGTTTTGTTTATGGTTTCCCCAATGACATTGTCCCACCATGGAATCTCTGCACATGTGAGTGATGAGATTATTTTCCCTTCATTAAGACCTTGTGTGTTGTTGTGCATATGTTGCATGTGTGTATGTCATGCTTACATTTTTTTGTATATCATTCTAATTAATGCCACATGTAGATGGAGAGGAGCATGCATTACTTAAGATTTGTGAGACCATCTTAGACGACAATGGCTCTATTATTGTCATCAATATTGTGTATCAAGTGGCAACCATTATAGCTCATGCCGAGCATTCTGGCTTCTCCTTGGACACTCGGTGAATGTGCAATGTACAATGTAGATTGGAAGGACCTTTGGACAAGAGGTAAGCAACACGAACCATAGAGGTTTCCATTGAGCATCACTTTTTGCTACAAAAAATCATATCATACTCTTGTGCAGATACATATCCTCATTTGCTATACCATCATGAGCATAGTTGGACAAAACCATACATAACCTTTCTCACCTGATTATATCATTTATCCTTACAACATGATGCACTTAGGTAGACACCCAAATGGGAAAGCATGGCGAGGTATGGAGTTAACACTTCATGTGCTCCTAAATAAGGGCCTTACAATTTTTTGGTGGAATTAAGAGATGTTTTCTTTGCAGGTGGATCTCAGTGTGGATCTGACCTTTGGGATAGCTTGTTGAGCCATCATGATGTAAAGCAAGGGCAAGTGTTAGTAGAGCTTTATGCTGGATGTGGAGATTATGCTATGGTAGCAAAACAATTAAGCATGAACATTGTTTGTATTGATCCCGATGAGGATGTAGTGGAGACTGCCTTGATGAAGATTTCATTGTAGTGCAGTAAACATATTTATTTGTGAATATTCAACTGACTGGGTCATGATCTTATTTGTAACAATTGTTTATGATTGTGTCAAGAAAAAAAGGGTGAGAGCAATGCACGTTGGGTTTTTGCAATGATGTTTATATATGTACAAACCAATAAAGAATCAACATTTTCTGTATTGTGTGGAAGAATAAGGTAGTGAAGTGTTTGTAAACTGGAGGATCTGTACACAAAACATGAGTTAAGTAGACTTTGTTGGGAAATGAGAAAGAAATATAGAGAGAGTAAGCAAAGAGAAGGACATAAAAAGTGAGAGAGAGAGAGAGAGAGAGAGAGAGAGAGAGAGAGAGAGAGAAGAGAAGGAAAGAGAGAGATGGAGGATAAAGAGAGTGAGCAAAGAAAGGGACGACAAGAGTGAGAGAGAAGGGTAGAGAGGAAAGATAGAGAGATATCTTGTCTTCTGATGAGGAGGTTCCTGAGCAAGCAAGAACAAAATGAGAAGTTTGAGAAAATGAGAGAGAGAGAGAGAGAGAGAGAGAGAGAGAGAGAGAGAGAGAGAGAGAGAGAGAGAGAGAGAAGGGTAGAGAGAGAGGGGTGGAGGTGAGAGTGAGCAAAGAGAAGTACTGCAAGAGTGAGAGACTCAGAGAGAGAGAGAGAGAGAGAGAGAGCAAAGAGAAGGGTAGAGAGAGAGAGAGGGGGAGGCAAGAGTGAGCAAAGAGAAGGACTGAAGAGTTAGCAAAGAGAAGGATAGAGAGAGAGAGAAGGAGAGCCAAGATAAGGATAGATCAAGAGTTAGCAAATACAAGGAAAGAGAGAGAGAGAGAGAGAGAGAGAGAGAGAGAGAGAGAGAGAGAGAGAGAGAGAGAGAGAGTGTAAAGAGAAGGATAGAGAGTCAAAATAAGAGAGAGAGAGAGAGAGAGAGAGAGAAGGATAGAGAGACTGAGCAACAAGATGGATAGAGAGAGAGATGAGGATATAGAGAGAGTGAAAGAGGGAAGGAGGATAGGAGGTAAGAGAAGGATAGAGAGGGAGAGAGAGAGATATAGAAGAGAGAAGAATAGAGAGAGTTAGAAAAGAGAAGGATAGAGAGAGAGAGAGAGAGGGATAGAGAGAGAGAGAGAGAGCCAAGAGAAAGATAGAGAGAGGGGTGATAGAGAGAGAGAGAGAGAGTAAAGAGAAGGATAGTATAGAAACAATTGTCACCAATGTTGAATCTTCATCAATCACTTCAATGTCTATGACTTTGTCATCCATGCACTTTGCAGCTTCGTGATCCATTGGTACCAACTCTCCATTGATGTAACGGGACCTGCTATACCAGAAGGACAAGATAAAATTTTGCGTTGCAATCATGTACTTCGCAACTACTGTCTTGCAATGTTACAATAGATATTGTCAAAACTTTACTCATCCATCCCTCATCAAGAAGTCTTGCTAAGAGGAATGTGTCCAAATCTTTGTAGACAAGCATGGTTCTTGCTATCTTCACTTGAAATAAGGTAAAAAGTTCCACAAACACAGTAATTGGTAGGTAAACAATAATTTTTACTACACGAGTTGGAATGCTCCCTTGTAGAGAGCGTTGCACATCCTTGAAAAGCTTGCTCTTTGCTAACTCCATTACTGAGGGGTCTGGGATAGGCCAGGCCATCCATGTAGTTCCACTTAGCTTGCAAAGGTAGCTCTTCCAAGCGGCCACAATTGTGTTTCTTGTTTAGCAGATGGTAGAAATGATCATAGTAAAAGATTCCTACATCTACAAGGCTTTTGTTGCTCCTTCCCTCATACTATAGCCAACCAATGTGTGCGTGAACTACATTCATAATTCCAATGATGCACTAAACTAGATCCCACTCCTCATATGATGAGGGGTACACATCTGCAACCATAGACGTGGACAATTTACATAGTTCAGTAGACCATTATGAGAAAATGAAAGATTGACAAGCGATAGATTAACTTACAGTTTGGTCTATGCGAGGGAAATTTTATGTCATATGGATTCTCAAGCACGCTCATTATGCATATATATATGCTGCACTAGGACTTCCTTTATGGTTGTCCTTCTAGCCTCTATCTTGAAGTCTTTCACTCTTCCTTTCCATGATGCCCTAAATGTATTCTTGTTGCTTGTCTTTCTTCTCTTCCTTGACTACATAAGGACCCATGTCCCCTTAGTGATTAGCACTTTAGTCCACTGATTTTGCATATTGAGAGAGTTGGATAAAAGTATAGCAAACACTGATGATCTTGGTCTCCTTGCCCTAGGAATTGAATCATCTATGATGGCATTAGTGGTGCAAAATCGGGATGATATAAAACGAGATTTGCTACCTATCTTTTCAAGAAGAAATGGAGTACAAAACGCTGAAGCTTCAAAAAATGGAGTGCAGCAGCAGAAGGTAGAGGAAATGAAAAGAGTGTGAGATATTGTTTAAGCCCAAGAGGAAGTTTGAGAGGGAGGGAATTTTTCCTCCTTTGTAAAGATGTGTATTTAACACATGGATTTGAATAGAAGTTTCCCTCCTTACAAAAGTGTAGGTGTGTTTAATGCATTCGGGTGTGATAAGTGTAGGTGTGTTTAATGCATTCGGGTGTGATAAGTGACTATCAAGTGTAAGTAGAGTATATTTTGAGGTGAAAAAGAAGAGTTTTTGGATTTAGAAAAAAGAAATAACCTATTTTTCAACGTAACGTTGCCTTCTTCCTGATTGGATGCGCTCTTTTTTCTCTCTCCACTAAAAGGCCCTACGAATGACGTCCAAAATGTCCTAATGATAATATTCCATCAAAATCATCAGCTTTAGTAATATAATAATAACCCTATACAATTCTAACAATAGGATCACTCTCCAACCCTCCCACAAACATATGAAAAGAAGTGCTCTCCATGTCAAGAAAAGCTCTTAGAAAACTAGCTCAGAAACACATAAGCTCTCAAAAAACCATCTCGCAAACATACAACAAACTAATGACAACAAATTCAAAGTCTAAACATGAATTCTATACATATTAGAATTTTTTTTAAAATTATACTCATTTTATAAAAATTATTATTATAAATAATATCATTAATACACAAAATCTAAAATTTGTGTTCAATAATTATACTATACAATAAATGCATGCATAACTACCTCTCATTTCATGATTATTCCATAACTAACTTCTATATAATGATTATTCCATAACTAATTCTTAGATAATGGTTATTCCATAACTAACTCTCATATAATGATTACACAACTTTTATATCTCTATCGTGATCCCAATTTAAGTTTTAACCTTTTTATCATCTCTTTTATGATTCCATCCATTTTTATTTCAAATAAAGAGTACATCCTTGTATTGCCCAATAATGCATGGGAGAATTTGAAAAGATTCAAAATGCAACATATGAGTATGTCTCATCATCATGGTCATTGTCATCATCATAATAATAAAGGTCTCTCCTTTATTACAAAGTCAACTCGTTGAAAGATAGCAAGTAGCAACTCCTCATCATTAGGAATGATGGAAGAAAATAATGTACTGCCTAACCCCTTAAGTACATGTTAAGTTGGCACACACAAGGAAGATGGACTACATTGAAAAGAAATTACATTGTACATCATGTAACATGTGTCATATGTATGTATGAATGAGTTGTCCTTAGTGATTTACACCCACTAAAGGCTTTCCCACTAATGGCGACAGTCGCCCTTAGTGGGCAAGCTTGCACACCACTAAGGACTGAGTGGAGAAGGCGACGGTCGCCCTTCGTGGTGGGCAAGCCTTGCCCACTAAAGGGCGATCGTCGCTCTTTAGTGGGGCTTGCCCACTAAGGGTGACCGATGCCGTGAGTGGGCAAGCCGGTTGCCCTTAGTGGGGCACCCACCCCCAACTTAAAACACACTCTCTCCCCCCTCCCAAATAACACAGTCCATGCACTCTCTCTCTCTCTCTCTCTCTCTCTCTCCCCCTCCAAATAACGCACTCTGTCCCCCCCTCCCAAGTAACGTGCTCCACGCTGTCTCTCTCTCTCTCTCTCTCTCTCTCTCTCTCTCTCTCTCTCTCTCTCTCTCTCTCTCTCTCTCTCTCTCTCCCAAATTCAAAACGCGCTCCCCTCCCTCCCCCCCCCCCAAAAAAAATAAAAATCAAAGTACTCTCTCCCTCCCCCCAAAACAAAACTCTCTTCCTCTCCCGCCCCAAACAAAACACGCTCTCTCTTTTCAAAACAACTTTCTTTTCCTTCCCAAAACAAAACGTTTTTTCTTTTCTTTTCCCTCTCCTTAAAAACAAAACTCTTTCCTTTTCTTTAAAAACACTCTCACACATGGCTGGCCACACAATGATGTATCCTTTGGTTTGATTTAACTTGTTGATATCACCATCTTCGAGGGGAAAAGGAAGAGGAACTTCACCCACTTCAACATCTTCTATCGACACACCAACATGACCATGTGCCAAAGCAATTCCATGGACAGTATCCACGGTGGGGTCTACATGCAAAATGGTCCTAGTAGCTATCCTGGTATCACTGAACATCAAGGATACTTGTGTCCCTTTTTGGAATTGGGGAGACACCATGAGGAGTAACACGGAAGGAGAATAAACAAGAAAGAAAGAGTCCTAAAAGATATAAGAAAGCAAAAGATAAAAATAGAGTAAAAAAGCAATGGATATAAATAGAGGTGATATAAATAGAGGGAAAGATATAAATAGATTTAAAAAAATATTAAATTGAAAAATAGGGTTTTAAAATTAGAGTTTTGAAAGAAGAGAAAGAAGGAACAAACAAAGAAGAAGAGAAAAAACAATGAAAAAAAAGAGGAGACAAAAAGGTATAGAGAGAGAGGAAAAAAGAGAGTGAAGAAAGAATTGGTGAGAGAGAGAAAGAGAGAAAGCTCGGCTACCAAGCGTGCTATGCTTAGGTGCATAACATTCCATAAAGCGTACTTACTACTTGGTTATACTCTTATATTTGTAAATTGAGCAGATGTAATAATGTGTAGATGGATTTGTAAGTGCTATGCAGAGAGATCTATTGTAGATGTGCCTACAATCAAAATAATACAAGAGATGCCCATTGTTCCTCGACTTTCCAAGTGGCAAATTTGTATACTCGGGCTGGTAAAGTAAAGCAATAAACCATGATATGAACTATACAATCAGATATTTCACTTTAATTTAAATATTGTTTATTATATCTTTTCGAATGGTGAATTCTATTATGAAGCCTTGAAGTCTACGTGACAAATCACATTTTCAAGGTAAAGGTAAAGGTCTTATGAAAGATGAAGGGGATGGTGAAGATGAAGAGGATGATAATGATGAAGGGAAAAAAGTGCCAAAAAAGGATACAACAAAGGAAAAAGGAAAGTCACTACAGGAAGAGGACGACTCTAATACCTCTCCATCAGAATATGACGAAAGCGATTCTGATGATAGCACATGCAAGATTGAGGCAACCCCAAAAGTTGAAGAAGTTGGTCATGCAGCAACACATGAAGGGCACTCTTTTACTTGTGGTTCATTGGTATTATTGTTACATTGTTTGCATATTAACATAGATTAAGTTATGGATTCAGAGATAAGATTGGCAAGAGGTGAAGCGCCAAAAATACACCATTGTGACCAATTCATACACCTAGCTTGGGTGACCTGACTCCAATCCAAATGAATTTGCCAGGTGTGATTTTACTCATTGGTAATGATAATGTAAAGTATTTGTGTGATGCATGCACTTACAAAATATATGATTTGTAGGAGTGTCTCGATGTACCACGACAGTAGTCCTCGGTGCTCCCAGCAAACATCAAAGTGCTAGTTTCTCTATCGTTATAGAAGCCTCGGCGCTAACAAGTGTAATAATCAATTGTGACCACATGTGAAATGATTGTAAAGGTGTCTTTTATATCCTGTAATAACAATTGATGTATAACTCTACTCAACATGGTGTGGCAGGTCATTATTCTACAAAGATGATGGCATATGTTGGGGATCCTTTGAAGATAGGCAATACACTTCTGAACCAGTAGTGCAACTGGAGCTAGAACATGTCTTTGATATGTTTCTAAAGGCCAACATGGGAGATATGACCTTTACTGTTAAAGGTGTCAATACAAACACAACGTGTGATCGTATTGTACCGAGGTTGCCCACAGAAGGTTATGTTTATGGTTTCCCCAATGACATTGTCCCACCATGGAATCTCTGCACATGTGAGTGATGAGATTATTTTCCCTTCATTAAGACCTTGTGTGTTGTTGTGCATATGTTGCATGTCTGTATGTCATGCTTACGTTTTTTATTTTTGTGTGTAGCTCATGCCAAGTGTTATGGCTTCTCCTTGGACACCTTGGTGAATGTGCAATGTACAACGCAGATTGGAAGAGCCTTTGGACAAGAGGTAAGCAACACTAACCATAGAGGTTTCCATTGAGCATCACTCTTTGCTACAAAAAATTATCTCATACTCTTGTGCAGATACATACCCTCGTCATTGCTACCTTCATGAACATAGTTGGACAAAACCATACACAACCTTTCTCACCTAATTTTATCATTGATAATTGCAACATGATGCACAGGGGTAAACGCCCAGATGGAACACCATGGCAAGGTATGGAGTTAACTCTTCATGTGCTCCTACATAAGGGCCTTACATTTTTTGGTGGAATTAAGAGAGATGTTTTCTTTGCAGGTGGATCATCTCAGTGTGGATATGACTTTTGGGATAGCTTGATGAGCCGTCATGTAAAGCAAGGGCAAGTGTTAGTAGAGCTTTATGCTAGATGTGGAGATTGTGCTATGGCAAATTAGGCACGAACATTGTTTGTATTGACTCCGATGAGGATGTAGTAGAGAGTGTCTTGATGAAGATTTCAGTGTAGTGCAATAAACATATTTTTTTGTGAATATTCAAGTGAATGGGTCATAATCTTATTTGTAATAATTTTTTATGATTGTTTCATGATCTTATGATTGTGTCAAGAGAAAGAGAGCGAGAGCAACACATGTTGGGGTTATGCAGCGATGTTTATATACGTACAAAGCAATAAAGAATCGACATTTTCTGTATTGTGTGGATGAATAAGGTAGTGAAGCATTTGTAGACTCGAGGATCTATATGCAAAACATGAGTTAAGTAAGCTTTGTTATTAGGAAATGCGAAAGAAATATAGAGAGAGTAAGCAAAGAGAAGGACAGAAAGAGAGAGAGAGAGAGAGAGAGAGGGAGAGAGAGGGAGAGAGAGAGAGAGAGCAAAGAGAAGGGAAGAGAGAGAGGGAGGATAAAGAAAGTGAGCAAAGAAAGGGACTGCAAGAGTGAGAGAGAAGGATAGAGAGGAAAGATAGAGAGAGATCTTGTCTTTTGAAGAGGTTCCTGAGCAAGCAAGAACAAAATCAGGAGTTTGAGAAAATGAGAGAGAGAGAGAGAGAGAGAGAGAGAGAGAGAGAGAGAGAGAGAGAGAGAGAGAGCAAAGAGAAGGGTAGAGAGAGAGGGGGGAGGGAGGCGAGAGTGAGCAAAGAGAAGGACTGAAAGAGTGAGAGACTCAGAGAGAGAGAGAGAGAGAGAGAGAGAGAGAGAGAAGGGTATAGAGAGAGAGGGAGGAGGCGAGAGTGAGCAAGAGAAGGATTAAAGAGTTAGCAAAGAGAAGGATAGAGATGGATAGAGAGAGAGAGAGAGAGAGAGAGAGAGAGAGAGAGAGAGAGAGAGAGAGAGAGAGAGAGAGAGAGAGAGCCAAGAAAAGGATATATATATATATATATATATATATATATATATAGAGAGAGAGAGAGAGAGAGAGAGAGAGAGAGAGAGAGCAAGAGTGAAAATAAGGCTAGAGAGAGGGATGAGGATAGAGATAAAGGGAGAGTAAAGAGAAGGATAGAGAGAGTGAGCAACAAGATGGATAGAGAGAGAAAGAGAGATGAGGATATAGAGAGGAAAAGAGTGAAGGAGGATAGGAGGTAAGAGAAGAATAGAGAGGGAGAGAGAGAGAGATACAGAAGAGAGAAGGATAGAGAGAGTTAGCAAAGAGAACAATGGAGAGAGAGAGAGAGTAAAGAGAAGGATAGAGAGAGTGGGCAAAGAGATGGATAGAGAGAGAGGGGGAGGATAGAGAGAGAGTGTAAAGAGAAGGATAGAGAGAGTGAGCAAAGAGATGGATAGAAAGAGATAGGAGGATATACAGAGCAAGAGAGGGAAGGGGCATAAGAGGTAAGAGAAAGATAGAGAGGGAGAGGAGGATACATAGAGCGAGAGAGGGAAGGAGGATAGGAGGTAAGAGAAGGATAGAGAGGGAGGGTGGGCGAGTGAAAGGGAGGGATGGAGGGTGGGAGAGTGAAAAGGAGGGATAGAAATGGATGGTGGTAATAGAAGAGAGAGAGAGTGTTAGGAAAGAGAGACAAGGATAGAGCGAGAGAGGGAGGGTGGGAGAGGGAAAGGGAGGGAAGAGAGAGGGGGAGGGAAGAGGGTGGAAGAAGGAGAGAGAGGGAGGGTGGGAGAAGGAGAGAGGAGGATCTCCTAGAGAGAGTGAGGCACGGAGGAGAGAGAGTGGGGGAGGGAAGAGGGTGGGAGAAGGAGAGGGTGGTGTGGGCTGGGCACTGGTGAGCGAAGATGGTGGTGGCAATAGTTAGAGAGAGGTTGTTCAAGTAGAGAGAGAGGGAAGCCAAGAAAAGCTCGCTCGATGATGACCATCCCCTCCATTGTGAGTGAGCTAGAAAAATTGGTGATTTTGATGCTTTTGTAAAAACATGGAATGTTAAAGGATCTTCCTCAACTTGATTAACCACCATGATATATTTGTGAAAGATAGATCCTTGGCAAACTTTCTCGCCAACCTTTCCCAAAGAATGTCGTTGTAAATGTAGGCAATAAGAGCTGATCACAAATAATTGCAGTTGATGTGTGAGGACTACTTCTTTGGGAGGAAACTTATACCTTGTTACATTGCTTGATGACTATAGCAAGTATGGTGGTCTGAAATAACAATCAGAGGTATTTTCTCATTTTCATCACTTTGTTGTTGCTATGGTTGAAAATAAAACTTGCTTAGATATTCAAACTATCTGTTTAGACAAAGAGTGGAGAATATATGTCTAATGCATTCAAAGCTCTTTTTTGTAACAATAAAGTATTAAGCATTAATGTACAACTCCTTATACACCACAGCAAAATGGTATTTCTAGAAGATGAAACAGGAATCTCATGGAGATGGTTAGATGCATGATTAAAAGTCAGTAGCTTCCACACAAGTAGTTCTTCTTTCTACCTATGTGCTAAATTGGTGTCCCATGAAATCTTTGAATACTATCACTCCTTATTGTTAAGAAATCAAGCATGTTTGAGCTCATGGTGGATCAAGGCATATGAGAAACATGATTAAGCATATCAATTAAGATAACACAAAATGTAATTAAGCTAATAAAAAGATAATGATTAATGATTAAGCACAAACCCACATAACCGCATTGCATTAGAGTTGATCTAGGTACATCTTTTATAGCTCTCATGGAGCTCCCAATCCATGCTTTGTGTGTGCCCTAGTGCCAACCATGTGTCCATAAATGCTCACAATATATGTGCCTCCTTGCACTTTCCATGTGCTACCTTTTTGACCTTTGACTTCACATTTTACAAATGACCATACAAATCAATATTTTTCAATGTACCCTTAGTCTATTCCTCAGTCTATTCCTCTTTCTAATGTGCATGCTCCTCCCAAGCATTGTGTGTGTGTGAGTTCCATTGTGAGTGAGCTAATAGCCCATGGGTTGAACTATGGATGAAGTAGGTAATCTCATGGAGGATGATGATGATGATGGATTGATGAGAGGCCTATGGGTGGGGCATATATTGGGGCCAGTAGATCGCAGAAGATGGGGTATATTAGGGATCAGTCTCATGGCAAGGGTTGGGTTTTTCTCCTAGGGATTCGTTTTATCACCCAAATTTCCAAAAGAGTGTGCCTCATCAGCTTATAGATCTTTTTCTCTAGAAGACTAGGGCCCACCCTATTGCCTTTAAGGAATTCTAGGTCATCCACTTTATCTATAGGCTTATTGCTTTAGAAAAAGACACAAGTCTCTAATGGAAATGGCTTTGGAAAAAGGCATAAGTCTCTTATGCCTTGTTGATGAAAATGTCTTGTAGATAAGCCACATGGCTAGTGGGAATAGTGATATCTCTAATGTGGCAAGAGCTTACTCGAAGTTGGAAATGAAATGGCTTAGTCGAAGAAGAAGAAGGTGATGAGGGCTAGTTAATGCACAGTGTTGATGTTGTGGGCTAAGATGGTGTGCAAGGTGGGGTTTGAGATAGTCAAATAAAAAGAAGGAGATGGATTGGTCAAAGATAGAAAGAAGTAGATGGATTGGTCAAAAAGGAAGAAGGTGGCAAAAGCTCATTGTCACATGGTGTTGATGCATGCCAAGATGGTGTGGAAGGTGGGGGGGTCGAGAAAGGGTCCGATAAAAAGAATTGAAGAAATACAAGGCTAGATTATGGTTGATGAGGGTAATGGTATCCTTAGGGGATTGAGTATTGGTTGGTAACGTGTCAACTTTAGTTGCCCATGAAGAGAGAAGCATATACAACTTCTTTTGTCACACTCTTTCAAGGGGGTATCATTCGAGGAAATAGTTTCCATCTTATGGATTTCTATGTGTGCTTGGGTGTGATGAGGAGATCTTGATTAGATACTTTTCTTGAGTGCTCCACTTGCCCATGGCTTATTATACTCCTCATGGCTTGCTTGTACCCCTCATAGAAATTTTTTAGGGCTTTGGTTGTTGCTATGAGGGTGTCTTTACACTCCTTTGTATTTTTTTTAGCCTCACAAATGTCTTGGGCTTCTTCGATTTTAGCTTTCTTGAGCTTATCTAGGAGTTGATATCTTTGGGCACATCATCATGGGCTGGGATACAACAATCTTGACTGCTTCTAGTTCTTGGTATTGTAGCCAAAGCGAATCCATGTCCTACTTGTTTATTAAGTTAGCTCCTCAGTCCTTCATAAAAATGTGTGAATCTGGACACATGAGCTTACAGATGTGAGCCTAGATATGTGAATCATGAGCCTAGACATATGAACCTATAGACATGAGCCTAGAGGTAGGTATACCTTATATACTACTAACCAATTATTACAATCATAAAGGGAAAATTCTTGTCCTTCGCAAATTATTAGGAAATTAAGTATACTTATAACCTAGGAAGGGCACACCAACCCTATCATAGGCCTTGTTCCTTGATTTTTATGCCCTAGATAGACCGATTTTATACTAGGGAAGGATGTGAGCCGAGTTCATATAAAAAAGACATGGGCATGCATGAACCTAGACACGTAAATCTACATACATGAACCTAGACATATGACCCTAAATACATGAGTCTAGAGGTGTAAACTTAGATACATGAACCTCAACACATGATCCTAGAGATGTGTGAGCCTAGAGATGTGAACATTCATATGTGATTCTAGACATGTGAGCATACAAGTGCGAACCTAGACACATGAAACTACATACGTTAACTTGGACAAGTGAACCTACATACGTGAACTTGGACACATGAACCTATCTGTTTACATGAACCTAGTTTACGTATGAAACTCGAGACATAAACCTACATATATAAACCTAGATACATGAGCCTAGAGACATGAAACTACATACATGAACTTGGACACGTTGTGAGGGGAATCATGACCCCTCCCAAACAGGGCATGTAGATAAGTGAAAAACATGTAAGAGGGTATGTGATCAATCCAAATAATGAAAAACCACGTGGTGGCTAAATGGATAAGAGTGCATGCGTAAAATCAAAATAGAAAGAGGATGGCACGACCATGATGGGAGAAGGGCGGTGCATCTTCTGGAAGGAAGGCAAACGGTGATATTTTTTATGAGAGAGAGACACGAGGTGATGAAGAAAAACCACGAGAGAGCGAAGATTTAATCTGTAGTGTAGGGAGTCTCCTGCAGTTCAATATTCTTGATTAGGTTGGCAGGTTGGTGATTCTGTAGAATTTGAAGATGTTGAAGGTCATGAAAAATAGCACATAGTGAATAGGCTACTTGGGTCAAAGCAGAGGATGGTGTGCTATGGACCATAGTCAACAAGGAGGTGAGTACCCTTGGGCTTCTTGGAAGCACCTCTGTTAGACACTTGATCTAGATTAGATCCACCTCGTTTTCTATCAACCGAGTGCTAAATCTTGTTAAGCTTGAACTTGTGGGTCTGTCAGTGGAGGGTCCTAAAGTTTTCTTTATTCTTTCTTTTATTATCTGTCCCAGACCTTAGGGATGTTGAGGCATTGTGTTTTTATTTATCTGAAGCATATAGTGAGCTTGGATTTTAATCCTTTGTCTTGCTGTTTTTATTGTGATGAAGTTGTTGTTTTCTTTGAATTCTGGTAATGAAGCTTCTGTACGTGCTAGTCTGAATGATTGGGTAGTTTCCTTCTGAGTTAGAATAGATTGAAGAGGTGCAGGATCATTTATGTGTCAGCTAGACCTCAGAAAAGTCAACTCATAGTTTAGGGATCTTTTTCTGACTTCTTTTTGCTTGAGAAAAATGTGTATGGGTCAGAGCTGACAGTTTGGTCTGTCAACAATCGGGTGACATAAGACCTTGTAGTCTGATGGGCTGTGGCAACTCTGAGTCAAAAAGTCAGACTAGATCAATCTAGAGGTGGTTAGAGGAGGGTCAGCAGGGCATTCAGGTAGTACGTAGGGATGTGGGTATAATTTCTATTGATGGTTTGAAGACATCTTGGAGATTTGGAGGATAGATTTCTATCTAAGAAGCAAAAATAGGATTTTGGAGGCAGAATACACCCTTTGTGAATCAGCTAAAAGTGGATGAGGTCATATGGGTGTCAGCCATGGTTAAGAGAGGCTAATATATGTGTGATCAGAGCTTTTGGTGACTTCTACTGACTTGGGAGATTAGATTGAGGTGCTGACTGGGTCAGAAATGGAGGTTGGGAGGGTATAGAAGTGTCCTATTGAGTGGTACCATTGGAGCTGGGATACTAGCATCCCCCAGTTCTGATCCTTTTACTTTTGTTCCTTGTGTGCCTGCTGGTGGTGTATAGAGGTCATCATCCCCAGAGGCCACACATTGTTTTGGTGCCCCCACGGAGGATCAAAAAGGCTCTGATTTAGGTAATCCATCTCAGGTTTGCCTCAAGCCTTAGTAAGCATGGAGAATGTTTTGTATTTCATGGTGATGGGCATGAGAATGTCCATGCATTTGTTCAATATATTGACAACAAAAGCAGTTTGGAAAATGATAGGAGGAAAGCACTCTTTCTTACACAAGGTTTGAAGGAGTATCATCTTTTGTGGTGGAGAGACTTGCATGCTGAGATCAAATGCAGTTGGAGGCTTCTATCCAAAGCTCTCATGTGTAGGTTTGAAGTTAGTAATGATGAGTATGCAGCATGGTTGGATGTGGAAGACTTGATCAGGAGGATGGGGAACCTATCACAGCGTGTGACTTTGTAATCAGATTTGAGGAGCTTTGGTTTTAATATATTTCTTTCTTTGATGAGATGGACCATGTGCATGAGATGCTTTAATTGGTTAGCTTCATTCAAAGTTTGAATGACAAGTTGTAGGACATGGTGTTACATCAATAATGTCGTACATATGCAAAGGCAATACATCAAAGTTACCAAGAGCAAGTAGACTTGAAGAGGAAAAAGCATGTTGGAAGACCAAGCCTAAATGTTGAACATGAACAAAGGGTTTTTCTTGAGTAGAAGTAGGTGACTGAGGATAAAGGAACTGGTGAGATTAAAGATCTTGTAGTGTGTAGGTCCACATATCTAACAAAAGATAGTGAATTAGTAGTCACATAAACGCTTCAAATGCATGTTTTAAGTATGAAGATATGTTTGATGGTGGATTTCATGGTCTACTAGATGAATATGAAGATGATGAGGTTGCATGCAAGGAGTTAAGTGAGTTGTAGGTTCCTACTATGTGTGATGACATGCATGAGCGCACAGGTGAATTTGATGCCAACACACAAGATGAGGAAATTGACCAAGACGGATATAATTCTAGATGAGGCATTTCAGGACTTGGTAGCATATGAAATCAAGGGGAAGACATCTCCATGTGATGATACTCAGGGATATGAAGCGGGAGGTTCTAGTGATGATGACGGCCTTCTAGATGAAGTTTTAGATGATCTTTTATTTTTAGATGCACATAGAAAAGAGTATGCGAGCTCTAAGGCTTGTGATTCTGGAGAGGCTACTCATCAGACTATGGCTCAGATTCATGCTTTTTATCACTGTCAAAACTGCCTTTTTTGATGATACAAAAGATGACGATGCTAGCATGGTGCAGCCGTTTAGCAAGGGCAGAACCCTATTGTTGAAGACAATGTGCTTTTTTTAATCCAAATGGCTAGATCAGGTCAACCAGATGGTTGTCGAGGCTAGCAGAGAGAGACATGAGAGGTGACAAAAAAAAACCACCACAGAGCAAAGATTAAATTTGCAGTGGAGGAAGTCTTTTGCAATTCAATATTCTTGATTGGGTTGGTAGGTTGGTGATTCTACAGAATTTGAAGATGTTGAAGGTTATTCAAAATAGCGCAGAGTGAATAGGCTATTTGGGTCAGAGAAGAGGATGGGCTAGGGACCAGAGTCGAAAAGGAGGTGAGTACCCTTGGGCTTCTGGGGGGAACACCTCTATTAGTCACTTGATCCCAGATTAGATCTACCTCAACTACAATTGTTTTCTATCAGCTCAGTGCAGAACCTGTCAGTGGAGGGTCCTGAAGTTTTCTTGAGTCTTTCTTAGATGTTATCTGTGAGCCCTAGACCTCAAGGATGTTGAGGCACTGTGTTTTTATTTATCTTAAGCAGATTGTGATGAAGTTGTTGTTTTCTTTGAATTCATGGTAATGAAGCTTCTGTATGTGCCAGTCTGATGACTGGGTAGTTTCCTTCTGAGCTAATATAGATTGAAGAGGTGCAGGATCATTTATGTGTCAACTAGACCGCAGAACACTTAGTTCATAGTGTAGGGATCTTTTTCTGACTTCTTTGTGCTTGAGAGAAGTGTGTATGGATCAGAGCTAACAGTTTGGTCTGTCAACAATTAGGTGACATAAGACCTTGTAGTGTCTGACGGGCTTCTTCTGCACCGCTCTGAGTCATCAACCAGATGTCCAAAAGGTTGGATCCATGTATAAATAGTGTATTCTGAGAGTCTAGAGGAGTCAGTTAACACAGAGGAAAGAATACTTGAATTAGCTATCAAAAGAGTTAAATGATCGGATGTAGTCTGTTTCTAAGGTAGCTGTGAGTTGTCTGTTTTGTCAGTGACATGTTTATAAAGCCAAAACTATGTTAGGTTTAAGTGGCTCGAGGGTTTAGTGCGGCAACCCAGAGCCCGAGCACCGTATGGTCAGCACCCTCTAGGATAGTGCTTCACTCATAGGCCGCTTCCTTGGTCCCTCATCCACTATACCGGAAGCTCACCACATTTAAATGGTCAAGACCTCGGCCGACCTTGCTATGCGAGACGTCCCCCTCCTTTGACTCTCCGTTTAGCAGTTGCAACTTTAACAGATAGGTCTCCACGACCTCAATCACAAGACGATCAAAATGCTTTCCCAGCATTCTTGACATAAAACAGTCATTTAAAAATAGATTTCACATACAAATACAGTTCCAACAATATTTCCATCTTTTCTCATTACTCCGCATCCTTTCACATTAGTCCCCATCTTTTCTCATCTTACCACAATTTTATTTTCTTCATCGATCCCTATCACATCACATCATTCCCACATCAAATCACATCCAATCGCATCATCCACACATCAATCCACATCAACCACATCAATCCACATCATCCATACATCCATCCACATCAATCCACATCAATCCACATCATCCATACATCCATACATCCATCCACATCAATCCACATCATCCATACATCCATCCACATAAATCCACATTATCCACACATCCATCCACATCTTTCATACATACATCCACATCAATCCACACGTCAATCCACATTATCCATACATCCATCCACCTCAATCCACATTATCCACACATCCATTCACATCATCCACATCATCCATACATCAATCCACATTCATTTCATAAGTATTCCCATTCTCATCTAATCACATCTTTTTCTATCTCATCACTTACTTCCTCATTTAACCTCATCAGGTCTCATCCACTTGCATCTACCCGCACATCAATCCACATTACCCACACATCAATCCACATTCATTTCATAAGTATTCCCATTCTCATCTAATCACATCTTTTTCTATCTCATCACTTACTTCCTCATTTAACCTCATCAGGTCTCATCCACTTGCATCTACCCATACATCTCATCACTTCACCACTTATCGTTCATTCACATCCCGATTCACATCACATCACATCCATTCACATCCCTTATCATTCATTCACATCCTGATTCACATACTAACACATTCATTCACATCCTATATCATTCATTCACATCCCGATTCACATGCTAACACATTCATTCACATCTTATATCATTCATTCACATCCCTATTCACATGTTTACATCCTGATTCACATGCTATCACATTCATTCACATCCCTTATCATTCATTCACATCCCGATTCACATGTTTACATCGTGATTCACATGCTATCACATTCGTTCACATCCCTTATCATTCACATCTCGATTCACATGTTTACATCGTGATTCACATGCTATCACATTTGTTCACATCCCTTATCATTCATTCACATCCCTTATCATTCATATCTATCCAATTTACATCACATCTCATTGCCTCAATTCTCGTTTCATATCCATCACATTTACATCCACATGTATCCTCCCACATACATCCACATCCATACTTATCACATACATCCACTTCTATCCTTTCACATACATCCACATCCATACTTATCACATACATCCACTTCTATCCTTTCACATACATCCACATCCATACTTATCACATACAATTGACTTTTTATCTGATTCGCATCACATCTATCCATCCATTCATTCACATTTATCTGATTCACATCACATCTATCCATCTATTCATTCTTTTATAAAAATCAACTTCAGTGGGAATAACACTTTTATAAAAATCCCTTTATACATCTTTATATGCATAAATTCAATTTTAAGGAAAATAACACTCTCACATCTTTCTATGCATAAAATCAAAATAGATGAGATTAACTCTTTTGAAATAAAAATAAATTCTTTATGCATCTTTCTATGCATAAAATCAAAATTGATAAGAATAACTCTTTTGAAATTAAAAATAAATTCTTTATGCATCTTTCTATGCATAAAATCAAAATTGATGAGAATAACTCTTTTGAAATTAAAAATAATTTCTTTATGCATCTTTCTATGCATAAAATCAAAATTGATGAGAATAACTCTTTTGAATTAAAAATAAATTCTTTATTCATCTTTCTATGCATAAAATCAAAATTGATGAGAATAACTCTTTTGAAATAAAAAAATAAATTCTTTATGCATCTTTCTATGCATAAAATCAAAATTGATGAGAATAACTCTTTTGAAATAAAAATAAATCCTTTATGCATCTTTCTATGCAAAAAATGAAAATTGATGAGAATAACTCTTTTGAAATAAAAATAAATCCTTTATGCATCTTTCTATGCATAAAATCAAAATTGATGAGAATAACTCTTTTGAAATAAAAATAAATCCTTTATGCATCTTTCTATGCATAAAATCAAAATTGATGAGAATAACTCTTTTGAAATAAAAAAATAAATTCTTTATGCATCTTTCTATGCATAAAATAAAAATTGATGAGAATAAATCTTTAGAAATAAAAATAAATTCTTTATGCATCTTTCTATTATGCATAAAATCAAAATTGATGAGAATAACTCTTTTGAAATAAAAATAAATTCTTTATGCATCTTTCTATGCATAAAATCAAAATTGATGAAAGTAACGCTTTTATAATAAAAAAATTTCAATATGCATCTTTCTATGCATAGAATTTAATTTTAATAGAAATAACACTTTTATAATAAAAATATTTCTACTATGCATTTTTCTATGCATAGAATGAAAATAACACTTTTAGAATACACAAACGATGGGGATTACTCTTTTTGAATAATAAAAGATAAAACTTATTTCACAAAATTTAAGAAAATTTTGCCATAACCTCCTTTGTATGGCTGACCATTTTTCAAATTTTCCTATTCTTAAGTTACTTAAAAATTATCCCCAAATGATTTAAAGCATTCTAAACTAATCAAATTCCACTTTTAAAAGAGAAACAATATGAAAAGTTTAATTCCAACAATTAGATTACTTATCTAGGATAAAGAAGGGATGAATTTAAGAAGAAGATAGGGGGAAAGCCTCTCTAGCGGATAAAGAAAGGATGAATTTAAGAAGAAGAGAGGGGGAAAGCCTCTCCAGCAAGGCCTAGCATCATTTTACATTTAAAAACAAAACAAAAATTAGAAAACCATTAAAAGGAATAAGAAAAAGTAGGATTTCTAGCTTACATGAATTTCTGGGAGCTTTCCTTTGGCTTGATGGTTCGAGGGATCTTCTCTTGTTTGCAACAAGAGTGGCCACCAATTCTTTAGAAGAGGGAATGGTCAAAAACTAATGAATTATTAATAAATTCATAGTTTTTGGCTCTCGGGAGGAGTAGGGTAATTGTGCATAAAACACTATTAACCATTTACAAAAGGGGAGGCTTCATTTATAGGAAAAAGTGAGCCTCTAACCAAGCAAACTGATTCTAGAATTTTCCAGATCAGTTTGGTCAATTTTTGACCATTTTTAGGTCAGTTTAGCTTACTTTTTGGATCTAGTTGAAGTAGGAGAGAGGAGAGATGAAAATATCTCATTATTTGTGAGTTTAAAACTCAACCACACATGTGAAATAGGCGCCTCCTTCATGAGGGGAATTCCCCCACACCGAGGTGTCAAAAATGCATCATTTCTCTAAATATCTCTTCTTTTTTTAACTAATATCCTTGTCCTTAGTCAACTCTTCATCTTATGTGAGTATTTACTCATTTTTGGGGGGATTTTCTTTATTTCTTCAATTTATCTCCTCCCTACATTTGGATGAATCTGATTGGCCTCTCAGAACCTTAATTTAAATTTTTTCAAAAATTTGGACCCTTAGGATAAGGCCTTTTAAACAGATTATAATTGATTTCTAATGCACCTTCTGAAAATCTTTTTGAACTTCTGTTTCGGGGGAATTTATTTTAATAAGAAGAGATATTTTTTCATCCAAAAATATCTAAAAATTGAATAATCTCTCTCTAGAATATTTTCTCTCTCTAAGCCAAAACATGGTAAAACATGATCTTTCTTTTATTTCAGAGAGGGGAATAATTATAAGATCAGAAGGGGAGGTTCTTACACCTGCACACCTCAAAAGCTGGAGGGAGGAATCTTACAGAGTTGGGATTTTAGCATCCCCCAATTCTAATCTCTTTATTTTTATTCCTTGTGTGCCTATTGGTGGTGTATAGAGGACATCATCCAGATGCCACACAACGTGAACCTACATACATGAACTTGGACACGTCAACTTGCATGGCTTGTTCATAAAAAAATGGCATGAGCCTATAGGTGTGAACCTGGACACGTGGACCTGTATACATGAACCTGGATGCATGAGCCTAGAGATGTGAGTCTAGAGGCATGAACCTAGACACTTGAGCTTAGAGATATGAACCTTCATATATGATCCTAGACACGTGAACCTATAGATGTGAGCCTAGAAAAAATAAAAACAAAAAAAACTTGTTTAAAACCATTCTCAAACCTCATCTTATGTGAACCTTATATAGACTAATTATAGCACATCAAACCACACCTCCTTAAACCTGTCAAGCCTTCAGTCCAAACAAATGATCAGCACTTTCAATAGAGTGCTCCTCTATTAAGAAGGCTAGAATCCTTCCAATCCACCTCAAAGCGAGGAGCTTTGGGAAGAAATAAGCCAACAAAACACATCCTGATGTGAGTGGAGGAAAAATGGAACACCTAGAAATAGGAGCTGCCATGGTCCTCTAAACTCTGCGTTCACCAACTGGCGCTATAAACAATGCCTTAAATTTTATAAAGAAGGCATTTATCACCACCCTATCTTTGGAGTAGAATCAAGACTAGGAATCTCAAGGCCAGCTCCCACAGGAAGCGGTTAAACCATGTCAGATGCCACAATGTTTGGTGTCAGTCCTGAGTTTGGTTTATCTTGAGCCATGACGACTATGTAAACAACCCAAAAATTGTAGTTAACATCAAATGGTACATGTCCCTTTTGATGTACCCAAGGACAAGTGAGTCCCGCTCTCCATGAGCACCCACTATAGAAGTGCTTTTACCACCCATGGAACCAAGTTCCAATTCTTCTTCATATGGACGAGGAACAGGAAACATGAGGAAGGGTAAACAACCACCAATGTTAGGGACTACCTCCTCACAAAGAGAACCATAAGGACCTTCAATGAATGGGTCCTCATCCCACAGTGAGCTTTTTGTAGCCTCAAAGCCACGCCAATGGTGGAGGACAAGTGCCATTGGAATCCATGAAACCCAACCTCATAGGGCAAGAGATAACGTATCTTGAAAATAGAGGTCTCACCATCATCCACCTCCTTATATTTCATTACCATCATATAAATACGTCGAAGACATGTAGATAGCATTTAAAATGGGAAGGGAGGTTGCAACTAACCTAACACCTAGAGGCTTAGAGTTGGGCAAAACCAAGCCAATCCACATCTCAAAGATGATGACTAAATTTGATGGAACTGGAGATCCCATTCAATACATGGGACAAATTAATAATTCCACCAAGATCTATTCAGGTCAGTCCACTTGAAAACAATAGCTAATCAATTTTGACTTTGGACGGCTTAGACCAAGTTAAAGAGCTCAATGTCAGCTTTCTGATGAGCCTTAGAGCGCCTTCATCGGATATACGGTTTAAGAGATACGAGCCTCTAGACAGGGGTGTTTTTTTTAAAATGACGTGAGGTCTTAAGGGATGACCCTTAATCTGTGAAAGGCTTGGCCGTGAAACTTTGGGTGAAAGGCTTGGCTGTGAAACTTCGCCGTGAAATGCTTTCCGTGAAATGGGGTAATTCCTTCAAATGGAATTCTATGAAGGGTAATTCCGTGAAATGGAATTCCATGAAGATTAATTTCGTGAAGAGTAATTTCGTGAAATGTAATTCCGTGAAATGGAATTCCGTATGAAGGGTAATTTCGTGAAATGGAATTCTATGGAAATGGTAATTCCGTGAAATGAAATTCCGTAAGAGTAATTCTATGAAATGGAATTCCATAAAATGGAATTCCGTGAAGGGTAATGCCGTGAAATGGAATTCCGTGAAGAGTAATTATGTGAAATGGAATTCCGTGAAGGGCCCTGAATTTCGTGAAGGGTAATTCCATGAAATGGCTTGAAAGGCTTGTCTCACACGTTTTTTTTTTCAAATTTTTGATTTTTTGAAATGTTTTTTAAATTTTTGAAAAAAAAATTCTTGAATTTTTTATTTTTATTTTTTGAATTTTTTTTTTGGAATTTTTGAAAATTTTTGGGAGTCTAGTGGGAAATACGAATTTCCTTGTTTGGGGGGGATATTTTTTGAATTTAAATTTAAGGAGATATTAGCATTTTCCCAAAAAGGTATCTAGGAATAAAAAAAGTCAACCTTTTTATGACACCCCTTACACCCTTCATAAATGACCCCCCAAAATGGGCAATTTGACAGCTCATGAGCATCTACTCGTTGAATGCTCATTAGCCTTAATGAGTTATGTAAAAAAGCGATTAGAAATTAATAAAAGATTAATCCTTTCAGGGTGAAAGCATGGTACAGTGTACCCGTGTTTTTCGTAAAAATTTGACAGATACTAAGACTACTTTTAGTACTAAATAAAGATCCATGGCAAGAAAATTTAGAACTCAAAAATAGAGATTATCGCGCAATTCAAAAAATTTTAGACGTGCATGGTAGTTCGCTTCGACTTCGTTGAGTGCTCGATCTTTC
Source organism: Cibotium barometz (assembly GCF_041138505.1). NCBI lineage: Eukaryota > Viridiplantae > Streptophyta > Polypodiopsida > Cyatheales > Cibotiaceae > Cibotium > Cibotium barometz. The sequence goes on from NC_141074.1 coordinate 10,937,175, forward strand.
CCGATTTGCATGATTCTCGTTTCTCAGAAGCTCTCTCCTACATCGGATGGAGCGGCATCTCAATTTAAGGTAGCATGACCATTTTACTTCATTGCAAGGTGTGTGTTGGTATGTGTTACTACTATGTTAGTACTCTGTGTTAGTATGTGGAAGTACTCTGTGCTAGTCTGTGTTAGTTTGTGTTAGTTCTCTGTGTACTATGCTAGTACTATATGTAAGTAATATGTTAGTCTGTGTTGCTCTGTGTTAGTACTATGTTAGTACTCTTATGTTAGTACTCTATGTTAGTCTGTGATAGTACTCTGTGCTAGTCCATGTTAGTACTATGTTAGTACTTTGTGTTAGTTTGTGTTAGTACTATGTTATTACTCTGTGTTAGTTTGTGTTATTACTCTGTGTTAGTACTATGTTATTACTCTGTGTTAGTTTGTGTTAGTACTATGTTAGTCTGTGTTGCTATGTGTTAGTACTATGTTAGTACTCTGTGTTGCTATGTGTTAGTACTATGTGTTAGTCTGTGGTAGTACTCTGTGTTAGTTTGTGTTAGTCTGTGGTAGCACTCTATGCTAGTCTGTGTTAGTCTGTGTTAGTACTATGTTAGTACTTTGTGTTAGTTTGTGTTAGTACTATTTTAGCATAGTCTCTGTATGTAAAAACTCAGTATTGTTTTGTGTTAGCCTGTGGTAGTACTCTGTGTTAGTACTCTGTTAGTACTCTGTGTTTGTGTTAGTTTGTGTTAGTTTGTGTTAGTTTGTGTTAGTCTTGTGGTAGTACTCTGTGCTAGTCTATGTTAGTACTATGTTAGTACTCTGTGTTAGTACTATTTTAGCACAGTCTCTATATGTAAAAAATCAGTATTGTTCTGCAATCAACAAAATTTTATGGTTTTGGTTATTATAGGTACTATTCACTAGCCAACAGTCCAATGCTATCAAACTACTTTGGTACTGGGCATGGTAAGGGATAGCATGATGGTGCCGGTGCTCTGATAAAAAAGTTGAAATTGGATGCAAATGGTGCTAAGCTACAAAATGCCCATGATGTTGTTGAATGGTTGACTTGGAAGATGGGAGATGATGGAAAGCAAAGGCTTTTTGTGGAGGTGAAGATCAATGATGTCAATAGGAGCAACGCATACGCATACCAAACACTCAAAGGTACTCGTAAAACACATTGTGTGTTGGGATTCAGTCGTAAAGACCCTACACAAGTTCTGTTTCAAAGTTTTTTATGCTTTTGTTCCTTCTGTGTTGATGAATCTTGGGACAAGTGCATTAATCTAAGCCATGTACAACCATGGAAGTTGCATAAGCTAGAGCCTGATAGAGAGGACAATAATACAATAGTTGTGGAGGAGAAGGATGACATTGTCTACTTGGAGCAGTAGGACCAATTAGCTGATATGTTGGAGGTTGGAGACCACCTAGCAGTGCTAAAGTCTCCTATGAACAAAGACAATGAGGATTACTACATTGTGCTATAACACCATATTAGATAATTTGGGAAAAATCCCATTCCCATTTGAACAATGGGATCATGGTGAACATATCCAAGCTTTTGTCAAAACCCCATCATGTGACATATCATTGGAAAGATCTTGAAGAGTAGGATCTAAATCTATAATGTCCGATAAATTTGGAGTTAATATGCTCAAGATATGGCCAAAACTATGTTGAAAAGGTAATTCCCAAAGTATGAGATTTTTCCCAAATTATCTAATATTGTCTTCTATGCAAACAAGGCAAGACAGTCCTCTCAGAGCAAGTGAAGGATGGTTGGGGTAATGTTTTCAACATTGGAGATGTAGTGGTGCATGGTATCTATTATGCTAAATTGCCACAATGTAAAAATAGTTATGCCTTACTAAGGGAAGCACCTACAATTATGTTGCATGAATGCTGATGCAATACTTGCAATAAAGTTCCCAATAATGTTACAAGAAAAGCACAAGGTCAAAGGGTACACAGCAGTTTATCGTGTCCCTCCGAAGGTGCATGAACACATCCTAGGTAATGTCTCACTCCTTAATTCCTAGGTAACGCTGAAGAAGGTCGCTTGAGGGACAAGATTGGCAAGCTGGCTGCCTACATGGTTGACCTGCTTAACCACATCAAAGAGCTTAGGAATAGTGAAGCGACGGTTTTCCAGCATGAGAGCGAACTAGGACACATTGACCCCTTGTAATAATGGTCTCGTGTACTGTTTCAACTTGTTTTTTCTAATATCATATTCTTCTCCGCGTTTTTTAAAATGTCTAAATCCTAAATATGAGACCAAATTATTTCTTTGCTATTAATTAATTAGTTGAGAGAAAAGGGTTTAGGGTTTAGTTTGACGCATGGTAGTGAGCAAATTTTCTCGAAGGCCTTCTCTCCTATAAAGGAATGCAATTTCATCTCTACAGCCTCACTATTCAGCTTGCCTCTCTACGGCCTCACTACGGCCTTCTCTACAGCCTCACTGTTTCAAATTAATCTCCGGTATGCCTAAATACAAGTATAAGGAGTGCTTGAGGGGAATGTGCCACTGTATGGACCACCATAGCACAATCTCAAAGGATGAAGTTGATTATGATGACCTGTACTCACCAATGTCCCAGGATGAGGATGAGGAGACCTTGAATCCCTCAGAGGAGGAGGAACATGAGGAGAACAAGGAAGAGGAGGAGTGGGCTGAAGAGGAGAATGAGGAAGAGGAGGAGAACGAGGAGGATGAAGAATAGGAGTGGGCAGAAGAGGACAAGGAAGAGGAAGAGGCATTTACATATAGTGGGGACGATGAAAATGATGATTTGGGATGGTGCTGGGAAGAAGGTTGAGGACGAGGATAGCTCTACCGATGAAGAGCGTGCTAAATAGATGCCATTCCTTTTTTGACTGTAATTTTGCTTTTACTGAGCTAGCCCTTTTTGGCTATGTACGTTGGGCTATGATTGTGAGATCCCTATCCCCACCGCGCAACGGATTCGTGGTGCTAGCAGCGAAAGTAGCATTTCTTGCGTGGGGCAGAGCCTATTTTTAATATTGCTCATAGTTTTTTACTAATAAACCTTGTACATTTTCAACTCTTCATCTTATGTGAGCATTTACTCATTTTTGGATACCCAAAATATCTCATATTTTTTATATTACTCATAGTTTCTTACTAATAAACCTTGTACATAGTCAACTCTTCATCTTATGTGAGCATTTACTCATTTTTGGGTATCTTATTTTACAAATTGGATTTATCTCCTCCCTACACATGGATTGATGCTATTGGCCCATAGGAACCTTAATTGGACCATAATCCAAAAATTTCTGAAAATCTAAACCCTTAGGCTAAGGTCCTTTATACCCATTTCCAATTAATTCCAATTGTACATTGGAAAATTCTTCTTGAATTTTTGTTTCAGGGGAATTCATCTTAATTATATGAGATATTTTTCTATCCAGAAATATTCAAAATCTGAATATTCTCTCTCTAGAATATTTTCTCTCTCTATGCCAAAACAGGCAGAGACAAGATCTCTTATATTTCAGAAAAGGGGATTGATTACAGGGGAATATGTTGGACATTTTGAGAGGCTGGGGAGGAATCTTATATTCACTCCCACTTGAAAAACGCGAGATGTCCTCATCGTCGTCGCACTGATTGATGATGAGGACGAGAAGAAAATGAGAGAGAGAGATTCAGGATGACATGAACGACAACGGGAATCCAAAATAAAAAATGTGTGTGACAGAGAGAGAGAGAGAGAGAGAGAGAGATAGAGAGATAGAGAGAGAGAGAGAGAGAGAGAGATAGAGAGAGATAGAGAGAGAGAGAGTGTGTGTGTGTGTTTATCATATAGTGCGCATGATGCATGGATTTCATACCAAATCTTAAAAATGCACTAAACGTCTCTAATATTTTTCTTATGAAAAAGGTACTATATTACATATGCATAGTACTAAAGCATTTTGCCAATAGTATATAAACTGTACCATGCTTTCACCCTTCACTAATCTTTTCCTCTTTTAGACTAATCAAGAACTCTAATTAACCATTAATCTCTAATTAATTCACACAATTGAGCACATCATTGGATAGAGCAAGGGAATGCTAATCTATGTGCATCAACAAATATGTAAATTAATCTAAAATAGGAGATTAATTAGACTCTTAATTTTGGTCTCCTCTTTTAAAGCAAAATTAGACTCTTAATTTTGGTCTCCTCTTTTAAAGCAAAATTAAGCAAAGAGAGTCAAATTCCTCCAATTGATAAAGAAATTGATGTAATTAGATATTTTGATGCATCTAGATGCTCTCAAAACACTCAAAAATACTAATTTCAACTACTCACATAATCAATTAAGACCCCAGTTAATACATTTTCTAATTTTTAAGCCTCTTGAGAACAAGCTTAATCACCCCAGTTAACACATTTTCTAATTTTTAAGCCTCTTGAGAACAAGCTTAATACCCCTTAAGATCCCAATTAACACATTTTCTAATTTTTAAGCCTCTTGAGAACAAGCTTAATCACCCTTAATGACAAAAACCAATCCACTAAGATAAATTTATCTAATTCAAGGATTTTTTGATGGTTTTAAGAAAATTTTTGAAGGATTAAGCTACTTTTAATGCTTGCTAACACTCTAATGTAAACAATTTTAACAAAAAGCACACAATTAAGCTAAAATTAATGATTTTAGTTCTATATTTAACACTGAAGAGAGCTAACATTCACTTAAAATTACATTCTATTGCATTGTTTGATGCAATGGATACAAACTAAGCCTAATACAAACTATGTGCAAGCCCTAAGAACATGAAAAACCATAATAAAAACAACAAAAACAATAATTTAAGCTAAAAGCATTCTTTACAAAAACAAAAAAGAGAGCTATTCTACACCAAATCCACATCTTTTTCATAAGAAACCATTAATCAAGATAATGGGCAATGGGTAATGCATAGATTAGAAGCAAAATGATGGAAAAAGCCAAGGGATGGCTTCCCGACAGTGGCACCAAAAATGTTATGGCTCACCCCATTAGGGGGCAATTTGACCATAAAAAGGGCCTTGTAAGAATCCCTAATTTTAAGGAACTAAGACTAATTTTTTTGAGGTTGATGGAGACAAAGTCATAATGAACCCTACTTTTGGCCCTAAAAGTAGGGGATCTCTCTAGTTTTCCCTCTCTAGGATTTTCACTCTAGGATTCTCTTTCTAGCCACTAAAAATATTTTTTCTTACAATTCAAAATAATTGTCTCAAAATAACTTTCAATCACATTTAATGCACTTTCATTGTGTTTTTGAAGTTCCCTCTAAATTCCATATCAACAGTCATTAAAAGACAATGTCGTTTAACACACTTTCATTGCGTTTTTTAAGTTCCCACAAATTCTAAATCAATAGTCATTAAAAGACAAGGAGAACTTACGTTTTTTTATTTTTTCACTTTTAAATGCATAAAACATAAAAAAGTTTAATTTAAATTTAAATTTGCGGATAGGCTAGCAATTTAAAATGTATATTTTATAGCAAACCTACGTAAAATTTATTTTCCTTCATTGATTACTCTCACATCTCCTCTCTGTTCGACTCAACAACTAAAAGATTCTCTCTCCCTCTCTCTCTCTCTCTCTCTCTCTCTCCCAGTCTCTCCCTCCCAAGCCTGTCTCTCGTTTTTGCAGTAGGTCTCTCTTTCAAGCTTCTCTTTGGGATCCAAGCTACCTACCATCTTCCAATATGTATACTATGGCACTCACAGAAATAACAAACACCTCAAATTCATCACGAGTGAGGAAGGTAGACTTGCATATTCGCATCTTGAATGAATATTCACATATCAGAAAAGAACGTCTAAACGCACATGAGAAGCAAGAAAGAAGACAACAGGGTCATTGTAATGTGGATCTTTGGGTTGATTGGTATTTATATCCTAATGATCCTTCTTCAAATTTCTCTCCACCTTTCACAAGCCTACCCTCATTCATTCATTTTGTTGGAGAGGGTGAGAATGGGCTCCTTGTACATTGCAAACGCTTAAGTATATGTGATGCATGGAAGGTTCAATTTCTAAACTCACAAATTCATAGCTTGCAAGTCACTTTGAGTAGTGTGCAACAAGCTCTCGAAATTGCACATAATAATATTTTACAGCTATAGAGAGAGGGCAAAGAGAAAGAGGACCACATCTTGAAGTTACAGGATACAATCTTGCGTATGAAGAGCACACCCATGGGAGCCAGAGAGCGAAAGAGGAAAATGAACAACATTCAGACACTTGCGATTGGTGGTGAAGAATTCATGCAGCAAGCTTTGTTTTCTATTCATCTTTTTGGTTATAAGTTATTCTTATTAGAGTGTATCTATTGTTTGATTTTTTTCATTAACTGTTAATTCATTATATAATATTGCTGCTATAAGTAATCTTTGTTAGTTCATTTTAGAGGACCTTTCTTAAGGATGCGTGTGGTGATAATGGTCCTCAAGATATTGGAGATATGTTACGTAGTTGCGTGAGAAAACATGACATTCTTTTCATAGTTCGAGATCCATGCTACAAGAAGGTACGACAGATACTTGCAAATGAGATAATGAAAGATATAACTAACATTTTAGACATTGAGGAAGTTTAGAATGCGTGCGATGAAGTGGGCGTAGGCACAAAAGGATACCAAGCTCTCCATCAATTACTACAAGATACACTTCACAAACAAGGCATCACACAAAATATTTTTCTTGCCCCAAGAAGATTAAGATTAGCATAGAGGACATGCAATGAAGATGTGCAACATAAGATTGGAGAGTAATACTACATCAATGATGTGCTGACCATTAGAGCTTGGGAAAAAAAGCGAGGCAACAATGGTAATATTGTGGTTCCTTACAACGAGTTCAACAATATATTTGTTGATCTACGTCTTCAGAAAGTTATGATCTTATTTTATGGATTACTTAATAATTGTAAGTAACTTTTATATCTCTTGCAAAGTAGTTGAAAAAGTCTATGAAAAATCAAAGCTTATTTAATTTTGTTTATCATGCAAGGTGACAAAGTTAGCTTTGTGTCGAAAATGGATGAGTGTCAGATTGTGAAAGGAAAGAGGATAGAGCAAATGAGTATCACACTCATGAATGAGGCTATGGCATATGCAAAAAGTTTTAAAAAAAGTAGTGATTCCATGGACGAAGTGCAAGTCTCTTCTTGATCTGACTATGTGACTTCAGGTTCGGTTAGAATCAGTTTAACTAGTTAAGACTTTGACTCGCTAGAGTAATTCCCCCGTTAGAAGATTTTTCTCATGGCGGAATCGCCTGTGCCTTCCGGGCGAGGGGAGTCTTCCGGGCCCGGTCTCGGAGGGACTGCTCGGGCTAGCCTCTCGTCCCGGACATCTGCAGGTGAGGCCCCGAGTGTGGATCCCCGCCCCGTGCGGGAGGCCGACGTCGCTTCCGTCGGTGGCATGGGGACCACGGAGGGGGCAAGGACCTCATATGTATACTCAACCATCACACATGATCTGGGGGGAGTTCCTCAGCATCTGGTAAAAAATCAACTGCTATTTTCACCTCTTTAAATATTTGTTTTCCACGTGGATTTATTTGGATCACAAAAACAAGCATTTATGATCTGTCAGGTCTTCCATAAAGATGACTTGCTCATAGTGCTTTGGTAGCACAAATGTGTCCCTTTGGTCAATCCATATCTTTGCGCAGTCTACTTGAAGAAATCCACACTTGCCTTTGCGTAAAGTTACTTGCGCCCCTTGAGTTACCAACTTGAACCATTTCACCTCAAAAATGAACATATTAGACTTTTTGAATCCAACCTTGATAATATCTTGGATTGTTCCACAATAATCTAGCATGCCTACTTCAGTATTTCCATCATTTGCACTTGAACGAATTTCTTGCATGAAATACACCACAATTAAATTTTATTCTCTTTTTATCTATTCCTTCTACTCGAAAGTGACGTCCGCGTGACTAAATTGCCTCAAACTTACGATATTGCAAGCACAATAAATAAGTACTTTTATTGTATAAAATCACAAAAGCACAACATAAAAGACAATGCATAGATATCTCTAACTCACAGACATGGAAATCATAACCATATGCAAGCTCCTCCTCCTCATCACTTATTGATTCACCATTAGCTTGCAGTATGGTTTGTTTGAGCCATTTATTAGAAGGAAAGTTTGGAAGAAGTGCAAGTTCTATTTGGTATGGTAGTGTGCGGGTCATTGTAACAGTCTCGATGGAGTTTAATCATGCGGCTTCCAATGTGTCTCTACTTATCTCTTTCCTTGATATCCAACGCACCACTGCACCAATTTTGTAAATTGGTGCTCTAATGTCATCGTTGAGGCAATCCTTGATGGCTATAGGAAGCACGAATTGTAAGAATTTGTGCCAATCATGACTCTTCAAGACACTAAGCTCATCGTCCTTTGCAAATGCTCCCTTCAAGCAATGCATGCATCCTGTAGGGGTACGAAACTCACTAATGCACTTCTTTACATGCCGTTGCTCTTCCTTTGTCCTCATGACCCAAGGTGATTTTGGTAGCTTCACCTTTCCATCTGCTCTATTTTGGGCCCATAAGTGGTGCATGCGTTGAACCTCTTGTAAATCATCTCGTTGTGCCTTGCTCTCCTTTGCTCTTGTGATGGTTTTCCAAAGCACCTCGCCTATATTCTTGAAAATGTACATTAGGTCAAGAATATGGTTCACTAGAAGGTTATTCCAGTATGGAAGCTAATGGAAAATGGATAGACGCTTCATTCCTAGAGGTGTACAGGTTGGATTCAGCTCCCATAAGGTCCTCCAATAACTACTCTTTTATATGCGAGAAGATCTCCCTAGAAATCCCTCACGCAAAGGATGATCCACTAGGAGATAATTCTTGTGGCCCCTTGTATACTATCTTCTTCATAGACTTTGAGTACCGAGCCTCAAGTTGTGGCCCACATACTGGACATCCATTATACCCTGATACTAAAAGCCCTGTAGAACATAAAAAAAGATTGTAGTAGGTAAGTTTGGATAACAATCATGACTTAACATAATATGTTAACAAGCTACAGTATTACCTGAGCACTCTCCATAGCCAGGCCAATCATGCATAGTCTACATAAGTATTCCTCTCAATGTTAGCACACGTTGTCCAAACCTCTTAGAAATATCATGAACTTCAATGCCCTCCCATAGAACACGAAGCTCCTCAACCAAAGGGGCTAAATACACATCCATGTTCTTTACCTTGTAAAGATGCCCTTTTTTTATCGCTAGCCATGGTGGAAGATTATAGTTAACTAGACAAATAGGCCATGTACTCCATGATGATGAACTTCATAGACCAAATGGATTCACTCCATCCATCGCTAGTTCGAGTCGAATATGGGGAGCCCCTCCTGAAAGGCTACCCACTTCTCTTCAATGTGCTTCCATGAAGGGGAATCTGTGGGCACATGCATAACACCATCCGTGGACCTAGTGTTACGGTGCCAATTCATCAATCCTACAATGTATTTGCACTTGAACATTGTTTTAATCCAAGGGATGATGGGAAAGTGTCGTAAAACTTTTGCTGGTACACTTTCTCCTTGCACATCTTATCTATATCTCGATGTACCACAATGCAGACATTGTGCTACATTGTTATATTCTTGTCGATAAAGAATACAATCATTTGGACAAGCATGGTGTGTGTTGTAGTCCATGCCAATCGAGTGCAACATTGCTTTTGCTCGACTATGGTCCACAGGCATCTCATTATCTTCTGGCAATATTTGATGTTTCAATAAGCTGTTACACAAAATAGTCAAGCTAAGAAAATGCATATAAAGGTACATAGCTTACTAATTGCATATGATATCATCACTTATGCAAAAAGTTTTGATACGCTCTTATCAGACCATCGAGAAATCGATTGCAAGTTCAATATGGATAGGCAAGTGCATAAAACAGACACATGTGCTCCACGATATAGTGGAAGACGAGCAAGCCTACGTAGCTCTTTCTCTTCTTGGGCAGATTATTCCACACGTCGTGTGTTTTCTTCTACCCCTTCGGGTTCCAAACCTTGATCTTCTGTTCCATCGTGTAAGGCATTTATCATGTCATCCATGTCACGTTCTAGTATTTGCTCCGAATCCGCCTCAAGTTCCTTGGGTTGTTGGATCACCTCATTTGTGGCTACTCTTGTTGGTCTCCATCGTTCAGGCCAGATATCCACTGGTTCGTCATTGTTGAAGCGCATATTGACACTAATTAGATGTTCCAATCGCTCCACTAGAAATATTCTCCATTTTTTTGTATGATCATTGCAAATTCTCCATTATTTTTTTTTGTCCTCCCTCCCCTCTCCTCTTGGTTGTGCATGTGTTGTGTGTTGTGAGATGTGTGCTCTTATTCATGTGTGTGCTCTTATTCAAGTACCCATGTGGGCTTTGTTATGTGTGTGTAGAAACATGTCCCCCACTCGAGATGAGACACCGGCTTACTCTCCATCCTTCTCTCCATATGGCATGTTGCCTGACCAGTTTATGGGTTTTTTAGCACAAGCCACGCCCGAGCAAAGAGCTTTGGCACAATAATTTTTTGGAGAGGGACGGACACTTCGGTCACATCATCGGGCACCACCACCGCTAAACCTAGTTCACCTGTAGAAACCCCACGAAGAGCCGCTAGAACCCCTCCCAAGTCACTCATCCAGCACTCATAGAGAACAATGCTCGAGTGATGGAGGTGGACGCGGTTGTTGTCCAAGTGGGGGCACGGATGGGTCTACGCCCCCACGTGAGAGTCCTTCTCCCCATCTAACGCCACAAGCACTCCATGCTCGGGATCATCGCGGCATTTCCACACACAGCCCACACCCACCGATGGGGAAAAATATTACACAATTGTCAATGGCAATGTGGTTTTGGATGATGTTGGCGGGCAAGAGATGAAGAGCCGCATCTGCGAGCTTTGCCACATTGTCTTTGCTAATGACTTTATGACTTTATGGCCAAAGTTGGATAAAGATAAGAAAGATAGAGTCATTAATCAATTCAAGGATGAGTACAAGCCAGCCGCCGTCGGTAGTGATGTCGTCCCCATAAGGTGGATAAAGGACCACATGGTGGACGTCATAAAACATTAGTGGGGGAGATGTAACTAGGAGAGTGAAGGTAGGGGGTGAGAAGCCTTGTTACATCAGCACCCGAGGATTAAAATGAGGAGAAGAAAAAGCATGCAAGAAATCCCCAACGCTACAAGCAACAAGAGGATGCAACGAGAGCTTGAATGGAGAGCGTAGGAAGCTCCCACCTTGGAAGCAGCGGTTGGGACGCATTCCATGTCTACTTTGTAAGTATTAATGCTTATCTTGTATGTTTCATTTGATGTTATGTCTACTTTGTAAGTATCAATGCTTATCTTGTTGTTTTGGTACTTTTAGAATCAAGTGGTTGGTCGGCCGACACAACGGGAGAAGAGGAGGACATTGCCTGCCACCATAACAAGTACTTTCTTTTGGAGAAGCTTGAGCAAGAAAGCACCAACCTCAATTGGGGACGCATTGCAGATATGGTAAGTGCGGCGAGCCTTAACCTTATGATTTGTATGCTTGCTTTGCCATGTCATGTTAGATTATTGTTTTGTATACAAAAAAAAAGCATCTTGTATGGTTTTCGCAGGGACCAATTGCCTGACCCTGAGTGAGGGCTCTGCATAGAGTGGCCTTGCCCATGTCTTTCCTCTTGTACCTACATATTTTGGTCAGTTCACATCTTTGTTTGAGGTTGTATAGCTTGTATACAACTACTTTATGCAATTCTGGTCATCGAGTATAGCTTGTATAGCTTGTATGCAATTTTATGCAACTACTTTATGCAATTTTGGCTTATCTCGTCAGAGCTTGATATTTAAATTTCACATCTTGCAATATAATTTGGCCATTTTTTGCACTTGTGTACAATGTACCTACTTTGTAATGTCAAAAACGTTATGGCACTCCAACTTTTTCAACAAATTCGCTTCGTTCTTCACATCAGAGTACAATTGCCTTTGGTACTCTATAAGTTTGGCATAATAGTGCATCTAGCTATAAGACTGCAGCAGCTGGATGCACCATTATGCCAAAAAAAAATTTAATACCTGCATGTGTCGAAATAAGCGTCAAAACTTTCCTCTTAAGGATGGTCTAATAGGATCCAACTAAGGGAGAATTCCTCCCGCGTCTATGTTCACTAGCAAAACTAAACCCTCAAGCCACTCAAACCTAACATAGCTCAACCTTATGAGCACCTAGCTAACAAGAGATAGCTCACAGTAGAGCCTCAGAGCAGACTACACCTGATCATTTAACTCTTCTAACAACAGCTAATGCAAGTATTCTTTTTTTTTGCATCCGCTGACTCCTATAGACTCTTAGAATACACTATTTATACATGGATCTAGCCTTTTGGATACCTGGCTAACCATAGATGCCTCAGAGGTGCCACATAAGCCCGTTAGACTACAAGCTCTTATGTCACCTGAGACCAAACAATCAGCTCTGACCCATACACATTTCTCTCAAGAACAAACAAGTTAAAAAAAGATCCCTACACTATCAGCTGACTCTTATGAGGTCTAGTTAACAAAGAAATAACCCTACACCAATTCAATATATTCTAACTAAGAAGGAAACTACCCAGTCATTAAATTGGCACATGCAAAAGCTTATTTTTTATGAATTCAAAGAAAACAACAACTTCATTACAATCAAAACACCAAGACAAAGGATTAAAATCCAAGCTCATTGTATGCTTTAGATAAATAAAAATAAAATGCCTCAACATCCCTGAGGCTTGGGGCTCACAGATACTAAAAGAAAGACTCAAGAAAACTTCAGGACCCTCCACTGAGAGACCCACAAGTTAAAGCTTAACAAGATTCGGCACTCAACTGATAGAAAAGAACTGCATCAAGGTAGATCAGAAGCTTATTTTTTATGAATTCAAAGGAAACAACAACTTCATCACAATCAAAACACCAAGACAAAGGATTAAAATCCAAGCTCATTGTATGCTTTAGATAAATAAAAATAGAGTGCCTCAACACCCCCAAGGCTTGGGGCTCACAGATAATAGAAGAAAGACTCAATAAAACTTTAGGACCCTCCACTGAGAGACCCACAAGTTCAAGCTTAACAAGATTTGGCACACTCGGCTGATAGAAAAGAACTGCATCGAGGTAGATCATAAGCTTATTTTTTATGAATTCAAAGAAAACAACAACTTCATCACAATCAAAACACCAAGACAAAGGATTAAAATCCAAGCTCACTATATGCTTTAGATAAATAAAAATAGAGTGCCTCAACATCCCTGAGGCCTGGGGCTCACAGATAATAGAAGAAAGACTCAAGAAAACTTCAGGACCCTCCACTGAGAGACCCACAAGTTAAAGCTTAACAAGATTCGGCACTCGGCTGATACAAAAGAATTGCATCGAGGTAGATCAAAAGCTTATTTTTTATGAATTCAAAGAAAACAACAACTTCATCACAGTCAAAACAACAAGACAAAGGATTAAAATCCAAGCTCACTGTATGCCTTAGATACATAAAAATAGGGTGCCTCAACATCCCTGAGGCCTGGGGCTCACAGATAATAGAAGATAGACTCAAGAAAACTTCAGGACCCTCCACTGAGAGACCCACAAGTTAAAGCTTAACAAGATTTGGCACTCGGCTGATAGAAAAGAACTACATCGAGGTAGATCAAAAGCTTTTTTTTATGAATTCAAAGGAAAAAAACAACTTCATCACAATCAAAACACCAAGACAAAGGATTAAAATACAAGCTCACGATATGCTTTAGATAAATAAAAATAGGGTGCCTCAACATCGCTGAGGCCTGGAGCTCACAGATAATAGAAGAAATACTCAAGAAAACTTCAAGACCCTCCACTGAGAGACCCACAAGTTCAAGCTTATCAAGATTCGGCACTCGGCTGATAGAAAAGAACTGCATCGAGGTAGATCTAATCTAGATTAAGTTTCTAAGAAAGGTGCTCTCCGGAATCCCAAGGGCACTCACCTCCTTGTTGACTCTTGTCCCTAGCCCATCCTCTGCTTTGACCCAAATGGCCTATTCACTCTGTGGTGCTATTTTTCATGACCTTAAACATCTTCAAATTTTGCAGAATCACCAACCTGCCAGCCCAATCAAGAATATTGAACTGCACGAGACTCCCTCCACTGCATACTCAATCTTCGCTCTCTGGTGGTTTTTCCTTGTCTATCTCCTCAAAAATATCACCCTCGCTTTCTTCTTAAACCAGCATCGCCGTTTTCCTTCCTTCAGAAGATGTACTGCCCTTCTCCCATCATGGTCGTGCCATCCTCTTTCTATTTTGATTTTACGCATGCACTCTTATCTAGTTAGCCACCACATGGTTTTTCATCATTTGGATTGATCACATATCCTCTTACATGTTTTTCACTTATCTACATGCCATGTTTGGGAGGGGTCATGGATTCCCCTCACAACATGTCCAAGTTTAGATATGTAGTTTCATGTCTCTAGGCTCATGTATCTAGGTTTATGTATGCAAGTTCATGTGTCTAGGTTCATACCTATAGGCTCACATATTTTTTGTATGACCACATATTTTTTGCATACGTAAACTAGGTTCATGTGTCCAAGTTCACGTATGTATATTCACTTGTCCAAGTTCACGTATGCAGTTTCATGTCTCTAGGTTCATATATATAAGTTCACGTATGTAGTTTCACGTGTCTAGGTTCATATATATAAGTTCACGTGTATAGGTTCACACTTGTATGATCACATGTCTAGGTTCACATGTCTAGGATCACATATGAATGTTCACGTCTCTAGGCTCACACATCTCTAGGATTATGTGTTGAGGTTCACGTATATAAGTTTACATGTCTAAGTTTACACCTCTAGACTCATGTAATCAGGCTCACATGTCTAGGTTCATGTATGTAGGTCCATGTGTCGTCCAGGTTCATTTATGTAGATTTACGTGTCTAGGTTCATGTAGGCCCATGTCTTTTTTATATGAACACAGCTCACATCCTTCCCTAGTATAAAAAAGGTCTATCTAGGGCACAAAAATCTAGGAACAAGATCTATGATAGGGTTGGTGTGCACGTCTTAGGTTATAAGTATACTTAATTCCCTAATAATTTTGAAGGACAAGAAATTTCCCTATATGATTGTAATAATTGGTTAGTAGTTTATAAGGTATACCTACCTCTAGGCTCATGTCTCTAGGTTCACATGTCTAGGCGCATGACTCACATATCTAGGCTCACATCTGTAAGCTCACGTGTCCAGATTCACACCTTTTTATGTAGGACCAACGAGTTAAGTTAATACACAAGTAGGACATGGATTACCTTTGGCTACAATACCAAGAACTAGAACCAATCAAGATTGTTGTATCATCGCAACCCATGATGTGCCCAAAGATATCAACTCCTAGATAAGCTCAAGAAAGCTAAAATCAAAGAAGCCCAAGCCATTTGTGAGGCTAAAAAAAATACAAGGGAGTGTAAAGAAACCCTCGTAGCCAAAGCCCTAACAAAATCACACGAGGGGTACAACCAAGCCATGGACAAATTCCATGAGGAGTATAATAAGCCATGGCCAAGTGGAGCACTCAAGAAAAGTAGCTAACCAAGGGCTCCTCTAACATAAAGAAACCCTCATCGCACACATAGAAATCCATAAGATGGAAACTATTTCCACGAAACCGATACTCGATCCCCTGTGGATACCATTGCCCTCATCAACCATACTCTAGCCTTGTATTTTCTTCAATTCTTTTTATCTGACCCTTTCTCGACCCCTCCACCTTCCACACCATCTTAGCATGCATCAACGTCATGTGACAATGAGCTTTTGCCACCTTCTTCTTCTTTGATCACCAAGCCATCTTCTTCTTTCTATCTTTGACCAATCCATCTCTTTCTTTATATTCAACTATCTCAAACCCCACCTTGCACACCATCTTAGCCCACAACATCAACAGTATGCATCAACTAGCCCTCATCGCCTTCTTCTTCTTCTTCGACTAAGCCATTTCATTTCTTACTTCGAGTAAGATCTTGCCACATTAAAGATATCACTATTCCCACTATTCATGTGGCTTATCTACAAGACATTTCCATCAATGAGGAATAAGAGACTTATGCCTTTTTCCAAAGCCATTTCCATCAACGAGGCATAAGAGACGTGTCTTTTTCCAAAGCAATAAGCCTATAAACAAAGAGGATAACCTAGAATTCCTCAAAGGCAAATAGGGTGGGGCCCTAGCCTTCTAGAGAAAAGGATATTTAAGCTGATGAGGCACACTCTCTTGGAAGTTTGGGTGACAAAACGAATCCCTAGGAGAAAAACCCAAACCTTGCCCCATCTGTTGTGATCTGTTGGCCCCAATCTACGCCCCACCCATAAGCCTCTCATCGATACATCATCATCATCATCCTCCATGAGATTACCTACCTCATCCATAGTTCAACCATGGGCTGCTAGCTCACTCACAATGGAACTCACACACACACAATGCTCGGGTGTAGCATGCACATTAGAAAGAGGAATAGACTAAGGGTACATTGGCAAAGGTTGATCTGTATGGTCATTTATAAAAGGTGAAGTCAAAGGTCAAAAAGGTAGCACATGGAAAGTGTAAGGACGCACATATAGTGTAAGCATTTATGGACACATGGTTGGGACTAGGGTGCACACAAAGCATGGATTGGGAGCTCTATAAGAGCTATAAAAGGATGTACTTGGATCAACTCTAAAGAAGTAGTCCTCACACATCAACTGCAATTTTTGATCCGCTCTATTTGCCTACATTTACAGCTACATTCTTTGGGAAAGGTTGGCGAGAAAGTTTGCTAAGAATGTATCTTTCACAAATATATCATGGTGGTTAATCAAGTTGAGGAAGATTCTTTAACATTCCATGTTTTTACAAAAGCATCAAATCACCAATTCTGTTGACTCACATACAATGGAGAGTTAGACTCACACAGGCATAACGAGCACTCAAAGACAAGAACATAAGGGTGTAAAGTGTGAGAGAGATTGGCGAGCTCAAAGGAGAAGGATGAAGCGAGAAAGTATAAATGAGTAGCCACCCTAAATTGTGAATAAGCCCTGCTTATATACTAGCTAACTCTAAGGTGTCAGTTCATACTTCAAGTTGGATGGCCATAGGAAAAAACCAGTGGGATAAAAGTTCCCATGACATACGTGCATGACCTCATAGAGTAGTACCAACACCACCTTTATCGAGCTGCTTATTAATGACACATCGCTGCTATGAGCTACTTCCTCTTTGACTAGCTATTGTGCGCTTCCTCTCTCTCTCTCGCCAGTTTAGATGGAGTCCCACCCTCCACAGCTATACTCGTCGCAAACCCTAATAGCCTGGAATTGGTATCCAGGCCCGGCTGGTCATGTAGGGCTGTCCTTTTGCTCGACTAGAAATCTACCATCGCCACATGTTCGTGCAGTCAGTCACCTCCTGCATTGCGCTGCATGCACGCTACTGTCAACACCACCTTTATCGAGCTGCTTATTAATGACACATCGTTGCTATGAGCTGCTTCCTCTTTGACTAGCTATTGTGCGCTGCCTGCTGTACGTGCCCAGCAGTGAGCTAGTACTTGCAGCCCTTCGAGCGTCGCTCAGCAACTCGACTGCAGCGCTCCGCCAACCACGTTCAACTCCACGTCAATCTCCTCCTGCCATTGCTTCTGATGTCTCACTATCATTAGTGCTCCCCATGTGTCTGTCTTGCATCTTCCACTGGCCACCAAACCTACTCTTCCCTATCACACCTTTTGCCAACACAGGTCAGAAACCAATTTGCGGCTCGCACATGCTTAAAAATTTGGGGTTTTTTTAAAATCCGCCCTTGGCATCAAATCTGGAGCACCCACACTATTAGAAATTTCGGGCATTTCTCAACAATGGAGAAAATCCTCAAATTAGAGCTTCAATAGCAACCGAATTTTTAAATTGGATCTCCTACATCAAAATTGAAACCTATGCATCGACAATCATCTCGGAATTTCTCTCTTCTACTTCATAACTGTGCCATTCCGAGACATTTGCCCTTGCTCCCGAGTCTAAAATTATAGCCCAAGCTTCCATCGCATGGAAAAGAAGTGGGAAAAGGCAACACCTCCGGCATCGAAGGGGGGAATCCACCGTTATTTCCTCAGAATTTGTAGTTTTTGTGTTATGTGTATGAATCAGGGTTCTTTGCTCTGGATGTCCCCTAAATCTACAAAATAATATTGTCTGTGTTATTTTTTCATGCCTAAATATTTGTACTACTTTGTGTTATAAAAGGCTGTGGAATTTCCTTCTTAACCTTAAATATTTGTACCGCCTAAATATTTGTATTGCCTTGTGTTATAAAAGGATGTGTAATTTCCTCGTCGTTAACCCTGTTTTGAGTCGAGGGCACATTTTGGAGGGCCGAAGAATCTTATGTGTGGTCAAGCTCTATTTGTAGGCTTGGCTATGATCTATTGTATCATGCCAAATATGGCGACAATGTCCTCCTCTTCTCCCGCTCCCGGCCGACCAACCACTTGATTCTAAAAGTACCAAAACAACAAGATAAGTGTTGATACTTACAAAGTAGACATAACATCAAATGAAACATACAAGATAAGAGTTGATACTTACAAAGTAGACATGGAATGTGTCCCAACCGCCGCTTCCAAGGTGAGAGCTTCCTACGCTCTCCATTCGGGCTTTCGTCGCATCCTCTTGTTGCCTGTAGCATTGGGGATT
Source organism: Cibotium barometz (assembly GCF_041138505.1). Classification (NCBI taxonomy): domain Eukaryota; kingdom Viridiplantae; phylum Streptophyta; class Polypodiopsida; order Cyatheales; family Cibotiaceae; genus Cibotium; species Cibotium barometz. The sequence goes on from NC_141074.1 coordinate 10,955,975, forward strand.
TCTTGCATGCTTTTACTTCTCCTCATTCCAATCCTGGGTGCTCATATACCAAGGCTTCTCACCCCTTGCCTTCACTCTCCTAGTCACATCTCCCCGCCAATGTTTCATGAGGTCCACACCATGTGGTCCTTTATCCACCTTATGGGAATGTCATCACTATCGACGATCGGCTTGTACTCATCCTTGATTTGATTAATGACTCATCTTTCTTATCTTTATCCAACTTTGGCCATAAAGTCATAAAATCATTTGCAAAGACAATGTGGCAAAGCTCGCGGATGCGGTTTTTCATCTCTTGCCTGACATTATCCAAAACCACATTGCCATTGACAATTGTGTAATATTTTTCCCCATCAACAGGTGTGGACTGTGTGTCAAAACGTCACGATGATCGCGAGTGTGGAGTGCTTCTGGCGCTAGATGGGGAAGAACGCTCACGTGGGGGCGTAGACCTATCCGTGCCCCCATTAGGACAACAACCGCCTCCACCTCCACTACTCGAGCGTTGTCCTCTACGAGTGGATAAGCAACCTGAGGGAGGGGTTATGGCAACTCTTTGTGGGGTTTCTATAGGTGAACTAGGGTTAGCGGTGGTGGTGCCCGATGGTGCAGCCGAAGTGCCCGCCCCTCTCCCAAAATACTGTTATGCCATCGCTCTTTTCTCGGGCATGGCTTGTGCTAAAAAACTTATAAACTGGTCACGCGACATGGCATATGGAGAGTAAGCCGGTGTCTCATCTGGAGTGCGAGACATGTTTCTACACACACATAACAAAGCCCACATGGGCACTTTAATAAAACATACACATGAATAAGAGCACACATCTCACAACACACAACACACGCACATGCAAAAAAGAGGAGAGGGGAGGGAGGGCAAAGAAGGAGGCGAACCTGCTTGAGTGGTAAGGAGGTGGAGAAGAGCTTGGGAGAGAGAGAGAACATGCAAAACAAAGAACAAAAAAAAAAACATTCATTATCCCTCAACACACACACACACACACACACATCTTACAACCAACAGGAGAGGGGACCGAGGGCAAAGAAGGAGGTGAACCTACTTGGAAGGTAAGGATGTGGAGAAGAGCTTGGAAGAGAGAAAGAACCTGCAAAACAAAGAAGAAAAAAAAACATTCATTATCCCTTAACCCTGATACACACACATCTCACAACCAAGAAGAGAGGGGAGGGAGGGCAAAGAAGGAGGCGAACCTGCTTAGAAAGTAAGGAGGTGGAGAAGAGCTTGGGAGAGAGAGAACCTACAAAACAAGGAAGAAAGCAAAAAAACAAGAAAATTACCCCTAATTACACACACAAACATTTTACAACACGTGTACATGTAACCAAGAGGAGAGGGGAGTGAGAGCAAAGGAGGCATACCTGATGAGGAAGCAAAATGCACGCGCGCAAACAAAAACGCAAAAAAAAAGAGAGGTTCTATTTTACTGTAAAAACTTGCGCCGTCGATATATGCGTCGAAATAATCGTGGAAAAAAGCGTCAAAATCAAAGTGGAAAAAAGCGTCGAAATCAGGGTGGAAAAAAAAGCGTCGAAAAGTCGGTGGAAACAAGCGTCGAAATTTTCCACGCTCTTTTTGAGGTTCGTTCGATGGATGACCTTTTTGACGCTTATTTCGATGATCGCTGCTTTTCATTCAAATTCAAAATCTTTCTAGATCTTGCGTGCCCCCGACATTTCAAATTACCTATCACCGAGACTACCACCCTACACAAATACTTAAGGGAGGACTCCCCTCCAAAAATAAGCATTCATTCCCATTGCAAATCAATATGAAAACCATGGATGATGCAAACACCCTCAAATTTTGTTGATTTAGAGGAGAAGATACTTTGCCCATGTACTCACTGCAAATACCAAGTGGCTCGACGTCGACGAATTTGCAATGATCATACAAAAAAATGATCATGCAGGATTGATGACTTGGCACTGTAACACTAGGTCCACGGATGGTGTTATGCGTGTGCCCGCCCCGCAGATTCCCCTGCACATGGAAGCACATTGAAGAGAAGTGGGTAGCCTTCAGGAGGAGGCTTGGCATATTCGACTTGGACTAGCGATGGATGGATTGAATCCATTTGGTCTACAAAGTTCATCATGGAGTACATGGCCTGTTTGTCTAGTTAACTATAATCTTCCACCATGGCTAGCGATAAAAAAAGGGCATCTTTTATTGTCTTTGATAGTTCCTGGAAAGTACAAGGTGAAGTTGAGGAGCTTCGTGTTCTATGGGAGGGCATTGAAGTTCATGATATTTCCAAGAGGTTTGGACAACGTGCACTCACATTGAGAGGAATACTTATGTGGACTATGCATGATTGGCCTGGCTATGGAGAGTGCTCAGGTAATACTGTAGATTGTTAACATATTATGTTAAGTCATGATTGTCATCCAAACTTACCTGATACAATCTTTTTTTATGTTCTACAGGGCTTTCAGTGTCAGGGTATAATGGATGTCCATTATGTGGGCCGCAACTTGAGTCTCAGTACTCAAAGTCTATGAAGAAGATAGTATACGAGGGCCACAAGAAGTATCTCCCAGTGGACCATCCTCTGCGTGAGGGATTTCTCTCCTCCCATCTGGAAGAGCAGTGATTAGAGGACCTTATGGGAGCTGGATCCAACCTGTACACCTCCAGGAATGAAGCGTCTATCCATTTTCATCAACTTCCATACTCGAATGACCTTCTAGTGAACCATCTTCTTGACCCAATGCACATTTTCAAGAATATAACAGAGGTGCTTTGGAAAACCATCACAGGAGAAAAAGAGAGCAAGGCACAACGAGACGATTTACAAGAGGTTCGACAACGCATGCACCACTTATGGGACCAAAATAGAGCAGATGGAAAGGTGAAGCTACCACCTTGGGTCATGACAAAGGAAGAGAAATGGCATGTAAAGAAGTGCATTAGTGAGTTTCCTACCCCTACAGGATGCATGCATTGTTTGAAGGGAGCATTTACAAAGGACGATGAGCTTAGTGGCTTGAAGAGTCATGGGGCGGTTGCAAGATGAGGGTACTCACTTTCGTTCACTCTCTCTAAAATTGGGACATCCACGCATCTCGGGCGGAGTACCTCGATCGTGATATCGCCATTAATTAAAACACGACACGTGCCTCCTAAGCCTAAAGCGACATATCTCGAACGAGATACCAACTAATGCCACGCTAGCAGGTCCGAGTTTCCAGTCATCATCCATGTCACCAATCCATGTCACCAATACAGGTCACCACCACCACACTATCTCAATCGAGATATTCATGCCACTTGGATCCACATCAATGCCACGGGTTATCCCCCTAGGCATATTTGACCAACCCATCTCCACCGTCCACGTATCTCGAATGAGATATTGAAATAAAATCTCGACCATTCATTGAAATACCTCGTTCGAGGTATAGAAATGCACATATCTCAAACGAGATATTGAAATAAAATCTCAACCATTGAAATACCTCGTTCGAGGTAAAGAGATGCAATATCCACCGTCCACATATCTCGTTCGAGGTATAGAGATGCAATCTCCACCGTCCATTCCTGCACATTGGAAGATGCAATCCCAGCCGTTTAAATACCTCGATCGTCGAGATATTAAATGAATCTCGACCGTCACAAACATACCTCGATCGTGGTAATAATGACTTAAAATCTAAGCCGTCCATGTACCTTGAACGAGATACTAATTTCAAATCTCAACCGTCGATCCTTCACCAACCCTAAAATTAAGTGTGTATCTTGGCCGTTTGTCTCACTAACCCTAAATTCCAGAGCATACATCTTACAAACCCTAAAGTGCATGATGCCACCGAACCTCATTCGAGATTATAAAATCGGAAAACTTTTTTTTTTTGCCTCATTGTCAGAAGTCGTTTTCACTCTCCTTACTCTCTTGATTTGGATTAGCATTAGTGGGTCCATTAGCATTGTTTTATAGCTTCATTAGTGCTACTTAGCACTAAGCATTGGACCCTTCACATTGGACCTTTCACATTAGACCTTTGTGTTACTACTTAGGTTTTAGCATGGAGTCACACGAGGAGGGCCACGAGGAGGGCCGCTCGTCTATTGTGGACCTCATCCTCGTGGAGATAGACCGCGAGCTAGCAGCTATCCATATAGGAGTGCTAGAGACACACTGTATACATTACATATTGTGGCAAACTTGGAGGCGATGCTTTCGTCCCTTCGTAGCCTTCACGATATTGTTTGGATAGCCCACCATCGCATTGCTCCTATGTCACATGGCCTGACATATCGTCAGGTCTGTGATCTTGGTCGGATTAGGGATGGAGCCTACTTAGATCTTTTCCTCGATAGTCATGGGATGAGGCCTGGGGCGGTGTTTGCATCCTCGTATGGCGGCACATATCTATAGTCGATATGTTGCCGCATATGGGAGGATGCCGAACAACCGCCAGATTCCCATATACTTTGCAAAGCAATTATATGCAGTTTGTCTTAGGGGAGGAGGTGGATTACACTAGCCATCGGCCGGGTGGTGGTGCTGGGGGCCGAGACCATCTCCAGGACCAGGGTAGGCGGCCTCCACCATCCCTTCGTGTAGCTCCTATAGATCCTTCATTTGTGCCTATGTCGACAGTCGAGGCTCTTGGCACCCAAGTTGGCATCGACGTACCACGGAGAGCATCTAGCACATGGTGCACTTGTTCTCACGATCGATACCGACGACGACAGATGTTGAGGTATTTACATATTTATTACTTCTTAAGTTTTTTTAGTCATTTATTTACATGTTTATTTGTACTTTTCTATATTTTTACATGAGCGGCATGTTGATTGTGTAGGGTCCCACACCTACCACACCGAGAGCAGAGATTGACCGCCTTAGAGCTACATTACAGATGGCAGAGGCAGCTACTGCAGAGGCAGGCATGTGAGAGAGTCTGACATCCAGCAGGTAGGTTTCTCTTGCACGTAAAAGAGTTATAATTAAGGTCCTAAGTTATAAATTTCTTTAAGTAATACCTAATGAGAGAGACTAATCAATTATTTTTATGCTTTACTTTTTTTCATAGGCTCGGATTGAGGTAGAGAGTTCTAGAGCTAAGGCACAGCATCACATGATTATGGAGCAGATTGCACAGCATAGGGCAGAGCAGTTGATGCTGCATGTTCGAGAGTTCCGCAGATCCTCAAACGTGACAGTGCTCTACTTGCCTTTATATCCACGGCCTGTTACAGAGGTTTTTCGACGACCTCTCCCTCAGGATGCACCACCATTCCTCCGTGATGCCTGCTGCGCTCTCTGTATTGAGGACATTGACAGTACTGATGGATATGCTCTGGGACGTGGATATTTTTTCTATTTGTCTTGCATCACTCAGCATGTCCCTCTTGCCGTGTACGCGTCGACCTAGTGACATACAGAGTTTTGGGCAAGCATTGATGATCTTCACCCAGGCTTCGCTCGAGTAGATGCTAGGATTGGCAGGCCTCTTGATTTTACCTTAGCTAATACTGACTTGAGACTTGACGCCGTCGATGACAGAGATCAGGAGCCTGAGGTGCCTCCAGAGATTGAGTGGGGTGCACATGAGTTTGATGCATACCAGAGAGTCCTTCATGAGAGCTAGATCACAACATACGAGCATGTGGGTGGTGCTGGTCCTAGTGGCATCTCGGGTGATAGTGCTAGCGGCAATGCTACTTCTCATGAGAAGTGTGTCCTTACAGCAGAGGAGCTTACACGAGCAGAGTGGCAGACACGTACCATTGTTGATTATAGATTTTGGGTTTACACACAGACGTCTTGCAGCAGTAGCACGATGTAGAGAGAGGGAGAGGGCTATAGCAGCTTATGGGACTCGTGAGCTCTCGAGTACACCGGCACCAGCTCATGATACTCCCTTTGAGGTAGACCTCCCCACAGATATTCGACAAACCCCGCAGCCGGCACAGCCTCCTCGACGTACACAGCAGCCTCGACGCGCACGTCGACCAGCAATTAGAGATGACGATTTTGATTGGGTTGCCGTTGATAGAAGTGACTAAACTCAGACTAGCTGGGTTAGCTCACTTACATTGTACTTAGATTTATGGGCAGTGACTAATGTAAGATTCCTCCCCAGCCTTCGAGGTATACAGGAGTAAGAATCTCCCTTTCTGATCTTATAATTATTCCCTCTCTAAAATAAAAGAAAGTTTCTATTTTAAAAAAAAAGGAAGACCCTTTCCCTAGAATACTTCTCAGGAGTCCCACCTGTTTTAAGGCTTTAGAACAATGAGTCCAGAAGTGAGAATCGGTGTCTTGGATACCAAGGTTTTGGTTTTCATTCGAGTACGGCCCAAAAGAAGTTCTTTATCTCTTGGGGAGGATAAGAAGTTATCGCCCAGATATTGTGACCTTTATATCTGAATTCAATGAAAGTAGGTGACTTAGCCTACAAGCTTCTTTTATCTCCTCATCTCAAAATTCTTAATGCCTTCTATAGAAAAATGTGTCAGACACAAATCATGGAAAGACGATAAAACTTCAGTGGCAAGTTACCGTTGGCTTCTAGGTTACGCTAGCTCCTTCCTCTATATAAGTCGTAACTTTTACTTGTCGCTCACAGTAATCTTACTCCCATCAATCTCCTTTATTTCTTAATCTCCTTCATGGCTTGGCAACAAGAATTAGTTTTATCCCTAATGATTTCTCACCTTCAAGACGCAAGAGAGTCTGTGAGGAAAGACTTTATAGAACAGTATGAGCGCTCACTTTTTCCTCACCTAGGAACTTCTGTAGCGCAGACCAAATGGCGGACCTATCAAAACATAACTAGGGTAACACCCTGGGGTTAGCAGCACTTTCGTAACAATGTCCGCTTGGCCATGGTTATTGAAGCTTTGGGTTTGGGTCCCCGTTACTACTGCGTCATGAGATCAAGACATCTTGGGTTTTCTGAGCGGGTCTTCTTACTGGCATGTTTTCTTCCTCATGAGAAGATATGCCTTTACCCCGTTTTTGGCTTGCCTCTCAGAGGTCCTTTTGTTAGATCACCTCATACCACTGAGATAGGTGCGGCAATAACCAGCAGAATCATTCCCATAGATGAGTTACCCTATACTTGTGCAGCTTGTGAGGACTGCTTTTGTGACCATATGATGGACGGGCTTATGGAAGTGTAAAGAGTTTCTCTATCTTTACTGTATAAGTTCCGAGAATGAATAAAGTTTAAATCTTGTTCTTATTTTGAATCTTGCTCTCTTTAAGACTTTTCTTGGTGGTTAATCGTGATTAAAATTTTTCTCTAAGTCTCATATTCGTGCATCTTGCAAAATTATTCCAAGTTGCGAGATGAGGACATCTCGCGTTTTTTAAGTGGGGTAGAATGTAAGATTCCTCCCCCAACCCCTTTTTGATGTCTAGTATATTCCCCTGTAATCAATTCCTTTTCTGAAATATAAGAGATCTTGTTTGTGGCTGTTTTAACCTAGAGAGAGAAAATATTCTAGAGAGAGAATATTCAAATTTTGAATATTTTTGGATAGAAAAATATCTCTTATAATTCAGATGAGTTCCCCTGAAACAGAAATTTAAAAAGAATTTTCCAATGTGTAATTGGAATTAATTGGAAATAAGTATAAAGAACCTTAGCCTAAGGGTCTAGATTTTCATAAATCTTTAGACTATGGTCCAATTAAGGTTCCTATGGGCCAATAGCATCAATCCATGTGTAGGGAGGAGATAAATCCAAATTGTAAAAATAAAATACCCAAAATTGAGTAAATGCTCACATGAGGTGAAGAGTTGAAAATGTACAAGGTTTATTAGTAAAAAACTATGAGCAATATTAAAATGATTCCATTATGACTCATATGTAAGGAAGGAGAGTTCTTTAAAGGAGGTGCACATTTCACATAAGATGAAGAGTTGAAAATGTACAAGGTTTATTAGTAAATAAACACATATGTAAGGAAGGGGAGTTCTTTAAAGGAGGTGCATATTTCACATAAGATGAAGAGTTGAAAATGTACAAGGTTTATTAGTAAATAAACACATATGTAAGGAAGGGAAGTTCTTTAAAGGAGGTGCATATTTCACATAAGATGAAGAGTTGAAAATGTACAAGGTTTATTAGTAAAAAAAAAACTATGACACATATGTAAGGAAGAGGAGTTCTTTAAAGGAGGTGCATATTTCACATAAGATGAAGAGTTGAAAATGTACAAGGTTTATTAGTAAAAAAACTATGAGCAATAAAATTTTGACACATATGTAAGGAAGGGGGATTCTTTAAAGGAGGTACATATTTCACATGCTTGAATGAGTTTTAAACTCAAAAATAATGTGATATTTTTATCTCTCATCTCTCTTGAACCAAACCAAATCAAAATGGAACCAAACCGAATCAAAAAGTAACCAAACTAGGTCCAAATCTAATCCAAATTCAACCAAACTGACTTGGAAAATTCTAGAATCAGTTGTTTGGTTAGGAGCTCAAATTTTCCTATAAATAGAAGCCTTCCCTTGTTGAAAAAAATATAGTGTCTTATGCTTTGTTACTCTACTCCACCTAAGCCAAATTAGATAGTGTCTTATGCTTGTTACTCTACTCCACCTAAGCCAAATTAGATAGAGTCTTATGCTTTGTTACTCTACTCCACCTAAGCCAAATTAGATAGAGTCTTATGCTTGTTACTCTACTCCACCTAAGCCAAAATATAGAGTGTCTTATGCATTGTTACTCTACTCTACCTAAGCCAAGAGTTGTGAATTCTTTAATAATTCACTAGTTTTTGATACTTCTCTCTTTCTTCAATCCCCATTGGTGGCTCCATCAACATACTAAACCAATTGATTGGTTGGGGACCTCTACCGTGAATAAAGAATCAAGCAAATCATAAGGTAAGTATATTGAATTTTGATCTTTTCTATGATTTCTCAATGATTCTCTCTTCTCAACCCCTCTCAAGCTTGAGAAGTTTAATTGGTATGATTTTTTAAATGCTATTGAAGTTAATTGGTGAATAGTAGTGAAGAGTTACATAATTTAATAAATGCTATAGAAGTTAATTTTCATTTATGTTTAAATTCTAATGGTTTTTATATAATTTCTCTCTCTCACTCAAGAAATGGTCATAATCATGAACCATTCTCAATCCAAATGAAGCTTTTCATAAAGCCTTTCCTTAATCCAAGATTAAGCTATGCTTGAGGCCAAATTAATGGCTTTTTGCTATGCTTTTAGTTTATGCACATTGATTATTCAATCCATTATGGATTGATGACCCAATTAGAGACCATTCTAATTATTTTCTTAATGATCCAATTAGAGACCATTATGGATTGATGATCCAATTAGAGACCATTCTAATTAATTCTTTAATAATGAGCTTTATCCCTTAGAAAAAAATTGAGATTTATCAGTCATAGTAGCGGAGCTATGGCAAAATGTTTATAGAAATTACGCATAAAATAAATTCATTCAAAGTATAAAAAGAGGAATTCCTACCATATTCTAGGAACTATCATCCTAGATTAATTAAAAGAATTTTATTATGCATGGAGATGTGGATGTTGCATGTAGATGTAGATGTATGGATGTGAGTGTGAATGTGGAGGTGGATGTACGCATGGGACGTGGATGTATGCATGTAGAAATAGATGTGTAGATGAGGATGTAAATGGAGATGTGGATGGATGCATGTAGATGTAGAGGTATAGATGTAGATGTGAATGGAGATGTGGATGTATACATGTAGATGTAGATATATAGATGTAGATGTGGATGTGGAGCTGGATGTATACATGTAGATGTAGATGTATAGATGTAGATGTGGATGTGGAGGTGGATGGATGCATGTAGATGTAGATGGGAATGGAGATATGGATGTATGCATGTAGATGTAGTTGTGAATGGAGATATGGATGTATGCATGTAGATGTAGTTATGCATAAGGTAAGTATATTGAATTTTGATCTTTTCTATGATTTCTCAATGATTCTCTCTTCTCAACCCCTCTCAAGCTTGAGAAGTTTAATTGGTATGATTTTTTGAATGCTATTGAAGTTAATTGGTGAATAGTAGTGAAGAGTTACATAATTTAATAAATGCTATAGAAGTTAATTTCCATTTATGTTTAAATTCTAATGGTTTTTATGTAATTTCTACATTCACAACTACATCTACATGCATACATCCATATCTCCATTCCCATCTACATCTACATGCATCCATCCACCTCCACATCCACATCTACATCTATACATCTACATCTACATGTATACATCCAGCTCCACATCCACATCTACATCTATACATCTACATCTACATGTATACATCCACATCTCCATTCACATCTACATCTATACCTCTACATCTACATGCATCCATCCACATCTCCATTTACATCCTCATCTACACATCTATTTCTACATGCATACATCCACGTCCCATGCGTACATCCACCTCCACATTCACACTCACATCCATACATCTACATCTACATGCAACATCCACATCTCCATGCATAATAAAATTCTTTTAATTAATCTAGGATGATAGTTCCTAGAATATGGTAGGAATTCCTCTTTTTATACTTTGAATGAATTTATTTTATGCGTAATTTCTATAAAAATTTTGCCATAGCTCCGCTACTATGACTGATAAATCTCAATTTTTTTCTAAGGGATAAAGCTCATTATTAAAGAATTAATTAGAATGGTCTCTAATTGGATCATCAATCCATAATGGTCTCTAATTGGATCATTAAGAAAATAATTAGAATGGTCTCTAATTGGGTCATCAATCCATAATGGATTGAATAATCAATGTGCATAAACTAAAAGCATAGCAAAAAGATTCTTTATTCACGGTAGAGGCCCCCAACCAATCAATTGGTTTAGTATGTTGATGGAGCCACCAATGGGGATTGAAGAAAGAGAGAAGTATCAAAAACTAGTGAATTATTAAAGAATTCACAACTCTTGGCTTAGGTAGAGTAGAGTAACAATGCATAAGACACTCTATATTTTGGCTTAGGTGGAGTAGAGTAACAAGCATAAGACTCTATCTAATTTGGCTTAGGTGGAGTAGAGTAACAAAGCATAAGACTCTATCTAATTTGGCTTAGGTGGAGTAGAGTAACAAGCATAAGACACTATCTAATTTGGCTTAGGTGGAGTAGAGTAACAAAGCATAAGACACTATATTTTTTTCAACAAGGGAAGGCTTCTATTTATAGGAAAATTTGAGCTCCTAACCAAACAACTGATTCTAGAATTTTCCAAGTCAGTTTGGTTGAATTTGGACTAGATTTGGACCTAGTTTGGTTACTTTTTGATTCGGTTTGGTTCCATTTTGATTTGGTTTGGTTCAAGAGAGATGAGAGATAAAAATATCACATTATTTTTGAGTTTAAAACTCATTCAAGCATGTGAAATATGTACCTCCTTTAAAGAATCCCCCTTCCTTACATATGTGTCAAAATTTTATTGCTCATAGTTTTTTTACTAATAAACCTTGTACATTTTCAACTCTTCATCTTATGTGAAATATGCACCTCCTTTAAAGAACTCCTCTTCCTTACATATGTGTCATAGTTTTTTTTTTACTAATAAACCTTGTACATTTTCAACTCTTCATCTTATGTGAAATATGCACCTCCTTTAAAGAACTTCCCTTCCTTACATATGTGTTTATTTACTAATAAACCTTGTACATTTTCAACTCTTCATCTTATGTGAAATATGCACCTCCTTTAAAGAACTCCCCTTCCTTACATATGTGTTTATTTACTAATAAACCTTGTACATTTTCAACTCTTCATCTTATGTGAAATGTGCACCTCCTTTAAAGAACTCTCCTTCCTTACATATGAGTCATAATGGAATCATTTTAATATTGCTCATAGTTTTTTACTAATAAACCTTGTACATTTTCAACTCTTCACCTCATGTGAGCATTTACTCAATTTTGGGTATTTTATTTTTACAATTTGGATTTATCTCCTCCCTACACATGGATTGATGCTATTGGCCCATAGGAACCTTAATTGGACCATAGTCTAAAGATTTATGAAAATCTAGACCCTTAGGCTAAGGTTCTTTATACTTATTTCCAATTAATTCCAATTACACATTGGAAAATTCTTTTTAAATTTCTGTTTCAGGGGAACTCATCTGAATTATAAGAGATATTTTTCTATCCAAAAATATTCAAAATCTGAATATTCTCTCTCTAGAATATTTTCTCTCTCTAGGTTAAAACAGCCACAAACAAGATCTCTTATATTTCAGAAAAGGAATTGATTACAGGGGAATATACTAGACATCAAAAAGGGGTTGGGGGAGGAATCTTACAACTAACCTCAGACTAGCTGGGGTAGCTCATTTTCATTCTCATGTACTTATTTGATGTTATATCATTATGAGTTTTTTCTCATTATTGAGTATCATTACATTTTAGTTGATGCTCTTGATTATTTTAAATTTTTTAACACTTTGGCTATCATATTGTTTGTTGAAAATCTCCATGCCATCATACCCAAACATGCTCCGATTTGCAAAGTTTGGTCATGATCCGAGCATGTTTGGGTTAGTAATTAGTGCCCAGTGTTGATTTTTCAAGTCTCTTGGTGCTTAAGAGGCCATGGAAAATCCGGGCCTTTCCCATACCATCGTACCAAACATGCTCCGATGGGAACCAAACTTTGCAAGCATGTGGGGGGAGCCCACCCCCACATGCATGCCAAGTTTGGTCATAATCAAAGCATGTTTGGATTGGTAATTAGCGCCCAGTGCAGATTTGTCAAGTCTCTTGGTGCTTAAGAGGCCATGGAAAATCCGAGCCTTCCCCATACCATCGTATCCAAACATGCTCCGATGGGAACCAAACTTTGCAAGCATGTGGGAGGGGCCCACCCCCACATGTATGCAGAGTTTGGTCACAATCGAAGCATGTTTGGATTGGTAATTAATGGCCAGTGTGGATTTTTCAAGTCTCTTGGTGCTTAAGTGGCCATGGAAAATCCACGCCTCCCCATACCATCGTACCCAAACATGCTCCGATGGGGACCAAACTTTGCAAGCATGTGGGGGGATCCACCCCCACATGCTTGCAAAGTTTGGTCACAATCGGAGCATGTTTTAATTGGTAATTAGCACCCAGTGCGGATTTTTCAAGTCTCTTGGTGCTTAAGAGGCCGTGGAAAATTCTGGCCTTCCCCATACCATCATAACCAAACATGCTCCGATGGGGACCAAACTATGCAAGCATGTGGGGGGGACCCACCCCCACATGCTTGCAAAGTTTGGTATTAATCAAAGCATTTTTGAATTGGTAATTAGTGCCCAGTGCGAATTTTTCAAGTCTCGGTGCTTAAAAAGGCCATGGAAAATCCGGGCCTCATACCCAAACATGCTCTGATGGGAACCAAACTTTGCAAGCATGTGGGAGGGACCCACCCCCACATCTTTGCAAAGTTTGGTCACAATCGGAGCATGTTTGGATTGGTAAAATAACGCCCAGTGTGGATTTTTCAAGTCTCTTGGTGCTTAAGAGGCCATGGAAAATCCGGGCCTTCCCCATACCATCCTACCCAAACATGCTCCAATGGGGACCAAACTTTGCAAGCATGTGGGAGTGGGCCCCTCCTGCTTGCAAAGTTTGGTCATGATCGGAGCATGTTCCAGTTAGTAACTAGCGCCTTGTGCGGATTTTTCAAGTCTCTTGGTGCTTAAGAGGCCATGGAAAATCCGAGCCTTCCCCATACCATCGTATGCAAACATGCTCCGATGGGAACCAAGCTTTGCAAGCATGTGGGAGGGCCACCTTCACATGCTTGTAAAGTTTGGTCACAATCGTAGCATGTTTGGATTGGTAATTAGTGCCCAATGCAAATTTTACAAGTCTCTTGGTGCTTAAGAGGCCATGGAAAATCCGGGCCTTCCCCATACCATCGTTCCTAAACATGCTCCAATGGGGCCAAACTTTGCAAGCATGTGGGAGTGGACCCCTCCCACATTCTTGCAAAGTTTGGTCATGAGATTGGAGCATGTTCGGGTTAGTAATTAGCGCCCACTGTGGATTTTTCAAGTCTCTTGGTGCTTAAGAGGCCATGGAAAATCCGAGCCTTCTCCATACCATCGTACCCAAACATACTCCGATGGGAACCAAACTTTACAAGCATGTGGAAGGGGTCCACTCCCACATGCTTGCAAAGTTTGGTCACAATCAGAGCATGTTTGGATTGGTAATTAGCACCCAGTGCGAATTTTTCAGGTCTCTTGGTGCTTGAGGCCATGGAAAATCCGGGCCTTCCCCATACCATCGTACGCAAACATGCTCCCATGGGGACAAAACTTTGCAAGCATGTGGGGGGGACCCACCCCCACATGCTTTCAAAGTTTGGTCATGATCGAAGCATGTTCGGGTTAGTAATTAGCACCCAGTGCGGATTTTTCAAGTCTCTTGGTACTTTAGAGGCCATGGAAAATCCGGGCCTTCCCCATACCATGGTACCCAAACATGCTCCAATGGGGACCAAACTTTTCAAGCATGTGGGGGGGCCCACCCCCACATGCTTGCAAAGTTTGGTCATGATCGGGGGGAGCATGTTCGGGTTAAGTAATTAGCGCCCAGTGCTTGCAAAGTTTGGTGATTTTCAACAAACAATACGGTGATGGTGATTTTCAACAAACGATATGATAGCCAAAGTGTTAAAAAATTAGAAAACCATGAACATCAACTAAAATGCAATGATCCTCAATAATGAGAAAACTCATAATGATATAAACATCAACTAAGTACATCAAAATGTGAGCTAACACAGCCACTCTGGGTTTAGCCACTAACTCAAAAGATCAAGGTATTTTGAAAATGAGCTACCCCAGCTATTCTGAGATTAGCCACTCCCAAAAAATCTAAGTGCAATGCAAGTGAGCTAACCTAGCTAGTCTGAGTTTAGTCACTACTATCAAGATAGAGATCTAGTCAAAGCAGCACCCTCTCTAGCTCTCAACCTGCTCTTGAATGCTCTCATGGTCATCCACTCAAAGCCGAAAACGAGGGTGAGAACTGTGTTTTTGGCTGTGTACTCGATCAAGAGTGAGCCTGGTAGCAACCACTAGATGAGAGAGCTAAAATGCCTCTAACTCCCACTTCCATTGTGCTGGAACTCAAGACTCCCCCGATGAAGTCGAATTTGCTGGTAGAACCGGCCTGCCACAATCATGCTATGGACGTCAAAAGAAAACCCATGATCATCCACTGTATCCTGGTCAAGGATGCACTTTGGCCTAGTGCAACTCATCAAATAGTAGTCTACTCCCTCTCTATTTCCCTCACCGACAATAACAGCAAATACATCACCCTCCTGTAGCAAATGTGTCAGGTCATCATAACTGACCATGAATGCAGGACCTGTGTGCTTATCAGACAACACTGGATGTGAAGGATGCTCGAGGGAGAGGAATGTCTGTATCCATGCATCTGCCCATCCTCTCGAGGCACAATGTGACCAATCGCCATCCATACATGCTCCACATAAGCATGCAAACCGTCGTGTGTAAATCGTGGGGGCCGCCATGCACGTGCTCCTGATGGAATGTAAGCCAAAGGTGCCAGGTATTGTGTCACAATCATGGGAGGCTCCACGGTCAATCATGCCACCATCCACATGCCAAAAAAATCTTCTGACAATCCAAGCATCACGTTTGGGATACGATGATGCTGCACTCCCACACAAATGTTGGGAGCACCACTCGACTACGTGGCCCGCATCTCTAAACCGCTCAGCATCTTGCCGCACTTGATGATGCCTCAGGAGGGCACATTTCACACACGTGCCCGCACCATCATGCTCTCCCTTCCCGTGTGACCAATCTCAAAGAATGACTAAATTACTGGGATACTAGACTGCACATGCCACCTATAAATCCATAAAACAAAGTCTGAGTTATTGTTTTCTTTAAGATGTTCTAGTGAATTTAGTTTAATTATGAATATAAGAGAACCATAAGTACTACCTGTAGAGCCAATAGAATTGTCGTTGACGACTTGAACTATGCGCCACAACCATCGGACCAAACCCATCGCTGGCCACGTATGATCTCACAGTCTCATAAAAAATCGTCATGGAGACGAAAACAGTGTTGCACAAAATGTGCATCATGTGAACGATCATCATTGATATAGAAATGATACTCTCAAATAATGACACGGGTATCGGGGATACTCGCTATCCCATCTACATGAGCCTCTGTATGTCGATAGCTAGCCCATAACTTGGCATCGCGGAGTCGTTGACGCTCTTCTACTAGGGCCTTGGCTTCTTCAAGCTTCCTTATCTCCTCTTCAGCATTTGGGTATTCATTGACTCCTTCGGGAGTTGACGGTCTTTCCCCTTGCATTTCTTGGTCAGGCTCATTTGGTTTGAGCACTTGATCCCCTTGCATTTCTAGGTTAGGCTTATTTGGTTTGAGCACTTGATCCCTCTCTTCTCTTGATTGATTGGATCCGGTGTCGATCGTATCTTCTTCAGATCCATCTTGAATCGTGACTCTGGTATCACCCTTACCCACTTTTTTCACCCTCCTTCTCCTGCCAATTCTAGAAGTGGTTGCATCTATTGGGTTCTTCCCTTTGTCCCCTAATTGTGCTTGGACTCCTGTTAAGACATTGAGTGGCGTGATATTTCTAGGTTGCACACTTATGGTTCGGACAGTGGTCTGGTTAGGAGTGAAAGTTGAACCACTTGCGCGATATGGACAATCTTTGATCAAATGACCAATCCCACATTTAGTACAAGTAAGTACTGGCATGTCATTGGGTGGTGCAGTCAATTGTTAAGGTTGATACATATGAACCACATTCTTAGACATTCATCGATTCAATGCGGTCCACCACAACCAAAACATTGTAGTGGTCCTCTCCTCATATTTGTGTTTATGTCCTTACCCTTCCACTATAGCATGGTTTAAAATAGAGGTACTAGCATGTTATTCCGTAAGACATAAAATTCTGGTGCAATCTCCGCAGCTTCCTCATACTACACCACTGATTTCTTCTAAAGAATTTTTGTATGAGCTTTGAAATGATGTGTGGCTTCATTTGGGATGGTTTGGATTCTAGAGCAGTGCCTAGTTCCTTGACCATTCCTCGACCCATTTGCGTAGCCATATTCAAAAAATCCATCCTTGTGGTCGCATTAAGATCTATGGTTGGATCCGCCCTTGGTTTTTGAGGAGCTACTCCCCCCTACCTAGACCTTGTCCTCTTCCAACATTTGCTCTTCTAGGAATTTCTAGTCTATAGGACGGTCCGGCCACTTCATTCTAGAAACGGCTCATCATTAGTCGCCTCTGTACGCCTTTATAGAATTAAGAGCTCCATGTCTTGTAAGAACATGGATGATTGATCATCTACTCGATGTCCTTCTTGGTGTTGTACAGGAAGTCTTCCACTTCACCCGTTTCCCTTGGTAGATTATCCTCTCCATACAGGGTTACAAAGCCTTCCTCCACTCTTGGCTCTTCATTAATGGGCTCTAAGTTTGGAATTTCTCCCTCACTCCTGCCCATGACTATTTCCAGCTCTTTGCCACGTGATTGAAGTAAGTTCACACTTCCCATGTCCTTTTGTTTGCCCTAGCCCTTCAAGTATTGAGCTCTTGTTTCCTTAAGCTCAATTCTCGTAAGCTGCCGTTCTACTTCAATCCTTTTCAGATCTAATTCTACTTCCTCTGAGGTTGGAAAGAATGCTTGACCTATCCTCGCTGCGCTTTCCATGTCTCTTCTCATTCGGGGGGTGCCAGTGTTTGACAACCTAGAATTTGAAGGTTGGATAGGTAATTCTTGCCTTGGACCAAGTCTAGTGTTGGTTGATGGTCTTGTGCCCACAGATTGCACCTCTTCATCATTGCTGGTTTGGAGACTAAAAAGTCCCCGAAATGATACCACTAGATATGGTAGGGGAGGGTGGTTTCTCCTCTTCCCAAACCCAGAGTATCACAACCCTTATTCCATGGATTCTTCACTACTAGTATCGATGGTGGTTAGATTCCTTAAGACACTCAATTGACTGCTCATCACACTGAGTGGCCTGAACCAACACTCTTTTGATAGGAAGATCCTGGGTCATTTGATGCACTATTGTCAGGAGTGAGATCGTCTCCGATGAGCTTTCCAGACCTCAAGTTCATGTGAATATGATTTGATAGGCTATTTTACTACCCCAATTAAATTCTGGTAAGATACTATCAATTTGTTTTCTGAGACCGTAGTAAGAGTGCAAAGAACAATTCACAACGTGAAAAGTCAAAGAACCATTCACGTTGTGAACAATTTTCTGTACTTTCACGTGCTCAAATTTTTTGCTTTGGACTCAGAAATCCACATTACCTTGTTATAATTTTTACTGGGTTCAAGCACTTCCTTATCCTTAATTTGCCATGTTCGTGAGCTAGATCTGGTTAAAGCGTGAAATTGCAAAAATAGTTCAAGTGGAAATAGTTCACGTCGTGAGAGAACCTATCTAGTTCACGCCATAAAAAGACACCGGTTCACGCCATGAAAGACAATCGGTTCACGTCGTGAAAGGAAATCGGTTCACACCATGAAGTGCTCTGAATTAGTTCACGTCGTGAAATATAAATCGTTCATGTCATGAAACATTTTTTGCTAGTTCACAGATCTTAATTTTGATAGACCCGTGGTGTCATAAGCATCAGGATAACGTTACTTATTTTTAGCAAGGTAATCCGATGAATTACGGTGCTAATTGCAGCGATGATTTCGGGAGCATTTCACACCGTGAGATTGCAAAGAATAGTTTGCATGGTGAACTGGTCTCCTGCAGTTTCACGTGGAGAATTCCCGCATCGACTGAGATGAGTTTGGGTACAAAATACCTATCCCAGATGCTTCCAAAATGATTGTGCCACACACAAAGAATGTAATACAAGTTCAAGACACAACCAATGGCTCCTTATTTTTTACAATTTTTATAAATTTTTACGAGGAAAGAAAAACATAATATCACCCTGCTCGTTCACGCTAACGATTCTAGTGATGCAAACATCAAAATTGACTAGAAAAAACATTGGAGCTTTCTTCCAAGGCCACTCCACTACACAACCACACAATAAAAACAACCAATTTCTCATAACTTTTCACTTCCACTAAAATCTTATTCATTCATTCCATACACAACGTACTACCAAAATGCAAAGGCAATGATGAAATTTATGTAATGGGAGCTAAACTCAAAGAGGATGGAAGAAACAAAGGTGTTTCCCCAGTAGCGGTACCAAAAATGTTATGTGATACCACACCTCCAAGAAGGAACTCAATGCATTCACCTTTAGAAAGAGCAATAGAACACAACTGTCGTAGGACACTTACCAATGCTTCGAGCTTGTGTCCCTCGAGGTCTCCAAGCTCACTTAAGAAGCTCCAATCCTCCAATCTCCACCTCCACGCTATCATTGTAAAGTCGCTCACACCACCACACACAAGGAAATCACTCTCTCTCACTCCTTCATATATACAAGCATATAATATACAAGTATAGGAAAGGCACATGTGCTAGAATTCTCTCTCTCAATCTGTTGTGAGCACATCTCACCAACTCCCTTCACGGGATAATAATAGTTATTAGCACAGTAGATTCTTTTCTTAAGTGCCATAAGATCTCATGGATTTGGAGTGTTTATGCATTACTTGAAAAAGGCTCCAACCTCACATGGAAAATGAGCAGACTATAGATTCGACATGGCTTAATGGATAATTTTGTGCTTAGTACGCTTCTCCCCCATTTGACATACATCTCTAAAATCATGTTGTCCATAGATAGCTATGGGGCTTTGTATAATTCTTCCACATGATCGTATGAGAATTCCTTAAGATTGCATAGGAGCTCTTAGTTAAGAGATTTCAAGGGTTGCATTTTAGTACCATATACAAGACCTCCCTTTCGGACCATGTTTGCCACACTCCATCTCACCATAATCTGGCTAAACTTACCATAATAGGACTAAACCTACCATATAGCAATATAACTCGGCCATACTCATGATCAACTTTGCAAAAGCCTATGATATATCTTGGATGATAGTATGGTACACATAGAATTCTTTGTATCATGGATACAAGGCTTGGTAGTTTCACCCTTTTATTTGTTGAAAGGTTTTGACTCAAGTGGCCTCTTAGCTCACTTACCAATGCAATTAACTTCATAAAGATGTCATTTTGGGGGGGGGGAGAGAGAGAGGGGGGGAGCCATGCAATTGGAAATTTTGGACTTGGTTGCTTTAGAGGTGACCATTTCTTTTCATATTCATGACTTTTACTAGGAAATTTGGGAAAAGTAACGCTACTCAAGCCTAGAGCCACCTCAAGTTTTGAAATTTATTCTTTAAGTTAGTGTGAGATGGAAACACACCACATAAAAACCAATTTTAGAACATGTTTTTACTTGGGACTAGTTCATTTAAGAAGCAAAAACACAAGGATGCACATGGAGGAGGCTTGGTTTTAGCTCATCCATGCCTTTAAAAAATCAAGCTACACAAAAATATAAGCATGTATAGCACTATCTTTTTCCATATCCACGACTTTTGCTAGGATTTGGGAAAAGATAGGATTGCTTAAGCAAAGAGCTAGCTCAAATTTCAAAATTTATGTTTCAAGATGGTATGGGAACGACATAGAAATCAATTTTAGAACGTATTTTATACTTGGTCAAATTCATTTAAGAAGAAAGAACACGAGGATGCACATGGAGGAACCTTGGCCATGCCTTTTAAATCAAGCTACAGAAGCACGGGGGGAGTTGTTATATCTACACTAATTTTTGTTCAGTGACTTTACTACTTGAGAAATGGCCGCATCTTTTCCATTAACATTTTGTAACTGCTACCCTCAAATGGCTCGCTCGAATTTTATGCCGGCAGCTTTACTCTACAAAGAAGTCCTATTCGGTTACAAAAGAAGGCCATAGCGCGCGTGACGATACAGTGCAAATGCCAGTAAGAGGCCAGTCACATATGCTAAACTTAGCTCATGGCTTAATGAAAAAGAGATGATCACACTACCTGCGATCGTCTCGATCGAGAAGCCTGCACACGCACCTCTGCTTCTCAAGGCCAGGCGTGAGCAAAGAATCCACGCCACCTCAGCTCTGCCAGAAGTGCCTTGGCCTCTTCCCTCTTGCTGGGCGCAAACCTTCCCCAATGATAACCCCTCATGCTGGGGTGGTCGTAATGCACCTCCACAAACAGCTCGTCCACGATGCTTGCCATCTCTGCATCCTGAATCCACCTCCTCAAGATCGGCCACTCGCTGCCCTCGATGTCCATCTTCACCACCACAGTATCGCTGGCCTCCAGCTTCAGCTCCTCCTTCATGAATCGTGTTATGTTGATCGCCTTGTTCTCCTCGTCATCAAAATCACTCACAAATTTGTAGTGCACCTTCACGCGATCCAGCATCCACTGAGGATACCCGGGCACCTGCTTCACCATCACGGACCATTGATTTGGAGACGCGTAGTTGGAGTCTTCATTGAAACCCTCCGCAGGCTTGCTCAGCAGACTCTCATCTACCTCGAAGGCATGCACCTCCGTGAAGTCGCATGGATACATCCGTAGAAACCAGGTTATGCTTGTGGAGAAGGCATTCGCCCCCAAGTCTAGATACACCCTTCTCTCCCTTGTATTCAGATCTACCCGCGTGGCCAGCAGCCACGGCAGCACGTGCGTCTTGTCCTCCACATCACTGGCATACTTGAGCGCAAACCCTCGCCGGAAGTTGTTGCCGTCGTCCAGCTTCTCGATCAGATGGCCCTTCACACGGCAGGTGGCGGCCTCCCCGATCCACTTCATCTGGCGCCATGGATCCTGTGCAGCGGGAAAGTGGGTGAGGTTAGAATCGAGGTGGCCTTCCAAGGTTGTGCAAAGCGGAGGCTCTGCGTCTTCGTTGGAGGGGAGGAGCGTGTTGGAGGAAAGGGGAGAGCAACGTAGAGAAGGGAAGCCATCTGAGTGGTTTTGTAGCAGATCAACCACCACATAGCCGGAGAGGAGGATGATGAAGGTATAGAGGATCCAAGGGTGGACGCTGATCAGGCCGGCCACACCCATGCTGGAAAGGAGAGCAAACGAGAAGGCGGAGAGGAGCAAAGGACTGTTGAGAACTTGTTTGGGGAGAGAAGGGGAGATAAGAGTAAGAGGGAGACAGAGCTGCTGAGCTTACTATTGCCAGCGGACTAGAAATAGAAACCTTCAAAACTGCTCTAATCTCGGCTCACATTTCGGGATGTAACAGCTTTATTTTTTAAGCAAACGTAGATAGGTACACCCGCGAGTAGCTCCATGACACGAAAAGCCCTACCATAATAGTTCCACATGGCGAGAAAGTATCGAGTCAATTCTCATAGAGCCCAGACATGATTGTTTTTACGTGGCAGAAATTACCTTGTTTAAACCCATTCTCATCCTTTCCACCAATTGTGCGTGTGCATTTTTTCTTGGTGGTTGTCAGAGTGGGTACTAAAATTAGATGCCATTATGTTAAATTCAAACTCGATCCATTTTTCTCGGGAGACATGGATGCTACCAGCGGGCTATAGCCCAAGAGACTGGTTGTGTTGAATATACTAGTGTCGCAACCCGTCTCCGACGAGCAAGAAGCATTTTGCATTTAGGTACATGCAAAAAAAATATGTGTAAAATCACCCTTCCTTTCCTTTTAGAAGCTAGGCACATCGAGTTACACACAAACACACATAAAGACGTACGTATGTATGTACATGTACGTATGAGTACGTGTACGTGAAATCCATTGAAACCATACATGCCACAACTAGAAGATATGTGTAAGTGTGTGCGCGTCTATGAATGCATGTGTGCATGTCACATACGCACATGTAAATATGTGTTTGTGTATGCGCATGCACCCATAATATCCGTAGATACTGATCACACTCATACATATATGTATACATCGCCCTCAACTTGCCAAACTAATATATAAAAACATCGTGATTGCCATATATATCCATATAGAAGCTTCTAGCATTACAAATCCATAAAATGATGAGTATCTTAACACACCTGAACACAACATCAAAACAATCTTCGGACAACTGGATTATCTCTCCTTGGTAGCCTACATCCCGCGCCTCCATCTGGCAAAATGTATGCCATAAAAAATATTAGCATTGAAAATATAACTCTCGTAGAAAAAAGTTGGATAAGGATAAAAGCTTACAAAACTCATTTGGTGGATCAATATTTGAGGCAAACGACGTTTGAACAAGCTTGTAAACAGCAAATCGAAAAATTATGTATTGTTCGCCTATGCACCGAAAATCTAACTTATCAGGCTTTTCATAATCCACAAACATTACATGTACATGAAACTGATCTGCAACCTTCCACAATCGTAGATTGTAAATTCCTAGGAGCCCAAATCTCTCGTCGTAACTGTCTCGACCATACAAACCCAACAATAATCTGGGTTCTAAAAAGTGAAGATATTCCCTGTTGCAAATGAATGTTTCAATAAAAATATAAATTAATCAAACAAGACACAAAAGCTACATAAAAAGAAAGTTTGTATATATACCGTAAAACACCTGTGCTCTCTAACAGTTCGATAATTAGAGAAGTTGTTGCTTGGTCTTCCCAAAATGAAGGGTCTACGATTCAGCCATGAATATTAAATAAATCTTGGAAAATAATAATACCTAAATTATAGCAAACGTCTAAAACATTTACCTTGAATATCTTGTCCATTACCATAAACAAATGAAAATGATCTCCTTGCCACATCCATCCTAAGCAATATATCCCTAATATCAAATATAACACACTCTCTCTCTCTCTCTCTATATATATATATATATACACACACACACACACACACATAATCCAAAAGCAAACAAAGAGTGCACTTGCACATCTTCAGAAACATTCTCCAATCAAATGCTTTCTTCATTGCACAAAGATAGGTATAAATGTAGTCTCTTACATTTACAAACTGCCATTTACATTTAAATTCTTTGACATACCATTTGCAAAACCTCCTTGTAGACAACATTGGTTGTGAAGAGTTCATTTGAACTTGTTGTGCCACTTTCATCACTACAAGAGAATCATTGTTTTTCGACGCTTAGTTTCCACGCATGGTCGCGTCGTCGATATGTGTGTCGATATAGACATCAAAATATGCGTGAAAAAAGGTATGGAAATATCCGGCGAAATATACGTGGAAACAGGCGTCGAAATAACAGTTGAATCTTTTTTTTAAAAAATTAATTTTAAAAAAAATTTAAATTTATATATAATATTTGCTAGTTCCCATCCTGGGGTGTGTTTTAGCCTTCTCTTTTTGACTCTTTGCAAGCATATGTGTCTATGAGAGAGAGAGAGAGAGAGAGAGAGAGAGAGAGAGAGAGAGAGATCAGAGAGAAAGAGAGATAGAGAGAGAGAGAGAGAGAGAGAGAGAGAGGGGGGGGGCAAGGGAGAGAGGATGGTATAACTTCCATCACGCTCTTTGAAGGAGAAAAAATTCTAGTTCCTCCTCCTATCATCACACTAGGTGCAATTAAGAAAGTGCTCTGTTTTACAATGAAATTAAAGTTCATTATCATTAACGTGCTCGTCCTCAGCGAGATCCATGGCTCCAAATAAATCTATTTCTAGAAATACTCCATCATTGTTGTTAATTGGTGGAGCCGGTTGTCTTGTAGTAGTAGAAGGTAATTCGTCCATGTCGTCATCCTCGTCTAGCTTTAGCATGAGAGCTGTCGATGCATCATGATCATACTCAGCTTGAATCTCTTCTTCTTCTGGATTTTCTCTAGTGTCTATTTCTCGTTCAAGATGTATTTGGTTAACGAGTACACCTTCATCCGATCCTAATCCCATGTTGTGAGCCTCACCTACTTCCTCAACTAGTATGTCTTCTTCTTGTTCTTCTTGTTGTTCAATAGGTGCTAGTGGTGTATGCTCAACCATCAAATGATCTGGGGGGAGTTCCTCAGCATCTGGCAAACAATCAACTGCTATTTTCACTCTTCAAATATTTATTTTCCACGTGGATTTATTTGGATCACAAATAACCATTTATGATCTGTCGGGTCTTCCACAAAGATGACTTGCTCACAGTGCTCTGGTAGCACAAATGTGTCCCTTTGGTCAGTCCATATCTTTGTGCGGTCTAGTTGAAGAAATCCACACTTGTCTTTGCGTACATTTACTTGTGCCCCTTGAGTTACCAACTTGAACCATTTCACATAAAAAAAGAACATATCAAACTTTCTGAATCCAACCTTGATAATATCATGGATTGTTCCACAATAATCTAGCACGCCTACTTTAATATTGCCATCGTTTACACGTGAATGACTTTCTTGCATGAAATTAGCCTCATACCACAATCAAATATTATTCTCTTTTTATCTATTTCTTCTACTCGATAGTGACGTCCGTGTGACCAAATTGCCCAAACTTACGATACTACAAGCATAATAAATAAGTGCTTTTATTATATAAATTCACGAAAGCACAACATAAAAGACAATGCATAGATATCTCTAAATCACATGCATGGAAATCACAACCATATGCAAGCTCCTCCTCCTCATCACTTATTGATTCACCATTGCGTTTAGCTTGTAGTATGGTTTGCTCGAGCCATTTATTAGAAGGAAAGTCTGGAAGAAGTGCAAGTTCTTTTGGGTACAGTAGTGTGCGGGTTGTTCGACTCCTTCTAAAACTCAAACGAGCTTGGTCCCTTTCAGCCTTCACCAAGTTATATCTCTTGATCCATTTCTCCATAGCATGTGAGTTTAAGATGCAAAATTTATTGATCTTCTCACGCAATGCTACATTCATTGTTCTCACAAGAAGGTCTTTCCCTTGTGGCTCTTCCCCAACTAGTCAATCATCTTCTTCTTGTGTCCATAATTTTGGCACATCGGGATCAGACGTACTAAGAAATTTAGTTATATATACAAGTGATTCTTAAAGAAGCCATCCCGCAGCCATACTACCTTCAGTTATATATACAAGTGATTCTTAAACAAGCCATCCCGCAGCCATACTACCTTCAGGACAAGCTCTTTGAAACGAACAAATCCTTTAACACTAGTTCTGTAATTGGACACTAAAGTGTCCTGAGGACACTTTAGTGTCCTTTTTCTCACCAAAACTTTGGAATTTTTTGGGGAACCTAGAAACAACATTTCTACACCTTGTTTCAACCATAGGTCGGTTAAAAGTCCAAAAACAAAGGGGATTTTTCATGATGTCAAAACACAAGCTATATTAGAAATTTGACAAAAAACTCTAACTTGAAATTTTCATTGAAATTTGAAGCTATTTTGTCAAAAATCCCATAAAATGCCTATAACTTCTTGAATAAATCATGTTTTTCATGTTTGTAAAAGTCAATTGGTAGAACTTGGGGTTTCAAAACAACACAATCTCCTTTAGGTCCTAGTTCCGAAGCTACTTGTGAACTATAATAAAAATCTCATAATTACCAAGATGCTGAAAAAGAGAAAAATTTTGGCCTTCCAAAGGTACTTCCATAAAACTAGGGTTATGTTAGTGCAAATTGGCAATTGGAAATGATTATATAGTTCAAAACCAAGTTAATACATATTTTTTGGGGTCCCAAGCTCAAGTAAATCTTGCTACTTGAGCGCTATCTTAGATTTTCAATTGTGCTACATTTTTCAAAATTTCTAAATTCTCTCTCAACAACCATGAAACAAAGGTTTTAGGTGCCCAACTTATGTTTGTACAATGTACCTTAGCGGAATTATTCTATACAGACAAAATGTTGCAAGTTTACTAAGGATTGTAATGCGTATGACTCAAGAATCTAAATCCAGAATTTTTGTTGTGTGCAGTTTTGACATTTTGAAGCAATTAATATTTGTAGCTTACTAAGGGGCTTTTACATATAACTTTAAGATCTCAATGGATAGAGTAAGCATTTTATCACCTTAAAAAACTTGCAAACACATTAAAACCATGTATTGGTTTGAATACAAATGGATGCTAAAAAGTGGTGTATCAAACACACACAACTTCCTACTATTTTAGACACTCTCAATTGAATTTTATTTCATGTGAAACTTGGCAAAATCTTTGACACAAATATGAAATAATTACTTGGAATTTTTCATAGGGCTTAGGGATTTTTTTCTCTAAGCTTATAAGGCAATTTTCTCAAACCTGAGTTGCAGTCTCATGCAAGTCCTATTTATGGGTGTAATTCCTTATCGTGCCAGCATCCAAATTGCAAGGTTATATTTTTTAAAGACACAATAGGTCACATATTCAAACTCCTCAAGAGGGATTTTGAATATGTCTTTCCTAGCACAAGTAGCATTTTATTTACATCGTCCGAAAAAGGACACTTAAGTGTCCTTTTTTGGTACCAAACTAGTATTAAGTGTCTTCATAAATTTCTCCAAGAAAAACATCCATCGGCTACTATGGACAATCCCAGCCACAACAACTTCATCAACCACATGAACTAGCAAGTGCAATTGATTGGTTAAAATACTTGTTGGAAAGTATTTCTCAGCCATTGTAACAGCCTCGATGGAGTTTAATCATGCTGCTTCCAATGTGTCTCTACTAATCTCTTTCCTTGATATCCAACGCACCACTGTACCAATTTTGTAAATTCTTGTGCTAATGTCATTGTTGACACAATCCTTGATGGCTATAGGAAGCACAAATTGCAAGAATTTGTGCCAATCATGGGGTGGTTGCAAGATGAGGTTATCTAGTTTCATGTAGTGGGCGCCCTTGGCTTTAGCTGGAAAACAGTCATTTTTTCAAGAAGAATAGCCAATCTCTCCTAGTTAGCCAAGGAGTTTCACTTCAAGGTCTTCTAATGAAACATCATATGCAAAGTTGGGCACCTAAAACTATAATCTGATTGAATATCCAATAATTGTAAATCCCCTTTTCTTTGGGAACCAAAATTGTATACAGGCCCTGTCCGGAGGTTTAGATACGTACAGTGAATGTGAGTAAATTGCCTATAACTTTTACATTATTGCTCATATGATGTTCCCACTTTACATATCAAAAATACAAATAACATAGAGCTTAACTTGATTTATCGAGTAATTTTTGATGTGTTCTACTATTTTCTATATTATTTAAAATGTATTAGAATTGTTAAAAAACATACTATTTTATCCTCCCACCACATCTACCATTTAAAATACTCAAATTGTATGAATCTAGTGATGATTAGATTGGGAAAGATTAGTATAATGTGGGTATAAGGTAAAATTACAAATCTAACGGTTGGATTTTTGTGGATTTACTTTGGAAAATTTGTTATGAGTGTTAGAGGCCCATTAAATCAATTGTAATTTAATTCTAGAAAATCAAATATTGAATCTTTCAATCTAAAAACTCTAGGGATCAATACGCTTGTTGCCATAAATTTCTTCAAAAAAATTTGGCTTAATTTGAGTATGGGAAGGTCCATTTTCAATCCTCCCAAGTGAAAATTTCCGTATTGTGTCCTCTCTCCCCTTTTCAAGTCTAAAACCAATCCTAGCTAGGTTTGGAAATCCAGGCTTGGTAAACTTCAAAGCTCAGATATCATTCCATGTGTGAGTCTTGGGTAGGCACAAATCTTATATATGCATGCCACTTTATGTCCACATCAGCTTTGAGAGGATCCACAAAAGCAGCTTGCCACCTCCACCCTCCATGTCAACATGGTCAACCTAATTGACTCCCCACCTCATCATCCTAGTCATTATTAATGCCACATCTTCTTGCCACCTTTGCATGCCACCTCGCACTCGGTGACATGGCATGCCACATCATGGAATTGCCACATCAACCATAATAGTGCCACATGTCAAGAGAATGCCATGTGTCATGCACGCATATGACACGTGGCACCTCCTTCCCACCTCTCCTTTTTTTTCAAAAATATATTTTTGAAAAAGTTAATTTAGTAATTTAGAGAAATAGAATATAAAAATTTAAATAATAAAATATATATAACTTATTAAAATAAAAGAATTTAAAATCAATAATTTTAAAGGATTATATTTTGAAATTAGATCAATAATATTATTTTTAAAGTTCATGTTATTCAATTTTAAAAAATAAATTTTTAAGTTTAATATTTCTTGAAAATATTTTGTGTAGAATAAACCTTTGAAAAAAATTTAAAAAAAATACATTATAAAAAAAATACAGTTATATATTTATAAAATAAAATATAAATTTTAAGATATATTTATATATCTAGTAATGATAAATATTTAGACTTGTTAATAAATATTATTAATAATATTAATTTTTAAGTAAATAATAGTTTATCTTTAATTATCTTTATGTTTATCTTAATTATCCAATCAATCTTAGATAGGAAATCCAATGAGATTTGAAGTGGATAACCTATTTTTCCTATATAATCACACATCTCATACTATCCCACACTTATCTCTAGTACTATCCCATTGAGCCTTCACAATTTCTTCTCTCTTAGCTTCCTTGAGAATGGGTTCTCAAAGTTGTAGGAGTCGAAAACGTGATAGGACTAGACTTCCCCCCGTCCACCAAGCTCAAGAGGAGGAGAGGAAAAGGGTAGCTTGTGAGAGAAAGAGAGAGTGGAGAGCACGTCAATGAGCAACACCTTCCGTTGGCGATGATCCAAGCCTTGCTCCTCCTCTTCCACTTCCTCTCCCTCCGCCCTCTTTCCCCCCACTACCCCTTAGTTTATATAATCCACATGAACCCGCCCTTCCTGAGTCCCCTTCTCTTCTACAAGAAACCACCCCCCCTCATTTGGGCGCCCATCGTGTGGATAGGAAAGAACTATCAAGGTCAGGGGCACACCGTCGTGCCCCTGACCTCACGCCTTCATCATCACAGGCATGTGTGCTTGATGCTTTGATTGATCTGCAATCTTTCATTCCTATTTCAAAGACCTCACGCCTTCATCATCACAGGCATGTGTGCTTGATGCTTTGATTGATCTGCCCAACATGGCCAACTACAGGGTGCTTTCCGACATTGGAGGTCGCAGAGAGAGGAGAGCTGGCATGGCGGTGCTACAAAGTGTTCGTCATTCCTAAAGAGGAACTCTGCGAATGATTTGGCTGCTCGAAGGGCTATTGTGGCAACCATAAGTAGATCCCAAATGAAGGGTAAGGTGAGTGCCACATCTCGCATCCTTTCCATAGCACCACATGCACTTAGAGTTGGGTCTATTAGACGACAAAGTTTAGATGCCAATGAGGTTGGTGCTTTGTGGGCGAGTAGTGGTCATGTAGCTAGGCATGATTGCCTACTAGATGAAATCACTAGAGCCTTGATAGAAAGTTTTTGGGAGGAGAGTTGTTGTGCCTCGCCAGTTTTCAAGAAAGCTTTGCGTAAGAGAGTGACAAGAGGAGTGTTCATTGAGCATGGTGCTTGCTTTCTTGAAATGACCCAAACAGAGTTGTATTCTCAGTTTGTGGCTTTGTATCCAGAGCTTAAAATTGGGCAAAGGTCATTTGAGGGGTGTAAGCCTTGGTTTGTGAAGTACTCACGTCAGCGTGACACATGTTGTTGTCGCTACCATGTTGAGTTCAAACTTTTTTATGATGTGTTCTGTTCTCTTAGTGGGCATAGAGAGTTGCCTCGTAGTCCTCCTGATTTCATCCACTCTCTTTTGTGTGCACGCGCACGGAGGATGCCCAGTTCCATAGGATGCCTTGTGTGGAGAGCAATTGCACATCATGTGGTTTACTTGCACATCTACAGATGGTAGATCTTGATGCAAGTGACCAAGAGATAGTGCCATGGCAACGTTATGAGTATGTGACACACCAGCTCCAGAGTGGTGGGACAGTCCAGGAAGTTGCAACTCGTGGACAAACATACACCACGTTGTCACTTCACAGCCACATTTAGGGAGGAAATCTATCCCTATATACGGCACAATCATTGTGCCAAGTGGCAGGATCGTCAGTTTCGAGCATGCCTGGCACAGTTTCCTATTGGTGTGGTCGTCTCTGTGATCGATTTTACAGAGAACTACACCTTCACACCTTTTCAGGAGATACAATCTAAGTATTACTTCTCAGAGCATGTCTCATAATATTTGATTCGTGTTTGAGCTATATTACTTATTTGATTTTTTGTGTCCTAATGGTCTGTATTGCTTACCTCACTAGGTTGCTCTATTATGGTCCACATTAGCTATCGACATGCAGAGGCTCATGTAGATGGGATAGCGGCGAGTACCCCCCCAAGACCCGTGTCATTATTCGAGAGTATCATTTCTATATCAGTGAGATGATCGTTCACGATGCACATTTTGTGCAACACTGTTTTCATCTCCATGAGACAATTTTTTACGAGATTGTGGGATCATACGTGGCCAGCGAAACGATGGGTTTGGTCGGATGGTTGTGGCGCACAGTTCAAGTTGTCTCACGACAATTCTATTGGCTCTACAGGTAGTACTTATGGTTCTCTTATACTCGCAATTAAACTAAATTCACTAGAACATCTTAAACTAAGACTTTGTTTTATGGATTTATAGGTGGCATGTGCAGTCTAGTATCCCAGTGATTTGGTCATTCTTTTGAGACTGGTCACACTGGAAGGGAGAGCATGATGGTGCGGGCGCGTGTGTGAAACGTGCCCTGAGGCGTCATCAGCTGCGGCAGCAGGTTGCTGAGCGGTTCAGAGATGCGGGCCACGTAGTGGAGTGGTGCTCCCAACATTTGTGTGGGAGTGCAGCATCATCGTATCCCAAACGTGATGCTCGGATTGTCAGGAGATTTTTTTGGCATGTGGATGGTGGCATGATTGACCGTAGAGCCTCCCATGATTGTGACACAGTACTTGGCACCTTGGGCTTACATTCCATCAGGAGCACGTGCATGGCGGCCCCCACGATTTACACACAATGGTTTGCATGCTTATGTGGAGCATGTATGGATGGCGATTGGTCACATTGTGCCTCAAGAGGATGGGCAGATGCATGGATACAGACATTCCTCTCCCTCGAGCATCCTTCACATCCACCAGTGTTGTCTGATGAGCACACAGGTCCTGCGTTCATGGTCAGTTATGATGACTTGACAGATTTGCTACTACAGGAGGGTGATGTATTTGCTGTTATTACCGGTGAGGGAAATAGCGAGGGAGTAGACTACTATCTGATGAGTTGTACTAGGCCAAAGTGCATCCTTGACCACGATACAGTGGATGATCATGGGTTTTCTTTTGACGCCCATAGCATGATTGTGGGCAGGCCAGTTCTACCAGCAGATTCGACTTCATCGCGGGGGAGTTTTGAGTTCCAGCAGTGGAAGTGGGAGTTAGAGGCATTTCAGTTCTCTCATCTAGTGGTTGCTACCAGGCTCACTCTTGATCGAGTACAAAGCCGAAAACATAGTTCGTTTTCGGCTTCGAGTGGATGACCATGAGAGCATTCTAGAGCAGTTGAGAGCTAGAGAGGGTGCTGCTGACTAGATCTCTATCTTGATGTGACTAAACTCAGACTAGCTGGGTTAGCTCACTTACATTGTACTTAGATTTTTTGGGAGTGACTAGATCTCTATCTTGATGTGACTAAACTCAAACTAGCTAGGTTAGCTCACTTACATTGTACTTAGATTTTTTGGGAGTGAGTAATCTCAGAATAGCTGGGGTAGCTCATTTTCAAAATACCTTGATCTTTTGAGTTAGTGGCTAAACCCAGAGTGGCTGTGTTAGCTCACATTCTGATGTACTTAGTTGATGTTTATATCATTATGAGTTTTCTAATTATTGAGGATCATTGCATTTTAGTTGTTCATGGTTTTTTTGATTTTTTAACACTTTGGCTATTGTATCGTTTGTTGAAAATCACCATCACCATATTGTTTGTTGAAAATCACCAAACTTTGCAAGCACTGGGCGCTAATTTACTAACCTGAACATGCTCCCTGATCATGACCAAACTTTGCAAAGCATGTGGGGATGGGCCCCCCCACATGCTTGAAAAGTTTGGTCCCCATTGGAGCATGTTTGGGTACCATGGTTGGTATGGGGATAGCCTGGATTTTCCATGGCCTCTAAAGCACCAAGAGACTTGAAAAATCCGCACTGGGCACTAATTCCTAACCCGAACATGTTCCGATCATGTGACCAAACTTTGCAAGCATGTGGGGCTGGGTCCCCCCACATGCTTACAAAGTTTGGTCCCCATGGGAGTATGTTTGGGTACGATGGTATGGGGAAGGCCCGGATTTTCCATGGCCTCTTAAGCACCAAGAGACTTGAAAAATCCGCACTGGGCGCTAATTACCAATCCAAACATGCTCCGATTGTAACCAAACTTTGTAAGCATGTGGGGGTGGACCCCTCCCACATGCTTGCAAAGTTTGGTTCCCATCAAAGCATGTTTTGGTACGATGGTATGGGGAAGGCCCGGATTTTCCATGGCCTCTTAAGCACCAAGAGACTTGAAAAATCCGCACTGGGCGCTAATTACTAACCCAAACATGCTCCAATCATGACCAAACTTTGCAAGCATGTGGGAGGAGCTCACCCCCACATGCTTGCAAAGTTTTGTCCCCATCGGAGCATGTTTGGGTACGATGGTATGGGGAAGGCCCGGGTTTTCCATGGCTTCTTAAGCTTGAAAAATTCGCATTGGGCACTAATTACCAATCCAAACATTCTCTGATTGTGACCAAACTTTGCAAGTATGTGGGGGTGGGCCCCTTCCACATGTTTGTAAAGCTTGGTTCCCATCGGAGCATGTTTGGGTACGATGGTCTGCGAAAGGCCGGATTTTCCATGGCCTCTTAAGCACCAAGAGACTTGAAAAATCCTCACACTGGGCAGTAATTACTAACCCGAATATGCTCCGAACATGCTCCAATTATGACCAAACTTTTCAAGCATGTGGAGGGGCCCACCCCCACATGCTTGCAAAGTTTGGTCCCCATCGGAGCATGTTTGGGTACGATGGTATGGGGAAGGCCCGGATTTTCCATGGCCTCTTAAGCACCAAGAGAATTGAAAAATCCGCACTGGGCACTAATTACCAATCCAAACATGCTCCGATTGTAACCAAACTTTGCAAACATGTGAAGGTGGGCCCCTCCCACATGCTTGCAAAGTTGAAAATTGAGGTTTCATGCAAAGAGAGGGAAGTGCAGTTTTTGTGGTCTAATACCCAAATTTCAACCGTCACTCGGGTATTGGTTTCTAAAATTAATCATATGGCTAGGAAGCTCTTTATATGCTCTTTCCACTCATGTAACTAATTTCTTAATCCTTTACTTCATCGATGATCAGAATTTCTCCCAAAGTTGCTAACTTTTAGGCGAATTTTGGCAGTTTTATAGTCTTGTAGTAAAATGCTCATAACTTTTCGCTCGGTTGCCCATTTTTGAAAGTTTTTATATAGGCGCAAAGCTCTCTTCAAGCTCTACATACCTATGTAATCCTCTTTTGTACAATTTTTGAAGCCCTCTCGGTCTGTGGGTCTTAGTTGGTTATGCCCAATACATCTTTTTGCCAAGATGTTCAATCAATTTTGTTTCTCACAAACACCTACCATGTTTGTGTGCAAGAAGGTATCAGTAGGTGATGACATGGTAGGCTTGTTTGGAGACTAGTGTGGAGGACTGTAGAAGGGATCCATAAGGATGACACATTCAAGTGTAATATAGTAGAATCTAGTGTCTCATTTCGGTATCTCAAAGCTCGTGCCACACTACACATATGCTTCTATTATGAGCGGTGGATGAAAAAGATTGGTTGTTGCGTTTGGTTCCAGGTGGTGCAGTGGAAGTTATAGATGCAAGTAGACATTGGAGCCTCCTCAATATTAGAGAGCACCTCAATATTGTGGGAGGTGAGGATATTAGTATAGCACAATTCAAGGTGAACAATAAGAAGATTCGAAAACGAATAGAGCCAAAGACCTTGGTATATCCAGATTGGGATGTTGATGGTATATTGCTCACTTGATGGGGATTTTGAATTTTGTGAATTTTGAAGCTACTTCAAGTATGTTAATTTTGTAAAGTCCTTGACCTCAAAAAAGTGTTCTAAGCATTCAATTTTTATCTTGTAACAGCTATGAATTTAGATTTTTATATTAAAGTTATAATATAGCTCAACAAATTTACTCTAAAGCTGTCTTGTATGTGTACAATAATGGTCAGCTCAATGTAGGTACTAGGGTTCCTATTCCAAAATAGTTGTGTGGCACACAGATTTATAGCACATGGTTTTTTTATGTCGATGGTTTTGGAGTCCATCCAAAACAGTATATAAAGACCAGTCCTAAGGGAATTGAGAACATAATATCTTACAACTTATAAGCTCTATACAAAAGCCGCCCATGGAGGCAAATTCTTCTAATGAGAGGACTGTTCCTAGAAAAGTTGCTAGGCCAGCTATTCCAGCTGTTTCTTCTGATGATGACTCCTATTCCTTTGTTGGGGATACAGATGATCAACCTATCCAGATATCTGAAAGATTCAAAAAAGACCTTGAAGATGTAGACAAACTAATAGATGAAGCCAAAGAGGTGCATCAAAGAATTCTTCAGATGAACAACCCAAAGAAGGAGACTTATCGAGGGACTTAGGCCCAATAGAAGTCATTGTAAGACTTGTACTGAACTGTTGTATCTTAGCAATGACTAATGTGATGAAAAATTTCTACATGGACATGTGTCTACAAAGTACTCATAATGATTTTGAAGCAAACCTCTTTAAAATTCAATTTTAACCAAAGATAATTTATGAGAATAAAAATTCTCAACAATGTATTTTATTATGGCAAAGCACAATACTCATAAAATACAAGAATGAGTAGGGCTCAATAAAAATACAGAATGTTTATACAAAAATGAGCCAAACTAAAAAAAAATACATAGTCTTTACAACGCTTTGTCTCTGGACATATACAAAATGCCTCTAAGCGGTTGCGGGCTCTGTAGCCTCAGCCTTGGCCTCCTCCTTTGACTTAGCCTTTAGCTTTGTCTCCTTTGTTGTTGGCACCTTGCCTACCTTGTCCTTGCCCTTGCCTACAAATGGAAACTTCCTCTTTGCCTTGCCCTTGCTTTCCTTCTCAAGGACTCCTTGTTTAAAGCTGAAATGCTTAATAGGGGAATGAAATGGCATCTTTTTTCTCTTCTTTGATGCACTAGTGCCAGCCAACTAGTGGAAGTGGTGAGTCAGGGTCATCAGGTGTAATTGCATTGTTGAGGATAATATTTATTGCCTTTGCCCACAAACTCCACAGCCATAACTGGTTTGAGCAAACGGACTACAAAACAACGTAAAAGTCAATTAGAATACTGTGGGATCTCTCATGAAATGAACATAGATAAATTATATTACAGTGACACAAGAAACTTACACAGCTGTCAAAATTAGTGTACTTGGAAAGGAGAAACTTCCAAACATTTGCGACTACGTGCCAGCCCCCACAAGAGTGCGAATCTTTTTGCATAGGAATGGGTTGGTTGAGAAATTTCTACTCTATATCCTTTTTCAATTCAGGACATAGAGTTTCAATCAATGCAACCGCCCTCTTACATGCCCTACACAGTCAATGATATAAAGTAAGAATGACTTACAATTAACAATTAGGAAGCAAGAAGGAAACGATATAAAGTATAACCTCTTTCCCAATTATGCACCTACACACACTCCTCCACATGCCTTCCACACTCCCCAACTTGTAGCCTTATGGTGAATACTATATTAATAATATAATTAAAATCCATGTAAGCATGAAGGCCCACTTTTATTTTCCACATCACTAGCCTATCTACCATACCAAAGTATTTATCAAGCATACTTGTGGCATTTACAATGTGTGCATCCTGAAACAAGTAAATCCATTATATTTGAAGATAGAATGCTGTTATCAGGGTAGCCGCCAAGCCGCCGCATCACCACGCCGTTATTCCATTGTGGGTGTGCATCAATTGAAGAGGACAGCCTCTGATTGACGTCGTAGCATTTAATTTTTGCCCAGAGAAGCTATGTTTTCTATAGGGATCTGGTCGTACGTCTCGTCTGGCTCCACACAATGAATTGGGTAAATCCCTGTGAGCTAGAGGTAGCCCATGGGGTCCCCTAAATTCTCTTAAGAGGGTTTGTCAAATGATTTGCTCTACTGGCCACACAGAGTGAAAGACCAGGGAGGTGTCAAGCTACCATAGCCACAAGCTCAACCATTTTTTGGGATCTAACAAGAAAGGCAACTCTCACAAGGGCTATAACAACACTCTTGTTTGTGACTTTTATTCACAAGCCTGGCCATGAAGAGAAGGATTATTTTGGTAAGAAGAAGATGCAATGAGCCTATCTCATGGAAGAGATGCAGCTGAATGTAGACCAAGAGGGAAACAAGGATGAAGACAATAGAAAGGATATTACCTCTGCAATGCAAATTATTGTACCTCGGCCCACAGTATATGGAAGTCTAGAAGAAGTTCCTATAGCAATAGTCCATACGCTTATTGATTAGGAAACTCCAAACAAACAGATTGTTGATGTTTTTAGGTCAAAGATGTTTGCTAATATACACTCTTCAATGAAAATTGGAAGGATTTCAAAGAGGATAAAACTTTCATGGTTTCTTCCTCCTCACATCTTTAGGGCATGCTTTAGTAAAGTAGGGATGCATAGAACTAGGACAATGTGGTTTCAAATACAGGTGATGGAAGAAAACACAAGGTAATTGGGTTCCATTAGATTTAGAGGAGAATATGGAACAAAAGGATTTGAAAGAATGGCTTACTTCTTGTGAATGCAAGGTCTTTACAGTGACTCCAAAGTAGACATTGTTAACCCAATTCTAGGGTTAACAAGATTTACGGCCATTTTCTTACATCAAAGAGTCATGATAGATACACCAAAGGGTCATACATTCAAGATATGAAGCAATAGTGTCCAAAGCTACAACTTGGACGGGCGCGCGTAATGGTGTGATGGAGTATTTATGGCGATTCCCGCTTCAAGAGTATATGGTAGCAAGTTAGGATGAAGTCCTAGGTGATGTAATTCATGGATATATTATAAGAGTAGTCATTGTAATAGCATTAGGCCTTTTATGAGGCTAAAGTGCCCAGTCCACCACAATTTAAGTGAGTGTGAACACTTATGGCTATGTATATAAGTGAATATCTCTCATAATATAACATACTCTCCCATTGTGCAATTGAGTCTTTCTCTTGCTAATCTCTCTCCCTAACGCATGCTAGTGAGTGTGTGTGAGTGAAGTGAGGTGAGAGGAGGGACGAGTACCCGTAGTGCAACGCAGGGATGTGACAATGCTTGCAGGAGGCATGGTGGAATTGCTTCTCAAGGAGTTGTAGAGCTTGGAGACCTCAAGGGTTACGAGCTTGGCCATTGGAAAAATCCTCACACGAGGATAGTTGCGGTTTACCAGGTAATCTCTTTTTGGATGTGTTTCAAGGAGGATTAGGGTAAGCCATAACAGACATTAAAAGATGTTCATGTAGCATTGGAATGAGTTCTAAGCAATGAATCAACATAATTTCTTTTTTGTATAAACGAACAAAAAATCAGCAAAAGATCAGAGAAGACATTTTATTGCACTGATATTCCTATATCTGCAGATGTATTTTTCTCTCTCTCAAAAATTTTATACTCCCTTTTTTTACAATGCAATGAACATTGTTTTTAACTTTACATGCAGTGACATTTCGTCCAAGTAATAGTTTAAAACATGTCTACAAATGCGAGTTATCAACGAAAAGATAACAATCAGGACATAAAGATTTGTGTACATGAGTATCGTCAAGGCAAAATTGATATACATAGTGAGTCTATACAATATGATTCAAGAGACATTCTCTTGATGCTTTTCTTGTTCCTTGGTTGCTTCTTCCTCAGATAACAATCAGGACATAAAGATTTGTGTACATGAGTATCGTCAAGGCAAAATTGATATACATAGTGAGTCTATACAATATGATTCAAGAGACATTCTCTTGATGCTTTTCTTGTTCCTTGGTTGCTTCTTCCTCAGTTTTGCCCTGCTCAAGAGGCGCCTCCTTTTCTGAAGCTTTGGGAGTTTGCTTCTTAGGATTTTTGTCCTTTTTTGATGCTTTGGGAGCTTACTTCTTAGGAGCTTGCTTCTTAGGAGTTGCCTCCTTTTCTGTTGCTTTGAGAGTTTTTGTCTCTTAGGAGTTTTGTCCTTTTTTGATGCTTTAGGAGTTTGCTTCTTAGGAGTTGGCTCCTTTTCTGTTGCTTTGCCTCCTTTTCTATTTCCTTGGGAGTTTTTTCCTTTTCTGATGCTTTAGGAGTTGTCTCTTTCTCACCTTCCTTTGTTTGTCCCTTTTTTGTTTGCTTCTTGTCTTGCCTCTGTTTTGTTTGCTTCTTGGGATTTGTCTCCTTCTCACTTGGCTTTGTAGCTTTTTTAGGTGACTCCTTTGAGATCTTCTTTTTTGGGAGACTTTCCCTTTTGTACCTTTTGTCTTTTAGATGAGAAATATAATTTTTGTTTGGAGGTAACACAAGGTGTTTTTTTACCCAAAGAAGATACCTTCTGGTCTATAGATTTTATTTTCCTATGAGTAGTGATAGGCACTAGTGAGTCAGGATCAGCTAGTATGACAACATATAGTTCAAGCATCTTCTTAATGGCAACATGACAACATATAGTATGACAACATATAGTTCAAGCATCTTCTTAATGGCAATGGCCCTCACATACCACACGTATGTATCTGTGTAGTAGCAAGTTGTAGAAAACTACAAAAGAAGCAAGGATTTTTTACTTGAATAATATGTATTATTTATTTAAATTAAGCACTTACAGGAATTCTTCTAGGTCCAATAAATAGCTTGGCAGTGAGAAACCTGCAAGCATTAGCCAATGTCTCTCCAACCATAGCTTGTAGCATCATTTTGTAAAGGAACTGGTAGTGAATACATAGTTGGTTCTTTCTCTTTGAGAGGAGGATGCATTACCTCCAAATGAGCAAGTAATCTTTTAGAAAATTTGCAAATATCAAAAATAAAAACCAACATCCATTGGGAGAATTTTAAAAAAATACTCGTGAGATAAAATTGGGCTTACAATTTCGACTCTCCATGTTGTCCATATATTGAGTTGAGAAAACAAACTTTTTTAAATCTAAGGTCAATTACTATGACACTCCAATGAGAACTATAGAATAAAAATAAAATAATATAAGAGAAATGGAGGATGTGTAGTTAAATAAAAAATAAAAGAAAAAGGCAACACCTTACCCCTCATGATATGGAAAGACCTTATAGGAAGAAAACCTTGTCAAAATTTATAGCCTTCAAAAAATGGCCAAAATTCTTTTCTTCTTCCAACTTTATTCCAGAAATGAGAGGATCTACAACAAAAACATTGTTGTAGTCTTCCTCTAACATGGTACACAACTAAGACTTGCAAAATTTCAAACATCAATATAGGAATATCAAGCAAATTATCAAAAGGGTATCAAGTTGTGCAGAATATTACCTTAAAAGCACAAAAATCACACTATCTGTAATCTCTTTATCCATCTTAAACAAAAAAAAAAGTGTCTTCAAGGGAAATTCTGAGGTAGTAATTACTTCTAGGAATTCCCACATCAACAATAATTTGCTCTGGAATCTCTTTGAGCTTTTGAATATTTTCATTCTCTAGTTGCAAGACATAATTCGTATCCTCTCCTTCATTTTCACCTAGGTCCTTCACTGTGACATCTTTAACTATAACTTCTTCAGTCTGTTTAGCAGCCATTGCTGGAGGAACATAAAGAATCTCTACAGCCTTAAGACTTTGATGTCCTTAAGGAGCTAGAAGCTTGTCATATCTCCATCTGAGAAGCTTCAGCGTCCTGAAGTGTTTATCCATGAGTGTAACCCTGGGTACATGGATTGAAAAAATGTAAGTGTCCTAAAGTCTTTATCCATGAGTGTAACCTTGGGTACATGGATTGAAAAAATGTAGGCATCATGTAAAAATTCTATCAAGAAGTCCTCAAACAGCCTCTTGAATGCACTCAACTGCAATTCTCTGCCATCTGAATCCAAACTCACTAAGTCTGAAAGAATTACATATCTCTTTTATAAGTCTCAAGAATGGAGCCCTAGGGATAAGGTGCTCAATAGACTTCTGAGCTCTCCTTATTTCCCTAAGAGCCTTGATCTAGAAATTGACCCTCCTCTTAACACCCCTAGAAGATAACGCATGTAAAAAAGGCCCTTGTTTGCCTTTTCCAAAATTTCCAGCTTCAACACAGGAGGTTCCTTTGAATCATCCTTTTTTCCAGATAAGACTTTTTTGTTGTTTGCTTAATCCTTGCCATCATCTGCTTAAAAAAGAAAAGATGGTGTAAAGGGATGGTCATTACTTTATGGATAATATACTACCATATGGACATACAAAGATCCTTCTTAACATGGAAATACAAAGAGAAATCCACATGAATATACAAAGATGGATACGGTGCGCAAAATGGCTAATCGGGGAGAGGACACTACAAGACACTGCTGCCATACACGCGTTCAATACACGCGATAAGTTACGGGCGCGTGTATGGTCGCGCATGTATATGAGTAGTATCGGGTGCGTGTATATTGGCATCTAAATTTGTGTGTATTGAAGTTTCAGAAACGCGTCTACCAGCGCGTGTATATTGGCATCTAAATTTGTGTGTATATTGGTTTCAAAAATGCGTGTATCATCGCATGTATATACATGCAATTATACACGCATTATTACATGCGAGAACTTTATTAAGAAAAACTCCATTCCTTTACAAAATTAAAAACTATTTTCTTTAAACCATCTCATAGTACATTACAGTATATATCATTACACAATCCCACTACATGCATTTACAACAATGAAATATATTCAAAAATAAATCATGAGATGATAATTAAAAGACAACATATACAATAGAAATGTCATCAATTTAGAACGATACAGTGATGGATTGGTTAGGGTTCGATCTCATCTTCAATAAGATCCATCCTTGCTAAACGATCAACATGAATATCCATTTGATCAATTTGTAAGGCTACGATTAAATTTATTCCACTATCGATATTCTATCCATTGATAATGGTATCGATGCCCTGATCATCCTCATCAACATCACCATCATCCTCAATGGTAGGGTCATTCTCATGATCATGAGAAATGTCACGCTCATCCTCATTATCATGATCATCTCTTATTTCTTGATCATCGATCACAACATCTTCATTGGCATGTGCGACATCATCTTCATTGCGACTTGTTACATCCTCCATATGCTCCATATCAGTGAATGTATTATACATCACTTTGGAATGTGGTGCAATAGCGATGACATACCACCATTTAATGTCATGCACCATTGGCAGATAGATAACCTACTCAAATACACATACTGCAGTAATTAATTAGCATATCAAAAGTCAAGGGGTACGCGAGCTTAGATGTATATGTACATGAAACACATTAGTAAAAAAATGCATACCTGCTCACATTGTTGTGGCAATACGAGCCTATCTTTCTTTGTTTGCCAAAACTTTGTAGAGTCAATAGTTACATAGCCACTTGCATGGCGTTTTATCGTTGCATTAGGCCCTTTTTCCACCAGGTTCATTTGCCATTTGACATCCAAAACATACACAAAGAAGCGACAAAAGTCAAGCCTAAATATGTCTTGGATTGTGCCACAATAATCATCCATTTTTCCATTAGCTCCCTCAAAGCTACTAATGACACCGCAATCTTGTGTATTCCTCTTTTCATCAATTCTTTGTGTTCGAAAATGCTTGCCTTCACACCATATAGCATTGAACATAGTGCAATGGACCAAAATAGAAGCAATATTTGTGTAAGCAATGTAAATAAATATTAAAAGCAAATATTTGTGTAAGCAATGTAAATAAATATTAAAAGCAAATCACTTACAACTAATGCAAAACATTAGTTCTATGTACTTTTAACATGCATCCTCGTGCATACTCCCATTCTTCCGCTGTGATATGTAGCCCCTCGCCACTCTCTGCTCTCTCCATTTTCTCATGCAATTCGGAAGTGTTGCTAGATGCTTAGGGTATGCCTTACGAGAGCCATGTTGCCTCGAAAAGAGAGCTCTTTTTGCTTGCCTTTTTGTCTTTGCATCCTCATATCTTGTAATCCATCTGCTCATCACATCACTATTAAGGATGCAAGTGAAATTGAGATCATCAATCAATGTTCTGTCAATTACTTTACTCTGTCCTTTTCCTTGAGGCACAATAGAGGTCTTCCTCAAGTCCTCTTCATTGCTCCATAGTCGTGGCAAAGAGCTGTCCACGTGACCAAGAAATTCTGAAATATATACAAGAGACTCTTGTATCAACCAACCCTCGACCATGCTTCCTTCGGGCCTTGCACTTTGCCTCACAAAGTCTTTTAAGGTCTTCATGAAGCGCTCTAGGAAGAACATCCAACGTGCATGCACAGTGCCACATAAAGCAATTTCGTCCACTAAATGCACAATGAGATGTAGTTGACTTGTGAGAATGGTTCGCAAAAAAGTCTCCTCTACCAAACAAACCACCTCCACCACTGCCATAACACACGCATCATCCAACATGGCTGGATCAATTGCTTTGGAACTAACATATCTGAAAAATAAATGAGTAGTACGTTATACCTCATGCACGTTCATTTTGCAAGGTATAATGAAGGGTGATCTAACATAGGTTTTATATACCTCACAAGCTCGCCCATCTTATAAATACATTTTTTCAAACTCTTATTTGCACAATGGTCGATGCTAGTAGGTAGTATGAACTGCGCACATAAGAGCACATGTATGTATGGTTTATGGCATTTCAAAATTTAATTTCAACGTACAAGACTTGGAAAACACTTACTTGGAGCATCTTGTGCCAATCGTGGGACTTCAACCCATATAGTTGCTCAAAGCCTCTTTTCTTAGTGGTTGTAAAGGCTCCCTTCAATGATCTCATGCATCCAGTGGGAGTACGCAAAGTGGTAATGGCCTGCTTTAGCTGCTTCTCCTCTTTCTTTGATATAATCCATGGTGCAGGCGGAAGACGAACGTGCCATATCATCAAACACTTCCTCTTCCACAACTTCGTGGGGTGCAGGGCTATTGTCATCCCTTTTTCACTCATCTCTGACAATAGATCCCAAAACTCCAGCATCATCTCGTCGATGCTTTGCGTGCTCTCACCGCGCGTAGGGCACCATGTTAGGGTGTGGTACTGCATCCTGTTTCAATTAGAGTATATATATTACAACTCCATTAATTTAATTTGGATACCATGAGTCATTTGAATACTATCAATTTACATCTACTCACCTCTA
This sequence comes from Cibotium barometz, assembly GCF_041138505.1. NCBI lineage: Eukaryota > Viridiplantae > Streptophyta > Polypodiopsida > Cyatheales > Cibotiaceae > Cibotium > Cibotium barometz. Next base: position 11,000,322 of record NC_141074.1, read on the forward strand.
AACCTGTTTGATTCCATTCTCCATACATGGAGATGTGATTCAAGGTAATTCGACGCGCTTGTACAATGCATCCTTGACATCGATTACACATACACTTGATCCTTTGTCCTAGCCACATATCGCGATTACGATGACGCATTGTCTCATCCTCACCAGAACTGCTTGAGGAGGTTGATGACATCCTATGTACAAAAGAGCAAACACAAAATCATAATCAGTTTTTAATGAAAGTATAAAAATTTCTATAAATCACGTGTAACAGTGCGTCTATATCCTTAAAATTGCGTGTATCAGCGCATCTACATCCTTAAAATCGCGTGTATAAATGCGGTTACATCCTGAAAATCGCGTGTATAAACGCGGCTACATCCTTAAAATCGCGTGTATAAATGCGACTGATTTATTATACACGCGAAAATACACGCGCTGTTATACGCGACGACCTGTCTATACCTAAAATAACCCGCCTTCTCCAAATAAACATTTTCAAACTAATATTTCCTCTCTTTCATCGCCGCCTCTTCCAACAAAGCACTAAACCTAAGTGCAAGGAGCAGACAAGGAGCAGACAAGGAGCACACACGGGTGAAGGAAACGAGCCAAAAAGAAGACTCACTTTTTCAGAGGTGAGTCAGTTTGTCCTTTGTCTTGTCTCTTTCCTTCCATTTGTTTATGCTATTGTCTCTTTTCTTTATGCGATTGTTGGAGAGACGGAAGACTCTCTACACTTGTAGCAAGAGTAGCATGATCCGTGTGTGTAGCTCAATCCATTGGGATTTGCATCCCTTTCGAAGCTAGGGATTCAACCCGTACCGGTGCACGGAAGCTTATCCACGAATGGGAGAGAATGCTATGAACACCACTACCTTGACATAGACTTTACACACACAAGCTCAATCTTGCCATAACTCATTCACTCATCATCCCACTCATTCATACATCCAATACAAGAAGAAAGCTAAGCTCATGCATACACAAGCTCAAAGCATACTTCATTCTCAAGCACTTACTTCCCTAGCATGCACACAAACCTTGAAGCTTAATGGAACTTGAAATAAACATGCATTCTCATTCACCACTCAAGCCATGCCTTGCCCATGGATAAGCTACAAGCTGTAGAGAAGCTTAAGCTTGAATCCACTACCACACAAAGCCTAATAGAGAATCCACTAGCATCAACAAAGAAGCATGCACACTAGAGAATAGAGATGAGAAGAGAGAAAAACATCATCTCATTGCATTGAATTAGAAGAGCATTGCTCATACAATAGTGTAGATGGGGAGAGAGAAGAGCTTGCACCTCTATGAACAAGAGGGAGAGCTAGTCTCAAGAGAGCTCAAACATGAGTTTAGCCCAATGTGTCCATAAGCTCTCAAATGAGCCACTATTTATACTAAAACTCCTAAAACTCCCAAAACTTCCCATGTGGGATTATTCTCAAGCCCACTCCACACTCACCTACAACTTGGAACTCTTTACAAGAGCCCTAAATAAGAATGTCAAGTCTCTTTTTTTCCTGCTTCCATCTTTGTATTGCATCCTTGCCTTGATCACCACTCGTCACGCAACATTCCCCCCTTCCTATTTTGCGCACGTCTTCGAGCGCGTAGATGCCAAGGAAGAGTAGAATCTCCAATGTGTACCTGCAAGCAAAATGATAGGTGGTTTGTGTGTTCTTTTTTATTTTATTTTATTTTATTTTTATAAACAAAAGTACTGACAGACAATAACGAAACAAGCAATTTTACTAAATAAGACATGGCAATAAACCACCAATTAGCTAGAGAAAGGAAACATTGAAGTAGTGTAGAGATTGAATAGGTTAGTTCAAGCCTTAATAATTACTACCTGCAGCTAACTAAAGTAAAGAATGTTTTATGCCAAATGTATTGTTCTTTTCCTAGAAGGCAAAAGACAACAGTTAATCGAGGGACTATCAAGTAGTATACCTAGCCATTGCTAAGTCAAAGATGTCGGTTCAACACTAATAAATCTAACATAATTATGTAGTGGCAAACTTTTGATATTGCTTAGTGTTAAGGTTTAATATTTTAAGCACAACGGCGACCATCCTGGATTAGACAAACATTTCTCTTGGTGCCTTTCTGTCCTATCTTTTTTTTTTTTGGACAGGGCTCTCTTCAAGAGTATGTTTGCGCAACTGCGGTATGGCTATTCCTTGTTACACAAGGCATTGGTCTGGGAAAGGTATAGACCTCCCTCGCCTACCATGAATAACAAAGCAATAGGCCACAAACATATACCCTTTTCTTTTATTTTTGTCATGCTAATTTTTGTTATGGAAGGTTTATTAGATTGTCCCTAAGCAATGTCCTAGTAAGGGCAAGATATCCACTGACCGTCCTATGATTAATTTAGTCTCTTTCTCCTAGGTCTGGAACTCAACCTTTAGCACAAAACACTAATTACTTTGTATTGCTAAACGGGTAAAAACAATTACGGTCAAACTTACACTATCAAGTCTAAAGCCACTAGAATGCTATCCGTACTCTAGACCAAAGGAGATGCATATTGCCATGCTTAGTAAAGTGAATTTTATAAACAATCAAGCAACAAGAGAAATACAGAAAACATTAAAGATTGGCATGAGTTCACCTGTTTCTGTTAAAGCGCTGGTTGGTGAAGAATTGTTTGCACTTGATTGTATGACTGTCAGTTGCAGTACTGAAGCGGAAGATGTAGTCTGGTGCTTGTATTTGTTTTATTCTGACAAAACAAACTAAAGAGAAAGAAAATTAAAAAAATACAAAAAATAAGAAACATTTGTGCTAAACACCGGATTTGGCCGAGGGGAAAAACCCAATGGGAAAAAGTGCCCTGTCTTCTAGTTCTTATTAAGAGAGTACAAGTGCTAGTCTTGTGGGGGTGGATGTATGTCTGCATTCTCAGGTGGGTGGACATCAATAGCTTCCGGATGTAATGATAACCCAGAACGTAATCCTACCCATGGAGAAGATGGCAAGGGAAGAAGTGCATCTTCACTAACATATGGTATGGGCACAGTAGGAAGGCTAAAGAGGCACCTATGGTTTTGAAACCGTTCTAAAGACTCACTCACATTCAGCCAAAACTGACATGTAGATTCATGGGGAAGAAGAACCTGCAAAATGGGAAGGTTTAGCAAACGAAGGGTGTCTTCGCGCCATGTTTGAGCTCTTTCCTCTTCCGGGAGTCTTTGTTGGTTGGGTCCACGTTGCGGCATCATAATTGCCCAGAGATTATGTTGTTGAGGTGTGACCCCCATGATCTGCTACATCATACCAGTGCCATAGCGACGGAAGTATGTGCGACACTGCCAACATATATGGGAAGCATTCCCCAATACCATACGAGCACAGTCGTGGCAGTGTGGAAACGGATGATGTTGCTGGTAGTATAACTCCACAAATTGTCTTCCACAGCAATCCTCACCCACTGGGGCATAAAAATATCGAGAGTGCGTCTGAAAAGGTGCAATGTTGTAGCCCCCTCGCGATGGTCAGGGTGAGTGCTATCTAGGTCCAAAGATGGACTGCATGTGTCCAGCCAAGTCTCCATTTGGTTATTCTACACAACACATAAGGAAGTGTTTAGATTTTTTTTATTTAATGCAAGTTGAACGAAGAATGCTAGTATGTACATGCATGACAGAAATAGAGCTAATAGATTCGATAGATGAATTGCCAAAAAGTAGCTTTTGTAGCATGATAGCTCTTTCAAAAATGAGTTTGTTTTTTGGATGTAACATTATGCAAAGTGTTTTTGGGGTGTTGACGTATGGTAGAGGTTCCTTTTTGTTGGGCTCTTTTTGGTACCCATTTCAAAGTACGTGCAAGAGATTGAAGTTTAGTCAGAGGTGAGATTTTAGCGATAGGCATAAGAAATGCATTTGGACAAATAGGAGGAGGTGTGAATGGAGATGTTTGAACACTTCTGAGCTTTGGCAACCATATGGCAGCTGTGTTCTTGCCATCCCATTGGGCTTTCAAAATTTTCTTGGGTCTTCAGAGTGCCCAACTCTAACACCTATGCCTGTAGACTTATGGCTGGTAATGTAATTTGATTAGGGAAAGTGTAGAATACCGACGACATTCCAAATAGTTGGAGTGGTAGGAAGAACGCTCTTTCCTTGATAGTCAGGGAGTCTACTTGTGTAGGAGCCTGATTGAAAAGTTGTTGGCTTTGTAAGACAAACTTTGACATTGCTTGTGTTTTGAGGAGTAGTCTCTGAACTTGATTCGGTTGTAATATCCTCCTTTTGATGTGTTGCCTCTGAGATAGAAGTGAGTAAAGGTACCCACTTGCCTTTTTCTTCCCATGTCAGTTTGGAGTATCCCTTCTTGTTTGAGACCTTCTGATGATGTCCGATTGACGCGTCAGCTTGTGTTTCCACCTGGACTCTTTCAGGCTTGGTAAGGCATGGTTTCCAGTATTGATTTGGTTTTTGTAAGTGAGGTGGTGTTAACTACTTTTGTTCTTGAGTAGATTTAGGAACATAAATATGTTTTGCTGCAGTAGTCCTTGCATTCTTTTTTGGTAGCCACAAGGTAGTAGCACCCTCGTAGTAGCCTTGTGCTTGCAGAACCTTCTTTGGGATCCACCGTTGTTGAGTGGTCTTGTTGGAGGTGGATCTGTTGGTTTTGGTGAACCTCCTCTTTAGCTTTGTATTCCTTGGATGTTCCTTGGCAGCATTGGGTCTTGGCTTGCGAGCTGCTTTAGGTAACCAGATTTGAATTCTAAGTGCTTCCCCCCTTCCGTAGCCTTGTGTATATAAGAGAGATGTTGGCACATGCCATCCTTGAGTATTGTCATTGTCATTATTCACCCAAATCATTGGATCTTTTGAGGTTGTCTCTATCACAGTAGTGATGGTCTCTACCTTTTGAAAAGATGGGAGTGCCGAAGCACTTGATCCTGTAAGGTGAGTAGAATTTACCAACAAGGTGTATTGTCGTGGTTCCACCAGTCCATACCGCATCTGGTGGTTCTAATCCATGATCTGCCTAGAACAACATCCACCACTGCTTGGCTCTTGTTAGCAACATAAAAAGTCACGTGCATAGATTGATCCTGAATGGACATATTAATACAGCACTAGGGCTGGGATTTCATCACCAGAGAAACTCTAGAAGTTCAATAATGCATTGGTTAGCGATGGTTGGCCTAATGATGTCCACGCTTCATAAGACAAAACATTGCAGTCGGTTCCCGAATCTATAAGTGCAGACGCTGCAAAGATTGCTCTTTGAGTAGGGATCCTTACATCAATATGAAAGGGATCTACAAAGTCTTCATCATCATTCAAGTGGATGGCCATGATAGCTGCCTTGCGGCGCTCTCGTGCTAGTGCTACTCTAGCCTTAGCTTCTTCTTTTGCTTGACTTTGTAACAAAGCTTGAGCTTTTTTACGTGTCTGACTAGCATGTATGCGTATCAGCAAATCATCTGTTAGAGGTTCTTCATAGCGCTTCAAGCGGCTACCATGGATGAAGTTAGTCATTGGCTCTCCATCTAAGGTTTCCAACCTTACTGCACCACTCGCACTAAGCTCGTTGATCACAAATGGACCAAGTCCTCGCATTTTCAGCTTGCATTTTTGTTTCTTCACATGCATATCATGCCAACGCTTTTAGCGTCGTTTTTCAGCATACATGCCAATGATTGCCAATAGCCTGTCTTCATCCAACCTCTCCAATTCATCGATCCGTGAAGAGAATTCACGATCCGTCCACTCAAGTTGTTTTGCAACTCGAAGTGTAGGTACAATAAATTCTATCGGAAGGATAGCGTCCAATCCAAAAACTAGATTGAAAGGTGTCGTGCCTATGGACGTTTTGTGAGCAATTCGGTAAGCCCATAGAACTGAGTGAAGCTTCTGTTCCCAATCTATTCTATGTCCCTCAACAATCTTTGTAAGCGTAGTGCAAAGAGTCTTGTTTGTGCTCTCAGCTTGACCGTTTGCTTGCGGGTGATAAGGCGCTGACCTCTTATGGATGACCATAAAGTCTTCCAAAAGAAAGGTAATGACTTCATTGATAAAATGCACACCTTGGTCACTCACAATCTATAAGGTTCCTCTCTTCTAAAATGGGAGAAACACTTAAGATAGTCTACTAAGTCTTATCTTGGGAAAAATTTCCTATTCATCGACACCTTGACCCTGTAGAGATTCAAGGATACGATTCATAGGTATGACCTAGTTCTATCCCGTAGGGGGAGCGTGATTTTCTAAACATCAAATCACCCATAGGGCAATTGATCATAAATTGGGCAACTACTAGACTTGATTTCTAGAAACAACGCTTTTTTCCTCATCTTATGCAAGGCACAGCTGCCGCTGACCTAGTCTTCTAGAATAGAGTTGCCCAAGAATCTAATTATCTAGCGTAGGGCTTTCACTTAATCTGTTGGAAAGCTACCCGAATAATCGGGTCCACCCGTCCGTAGGATAGTGCCGTCGGGGCATTCCATCCTCCCACTTTCCACCCTACTCACGCATCAATTTGTTTTCTAATTAATCCTACCACACTGTTTGACATAAATAAACATATTCCTTAATTAAGGCCCTTTTCATAAGGTTTGTTAAAACAGCCTTTTTACACAATGCAATCATACCAAAGACAAGATATATTTATATAAAAAGTTTATACATGAGTCAATTCCATGTAAGCCAAACTGGCTCTCTTATTCTTTTCCTTTATTCTGCCGATGATCTAGAATTCGGCCTTCCAGCCTCTACATGCAGGCAAAACCCTACGGGACCATACACCTCATCGTCGGCTGCTGGCGAGGACTCAAGCCGGCCTCTCTCCCTCTCAAGCTCCATCGCTCAATCCTCCCACCCCCCCTCAGAGGGATGTCTGCACACTAGAGTGGGCTAATTTACCGCACTAGCCTGGGCCCTCAGAACTAGGCAGCCTCATAATCTCTCGCCTCAATCGGTGATCCTTATTCTCCTAAAGGTATGAAGGATACCTTGGGACATTCCCGGGCTTTGCTAATGACGTCGCCCGGCTACACAAGCACGGAACGGAGTTAGCGTTGAAGCCAAAAAAAAAATCTTGAATTCTAAAGATAACAACTTCAATGCAATTTATTAAATATAGCATTCACAATTCGTGAAGATAACAAATTAAACGCAATTTATCGAATACAGCATCACATAATTCAAAACTTCATACAATTTTTATGTCGTCATTTTAAAAGGAAAAGATACCATTCATTAACACTAATTTAAGGAAAATCTCTTCTTTAAAAAAAATTTGACCAAGATAACCTGGCCACCATTCCCTTGAGGAGCTTGGAAAGGGAGGGCCGCGTTGGGGGGCATCTTCCCCCATCTCGTTGTTACGTGCTCCTCTTGAGGCGATATTTTGACGTCTCTGAGAAGAGGCCATCTTAGGTGTCACCTTTTAGAGCTCGCTGGTGCGATCGAAACGCTTCAGTCGAATCTGAATTCTGAGCTCGTTTGCTCACCGTATGAGCAAAAAGAATATGGCGCACGAACCCTTTCTTAAGGCAAAAAACCCTTATTAAAGTCTACGCAAATGGGGGGGAATTGTGAGATGTCCTTAAGGCTAAAAACGTGGAGAGGGCTGTGAGGGGCTGGGGCTGCTGTAAGTCTCTTCACACGGGGGGGAGAGAAGAGTTAAGGACACTGGCTCTAAGGAAAAGGGAGATGGAGGAATTCTAGCTTATCTGAAAAGAGCCAAATGAGGGGGTGTGAGAGAGGTGGCTGCAAGGGCGGCTGTACTGCAGCAAGTACACTACACAGGGGTGGACGGCGGTACAACAGGGCATACGCCGCACAGGAATGCGTGCTGCCTGTGGAGCACCCCGGGGGTTTATATAGCTGAGGGGTATGGGTACGGGCGTTGCACAAAGTAAGGATGAAAGGATGGTGTACCTTCAAAGGCTATGGATCAGTGGCTTGCATGGGTCCAGGGGAAAGGTACGGTGTCGGTTGTCCGAGAAAGGAGTGGTACGCATGTACCTTATCTGGTCTGGGGCAGCATGGGTGTCCACGTAAGGGTACGTGTAGACCATACAGTGGGCAGCCGTCCTTTGGTTCTTGGGCGGTCATCGTACGGGCACCCTAGTTAGTGTGTACGGCCCAAATTTTGGAGCAGGATACCTAAATTTGGGGCGCCCGCCTCGATTTGCGTGTCAGATCGCCCCGGGGGCGAAATTTTTTTTATCCGAGAGATTCTCCTGGTCGTAGGGGTTCAGACCGTTCATCAATCGGACGCCCGGTCGTGCATTTATTAAGGTTTAAAGGTCGCCGTTTTTAAACTAAAATGACTGAAATTTGTGTATAGGCTTGATCTGGTGTCCGTTTTGGATGATGTAAAATCTTATATAAGGGTAAGATCGCGCGCAGATTCTAAATTTGGGCTCAGAATTTGAAGATTCTAAGTAGAAATGACTCGAATAATAAAATCATTGATTGTTATACCATAAAAACTCATAATTACATGGACATTTCTTTATTAGTGAAGATGGGTATGTTACATCCTTCCCCTCTTAAAGAAATCGAGATGTCCTTATCTCGTCATGAATTGGGGATAATCCTTTAAGAGTGTAGCTTCATCTTCCCAAGTTGTATCCTCTTCAGGGTAATCTTTCCACTGTACTAGATGCTCTACAAGAGTTCTATTTCGGAGTTGCCTCTCCCTAGAATCTATGATGCTACTGGGTTGTAATTCAAGGACTCCTTGAGTAGGGATTACAACTTGTTCATCATCAATAATATGATCGAGACTGGGAACATATGGTTTTAGCAAACTTACATGAAATACATTATGGACTTTGATATGGGCTGGGAGTTGGAGTTTATAGGCACTTTTACCTAGACACTTGATAACTGTATAGGGACCACAATACCTAGGGCTGAGCTTCTTATATTTCCCAAGTGATAGAGAACTTCATTTGGGTCGCACTTGTAGAAGAACTCTGTCTCCTTCCTTGAAGATCCTTTCAGACCTCTTGTTGTCAGCATAATGCTTTTGTCGATCTTGGGCAGCTTTAATATCCTTTTGGATTGCCTTGGTTTGTTCCTCCATCTCTTCGAGCATTTTCCTGGATGCCTCGACTCTTCTGGTTGGATCAGAGAAATTTAGAGGAGACAAGCATTCTTGCCCATAGAGTGCTTTGAACGGTGACATTCCTATGCTTTGATGATAAGATGTATTGTAGGCAAATTCTACCAGAGGAAGGTATTGAATCCACCTTCTGGGTTCCCGTCCACAGTATGCTCTGAGAATGTCTTCAATGACTTGATTGACTCTCTCAGTTTGGCCATCGGTCTGTGGATGATAAGCTGTGCTAAAGTAAAGTTGAGTTCCCAGAGCTTGAAATAAAGACTGCCAGAATTTTGAAGTGAAGTCAGAATCCCGATCACTTACTATCCTTTTTGGGAGACCATGAAGTTTGAGGACTTCCTTGATGAATATTCGAGCAACATCAGAAGCTTTGAAGGTCTTCTTTGCTAGTATAAGGTGAGCTACTTTGGTAAGTAAGTCCACTACTACTACTTTGGTAAGTAAGTCCACTACTTTGGTAAGTAAGTCCACTACTACTAGAATGGAGTCATATCCTCCTTGAACAGTGGGGAGACTTGTGACAAAATCCATACTAATGCACTCCCACTTCATTTGGGTTGAAGTTTTCCAGGCATCTTGACCCTTTCAGCTTTGATCCTTTGGCATGAGAGACATTGCTTCAAGTACCGAAGCACATCATTTTTCAAGCCTGCCCAATGAAAGCTCCTTCTTACAGCATTTAATTTTTTTGCAGGGATACATAGCCTGTGATTGAAGTAGAGGCTTCCTTCATGAGTGGAGTATCCCTTGATTAGATTCTTCTCTTTCTTTGAATGTCCCCCTTCTTCTACTAACTTTATCATCCTCTGATAATCTGGATCATGAGATGAGACTTCTTCCACCTTGACCAGTATGGGATTATTTGGCATTGAAATTGCACTTAAGAAAAATTTGCGGCTAAGTGCATCTGCTACCACATTATCTTTCCCAGGGCGGAATTTGATGTCGAAGTCATATTCTTGTAAAATTTCAATCCATCTCCTTTGCCGCATGTTGAGGTTAGGCTGGGTGAAGATCCACTTTAGACTTTTGTGGTCAGTTACAAGCTGGAACTTGCCCCCTAAGAGATAATGTCTCCATAATTTGAGGCAATGAACAACTACTAAGAGCTCCAAATCATGGGTGGCATAGTTTGCTTCATATTGCTTCAGCTTGCGGGAAGTATAAGCGACAAGTCTTCCTTCTTGGCCTAAGACACCACCAAGTGCTAGACTACTAGCATCAATAACCACTTCAAATTCCTTGGCGAAATCAGGAAGTATCAAGACTGGGGCAGAAGTGATAATGACCTTGAGCTGATCAAAACTGTTTTGATGGATTGGCAGCCATACTATTTTGCAATCCTTCTTAAGAAGATCCGTCAAAGGTGCAGCTACCAAGGCATAATCTTTGATAAAAATCCTATACCATCCCGTGATTCCCAAAAACCCACGAACTTCACGAACTGATTTAGGGGGTGGCCATTCTAGAATATCCTTGACCTTGGCGGGGTCTACTGAGATGCCATCTTTGGAGACGATGAATCCAAGATACTCAATTTGATGAGTAAAGAAGGTACATTTGCTTTTCTTGGCATAGAGTTTGTGTCTGCGCAGCAATTGCAAAACTCTACGCACATGCTCCTCATGCTCTTCCATTGATTTGGAGTAGATTAAGATGTCATCAAAGAAAACAAGCACAAATTCATCCAAGTAAGGACGGAATATATCTTGCATTAGGCGGTTGAAGATTGCAGGAGCATTGGTTAACCCGAATGACATTACAGTAAACTCATAGTGGCCATAATGGGTATTGAAGGCTGTTTTGGGTACATCTGCTTCCTTGACTTTGATCTGATAGTAACCAGACCTCAAATCTATTTTTGAGAAGACTTTGGCCCCATGAAGCCTATCAAGAAGTTGGTCGATGCGAGGGATAGGATACTTATTCTTGACAGTGACTTGATTTAGCCCTCGATAATCTATGCAGCGGCGGCGGAGAGTCCCGTCCTTCTTTTTTTGGAAAAGAACAGGTGCTCCCCAAGGAGAGCTACTGGGGCGTACAAATCCTTGTTCAATGAGTTGGGAAAGTTTTTGAGACGGGTTGAGCTCCAAGGATCACCTCGATTTCATGGTCGACTTCTCGAGGAGGCGATAACCCTGTAAGCTCGTCAGGGAAGATGTCAGAGAATTCTTGGAGCCAAGAGGGTTCTGTCTCCATACTAGGTTCAATGACTTTGTTGAGTTTGACTAAGAAAACTTGCTGACCCTTACGTGTTCCCTTGAGAAGATGTTTTGCCTTGACTACCCTAGATTTAGGTTTCCCTGTGATCCCCTAAACAGATATTACTTGGCCATGCTCATTTTTAAAAGTGATACTCCCCTGGTTACAATGAATGCTAGCTTTGTTTGCAATTAACCAATCCATCCCAAGGATTCCATCATAAATTCCTAGTGGCAAGACTCTAAAGTGGCCATGAGTTTGCTCATTACCCAGCTCAAAATCAAGGTTCTCTATAGAGTGGCGAGATACTACTTCTTTCCCACTGGCTAACTCTACAATCATTTTTCTAGCTGTTTTTTGACTCAAGTTTAATTTTTGCAAGCACCTAGGAGAAAGGAATGAATGGGTACTGCCACAATCAATCAAAAGCTGAAATGGCTTACCGTGATGAGTGGCAGGGATTTGAATTACACCAAATTGTTTATTCGGACCTTGGTGTTCTACTGCCGCATGGACGGTGGTGCGCTCTTCTTCAGCTGTTTCCAAGGTCGGTTCTTCACTTATAACACAGGCAATCCTAGCAACTGGTCCTCCGCGGCCTCTGCCCACGGCCACTGCCTCTTGCACCTTGGTGGATAGGGGTTCCACGGCCTTGATTTCCTCTGCTACCTTGGGGAAATGATGTTGCCATCTTGGGACAGTTGGCTCTAAAGTGTCCCGGTACATTGCACTCAAAACACAGAGGGCCTTTTCTGGAAGAAGCAGCATACGAGCGGGGGACAGAAGAGTTGCCTTGTCGCCCTCTATTGTAGCAGGGAAAATTCTGTTGAGGTTTCTTGTAGGGTTGATCTTTATGATTTGCCTCAGGATAAGATCTCTTTTGATTCTTTGGTTTGTTAGTCTTCATTTCTTTCACAAGGGGCTTTGCTCGTATGAGAGCATCCTATAATGTGCTTGGCCTCATTGCTTCAAAGCGGGAATCTAAGGGTTCATTTAGCCCTTGGCAGAAACGAACCACTTGCTGGGAAGTAGTCATAGCTGGGGCATACTTCCGAAGGGTGATAAATTTGGAATAGTAGTCCTCAAGAGTTAAGCTGCACTACCTAAGACTAAAAAACTCATTCATCTTTATGGATTCATGGGATGGAGGAAGATATCTTTCCTTCACTGCCTGCTTGATGTCTTCCCACGTTTGAGAATGCTCGGTGACTTCCTTGTTACGGCACCACTGTTTCCACCAGAGTTTAGCATCTCCAATGAGGCGAAACCGTGCGAGCATAGACTGATTTGTTACTCCAATATCGGAAGCAGAGAAATAATCGTCCATCGCCTCAATCTAGACTTCAGCATCCTTCTCAACCTTTGAACCTTCTCCTTTAAAGGAGGGAGGTTGCATTTGCTTGAGCAGGAGCTTCTTCTCCTAGGTATCGGTGTAAAGCACATTGGGAAGTGGAGGGTGGTCGTCTTGGCCATCATTTGTAAAAACAATTTTAAGATTACAAGATTCATATTTGCACAACGCTTATTTTTTTGGAGAGTAAAACATTGAAATTATTTTATTTCCAAATATTTACAAGGACAAGTTTTATTACAAAGATCTAAGACTAATATAATTAGTCTTATTTGACATCAAGGGAAATTCCTAGGCTTGACTATGACATAAGGGTAGAGCGGTCCACATAGGTGAAATATGGGGGTTCCGCTGTAGTTTCTAAGACTCTAAAAACTGATGGTAAGGGTGGTAAACTCTGGATTGGGATAGATCCCAACACCACTACTCTATCACCAGGTAAGACCTGCATCACTTTGTCATACACCCAATGATCCTGAGGTTTGCGAACCTCATCTATGGTCACAGCGGTGTCCGCCCTGGGGGTACCGACGACGAACCAAAATAAGCGGATCATCTTCAGCTTCTCAATCCAACGAATCCGCTTAAGGTCAGTGGTGAGGTTCCCAATTTGATCTGCTCGGATGAAGAAGTATCTCGGCCCATGACTCCAGAAATCTCTACCCCATCCTCTTTGAATACGAGAGAAATGGGGGAGGGATATCTTCTCTAATATCTGCACCATGGTGTCGCGGAGCTCGAAATTCGAGGAGTGACTAGCAGTCTCGAAGATGCATTGGAAAACTAGAAACTTGGAGTAGGCATCTTCCTCTTCCTACAATCATTCAAACATCAATTCAACTTATTGGTTTTAGTAGGATGTTTTTACTAGAACTAGCATTATGTTAGGTAAAACATTTATTACAAAATAGTCCTTAAATGGCAATTCCTAGTAGCTAAACTCGCTTTGATACTAATTGTAAGGTTCCTCTCTTCTAAAATGGAAGAAACACTTAAGATAGTCTACTAAGTCTTATCTTGGGAAAAATTTCCTATTCATCGACACCTTGACCCTGTAGAGATTCAAGGATACGATTCATAGGTATGACCTAGTTCTATCCTGCAGAGGGGGAGCGTGATTTTCTAAACATCAAATCACCCATAGGGCAATTGATCATAAATTGGGCAACTACTAGACTTGATTTCTAGAGACAACGCTTTTTTCCTCATCTTATGCAAGGCACAGCCACCGCGCTGGCCTAGTCTTCTAGAATAGAGTTGCCCAAGAACCTAATTATCTAGCGTAGGGCTTTCACTTAATCTGTTGGAAAGCTACCCGACTAATCGGGTCCACTCGTCCCCCATAGGATGGTGCCGTCGGGGCATTCCATCCTCCCACTTTCCACCCTACTCACGCATCAATTTGTTTTCTAATTAATCCTACCACACTGTTTGACATAAATAAACATATTCCTTAATTAAGGCCCTTTTCACAAGGTTTGTTAAAACAGCCTTTTTACACAATGCAATCATGCCAAAGACAAGATATATTTATATAAAAAGTTTATACATGAGTCAATTCCATGTAAGCCAAACTGGCTCTCTTATTCTTTTCCTTTATTTTGCCGATGATCTAGAATTCGACCTTCCAGCCTCTACATGCTGGGCAAAACCCTACGGGACCATACACCTCATCGTCGGCTGGCGAGGACTCAAGTCGGCCTGTCGCCCTCTCAGGCTCCATCGCTCGATCCTCCCGTCCCTCAAAGGGATGTCTGCACACTAGGGTGGGCTTATTTACCACACTAGCCTGGGCCCTCAGAACTAGGCAGCCTCATAATCTCTCGCCTCAATCGGCGATTCTTATTCTCCCAAAGGTATGAGGGATACCTTGGGCCATTCCCGGGCTTTGCTAAACGACACCGCTCGGCTACACAAGCACGGAACGGAGTTAGCGTTGAAGCCAAAAAAAAATCTTGAATTCTAAAGATAACAACTTCAATGCAATTTATTAAATATAGCATTCACAATTCGTGAAGATAACAAATTCAACGCAATTTATCGAATACAGCATCACATAATTCAAAACTTCATACAATTTTTATGTCGTCATTTTAAAAGGAAAAGATACCATTCATTAACACTAATTTAAGGAAAATCTCTTCTTTAAAAAAAATTTGACCAAGCTAACCCTCGGGGGGGTCACTCACAAAAAAATGTGAATATCACGTGCGTTCAACAGAAGCATAATTTTAATTTATGAAACTTACAGAAATATATTTACATAAGGGTATGATTTAAAATTTTTTCAAAAAAATTTACAGATTCATAAAGAAAAGGGGATATTATATAGATTAAAAAATTCACAAATAAGGGATTTAAAATATAGGCCTTGAACGCACGCGATAGGGATATTTTACATATAGTGACCCCCCCCGAGAGCTAACCTAGCCACCATTCCCTTTTGAGGAGCTTGGAAAGGGAGGGCTGGAGCTACGTTGGGGGCATCTTCCCCCATCTCGTTGTTACGTGCTCCTCTTGAGGTGATATTTTGATGTCTCCAAGAAGAGGCCATCTTAGGCGTTGCCTTTTAGAGCTCGCTGGTGCGATCGAAACGCTTCAGTCTAAGGCTAAAAACGTGGAGAGGGCTGTGAGGG
The DNA here is from genome assembly GCF_041138505.1 of Cibotium barometz. Classification (NCBI taxonomy): domain Eukaryota; kingdom Viridiplantae; phylum Streptophyta; class Polypodiopsida; order Cyatheales; family Cibotiaceae; genus Cibotium; species Cibotium barometz. The sequence goes on from NC_141074.1 coordinate 11,015,613, forward strand.
GCTGCTGTAAGTCTCTTCACACGGGGGGGAGAGAAGAGTTAAGGACACTGGCTCTAAGGAAAAGGGAGATGGAGGAATTCTAGCTTATCTGAAAAGAGCCAAATGAGGGGGTGTGAGAGAGGTGGCTGCAAGGGCGGCTGTACTGCAGCAAGTACACTGCACAGGGACGGACGGCGGTACAACAGGGCATACGTTGCACAGGAATGCGTGCTGCCTGTGGAGCACCTCGGGGGTTTATATAGCTGAGGGGTATGGGTACGGGCGCTGCACAAAGCAAGGACGAAAGGACGGTGTACCTTCAAAGGCTATGGATCAGTGGCCTGCATGGGTCCAGGGGAAAGGTACGGTGTCGGTTGTCCAAGAAAGGAGTGGTACGCATGTACCTTATCTGGTCTGGGGCAGCATGGGTGTCCACGTAAGGGTACGTGTGGACCATACAGTGGGCGGCCGTCCTTTGGTTCTTGGGCGGTCATCGTACGGGCACCCTAGTTAGTGTGTACAGCCCAAATTTTGGGCGGCCGGGGTACCCAAATTTGGGTGCCCGCCTCAATTTGCATGCCGGACTGCCCCGGGGGGCGAAATTTTTTTTTGTCCGGGAGGTTCTCCTGGTCGTAGGGGTTCAGACCGTTCGTCAATTGGACACCTGGTCGTGCATTTATTAAGGTTTAAAGATCGTCGTTTTTAAACTAAAATGACTGATATTTGTGTATAGGCTTGATCCGATGTCCGTTTTGGATGCTGTAAAATCCTATATTAGGGTAAAATCGCACGGAGATTCCAAATTTGGGCTCAGAATTTGAAGATTCTAAGTAGAAATGACTCGAATAATAAAATCATTGATTTTTATACCATAAAAACTCATAATTACATGAACATTTCTTTATTAGTTTGAAGATGGGTATGATACACAATCTCAATAGGTAAACCGTAGTGTGTAAACACATGTTCGTATAAAAACTTTGCAGCGGTCCTAGCATCGTTTTTTACTGTGGCTTTTGCTTCTACCCACTTCGTAAGATAATCTCTGGCTACAATGATATACTCAGCATGTGTATGGCGTGCTGGTGGTTTAATCGGTCCCACAAAATCAATTCCCCATTTTGCAAAAGCTCTAACCTCCATAATTGGTCTCAATGGCATGTCCTCATACTTGGTAGGAGGTTTGGCTCTTTGACATTGATCACATCGTTTGACATACTCTGTTGCATCATGAAAAAGCATAGGCCACCATAGTCTTGACCATAGTATAAGTTTGGCAGTTGTTTCTCCACAGAAATGTCCACCCCCAACTCCTGAATGTGCATGAGTGAATACGCTAAGGTAGTCACTCTTTCAAACACAAGTCCGTAGGTTTCCATCTTTGCCCCTTTTGTACAGTTGGCCTTCAATAATCTGAAAACTCGCTGCTTCTACCTCTATGGCTCTCTTTCTATGCCTAGGCATCTTATCGTCTGTATGACCCTGCATCAAATACTTCATAATGTACGAACTCCAATTGGGTGTTGTTGAAATATAAAATAGAGTCACATGAGGAATGGGTTTCCTTTGTTGACAAATTTTACAATTCCGTACGTACTCTTCTGTATCAGCATGAAGTGTTGGCCACCAATATCCTTCCCACAAAACTCTTTTAACCGTATCCTTTGCAGAGACATGTCTACCTCCTAAGCTCACGTGGACATATGAGATAATCTCATCATATTGATCAGGGTCAGGGCATAGACGAAGTATTCCATCTTTTCCTAATTTATACAATCGTCCAGAAAGAAGCTTATAAGGAGCGTAATGCTCTAAGGTCATTATCTTTTCATTGGTGGGACTAATGGAGTTAACAAATCCTGTCGTTAAAACTTGAATGATGGGTTCTGCCCATCTTGGTGCTGTCTCAACCAAGAATAGAGTAGCGTCAGGAATATCATCATCTATACCAATGGGTGCTTCTCCTGAAGTTATCCTGGAAAGATGATCAGCCCGTTGATGCATTTTTCCCTTCTTTACTGCTACTTCAAATTCAAATTCAAGTAGAATAACAAACCAGCGTACAATCCTTCCGGTTGCACATGGCTTGTTCACAAGGTAAAGCAAAGCTTGATGATCTACAAAGAATGTAAATTTGTTGGCCAAAAGGTAATGCCGAAACTTCTTCACAGCATAGATCATAGCTAAGCCTTCTCTTTCCGTGGTGGTGTAATTCTTTTCAGCACTATTCAACTGGCGGCTAGCATATGAGACTGGAAAGTCCATTTTGTTCTCGCCTGGTTGAGCTAAAATACAGCCAATTGCAAAAGCCGAAGCATCTATATGTACATGGAATAAATTATCCCAATCCGGCGACTTGAGAATAGGTGCCGTCACTAATGCTTTCTTCAGCTTTTCAAAGGCTTCTTCACAATCCTCTGTCCATTCAAATACAACAAGGAGTGCGTACAATGGCCGTGCTATTTCAGCATACATGTAGATAAATCTACGATAGTAGCCGCAATGACCCATGAAAACTTGTACCCCTTTTGCATTGCAAGGTCTAGGTAGCTCAACAATAACAGCTATCTTTTCCGCATCCGTGGATATACCATTCCTAGACACAATGTGGCCTAGAATCTTCCCTTGCCTAACCATAAACTTGCATTTATTAGGGTTAAGGCATATGCGATACACTCTGCATTTCTCAAAGATTTTTTTGAGATGCTCTATGTGTTCTTCTCTATTTATGGAATGCACACACAAGTCATCCATGAATATTTCAAGAAATAATCGCAGGTATGGCTCATTAGCCTCTGAAAGGTGGCTAGAGCGTTAGTCAAACCAAAAGGCATGACTCTATATGCAAACACTCCCCATTCTGTAGCAAATGCGGTTTTGTGTTGATCCTTGGGATCAATAGATACCTGGTTGTAGCCCGAAAATCCATCAAGAAAACTGTATGTCTTCTTACCAGCTACCCTCTCCAATACATGATCAATGAGTGGAAGCGGTTAGTGGTCCCGGACAGTAGTAGCAGCATTTACTTTCTTTAGATTGACACATACTCGTAGTTTTCCCTTCTTAGGTACTACCACAATCGGTGAAACCCATTCTGTATGTTCAATCTCATAAATAAATTCAGCCGCTAACAGCTTGTCAATCTCTTCTTTGATCTTTTTCGCAAAATTATCGTTATATGTGTAAGGACGCTGCTTGGATGGCTTGGCATCCTCTGGCATGGGAATTGTATGTTGGCAGATCTTTGGATCTACCCCCTTAAGGTCTTTGTAACTCCAAGCAAATGTATCTCGATACTCACTCAGAGTAGAGATTAGCAATTCTTCCTCCGCTTGGGTTAAGTCTGTGGCAATCCACACGTTACGTGGCTCTTCGCTTGGTTTTGCCAGGTCTATTTTCTTGGCGTCCTCAGGGCCATCATAGGAAACTCCTGGTTCCTCAGGTTTCTGTCGACGAATAGGTTGTTGCAAGACTATTTTCCGATCTTGTATGGTGAATTTCTTGAAGTTTGAGGGGATATTTGTAGTATCCTCTTCTTCCTTTGAGTCATCACTCATGGAAGACCATGCTGCTTTTAGCATTCTCTTCCTTTCTTGCACTAGAGCTTTACGCTCCACTCTCGTCATGGTGCTTTGTTTAGTCTTGACTGAATGCTCTGAAGCCTTAGATTTTAGCTTCGGTTTTCGTTTCCTCTTCTTCTTTGGGTTGTCACTCTCCTTCTCGTTTAGCTTTTGCACTAATTGAAAGCCGTATCTCCATTTCATCTCGTCTTTGATGCAATCATCAGCTCCTAAGTAGTACAAAGTAGTACAAGTACTCGTTCTTACCTACAAAGGTTGGAGGTGGAATAAAGTCTTCTTTATCCACATCTTCTCTTTCTTTTTGTTGTTGTCTCTTTTCCTTGACTTTCTGTTTGCGAAACTTCCGGTGACTCTTGCAAAACTTACGTTTCGGTTTGTCACTAGGAATACTCAGCAAGACCTCTCTGCCCTTTAACAACAATCTTATCTTCTCTAACTCTGATTCAGGGACTATGGCATCGTCATCAGAATCCTTCCCATCAGAGGATTCTAAGCATCTATCCTCATCTCCTTCGTCAGCTGAGTTGTACTCAAGAGGGGATACTTCCTCTACAGATACCATATCTCCTAGCAATAATGATTTGTTTGCTTCATACCTAGGGGCTTCTTGAGGTTCCTTTGCATAGATTGGTCTTAGCATTCTTACGGGAATAATGTCATACCCATGTGGATCACAGAACTGTGTTTGCCTTGGCAATGCACAAGTGTCTATGGTAGCTAAAACATGGTTCCATTCTAAGGGATCTATCAAGTTCTCAGGAAAAGGTATAGGGATATACGCCTCATCCGTCACACTTCTATCTATGGTAACATTTCCAGGTTGCAAGTCTCGACAAGATGCTCCACAGATCCATAGATCAGCTCTTCCTTCAGACATAGTTGCTCCCGATGCTTCTGAAGAAGCGGAATCAAACTCATCCACCACAGGAGAGTGTGTCACATCTCGATAAGCATGGTTTTTTAGATTCACCCTCGTGGTTACATTCTCATGTCTGAGGTACAAGTAATTGTAACCCCAGTCTTGAATCATTTTGAATTGGCACATGAATGGCCTTCCTAGGATCACTTCGTAATTTGTGTTCTTGCCAAAGTCTACGATAGCAAAGGTATGTCCGTACTCAATGCCACATGACTTGACTATAACGTTCTCAAGCAATCCTATGGGACTCTCTAGATTTCCGTCTGCCAATTGCAAACTCATCCTTGTACTTCTAATTGCAGGTTTTTCCCACATTTCCCATACAGTTTTTGTTGCTATACTCACCCCTGCTCCACTATCTAGAATAGCTATAGTTTCAATCTTGTTGATCTTCACAGGAAGCGTAGTATTTCCTTCATCGTCTTCACAATGCTTGCCAACTTTGTTCACAGGAACCGGAATTGTTTGCTTAAGCATTAGCCGACAAGCCTTTGCCTCAACAACTCAACCTGAATGGTCTGGTTCCACAATCCTTGCTCAGTTAATTGTGTAGCCACTTCTCCCCACAATCTTGGCCTAAGCTTTAAGAACTCTGCGAGTGGAATGGTACACGTAACTGGTGCTGACATTAAAGCTTGCAAACTCCCTATGTCTCGTTCCTGATGAGGTTGTCGTGTCATTTTGATGGTACTCGCATGATTTGGCTATGTGCCTCGTACAGTCCTAAATATGAGGGCAGTGTCTTGCATGTGAGCTTGTTGCTTCGAGCTGAGACAACAGTCTGAGCATCCTCTGGTAGAGATAAAACATCTAATTCTTGAACCCTTTGACTCAAGAATTCTACTATAGAAAACGGTGGGTGACTTGTTAGAAGATGCTAGATCCTCAACTTGTTTTTGCACTGCTCCCCACATCTCCCTTGCTACTGCTTCGTCTATTTCAGGAATTTCATCTCCAAAATCCACGGTAGTCAATGGTTTTGACTCATCTACATTGGTATGAGGTAAATCATCTCCTTCAGGCATTTCTGGGGAATGTAGAGATACAACTTCACTTCCCTTTTCCATGCTTGGCATGGCTTCTGGTATCGTCTCTAAGTTAGGCTTCAGAGAAGCAGGTCCTCTTGCGTACATAGGTGGTGGGCCGTCTATTAGAGTCTGAGTATCCCTAATCAACTACTTATGGATAGCCAAGTTGATTGTCTCTTCACGAGGGTTGGGATATTCTTGCAGCTTCTTAGGTAGCTCGGTCAGAGCTGTGATCCTACTATTATATACTTGAAGCGTTGCATCTAAAGGCTCGTACACCATGTCCACAAGGATTGATCCTCCTGAGCTTTCCTCAGACTCGGATGCTTTTCCCTTTTGCTCATTTTGAGTGTTCTTTCCGATTTGTTTCGTTTTCAACATTCCTTCTAGCTCTTTTGGGATAGAGTTTCCTCCATCAAAGCTCTTCTGCTCCTTCGACTTCTTACTCCCCTTGCTACGTGATTTACGTTGAGTTGATTTCTTTCTCTCTTTTCCATCTTTGGATAGAACCTTAATCTCAGAGGGTTTCTCAACAACCTCTTTGACATTCTTTTGCGCTTGGGCTCTAGTTACTACTCTTAGCGACACTAGTTCGTTCTCCTCCTCAAATGTCGTGGGTGATGGAATCACTTTAACATTGTTGAGGGGCGCTTTAGCTTTTTGTGCTGCCGGATCCGCAAGCTTCAACAAGCAATCCTCTGGTAGATGGTCAATGCTACACCCTTGGCAAAACCCCTCTTTAGGTGGAAACGTAGATGTTGTGCCTATGTTAGCTAAGAGGGGTCGTTTCTTGTTTGGACATTCTCTCGCCCAATGTGGTCCACCACATTCGTAGCATGGTCCCGTTTGTTGTGTGGGGTATAGTCTCTTTGTAGGATATGGTCCTGGATAACCTTGAGTCTTGGTTGGCTGAGATCCTATAAGCATCAAAGAGCTTGGGTCTCCATTAAAGTCATGAACTAGGCTTGGTCCGCGGTTGGGTTCTCAAAGTAGTTCGACAAGAGGATGCTCCATTTCGATGTAGTATGGTTGAGAGCTAACCATCTCCATACCTAATTCAGGATTCTCATATTCCACATATCTAAAGGAAGCTGTGCCAGTGGAGGAGGTTGAGCTCCTAGCACCGGCCGTGCTTGCTCTTGAGCAACTAAGGTTCTCTCATGGTTCACAACTTGCTGTCTAGGTGCAGAGTTGACTGCTTGTTCCCTTTGTATCCTTGGAATGTGATTGTAGTCCGAAGTCACATGTGTGTAGTTCCATTTACAAAGCTGGCACCACTTCTTTGTTGGTTGATTGCCAACCAATGGTGAGAAGGTTGGGCACTGCTCGGTTTTATGGCTACCTCCACATCTTCCACAGACGTAGGGGCATGTAGGTAAAATATGCATGTATGATGGTTGGGGTCGGTAGGAAGGTCTGTAGTATTGCCCCATCTTTTTCAATACTATCTCGGCAATCTGATCTGGATTAACTAATGGCACACTAGAGTCAGAGCCCTTCCCAGACATTAGGGGAAGGTTGAGGTCTATGGGGGCCCTTTAAGCTGCCATGAGATTAAGGAGATGATTAGTGTGAAGGCCAATAGGAAAATACATGTGTACAAAAACATTGGGTTGATTAAGACCCTAAATCTTGTGGTCAAAGGTAGAATCTTACCTTTTTCAGATCTTCCAGCAAAGAAAACCTTCAATATCTTTTTTTTTAAATATTTTTTTAAAGGAAAAGTTTCAAAAAGTTACCCCCCCTCACTTCCCTCTTCCCTCCAAAAGTAGGGGCGTGTTTCTCTCTCCTCCCTTTTAGACTAACCCACTTTCCCCATCTACCACTCACTACACCCTCACTTGCAGCCCTATCTTCATCTCCAACTTGAGGAAAGCTCTTTGCTACCACCTACTCAGAGAAAGCTCTGTTATCAGCCTCTTTCTCTCTCTAGAGGAAGCTCTGTTATCAGACTCTGTCTCTCTCTCTCTCTCTCTCTCTCTGTGTGTGTGTGTGTGTGTGTGTGTGTGTGCAAGAAGGCACCTAATGCAATCTCTCATTAGCTTTCTTTTGAGGAAAGCTCTTTGCTACCAGCTACTCAGAGGAAGCTCTGTTATTAGCTCTTCTCTCTCTCTCTAGAGGAAGCTCTGTTATCAGACTCTCTCTCTCTCTCTCTCTCTCTCTCTCTCTCTCTCTCTTTGCATGTAGGCACCTAATGCAATCTCTCATTTGCTTTCTTTTGAAGGTTTAGCTTTCTGTGTGTGTGTGCATGTGTGTGTGTGTGTGTGTGTGTGTGTGTGTATTGTGTGTGTGTGTGTATGGATTTGCAGCAAACTTCTTTGAAGCTTTAGCTAGCTCTCTCTCTCTCTCTCTGAGCAGGTATTTGCTTTTTTGCCATATTCTTAACATTCACTTTCTTTTCATTTGGGCCATCTATGGCTCTTCAGTGTGTACGCAGGCCATCATCCACTATCGAGTCCATGGCTATTTCCAAAGTACAGGATGATGAAGGTTATTGGATTCCTACCGTTTTTAAGCGGTTCATGTGGATAACAATGCAGCCCAATTTGAGGGGTGCACACAAGGTTCCTCGAAGGCACATGGCTTCCACAAGCCATCATTGGGGGGAAAGGAAGGATCTTAGAATTCAAAGTTTGCAACAAGGATGGAAAGCGGCTTGCAAAGGTGCAACATGTTTACACCTCAAGCCAAATACATCTTGAAGATGAGAACTCACCACGGTTCCCAACTAACTGTAAGTTTCAGAACTTGTTTAATGTTTCTTTGATTTAGAGAAATGCTTGCATGAAGACTATGTGAATATCAAGAACTCCAATGTATTCTATTGTATGCAGATGTTTTCCCTTCAACATGTGTGGAATGGCAGCCTCTAGAATGTTTTACAGGGACCTTCGAAGCATGTCATGTTGATCTAGGTAGGCTTATGTATGCTGGGGAAACAAGTTCCAAACTTGCAAATAGAGGAGTATTTTTCATTGCTGCAACATATGTTGTGCCACAGAGGGGAAGGTTTGGAGCACTTGAGCCAATTTCTCCTCCTGCACTAAATAGCCCGGAATGGCCCATTCTAGATCCCACCACAATGGAGAGCTTTCAGCGCAGGATTTTCCATGACATTCAGTCAAGCCTAAAGGCTGCATATGGATCCCACAGGATAAGTGTATCTCTTTTCATGCCTTTACATGTGTTTATTGCTATTTTCAAAGCAGGCAAGTTCCATCGCACCCCAACAATGTGGATAAGCAAAGATGGGGCCTTTGAAGCTCTAGATACATTTCTAAAAGGCGATTGGACTACCAAGGTGGCAGAACATCAGGACGATGTAATAAAGTGCTCAGCGGTAATGTCAATGGTAAGATGTAGGTATCAGATAGGCAAGCAAAATCTAACTATGGTGTACCCTATTAGAAGGTGGAAATGCTTGCATGGTGAATGGGAAGCTTTGGACTCTGATCTCTATGCTAGGGAGGAGGTAGAACTTCATATTGAAGTTCACCCAGGAGAGGAGCATACAGTGGTAGTTAATGATGATTGGAATTTTGCTCAGTTGAGAGATCGTATTGTCATGTCCTTTAATGTAAGGAACCAATTCAAGTTTGTTGTTTCTAATCGACCCATGCGTCACACAGGTCAGAGAAACATACACTCTGTGTGTCATTGGAGCCCCCTAGGGTCCTTAGCTTGAAAGACTGTTAAGTTGCAGACTTAGGTAACATTTTGAGTGATTTTGGGCGATAATTTGTAGTGGTGTACTTTTGAATACAAAATTATTGATTGCACCATAGCCCCAATGTCCTCTGTATTTCACTGCAATTTGAATTTGAATTTTGTTAATTTTAAAATTTTTAAGTATGTTCTATAAATTTATTAAATGTTATAGTGGAATGCTTTATAAGAATAGGTTTTGCTCTAAAAAGCTCATTTCATTCTTAAGATCTTGCACTTTCTATTTCCCTTCAATATCCCGCCATGGCTTCAAGCTCTAACTCGCTACGCGCAAAGCTTGAGAAAATTGGGCTCTCAGCAGGTGCAGGTGAGAACATCGCCATTTTTGAGGGGGTGATTGATATGCAGAAAACTATAGACCTTCACGCAGAGGCTTTTCAAGAGCAGGTCCAGTACATGAATGATGTAATGGCACAATATGTCGTGCAATTGCCTGAATCCACCACTAAATGGGTTCCAGTGGACTTAATCAGGCATCTGTACCATGGTGACAAGTCGTTCCGATTCAAGCTCAACCGATTTTTGAAAGGGCTTACATCTAGCAATTACAGGGTCGAAGATGATGACACCGTTTATGAATTGCAGGTTGGTAATGTAGGCACCACCTTCCTTTCATGGGATATGACGTTAGCACTATTTCTGCAAGAAGCCAGGGATACAGAAAAAAAGAAGGGAAAGGCAGTGAGTAAAGAAGTAGCTCTTGTGAAGGAATCCAAAGGCGAGGTGGAAGAGGTTTTCTCAGAAGAAGCTGAAGCATCCATGGCCTTGGTGCTTATCCAACAAGGGTCAATTGAGGATGAAGAGCCTCATCTCGTGACCTCGAAGGGGATGAAATTGTGGAAGAGATCCCTGAGTTGGATGTTTACAACCACTTTGAATCCCATCATCATGGATAACAAGGAATTTCTTTTCCTTGATGACATTTGTAAATCCTTGGGGTTAAGGGAGGATGAGGCCCTAAGCATATTAGCAATTGGGTCTGGTTTCTGCAAAGAAGACACACTTGAGCAACAGACTGCAGGTGTACAGATTGATTTTGATGACCATGATCTTACCAAAGCGCTAGCATTCCAAGGTTATGATACAGAACGTACAATTGAGGAAACTGTTTCCAATGCTCTTGTTGCTATAGAAAATGTAGTAGCAGAGTATGAAAGTGTCCCTCAAGAAGCATTTCAACCACATAAGCGCTTGCATGTAGATACATCAGTTGAGCAGTGTGGAAGTAGTATAGACATATGCAACCCACGCATTAGCCAATGTGATGATGACATTGAGGTGGGGTTAAATCAAAGTCGTGCCTTCATATTTATAAGTGAGTTATTACTAACACCTGATCTTTTTCTCTTGTAGAAAGCTTATATTTTTGACAAGTTTACTGCACGTGGAGGTGGAGTTCGTGTGCAATCCGATGGACGAGACACCTCCCTGATTCATTACCTTCCTAGCCTCTCTCCATCATTTATTCGAGTAATCCATTTAGAGTACTCTGAGGAGGCACAAGCAGAGCTCATCAAGTGTAAAGCTCTAAGTGGGGTTCTCACCGAAGATGGGCTAGCAAATAATGCAAACAAATGTATACTTATTAGCAGGGAGGCAGCTATGTATACATTTGCAGGCAACTACACCGGCCATGTGCTAAGCCATTGTGCTACATCAATCTCCAAAGGTGTAACCAATCCTATTATTATAGCTAATAGCCTAGGTGAGAAAGCCACGCAGAGTGATGAAGCTAAAGAAGCTCTCAGAAATCTTCTCAGGAACTTGTAATTTTCTTTCTACGAAATCAATACAAAATGTATACTTTTTTAATTGTAATGTTTCTAAGAATTCTGAACCATTTCTCTTGTTTATTTGTTGTGTCAGCACTGTGCCCTATAAACTTTTGGCAGGCATGTGAATGTGTAGGAAATTTCATTGATAATGATCAAATATTTGTTCTTTGAATGTCACTTAACATCCAGCTGAAATCTGGCAGTACAAAATCTGAAAAATTTTAAAAAAATCAAAAAATTTTATGTTTTTTGATGTTTGTAAGCATATTTTTCATCAAAAAAGTGCACATAATGCTGGAAAGAGTACAAAAAAGAAAAAAACAAGGCTGTGCGCTACGGCGCGAACTTATGCCTTTCAAAGTGCAGGACAGGCTTAAATTCGCGCTGTAGCACACAGCCTTGTTTTGATCATTTTTTCACACATTAATGCATTGTGTGCACTTTTTTTGATGATTACTCTGCCTAGAAACATAAAAAAAAAAGAAAAACTGTTGCTTTTTTTAAAAATGTTCTATCTAATGCCAGACTTCACCAGGTGATTTTGAGCCCCAAATAACTTTTTTTTTTGTCCCTGAGCTTTTCTAAGGCCTTATTGAGCTTTAAGCCTTTTTTTTGGACCTAAAATAAATTCAATTTAATTTTGTTTCTGCACTATGTAAGGATCCTTTGTTCAATGCCAACAACAATACCATGTATAACAAGATAATGTTTCACAATCACCTTATCAATAATATAAATTTTGTTCCTGTTTAACTAAGGCTCTTAATACATGATCAACAGTTTTACCCATTCAAACAACAGTACAAGAAATGAAATGTCTGCTTTTATAACACAGTTGAAACAAATGAATACGTTGGTTAACGAGTCATTGACAATATCTTATAGATTCAAAAAAATGTATTACAATGTTCGAGATTACAAAAGGCACAAAGGCCGCCGCCTAAAAGCTTAATCCTATCCTATAAATCCTTCCTTATGGAGCGCTTTATCCTGACGTAAACGTAGTGCAAGTGCCATGTCAGCAGGCTTTAGGGTCACCCTTTTGGCGTGAGCATGGCACAGCACCGAGTCTTAAAACAGAGAGACCAAAATTGTTTCTGACGCCTCTTCCAGTGCCGTGCTCTGTACCCGAGTGACCCTGTCACTGTACTTGTCGATGACTTCTTTTACAACTCTTGCAAAAGGGACCTTTGCCATGATGGGGTCTGTGCTCTTTTGGTACTTTCTGATTTCTCGCAGAGCCACGGTCCCTGGTTTCCATCTTCTCTTCTTGTTGGCTACAGGGGGTGGTGGTGGATGCGACCTCTCTTCCCATGGTTGTCTATCATTTCTAAATTTTTTTCGCCTTTCTTGCTCGGCTGGATCTAGATTTAGTCTTCTTTTACTTGCTTCTGCCTTCTTCTTTTCTTGTTCTTGTTTTAATCTGGGTGCTTCTTGAATTCTTTGTTCCCGTCTTTCCCTCTCCCTTTGCACCTCCTGCTCCAGTCTTTCCCTCTCCCTTTGCTCCTCCTGCTCCAGTCTTTCCCTCTCCCTTTTCTCCTCTACTTGTCGTCGATCGTCCTCTTCCATCTCCACCTCTTGCTGCCTGTTTGCACGTTCCTTCTTTCTCTTGACATGAATCTTTATTCTTTGTTTTTTAGGTGGAGACGGGGGCTGACGCCTCTCAAGTTTCTCATGTAGTGTTTGTGCTAAGAGCCTATCCTGCTCTTCATGATGGCTTATTTCCTCTGCTTCATAGAAGTCAGCAGCCTGTTGATACTGCTCTTGCTCAATACACAGAAGTGCTTCCTGGTCTTCCTCAAATGAGACCCTTAGCTCCTCTTCTAGCTGCTAAGGGAATAGGGCTTGCTGTTGCTCTCTTCTTCTATGCGCCTCCTCATCAATCTCACGTTGTTGCTCTTCCAGCACATGCTCCTGCTGCTGCTTAGCCTGAGACAGGTCGGGGGAATGGTGTACGCGTGGCTCTAAATGAGCCGGTGTCCCCAGGCTGCTTGGAGACATCCTCAATATTGTCCAGTCCTGAAAACACATCCGCCGGCTGTACATCTTCCTGTCGGGTCTCTACCTCTCTGTCCATGCTTGTATGCTTCTTTTTGATACGTTTTTGCACTTGTTGAAATGCCTGTGCCGCGACGACTGCCTGTATCAAATTGTGTGCACCAGACGGTACGTTTGGGTTCTCAGTTTTGCGTGCAGTGTGCTTAGTTCTAGCCATCCATTGACTTACACGAGTGAATGAACGTGAAAATGTAATTTTAAAACTCACTTTTACAGGTTTATATAGTTTTTGAAAAAAACTTATTAATAAAAAAATCTCTAGAAATTAATAAAAAAGCTTTAACTTAAAAAAGGCTACAATTTTTTAATATGGAACCCATTTTCAACCCATACGCCTCCGCGCAGCGAACCACTCATGCATCCCATGCATGGCACTTGATGCTTGCCATGCAATTGCTCGTTGTTTGCAGATTGACATTTTTTACAACCCTTCGTAGTAATGACACCTGCCCTTTTGGTTTCTGTCGGCGACGTCGACCTCCCAAACTGCGATAAAACCAATTAAACATCTCATGCAAGGCATTACTTTTTTCCTTACCACCTCCACCATGTCGCGTGTTCTTAAAGTATGCTGCCTTAGCTTGATAATGAGAGCACTCCATTCCTTGGGTGCTCCAAATTGCCATTGGACCATTTGGAGCGCTCCATTCCTTGGGTGCTCCAAATTGCCATTGGACCATATTCGTTGAGAAAAAACTGTGCGTGGGCAAATATAATGTGCTGCAACAAAGATCATATCAAAATTTTACTATTTGTTGGCGATTAATATCAGTAAATAGATAGAAAGGTAAATACCATATAGTGGGTGATATGTGTTTCTCCCCATGCATCAACCATTTGCTGAGTAAATGTATGTATTGCAGTCTTTAAGTTTGCAATCTCCTCAGCAACAAGTGGAGCCTTTTCTAGCAATTATTCCCACGATAAGTGGTGCATTCACAAATGGCCTTCCATAATTCATATTTTGTGTGACTATTGTACCCCTCGTAATTTGAGAGAAGGTGTCTTGCTTTGGACCCACCCATGCATATTTTGTTTGGATTATCCTGACCCGGTCCTGAATTTTTAGTATCCTTAGTTAACTTTATAGCACCACCATGAAGCCCCACGCTTGAAAGGACATCTTCCAGCTTACTGATGCATTCGTTGCGAAGATGTTCAGGCTCCATATTCCATGCATAATTAATATGTAACTTTAGTAATTTGTCCATCATGCGTAACCTAGCATGAAGCATGCAAATATGAACACGGGAAAGTGGAATCTCTAATATAGGGCTCCATGAGATATCTTCTTGATCACGATTAGGCGGACAATTGGTATTACAATTCATGATGCCATTAACCCACTGCATAGGTTTCTTTGGATCTTTGTTTTGCGTTGTACTCATTGAAGTTGGTTGTACATTTTTCTTGCCCTTTGCATGAGATTTGGTCGTCTTGGTGGCTGCAACCTTGCCTGAAGCTTTGCCGCGATCAATATACTCTGATTTTGAATGGCAGCAATAAATACATGGAAAAAAAGTATTTGCTCCTAGCTTGCATCCCAGCATACACTTCAATGTCTTTAAATCACCTGCCATGTGCCACTCAACTGTAAATGTACCTACATCTTCCACATGCAAAGTTTCTCCTTTTGATTGCAATGATATGACATTTGGGATGCCTGTTCGGGTAAGGTACCATCGCAATGTATCATTCGTCTCCTGTGGAAGCTCAAATGCTGACAACCACCATATATTCTTTTCTGATTGCACTCCATAGTAATCTTTTCCCTGAGATTGACTTCCCTTGTTGGAATTTGAGGCTTGTGCACTACAGTCAAGAAGATTATCATCCTGTTCGAGATTTCCTTTGATAGCCTTGTTCATAAGTGTTAGGCTGACTCTTTCTAATTTTTGTCCTTTTACAATTTGACACTCATCAAGCTTTAACACAAACACAGCCTGACCTTGGCACTCCTCAATGCTTAGACCATAATAAGAAATCATAGCTCTTTGAAGGGTCCTTAAATCAATAAAGACATTGTTGTACTTGTTGTATTCAAATACCTTTGTAGTACATACAGGCAGAGCATCCTCCACATGACGGTAGCCACCTAACATGTTCGCAATTTCTGAGTTTGTACTTTTTCTTGCCATGGTTACACTGTATGGAGTTGGTAGCATGGGTCGAAGAAATCCTTTAGCACGATGACCTAGTGTAAACACCCTGTAAATGGCTTCATATCCCTTCCTACTGACACCAGCACTATCACATGCATCCATAATCTGTATGGGGCTTACCATATTTTGGAACTCTCCAGAAATTTTGTTTCAGATTTGCTTAGATATTTTGCATGTGGGATCTTCTAGCAGCTTATATATGTCTGATAACTTAACAACATGTTTCAATATGCCTGCTCTACATTCCTCAGCACCACCTTCATATCCCATCATATCTCCAGCAATATCTCTACATGGAACATAAATACAAAATAACATCAATATGTTTCACAAAACAGAAAGGCCTGCAAAACAATGGCAAGAATAGAAGTTACCTTGTTGCTCGTACACGTCGTTTTCTTGCTCCACTTAGGGTTGCCAAGGTTTCTGGGGACTGACGCTTTCTTTTCCGTTGTCGAAAGCCTACTGGAAGCTTCTTCAGGCTTGCAAGGTGTCGTTGCTTGTTTCGTGCATCCTGTTTGGTTGCATTCCCTGTTCAATATCAAAGGCCTGCTTAAGCAACAAGTTGTTCTTCTGGAGCTCCTGATTCTGAGTTTTCAAGTTGTTCACCACTTCTTCAAGTTGTTCACCACTTCTTCAAGCCTATCAATGTCCTTCTTGTGTTGCTGCTGCAACTCAAGCCATAAGCCTCAAAAATGCAGTCTTGAATGTGATTCCTGAGCTGCAACAAAAGAAAGCCTCCTACAATAGCCAAATAGACCATTAGTTCCATCACCTACATAACTAAGAAATGTAGTGATATTAACAAAATGAGGTGGAGCATTGGTGAGCGGGTCAATAGGGTATATGAATCCATTCGTCCAGAGGTCAATACATTTTCGCCCTTGTGATCGAAGAGTACCCAATGGCACATCGGTCACACCACTTGATTTTGTGCTGCGGATGGTAGCATACTCAGCAGCCAAATCTACATGTAACCTGAACTTTGGTGCTCTGTTAGATATATCTTCAAGTGGCATTTTCTTTAGGGTTAGGCAATGCTGAAAAGAGCTTCTTGTAGAACACAATGCAAGAGTGAGGATAGGGTATTCTGAGGAGAGTGCAATGAAGTTTTGCTGTAAAAAATATTAGAAGATCATAGATCTTCTGATTAGGTAATGGGAGAAAGGACAAGGAAGATGGCAAGAGGCATAGAAAATGGTAGATTGAGGTTTTGCAGCATAATACAGTAGAGAGAGAGAGAGATGCAGATAGCAGACGGAAGTAGGGGATATGTATGGTAAACAATGTAGGGGATATGTATGGTAAACAATGCAAGAATGGAAAATGGTAAGCTCTGAAGCTATGGAGGTTGTTAGAGGGATTTTCTGCACTTCAATGGGGGAAAGACATGAGAGAGAGAGAGAGAGAGAGAGAGAGAGAGAGAGAGAGAGAGAGAGAGAGAGCAGAAAATGATAAAAAGATGAGGCATGGAGGATGAGAGAGTGTGAGATATCTGCATTTGGAAGTGCAGAGGTTATGGAAGCTTACTAATCAGAGATGCAGAGCCATGGCACACCCAAATGTGAGAAAGGGGAAGAGAAAGAGAGTGGTAGAGAGACGAGGGCGTCTTAGAGAGAGAATGTAGAGAGAGAAAGTGGGGGGGACCTAAAAGTGGAGGGAAGAGAGGAGGGAAGGCTTTTTAGCCATTTTGAATTTGGGGAAACCAAAAAGTTACCCCCATTTTAGCCTAAGCAAATATATATTTGAAAAAATAGAAATTCAAATAATGATTGCATAAAGATCCCCTTGTCAGGCCTAGTCAAAGTATGCTTAGAGTCCTTAAGCAAAAGTACTTAAAAACATAATATGGCATCTTAAAGGGCCCCCATAGACCTCAACCTTCCCCTAATGAGCTAGGTTTATCATCCGGATGACTATCTTGGTTTCCCATGCCAGTCATGTCAAAGTTGTCATCGTAATCCATGGCATCCATGCAACACTCATTGAAGATGACATGCTTCTTTGTGTACAAATGAGCGTGAAGTGTCTTGTTTTGTAAGCCTTCCAGGAAGATAGAAAATAATCTTCCTTGGCTTGGCTTCTCATCGTCAGGGCATCGATTGATGTACTGCTTTAGCCTATTTACACAATCTTGCACAGATTCTTGATCTTTTTGCTTAAAAGCATAAATTTGAGCTACCGCATTAATTCCCATTTTTGAAAACGCAGCTATAAAGCTCTTTTCCAGCCCATCGAAAGATCGCTTTGCCTCAGGCTCTAAAGTCTGAAACCATGATAAAGACTTACTCTCTAACGTCAAGCCAAATCCTTCGATTTACATATGCGTATCCGTGACTTGCTCCGCATGTATAGCTTGCTTAAAAGCTGCTATATGGTCATATGGGTCACCGGATCCGTCATACTTCTTGACAAGCTTTTGCAGCGCAGATGGTCTCACTTTTCTAGAATATTCATTGTCATGTCTCCTATATGAGTCTCGGCCTCTAAATCTAGGCTCTTCAAATGTCAGTTCACTTGGTCTATGGGGTTCTCTTGGAGGTACATATCCACTTGCTCGTGGTCTTTCTTCTCCCCTAGATTCTCTAATAGCCCCGGTTCTCCTCGTAGGATCAATCGTTGGAAAGACTGATCCTTTAGCAGTTGTTCGCATGGAAGGTGCTGGTCGAGCCACACTTGGGGTTCTAGCCCATGGTGGTGCTAGTGTTTCTCCTCGAAAGGCAGATTCATCTGGACGTGCTGTGTCTAAGGTAGACACCTTAGTGAAAAGGGGCCTTCCTTTCCATGTCATTTTCCTAACCTCTGGCCATTCAAGGGTTCTAAAGTTGTTCCCCCATCTATCATGAACATGCTTAGTGAAACCTTCTAGATGCTCTACAGTTATTGTATGCGTGTCTGGAAGCTCTAAGCTCAGGTGCTTACTGGTTGCATAGTACTACCACATCCCTATAAACCTCTTTAATTGGGTCGTCCTGATAGATTTTAACTACTGGAATTTCTTTTACTATGTCCCACGGGTTTTTCTTGGTCTCTTTTTCTTTTCCCGTTCTTTCTCTATCCTCCCAATTCTTGTCGAAAAACAATTCTTCAAGTAAAGAAATGGGCGTACCAGGTCTGCGCGATGTTCCTGGCACATTTGGGTCCGATGGAAGCCCCTTCTTCTGCTTTGCTTCGTGTGCGCTAGGTTGAAGTACACCCAAAGCATCCACTTGTTCAGGATTTTTGGTGACCTCGTAGCGTACTCCATTTCTACCCATGTACATATCGTCTTGGTAGTTTACCCATGGTGTTGGTTCAAATGCAGAATGAATGTCTGCAATTTTAACAACAAACCGGCTCATTGGATCTTTGTAGATCTCACCGCCATGCGCGTTTGTATACAAGAAATGGAGTCTCATGTTGTCAATCAACTCCCCATCTGGGATTTCAAATGGATTAGCAAAATCTGCCATACCAATGGGTGTGGATGGTCTATTCATGCCAAATGACTCATTTACGTCCATTGAAATATCACTCTCGGTTCTTGAGAGGCTCTCTGTTTGAGACTCCGAAGATGTCTCGAGAATGCTCTCCAAGTTGCCAACAACCGATTGAGTGCCGCTCCCTTGAGTGGTTACCCTAGTGTTACGTCTCCCTAGTATTGTTCCCGAGCGTAGATGCATACGCTATTTTTAGCACGTAGCAGTGTTAAGTTTTTTTTAAATTTATATATATATATATATATATATACACCCTTACCTAACCACTAAATGCAACTAACATGAATATGTGTGTAAATACATATTTTATTTTTTTTATTTTTTTTATTTTTTTATTTTTTTATTTTTATTTTTTTCAATAATTACACAAAAATAAAAATTACACTAAAAAATACTAATTATGTAGATTACACTAATTATGCAAAAAATTACAAAAATTTTAAAAAATGCAGAATATGCAGAAAATGTGGACTCAAAATAAAACACATAATTTACAGATTTTTAAATTATTTTTTTAAAATTATTTTTTATTTTTTGTTTATTTTTTTTCTTTTTTTAATATTATTAAAAAAAGAAATAATGCAAAAAACATGAAAACATGAAAAATTAAAGATTAACAAAAAAAATAAAAAAATAAAAAAATAAAAAATAAAATACTAAACTTTCACCGGCGTTCTTATCCCTTCCTAATCCTGCGCCGTTCACGTCCACTCTCCTCTCTGTGGCCATGTCTCCTCCTTATCCGGTCGCCTTCTTGTCCTCTTCTCTGCTGACATTGCACCACCTCACCTCCAGGCGGTCCTTCGCTTCCACACGGCCTTTGCAGCCTTCGCAGCTGTTGCCGGCCACCTCACCTCCTCTGACGCCACACTCTCCTCCTTGCTCTTAGCCTTCGCAGCTGCCGGCCACCTTACCTCCTGGCCCTTCGCCTCTGCTGCGTGGTTTCGCCGGCCACCTCACCTCCTCTGACGCCACACTCTCCTCCTTGCTCTCAGCTGCCGCTTTCTCTTCTCACCTTCTGACCCCGCCGTCAACAACGCCTGGGCCTACACCTCTGCTGCCGCTACGCCAGTCACCTTCGCCGGCCGTTCTCTGCAGGCTTCGCCTTCGCCTTCAGTCAGCTTCACCGCCTTCGCCGCCCTGGCTTCGGTCAGCTTCGCCGCCTTCGCCTCTCACCTTCTGACCCCGCCGTCAACAACACTTGGGCCTACGCCACTAACTTCGTACCGGGCTCCTAGCTGACGAGCTGCGACCTACAGAAATGGCGAAGTCCTGTACATTACTTTTCTTGCCCAGCTTTTGAGTCCTTGCGACTGTATTGGGTTGATTCCGTCTATTGTTAGTTCTTTCACAGCTCAAGGATGAGTGTAACTTGTGTAAGCGTTGGGTTTTTTGATTTAAAAAAAAACAAAACAAAAAAAGACACCCTGCGGTCTTATCTGGCCCCTCCTCTCTCTTTGTAATCTACTTTTTCTCTTCTAATCACTAGCTCCGAGATTCCACACTCGTGCTAACCCTAAACCTTAAAACAAAGAGAATTAGTGGTAGTAATGCAAGCTTCTCAACCGGTTTTGAGTCTTCTCCCCAGCAGCGGTGCCAATGGAGAGACGGAAGACTCTCTACACTTGTAGCAAGAGTAGCATGATCCGTGTGTAGCTCAATCCAATGGGATTTGAATCCCTTTCGGAGCTAGGGATTTAACCCGTACCGGTGCATGAGAATGCTATGAACACCACTACCTTGACATAGACTTTACACACACAAGCTCAATCTTGCCATAACTCATTCACTCATCATCCCACTCATTCGTACATCCAATACAAGAAGAAAGCTAAGCTCATGCATACACAAGCTCAAAGCATACTTCTCTAGCATGCACACAAACCTTGAAGCTTAATGGAACTTGAAATAAACATGCATTCTCATTCACTACTCAAGCCATGCCTTGCCCATGGATAAGCTACAAGCTATGGAGAAGCTTAAGCTTGAATCCACTACCACACAAAGCCTAATAGAGAATCCACTAGCATTAACAAAGAAGCATGCACACTAGAGAATAGAGATGAGAAGAGAGAAAAACTCTCATTGCATTGAATTAGAAGAGCATTGCTCATACAATAGTGTAGATGGGGAGAGAGAAGAGCTTGCACCTCTATGAACAAGAGGGAGAGCTAGTCTCAAGAGAGCTCAAACATGAGTTTAGCCCAATGTGTCCATAAGCTCTCAAATGAGCCACTATTTATACTAAAACTCCTAAGACTCCCAAAACTTCCCATGTGGGATTATTCTCAAGCCCACTCCACACTCACCTGCAGCTTGGAACTCTTTACAAGAGCCCTAAATAAGAATGTCAAGTCTCTTTTTTTCTTGCTTCCATCTTTGTATTGCATTCTTGCCTTGATCACCACTCGTCACGCAACAATTGTCTCCGTCCTTCTCTGGTAGTACTTTTGTGAACGATTGTGACAGTGGGCTTTTTTTATAAGGACGATTTGTCGGAGGTCGGTCGCTTTCAAAATTTTTTTTGTGCAGGCCGCGTGTAGGAACGTGTGTATGTCTGCGTGTATCCTGTTTGCATAGACGTTCACGTGCATATACACGCGTTTTTGGATGGGTGCATACACGCGACTGTGCATTTGTGCTAGCTTGCATTTGTGCTTTGATGCAATCATGTATTGCAGATTCTTCATGGATCCAGGTTCTTCATCCGATCCATTTGCGTACGGCACTTGGATGATGGAGATGCTAAATCATTTTGGGCGCCATCCTAGTCCAGTTGAGCTTACAGAGTACATGTATGCCCATCCCCCTCCTTGGATTGCTTGGTATCTATACCCCACCCCTGAGTATCCATGTCACTCCACTGCCGTCTATGCCTGCGAGTCCGACAAGATGGCATGCAGCTTCTCCTCTTCCACGCCCACCGAGGAGACATACCCCGTCCCCAGTCACACTCACGCACACCCTCCCAAGCACCGTCACGTCACGGCTCATAGCCACCATCACGTACTCCCTCACAGCCATAGTCACATAGACAATCCCCCAGTCATGAAACGCCGCAGTAGGAAGAGTGGGAGTGGAGGATGCGGCGGGTGCTTTGGTGGGGGAGGTAGTAGGGCACGCGGTGAGAGAGGAGATAGAGGGAGAAGAACTAGAGGAGACAGTGAGGATGAGGAGGAGGTGAGAGAGGTGGAGGGAGTGATCTGCTATGATGCGACGGATAGGGGCGGGGTAGTGATGGATGCGAGGGGTAAAGAGGTAATGGAGTACATGCGTGGAGTAGTTTCAAACTTGTATAGAAATTGTTTTATTAGATTTAAAGATCAAAATAGCCGATTAGTTGGGGAGGTGATAGATGCTCTACATAGTCGGTACCCCAATCCCCCACATGCGACATTCTCGGATGTATGGGGAAGGACGCGAATAAGGGAGATCTTAAGTAGTAAAAGATCTCACCTTAAGAAACTCATGTACGATGATGGGCTAAATGTAGCTGCGGGTGGCTATCCTACCGAGAAACCTGCCACCCCACTGCACACAAACGCAAGTGGAAGGAGGCAAAGAAACGAGCAGAGGGTGGCGTGAAGAGTAGGCAGCATGTGGAGGCACGACAGATCCAGATGGAGACCATTGGATCTTTGCATTTCGGATCTGGCGGCGTCCAGTCATGGGAGGCAGAGTTCGTAAGTATCTTGCCACTTTATTTGCTTGTTTACTTAATTCATTGATTCTATGATTGTTTTAATCTTACAAATTGTGTTGATTATGATACAGCGACGGGTTATGGGGAGGAAGCCCACAGCCCACGATACTGGGTATGCTCGCCGGCATAGCAGACGTGACACATGGGCCCTCTTCGGAGCCGAGGGACGTATTATGGACGCGCAGTTTGAGATGGCCATGAGACCATACGATCGACAGGTACTTGAAAACTCTAAACGAATGATTTTGGTTTATTAAATTACATATATATATACTTATATACTATATATTACTTGAACAGGCACAAGCTGCTGCTGCACCTGCTGATGATCCTGCCCCACTGCTGATGATCCACCCGCCGCCACTGCAGAGGGTGGACGTGAGCACTACTCATCGGACATTCCGACCGATGTGAGCTCATCTGATCATGGAGGGAGCAGCGAATCATCATCTGGGTCTGAGTAGTACTCAGACTTATAGTATCACATTCCATATTGAGGATGTGGTTGTATATATATTTTTGTAACTGAAGCCATGGGCTACTTCGACATATGGACTCCCTTGTATATATGTGTACACATAAAATTTTGATAGTAATATTGAATCGTGAATTGATAGTATTGCATTCATGTCTGTCTTGAATCGTGTATTGACAATGTATGCATTCATGTCGTTCTTGTCTTAAATCTTCCTCGTGGATGGTGCAATGCACCAAAAAATAATAATCTAGAGAGTGCTATTGGGTGCTGGAATGCTGGAACAGAATTCAGGTACCAAATAGCACTCTCTGGATTTTTTTTTTGCTCTCTGTTCGCGTGTATAGACGCGTCAACTCTACAAAAGTCGCGTGTATATATGCGGATACTCTGTGAAATGCACGTGTATAAGCGCAGCTAAACTGACAAAACGCGTGTATACACCCTCGTATCAGCACGTCTAAGCGTAGCTAAACTGACAAAACGCGTGTATACGCCCTCGTATCAGCGCGTCTGACTGCTTCTATACACGCGCTTTTACACACATGTCTCTAGTCGCGATGATACACGCGCTGATACACAAGCCCGTTACTTTTTTTCACAAGTCATTTTTAGCAGCTAGGAGCGCGGGTATGAGCCCGATCCCTTGTAGTGGGAGAATGACCATTCGCGCACTGTGTAGGAGGAAGTGGTGGATACGGTGCGCAAAATAGATAACCAGGGAGCGAAGAATGACCATTTGCGCATCGTGCACGAGAAAGTGGCTTTCACGGTGTGCAAATGTGATGTCAGGCAAAATAAGGAGCAACCTTTGCGCACCATGCAAGAAAGCGATGAAGAAATATGCAAAATTGATAAGAGACATGCATAACTTGAGCGGGGGAAATGAGAAGGGAAATCGGTGATCCTTGAGTGGGGAGAGATAAATTTGAGTCCAAAAAATCTTCGACGGTAAAAAAAAAACAAAATGCAAAGATGCGTTTATAGTTTTTTTAAAAATGCCACATGGCACTGACTATTGCATGTGTGCCGCATGGCACTAGCCGTTACACCACGATGATTTATCATGCATCCATGTGCCAGGTATCAATTTATCATATGTGCACACATACATGTGGCAGTAGCCGTTGGGTCCACATGGCAAGGCTATGTATATCCGTGGCCCATCCCATTTCTTGATTTTTTCTTCGAATAGAATCACCTCCAATATCCGTGGTGGCGGTCAAGCCTATTTTTTCTTCTAATTATGTATGTATTCCACTCCGCATGCAAACTATCATTCACATCTTTTTGGATCCACTTTTTGTATTGCATACCAAATACAATGTCTTCCATGGCACGCATGTTAGCCTATTGATATTTTCGGAGAGTTCTTTTGTGCTTTGTTCTAGATATTTTGTGCACCCATTTTCAAGGCTCACTTTTTCCAAGGTAATTGATTCCTATGTTTGACATTCCTTCCTTGATTTGGGAGATGGAGGATGTGGATATCAGGGAAATAGAGTTAATAAATGTAGATGAGACACCAGCTGAGAAACTTTTTGATCTTGTGCATAGAGCTAGTCACTATGGCTCTTTTGATGATGTGAGGTTTATGTTCAATGGTTATTTTGATTTAAGTAATGTTTTAGCCTCTTCTATACCATTTGTGGAAGATGAATGGATCACTTTCAAAAATCTTGTAGGTGATGAATAGGTTCCTAAGGATAACCTTTAGTTTGTGCACTCCCACTCCCTTGCACAACATCTGAGAGAAAGAGATTATCTTCCAGGGAGAGTGTGCTTCCACCTAGCCTTGAAGACTATCTTTTTTGATGGTTGTCCTTTCCACCAGGGGAAGAAGTTCTCATTTCTAGAGTATAATGTTGCTTTTCCATGCTTCCTTTCTCTTCATGTAGATTCAGTAGATCCTGTAGCTGTAAATGAGCAAGAAAGTGACAAATATCTTATGTTGGGTGAAGTGGAGGATGAACTTGAAGTTGAAGAGCTACTCGAGCCAGAGTTTGAGAAAGAAATGTCAGTTTCTCTCCTCGAAGAACTAAATGAAGTTCCCTTTGTAGAGAAGGAAAGAAATGCAGAGATTCCCCTCACTACATATTCAATTACCTTGCCTGCATTTCCTTCCTATCCTTTGGAGGGGCATGATTTTGTATTGATCAATGACATACAAAATTGATGAAACTTAGGGAAGATTATTGCCTTGGAATTATTGTAGAGGCATGTGATGAAGAGGAATGGTTTATTGATGATTTAGACGATGAGTTCTCAATTCTTGATAAAAAGACTATCAACTTCATTGAGGGAAAGGACTCACTTAAATTGTTCTTACAAAGAGATTTCGAGTACTAGCCACCTACAGAAAGGTTTTTTTGGATATATAAGAGAAAGACTTGGTATCTCAAGGAATGGGAAGAGACTTGAATATCCCCAAAGCCTCAGGAGTCCAAATAACAGACCCTTAAGAGGATTATTCAAGTGGCTCAATCAACCTTTGGGATGATGAGAAAAAAGTCCAACAAGATGAGGCACCAAAGGTAAGTTATCTTGTATTATTCCCTTACATTCATAATAGTTTTAGTTTAGTTATTTAATTGATTTATTCTTTCACAGATTGTAATCTATGATGAAGATCAACTTGTTGCAAGAGCTGGAGGAAAACGGCTCAAAGTTGGAAAGGATTCTTCCCCCTTGCCCATTTTCTTCCAAAGCTCAAGAAAAATATGCTTAGAGTTTCTCATTCAAGGTTTTCAAATGATGCTAATATTCCTCTTCTTGCATTCATGTTCCAGTGAATACAGAGAAAGTTCTTCTTCTTGAGAAAGGAGCTGCCATTAGGTTTTTTGGATAAAATGAGGATATTGGGGATGTAGAGCATCCTATTTTCTTTGTTTCTCAGCATATATTTTGGGAACAAACACCAATGTTGATGTTGCCTTAGAGGGGTATCAAAAGTCGAAGTTTTTGAGGTACAAAGATAAGGTAGAAGAGAAAAAATGTATTGAAGGTTGTTGAAAACAGTACCAAAAAAAGAAAAAGAAAGCTTCATAAGCCTTGGCAAAAGCTTTTTAATTCATAAGCCTTGGGAAGTGATTCCAAGCATATATGTATATCCAGATGTATTTACTCATATATGCGTTACATGAAAATATCATTATGAACTTCTTCAGTGTTCTGATGGCTCTCTCTCTCTTTTAGTCTTCGAATTTTCTTTCTGTACAATGTATTAAACATCTCACAAAATGAATTTGCTTTTGTTCTTCCACCACCATGATGAGTTGTCCTGAAATACCATATGCATTCTTGATAATGAGATTTTTCCATTCCTTGTGTATTTCATACTGCAAGTGGTCCATAGATCTCCACAAAAAATACAATGTGGCTTAGCAGGATATGCTGCAAGATAAAACAAACAGTGTCATGTTAGTTATTTAACATTTTATTATTAGCATCATGTAAAATAAAAGGTTGTTAACATTAGTTATTGTGGCTTACCAGATAAAAGGTAATATCCTTTTTTGCCTGTGCTTTCACAATGGAGTTTCCAAGAGCTTTGATAGCCTCTTTGAATTTTTTTGTATAATCTCCTTCAGCTTTAGATTGTTGAAGAAACTTGACAAAAGTATTTAAATGCACCCATACTTCCATTATATTTGTGTCCATTGTTTGATCACTTGCTTGATTTGTTGTGCATTTACATAACTCTTTCTAGCACTCCCAAGTTGCATTCAATTGTTTATCTTCAAAGTTAGACAAGAACCTCCTTGCCTTTGCTCCACCCTCTGAGACATCAGTTATAACATCACCAGTTTCTCCTGACTGCCTTTGCTCCACCCTCTGAGACATCAGTTAAAACATCACCAGTTTCTCCTGACTGTCTTTAAGTCTTTCTTAAGCTCCACATGACCTCCATGGAAACCCATATTTTGATAACAAAGCCTCACAGTTTTCTATGCATGCATAAGACAATTCAGTTAATCTAGGACCTTCCTTGCTTTTGATTGAATAAGCATAGTCCAATTGAAGTCAGATTAGTTTATCTATTATTCTCAGCTCTGCATGTAAAGTACATAGGTGAACCCTTTCAAGATTAATGGGTAAGACAAGATCCCAAACTGGTAATGGTTTTTGTTTGTTTTTTATTTTTTTCCTAGACTTCTCTTTAGCTTGCTTTTGGTTTTCTATTTTTGAAAGAGGTTGGCTTCAAGCTTCTTGTATCAACGTCAATTTTTCCCTTGATGGATGTAGGCTTAGGTTCCTTGATGTGTCACACCAATAGTCATCTTTTTGTCCTTTCATGCAGTATAGGCATGGGTATGTTGCAGTTGGACATGATGTTACTCCAAACATGCATTCAAGAGCTTTGAGGTCAGCATTCATGTGCGGGCCATTCTACAGTGAATGAATCAATGTTCTCCACTATTAGAGGCTCTCCTTTATTCTGAGCATCTACGATGTCTAGATTATCAGTGTGAGTGAAGAGCCATTTAAGAGTCTCATGACTCTTATTTGGAGCCTATGCTGCACACCTATCTACCATAGTTTATTTTTTGATTGAACATTTCAATATAATGTTCTTTCACTCATACCCATTGCATAGTTTAAGACTTTTTTCATTAAACCAATGCTGATTCTTTCCATTTTTTGATGTTTCAGAAGCTACGCCTCATCTAATTTCAAACAAAAATGAGTTTACCACTTGTATTCTCCATTGACATTTCATACACCTTCACCATTGTAGTTTGGAATTTTTTAACATCAACCCAGATATTATTATACTCATCATACTGAAATGAGTGCACATTTGTCACATGTTTTTCTTTGGGATGAGGTTCTTCAGAGGCATGCAAGATAAAATGTGTCTATACTCACTAAGCACTTCTACAATAGTCATATTCTAATTATGTCTTTCTATTGCAACTCTGTGTGGACGAGGAAGCTTACCTTTTTGAGTACAGAGGCAGAGTACAGGGGTGGTGCTATAGCTGCTTGTGAGGTAGCTTGGTTTCAAAACTTTTTCTCATTATCTTTTAGTTGTTCCTCAAGCTAAGCTATACATTTGTTTTTATCCTCTACAAGTTTGGTTTGTTCTGCACAAGCTTTTTCCAATGCTAGAACTTTCACTCTATGTTCACTTTGGACTGCTAGAAGTTGGACTCTACTTACTTGTTGCAGGGCAACATGTTGATGAGTTAGACGATGATAATAACCTAGCAGTCCATCTTTTCCATCTCTCATAAACCTTATAATATCATGAAGTATGGAAAATGGAGGTGGCTTACCAGTTAGCAAATCAAGTGGGTATAGTTGCCCTTGAATCCAAAGATCAATACTCTTTTTTCCTTCACTACACAATCTTACCGCTTCACTCGTATCTTGCAAAAATCTGCGATTCATCCATGTTCCATACTCTTCATCCAACTCCAAATGGATTTGAAACTTTCTCTTCAATGGTGTTGCTTGCTCCATGGTGGTGTTGGCATTTCTGTTGTTATTGCTCCATGTTGTTACTCCATGATGTTGTTGTTGGTCTACATGGTTATGCTGTTATTGCTCCGAGAGACTCCATGGTGTTTCTCCAAGAGACTCCATGGTGTACATCTCCATAGGACTCCATGGTGTTGCTACTGTTGTTATTGCACCATGGTATTGTTGAGATATCGAGCTCTAGTGAGGCGGTGGACACTGATGACCCGCCTGGGGGATAGGCCCCGCACTTACACCACTGGCATGGTTGGTGAGATCTTGGGTGATATGCGGCCAGTGGGATGACAGGCTGTGTGACAGCCACTCTAGAGACTGGCATAGTTATAGCGCCAGCTCATTTAGTCGGGTTCACACTATAGAGAACCCGTGTATGTATTTGGTTGAGTACCTTTCATATGGTGTGTACTCTTATTCTTGTATATGGTGTGTTGAGTGTTGTGTAGAGAAGAAGAAGAAGATTTTCAGCCTCTCACCTTGTGTGTTCTCTATTAGGGTTTTGTGAGTGTGTGTGTGTGCTTGCAAGAGCTCAAGCTCTCTTCCCCCCTGCATCTTTTCATGGTATCAGAGCCTGGTTCGTGCTAAGGGCTGAGCTGCAAGCAAGAGAACCACAAGAAGCGGTACGAGGGTAAGAGCTACAACTACTCTTCCCTATTGTGTTGGTGACTACACCCTTGTTGGGAGCTCTACGGGAGGCACCGGCAAACGATCTCTGATTGAGGAGATTTCTTCGCGGGAGTAAAGCTATAGGGCAACTATATATAGTCCTATCGGACTAGTTTTTTGGGCCGAAAACGCGTTTTGGGCGCATCTGGACCTCTGTTTTTCAGAAAGCAGGCGATTTCGAGCACTGCGGGTAAGTCATCGATTCTCTGCAGAACTCTGTTTTAAGAACTGCAGGAAGACAGATTGATTGTGCAGACACTGTGGGTGCTGCAAAGAGGTCTACAGTTGCCATTGGGTGTATGTATGTGCATTGCAGTACCGCTGTGCAGAAAATACAGCAGTTGTGCAGGAAAAACCAGAGTGCAGTTTCTGGTAAAATTGTGTGTTTGGCAAGATGTCTAATGATGGCATAACACAGATTATGGCTGAGAAGCTGGATAAGAATAACTTCCATGCTTGGAGGTTCAGGTTGACAAATTTCCTGATGGGAAAAGGCTATTGGGACTACATAGAAGGTGAACATGAAGAGGCACCGGAGATACCGGACATAAATCCTACTGCTGCAGATGTGAAAGAGTTTAAAGACTGGAACCAAGGAGCCAGGAAGGTTATGTATTGGCTATCCATTAGTATACAGGACACCATGATTGGGCACATTCAGGATGCCAAGTCCCCCAAGGAGGCGTGGGACACCTTGGTAAAGCTTTATGAAACAAATACCAAGGCACGCAAGATACAGTTGAAGAATGAACTTCATACTGTGGAGAAAAAGAGCATGTCTGTGAATGACTATGCGCTAAAGATAAAGGGTATTGTGGAATCCCTTGCATCTATTGGTGTGTCAGTAGATGATGATGACAAGGTGGAAGTCTGTCTACGTGGTCTCGGGCCACAATACAAGGCGTTTAAGACGTCTATTCAGACTCGAGAAAACATTCCCAACTTTACAGATTTGGTGTCTATGCTGATTATCGAAGAGAAGAACTTGGGTGAAGACAAACAGTCTTCACAAAGCAAAAACAGTTCAGAGCAACAGGCCCTCTACACGAGTTCAGGAAGAGGACGAGGTAGAGGAGGCCGTGGACGCGGTCAAGGAGGTGGCCGAACAGGTAATCAAAATTATGGCTAGCAGCAGCAGCAGCAACAACAACAGTCCCAGAATCAACAACAACAACAACACGCAGGTGGAAGAGGCAAATTCAGAGGCAGGGGGAGTCAAAGAGGCCGTGGAAATTGGCAAAGGGCAGTACAATGATGCACGTGAATGCTATTATTATGGTAAGCCTGGACATGTGCAGGCAGAATGTTATAAAAAGCAGGATGACATGCAAAATGGGAAAGTGCAGCAAAACAACTATGCATCCTCAAGCAGAAATAATGAGGATAATGAGAGGTTGTTTGTTATGCAGCATGTCGTGAATGCCATGTCTGAAAATGTTGATGCAGTACAAAAAGATAATGTATGGTATGTGGATTCAGGCGCTTCGAACCACATGACGAGTCATGGGGAGTGGTTCAAGGAGATGAAAAACCCGGAAAGACCAGGTTTTGTGGAAAGAGGGGATGACACTGCTCATCCAATGGCCCACGTTGGAGATGTGCCATTGTCTATGCAGGATGGCAAAGTGAAGTACCTTGCAGATATACTTCATGTATCCAACATAACAAAGAATCTGGTTTCAATTGGCCAGATGATTGAGCAGGGTTTGCAAGTTCGGTTTAACCCTGATGGGTGTTTTGTTGAAGATTTTAAAGACAAGTGCAGGTTGGTTACAAAAGGCAACAGAGTGGGCAGAATGTTTACGTTGAATGTAGACATGCCTGAAATGAGTGCTGCAATGTTTGCAAATGGTTCAGGAGTTGTTGCAGACACAGACATATGGCATAAAAGAATTGGACATGTAAATGTGCAGAGATTGAAGTCTATGCAGACAAAAGGAATTGTGATAGGGCTGCCAAAATTTAAAGTGGAAGGTATGCAGAAAATATGTGAAGCATGCCAATTTGGGAAGCAAACAAAGCATGTGTTTCCACGTAACAGATATGTGAGCAGAAATGCACTAGATCTTGTGCATTCAGATGTATGGGGTCCTACGAAGACCATATCTATGGGAGGCTGCAGGTATTATGTGACTTTCATTGATGACCACACAAGGAAAGTGTGGGTATATTTCATGAAAGAGAAGAGTGAGGTGTTCACTCACTTTCAGAATTTCAGAGTTTTGGTTGAAAAGCAAACAGGGAAATATGTAAAGTGCCTAAGGTCAGATGGAGGGGGAGAGTACTTCTCCAATGAGTTCTCTGAATTTTTGAAGAAGAATGGTATTCGGAGACAGTTTACATGCAGATACACTCCGCAGCAAAATGGAGTTGCTGAGCGGAAAAACAGGCACATTGCTGAGATTGCGCGAGCATTGATGGAAGAGAAGAATATGCCGCATTACTATTGGGCTGAGGCTGTTTCTACAGCAGTATACATCATGAACAGGACTCCAACTGCAGCCATACATGATGTAACTCCAGAGGAGAGGTTTACTGGCAGAAAACTAGATTTGTCTCATCTGAAAGTTTTTGGATGCATTGCATATGTGCATGTGCCAGATGAGCTGAGAACTAAGCTGGATCCGAAAGCTGAAAAATGTGTGTTTATTGGATATTCCCTTGAGCAAAAGGGATACAGGTGTTATAACCCTGCTACACGTGAGTTGAGGGTAAGCAGGGATGTTGTCTTTGATGAGATGAGCAGCTGGTATGCTGCTGAAAAAGAAGCTATTGGGGCTGATGTGAGTGGAAGTGTGGTTGCACATAATGCAGGTCAGCAATCACAGTCTTTGAGTGGACCAAGAGAGTCCTCATCTTAGTGGGTCTGTTGATAGACCATGGAGTGGCAGGCTACGTCATAATACAAGTCCTGCAAATGTGATTACTACATCACGTAAAGGAAAAGAGAAAGTGGTTGAGCCCCTTGGTATGCCTGACATTTCTGCAGGGCATTCTCATGTTGATGGAGAGTCTAGTGGCTCAGATATGAGCCTTGATGAGGAGCTTGGGATCCCAGCTATGAGAACACCTAGTGTAAAGAAGGCTATGGAAGCCATGAATGAGAAGCTGCAAAGATCTGGGAGAGTGAGAAATCCTGTGCAGAGATTTACCTATGATGGTTATGTGGCACATCACTATGCATATATGGCAAAGGTTGTGCAGGTTGTTGAGCCCACATGCATTGATGAGGCTATTGGAAATGTGTGTTGGGAGAAAGCTATGGATGAGGAGATGGATGCACTATATGGAAATGAAACTTGGGATTTAGTGCAATTGCCAGAAGGCAAGAAAGCCATTGGATGGAAGTGGGTGTACAAAGTTAAACATAACAGTGATGGAAGCATAAACAGGTACAAGGCTAGATTGGTATCCAAAGGATATGCGCAGACATATGGGATTGATTATGAGGAAACTTTCAGCCCAGTTGCCAAGATGGCAACGGTGAGAGTTATGATAGCAGTGGCTGCGTCAAAGCAATGGTCTTTACATCAGATGGATGTAAAGAATGCATTCTTGCATGGGGATTTGCAAGAAGAGGTGTATATGTTGCAGCCACCTGGTTATGAGGATGTGGGTCACCTCGAGCATGTTTGCAGGTTGAAGAAAGCCTTGTATGGCTTAAAGCAAGCACCAAGAGCATGGTCTGACAAGATCTCTGAATATCTTGTCACTATTGGCTTTCATGTAGCCAATGCAGATTTCTCATTGTATGTGAGACATGGTGATAGAGGGGTTGTGCTTGTTGTCATCTATGTAGATGACTTGATCATTACGGGGGACCATGATGCAGAGATCTTTGATGTAAAGATCTTGCTAAGACAGAAGTTTGAAATGAAGGATCTGGGGGAGCTCAGATATTTCTTGGGCATTGAGGTGATTAGATCACCACATGGTATTGGATTACTGCAGAGACAGTATGGCTTGGACATGTTGTCCAAGTATGGTATGACAGGCTGTAAGCCTATTTCTGTGCCATTGGATCAGAATGGCAAGTTGAGTGCAGATTCAGGAGAGATCTTGGAGGATCCTACTATGTACAGGAGCATAGTAGGAAGTTTGATCTACATGACGATCACCAGACCAGATTTGAGCTATGCTGTTGGGTTGGTGAGTCAGTTTATGCAGGTTCCACGGAAATCGCATTTGGATGCTGTGAGACGCATACTGAGGTATGTGAAGTCTACTTTACATTGTGGACTATTCTATGAGACTGGGATAGAGATATGTGTACATGGGTACACAGATGGGTACACAGATGCTGATTGGGCTGGTAGTATCTCAGACAGAAGATCTACCAGTGGATTCATGTTTTCTTTGGGGAGTGCTGCTGTGACTTGGAGCAGCAAGAAGTAGCCTACGGTTGCTCTATCGAGTACGGAGGCCGAGTACAGAGGAGCTGCTATGGCAGCATGTGAGGTAGCTTGGTTGGGAAAGCTACTTGCAGATTTGGGTCTATCAGTGGATAGACAAGTTGTCATTTTTTGTGACAACATTAGCAGTATACAGTTGGCCAGGAACCCAGTCTTTCATGCTCGTACGA
The DNA here is from genome assembly GCF_041138505.1 of Cibotium barometz. Taxonomy (NCBI): domain Eukaryota; kingdom Viridiplantae; phylum Streptophyta; class Polypodiopsida; order Cyatheales; family Cibotiaceae; genus Cibotium; species Cibotium barometz. Next base: position 11,049,227 of record NC_141074.1, read on the forward strand.
AGCACATAGAGGTCCACTACCATTTCGTTAGAGAGAAGGTCTTGGCAGGAGACCTTGACCTTGTCTATGTCAGCACAGAGGATCAGGTAGCTGACATCTTCACCAAAGCATTGGGTACAGAGAAGCTCCGCAGATTCAGGGCTTCGCTTGGTGTACATGAGATGGAGTTGAGCTCGAGGGGGAGTGTTGAGATATCAAGCTCTAGTGAGGCGGTGGACACTGACCCGCCTGGGGGATAGGCCCCGCACTTACACCACTGGCATGGTTGGTGAGATCTTGGGTGATATGCGGCCAGTGGGATGACAGGCTGTGTGACAGCCACTCTAGAGACTGGCATAGTTATAGCGCCAGCTCATTTAGTCGGGTTCACACTATAGAGAACCAGTGTATGTATTTGGTTGAGTACCTTTCATATGGTGTGTACTCTTATTCTTGTATATGGTGTGTTGAGTGTTGTGTAGAGAAGAAGAAGAAGATTTTCAGCCTCTCACCTTGTGTGTTCTCTATTAGGGTTTTGTGAGTGTGTGTGTGTGCTTGCAAGAGCTCAAGCTCTCTTCCTCCCTGCATCTTTTCAGGTATTGTTGTTGGTCTCCATGCATATGGTGTTGTTGTTGGTAGTGCATGGTATTATTGTAGGCATTCCTTCACCATCTTCTTCTATCATGGTGGTGCTATTGGCTATGGTATTCACATAAAGAAACAGAGAGAGAAGAAACAGAGAGAGAAGAAACGAAAAGAAAGAAAAATGGAGTGAGAAAAATAGAAAGCGGGAAAGCAATATTTTGCACATTTTCTAAAAATATGAATTTAATGTAAAAACTATTTGAAGAATAACTTAGATTTGGTGAATAACTAACCGGCACACAATTTAATAAAGACACTGCCAAATTTAGCCCTTGGATATGCCTCTATTCTAACTAGTTGAGTTTCAATTAGTGTTTTAATCATTATCCTTGCAGGGTCCTTTTTTCTTAACTTTTGGCCCTAATGGTAGGTTTGAGCCATATTATCCCTTTCGAGGCTCATTTTCCACATGAAATGATAAAATTGGCTCGGGGACATTGCCTGTGGTGTAGGCAAGGTGGAGATATTGCGGCTATATGCGGGTGTGTTGTCGGGTGTACAATCCATGGTCTACACACATACCATCACAACAAACACAAACAAAACAAAGCATATTAGCTACTTTTGAAGCTCTATGAATCTAAAACATTAAGCCCTATGCATAAGCCTATGCATAGAGCTTTATGCATAAGTCCTATGCATAGAGCTTTATGCATAAGTCCTATGCATAGGCCCTATGCATAAGCCCTACACATAAGCCTATGCATAGAGGCAAACCTAAACCTAGCGCCCAAGGGTACAATAAAGGAAAAACATGTTGTAAGCAATTAGAAGAAGATCTGCGCTTACCGCTCTTATGTGAAGCTGAAAGAGAGGATTGGTGCAAGAGCTGAAAAACAAAAGAGAAGACAACACATGAATGGTCTAACAAAATAATACTTAAAGCTTAAACAAAAGAGTCATGTTGTGATATTAAAACATTGTTGAGACCTTTTACAATACTGCTTAGATAAGCAGGGTGGACAGTTTCTCTTTTGGATGATAGCTTTTGAGGACTTTCCACACGCTCCCCCACTATTAAAGCCATAGCAAAGTTCTCTGTTACAAGAGAAGGATAGTGAAAAGATCGAGGGCTCCCCCTTCACTTTATCCACCTACCTGGGCAGATAACTGCTGAAATTTGAGCATTGTGATGAGCTATGGTGGATCAAACACTAGAAGAATCATCATTAACAAAGTGATTAGTAAATAATTAAGACGTAATTAGTGGGTAATTAGCAAATAGATTAAGATGTAATTAGTGGAATAGATTAATGTAGGCATGGATACTCAAAAACTAGCAAATAATTAAGACGTAATTAGTGGATAATTAGCAAATAGATTAATGTAGGCATGGATACTCAAAAACTAGCAAATAATTAAGATGTAATTAGTGGGTAATTAGCAAATAGATTAATGTAGGCATGGATACTCAAAAACCAGCAAATTCTCATTAGGGCAATGCCTCAATTTATAGAGTTTACATCAAGCATCTAATCCCACTGATTTCTCCATGATTCACTCCACCTCTTTTCCCTGATTCTCTCCACCTCTTCACTTTTCCCAGAATATCTCCCAGAATATCTCCACACTTCCTAGAATATCTCCACACTTCAGAATATCTCCACACTTCCTATATCTTCTCATGCTACCCTTTATTCTCTCCCAGTAGATTCTTCTCACCTTTTCACAAGTTCTTTCACATTTACTCATTCTCTTTTACACTCTCTAACCAAGGGCTTGTTCCCGCACACACCCTATTCACTTGTATTTTCAACACCTCCCCTCAAGTGAATACTCTCTAGCACACCTGGATCCTATACCAAGTTTTCCTCTTACTTGGATAGCCTGCGACCAGTGCCTCAAGTCCCTGAACTCCATAGTCCTTGGACACTCTCTCTCTCCATGTGTCCAAGGCTACTATAAGTGCCCGCGACTTTGACTAAAGTGCTCACACATACATCTACCACGTGGCCTACATCATCGACCGATGGCTCAGAGGTGGTTTTACTTTGTTGGGGCAGGTTACATTAGGTTGTGGGGTCTCTCTCTCTCTCTCTCTCTCTCTCTCTCTCTCTCTCTCTCTCTCTCTCAGAAAAGATGATCCGATTCCACTTCCTTTGGAGCCTCCATGAAGTTTGCCGATGTCGTTCCTTCTCCACTGGGTTTGCTGTAGCAGTCTCTCGCCATGTGTCCTGGCTTTCCACATTTGTGGCAAGTGAAGGTCCTTCCTCCTACTCTGCCTCTTCCTCGTTCTCGTCCTTGAGAGAATCCTCCTCGGGTGAAGAATGCCTTTTCTTCTCCTGCTCTTGAGTCAAGCCGAGCTGCTTCTATCTCCTGTAGCTTCAATTCAGGTACATTCTTTAGTGTTGCTACAATGTTTTCATATTCACCTTTGTCCACACTCTTCAGAAGCACTGCTAGTGCCTCATCATCTTCTACCTTTTTGCCAATAGCAGCCAGCTGCTGCTTAATGCTTTTATATTTGTTCAAGTGTGTGATTAAAGGTTCACTCTCCTTCATGTCCAATTTGTAGAATTTCATTAACAGATTTATCTTTGAATTTTTTGCTTGTGTGCCAAATAATTTATTGAGTTCATCCCATGCATCTTTTGCCCATTGTATCCCTGTGATGTGATGAATGATTTCATCATTTAAACTGAGTGCAATTAGTCCCAATGCTTTTTCATTCCTACTCTTCCACTCATTTTCTCCTCTCTCTGGGCATTCATCTCTTCCCTCAACTAATCCCCACAGATTTTTCCTCATGAGCAAATACATGGTTTTTGTCTGCCATGTATAAAATTTCTCCCCATTAAATTTGGCTATTTCTTGTGCTGAACTCATGGTGATGTGAAGGGGGTCTTACTTCTTGATCCAATTTCAAGATTCAAGGGTAGTGTCTACCCTTTTACAACTTAATCTGGTGTTTAATAGATGATTACAACAAATTTATCATCATAAAATCACCAGAAATTACATAAAATCAAGGGTAACCAATTTGTACGGGATGGTTGGAGTATCAAACCAACTTCGAATTGCAATCTGAAGTTATATGAATCTGTATCAGATACCTAATGGTTAATTTGAACCCTCAATTGCACCAAAATACAGTGATTAGCATTGATTAATCACTAATTAGCAAATTAATCCACTATTTTGTGTGCAAAAAACAGAGTATGCGGGGAGTCCAGATCTGGTGTCTTAGACTTCAAATGAGCTTAAATGATTTCAAAGGCATCAATAGCAATGAGTCTAGTAGAGGATTAAGCCAAGAAACACAAGATTTGACCAAATATTGAAAGCTTAATCTCTATTTTACCAAAGTCACCTGCAGATTTGATGAAGAGCTTGGATCTCACTGTAGACTTGATGAAACTGAATTCTGTCTTCACCAGCTTGTAGAGCATGCTTGAAAACACCTTAGGCTAAGAGGAATTGAAGCAATTTGATTTGATGAGCACAAGATCTACAATTTCATCAGAAAAGTTTACGTTGGCCAAATTCGCGATTTCTCCTCAACGCTTCGACGGTTTGCTGCATGGAGTTGATGAGCTTGAAGAGTATTGAGGTGGCTACCATGTGCTAGAAGGGTTTGACCTAATTGAGAGTATGCAAGGAGCTAGAGCTCCTCCACCAGCTGGGGGTACAGAGGTAAGTTGAAAAAAGAGGGAAAATTTATATTTTTTTACTAATCCTAATTAGCAAGATAATGGGCTCTTAAATTAGCATGGCTCTAATACCATGTTGAAATTTGAGCATTGTGATGATCTATGGTGGATCAAACACTAGAATCAACATCATTAACAAAGTGATTAGCAAATAATTAAATTAGTGGGTAATTAGCAAATAGATTAATGTAGGCATGGATACTCAAAAACCAGCAAATTCTCATTAGGGTAATGCCTCAATTTATAGAGTTTACATCAAGCATCTAATCCCACTGATTTCTCCATGATTCACTCCACCTCTTTTCCCTGATTCTCTCCACCTCTTCACTTTTCCCAGAATATCTCCACACTTCCCAGAATATCTCCACACTTCCTAAAATATCTCCACACTTCCTAGAATATCTCCACACTTCCTAAATCTTCTCATGCTACCCTTTATTCTCTCCCAGTAGATTCTTCTCACCTTTTCACAGGTTCTTTCACATTTACTCATTCTCTTTTACAGTCTCTAACCAAGGGCTTGTTCCCGCACACACCCTATTCACTTGTATTTTCAACATAACCACTTCTAACTTGACTTAACCAACATTCTAGATGGCCTACAATAATGTTCCATATCTTTATGCATAAGCCCTACACATAGAGATTTATGCATTAGGAAGTGAATGGGGTCTTCTTGGGCCCTTTAATTTGCCCAAGCCTAATCAAAGTGATTAAGGAATAGCCAAATGGGGGGTTGCCATGTGGACTGAAATGTTGGGTTTGTAAGAGAGGTGTAAGAGTGGTCAAAGGGTGCACTTTTTCTCCCAAAAAGGGGGGAGGCAATTTTACAATTTTCGGACCTCCATAACTTCTACATACAAGCTCCAATTTGAGCGGAGATTATAGATCCGTGATCTACGCATCAAGAGCTTTCCATAGATATGTTACATGATATGGTTTTGTCCGCTAGATTTTAAATTCCATTTTCCCTCCAAAATTCAAATTCGAATAAAGTAGCCGTTTTGAAGCTTCTAATTAGAAAACGTTTCTTCTTAAGAGAAAAGGTTTGACTCCTTAAACTGCCAAATAAAAGGGCCCAAGAAGCCTTCCATTGAGGTCCTAATGCCTAAGGATTATGTATAAGCTTCCTTAAGGCTTAAGATGAATGCAATATGGCTCACCCTAAACGATTACATAAATAAGAGATCTTACCTCGACAATGTCAAGTCAATAATAACCAAGGGCTTGTTCCCGCACACACCCTATTCACTTGTATTTTCAACATAACCACTTCTAACTTGACTTAACCAACATTCTAGATGGCCTACAATAATGTTCCATATCTTTATGCATAAGCCCTACACATAGAGATTTATGCCTAAGGATTATGTATAAGCTTCCTTAAGGCTTAAGATGAATGCAATATGGCTCACTCTAAACGATTACATGAATAAGAGAGCTTACCTTGACAATGTCAAGTCAAAGAGGATAGGACAACAATGCAAGACCTACAAAACATAACATGAGAAAAAGTGATTAGTAACACATTTATGAGAAAAGGTCTATGCATGATCTATATGCATGCATGCATGCTTTCTATGTATGCAATAAATTGTGAGAGGATCCCACTTCACAATACTTGTGAATGACTAGGTCTATACACATGTAAATTCTATGAATAGAGAGAATACCTTATGCATAGAAAAGAAAGCATAAAAAATATATGCTATATGCATAAGAGAGTATAAACATTCAAAAAACTTATAATACTCTCCATTCATGCATATAATAGAAACTTAACACATTTAAACTCCATGGATGCATAGCAGTCCACATCAAAAAAGAATGAACTCTAATTTGCATAAGCTTAAGCTTGCCTTATGTATAAGCTTTAAGCTCTATGCATAAGCTTCAATGTCTTTACTAAGCTTAAGCCTTATGCATAGAGCTTGAGCATAATGCTTAAGCTTATGCATAAGCCTTAAGTATAGGCTTATCCATAAGCCTTAAGCATAGGCCTTATGCATAAGCCTTACGCATAGGCTTTATGCATAAGCCTTAAGCATACTGTTATGCATAAGCTTTATGCTGCATAGATTAAGCTCTATGCATAGAGCTTAATCTATGCATTAAGCTTTATGCATAGATTAATCTTAATGCATAGATTAAGCTCTATGCATAGATTAAGCAATGCATAGAGCTTAATGTATGCATTAAGCTCTATGCATAGATTTTAATGAATAGATCTTAATGCATGGATTAAGCTCTATGCATAGAGCTTAGTGCATGGATTAAGCTCTATGCATAGAGCTTAGTGCATGCATTAAGCTCTATGCATAGAGCTTAATCTATGCATTAAGATCTATTCATTAAAATCTATGCATAGAGCTTAATGCATACATTAAGCTCTATGCATTGCTTAATCTATGCATAGAGCTTAATCTATGCATTAAGATTAATCTATGCATAAAGCTTAATGCATAGATTAAGCTCTATGCATAGAGCTTAATCTATGCAGCATAAAGCTTATGCATAACAGTATGATTAAGCTCTATGCATAGATTAAGCAATGCATAGAGCTTAATGTATGCATTAAGCTCTATGCATAGATTTTAATGAATAGATCTTAATGCATAGATTAAGCTCTATGCATAGAGCCTAGTGCATGCATTAAGCTCTATGCATAGAGCTTAATCTATGCATTAAGCTAAGTTAGATGCATGCATGCTTAAACCCAAGCTAATCATAAACCCCAGCACCCAAGGGTGTAATTATCAAAAGCAAGGCAAATAAACAAACAAAAACAAGAGAAAGGTGAAGGGCTACCTGGAATCTCAGCAAATTAGAAGCTACAAAACAAACAAAAAACATAGCATGTTAGCTCACACACATACTAAAAAACAGAAGCAAGAAAAGGATGGGGAAGGGCTTAGATTTAGGGTTTAGGGATGAGGGAGGTAAGAGGAGAAAACTTGCAAAAATTTGGGGGAGAGAATAGAACCTGCAAAATAAACAAAAACACAGCATATTAGAGATACACACATAATAAAAAAAAACTGAAACAAGAAAGGGATGGGGGAAGGGAGAGGAGAGAACCTGCAAATTTTTTGGGAGAGTGGTGAAGCAAATCCAGGTTTCGAAAACGTTAATAGTGAGGTGCCACAGTTTTGTTAATAATTCTCGGAGTCAAAATAGACGTTAAAATAGGCGTTGAAATACGCGTCAAAAAGAACTGTTTTTGATGCTTGTTTTGACGATGATTTGTAATAGTTATTTTGACGCCCACTTCAATTCACTTTTTAATTCACATTCAAATTAAAATTTTTATGGTGATGCTTTTTAATTCAAACTTAATTTTTGATGCTCTTTTCGATGCTTATACCTGACTCTTATTATGATGTACTTTTCGACGTTTGTTTCGATGTTCATTTTGCCAGTTATTTTGACAGTCATTTTGACATTTGTTTCTGACATTCATATCGACAGTGCGGCCATCATCAAAACTAGGCATCGAAAATGGGTCATCTTGTAGTAGTGTGATACTTCAAAAGTAAGTAGTTGGTAGAAGTGGTCCACACCCTGTGATACGGTCAGATGAGGGCCAAGTCCACCATGGAATAATTTGCATGGGGATACGCTATTTCGGATCTTCTTAGAAATATATTTCCTAATCTCACAATGTGATGCTTAGAGATTAGCTGGCTTCTTTATGGCAAATACGTCAACGACCAAGGTAAGTTTGATATGACCACTATCATCTTTGTATGAAACAAAGGTAGCTTGATCAAATGCTACCTCTTCACAAGTAGCCTATACTTTTGCCTTTGCATGATTTCCCCACAAAGGGGAGTGATACAAAAACATATGGAGTGCGTATGAACAGCTAAAATAGATTGTAAATTCCTTGCACTGCAAGGAATTTTTCGAGGTCATTTAGAGGGCCTTGTAAGGAAGTTTGACCAGAATATTCTCTCCAAAAAGGGGCACTGGATAAAATTTTTGCAAACGAACTCCAAATTTGTCGGACTTCACATATTTAGATTCTACTCTTCAAAAGCTATCCATTGATATATAACATATGGAGTGCGTATGAACAGCTAAAATAGATTGTAAATTCCTTGCACTGCAAGGAATTTTTTGAGGTCATTTAGAGGGCCTTGTAAGGAAGTTTTGATCGAAATATTCCCTCCAAAAAGGGGTACTGGATAAAATTTTTGCAAACGAACTCCAAATTTGTCAGACTTCACATATTTAGATTCTACTCTTCAAAAGCTATCCATTGATATATAACATGATAGGGTTCGGGTTCGGAGAGGGGACAAGATAGATACCTAGAAGATTCCTTTTTGCTTGAGGAACCCTATCATATTAATTACATGATTACGTAATGAGAGGGAAGCATCACCCAAATGTGCGACAATTTCAAGCATTTGCGTGGACTTTTCCTGGTGAGACTGGTCCGCCGAAACGGTTGACTTTACTGCTCGAAACATAGGAGGTGCTGTGTCTCCGATGACTTTGGCATGGACAAGCTGCCATGCAGCCTGTGGGTCGATCTTTCATTAGGAACTCAATGGAGTCTTTTTGGGCCCTTTAATTTGCCATGAGGTTATGGAAACGTTTAACTTTTTGACAAATAGGAGCCCGCCACGTAAGCAAAAACCATTGGTGATTAAGAAAGGTGTAAGAGTGGTCAAAGGGTGCACTTTTCCCCCCAAAAAGGGAGGGGGGGCAATTTTACAATTTTCGGACCTCCATAACTTCTACATACAAGCTCCAATTTGAGCGGAGATTACAGATCCGTGATCTACACATCAAGAGCTTTCCATAGATATGTTACATGATATGGTTTTATCCGCTAGATTTTAAATTCCATTTTTCCTCCAAAATTCAAATTCGAATAAAGTAGCCGTTTTGAAGCTTCAAATTAGAAAACGTTTCTTCTTAAGAGAAAAGGTTTGACTCCCTTAAACTGCCAAATAAAAGGGCCCAAGAAGACTCCATTGAGGTCCTAATGGGTAGCGTCGGATGCGCAGGCGTATCCACCGCCGCTGATGTGGCAGTTTGAAATTGGTCATGTCGAAGCGAGGCACCGTATGTGGCAGATGCGAGTACGAATCGACGGTGTACCTCTCCTTGCATTGGCAGCAATCAGCTGTTACCCTTACGTTCTGAAAGTCGAGAATCAGTGGGCGCACATTGCCCCACGGTTGAGCTGTGTAGCCGAACGTCGAGGAGGAGTTGGTGGCTAGACAATGGCTGCTGTGCTCAGTAGCCACATCTCCACCAGCGCTAGCTACGATTGCCGGAAGCCGAAGTGTTGGAGCTATATAGCTAGCCCTAACTCACTCTAGGTCTTGCCTATATATATGTGACTTGTGACTAATATGATTCATTCTTGTGGAGCATATGTGGTGTCTCTTGTCTCGTCTCTCTCTCCCTCTCTCAAAGCAATTCTAATCATAGGGGAAGCATCTACGTCTTCTTGTTCAATTATGATTATGATTTCATGTCTTTCAAGATTGATCCTTGGTAACAGTTTTGTGTAGGGTTGATTGGTTCTTTGATTATATGTTGCCTACATGATTTTATAGCTCCACTTGTTGTAATTAGAAATGTTTCTTAATTGTGCTAGTGCGTAGATGGTACAGTGCTGGTGAATCCTATCAAAACGGTTTGTCAATCGGAGTTCTCAGTCAAAAAATAGGACAGTTCAGGCAAACTGCATCTAAAACAATAAAACAGGTTCTTTGTGAGAGCAAACAGGTAGTTGTCTCTGAGTCGTAAGCAAGATTTGATCGTCAAAGCTTTCCGTGAAAGCTTCAGATGAATGCTTGCTGTACAAGCTACAATTAGATACAAAACTTGCCGTGCAAACAGGTAGTTGTCTCTGAGTCGTAAGCAGGATTTGATCGTCAAAGCTTTCCGTGAAAGCTTCAGACGAATGCTTGTTGTACAAGCTACAATTAGATACAAAACTTGCCCTGCAAGTTGTGTCTTGACGCGGTGCTTTTTCTTATTATTATTTTTGTCTTTTTTATTGGACCTCTAGGTTTACTTACGTGCATGAGACACGGGTCTCCACTTTCAGAGTTCTAATTTTAGTTCACGTTCTATTCTTTAGACGATCACTTTATGCTCGTCGTCCTGGTGCATGCCTATTTTTGGCTACGTTTCTCATATCTCGTATATGGTCTGCAAGTTTTACGATCTTATCTTGCGTGTTCTCACAACCTGACATGGCAAACACCATACTTGTTAACGGATTTCCTTCTAGGCAGTGTTGTTGTTGCTTGCAAATGAAGTTTTTGTTGCTTGCAAATGAAGATCAATACCAGGATGCAACAAAAACGATACTTAGGGCTCTTGAAAAGAGTTCCACTTTGTAGATGAATGTGGGAGAGGGTTTGATAATAATCCCACATGGGGACTTATGGGAGTCCTAGAATTTTGGTATAAAAGGTGGCTCATTTGAGAGCTTTACACACTTTGGGCTTAGTTCATGCAAGAGCTCCTTTGAGAGACCTACTCTCCCTCTTCTCCATAGAGGTGAAGACTCTTCTCTCACCCCATCTACATTATTGTATGAGGTAAATCTCTTCATTGAATCATTAGCAATGTCATGAGTCTTTCTCATCCTCTTCTCTAATCATTTTACTCTTATGCATGCTTTTAGTATTTCATTTTTGAGTACATGGATTGATTTGAAGCTTTCATGGAAGCTTGATGCTTGAATGTGTGCATGCTTGTAGGAAGATAGGAGTGGAGTGAGGTCTTTCTCTTTGCTTGAGTGCATAGTGATTGTATTCCTCTTGCTTGTAGTTGTGAATGAAGGGGTGTGTAGGAATGAGGACAAGTTGAGCTTGTGTGTATGCTTAGTCTAGTGTCAAGTGATGGTAGCCATGAGCATTCTCTCCATTTGTGGATAAGCTCTTGTGCACCGGTACGGGTCGAATCCCTAGCTCCGACAGGGATGCAAATCCCATTGGATTGAGCTACACGTGGATCGTGCTACTCTTACTACAAGTGAGAGAGTTTTCCGTCTCTCCATTGGCGCCGCTGCCGGGGAGAAGACTCAAATCCGGTTGAGAGTGTGTGGAAACCACCACTATTTCCTCTTTTGGTTGCAAAACCATTGAGTGATTAGGTTAAGTGCGGGTGTACGATCAATACCAGGATGCAACAAAAACGATACTTAGGGCTCTTGAAAAGAGTTCCACTTTGTAGATGAATGTGGGAAAGGGTTTGATAATAATCCCACATGGGGACTTATGGGAGTCCTAGAATTTTGGTATAAAAGGTGGCTCATTTGAGAGCTTTACACACTTTGGGCTTAGTTCATGCAAGAGCTCCTTTGAGAGACCTACTCTCCCTCTTCTCCATAGAGGTGAAGACTCTTCTCTCACCCCATCTACATTATTGTATGAGGTAAATCTCTTCATTGAATCATTAGCAATGTCATGAGTCTTTCTCATCCTCTTCTCTAATCATTTTACTCTTATGCATGCTTTTAGTATTTCATTTTTGAGTACATGGATTGATTTGAAGCTTTCATGGAAGCTTGATGCTTGAATGTGTGCATGCTTGTAGGAAGATAGGAGTGGAGTGAGGTCTTTCTCTTTGCTTGAGTGCATAGTGATTGTATTCCTCTTGCTTGTAGTTGTGAATGAAGGGGTGTGTAGGAATGAGGACAAGTTGAGCTTGTGTGTATGCTTAGTCTAGTGTCAAGTGATGGTAGCCATGAGCATTCTCTCCATTTGTGGATAAGCTCTTGTGCACTGGTACGGGTCAAATCCCTAGCTCCGACAGGGATGCAAATCCCATTGGATTGAGCTACACGTGGATCGTGCTACTCTTACTACAAGTGAGAGAGTTTTTCGTCTCTCCATTGGCGCCGCTGCCGGGGAGAAGACTCAAATCCGGTTGAGAGTGTGTGGAAACCACCACTATTTCCTCTTTTGGTTGCAAAACCATTGAGTGATTAGGTTAAGTGCGGGTGTACGATCCCGGTGTGAGTGGATAAGGTTAGGATAAGAAAAACCCATTGAGCGGTTGAGGTCTCTCCCGCATTGTTTTTTAGGTTTTATTGCTTTTATTCCTTTTCAAAGTACCATCATTATGCTTACATTCATTGTTTTGTTTTTTTTGTCATTTCATTCTTTCATGCTTTTCGTTAACATGTAATAAGTATGTTGAGATATCGAGCTCTAGTGAGGCGGTGGACACTGATGACCCGCCTGGGGGATAGGCCCCGCACTTACACCACTGGCATGGTTGGTGAGATCTTGGGTGATATGCGGCCAGTGGGATGACAGGCTGTGTGACAGCCACTCTAGAGACTGGCATAGTTATAGCGCCAGCTCATTTAGACGGGTTCACATTATAGAGAACCCGTGTATGTATTAGTTGAGTACCTTTCATATTGTGTGTACTCTTATTCTTGTATATGGTGTGTTGAGTGTTGAGTAGAGAAGAAGAAGATTTTCAGCCTCTCACCTTGTGTGTTCTCTATTAGGGTTTGTGAGTGTGTGTATGTGCTTGCAAGAGCTCAAGCTCTCTTCCCCCCTGCATCTTTTCATGGTATCAGAGCCTGGTTCGTGCTAAGGGCTGAGCTGCAAGCAAGAGAACCACAGGAAGCGGTACGAGGGTAAGAGCTTCAACTACTCTTCCCTATTGTGTTGGTGACTACACCCTTGTCGGGAGCTCTACGGGAGGCACCGGCAAACGATCTCCGATTGAGGAGCTTTCTTCGCGGGAGTGAAGCTACAGGGCAACTATATAGTCCTATGGACTGATATTTTCGGGCCAAAAACGCGTTTCGGGCGCGTCTAGACCTCCGTTTTTCAGAAAGCAGGCGATTTCGAGCACTGCGGGTAAGTCATCGATTCTCTGCAGAACTCTGTTTTAAGAACTGCAGGAAGACAGATTGACTGTGCAGACACTGTGGGTGCTGCAAAGAGGTCTACAGTTGCCATTGGGTGTATGTATGCACATTGAAGTCACTGGTTGTGACATTTGAGTGGACTGCAGTACCGCTGTGCAGAAAATACAGCATTTGTGCAGAAAAACCAGAGTGCAGGTTCTGGTAAAATTGTGTGTTTGGCAAGATGTCTAATGATGGCATAACACAGATTGTGGCTGAGAAGCTGGATAAGAATAACTTCCATGCTTGGAGGTTCAGGTTAACGAATTTCCTGATGGGAAAAGGCTATTGGGACTACATAGAAGGTGAGCATGAAGAGGCACCGGAGATACCGGATATAAATCCGACTGCTGCAGATGTGAAAGAGTTTAAAGACTGGAACCAAGGAGCCAGGAAGGTTATGTATTGGCTTTCCATTAGTATACAGGACACCATGATTGGGCACATTCAGGATGCCAAGTCCCCCAAGGAGGCGTGGGACACCTTGGTAAAGCTTTATGAAACAAACACCAAGGCACGTAAGATACAGTTGAAGAATGAACTTCATACTGTGGAGAAAAAGAGCATGTCTGTGAATGACTATGCGCTGAAGATAAAGGGTATTGTGGAATCCCTTGCATCTATTGGTGTGTCAGTAGATGATGATGACAAGGTGGAAGTCTGTTTACGTGGTCTCGGGCCACAATACAAGGCGTTCAAGACGTCTATTCAGACTCGGGAAAACATTCCCAACTTTACAGACTTGGTGTCTATGCTGATTATCGAAGAGAAGAACTTGGGTGAAGACCAACAGTCTTCACAAAGTAAAAACAGTTCAGAGCAACAGGCCTTCTACACGAGTTCAGGAAGAGGACGAGGTAGAGGAGGCCGTGGACGCGGTCAAGGAGGTGGCCGAACAGGTAATCAGAATTATGGCCAGCAGCAGCAGCAACAACAACAGTCCCAGAATCAACAACAACAACAACACGCAGGTGGAAGAGGAAAATTCAGAGGCAGGGGGAGTCAAAGAGGCCGTGGAAATTGGCAAAGGCAATATAATGATGCACGTGAATGCTACTATTGTGGTAAGCCAGGACATGTGCAGTCAGAATGTTATAAGAAGCAGGCTGACATGCAAAATGGGAAAGTGCAGCAAAACAACTATGCATCCTCAAGCAGAAATAATGAGGACAATGAAAGGTTGTTTGTTATGCAGCATGTTGTGAATGCCATGTCTGAAAATGCTGATGCAGCACAAAAAGATAATGTATGGTATGTGGATTCAGGCGCTTCGAACCACATGACGAGTCATGGGGAGTGGTTCAAGGAGATGAAGAACCCGGAAAGACCAGGTTTTGTTGAAACAGGGGATGACACTGCTCATCCAATTGCCCACGTTGGAGATGTGCCATTATCTATGCAGGATGGCAAAGTGAAGTACCTTGCAGATGTACTTCATGTACCGAACATAACAAAGAATCTGGTTTCAGTTGGCCAGATGATTGAGCAGGGTTTGCAGGTTCGGTTTAACCCTGATGGGTGTTATGTTGAAGATTTTAAAGACAAGTGCAGGTTGGTTGCAAAAGGCAACAGAGTGGGCAGAATGTTTACGTTGGATGTAGACATGCCTGAAATGAGTGCTGCGATGTTTGCAAATGGTTCAGGAATTGTTGCAGACACAGACATATGGCATAAAAGAATTGGACATGTGAATGTGCAGAGATTGAAGTCTATGCAGACAAAAGGAATTGTGACAGGGCTGCCAAAATTTAAAGTGGAAGGTATGCATAAAATCTGTGAAGCATGCCAATTTGGGAAGCAAACAAAGCATGTGTTTCCACGTAACAGATATGTGAGCAGAAATGCACTAGATGTTGTGCATTCAGATGTATGGGGTCCTACGAAGACCATATCTATGGGAGGCTGCAGGTATTATGTGACTTTCATTGATGACCACACGAGGAAAGTGTGGGTATATTTCATGAAGGAGAAGAGTGAGGTGTTCACTCACTTTCAGAACTTCAGGTTTTTGGTTGAAAAGCAAACAGGAAAATATGTAAAGTGCCTAAGGTCAGATGGAGGGGGAGAGTACTTCTCCAATGAGTTCTCTGAATATTTGAAGAAGAATGGTATTCGGAGACAGTATACATGCAGATACACTCCGCAGCAAAATGGAGTTGCTGAGCGGAAAAACAGGCACATTGCTGAGATTGCGCGAGCATTGATGGAAGAGAAGAATATGCCGCATTGCTATTGGGCTGAGGCTGTTTCTACAGCAGTATACATCATGAACAGGACTCCAACTGCAGCCATACATGATGTAACTCCAGAGGAGAGGTTTACTGGCAGAAAACCAGATTTGTCTCATCTGAAAGTTTTTGGATGCATTGCATATGTGCATGTGCCAGATGAGCTGAGAACTAAGCTAGATCCGAAAGCTGAAAAATGTGTGTTTATTGGATACTCCCTTGAGCAAAAGGGATACAGGTGTTATAACCCTGCTACACGTGAGTTGAGGGTAAGCAGGGATGTTGTCTTTGATGAGATGAGCAGCTGGTATGCTGCTGAAAAAGAAGCTATTGGGGCTGATGTGAGTGGAAGTGTGGTTGCACAGAATGCAGGTCAGCAATCACAGTCTTTGAGTGGACCAGGAGAGTCCTCATCTAGTGGGTCTGTTGATAGACCATGGAGTGGCAGGTTGCGTCATAATACCAGTCCTGCAAATGTGATTAGTACATCACGTAAAGGAAAAGAGAAAGTGGTTGAGCCCCTTGGTATGCCTGACATTTCTGCAGGGCATTCTCATGTTGATGGAGAGTCTAGTGGCTCGGATATGAGCCTTGATGAGGAGCTTGGGATCCCAGCTATGAGAACACCTGGTGTAAAGAAGGCTATGGAAGCCATGAATGAAAAGCTGCGAAGATCAGGGAGAGTGAAGAACCCTGTGCAGAGATTTACATATGATGGTTATGTGGCACATCACTATGCATATATGGCAAAGGTTGTGCAGGTTGTTGAGCCCACATGCATTGATGAGGCTGTTGGAAATGTGAATTGGGAGAAAGCTATGGATGAGGAGATGGATGCACTATATGGAAATGAAACTTGGGATTTAGTGCAATTGCCTGAAGGCAAGAAAGCCATTGGATGCAAGTGGGTGTACAAAGTTAAACATAACAGTGATGGAAGCATAAACAGGTACAAGGCTAGATTGGTAGCCAAAGGATATGCGCAGACATATGGGATTGATTATGAGGAAACTTTCAGCCCAGTTGCCAAGATGGCAACGGTGAGAGTTGTGATAGCAGTGGCTGCGTCAAAGAAATGGTCTTTACATCAGATGGATGTAAAGAATGCATTCTTGCATGGGGATTTGCAAGAAGAGGTGTATATGTTGCAGCCACCTGGTTATGAGGATGTGGGTCACCCCGAGCATGTTTGCAGGTTGAAGAAAGCCTTGTATGGCTTAAAGCAAGCACCAAGAGCATGGTCTGACAAGATTTCTGAATATCTTGTCACTATTGGCTTTCATGTAGCCAATGCAGATTTCTCATTGTATGTGAGACATGGTGATAGAGGAGTTGTGCTTGTTGTCATCTATGTAGATGACTTGATCATTACGGGGGACCATGATGCAGAGATCTTTGATGTAAAGATCTTGCTTAGACAGAAGTTCGAGATGAAGGATCTGGGGGAGCTCAGATATTTCTTGGGCATTGAGGTGATTAGGTCACCACATGGTATTGGATTACTGCAGAGACAGTATGGCTTGGACATGTTGTCCAAGTATGGTATGACAGGCTGTAAGCCTATTTCTGTGCCATTGGATCAGAATGGCAAGTTGAGTGCAGATTCAGGAGAGATCTTGGAGGATCCTACTATGTACAGGAGCATAGTAGGAAGTTTGATCTACATGACGATCACCAGACCAGATTTGAGCTATGCTGTTGGGTTGGTGAGTCAGTTTATGCAGGTTCCACGGAAACCGCATTTGGATGCAGTGAGACGCATACTGAGGTATGTGAGGTCTACTTTGCATTGTGGACTATTCTATGAGACTGGGACAGAGATATGTGTACATGGGTACACAGATGCTGATTGGGCTGGTAGTATCTCAGACAGAAGATCTACCAGTGGCTTCATGTTTTCTTTGGGGAGTGCTGCTGTGACTTGGAGCAGCAAGAAGCAGCCTACGGTTGCTCTATCGAGTACAGAGGCCGAGTACAGAGGAGCTGCTATGGCAGCATGTGAGGTAGCTTGGTTGAGAAAGCTACTTGCAGATTTGGGTCTATCACTGGATAGCCAAGTTGTCATTTTCTGTGACAACATTAGCAGTATACAGTTGGCCAGGAACCCAGTCTTTCATGCTCGTACGAAGCACATAGAGGTCCACTACCACTTCATCAGAGAGAAGGTCTTGGCAGGAGACCTTGACCTTGTTTATGTCAGCACAGAGGATCAGGTAGCTGACATCTTCACCAAAGCATTGGGTACAGAGAAGCTCCGCAGATTCAGGGCTTCGCTTGGTGTACATGAGATGGAGTTGAGCTCGAGGGGGAGTGTTGAGATATCGAGCTCTAGTGAGGCGGTGGACACTGATGACCCGCCTGGGGGATAGGCCCCGCACTTACACCACTGGCATGGTTGGTGAGATCTTGGGTGATATGCGGCCAGTGGGATGACAGGCTGTGTGACAGCCACTCTAGAGACTGGCATAGTTATAGCGCCAGCTCATTTAGACGGGTTCACATTATAGAGAACCCGTGTATGTATTAGTTGAGTACCTTTCATATTGTGTGTACTCTTATTCTTGTATATGGTGTGTTGAGTGTTGAGTAGAGAAGAAGAAGATTTTCAGCCTCTCACCTTGTGTGTTCTCTATTAAGGTTTGTGAGTGTGTGTATGTGCTTGCAAGAGCTCAAGCTCTCTTCCCCCCTGCATCTTTTCAAAGTATAAGTAAATAAAAAGAAAAGAGGGGCGTTGCTAAGCTCTTCCATAGCTTATGCAAGTCCCATAGACTCCCAAGCAAGAAATGTGTTTTTTGGTTTCATCTTGAAATATGACAAAGATTTCCTGAAAATAAACTTGATATTATTTGCAACCTAGAACTTGAAGTGGATCCAAATCTTGAGAGCTCAAAATTGAGGTTGAGCCCTTGTGTAAGATTTTGGAGTGGATCAAAAGCAAAAATTATCTTGCTAGCTTGGAGGCGGCCTTACAAAAAAAAAAAAAAAAAAGAGAAGAAGAAGAAGAAGAAAAAAAATGCACTGAAAGAGGCTGCAGAGCATTGCGTGGAGGGGCGTCTTCATTGGGTGCAGCAATAGCAGTGTGAGGCGACTATGTGAGTAGAGGTGGAGTTGAGGTGGTTGCGCAGCAGCATAAGCGGGCAGCAAAGGCGGCAGCCCAGCATTGGAAGGTGGTTTAATATATATATATATATATATATATATATATATATATATATATATAAAACATTAACGTGGAGGGTTTTGACGGGCTCTGCTTGGAGGGGGCTCTGCGTGCAGTGCGAAGGAGAAGTAGAGGAGGTGGCCGTCGGCAAAAGCACCGGCTGGAAAGGGCGCAGGTGGTCGCCAGTGTTGGCATAAGCGAGCGCAGCAGATGTAGAAGCATCCAAGTGTCGAAGGTGTCGGCAAGCATAGCAAAGAAGGCGTCTGCATTGGGAAGCATTGAAGGCGACTGAAGCTGGTGGAGAGCCGCAGCAGTGTGGAGTAGGTGCAAGCAGCAGCCGGCAAAGGACCAGGGGAAGTGTTGTAGGCCGTCGAACAGAAGCAAGCCAGAAGGTGTCAAGCTGAGGGAGAGCGGCTGAAAGCGAGGGCGTCTGCAAGGCTAAGCTGTTGAGGCGGCTAAGGAGGCTGCGAACAGTTGCAGAAGGAGCCGTCGGCAGTGAGAGCACGAAGGCACGGTGAGGAGGTGGCCGTCGGCAACAGCTGGAGCGTGTGAAGCACGTGAAGACGTCGGCGAACGGTGCGGCGAGCGGCGAACGGTGCGGCGACGAACCCGGCAGT
Organism: Cibotium barometz; assembly: GCF_041138505.1. Lineage (NCBI taxonomy): Eukaryota > Viridiplantae > Streptophyta > Polypodiopsida > Cyatheales > Cibotiaceae > Cibotium > Cibotium barometz. The sequence goes on from NC_141074.1 coordinate 11,068,411, forward strand.
GAGAGGCGAGGCGAAAGGATAAGGTAGGTGGATTTTCTTTTTTTTATTATTTTTTTTTAATTTTTTTTTGTTTATTTTGTATTTTTAAATTAAAAAAAACAAAAAAAATAATAATAATATTTTTTTTTAAAAAAAGAAGAAGAAAAAGGCATAAAAAAAAGGATTTAAAAAAAGAGATTTTAAAAAACGAAAAAAGGAAAAAAAAGAAAAAAAAAGAATAGTGAAAAAAAAAACAAAAAAAAATAGAGAGAAGAAAGAAAAAAAAAGAAAAAAACAATTTTCATTTTGAAATCATTATTCATCATTTAAAATTTTGCATAATTTAAGTAGCTTGCATTTTTTATTTTTTTTTTATAAAATTTTTGTAAATGATGCATAATTAGTATAGTCATATTTTTTTTATCTGGCACGAAATTTATTCATTTTATTAAAAAAAAAACAAAAAAACAAAAAACAAAAAAAAACAAAAAAAAAACAAACAAAAGGAAATTTTTTGATTTTTTAGGAGTCTATTATTTTTTGCATATTTTGTAGTTCTTCATTTTTTTTAATTTTTTGCATAATTAGTGTAACCTGCATTTTTTTAAATTTTGTAACTTTGTGCATAATTAGTATTTTTTAGTGTGATTCATAATTTTTGTGTTAAAAAAAAAGTAAAAATCATAAAATCATAAAATCAAAAAAAAAACATTAAAAAAAACAAACAAATAACAAAAAAAAAATAGGGTAGATAGTTACGCCACACAGACCCATTTTTAGTTGCCTTTAGTGATTAGGTAGGTTAAATAAAATAAATATATATATATATATATATATATATATATATATATATTTTACACAAAAAAACCAAAACAAAAACAAATAAAAACCCAAAAAAACCAAAAAAAAATTCTGACCTTATGCACTTACGGTCAGGACGTCTGATAGATTCTGCCATAGGGCCTAGGGCACCTTCTAGAGTGCCTACGCAAGAAAGTGGGACCCAATCGGTAGGCAATTTGGCAGATATTGCTGAAACCCTTACTGAATCCCAATCCGATACCCTTTCCTCCAGAACAACTAGTTCATTGTCCATGGACAATCTAGGGCCGACAAATAGTCATCCCGTAGCCCCAAATAGAACACCCTCAAGATCCTTTAATCCATTTGAAGCTGACACCATGGGGTTAACACTCAATGTGAGACTCCAATATGTCTACACAAATGCTCAAGGAGCTGAGATCTTTAGGGATCCACAACAACGGTATCTTGTTAAGATAGCCGACATATTCTCAGAACTTGATAGAGCACCTCTAGTCAATGACCAGGGTAACATGTACATGGGTGGAGATGGTGTTCGCTATGAAGTCACCTACCATCCAGAAAAGGTAGACAAATTAGGGGAGCTCTCTAAAACCAAGTTCTTAGATTTATCAGAACTTTCCAGAGCAAGGGAGTCTAGAGATGACTGGCTCATCGAGCCGGACATGCCTGGACCATCCAATGCCCAGTCCTCAAAGCCATCCATAGATGATTTACTTCTTGTAGATCTAAATTTGGAAAGGGATAGGAAAGGCAAGAGCAAACTGGATCAGGGGGCTGAAAGCCAATGGGAGTTTGTACGACAAATTCCTGTGACAAAGGTCTTACAGGATGACCCACTTCAAGAGGTCTATAAGGACTCGTTAGAGGGATATTATGCCACAACTAGATTGCCACAGCTGGATCTTCCTCTAGCTCATGTGGTGGTAGTTGAGAAGCGTGCAGGACACATGAACAGAATAATCGATAAATGGGCCAATGAATACCGAACCTTAGATTGGAAGGAGATTCGGGAACTCACGTGGAAAGGACAACCATTATTTATGGAAGTGTTATCAACAAATACAGCCAAACCAGGAGAGACAGCCTTTCTTGGAGAAACTGTTGCTCCTCCCCTACGAGAGTTCACTAGAGAGGGACCTTCAACATCCAAGTGGACCACTGCTAGTAGCCCAACTCTAGCACCAAGATATTGTCCTACAATAAATGTGCGACCACCGGTCACACCACAACAACATCTTTCTCATTATAACAATCGGAGGATAGGGGAGCCAACTCGGCCTCCCATAAATGCACCAACTGAAATGAGGGTGACAAGATCTTTGGAGGGGTTTGGTGAGGCTGGTAATTGGGTACCCACACCAATTTTGGAAACATGTGGACCATCTTTCCAAAGAGAGGAACAATTTCCACTGAGAGTGAGAGGCCGTAGGCCCTATGATGAGTATTCACGACAAGTAAGGCCATCAACTCTTCAGAAATTGGTAAAGAAATATGAAGGGTCGGGAGATCCATACAACCATGTAGCAGCTTTTAGGCAAGCAGTTCGAGCTGAGCAAGTTGCTGATAAGCATACTCAAATTGAAGGATTTGGACTCACTCTTGAAGGAAAAGCCCTTGCTTGGTTTCAGGCATTAGAGGCTTCAGACAAAACTTCTTTACGAATTTTGGAAGAGAGATTCATTGCTGCTTTTTCCTTGATGGGAATTCAACATGACACGGTAGCACACATCTACTCTTTCAAGCAAGGCGAGAATGAGAGTGTTAGAGACTGTGTAAATAGAATGAAGCAGTACATTAATCGTTGCCCAGAAGATGAGAAGCCCGCCCAAAGTCGATTAATTTCTCTCTTCTTAAAAGGCCTCAAAAATTCGACACTGCATACACATCTCTATGTAAAGAAGCATACAAGTTTCAATGAGTGTTGCCATGATGCTATGGATTTCACCGATAACTTCAAATTCCAAGATGGTTCTGGTCCTGAGGTGAAACCTAGAAATCAATGGGGTGATGATCAAAGTTCAGGGTCTAGCGCGCTGGTAAATCCAGATCAGATAGCCAACCTAGTGCTAAGGAGATTAGGACAAACCTATCGTCCACCCATGCAGCCACAACAACAGCAGCAGAGAATGAGGAGTGTGCTTCCTACAGGTCCTCATCTTTGTGGAGCATGTGGCGGTGACCATAAAACAGAGGACTGCAATACCTTTTCTCCTCTAGTCACAAACCAACCCACAAAGAAGTGGTGCCAAGCCTGTGCATGGAACTTTACTCATACCACACAGGAATGTACTCGCATTGCGAGAATGAGACAGGAACGTGAGCAGCCGAGGGGTGGAGTGGCTCCATAAATGTATCAACAGTATACTAGTTTTGAACGTAAGCCACCGATGACACAAGAACAAGCACGACCTGTTCTTGGTGCTCAACCTCCTGCTAAAGGGACTGCTCCTGTGAGGGTTGTCGACTACGACAATTCAAATATGTGTAGAGAATTGGTAAACCCAGGCTATGTGGAAGAAGAATATGTATCATATTCATCCAAAGAAAATATCTTTGAAAGTCCCGCATACCCAAGCCAAGCACTGGAGACTCAACCAGGGGAACAAAACTCTTTAATGTTGCTAGGCGGCTACCAACCTAGGACTCCAGGCCCCTCAGGTCAATGGCAGCCAAGGAAAGTAGAGACCAAACCAATGGGCCCCTGTTATGAGTGCGGAGAACCCCATTGGGCTCGTGATTGTCCACATCGCTCAAGGCAAGCATCTCGGTCAAATACAACAGTACAACAGTTTCCACCAATCGAAAGATATTGTCTAGGGTGTTGTGTAGAACACTTCCCAAAAGACTGTCTGCTGAAACCACATGAGGAAGGCACCTCTCAACCAAAGGTTTCACTCAACCTTGTAGGTACAGTTCCATCGCCACCTTCATCTGAGAATGATGATGTCGTGCCACTTAGAGTCATGACTCGATCATAGACAAGAAACGCTGAAATACAAACTGATGAGACACCTCGAACTAGGGACGCAAAGACAAATCTGGTGGACAAGACCCTACAGTCCAATAGAAAAAAGACCACTCGGAGGAAGAAGAACCGAAACAAACAAACTAAAAGTACATCCACTAGTTCTCAAGAAGCCTCTAAACAAAACATAAAGGATAAAACTTTTAAATCCCAAGAAGTGCATGAGGAACATCAACCTCAACCTGAGCCTAGTGTTAAACAAGATGAGGCTAGTACGACTGAGGTTAGTTCTGGGGGTTCTGTTTTTGTGGATAAAGTGAATGAGACTCTAGAGGCCATCATTGATGCTCATAAAAGTCGCATTACAGCCTTATCTGAGCTACCCAAAAAGCTTCAAGAATACCCAAACCCTCGTGAGGAGAAGATCAATCTAGCTGTACATCAGCAACTCATTAGGGAAGCTCAGTCAATACTTGAGGGACCACCACCACCTATTCCTCGAGGCCCAACCTCTCTTAAGCCAACATTAGAAACCATACCAGAAGTGTCATCAAGTCGGGAAATGAAAAGTGAGCTCATTTCACAAGCTCAGAGCGAAAGGTCTGCACCAATTGACACTCAATTGAAAGGGGGTAATCTGCCATCACCTAGCCTTGTCTTCCCATGCAATGATGAAGTTATTGATGATAATGAGGACATGGCAAATGAAATGTGGGCCGCTGTAAATGAGAAAATAAATGAAAACATGTCTTCTGTTAGTTCGCCTCCATTCTCTGAGGTGGATTTTACCAGAGACACGGAAAACAACTTTGGACGCCCAAGCATCCAGGAGGAAGGTCAAACAATGGTTTCTCCTAGAAGTAAGCATACAATGAAAACCTTACCATCCTATCTGGGAGAATATGAGAACTGTTCTCAAACCTTGAGGATACCCTCCATGCATAAAAGGTTGACAAAGGAGAAAGATATGAGTATGGTGCAGGCTATTTTGTCAGCACCAGTGGCTTGTACCTTACCTTTGCTTGAGTTGATAAAGCTTAAACCTGAGTTGTGGAATGATATTGCCACATGTTTGTCAGAGCAGGTATTGCTACAAAAGGGTCACCATGAGTGTACTATACACCCTGAGACAAAGCATGTAATGCCAGTTCCTATCAACAAAGTAGGAAAATTTTGTGAAGACGATCAGGGAAATGCTACCCTCCCATTAGAAGTGCGAAAAGTATCTTCAACTGCAATACTTGATAGTGGTGCAGGAGTGGGCATTGTGACAAGGTCCATTTGGGAGAAACGGGGCAAACCAGCTATTAGGAGTACAAGGATGCGCTTGCAGCTAGCAGATGGAAGCTTAGAACATCCCCTTGGGCTGCTTGAGAACATATTGGTCACCACATGTGGGATTGAATATGAGCATACCTTTGCAGTAGTGGATTTCGGAAAGCATCCAAACTACGAAGTGATATTGGGTAGACCATTCATGCGACAATTTAAAATGATTCAAGATTGGGGATACAATTATTTGTACCTCAGACATGATTCTGTCATCACAAGGGTCAACCTAAGGAATCACTCATATCGTGATGTAACAAGGTCTCCAATAGATGAGTTTGATTCTGCTTCATCTGAAGGCTCAAGAATTACATTGTCAGATGGGCGAGAAGATCTATGGATGTGTGGAGCCTCATGTAGGGATTTCAACACAGAGAGACTTAAGGGTAATCGAAGTGTATCAGACGAGGCATACATTCCACAACCCTTCCCTGAGCATTTAATTGATCCATTAGAATGGAGTCATGTCCTTGCAACATTATCGACATGTGCTTTACCGAAGCCAATTCAATTCTGTGACTCAGATGGATATGATATTGTTCCTATACGAATGGTACAACCACATAACCTTCGAGATGATTTGTACTATAGGAATGCATCCACAACAGCTATGCATGTCGAGGAAGTCTCAGTTGAGAATTTAACACTCAAATTTGTTAATGATGCTGATAAGAAAGAGACACAAGCTCCAAAAAAAATGATGTGGATAATTGATGAGTACTCAAGTGAGGGCCATGGCTGGCATGTTCCAACTACTCTAGTTGCTGCTCAAAGAAGGCCAGGCAAGAAGGATTCATCAATGTGGCTACCCAAAGATGCGTACAAACTTGTACCATCTATTCCAGTTGCTAAGCCTCTTAAGAAGCACATCATTTCCAAACCTAAATCTCGCATTGTTACTCGATGGATCCCAAAACGGGTTCTTAAAGCACAAGGTTATTATGAGGGTGCAACATCAATTTGGCTTCCAAAATGCCATGGATTGCTAAAGGTAAAAGAGTGTTTCAAAAAGATTCCAAGAGTCACCCCTGATTGCCCATATCAGTGGGTGCAAAAGAAATCAACACAAATTCCCCAAGACAGGAAAGGTGGCTTTGATAGCACTTACAAATCCACTTGTGTTGATCTTCCTAAAACATGTATTGAAACAACTGTTGCCCCTATTTCTCCTTGTTTCACAATTCAACCATCAACTGGTGTACCTAAGACAAGTCCAAAGGAGTCTCATTTGAGCATAGATTCTAGCATTTCAATGCCTAAATCTTCTTATCTTGCTCAAATTCCAAGACAATTGCTAAAGTCTACACCTCTTAAAAAGGATATACCAAAAGCTAAAGATAAGGCGTTGACACTACAATTGAAGCTCTTTGGTAGATCAATGTTTGAATAGTGTGGTGCCTTACGCCTTTAGAGAATTATGTTCTTTTTGAGATAATCTCCACCACCAACGCAAGGGTAAGTTCAAACGACTCCACAATAAGATCGACAAGCCAGGGCACTTTTATCCCATTGGGTTTTTTCCCCTCGGCTATATTTGGTGATTGGCACCACTAACAAATTTTACTCTTTTGTTTTCTTTCTTTGTTGGTTAATAAAATTTTTGCAGAGATCTCAGCTTAAGAAGAGCATCAGATACGCCCCTACAGTCCACCTATCGTGCACACGAATCAGGAAGGGGGGAGATATGCTATGCCTACAGGGATCAAGGAGAAGCAATCTGCACAAAATCAGCAATTATTCAAGGCAAACGAACAACATCAACAGGGCACTACAACAGGTGTATGCAAATCTTAATCTTTATTTCTTTAAGTGCTCTTATCTTTCGAATATATGGTTTGCATGTACACAATATTGGCTGGTTTGAGTTTTTGATTTGTAGTTAAAATATGGTGAGTGAATTCTAGAGTCTTAGAAGACTTAGTAAAAGATATGTCTATCCAAAGACAGTGTAGGATATATACCAAGGGAGTATGCCAAGTACTTATGTCTTCAAGGTATATTAGTTATCCCTAGTGGTAGTTATCTCTTAGATATGAGCTAGGTGCTACGAGTAATAAAAATTTATGAAAATATACCCTAAAAATATATATATCCAAAATAAATTGTGACAGGAAGTGTCTACCGCCATGTGAAATGCTTGGTAGGACCTGAGGTTGTCTTAGCACCTTGGGGCCGATGCCTTGGTTTCCATGGGGTGAACACTGATATCTAAAAACTTCAGAAGAAGAACTTTGAGGAATCTATCGCCTTGATAGATGTTGGTAGGACTCGGGGGTACACTATGGGCCCTCAAGACCGATGCTTTCATCTTCAAGGGGTACTCCTTAGGTCATAACAGAAAGAAAAAGGGTCTGTCGCCCTTGAGATACTTAGCGGTCTTTAGATTCTCTTGGCGGAGGTCTCTTGGCCATTGCTTGGGTCTCTTTGGGATAGAACCTTAATCTTCATCAACTTCTACACACATATCAAAAAAAAAAAAAGAAAAAAAAAAAAAGAAAAAAAACGAGAGTTCCAATCACCTTTGCTCATACTTAGGAGTAGGGTTGCCACTTAGGAGTAACTTACATACTGATAGGACATTGAGACTGCGGTCATAACCAGAGGTGTACAAAGACACTTGCCTTTGCATAGCATTATCTACTACCTAAGTCTCACTTTGACTAGTTTTTACTCACCTCTTTTAGTACTCATTAAAACTTTAATCAGCCTTGCACTTGTATGCTCACGTGTGAAATTATTATTGCTGATTTTTCTTTTCTTTTCTTTTTATCAATAAACGACTTTACTTGTATCAATTGTTTTTTTGTTGCAGCTCTTGCTACTACCGCGCTCGAGGACGTGCGCAAAATAGGAAGGGGGGAGTGTTGCTTGCAAATGAAGATCAATACCAGGATGCAACAAAAACGATACTTAGGGCTCTTGAAAAGAGTTCCACTTTGTAGATGAATGTGGGAGAGGGTTTGATAATAATCCCACATGGGGACTTATGGGAGTCCTAGAATTTTGGTATAAAAGGTGGCTCATTTGAGAGCTTTACACACTTTGGGCTTAGTTCATGCAAGAGCTCCTTTGAGAGACCTACTCTCCCTCTTCTCCATAGAGGTGAAGACTCTTCTCTCACCCCATCTACATTATTGTATGAGGTAAATCTCTTCATTGAATCATTAGCAATGTCATGAGTCTTTCTCATCCTCTTCTCTAATCATTTTACTCTTATGCATGCTTTTAGTATTTCATTTTTGAGTACATGGATTGATTTGAAGCTTTCATGGAAGCTTGATGCTTGAATGTGTGCATGCTTGTAGGAAGATAGGAGTGGAGTGAGGTCTTTCTCTTTGCTTGAGTGCATAGTGATTGTATTCCTCTTGCTTGTAGTTGTGAATGAAGGGGTGTGTAGGAATGAGGACAAGTTGAGCTTGTGTGTATGCTTAGTCTAGTGTCAAGTGATGGTAGCCATGAGCATTCTCTCCATTTGTGGATAAGCTCTTGTGCACCGGTACGGGTCGAATCCCTAGCTCCGACAGGGATGCAAATCCCATTGGATTGAGCTACACGTGGATCGTGCTACTCTTACTACAAGTGAGAGAGTTTTCCGTCTCTCCAGTTGTGTTCCTCTTTTCCAAGGCCAAGGATTTCCTGGTTGGAAAGACAAGATGCTATTAATTTTGGAAGGAGATGAATTGGCAGATATTGTTCTTGGTATTTTTGCATGTCCTCCTCAACCTATTGATCCACTTCAGAATGATGTTATTATTACCGAAGGTCCTATTTTGGAACAGTGGAAAATTGATCATGCACACTGGATTCATTGTGATAAGGCTGCTCATCGTCTCGGTATATACTTTCTGCCCTTAGCGATTCACTCATGCTAGATGTTTATCCGTTATCCATGTCATATGCTATATGGGACTATCTTATCACTATTTTTGAGAAGAAAACTGTTACAAAGATTCTGTATCTCCATAATCTTCTGGGCAAGCTTCAATTCAAGGCACATACATCCATGTCTAGTCACATTGAATCATTCAAAGATATTATGAATCAACCTTCCTATTCCTCGCACTCAATTGGTTACACACCTTCTTGATACGGTGGAGGATCCTTTGTATGATAATATTGTCACTATATTATCTAACAAGGATGGAATTGACTTTGAGCATACATGTATTTCTTTGATTGAATATTCTCACTGTCATGATCGTCAGAAGTCCGGTAACTCATGAAACGGTCATGATTTCCCAAGAGTACACAGAATCAGAGACAGCCTTTGTTGTCCGTAGACGTCCATTTCAGCAATGCCCTTCTTCCTCCTCCCAATTTACATCTCGTGGCTTCCAAAGAGGAGGTAATTCTTCTCGTTTGAGATTTCTGCAAAAGCATTGTTCTTATTGTGACAAAACTGGTCACTTGGTATCTGAATGTTGGGCACGAGAGTACGATGAAGAACACGGTATTACAAATAAGCAACCTCGTTTATCAAGGGTTTCTTCCTCTTTTGCAACCTGTGAATATTGTGGGAGCACAAGGCATTCATCCAGTCGATGCTTCAAGAGGCGTTATGATGAAGCTCGAAATCAAGCTTATGCTACTCAACAAAATCCTCATGATGAAGACAATGTTCATCAAGAGGCTAATTTGGTTCTTTATAATGTCTTTCCAGAAAAGGTACTACATGTTCGTGATGGTTCTCTCTTTATTGTTGATTCTGGTGCTACTGGCAACATGACATATCAATTGCAATGGTTACACAATTATCATCCAATTCCTATCAAGAAAGTGGTTTATCTTGTTGATAATACAACTTGCCAAGTAATGGGAGGTGGTGCTGCCATTATAGATGCACTACCCTCTCCCTACTCAAGGCTACAACCAAATTGACAATTTGCACATTTATACTAGAAACCAGTACATTGACACTTTATTCACTACATTTCATTTAAAAAAACAATATGTCGAGTAAAATCTTGTGAAGTGAACCCTATGCATATAATTATAGTTGAATCGTGAATAGTTGGTTGTCTTACACTGTATTTGCAAGGTATGACGAGCAGGGCATGATGAAAAAGCACTGAATTGTTTTGAATATGGCATCTTGGTCGTCTGAGGTGATTGCAAGATATGCCCAGCAAGGGCCTGGTGAAAACACGGTGGTCTCTCCTAAAATCTTGAAAACCTGTGGTGGCAAAATAGGAGTAGTTAATAAGGCAAGAAAATACATGTTGAGATTGTGAGACATGGTTTGTTGGGAAAAGATATTGTGATGGGCACTGTATTGGTGGATATGTATGCCAAATGTGGTGGATGTTGTTGTTTGCTTAGCTTGGGGTTGGTGTAAAAAAGGTATGAGTTGTTACACTATTATCTGAGAAAAGTATTGGTATAGGTAGGTTAGGTCTGATGCCTTGTACAAAAGCAAGGGAATGTGTGCAAAACATATAGAAACCTTAAAACAAGTTTAGGCTGTTTGCTAGCTCTAAACTAGGGCTTTGAAACACATGTCTGAACTCATGCATAGTGATGAGCAATCACTATAATTGTAGATAATTTTTAGCTTGTTTAATGGCTATTTACAGCCCACCAACCCTAGAGTGGGTTGGGTTTTTTTGTTGGCTAGCCCTAGGGGGCCTAGCCAGGAAGCCAACAGGACCTAAAGCCCTGCCTAACCAGTCAACCAAGTGTGGGGTCAGCCCACACAGGCTCTGCAAGATTGCCCAATAATCCAGCCAATGTGCATGGTGGCCAACCATTTAAACAATGTGCAAACGATGGTTAAGGCATTTATTGCTGGACCAAGTCGTGGAGGAAAATATGAGCTAGCCAATTAGAGCATCTTAGGGGCATAAATACCCAAACCTAAAATTAGTCAATTCATCTCATAATTCACAATCGGTGGTGCATTCCAAGGGCTAGGATAGCCAAGGGAAAGTGCTCAAACCAAGGTGAAAAGTTCAAGTCAAGATTCAATCTTTATTTTTAGATTAACATCATTCTAATAAACACCATTCAGGGTGGGGGATGTACCGAGGGTATTTGGGACCCTATACTGTGTCTTTTGAGGGGTAGCTATCCTTTTTAGATCCCATCTTTGACAGATTCTTAGCATCATCCAGATGAGGATGCACGATGTCTTTGGGTGCGGCTATAACTTAGCAGAGTGAGACAGAGTCATCCACATTGTTGTGTGTTATCTTGCACCATGCCAATCCCCGTATGCCACACACCATGGCTAGTCATTGTACTTACCATTATATGGGGATATAATGGAGTTCTCTAGCTGGGGGAAGTCCTCTTGCTTGAGGACTTCAATGCTAGGAAAGGAAGTTAATAGGTTCCACTACTTGATCTCTGGATGACCCTATCACCTGCCTAGACACATGGCACTCCCATGCACACCTCCTCTATTATATCCCCCATCAGCCACTTCTACCCCCACCACCAGATCCCCACACAACCACCTCCTCTCAAGGCCATTCTTAGACTACGTGTAATGGGCGAGCCTGGGATCATGAGGGACTCACTGCCAAGTACATCTTGCATGCTGATGATACTATGGTGCCCCTACTAGCCTACATGTTCAATAGAGCCCTTTGTGAAGGATTTCCACCCTCTTGTTGGTCCATCAACACCAACACCATCACCCCCAGCCTTAAAGGAGATCCACTTGATCATCCTAATATTTACATGATGATCATGATTGGCCACACATTGGCCAAACTCTATGGATCGGTGCTAGAGGTGGAGCTTAGTTCATTTGTAGAGAGCTAGGGATGTAGAGTCTCAGGACATGTAGGCTTTTGAAGGAGCTACTCTACCCTTGACCACATCTTCACCCTCCATGCCATCATCGAGGAGGGTTTATGTATAGTCCCAATAAATCATATCTGATCACCTGGTTCCTCTCATCCTAAGAGAGCCTCATGAATGGGGAGTTTGGGTCATACTGGAGTGGAGGGAGACAAAAATCCATACCGAGTCCTTGCCTTGTGAACCAGGTGCATACTCCGCTATACCATGACTCGTGTCCATCTGTTGCTAGCTACTATGAGGGCTATAGGGCAAGCCTCGGGGAGTCTCCAAGGGGCCATGGCACGGATCCTGTGTGAATGTATGCGACTGTTTGGAAGAGTGCCTCTACTACCATGGGTGTTACAATAAACTCTCCTAGAATAATATCATATGGGACCGATGGTTTGTTGCATATCATACGGGATAACATCATGACTTGAGGCCTCTCTATCTTTGGCCATTTGGTCGCTGTAAGATCAAATGCCTAAAAGCGTGCTCCATATATCAATCCTGGAGTGACCAAGGTGTTAAATAGCCACATCTTGGTCCTTGGCTCTTAGAAATGGGCTTGGGAGCACTATCTCTCCATATGAGAGCAAGAGAAGCATTACCTTGCATCAGTCTAACCTCTTTGGCTCTCCTATAAAAGTGACTCCCAAGTACACATATGAGTGTGCAATCTCCACTAGACTGCCCATGTAGGTGAAAATCAATTGAGATGTGAAAAGGGAGGATGTGTTGAAGACCATAACCTTGGTTTTCCCTTAGGGGGGTCACTCAGAATATGTAAGACAGCACGTGAGTTCAACAAAAGGGTTTTTTTTGTCTTGTAGAGTTACAGAAATTTTACATACATAAGGGGATTTTTAATTGAAATGGTGAAAATTTTGGTATAGAAGGGGTAATTTTATTGTAAAAAGTGTTACAGAAGGGGTGCTTTTAAATATAAAAAATCCATAAGAAGGGGTTTCTTTAAATACCCCTTGAATGTACATGCTACATAGGGGGTTAACCGAGTGACCCCCTTGAGGGTTTTCCCAAGGTTTACTATGAGATCTCGCTATGAAAAAAAGTCTTGTAATGTGCCAAGATGCCTTTGGAGAGCCTCTTGAGAATCTATAATAAGAATAATGTCATTAGCATAAAGTAGTATGGAAACAAGGATGTCTGCTACTAGTAGTGATACACCTCCCCCTCTATCAATAAAGGCCGAAATCTCGTCCATGTAGAGGCCAAAGAGAGTGGGAGATAGTGGGCATCCTTTTTTAACTCCAATGGTACTGGAGATCTCCTTTGGTAATCCTCCTGGGCATCTCACTTGCCCTATAGCCAACTCATATAATGCCATGATCCCCCAAATCATGTTTGATGGTACCCCCAAATCGTGGAGGCTTTGCAATAGTCTAGCCAAGAGGGGTGCCAAAGTATAAATTCCACCTAGCCTTAGCATGACCCCTTGGATTGCACTAAGTTTGAATAGGCCATCTAGATCTTGTTTGGTCGCCAACTCCAACAGGAGAACTGGAACAAAGTCATAGACCATATGGACATCAATATCCTACGACTCTACATCATGTGATGCCTGGAAAAAGTAGCATCCACGAAGGGGGATACACATGACCCAACCCAGACACACAGCTAATCACATTTTCTCTCATGGGTGAAAAACCTATTTGGCGATGCCCCTTCCTTTCGAAACCTCACACATCTGGTTGGAGTATTACAAAGCCCCACGGAATATCCGCACCAACCCGACATACCTCCCCATCCCCATGGGCATGGGACCTGTTCTGCCAAGAGTAGCAGAGCAGAACCCAAAGATCTAATTCAACTTCTAATGGTTCAATCCCCCCCTTATGGAAACCCTTACATAGAAGAAATCATGATAGCCTAGATCACAGCCTTTAATGCCAAATATGAGTAGGTGCTCAATCCAGCCATCATCTCACCACCATCTAATTCTTTAACCTCATCATTGCCTTGTTGGCTACGTTTCCAACATGTCGTCACTATGATGAAGGCAACTAAGGCTTTGCATTCAACATCCTCAAGTAACTCTTTGGGTATTATGAGCACATTAGGTGGATGCCTATCTAGTGACTCCAAACCTCTAATGTCATGATGGAGATGTTAAAATTACAGCAATGTGATGAGCTATGGTGGATCAAATGCTAGAATCAATATCATTAACAAATAGATTAGATGATAATTAAGACGTGATTAGTGAGCAATCAATTGATAGTTTAATGTAGGCATGGATAATTAAGACGTGATTAGTGAGCAATCAATTGATAGCTTAATGTAGGCATGGATAAAAAAAAATCAGCACATTCTCATTAGGCCAATGCCTCAATTTATAGAGTTTACATTCAAGCATCCAATCCCACTGATTTCTCCTTGATTTACTCCACCTCTTTTGCTTGATTCTCTCCACCTCTCCCAGAATATCTCCACACCTCCTAAATCTCCTCATGCTACCCTTTATTCTCTCCTAGTAGATACTTCTCAACTTTTCACACGTTCTCTCACATTTACAGATTCTCTTCTATAGCCTCTTGCTAAGGGCTTGTTCTCACACACAGTGTCACCCTATTTACTTGTATATTTCAACACCTCCTCTCAAGTGAATACTCATAGCACACCTGGACCCTATACCAAGTTTCCTTCTTACTTGATAGTCCGCGACCAGTGCCTCAAGTCCCTAAACTCATAGTCCTTGACACTCTCTCTCTCAATGTGTCCAAGGCTACTATAAGTGCTCGTTCATGACCTTGACTAAAGTGCTCACACATACATCTACTACATGGCCTACATCATCGGGGCTCAGAGGTGGTTTTACTTTGTTGGGGTAGGTTACATTGGGTTGTGGGGTTTCTCTCTCTCTCTCTCTCTCTCTCTCTCTCTCTCTCTCTCTCTCAGAAAAGATGATCTGACTCCACTTCCTTAGGAGCCTCCATGAAGTTTGCCGATGTCGTTCCTTCTCCACCACTGGGTTTGCTGTAGCAGTCTCTTGCCATGTGTCCTAGCTTTCCACAGTTGTGGCAAGTGAAGGTCCTTCCTCGAGAGAAACCTCCTCGCGTGAAGAATGCTTTTTCTTCTCCTGCTATTGAGTCAAGCCATTTCTTCTCTTTGCCTCTGCTCTCCTGCTCTAGTAGAGCTTCTTCTATCTCATGTAGCTTCAATTAAGGTACATTATTTAGTGTTGCTACAATTTTTTCATATTCACCTTTGTCCACACTCTTCAGAAGCACTGCTAGTGCCTCATCATCTTCTTCCTTTTTGCCAATAGCTGCCAGTTGTTGCTTAATGCTTTTATATCTGTTCAAGTGTGTGATTAAAGGTTCACTTTCCTTCATATCCAATTTGTAGAATTGTAATAACAGGCAATTCCTCTAGGATAAAAATTTTACTCTAACGTAGTCAAGGTCATCACTGACCAAACTGATCCAATCGAACCTAAAGTCGCTTGGTCAGATCAAGGAAGAAACTTGCACTTGGATCATAGACATCAATGATTTTTTCCCCGTCAAGAGGCATAGCCGTTAATTCCTATCCATAGAACAATTACTATCCGGGATTTACTTCATCTAACGTAATATAACAGAAAGGAGTCTCTTTTTATGGATCCATGAGTCCAGCCTATCCAGTCCCATGGGTTAGCCAACCACCCAACCACTGTAGTGATAAGATCCAATTAGGAATTTGGTTAGGTTTTGTCCCGGGTACCAGGGAAAAGAGTTCCCAGGCCCCCTAGCCAGAAGTTCATGCAAACATAAAACTAGTTACACCACTTACACACCCAATATGAAATTGCCTTTTTCTCAGCATCAGCTAACTTTAAAACAATCCTTTAATGAAACCATTATGTCACTGATCACAATCCTCAAAATCTCTGGTTGAATCCATATTTCCAATCATTCATTCATCGGTGTACTTATGGCATCATTGGTAACCAGAACGGAAATATATTCACATAACAAAATGGAATCTCCGTTGGAAGATCAGCAAGATCAACCCAACAAATCCATATAAAAGAGCCATGGACTCATCCGTTGACCAGCAAGGTCAATAAACCACATCCATGCCCAGTTTCAGAAAACATCTCTTACTCCTTATTCCAATATCTTCCACGACGCACGTGTGGGTATCTTTGGCGACCCAGAGCCCGAGCACCGTATGGTTAGCACCCTCTAGGATCCTTCGCAGGTCACCTAGCGCTTCACTCATAGGCCGCTTCCTTGGTCCCTCATCCACCGTACCGGAAGCTCACCATTTAAATCGAGTGGTCAAGACCTCGGTCGACCTTGCTACGCGAGACGTCCTCCATTGACTCTCCGTCAGTAGTTGCAACTTTATCAGTTAGGTCTCCACGACCTTAATCACAAGATGGTCAAAAGTAACACTTTTATAATAAAAATAATAATCTTTTATGCATACTTTTATGCATAAAAATCAAATATGATAAAAGTAACACTTTTATAATAAAAAAATATTTTTTTATGCATACTTTTATGCATAAAAATAAAATATGATAAAAGTAACACTTTTATAATTAAAAAAATATTTTTTAATGCATAAAAATCAAATATGATAAAAGTAACACTTTTATAATAAAAACATTATCAATAAGTATCTTTCATAGAACTTAATTCTATTGAAAGTCATTCTTTTATAAAAATTAATCAATATGCATCTTTTTATGCATGAATGAAAATGACACTTTTAGAATACTCTAACGATGGGAATTAATCTTTTTGATTAATAAAAGATGAATTTTATTTCATAATTTTTGAGAAAATTTTGCCATAGCCTCCTTTGTATGGCTGACCATTTTTTAAATTTTAACTTACTAAAATTAATTAGAAGTTTACCAAGAGTATTTAAAACATTCTAATGTAAACAATCAAAGAGAAACATTATGAAAAACTTGATTTTATTCATTAATCATTCATCTAGGATACGAATGGTTGGATTTACTAAAGAAGAGAGTGGAATGCCTTTTTTCAATGAGGCATAACATCATTTGAAATTTAGAGAAGACAAAAATCATAAAAACCATAAAATGAATGGAAACGAGAAGAATCTCCAACTTACTAAAATGAATTTGAGATCTTTCCTTTGGCTTGATGGTTTGAGGGTTCTACTCTTGTTTAAAACAAGAGTGGCCACCAATCTTTTGGAAGAGGGAAGGTAAAATTCATTGTTTTTGGCACTTGGGAGAGGCAGGGTAGCAGTGCAAAACACTATTAAGTTTCAACAAAGGGGAGGGCTTCCCTCTGATTGGTTATTAGCCCCTATACCCCCTCATCTACCTTAGAGGCTTGTACATAGATCCTTTTTGGGAGACCATGAAGTTTGAGGACTTCCTTTGATGAATATTCGAGCAATATCAAAAGCTTTGAAGGTCTTCTTTGCTGGTATAAGGTGAGCTACTTTGGTAAGTAAGTCCACTACTACCACAATGGAGTCATATCCTGCTTGAACAGTGGGGAGACTTGTGACAAAACCCATACCAATGCACTCCCACTTCATTTGGGGAATATCCAAGGGTTTCAGTTTCCCAGGCATCTTGACCCTTTCAGCTTTGATCCTTTGGCATGAGAGACATTGTTTCAAGTACCGAAGGACATCATTTTTCAAGCCTGCCCAATGAAAGCTCCTTCTTATGGCATTTAATATTTTTGCATAGCTTGGGTGTCCTTTAGCAGGACTATCATGAGCTTCATGGAGGATTAGTTTCTTTAAAGCAGGATCCTTAGGGATACATAGCGTGTGATTGAAGTAGAGGCTTCCTTCATATGAGTGGAGTATCCCTTGATTAGATTCTTCTCTTTCTCTGAATTTCCCCCTTCTTCTACTAACTTCATCATCCCCTCTGATAATCCAGATCATGAGATGAGACTTCTTCCACCTTGACCAGTATGGGATTATTTGGCATTGAAATTGCACTTAAGAAAGATTTGCGGCTAAGTGCATCTGCTACCACATTATCTTTTCCAGGGTAGAATTTGATATGACAAAGTCATATTCTTCTAGAATTTCAATCCATCTCCTTTGCCGCATGTTGAGGTTAGGCTGGCACTTCAGACTTTTGTGGTAAGTTACAAGCTGGAATTAATGTCTCCATAATTTGAGGTAATGAACAACTGCTACTAAGAGCTCCAAATCATGGGTGACATAATTTGCTTCATATTGCTTCAGCTTGCAGGAAGTATAAGCGATTGGTCTTCCTTCTTGGCCTAAGACACCACCAAGTGCTAGACTACTAGCATCAGTAAACCACTTCAAATTCCTTGGTGAAATCAGGAAGTTTCAGGATTGGGACAGAAGTAATAATGACCTTGAGCTGATCAAAACTGTTTTGATGGATTGGCAGCCACACTATTTTGCAATCCTTCTTAAGAAGATCCGTCAAAGGTGCAGCTACTAAGGCATAATATTTGATAAATATCCTCTACTATCCCGTGATTCCCAAAAATCCACGAACTTCACGAACTGATTTAGGGGGTGGCCACTCCAGAATATCTTTGACCTTGGCGGGGTCTACTGAAATGCCATCTTTTAAGATGATGAACCCAAGATACTTAATTTAATGAGTAAAGAAGGTACATTTGCTCTTCTTGGCATAGAGTTTGTGTCTCCGCAAAAATTGCAGAACTCTATGCACATGCTCCTCATGCTCTTCCATTGATTTGGAATAGATTAAGATGTCATAAAAAAAAACAAGCACAAATTCATCCAAGTTAGGATGGAATATATCTTGCATTAGGCGGTTGAAGGTTGCAGGACAATTGGTTAACCCGAATGACATTACAGTAAACTCATAGTGGCCATAACGGGTATTGAAGGTTGTCTTGGGTATATCTGCTTCCTTGACTTTGATCTGATAGTAACCAGACCTCAAATCTATTTTTGAGAAGACTTTGGCCCCATGAAGCCTATCAAGAAGTTCGTCGATGATGCGAGGGATAGGATACTTATTCTTGATAGTGACTTGATTTAGCCCTCGATAATCTATGCAGAGGCGGAGAGTTTTGTCCTTCTTTTTTTGGAAAAGAACAGGTGCCCCCCAAGGAGAGCTACTGGGCCATACGAATCCTTGCTTAATGAGTTGGAAAAGTTGCTCTTTAAGTTCAATGGCTTCAAGAAGGGACATTTTATAGGGCATTTTTGAGACGGGTTGAGCTCCAGGGATCACCTCGATTTCATGATTGACTTCTCGAGGAGGCGGTAGCCCTGTAAGCTTGTCTCAGGGAAGATGTCTGGGAAGTCTTGGAGCCAAGAGGGTTCTGTCTCCTTACTAGGTTCAATGGCTCTGTTGTGAGCTTGACTAAGAAAAATTGCTGACCCTTAGGTGTTCCCTTGAGAAGATGGTTTACCTTGACTACCCTAGATTTAGGTTTTCCTGTTATCCCCTGAACGGACATTACTTGGCCATGCTCATTTTCAAAAGAGATACTCCCCTGGTTACAATGAATGCTAGCTTTGTTTGCAATTAACCAATGCATCCCAAGGATTCCATCATAAATTCCTAATGGCAAGACTCTAAAGTGGCCATGAGTTCTCGCTCATTACCCACCTCAAAATCAAGTTTTTCTATAGAGTGGTGAGATACTACTTCTTTCCCACCACTGGCTAACTCTACAGTCATTCTTCTAGTTGTTTCTGGACCCAAGTTTAATTTTTGCAAACACCTAGGAGAAAGAAATGAATGGGTACTGCCACATGTCAGGCTAAAACCTGAAAGGTGTTTTTGGTCAGTGTACATATGGTGCGTGTGGCGTGTGAATAAATTTTGCCCTGAATGCCCTGGCAAGTGTACAGGCCGAGTGGTTTGGTTGTGAGCTAGAATATGCACGTGCTTTTTTTCCAGAGCAGACGCTGGAGATCTGAAGTTTTATGGCAATAGTATGGTGTACCGGTGGTTACTAAAAGAGAGCACCGACCGAAAATTGTCGGGTTTGGTAAGTTGATGTTGATGATTCGAGATTGTGGGCAGATGTTGCATAGTATTGGAAAGTCGTGGTGTTGCACTTGGACTTGAGAAGCAAGTTATTAAGGCTTGGATGGTGGTCATCATTTTGTGGTTTTGGAGGCTTTTAAAAAATAAAAAAATTTATATTATGTGGCCAAGTGGAGTTCGTTGTGGATGGCCACCTCGACATCTAGAAGGTGGTGAAGAGCTGGAAGGTGTGAAAGAAGGGGAGGCGGCCGTTTTGAGGGAAAAAGGGTGCAGTAGAGAGGGCTGGCTGGCGCAGACGAGGGGACCCTCTGGGGCGTAGCTACAAAGCTGCAGAAAAAGAGACGCCAGGGAGAGGGGGAGCCGATAGACTCGTTGCCCTGCTCAGAGGTTGAAGCTGTGGGAAAGAGAGGTGTGAAAGTCGCCAGTGGTGGTGATGAGGTCGTGAAGAGAAGTTGCCAAGCCAGTCGCCCAAGGGAGTCGCAAGAAAAGCACGTTGGTGTGGGTAGAGAGGAGCGCAAGAAGCTGGCGTGGAGGACAGCCAGGCTCACGACTGAGAAGTTGGGCTGCTAGTCGATTGGGAAAACTGGCTGCCAGTGCAACAGAGGGGGCCTCCGTGTAAGAGGAGTCGGGACCGTGCAGCTGCTGGAGCCTCCCGTGTGAAGGCAAGTGGACGCCATTGTGTGAGTGAAGTGCAGCATACATGGTGATGAGGAGCCGTGTCGTATGTGGAGAGGCAGGCCTCTAGGTGATTGTGGGAACCTCTCAACTGAAGCTGCCTGTATGAGTGAGGGGAACATTGAACAGAGGAAGTTAGAAAGAGAGGATGCGCAGGGCGCAGTTGTTGGGTCAAGGGTTGATGATTGAAGCAGCAGAGAGGGCTGCTGTTTGGAAGGGATTGAGATGTGGCTTTGGGCTAGATATCTGAGGATGCTGCGGTAAGCAGTTAGTCGTGGTGCTGAGGATTGTGCAAGGCTCTGGTGGTTGGTGAGATTGCTGGTCACGACATACAGAGAGTGGGAGCTGCTGAGTGAAGGTTAACTGGTGTGGGCGCCTTCTGGAGAGAGTAGCTGGTCTTGTGTGGGCGGTGATTGCAGGCAGTGTGTGGATGCTGACCAGAGAGGGAGCCTTGGGTTTTTGTGTGTGTTGAATGCAGAAGAGGTGTTGATGTGTGGGCTGGAGACAGTGGGGCTCGCCTACGACAATTGGCAGGTAGCAGCTAGACAGAGAGTAGCCGAGCTACAGAGAAAGTGAAGAAGGGTTGCTGGTGTGGGCGCCCTCTGGAGATTACAGGGATCGGGAGACAGAGGCTCGGTTGTCAGACGCAAGGGTGTGATTCCCTTGGCAGTAAATCCTGGCCAGAGTCCTGGTCTTTGGTGTATTTGCTGAGTTTGTACATGGTTGGTGCTTTGTATGTTTTTTGCTGAATGATCATCTGTCCTTCATGGTTCTGAGCTGTCTTATGGTGTGGGTGGGTGGCGAATGTTGAGAGAGTGTTCCAGCCGGTGGCTGGTGGTGCCCCGTTCGTGGTAGTTGTTTCCAAGTTTGGGAGGTGGAAGAGCTATAGAGGCAGGTTCTTTCTTCTTTTTTTCACCTCGCATCCTTCTGGTGCCCCCACTGAGGAGTGGCTCTTTCTGGTATAGTTTGACTGAGGAGTTGCTCAGGCATTGTTTAACTGAGGATAGCTCAGGGATTTCTCTTACGAGGGTGTATGCCCTAGAGTGAGAGATTGAAGGAAGGTGTTTCTGTTTTTTTTGGGATTGGAAGTGAAGTTTTGGGATCAAGATGATGTCTTATCCTGAGTTTTATGGTGGTCCAAGTGAGGATGTGGCAGACTTCTTGGAAAGAATGGAGGTTGCATGTATAAGCAACCATATTAGTGAGCAGGTACAGGTGTTACAGCTACTGAGCATTTGTTTGAAGGGGGATGCAAGGACCTGGTACAGGGCTTATGAGGAGTCATTGAGGGATGCTGTTCCATGCATTGAGATGACTGAAGATGGATTGAAGATAGCACTTAGCAACAGGTTCAAGAAGGTGGAAGACCCCGACAAGGTTTGGCATGAGGTGCAAGCTCTGACACAAGGTGAGTTTGAATCAATAGATGATTATATGAAGAAATTTTCTTTGCTATGGGAGACTTTATGCAGGGCTTTAGAGGAAGACCAGGTGCCGCCTGATATGATGAAGAAGAACAAGTTTGTGGCTGGACTTAAGAGGAGTATTCGCTGGAAAGTGGAATTGAAAAAGCCCAGGTCTTATGAGGATGTGGTAGAAATTGCTAAATCAAAAGACTGGAAATTGCAGCGGATGAATCAGCTGGGGATGATTCCAGTTGTAGCACAACCGGAGATTCGTAGAGTGGAGGCTACACCCATGAGTGCAGTGATTGAGAGGATGAAGCCCACTGAAGCCCAAGCTATGCAGATGGTGCCACAAGCTAGTCAGGGAGTACCTATAGTTCCTGCAGGTTCTGATGAGGGATTGCGACAGGATATGAAACAAATGGTTGATCTTATGAAGAATTTGAGCTTAAATCTAATGGGAAGTACAGGTGGTGGACGTGGTAGAGGCCGAGGTAATTTTCCCGAAGGGGGAGATGGACAAGCAGGGTATGGACGTGGTCGCGGTAGGGGCCGTCATTTCATTCCTACATGCTGGAACTGTGGTGAACTTGGTCATCTGAGTATAGATTGTGATAAGCCTCAGCGTATGGGTGGTGATATGTACCCACTACCTTCACAGCTACCTGACAGGTCAAATGATTATGGATTGATATCAGGGATCAAGCAGGTCCCAGTGGAATCACAGCTGAAGAGAAGGGTAAAACTAAGGTGATAGATGTGGTCACCCTTGAAAAGACGAAGGAAGCAGAAGCTGATGTGATGCCTTTGGGGAAACGGATGCCACAGGAAAGGGAAAGCAAGGATGCTGCAGGGCCTAGCAAGAAGAAAGGAAAAGTAAAGGAAGGAGAAGATGTGAAGGTCAAACAGAAGCGGAGGTCTCGTAGGAAGTTTCAGGTAACTGATTTTCCACTAGGGGGTGGGCAGGATAGCTACAGTTTGCAGGAGGACATGGCTGAAAGGAAGGCTAACATTACTTTTGGGCAATTGATAGAGTTAGCTCCCAATTTGAAGCGTCAGTGGAAAAGACTTGTGAACCCGAGAGAGAAGGAGCCTGCCAAAGGGATAGTGACGGTTCTATCTGTTCAGGAGTTACCTGATATATGTCCTGTGGTGAATGTGTGGTACAAAGGGAAAAGCCTGGGAGAGGCATACATAGATGGTGGAGCACAAATTTGTGTGATCACATTAGCAGCTGTGGAGAGGCTTGGTCTTGATTTCATTGAAGCGTCTGGATTTCGTATTCGGTTGGCTAATCATCAGAAAGTCAAATGCTTAGGTATGGTTAAGGAATTAGAATTGGAAGCTTTTGATGTGAAGGTGCTTGTGGATTGTCATGTTATGCCTGCAGGAATGGGTGCATTCCCCATTATTTTGGGAAGACCATGGCTGAGAGCAGTGAAGGCTGTTCAGGATTGGAGGAAAGGGGTCATTACTCTATATGACAGGAGAGGGGATAAGAAGTAGTTTAATATGGATAACCAGAAGCCTGTTCATGATGAAGAGGAAAGTGAAGCTGATTCGAGTGATGATACGACCAGTACCACTACTAGTGAAGGAACAGAGGATACTTCATCCAGTGAGGAGGATGCAGAGATGGATGCCCTGGTTATTGATGAGGAAGTGCTTGCTGATGAGGTTGCTGAACAAGAAGAAACCATACATGAGGAATACGAGGAGGTACAAATGAATCCTGAGCAAAGGTATGCTTGTGATGTGAAAGAGCTTGCTTTTGAGTCTTTGGATAATGAACCTGTGTGGGATGAATGGGAAATAGACAGTCTACAGGATGATGAGCCTGAGTTGGAGCTGGATGACCAGATGTGTATTAATATTAAGAAAGCCATGATCAGAATTGAGGCTATGAAGGAAGAGAAACACCAGAAGACTTTGAATGATGCTGCTGCTATAGATGAGTCTATGGATGCTGTAATGGATGAAATTCTTGGTGGTCTTGATGAAGATGAGCATACAGGAATTGAGGTGGATGCTTTGGCAATGGTGCCTGTTGAAGGGGAGTTTGTTTTGCCTGTGGTAGCTGGTTTTGATGGTGAGGCTTCTTATGTGGATGGACAGGAAAATGTTATGGTACAACAGGTTTTTTTTGATGAAGCTTTCATCAATTTTTACCCTCAGCAGGAGTTGCTGCATTGGTTCTCCGATATTGGTGTTGACCATATCAGGGATATTGGAGTTGAGATGAGACAGGATGGTGTGTATGTCAGGAGCTTTGTCTTGAGAAGCTCTGGTGTTGTGTTGTGGGAAGTGGGATGGAAAATTATGCCTTTGAAGGATGACAGAGTTTCTTGGATCATTTGGAACAGAGATGTGTTAGTTACACTGTATGATGCTCAGAGGATAGACGGAGGGAAACGTGGTCATATGCTTTCTGCTGATCATAAATGATTCAGCAGGCTAGGGGTTGGGCAAAGTATGTCAGGCTAAAATCTGAAAGGTGTTTTTGGTCAGTGTACATATGGTGCGTGTGGCGTGTGAATAAATTTTGCCCTGAATGCCCTCGCAAGTGTACAGGCCGAGTGGTTTGGTTGTGAGCTGGAATATGCACGTGCTTTTTGTCCAGAGCAGACGCTGGAGATCTGAAGTTTTATGGCAATAGTATGGTGTACCGGTGGTTACTAAAAGAGGGCACCGACCGGAAATTGTCGGGTTTGGTAAGTTGATGTTGATGATTTGAGATTGTGGGCAGATGTTGCATAGTATTGGAAAGTCGTGGTGTTGCACTTGGACTTGAGAAGCAAGTTATTAAGGTTTGGATGGTGGTCATCATTTTGTGGTTTTGGAGGCTTTTAAAAAATAAAAAAATTTATATTATGTGGCCACTTTAAAGGAGAGCCAAGTGGAGTTCGTTGTGGATGGCCACCTCGACATCTAGAAAATGGTGAAGAGCTGGAAGGCGTGAAAGAAGGGGAGGCGGCCAATTTGAGGGAAAAAGGGTGCAGTAGAGAGGGCTGGCTGGCGCAGACGAGGGGACCCTCTGGGGCGTAGCTACAAAGCTACAGAAAAAGAGACGCCAGGGAGAGGGGGAGCCGGTAGACTCGTCGCCCTTCTCAGAGGTTGAAGCTGTGGGAAAGAGAGGTGTGAAAGTCGCCAGAGGTGGTGATGAGGTCGTGAAGAGAAGTTGCCAAGCCAGTCGCCCAAGGGAGTCGCAACAAAAGCACGTTGGTGTGGGTAGAGAGGAGCGCAAGAAGCTGGCATGGAGGACAGCCGGGCTCACGACTGAGAAGTTGGGCTGCTAGTCGATTGGGAAAACTGGCTGCCAGTGCAACAGAGGGGGCCTCCGTGTAAGAGGAGTCGGGACCGTGCAGCTGCTGGAGCCTCCCGTGTGAAGGCAAGTGGACGCCATTGTGTGAGTGAAGTGCAGCATACATGGTGATGAGGAGCCGTGTCGTATGTGGAGAGGCAGGCCTCTAGGTGATTGTGGGAACCTCTCAACTGAAGCTGCCTGTATGAGTGAGGGGAACATTGAACAGAGGAAGTTAGAAAGAGAGGATGCGCAGGGCGCAGTTGTTGGGTCAAGGGTTGATGATTGAAGCAGCAGAGAGGGCTGCAGTTTGGAAGGGATTGAGATGTGGCTTTGGGCTAGATATCTGAGGATGCTGCGGTGAGCAGTTAGTCGTGGTGCTGAGGATTGTGCAAGGCTCTGGTGGTTGGTGAGATTGCTGGTCACGACATACAGAGAGTGGGAGCTGCTGAGTGAAGGTTAGCTGGTGTGGGCGCCTTCTGGAGAGAGTAGCTGGTCTTGTGTGGGCGATGATTGCAGGCAGTGTGTGGATGCTGACCAGAGAGGGAGCCTTGGGTTTTTGTGTGTGTTGAATGCAGAAGAGGTGTTGATGTGTGGGCTGGAGACAGTGGGGCTCGCCTACGACAATTGGCAGGTAGCAGCTAGATAGAGAGTAGCCGAGCTACAGAGAAAGTGAAGAAGGGTTGCTGGTGTGGGTGCCCTCTGGAGATTACAGGGACCGGGAGACAGAGGCTCGGTTGTCAGACGTAAGGGTGTGATTCCCTTGGCAGTAAATCCTGGCCAGAGTCCTGGTCTTTGGTGTATTTGCTGAGTTTGTACATGGTTGGTGCTTTGTATGTTTTTTGCTGAATGATCATCTGTCCTTCATGGTTCTGAGCTGTCTTATGGTGTGGGTGGGTGGCGAATGTTGAGAGAGTGTTCCAGCCGGTGGCTGGTGGTGCCCCGTTCGTGGTAGTTGTTTCCAAGTTTGGGAGGTGGAAGAGCTATAGAGGCAGGTTCTTTCTTCTTTTTTTCACCTCGCACCACAATCAATCAAAAGCTGAAATGGCTTATCGTGATGAGTGGCTGGGGTTTGGATTACACCAAATTGTTTATTCGGACCTTGGTGTTCTACTGCCGCATGGACAGTGGCACGCTCTTCTTCAGCCATTTCCAAGGTCGGTTCTTCACTTATAATATAGGCGGTCCTAGCAACTGCTCCTCCGCAGGCCTCTGCCACGCCCACCACCTCTTGCACCTTGGTGGATAGGAGTTCCATGGCCTTGATTTCCTCTGCCACCTTGGGGAAATGATGTTGCCATCTTGGGACCATTGACCCCCTAAGTCATTGCACTCAAAACACATAGGGCCTTCTCCGAAAGAAGTAGCATACGAGCGGGGGACAAAAGAGTTGCTTTGTCGCCCTCTGTTGTAGTAGGGAAATTCTGTTGGGGTTTCTTGTAGGGTTGATCTTTAGGATTTGCCTCAGGGTAAGATATCTTTTGAGGCTTAGGTTTGTCAGTCCTCATTTCTTTCACAAGGGGCTTTGCTCGTATGAGAGCATCCTGTAATCTGCTTGGCCTCATTACTTCAAGGTAGGAATCTAAGGGTTCATTCAACCCTTGGCAAAAACGAGCCACTTGCTGGGAAGTAGTCAACCCTTGGAAAAAACGAGCCACTTGCTTGGCCTCATTACTTCAAGGTAGGAATCTAAGGGTTCATTCAACCCTTGGCAAAAACGAGCCACTTGCTTGGCCTCATTACTTCAAGGTAGGAATCTAAGGGTTCATTCAACCCTTGGCAAAAACGAGCCACTTGCTGGGAAGTAGTCATAGCTGGGGCATACTTCCGAAGAGTGATAAATTTGGAATAGTAGTCCTCAAGAGTTAAGCTGCACTGCCTAAGACTAAAAAACTCATTCATCTTTATGGATTCATGGGATGGGGGAAGATATCTTTCCTTCACGGCTTGCTTGATATCTTCCCACGTTTGAGAATGCTCGGTGATTCCCTTGTCATGGCACCACTGTTTCCACCAAAGTTTAGCGTTTCCGATGAGGCAAAACCATGCAAGCATAGACTGATTTGCTACTCCAGTACCGGGGTGGTTGCAAGATCAGGGTGCCCAGTTTTGTCCACTCAGGCACCCTGAAAACAGTAAAAAAATAGGCATTTGTTTACCTTTAGTGGCTAATCTCTCCTAGTAAATGAAGGAATTTCGTTTGAAGTTCTTTTGTTGGAACATCATATTCAAAGTTGAAAATATAGTTGCATAATTTGATTAAGCATTGGATAGTCAAAAGTCCTCATTTTCTTAGGTACAAAGTCAATATATACACCCTGTCCCAAATTCAAACTGATTCCATAAAATGCTAATATCTTTTACATATAAACTCATATGAGATTCCCACTTTGTACCTTAGATCTTCACATAATATGGAGCTTAACTTTATTTTTTGAGAAAATTTTAAGATATTTGTCTATTTTCTTTAAATATTTTAAGATCTTTAAAGTGTTATAATATACGCCACATTTTGTACCCACACTAGCTACCACTTAAAATCCTCAATCTTGTAGATCAAAAGAGTGGGTAGATACTGAGACATTAGTAGAATGTGGTGGTTAGTAAAAATTACAAATCCAATGGTTGGATTTTTAATGATCTCTTTTTCAAAGTTCTTCCAGATTGTCAGAAGGCCTGCAAATATTAATAATCTAATTAGTAAAATTACATTTTTGATGTGAATCATCTAAAACCTATAGGGACTAGTGTACTTGTAATGGTGCATCTATGGAAAAATAAATTGGATCACTCTAAGCATGGAAAGATCATTTGTTATCATTTCATCATATTTTTTTATTAATTTTAATTAATTAGACTAATTTATATTAATTTAAGTTATATAGAGTTAATTTAAGGGCAAGCATATTTTCTATTATTTGCTTGATCTCGTTTTAAGTACCTTGCCCCCCAAAATTTGCTCTCCAAGCATTGTCCCAGTCTAGCATAAACTGGATAAAATTGGACACCCTGATCTTGCAACAACCCACCGGCGGTAGAGAAATAATCATCCATCGCTTCAATCCAGACTTCAGCATCCTTCTCAATCTTTGAACCTTCTCCTTTAAAGGAGGGAGGCTGCATTTGCTTGAGTAGAAGCTTCTTCTCCTGGATATCAGTGTAAAGCGCATTGGGAAGTGGAGGATGATCGTCCTGGCCATCATTGTAAAAACAATTTTAAGATTACAAGATTCATACTTGCACAACGCTTATTTTGGAGAGTAAAACATTGAAATCATTTTATTTCCAAATATTTACAAGGATGAGTTTTATTACAAAGATCTGAGACTAATATAATTAGTCTTATTTGCCAACAAGGGAAATTCCTAAGCTTGACTATGACATAAGGGTAGAGCGGTCCACATAGGTGAAATATGGGGGGGGTTCCGCTGTAGTTTCTAAGACTCTAAAAACTGATGGTAAGGGTGGTAGACTCTGGATTGGGGTGGGTCCCAATGCAGCTACTCAGTAGAACAAGTTGATGCCATGCACCCCAAGTGTAGATAGGTCCACAAAATGTCATAAAACTAACTTCTAAGTTTCAAGGCACATGTAAATCCTGAGCAATGAAAAGGCCTCATCCTCCACTAGGGATTGTAGACAGTGCAATGACATAGCGAGCACCCCAAAATGAGAAAAACTCTCCATCATTTGGAAGAGATTCTTGCAACTAGCCTCCATAACATTTGTGATCATAAGTATGCACAAGATGATGGTAGCGAAGAGTAGGTAAGGCAAGATCGCCAGCTGTCTCTAAGCTTGGACCATGCGATAACTGATGTGAATGTGCCTACATCTATAGCTGTAAAATAGTCTAGCTATGTCATGTGTGATGATGTGCAGATGGATCGATTCCATAGGTGTCATCATCATCCTCAATAAGTGGAACCTGTGATAACTACATGGATGTACTTGCCTATTAACATACTATCTTTTGAATGACATAAATCTTAAATTCGTAGAAACAATTGTATCACATACCCTAGGTTGCACTTGGCCTTGTAAAGTAGGTGCATCTTGACACTTGCCAACCCTAAGCTCATGAGAATGGCAAACATGTCGCTCTTGTCGATATGCAAGCCTCCACAATCAACACACCAGTATGGAATCCTCTCCTTATATCATCGGATCTAGTGGGCGCAAAATGAGACTCAGAAGTAGAGGGCACACCTTGTCCTGCCGCCATAGGAGCTCGTAGAGCGGAATGGAGGTGTGGTGGTGTACCGGATGATGAATCCGAACCTAAAATACCAAAAAAATTAGAATATATGAAACATTAAACTGTGATATAGTAAAATATTATGAACATAGCAATGGACATTCTTAACCTCTTTGGATCCATTTTGTATGGATAATTGAAAAGTCATAAATAAATAACAAGTTAACAACCTCCACGTGTTAAAAAGTGTGATATCTTTTGAAAATTCAAATTCAAATGCTATGTATTAATGGCCTGGCAAGACGACTCACCCCCTTTATTTCAAGTGTTATAATTTTTATACCATGCCTAAGCTTACAATATGACATCTTCTTGTTTTATACTAAGGTTTATAAGATTTTATTATCTTTAATTTTCTTGCTTTTAATAGATAGTATAGATATATGGATGATTTAAAAAATACTAATTCTAAAATGTATTATATTTGCAATGTAGTTGATTTGCATTTGTTCCAAATAATAACTGACCTGCATCTATGTGTGAGGAGTCATGGAGACACTTTTGGAGAGAGATGCATCTAAAGTTGCGGTGGAACAGAAAGTAAAGTGTAATAGTTTTTATATTCAAGTTTATAATTAAGTAACGATCTATTTTCTTATATGTAGGAGGCTGCACAAGCAAGGGTGCAGAGTGGCCATACCTCCCATCTTGGGAGGATGGGGAGGAGGGGATTTGTTTTCCATTTTATATGTACCTAAATCTTTATGTTTAATTTATTTTGTATGCACATGTGTATATGTATACACAATTGAAATCAGCTATTTTTTTTAAAAATAAACAGATAAAATATTATGACCGTACCCCAAGTGTAGAGGAGATACAGACCGCCACGTATCGTGGCTATAGGATATTGAAATCAGAGATTACTTATCCACCGAATGCATTTGTAAGTATATTCAATAAGTAAGATAATATTATTTTTTAATTAACTTTTGAATTAACGCTACTTAAGTTTTCATCATGTGATCTATAGGAGCGATGGGGCGAGCAGGATATGGCAGAGGTGGACCATTAGACATAGGAGGGGCTTCAAAGAGAGCTTCTCCCGTGAGAGGGGCAAAGCATCAGGGGATGAGGAGTACCCCCTCCCTGATGATATAGAGAACACTCATGGTCGGGGCCGGGGCCATGGTCGGGGTCGAGGCCATAGTAGCCGAGGTCCCCGTTGACACTCGGAGGCGAGGCCAGATATATAGCTAACCATGTTTTGTATATTCTCCACTCATCGCATAATTTGTATATTTTGTATATTCCCTCGAGAGACAGCAAATATTTCCTTTAGGATTTTGTAGTCTTTATACCCCTCATTTTGTATATTAACATATATAGATATACACATACATTTCATTTCATCTATTGTCTCATCTCTTGTTAAAATTCAAACTTTATAAGTCAATTTATGTTTTTGAATTTAAATTTTGATGGTGATCATCATGACTTACCTGATGAATAATTTCCCATTTGTAAATAATGATCTTAATGCTATTCCACGTTGACGGTGAGATGTATTTGTACGTGTCCCAGTTCGAATCATCACAAGTATCAATGTAAAGCGACGATATATGAGGAAAGAGATAATGTGTGAGATATTGATAGAGAGAAATTGTGTGTGTGTATAAGGGGAGAGAGAGAGAGAGAGAGAGAGAGAGAGAGAGAGAGAGAGAGAGAGAGAGAGAGAACATATGAGGGAGAATTAATAGAGTGTATGTACGAGGCAGAGAGAGAAAGAGTGTTTATGAGGGAGGTAGAGAGAGAGTGTGTGTGAGAGAGAGAGAGAGAGTGTGTGTGTGTGTATGTATGATGGGGAGAGTGTGTGTGTGTGTGTGTGTGAGTGTATGTATGAGAGAGAGAGAGAGAGAATATTTTGGCCTAATTAGGTCTCTAATATATAATATAATCTCATGTGTTTTAAGTTGCGTGCGGCAGGACAATAAATTCCCGTTGAGCGCTGCATAAGCGATGACGAGCGTCGTTTATGCAACACTTAAAATGCCACCTATGCGATGTTTTTTGCATTGGTAAACATGTCATTTAGGCGACATCCCACAGTGACATGGTTAGCGATGCAAAAAGCATTGCATAAGTGACATTTTCTTGCATCACTACCAACCCGATATGTTGTAGTGTTGTGAGGTAGCTTGGTTTCAGAAGCTACTTGGTGATATTAGTGAGCCTGTTGTGGATAGGGCAGTTGTCATTTATTGTGATAACATGACTAGTATACAATTGGCCAGTAACCCAGTATACTATGATAAAACAAAGCACATTAAGGTGAATTATCACTTTGTGAGGGAAGAAGGTTCTAGCAAGTGATGTAGATCTGGTATATGTTAGCACAGAGGATCAGGTAGCTAACATCTTCACAAAGGCATTGGGCACAGGGAAGCTCCACATGTTTAGGAGCTTACTTGGAGTTCAGTGTGTAGAGTTGAGCTCAAGGGGGAGTGTTGAGATATCGGGCTCAACTAGTGTTGCGAGAAAACATTGATGACCCACCTGGGTGATAGGTTTCACACTTTTACCACCAGTGGCATGGCTGGTGAGTTTATGGTTGATATGCCACTAGTGCTATGTGATAGCCACTGTGGAGTACTAGAGGTATGGCATAGTTATAGCACTAGCACATAAAGTCGAGTTCACACTATGGACTGACCATTGTATGTTATTGTACGAGAGTACTTTCCCTTTATGTATGTACTCTTATCTTTTAGTTATATGGTTGTAGAGAAAAGAAGATAGAAGAAAATTCAACCATCCATCTCTCTCTTGTGTCTTGCACTCTCTTGTTTGTGTTTGTTTACTTGGAAAAGGAACTCAAGCTCTACCTCTCCCCCGCATTCTCTTTACAGAGAGGCTCCCTTCAGCCTTTCAAGATCTAGGTATCTTCCCAACTAGCTCTAGGTATCTTCATAATATGGGTTCAAGTGATGTGAAGGGATACCAATGGTAGAAGAGACATATGTAGAGAAGCTCTTTAATGTTTTTCTAGTAGTAGGTGCACAGGATATGTTTGTCTCTTATAGAGGGAAAGCTTCAATGTGTCTTTTGACTTATTTGCACTGATTAATCATTTTAAGGAGTACTAGGAGAGGAAGAGATGAAACCTTGCTCAGATGCTTTGGATGGTGAAGGTATAAGGTTTGATCATCTGACTAGTTTGGCAAAGACTCCATTAGAAAAGGCTAGGTTACAAAAGAAGTATGATGCCCTTCCTAATCATGTCAAAATGACTATTGTGACCAGTGTAGGTTATATAATAGAAAATTTAGGCTCCTTCAGTATAATGTAGCCTTGCTTTTCTATCTATACATGCATAAGCAGGCATCGAGGATGCTGAAAAGAGTAATCTTGACACTTTTAGTGTGTAGTCTCAATAGTGTTTTTAGAAAATATTGAAAATCAAGAGGAACTAAATGATGTAGAAAGGGTTCTAGATAAGGAAGAGAAATAAATATTCAACAAAGATTTTTATGTTGTTGATTTCAAGGAAAGCTCAATTGTCTCAGAGGAGAAGGATGTTACTACACAGGTGTCAGAGGAGAAGGATGTTACTATACAGGTGTCCGAGAGAAGGAGATCACTCTCCCATGCCTACCATCTTTCCCACTCAAGGATGATAAACATTTTATACTCCTTATAGATATCTAGCAGCTCATGAATTTAAGAGAAGACTATTTCCTTGCATTGATAGCAGATGCTTGTGAAGTTGATGTAGACTTTATAGATCCAAATGAGATTGATGACTTTTCAGTGCTTGATTAAGAAACAGGGAGCAATTTTATTGATGCACCAAGGGCTATAGAAATGTGCCTAAAGAAGGTTGAATAATTTAAAAAATAACTCTCTCTAAAAAGAAGAGTTTGAATCTATTCAAGAAAGCATGGGAATTTCTAATACGGGAGGAGATCCACCAAAGACACCACGCTTAGAAAAGGACAGATCCCTCCAAAAGGTTCAATTGAATTGTGGGAGCATAGATGAAAAAAAAGGTTTTTATAAGAATAAATTACAAATTTATTTGTTACTGTTGTAAGTTTTTATTTTTGTTGACTAATTATCTTTTCTCTTTTTGTAGCTTAAGATAGGAGATGAAGATGAATTCCTTGGCCGAGGTGGAGGTGAATGTATTTTTAGTGAAAGAGATTCAGCCCTTGGACATTATATTTCAAACATACATCCAGATGTGTTGATCATTTACCATTCAAAGTATTCAAATGATCCACACATTCCATTAATGGCCTTAAAAGCTGAGTCTTTGAGCTTTATCCTCATATGGAGAGCTTTATGATGAATACTTCTCCATGTGCAGTACAAGCACCAAGTTGATATGGTGTCTTTTCTTTGAGTGAGGGTCAGTCTCAGAGGAAGAGGAAAAAAAGTAGTATCGGACACAAAATGATGAATATTCAAAGAGAAAGCAAGAGATGGCGAGAAGGGAGAAAAAGACAGTAAAAAGAAAAGAGAGGAAAAAACTCACATCATGCCCCATGGAAGAGAGAAGTATGTCATGGATTAAAATTTTAGAAAACATTCAAGAGTGTACTAAAGTAGGTAAGATGGCTATATATATGAGAATTAAAGACACTATAGATACGTGATGGATGGCATATTAAAGACATTATCCTCTAAATATAGGCAAAGAAGATGCATCTAATATAGCTATTTGTCTCTACTATTTTAGTTAAATCACTTTTATATTAGGAAAGTTAAACAAATCCTTACATGGTCCTTTTTTTCATTTTTGGCCCTAATTTCATAATACCATGCTAGTTATTTAAAAACTTATTAAAATTTTACAATTCTTATAATACAACTTCAAGGAATGAATAGAGAAAACTTTGAATGCTTCTCAAGGGAAATGAAAATTCCAATGTAACTAGTTGATCCAGAGGAAAGGAGAAGAGAAAAATGCTATGCAAAAAACATAAGAACTTGGAATAAAATGAGGGAATATATGCATAAAGTTCTCTGTAGTAACATAGTCTCACCAGAAATAAAAGTATCTATCTTAAACAACATGATAGAATAATATATGGTCTTGATGAGGTGTTATTTAGAATTATTTTATGATAGGAATTTCTCCATAATCTAAAAATATTGCTCAAAATTTTACAAAACTCTTGCTCAAAGCTTTTACTTGAAGAGTTTTTTGGTACAACCTTTTTTTGGGAGTCCTCTATGGAGATTTTCCAAAGAGATTAGCCCCTGTCATTTTTGAAGATGAAGAAGCAGAGATCATTCATCATTTTCTTCTCTTTGGTGTTCTATCTACATCTATTGAATGTTCTCCTTGGTCCAATGCTATGGAGGTAGCTAAGATTTTTTAAATTATGAGATAATGCTCAAGTTAGCCACATGTAGTCATTTGAATAAAGTTCTTGAGAAAAGTAAATAAAGAAAAAAAATAGTAAGGGCATCATTCTATAAATAGAATACTAATAAGAAAGATATAGCCATTGTCAATTGATCACCTTCACATCATTCGTTTCATTGAAAAATATTATTCTAACCATATGCTTCGCAAATTTATACATTGTAAATAGAAAAAGAAAAAACATTAAATTCATATAGACTGACATCAAGATGTCATTGGTGCAATAGAAGAGGGTGCACTTGCTTTGGGTTTTCCATTATCGCATGGTGAGGTACCTTGAAACAAATACTTATAGTTTTGCATCTCCATGAAGACCAAGAATTGAGTTCATGAAATATACTGCTTTTTGTTCAATATCAATTACGATTAAGCTTTAGTGGCTCTTAAAATAAAAGATATTGAATAAGGGACATGTTCATTAGTAGATACTTTCTCATAGATATTACAGAGAGGGACCACCTTTCATGATAAGGAAACAAAAAAACTTTGATAGTATCATAGGGAACACCATTAAACCAATGTCCCAATTCATCTTTTGTTCTATTTGAATCTTTGATGTAAGCTCAGGACGTAGGATCCACTATGCAAACTTGTTTTTGGATGTCATCCAGCTTCTCTGCCATCAAGAGACTTCAACAAAAAAAAAAAAAGTTTCATATAACAAATTTTTTTAAAATACTATTCTAGACTAGCATGAAGGGCCTAGTGTGTATACCTTAAAGAGAGAAGAATGATCGTATCATTGATCTCCCTTCTTTGT
Organism: Cibotium barometz; assembly: GCF_041138505.1. Lineage (NCBI taxonomy): Eukaryota > Viridiplantae > Streptophyta > Polypodiopsida > Cyatheales > Cibotiaceae > Cibotium > Cibotium barometz. The sequence goes on from NC_141074.1 coordinate 11,104,032, forward strand.
CTCTTATAATTTCCACGTCTTCAGCTATTGTAGTCATAAATAAGGGGCACATTGAACCCTCGAGAGTAATTGTTCATTGTTTGCATCCAATGTGATAATTTTCTGTTGTATTTCTTGATAAGAAATCTATTCTACAAGTTTCTAACACTCTTCCAATTTAAAATCAGTTGCCTTCCTTATATTTATATCATGAGTTACTTATTTAATCTTTATCCTACCACCATCACGTAGTGTTCACCAAAATGAACATTCACCTTACATGAGGGGAGAAGGAGAGAAGAGAAGATGCAAGGGTAGATTCAAGGGCATGCACTTAGCCAACCCTATGAGGGTTAACCCCTCAATGTGAATCAAGTAGGGACTCACTCCACCACCACTTGTGTCACTCAAGTCGAGCCTCCATGTGGAGAGCTAAGAGAGAAGGAGCTATGAAAAGCTCAACTTCTACCTCAATAGCTTCATGTGTGCAAGGAGGGTGAGAGAAAGAGAGAAGAAGAAGAAGAAGAAGGGAATGGAGAGGAGATGGAGATGGGGATGGAGATGGAGAGCATAACCTAAAAGCACACACACGCAATCAAGCAAGCAAGCATAAGCAATCAATCAATCAAGCAAGCATGCATAAGCAAACAAGCTCATAAGCATCACCACACAAGCTCATAACCATCACCACATAAGAGACAAAGAGAGAAGAAGAAAACTCAAATGTGATCATGGTATTGTATCCTTTCATATTTCTTTCAAGTCACTTATATACACAAGAGCTCACTTTTTATAATGGTCGGCTGTCCATTTGACTATTGGGGCCCAAAAGTAGTTAACTATCTCTATGTACACTTAGGCTCTCTAGATCATGGTCGACATTACACATGTCATAAGCTTGGTTATCCCATATCTTTTACATGATGCACTTAGCATGGTTTTACATAAAAACATGTTACATGAAGTGCAATCGCACTTTTGATCAAAAAATAGTAGGAGTAATGTTAACCGCACTTTTGATCAAAAATGGTAGGAGGTATGTTAACCATTGTGGTTAACATACCTCCCTCCCTTATCCGGATTTTGTCCTCAGAATTGGCAATGAAATTTAGTGGTGGTAGTAGAGGGAGTAGGTGCTTAAAAAATTGTACCATGATTTGGGATATTGGGGGAAGCGATGGAAAGCTTTGTAGCATATCCATAAGACTATCTCCTGTTGAAATATACAAGTGAATAGGGTGTGTGCGGGAACAAGCCCTTAGTAAGAGGCTGTAAAAGAGAATCTGTAACTGTGAGAGGACCTGTGAAAAGGTGAGAAGTATCTACTAGGAGAGAATAAAGGGTAGCATGAGGAGATTTAGGAGGTGTGGAGATATTCTGGGAGAGGTGGAGAGAATCAAGCAAAAGAGGTGGAGTAAATCAAGGAGAAATCAGTGGGATTGGATGCTTGGATGTAAACTCTATAAATTGAGGCATTGGCCTAATGAGAATTTGCTAGTTTTTTATTATCCATGCCTACATTAAGCTATCAGTTAATTTCTCACTAATCACGTCTTAATTATCATCTAATCTCTTTGTTATGATGTTGATTCTAGCATTTGATCCACCATAGCTCATCACAATACTGTAATTTTAACATGGTATGAGAGCCTAGCCTAGAATCCATCAATTTGTGAGCCCATCATCTTGCTAATCACTTGGCTAATTAGGAATAGTAGTTAATTAATATTTTTGCCTCTTTTTTCAACTAACCTCTGCACCCCCAGCCAGTGGAGGGGCTTGATCTCCCTCCAAGAGCAAAATTAGGGCAAGCCCTTCTAGGCATACATAGCTAACATCTTTTGCTCTAGCTCATCCAAACAGAATTGCAAACTGCCAAGCGTAGCTACCAATTTTTGCTAAATCGCTGGCACCTTTTTTCTAAAGAAGATTGGATATCTCTACTGCTCCAGATCAAATTGCTCTAATTCCTCTTGGCCCTAGGGGTTTTCAATGGTGCTCTACAAGCTGGTGAAGACAAAATTTGATTTGATCAAGTCTACAGTGAGATTCAAGCTCTTCATCAAATCTGCAGGTGACTTTGGTAAAACAGATTAAGCATTCAATGTTTGGTCAAATCTTGTGTTTCTTGGCGTAATCCTCTACTAGACTAATTGCTATTGATGGCATTTGAAAGCATTTGAGCTCATTTGAGCTCATTTGAACTCTAAGGCCTCAGATCGTGACTCCCCGCATACTCTATCTTTTGCACACAAAATAGGGGATTAATTTGCTAATTAATGATTAATCAATGCTAATCACTATTTTTGGTGCATTTGAGGGTCCAAATTAACCATTAGGTATCTGATACAGATCCCTATAACTTCATATTGCAATTCGGAGATGGTTTGATACTCCAACCATTCCATACAAATTGGTTACCCTTGAATTAATGTAATTTCTGGTGATTTTATGCTGATAAATCTGTTGTAATCATCTCCTAAACACCAAATTGAGTTGTAAAAGGGTAGACACTACCCTTGAATATTGAAATTGTATCAAGAGGTAAGACCGCCTTCACATTATCATGAGTACGGTACAAGAAATAGCCAAATTTAATGGGGAGTAGTTTTACACATGGCAAACAAAAACCATGTATTTGCTCATGATGAAGAGGAAACATTTGTGGTGGCTAGTTGAGAGAAGATATGAATGCCTAGAGGTGAGAAGGAAAAATGAGTGGAAGAACAGGAATGAAAAAGCATTGGGACTTATCGCACTCAGTTTAAATGATAAAATCATTCATCACATCACAGGGGTATATAAAATGGGCAAAAGATGCATGGGATGAACTCAATAAATTATTTGTGTAAGATTCATCCCCCAGCCTCTCAGGATGTCCACTATCTTCCCCAATAGTCAAATCCCTCTTCAGAAATATAAAAGATCTTGTTTCTACCACTTTTGGCCTAGAAAGAGAAAATCTTCTAGAGAGTGGTAATTCAGTTTTTAAATATTTTTGGATAGAAAAATATCTCATCTTATTAAAATAAGTTCCCCTGAAATAGAAGTTCAAAAAGATTTTCAGAAGGTGCGTTAGAAATTAAGTATAATCTGTTCTCAAGAGGCATTATCCTAGGGGTGAAGATTTTTTTGAAATTTTAAATTAAGGTTCCTATGGACCAATAAGATTCATCCAAATGTGTGGAGGAGATAAATGGAAGAAATAAAGAAAATCCCCCCAAAAATGAGTAAATACTCACATGAGATGAAGAGTTGACTAAGGACAAGGTTAATAGTTATAAAAGAGAGATATTTGTAAGTAATGATGCATTTTTGACACCTCTGCATGGGGGAATTTTCCTCATGAAGGAGGCACCTATTTCACATGCTTGAATGAGTTTTAAACTCCCAAATAATGAGATATTTTCATCTCTCCTCTCTCCTGTTTCAACTAGATCCAAAAAGTGAGCAAAACTGACTAAAAATGGTCAAAAATTGACCAAACTGATTTGGAAAATTCTAGAATCAGTTTTCTTGGTTAGAGGCTCACTTTTTCCTAAGATCGACAAAAGAATTATGTTGATACCAAGATGTCTGAAAGGATCTTCAAGGAAGGAGACAAGTTCTTCTACGAGTGCGACCCAAACGAAGTTCTCTATCACTTGGGAAATATAAGAAGCTCAGCCCTAGGTATTGTGGTCCTTATACAGTTATCAAGTGTTAGGTAAAAGTGCCTATAAACTCCAACTCCTAGCCCATATCAAAGTCCACAATGTATTTCATGTAAGTTTGTTAAAACCTTATGTACCCAGTCTCAATCATATTCTTGATGATGAACAAGTTGTAATCCCTACTCAAGGAGTCCTTGAATTACAGCCCAGTAGCATCATAGATTCTAGGGAAAGGCAACTCCGAACTCTTGTAGAACATCTAGTACAGTGGAAAGATTACCCTGAAGAGGATGCAACTTGGGAAGATGAAGCTACACTCTTAAAGGATTATCCCCAATTCATGAGACGAGATGATGACATCTCGATTTCTTTAAGGGGGGAAGGATGTAACATACCCATCTTCACTAATAAAGAAATGTCCACGTAATAGATAAATTTATGAGTTTTTATGGTATAAAAATCAATGATTTTATTAAATGAGTCATTTCTACTTAGAATCTTCAAATTAATTTGAGCCCAAATTTGGAATCTACGTGCAATTTTACCCTAATAAAGGATTTTATAGCATCCAAAACGGACACCAGATCAAGCTTATACGCAAATTCAGTCATTTTTAGTTAAAAAGCGACGACCTTTAAAGATTGCACTTGGATCATAGAGACCAACGCTTTTTTCCTCATTGAGAGGCACAACCGTTGATTCTTTTCCATAGAACAATTTTTGTCCAAGATTTACTTCATCTATCGTACCATAACAGAATTGAGTCTCAAATTAGGGATCCACTAGTCCCAAATCCCGTGGGTTAGCCAACCGCCCAACCACTGTAGTGACGGGATCCAATTAGGAATTTGGTTAGGTTTTGTCTCAAGTACCAGGGAAAAGAGTTCCGAGGCCCCTTACCCGGATATTAATGCAAACTTAAAACTAGTCACACCACTTACACACCCAACATGAAATTGCCTTTTTCTCAGCATCATCTATCTTTAAAAACAATCATTTTAATGAAACCATTGTGTCACTGATCATAATCCTCAAAATCTCCGGTTGAATTTTTATTTCAAACATTCTTTCATCGGTGTACCTAAGGCATCATTGGCAACCCAGAACGCTCACCACCTGTCTAGTCAGGGGCCTTTTTGATGGTTCCTAGCTCATAGTACTTGACAATATATTCACATATTGAAATGGAATCTCCATTGAAGATCAGCAAGATCAACCAACGGATCCATATAAAAGAGCCATGGACTCATTCATTGAGGCCCAGCAAGGTCAATCAACCAGATCCATGCCCGAATTCAGAAAACAACTCTTACTCCTTGTTCCAATATCTTCCTCGGGGCACGTGTGGGTATCGTCCCGGCGGTGACCCAGAGCCCGAGCACCGTATGGTCAGCACCCTCTAGGATCCTTCATAGTTAGGTGACCTAGCGCTTCACTCATAGGCCGCTTCCTTGGTCCCTCATCCACCGTACCAGAAGCTCACCATTTTAATCGAACCGAGGCTGGTCAACACCTCGGCCGACCTTGCTACACGAGATGTCCTCCATTGACTCTCGGTCAGCTATTGCAACTTTATCACATTAGGTCTCCACGACCTTAATCACAAGACGGTCAATATGCTTCCCCATCATTCTTGACACATATATCCCCCACTGCATATCCTCAGGTACCTCAATGTCATGCAATCTGTGCATAAGCGTGGCTGCACGTGGTACGGTATCCAAGGCTTTGTGAAAGTCCACAAATACTGGAGTAGTATATCCTTCTCTTCTGTGCCCTGCCCTCTTAAATAAGTGCCCGAAGTGTTAGTATGCGATCCAAGGTAGTAAATCCTCTCCTAAAGCTAGCCTATCCATGTGCTCGATGACCATGCCTCTTTGCCCATCGGCTCAACTGTGACTCCAATATAGAGCCATATAATTTGGCCAAGTAATGACCAATCATGATCGTCCTGTAGTTGCCTAGTACCATGGGGTCCCCACTCTTAAAGAGTGGTACAATGATATGCTCTGTCCAGCTTGTCGAGAAACCCTCACAAATGGCACGATTAAACACATGTACGATGAGCGGAGCCAAACAGTCATTTAAAAACATGTCATAAATACAAAACTCTCCTCTTTCCACATTGTTCCATTATCAATCCACATTATTTAATTCCACAACCATTTCATAAGTATTGCTATTCTCATCTAATCACATCATTTTCATCTCATCACATCTTTCCTGAATTTATCCTCATCAGATCTCGCATCTACCCATATCCACATCTCATCACATCACATTCATTCACATCTCATCCATTCAGACCACATCACATTCACGCACATCCCATCCATTCAGACCACATCACATTCACTCACATTCATTCACATCTCATCCATTCAGACCACATCACATTCATTCACATCTCATCCATTCAGACCACATCACATTCACTCACATCCCATCCATTCAGACCACATCACATCCATTCAGACCACATCACATTCACTCACATCACATCTATTCATTTTACCTCACATCTCATACATTTACATCTATCTTGATTCATATCCCATCACTCACATCATATTCATTCATATCCATCACATTCACATTCATTCATATCTATCACATTCATTATGTCACATCACTTCTATCCACATGATATCTCATTCATACACATCTCATCTCATTCATCCACATCCATCCAATTGTTCACATGTATGACTTCTCACATCTATCTATACATTCTTCACATCCACATATATTCATGACACATCACATCTTATTCTTCCATTCACATCTATCTGATTCACATCACCTCTCATCACATCTATTCACCTCACATCTCATCACCTCTATTCACATCACATCCATCCATCCATTCACATCTATCTGATTCACATCACTTTTATTCACCTCACATCTCATCACCTCTATTCACATCACATCCATCCATTCACATCTATCTGATTCACATCACTTCTCATCACAAGTCAATATTAGGTAATTTGGAAAAAATCTCTCATTTTGGGAATCAATTACTCCATATAGTTTTGGACATATCTTAAACATACTAACTCCAAATTTGTCGGAGATCATAGATTTAGATTCTACTCTTCAAGATCTTTGCGATGATATGTCACATGAGGGGTTTTTGACAAACTTTTGGACAAGTTCACCATGCTCCCATTTTTCAAATGGGAATGGGATTTTTCCCAAATTATCTAGTATGGTGTTTCACCTCTATTCATAGAGGTGAAACACCATATTAGAATATGGTGTTTCACCTCTATTCATAGAATTTAAACATAGAATTTAAGAGAATTCTAAAATTTTAAAGATTCTTTATGCATCTTAATTCAAACTTAAAGAAAATAACACTTTTGAAATAAAAATAAATAAATCTTTTATGCATCTTTCTAGGTATAAAATCAAATTTAATGAGAATAACACTTTTGAATTGAAAATAAATCTTTTATGCATAAATCAATTTTAATGAGAATAACACTCTTGAAATAAAAATTAAATCTTTTATGCATATATCCATGCATAGAAATTAAATATAATGAAAATAACACTTTTATAATAAAAATTTCTATTATGCATCTTTCCATGCATAGAAATTAAATATAATGAAAATAACAATTTTATAATAAAAAATTAGATTATGCATCTTTCCATGCATAGAATTTAAATCCAATGAGAATAACACTTTTGAATTAAAAATAAATATTTTATTTATCTTTCCATGCATAGAAATTAAATCTAATGAGAATAACACTTTTGAATTAAAAATAAATCTTTTATGCATCTTTAACCTGTGATCTAGAAGTCTTGGGATACGGAATTAAGATATACTCATTGTATTCAAAAGAAAATCAAAACTCAAAACTTGCATAGAAACCCTGTTTTCTTAAAGGACCGTCTTACGTCAGAATGATGGAGGGAGCATTTGGTATATGTGTGTTCTAAGGGAAGTTCGGTTGCAACAGCTGGCGGGGAGTGTTCAAAGGACGGCTCACGTGGCAAAAACCTGCCCAGGTCTTGACCAGCCTGGGTATGGTGTAAAATGGTGTGCTTCCGGTACAATGGGCGAGGGCCGACGAAGCAGTCCATAAGAAAAGTGCCAGGACACCTAAGGAGGATCCTGGAGGGTTCTGACCAGGAGATGCACGGGCTCGCGGTGCCAAGGACACCCATGCGTATGTCGTGGAAGATATATATGTATGATGACGAGAAACTTATTGTAATCTGTTACTAGATCTCGTTGTTGACCTGCTGGTCTCAATGAAGAGTCCATAGTGATACTGTTTTGTTAGAAACAAAGATTGAATGGAAATTTTGAGTTGTGACATCTGTACTCATTGTTTGTTAATGGATTGTTTTATAAATTAAAGTTTAAAGAGGAGTGTGTGAGTATCTGTATTCTAAAGCAAAAGTTAAGAAAGGCTTTCAATTATGGGTTAGTGAGTATTTGTCTGGTTCTACTATTCCAGTGGTGGTTGGGCGGTGGCTAAGCATAGAAATTAAATCTAATGAGAATTACACTTTTGAATTCAAAATAAATCTTTTGTGCATCTTTCCATGCATAGAAAATAAATCTAATGAGAATAACACTTTTGAATTAAAAAGAAATCTTTTGTACATCTTTCCATGCATAGAAATTAAATATAATGAAAATAACACTTTTATAATAAATATTTCTATTATGCATCTTTCCATGCATAGAAATTAAATCCAATGAGAATAAAACTTTTATATAAAAGAAAATCCTTTTATGTATCTATTTATGCATAAAATAGGAATAACACTTTTAAAATAAAAAGAATTTCTTTTAGAATGCACAAACGGTGGGGATTTGTCTTTTAGAATAACATAAAGATAAAACTTATTTCCATCAAATTTAAGAAAATTTTTCCATAACCTCCTTTGTATGGCTGACCATTTCTCAATTTTTACATTCTAAATTTACTTTAAAACTTATCCCAAGATGAAATAAAGCACTCCAATCTAATCAATTTTCACTTCTAAAGAGTAATCAATAGGAGAAGTTTAACTCAATTTATTTGTTACTCATTTTAGGATAAAGAAAGACTGAATTCTTGAAGAGAAAGGGTGGCCTTTTCATCAAGGCATAACATCCATATTCACATTAAAAAAGCAATAATCAGAAAGCCATATATTAGAATTGAAAAAAAGTAGAATTTTTAACTTACATGGAGTTTTGTGAGCTTTCCTTTGGCTTGAGGGATTGAGGGTTCTACTCTTGTTTGGATCAAGAGTGGCCACCAGTTCTTTGTAGAGGATTTAGTCAAAAACAATTAAACTATCAAGTGAATTCAATGTTTTTTACTGTGGGGAAGGAGGAGTAGAGTAATAGTGCATAAACACTATTAAGCTTTTACAAAGGGGGAGGCTTCTATTTATAGGAAAAAGTGAGCCTTAAACCAAGCAAACTGATTCTAGAATTTTCCAGATCAGTTTGGTCAATTTTTTACCATTTTTGGGTTAGTTCAGTTACTTTTTGGAACTAGACTTGAATTAGGAGAGAGGAGAGATGAAATATCTCATTTTATTGATTTAAAATAGAAACAAATGATGAGAAAAAAGGTGCCTCCTTCATGAGGGGGAATCCCCACTCTGAGGTGTCAAAATACAGTTTTTAAACTATTTTCCTTGGTCCTTAGTCCACTCTTCATCTTATGTGAGTATTTACTCATTTTTGGGGGGTTTTTCTTTATTTCTTCAATTTATCTCCTCCTATATTTGGATTAATCTTATTGGTCCCTCAGAACCTTAATCTAAAATTTTCAGAAATTCTAGACCCTTAGGCTAAGGCCTTTTGAGTAGATTATAATTTTTTTCTAACGCACCTTAGGAAATTCTTTCTAAACTTCTGTTTCGAGGGGAATTTAGTTTAATAAGAAAGGATATTTTTCCATCCAAAGATATCTAAAAATTGAGTTCTCTCTCTCTAGAACATTTTCTCTCGCTAGGCCAAAATAGGTAGAAACAAGATCTTTTATTATTCTGAAAAGGGGATTGATTATAGAGGAAGAAACTGGACATCTTGGGGGGATGGGGAGGAATCTTACATTCTCTTCCACTTGAAAAACGCGAGATGTCCTCATCTCGCAGGTGGAGTATGATCTCTTTCATCTTCTTCTTCTTCTTCAATTACTTCCAGCGTTACTGCCTTGGAAGTGGACGACCGATTTGGAAATATCTCTTTTTGCCTTCCCCTATTCTAAGGCGGAGGCCTTCCATTACTTTGGATTGAGAGTGCGGGTTGGTTAGAGGGTCTACCTCTAGGATTTCCTTGATTTTGGTGGAAAGAAACCTGATTACCCTGGAAGGAAGGAGCTGGAGTCTGGAATCTTGTCCCTAATTTCCCTGCCCTGAAAACCTTGATCCAAAAGGAGTTGGGCAATCCATACTGTGATGTCCAAATCGTTGAGACAGTTATAGCATTTCACTCCCTTGTTCAAGGGTGGAACTTCTAAAGTTGGATTCCAGGGGATTGAGTTTCAGGAAAAGGATATTTCTTCCATTCTGGAACTTCCCATATCGTGGGCTTGACCCTGATATCTTTTAGGCGGCAAAAGGTTGGAGTCACCTTCTAGAATTAAAAACCTTTTGAAAGGTGATGGTGCTCGCTTCGGCGGGACTTTGAGATCAAAGGCCTTGGTGAAATCCTTCACCATCCGCTTTAGCCATGGAAACTGGTTTGGCATTCTTCACCAGGATATTTAAAGGTTCGTTTAGTTCCCCGAATGAACCTGGCCTTCAGCTATTCTTCATCCAACGGTGGCGAGAATTTGAGGAGGAGAGAAAACGCTTGGTGATATAATTTAATAGTTCAGTTCCCCTCGGTTAACTCTAAGAATTCGTTCATCTTTGTTTCTAAAAAGCCAAGAGAGGACAGAACCTTGTCCTTAGGTAAATTTTGAGATCATTCCATGTCTGAGTATTTCGCTCCAAACGATTTGTCTCATAGTGGTTTCTCCATGCCACTCTAACTGTTTCTACTATCTTCAGTCTTACAAGAGCCATTTTTCTCTTCTCATTGTACCCGGTGACATCAAAGTACTCTTCCATTGCTTCGATCCACTTTTCCACAGCCTCCTCACCCAAGTTTTCCCCTTCACCCTTGAAAGGTCCTAGCTGCGATCTATGAAGAGACTTACAAACATCCAAGTCGAGCTCTTCCTCATCCAAGTTTTCCCCTTCACCCTTGAAAGGTCCTAGCTGCGATCTATGAAGAGTCTTACAAACATCCAAATCGAGCTCTTCCTCATCGAGTTGGGGGTTATCATTTCTGCCACATTGACCTCGATCCATACTCCTGTCAATACAAAAATTCTTGTTAAGTCCCTTTATTTATGATTCAAATCCGATTTTAGATTCAACTCATTCTGGGGTTCTTTAGATTGGTCAGTTCCTCATAGAATCATGGGATAAAGATTTCATATAGAACTCATTATCTGATAAAGATTTCATATAGAACTCATTATCAGATAATAATTCATTCAAAACATCTCATTCATATCTTTAACACAATAATGGTCCATTAGACTGAAAATTTTCATCTCAACAATCCTCCATGGGAATTTCAATTATACAGATTTTTAATTTGTGATCCCTTAACTTGATCCATTGGGTCAAGTGTTAACAGTAGCAATTTGTCAGCACAACCCACTAATCTCATAGTGATTTGCTAAAGTCATTAACGTCATTCCAGTTATGAACATCATCACAGGGACTCATCCCATTCATCCTCGTTGTGGTTTTTGCTCAGCTTATCGCTTTTCAACCAAAATTCAGGAATCATCATTTTTCAATCAGAATCCAAATCAACTCATCAGTTCTCAACCATAATTTTAAAATCATATCAACCACATTGGAATTCATCATCTCGATAGCATTTATGTTTATAATTTCAAGGTCTTAGATTTACTCGTATATATTGCCCAGTAAAGAGCTGCAGTTATACCCTTGGTAGATACGGGTAGTCACGGTCCTTGAAATTATAAGGTAAATACCATCATGTCTAGGCCTCAAGTAAGTCACGGATTCCATATAATTGCGGTGCTTCTATCTCTGAAGACCAAATTACCAATTTATGAATTTCAGTCTGTATAACAATTTGTATGAATTTTATCACACAATTTCAACCTTTTGCTGCTACTTTATCAATTTGACATTTTTGGCTTCTCCGTTGATCCACTTTAGCCAATTTGCTCTGATACTAGGTAGCTGTAAGATCCCTCTCCCCACCGTGCAATGAATTCAGGAGTGCTAGCAACGAAAGTAGCACTTCGAGGCCTCGCCCACGAATATCCGTACAAGAGACTAATCCATCGGTTCTTCCAAAACCGAACCCGGAAAAACTTCCCTTGCCCGAAAAGCACGGGCGATTCCTCAAAGATACTTTTTCTCTAACGTAGTCAAAAGCCTTAACTCACTACTGAATTGATATGACAAGACTCGTAAGTCCCATAGTCAGATCAGGGAAAAGATTGCACTTGGATCATAGAGACCGACGCTTTTTTCCTCATTGAGAGGCACAGTCGTTGATTCTTTTTCATAGAACATTTTTTGTCTGGGATTTACTTCGTCTATTATACCATAATAGAATTGAGTCTCAAATTAGGGATCCATCAGCCTAACCCCATCCAATCCCGTGGGTTAGCCAACTGCCCAACCACTGTAGTGATGGGATCCAATTAAGAACTTGGTTAGGTTTTGTCCTAGGTACCACAAAAAAGAGTTCCCAGGCCCCCTAGTTGGATATTCATACAAACTTAAAACTAGTCACACCACTTATACACCCAATATGAAATTGCCTTTTTCACAGAATCAGCTATCTTTAAAAATAATCATTTAATGAAACCATTGTGTCACTAATCATAACCCTCAAAATCTCCGGTTGAATCCTTATTTCCAAACATTCTTTCATCACATCGGTGTACCTATGGCATCATTGGAACCAGAACGTTCACCACTTGTCCACTTCTCGATGGTTCTTAGCTCGTAGTACTTGACAATATATTCACATATTGAAATGGAATCTCCGTTGAAGATCAGCAAGATCAACCAACGGATCCATATAAAAGAGCCATGGACTCATCCATTGAGGACCAGCAAGGTCAATCAACCAGATCCATGCCCGAATTCAGAAAACAACTCTTAATCCTTGTTCGAATATCTTCCTCGATGCACGTGTTGTCGTGACGTGGGCGGTGTCGCTGGAAAAGTGCGAGACTTCTGGCTGTGAGAGTAGCTTCAAATCCCAGCAAGGAAACAAAATATATAACTCTTCAAGGAGCATAAGACATCTCCATTTTTGATGATATATACATGTGCCAATTCACTTCAATACATCCCCAATTTCAACTTGATGATTGCACATAAATTATGTGTCAAGAGCATGATCAGTTCCAAGCATAGATCTCCCGACTCTTTTTCCAAATGCCTCAAACATATCACATGTAGGCATAGCACAATCTACAAAAGATTTCCATATACATATGACCGTTCACATCACATATATCATATATTGCCAACTCCACCATTTCAAGATGACCCTTGATCTCATGAAAACCTGCTTTCAGATTCCAACAACTCACAAAGCAAAAGATGACATATAGCATATGTACAGCAAATTCATGTGATTTTAGAAAACTCCATGTCTAGCAATCCAAAATCCAGGAAACTCTTTGTATTTTTCTATGCTTTCCTATTCCAAGACTCTCCAATATCATAAAACCTTTTTCTCCAAATCCTTCTTGTTCCGCTCATTCCGAGTAAGAACAGAAATCATGGCATTCCAAGACATGATATCTTGAAAAGGCATTCTTTCAAAACCAATCCTTGCATCATACATGCTCTCACATTTCCCATACATGTTGAGAGGGGTGTTCCCTACTACAAGGTCTACCATAAGCATAAAAACTCCATGATTCACACCATACTTATGTACAGAGGCTTCGAGACCTGGCTCAGCCTCAGCTCGTCTTATTGAACCTCATTTACAATATGAACATATGTACTTAGGCATCATATAATGACTCAAGTCATGGCACTTAATCCCATGCATCTAGATTTGCATTTGATGGCCTCATATGCATGGTTTCACACCATAGACGTGCCATGGCACGACATCCACCCCCTCTAAACCTGCACATCCTCTGGTATGTGCCAACAAATCATCATCAAGATCCACATATATATGGATGTCGTCTTCATGTTCTACATTACCAGGAAGATTATCTTCTTCCTCTTCAACCATATCTATGCTATCACTGTCAAGCCTCTCATCCTGAGTCTCCTGTGAATCAAAAGGATCACTGTCATGCCTTCTTTTAAACATCTTGATCCTTTTGCCTGCTACAAGATTCTTTATCTCTGTTCCATCAAGCTCAGACAGGGTATACGTGGCATTTCCATGCACATGCTTGACAATGTAAGGGCCAAACCATCTTTTTGCAAACTTCCTTTGCACAGTAAACTGGTTGTCAAGACTACTATCATACATTAGGACCCAATCCCCTTCTTCAATAGGTTTTGGCCGGAGTCTGTGTCTTCTATCAAATCTTTCTTCATTTTTCAACCTTGCATCTTTCAAACGAGCTTTAGCAAGCTCTACATCGTCAGGCCTCCTCTCCAGCTGCCTTATTCGCAATGCAAGGAGGTCTTCCCTGTTCAATCCTTCCACCCAGGGTAATACATTCCAAGTTGGAACTACTTCTTCAACTGGCATTACTGGCTTCTGACCATACATTAATTCTGCAGGCATGTATCCTGTCACTGAGCTATGAGTTGTACGGTCAGCCCACAAGGCATATGGTAGCAGCCTTGGCCACTCTCGCATTCTTCCTCTGCATGCCTTAGCCAAAGCTTTAATGATTGGAGGATGTCCTCGCTCACTTTTACCATTGCCCTCAGGGTTGTAAGCACATGTTAGGGCCAATTTGATGCCAATTCTAGAGAAGAATTCCCTTTCTTCTTCAACATCTAGCTCACCCCTATCAGCTGTTAATTTCCCAACACAACCATACCGGCAAATCACATCTTCCAAGAGAAATTTGCATATTGTTTCCGTACTCTTTGTTCTAAGAGAACGCCCTTCCACCTATTTGTCAAGTCTTCTCTTGCAAGTGTTATGTACCGCATCTGCCAAATTCCCAAAGGCATTGTAACTAGATCCACTACCCATTTGTAGTGCATGGCAGGTGGGTAGGTTGGTTGCAAGCCATCACGATGTCGCACATTTGAGTACATTTGGCATATCATGCATGTTTCCACATATTGGGAAACATCCTTGTACATTCCTTTCCACCAATATCTTTCCTTTATTTTGGTAAAGGTGGCCCACACACTTCGATGTCCAGCCCAGAGACTCTCATGGAATTCTTTCATGAGCTTCCTTTGAGTCTCTTTATCACATATGACTCTCTGTGGCATAGCATTCCTCTGCTTAGGATGCTTCCACAGGTACCCATCCTTTAGAAAATACCCATATGCTTTTCTGCGGATCCTCTTAAATTCCGAGTCAGACCAATTTTCTTGTCTTGTCAAAGTACTCAAGTATTGACCAATAAGCAACCAATCACCTTCATACATTTCCTTAGTAAAAGACTCAAGTGCATTTGATAAGCAAATATGGTCCCCTTTTGCATATGCAGTGGTATAGAATTTTGTACCTACATCATCAATGTCACTAATCATCCCTTCTTCATCTTCATACCTGGCTCTTGATAGCATATCTGCAACAACTGGGTTATCTTTTCCTGCAATATGCTCAAACTCAGGATTTAGTGACTTGATATAGGCAATCCACCTAAGCACAGTGATATCTGGAGTGGTGCAGCTTGCAATCATCCCAAGGAGTGGCAAGCAATTAGTTTCCACAAGTACAGATGTCCCAGTAAGATATTCTTTTTCACATTTTAGAGTAGTGACTATTCCCCATAACTCCCTCTTGATCTGCGGATATTTTTGTTGACGAATGCTTAATACCTTTGCTCCAAATCTGATTACATACCTATGATCATCCTCATCATCTTGCCCTACTGCCCATCCTATCCCAGTAGGACTAGTATCAACTGTAACAATCATAGGCCTGCCACACTCATAATCTACCTTCCTTAGAGTAGGTGATGATTGGAGCAGACATTTCAGCTTCCACATAGCTTTAATATGTACTGCACTCCACAAAAAATTTTGATTTTTCCTCAAAAGTTGATAAAGAGGATCTGCTACATGTGCATAATGTGGGATCCATATAACATAAAAGACACATGTACCAAGAAATCTCCTTAGCTCTGTAACATTAATGCATATCTCTTTCATTCTTTGTATTGCATCTATCTTGGCTGGACAAGGTTGGTGTCCATTAGTACTACAAAGATGCCCCACGATTAGTACTTCATCAACCCCAAACACTGATTTCAATCCAGATAAAGTAAGATTCACCTCTTCAAGCCTGGATAGAATCATATCACAATCTTTTATATGATTTGCCACAAACTTGCGGCACCCCCTCGAATCCAAATCCCCATCTTTATCTTTCTCATCACAGCCTTTTATTGGCACATCATCCAGAAAAGGCATAGTTATTTGTGGTATGAAGTCTCGCAAGACTTTATTCATTCCATTCATCATATGCGCCACTGAGTCGGTGGCTCCCTGTGGTAAGGTACACATCCTTACCAATCCCAAAGGAGTTTTCATTGTGGTCAAGTCCCTGCTTTGTATATCCAGCTGGAACTGATCATATCCCGAATATAGATCACCCATAGAGTATATAGCTTTCCCTGCAAATGCTTTTGCAAACTCGTCCACAATCGGACCTGCTCCCACATTCTTGATTGTGACCTTGTTTACAGGTTGCATGTCTTGAATGAAGCGCAATGTTCCATTTTTCTTTGGCACGGTAAACCATCTGTTAGAGTATGGAGCGCATGATGGCTCCAAAATTCCCATCCTGATCTTTTCTTTTAGTAATTCCATCAGCTTTGGCAAGAGAGCCTTTGGTACTCGAATCGGCCGCGCAGGTTCCAGGGCACATGTGAAACAGTGAAGATCACCATTGGCGCTATCATGCTTGGATCAACACAGCCTATCTCATGCGGCTGAAAAGCAAAGGCCTTCCCATGTTTTACAAGCATCTCCTCAAAGCATTTCTTTTCAACTGGTAACAGAAAATCCTTGTCACCAATCTTCAGCTCTTTTAGGGTTCCCTGTGTAAACTTATGCCCAATTTTCTTTGGATCTTTAAGATTTGGTTGCATAGAGGCTTCATCTATCTTCTCCTTGCTTCCTGGTGGCAAGGGCAAGGCAACTGGTTTCACCTTCTTTGCAACCGTTTTATACTTTGTATCAACATGAGCATCCATCTCACAATTCATGTTTTTACATTCCATCCCCTCAAATTCCCAGATTATATCATACATCCCCACAGATGACATTTCTATCATCTCATTCCCACCTTGTAAGCATGCTCTTTCCATCTCACAATTCATGTTTTTACATTCCATCCCCTCAAATTCCCGGATTATATCATACATCCCCACAGATGACATTTCTATCATCTCATTCCCACCCTGTAAGCATGCTCTTTCCATAGCAAAAAGCACACCCATAGTATCCACAAATGACACCTCATCAAGAACCCCTGAAATAAACTCATTCTTCTCCAAAAGACCACACTGCTCAAGACTTTTTTGTTCATTTTGTACATGTCGATGCATGCCACGCTTCAAATCCTTGCTTTTTACAAAGACCAGTGACCCATAGCTAGAAAATCCCTGAAAACTTGCTGAAAAGTTATTTACATTGAGATTGAGTCCTGCGAGAACTCATTTTCCCTTGTACCATTGGAATCCCGCTTTACAATGGCACCTGGCCAAAATCCCTCATCTCCCTGTAGTTCATGAATTCTCTGTTTATCTTTGGAAGTGACTGTGCTCGAAGAGACTCACGGTTCCTTTCATGGTTAATGCAAACTGTCAAAAACTGAACAGCTTTCTTGCCATCTTTACTCCTTATTCTTGCATATGCCGAGCCATCATCCAAAACTTTTGTTTTCATCCTCACAGCTGTAATGTAGGGTTGCCCAAGGATGAGGGGATATGATGACATCTCCTGAACAAAGAAGTTCTGATCATCTTTCACATCCCCTATAGTTACCCTTACATTTGGACAGGCTGCATAGAGGTCTCCAAATGAGTTATTAGCTGCTTTAATCATCCACCCATGATCTACATCCATTGGCCACTTACATTTGTTGTAGAGATTTTTAGCCATAAGATTTATTTCAGACCCATGGTCGATTAGAGCGACATACGGCTCTTCCAAGTTACCTATCTTGACAAGGGTTTCAGTGGTGGCCCTTGCCCAATGGCTCCTGGAGTAATGACTCTTTGTAAGAACTTCTTTTTCATCATCCTCATCCACAAAGCGCACTTGTCGTGCCCCTTCAGCAGAGTGATTACATTCCACCACATTCTCTCTCTCTTCCTTTTGCTGTACCTGTACTCCATGAGTCTTGGAAGTGCTTGTCTCCCCTTGTGATGGAATAGATTCAATTATGGACTGCCTTTTCCTTCGTATAATATCAATTATCTCATCATGGAATTCTTTCTTTGCAATCCCCAAGACTTCCCCTAGTGTAAATTCCACCCTACTGTTTAGAATCCTCTCTTCAAGCACCTTTTTGAGGTCTGTTTTGCGGCTTCAATATCAGATTGAAGCTTGTAGAGTGGACTTTTCCCTTTACCCTTCTCCTTCTCATGCTTCATTTTTGCTGGCACTTCTTCCATTGATACTTCCTGTGGAGGTCTGCTATGCGGTGGAGGCATATGTGATGGCCCAGGATCCTTCTTTTCACTACCACGAGTAACCCTTTTTGATGGCCCTCCTTCCTCATTTTCCCTTTTACGCTTCTCCTCTACCTGTGCCTCATTATTCTGGCATTTTGCAATGTAGGCATGAACAGATAAAGAATCCACAGGCTCTTCCCAGCCAGTCTCAAGACGTATACAGTCACCTGCCTCATGCAAAGCCTGTTTAGACACCTTCTTTGACGCAATTAGCTCCATTGTTGATGGCCAAAAATCTTCATTCTCATAATCTTCATCATTCTCAGATTCCTGCTTTGATTGACCAACCTTTAACCCATAGGTCGCTGCCTCAACCACCATAGAGATGGCATGTCCAGCAACCATGTCTTCAACCAGCTTTTTCATCCCTCCCTTTCCAAAGTTTGTGCTTAATGGAAGACCAGTCTCTGTAAGGTGGATTTTTCCATCTTTGAAAAACACAAGTTGATTTCTGAGGGCTTCTTTATAGCTAGCACAGTCTTTCTTTGCATGTTCTGGGTCATCACACCATATACATCTTAATATAAACCCTTCTTTGCTTTGAGGCCTTTGCATAGAAGCCTGCCCAGTCTTTCTTTGCATGTTCTGGGTCATCACACCATATACATCTGAATGTAAACCCTTCTTTGCTTTGAGGCCTTTGCATAGAAGCCTGCCCTAATGGTAGCCCTTTTTCTTCAATCCTAGACATCTTCAATTTTAGGTCTCGCATGCCCTTAATAAGCTCTTCCATCGGCCCTTCTACCTTTGGGATTGCAGCAGCTGGTTTTGGTAGATTCTCAGGGGTAACAGCAGTTATAGGGGTTGCCAAGCTCATCACCATTTTATCCCTCCTTCGCTGCCGCTTTGCTAGCATGGTGACCGCATCCTCGACATCATTCCAATCATTCTTTAGCCCCTGCTCTGTATTCTTATCCTCAAGGAGGATTTTCAATTTCTCTTGGAGATCTTTCCCAACTGCTTGTAAGAAGAGCTCTGTTTTTTCCCTGTCCAAAGTTGTGCGCTCAATCCTTGATAGCTGGGCATAGCGTTTCTCAAACTCTCTTAGCAACTCTGTGGTGGCAGAAATTCCCATTTTGGGTTTTGTGACCCATTCCAAGAAAGTTCGCTTGGTCACCCACTCAGAATCCTCCATGAAATAATCATCCTTCAAAGCAAGCTTGAACTCCTCCCAATTTCTGCCACCATGTGCTGCCTGTAATCCTCTTATGTGCTCTCTTATTTCAGGAACACATACCAGCTCAAAGCTTCGAACCATATCCTCCTCAGTCACCCTGTTTAGCTCCATTTCCTTTGTGTAATTGTGCGAAACTTTGTGATGTCCTTACCATCAAATTGATCCACCTTTTTCACAATTGACTGTAGTGCTTTAGTCGTGGAAATTTGCCCCCTCTCAGCAGCTTGCTACTATTGCATATACATAGTAAACATCTGAAACATTTGCATAACCCCGGGGTCAAAATGAACCTCCTGACCCTCAGGATTCTCAGCCATAGCTTCGCTGTGTATTTCACCACACTCTCACCCCAGCAATTTCACGTCGGGTTCACCAAATTCCTGTCGTGACGTGGGCGGTGTCGCTGGGAAAGTGCGAGACTTCTGGCTGTGAGAGTAGCTTCAAATCCCAGCAAGGAAACAAAATATATAACTCTTCAAGGAGCATAAGACATCTCCATTTTTGATGATATATACATGTGCCAATTCACTTCAATACATCCCCAATTTCAACTTGATGATTGCACATAAATTATGTGTCAAGAGCATGATCAGTTCCAAGCATAGATCTCCCGACTCTTTTTCCAAATGCCTCAAACATATCACATGTAGGCATAGCACAATCTACAAAAGATTCCCATATACATATGACCGTTCACATCACATATATCATATATTGCCAACTCCACCATTTCAAGATGACCCTTGATCTCATGAAAACCTGCTTTCAGATTCCAACAACTCACAAAGCAAAAGATGACATATGGCATATGTACAGCAAATTCATGTGATTTTAGAAAACTCCATGTCTAGCAATCCAAAATCCAGGAAACTCTTTGTATTTTTCTATGCTTTCCTATTCCAAGACTCTCCAATATCATAAAACCTTTTTCTCCAAAGCCTTCTTGTTCCGCTCATTCCGAGTAAGAACAGAAATCATGGCATTCCAAGACACGATATCTTGAAAAGGCATTCTTTCAAAACCAATCCTTGCATCATACATGCTCTCACATTTCCCATACATGTTGAGAGGGGTGTTCCCTACTACAAGGTCTACAATAAGCATAAAAACTCCATGATTCACACCATACTTATGTACAGAGGCTTCGAGACCTGCTCAGCCTCAGCTCGTCTTATTGAACCTCATGTACAATATGAACATATGTACTTAGGCATCATATAATGACTCAAGTCATGGCACTTAATCCCATGCATCTGGATTTGCATTTGATGGCCTCATATGCATGGTTTCACACCATAGATGTGCCATGGCACGACAGCGTGGGTATCGTCAGGGACCTAGAGCCCAAGCACCGTATGGTCAGCACCCTCTAGGATCCTTCGTAGGTGACCTAGCGCTTCACTCATAGCCCGCTTCCTTGGTCCCTCATCAACCGTACCAGAAGCTCACCATTTTAATCGATCAAGACCTCGCGCGACCTTGCTACTACGCGAGACGTCCTCCATTGACTCTCCGTCAGCTGTTTGCAACTTTATCAAGGTCTCCATGACCTCAATCACAAGACGGTCAATATGCTTCCCCAGCATTCTTGACATAAAACAGTCATTTAAAAACATGTCATAAATACAGTTTCTATAACGAACTCTCATCTTTCAACATTGTTCCATTATCAAACCACATTATTTAATTCCACAACCATTTCATAAGTATTTCTATTCTCATCTAATCACATCATTTTCATCTCATTACATCTTTCCTAAATTTATCCTCATCTGATCTCATACACTTGCATCTACCCATATCCACATCTCATCACATCACATTCATTCACATCTCATTCATTCAGACCACATCACATTCACTCACATCCCATCCATTCAGACCACATCACATTCACTCACATTCATTCACATCTCATCCATTTAGACCACATCACATTCACTCATATCCCACCCATTCAGACCACATCACATTCACTCACATCACATCTCATTCATCATTCTACCTCACATCTCATTCATTCACATCTATCTCAATTCATATCCCATCACATCACATTCATTCATATCCATAACATTCACATTCATTCATATCTATCACATTCATTCTCATCACATGATTATATCACATCACTTCTATCCACATCATATCTCATTCATAGACATCTCATCTCATTCATCCACATCTATCCAATTGTTCACATGTATGACTTCTCACATCTATCTATAAATTCTCCACATCCACATATATTCATGACACATCACATCTATCTAATTCACATCACCTCTTATCACATCTATTCACCTCACATCTCATCACCTCTATTCACATCACATCCATCCATCCATTCACATCTATCTGATTCACATCACTTCTATTCACCTCACATCTCATCACCTCTATTCACATCACATCCATCTATCTGATTCACATCACTTCTATTCACCTCACATCTCATCACCTCTATTCCCATCACATCCATCCATTCACATCTATGTGATTCACATCACTTCTCATCACATCTATTCACCTCACATCTTATCACCTCTATTCATAGAATTTAAACATAGAATTTAAGAGAATTATAATTTTTTATATAAAGATTCTTTATGCATCTATTTATGCATAATTTAAATTTAAAGAAAAAAACACTTTTGAAATAAAAAAATAAATCTTTTATGCATCTTTCTAGGCATAAAATACTTTTAATGAGAATAACACTTTTGAATTAGAAATAAATCTTTTATGCATCTTTCTATGCGTAAATCAATTTTTTTTGAGAATAACACTTTTGAAATAAAAAATAAATCTTTTATGCATCATCTATCCATGCATAAAAATTAAATATAATGAAAATAACACTTTTGTAATAAAAAATTCTATTATGCACCTTTCCATGCATAGAAATTAAATATAATGAAAATAACAATTTTATAATAAAAATTTATATTATGCATCTTTTCATGCATAGAATTTAAATCCAATGAGAATAACACTTTGGAATTAAAAATAAATCTTTTATGCATCTTTCCATGCATACGAATTAAATCTAATGAGAATAACACTTTTGAGTAAAAAATAAATCTTTTATGCATCTTTCCATGCATAGAAATTAAATCTAATGAGAATTACACTTTTGAATTAAAAATAAATCTTTTGTGCATCTTTCCATGCATAGAAAATAAATCTAATGAGAATAACACTTTTGAATTAAAAATAAATCTTTTGTGCATCTTTCCATGCATAGAAATTAAATATAATGAAAATAACACTTTTATAATAAATATTTCTATTATGCATCTTTCCATGCATAGAAATTAAATCCAATGAGAATAAAGATTTATATAAAAGAAAATCCTTTTATGTATCTATTTATGCATAAAATAGAAATAACACTTTTAAAATAAAAAGAATTTCTTTTAGAATGCACAAACGGTGGGGATTTGTCTTTTAGAATAACATAAAGATAAAACTTATTTCCATAAAATTTAAGAAAATTTTGCCATAACCTCCTTTGTATGGCTGACCGTTTCTCAATTTTTACATTCTAAATTTACTTTAAAAATTATCCCAAGATGAAATAAAGCACTCTAATCTAATCCATTTTCACTTCTAAAGAGTAATCAATAGGAAAAGTTTAACTCAATTTATTTGTTACTCATTTTAGGATAAAGAAAGGCTGAATTCTTAATGAAGAGAAGGGGGTGGCCTTTTCATCAAGGCATAACAGCCATATTCACATTAAAAAAGCAAGAATCAGAAAAACCATAGATTAGAATTAAAAAAAAGTAGAATTTTTAACTTACATGGAGTTTTGTGAGCTTTCCTTTGGCTTGAGAGATTGAGGGTTCTAATCTTGTTTGGATCAAGAGTGGCCACCAACTCTTTGTAGAGGATTTAGTAAAAAACAATTGAACTATCAAGTGAATTCAATGTTTTGACTCTAGGGAGGAGTAGAGTAATAGTTTTTTTACAAAGGGGCAAGCTTCTATTTCTAGGAAAAAGTGAGCCTCAAACCAAGCAAAGTGATTCTAGAATTTTCCAGATCAGTTTGGTCAATTTTTTACCATTTTTAGGTCAGTTCAGCTTACTTTTTGGACCTAGACTTGAATTAGAAGAGAGGAAGATGAAATATTTCATTTTATTGATTTAAAATGGAAAGCAACGATGAGAAAAAAGGCACCTCCTTCATGAGGGGGAATCCGCACTCTGAGGTCAAAAATCAAATTTTTAACTATTTTCCTTGGTCCTTAGTCCACTCTTCATCTTATGTGAGTATTTACTCATTTTTGGGGGGTTTTTCTTTATTTCTTCACTTTATCTCCTCCTATATTTGGATTAATCTTATTGGTAACTCAAAATCTTAATCTAAAATTTTTAGAAATTCTGGACCCTTAGGCTAAGGCCTTTTGAGCATATTATAATTTATTTCTAACACACCTTAGGAAATTCTTTTTAAACTTCTCTTTAGGGAGAATTTAGTTTAATAAGAAAGGATATTTTTCCATCCAAAGATATCTAAAAACTGAGTTACCTCTCTCTAGAACATTTTCTCTCTCGAGGCCAAAATAGGTAGAAACAAGATCTTTTATTATTCTGAAAAGGGGATTGATTACAGGGGAAGAAACTAGACATCTTGGGGGGATGGGGATGAATCTTACAGAACGTATGTAACTTTATCATGTCATTGATATGTCACCTATGTATTTCTCACTCATGTATTTCTCTCAATGTTTGATTCAAGAGCATTATGGCATTAAGGAAAGGTATTCAAGCATCATCCAAGGATTAACCTAGCATTTGAATCATTAATCACAGTAGTTATAGCATGTTTATGGGGCTATGCACAATAGTCAATAAATCATTAAAAACCTCCTGGAAATAGGCCGAAATATCAGAGTTGCACTGCCACCACTGCCCACTGCCACCACCACCACCGTTGTTGCCGCCAATCTTCCTCTCTCTCAATCTTTCTCTCTGTCTCTCAATCTTCCTCTCTGTCTCTCTCTCTCTCTCTCAATCCCTCCTTCCCTCTTTCTCTCTCTCTCTCTCTCTCTCTCTCTCTCTCTAATGAGTGTGTGTGAGTGAGTGGTGTGAGATGAGAGGAGGAATGTAGTCTAACATGATGGTGTGACAACGCTCATGGGAGAGACGATGAAAAAAATGGCTACCCAAGGAGGTGTAAAGCTCTTGAAGCGGTGTACTCACGCTCGGCCATTGGAAAGATCCCTATGACCATTGTAGTTTGCTAAGGTAATATCTTGTGAATGTGTTTCGGAGAGGCCAAAGAGAGTAATAACATTTTTGGCATTGCTAATGGAGGGGAATAATCCTTCGCTTTATTGTTGCTTGTTTTCTAATCTACGAATAACCTATCGCCCATACTCTCTAGTATTGGATTCCCACAAAAAAAAGAGTTGGTTTCATGGAGATTTATGGTGGTTTTGGTTGCTTTTTGCTCTCTTTTTTATTTTGGAAAATTTATTTTAGCTTAATTTGATGTCTTTGTTAGGTTTAGATTGATTTGTATGGTTCATTTAGTATTGTCGTAGGTAAATCTAGGCTTAGAATAATGCATCATTTTTGCATTACATTAAGCATCAAAAAGAATTTTAGTGAAAATTTTGTTCTCTTTTGCATGTTCTACATTAGAATGCATCATTTGAATTAAGCATTAGAAATCATTTTAGTGAAAGTATTGTTCTCTTTTGTATATTTTACATAGAATTTAGATGTTAAGTTTTACACTTTTAATAATGAGTTTTTTGTTGTTGTATTTGAGTAGATTAGAGTGTTAGCATCTATTTTAGTTAGCTTAGTCATCAAAGAAAATCCTTCTATTTTAGTTAGTTTAATCATAAAAGGGAAAAAAAACATAACAATTTCTTAACTTTCACTAATTTCACTAATTAGACTTTTTTTTGCATAAGAAAAGTGATTAGTAAAGAGAAAGAGTAAAAAAACACAAAAATAGAAGTTTTACTAGTATTTAAGCTTATGTAAATTTAAAAAACAAGTGCATAGATGTTGATGAATTATTGCACCAAATCAACACAGAAAACTCACAAAATTAAGAATTTGAACTCTCTATTGAATAAAATAAGAGTCCATCTTAAGGAGCTTAATTAATCTTTAATTATTTATTAATTCACACATTAGGTAATTATACACATGCCTTAGAAATTTATTGCTCAATCCAAAGATATGCTTAAATATGTGAATTAACTATGATTAGTGGTTATGTATGAATTTTAATCAATCTAAAAAGGGAGAGATTAATGAGAGAATTAATTTTGGATTAACTTCTAATCACTTTTTTTCCACAACTCATTAGTGTCTAATGAGTTGGCTAGAATCCACTTTTGGGAGTCATTTAACGACATGTGTAAGAGGGTGTCATAAAGTGTTGACTTTTATCTCTCACTTACATTTTTGAGAAAACCTCTTGTACCTCCTTATTTGAATACAAAACTAGCCTCTCCACAAAAACCACTATAAAAACTTGAAGAAAAAAACAATCATACTTGCATAATCACGATAACACCTGAAAAAATCATGACTGTAATCATGCCTACAAAATCATAGTAGTTATGCAAAAAAATTCACGCCTATATAATCACTTCCATGATCTGTGATCGCGCCTACAAAATCACAATCATTATGCTTGCATAATCATGCCAAAACAAATCTCGCCTAAAAAATCATGATCATGCATTGGGAAACTTCGATCATGCCAAAAAATCTAATCATGTCTGAGAATCACATTGTGTGACTTCACATAATCACATAATCACATTGTGTGACTTCACATAATCACATAAAAATAAAAACATTACGCTTCATCATTATTTGTAGAATTTCAAGAACCATGTGAAGCTTGTATGATGGGCAAGCAACAATGGAAGTCATTTCCACAAGAGAGTAGAAAATTGAGCAAAGTATCCTCTAGAGCTGGTACATGCTGATCTTTATTGGTAAGATATCTACTACTACATTGGGGGGATCTTCTTACTGCATGCTATTGATCGACGATTACAATATGAAAATGAGCATTTATTTTCTCTATGATAAGGCTAAAGCTTTCAGCAAGTTTAAATAGTGGCATAAATTTGTGTTGAATGAGACATGACAGAAGGTGAAGAAGTTTAGGACTCATCAAGGGGGAGAATTCACTTCGAGTGAATTCAATGAATACTTCAAGGAGCATAGCATCAAGTTCCAGCTCACTAGCTGCACATACACCTCAACAAAATGGAGTTATGGAACATTGCAACAGCACAGTCATGGAAATGGCAAGACGGTATGATGAAAGGGAAAGGGTTATTACCAGACTCTTTCTAAATTGAAGCAGTCAACACTTCAGTTTACATAATAACACCATATTGGGGAATATGGGAATTTCCTAGTAGTTTGGGACACGTGGTCAAATCTTTGGATTAATCATAACTTGAACACCATTACTCCAAATTGAGTGCTCTATAGCTCACTAGATTCCATTTTCCAAGCGCTTTCCAACAATAGGTCACATGATATCTTTGAGAAACTTATAGGCAAGTTATCCAGGTCCCACCTTTTTAGTATTCAAAAAATGGGAGTTGGGAAATTCCCAAACTCACGAATATAGTGTTTAATCAACAAATCATACACAAAGGTGCTCAAAGGAATCAACCATATGAGGCCTATTCGGGTAAAAAGCCTTCATGTTCTTATTCTAGAACATTCGGTTGTGAATGTTACATGCATATACGAGATGCAAATAGAACTAAGCTTGCTACTGAAAGCAAGAAATGTTTCTCCCTTGGATACAGTACAGAGTCAAAGGCATATCAACTATTTGATCCATAGGCTAAGAAGATAATTGTTAGCCAGGATGTGGTGTTTGTGGAGCATCCACATTCAGTGGAGGACAGGGATCCATTCACTCTATTATGAAACAGAGAAATAATCCACCATGTGCTTAGCCTAAGCACTGGAAAAGTGGAGGAGGAGTTTTTGGATGATGAAGACTCAAAAATCACACCAACCTACCCTTGCACCTAAAGGACAACCACTTCCTAATTGGGTAAGGCTGCTCTTTGATGATCGTAACCCCCCCACCTGATGTTGTAGAAACTTTAGCACATGGCTTATTTAGATCAAAGAGAATAGAGGAGTAGAGAAGGTCTTGTGAACACATTCTCAATACGGCCTTGATGGGCTGAGATAATGGATTTAGTGAAGGATCCCACAAATGTAGAAGAAGCTTTGGCAAATCCAAAGTGGAAGGCAACAATGTAGTCAGAGTATGATAGCATCATCAAAACCAACACTTGGGAGTTGATTGATCGACCACCAAAATGAAAGGTAATTGGCACCAATTGGGCGTGGAAAGCTAAGTATAAATGTGAGGGTTTGTTGGAGAAATACAAAGCTAGGCTAGTTACACAAGGTTTTTCATAGGTTGAAGATTTTGATATTAGTGAAACCTTTACCCCAATAGCTTGAATGATCACTATTCACATAATACTTTCCTTGGCTGCTACTAATAAGAAGTGGCTAGTTTTTCAAATGGATGTAAAATCAGATTTTTTGAAGGGACATATCAAGGAGGAGGTGTATGTCACTCAGCCACCAGGTTTTGAGCTGCCCGGATCAGAAAATAAGGTTTGTAGGTTAAAGAAGTCTTTATACGGGACAAAACAAGGTACCAATGATACTTTTTTAAAAAATATTGGTCTCTCTATCTGATGCTAACTTATATGTACTCAGAAAGGATGAAAATTATGTGATAGTTGTTCTCTATGTGGATGAACTGATTATCATAGGCAACCATTAAGACTTGATTCAGTCAAACATGAGAAAGGCTTGGCTTTGAGTTTGAGATGACGGACTTGGGGATCTTGCATTATTATTTGTGGATTGAGGTTTGGTAGGATTTGACAAGATCTTCATTTCTTCTCAGTAGAAGTATGCAAAAGAAATCTTGAAGGCATTTGGTGTGGCAGACTACAAGCCAATAAGTACACTGACACAGGTAAATTCTAGGATTTCTTTTGAGGACACTTCACCTTTGGTGATTGACATAAAGATGTACAGGAAGCTTGTTTGGGAGTTTGATTTTCTTTTTCAATACTAGACCAAACATTTGGTGTGTTGAGCAGGTTCTCCAAAAAACCAAGGGAAAGTCATTGGAATGCAGCAACTTATGTGTGTGCTCAGGTACATCAAAGGTATTATTGGAATATTGAATTACATACATGTCTAGTGAGTCCTTATTGTGATATTGTGACTCCAATTGGGTTTGAGATTGTGACACCAAAAAATCAATTTTTGGATATTGCTTCTCACTATTATCAAGAAGCAACCCACAATGGCACTTTCTTCAACTAAAGCAAAGTATAAGGCCGCATGTTTTGTATCCTGTGTGGTGAGGCAGTATGGTTGAGGAGGATTCTAGTAGATATGGGAGTTCCAATGAGGGTGGCCACAACCTTACGGTGCAATAATTAGAGTTGCATGGCCATTGCAAAGAACCATGTGTTTCATGCTCACATTGAGATTTAATATCATTATGTGCGGGAGTTGATCAAGGATGAGATTGTGGACCTAGAGTACTATTCTACGGAGTAGAACTACATCAAAATCTTCACCAAAGCTCTTAGAAAGGACCCATTCACTTGACATCTTCATGGACTTAGCGTTGGGCCAAGAAACTCTTAGTTCATCTTCGGGTCGACATTGAGGGGGGTGTTGCTACAGAGTTACTATATGTTCAATTCCTACCTCTTAGCATTGGGCCAAGAAACTCTTAGTTTATATTTGGGTGGACATTAAGGGGGGGTGTTACTATATGTTCAATGCCCACCTCTTAGCATGTATCTCACATTGATGTATGGTGCAAATTTGTATCCCCCCATTATGAGGAGAAGCCATTGGTGCACATATCTTTAGTGGGAACCCTAACTCAATCCTGAAAGGGGTCATAGTTGACTATTGATGGTTAGGAGATGATGAGAGGTACAAGCGTTAGCTGGGATTGAAGGAATATTCCTTGGAATATTACCTTGGATACTAATTTCATCATTAGTTGCGGTTGGGACACGTTATGGATACATGGGTGGGTGTGGTGAGCACTGTGTCAATGTAGCATAGCCGCCCATGTCTTAGATGCATCCATCGCACTACCTACAACACTATAAATGGACATAGTTGGCACAAGCTAAGTCTTAGATGCATCCATCGCACTACCTATAGCACTATAAATGGACATAGTTGGCACAGGCTAAGGCATCGAATGCTTGTGAGCATATATTCCCTATACTCTCAGTATGCCCTCCATTTAGAGTCTATCTAAATCACCATCTAAGCTCTACACTAGAGTGCACGGGTGGACAACATCATATTGTACCTATCTCTTGTTTGGCATAATCAAAATTTCAAAGTTCTCTCCATTCTCTCAGGCTAGTGCATTGTCTAGTGTACTTTCTCTTGTTGTATCTCTTTTTGCTGTGCCATATTCTTACAGATTAATTTCACATAGGACATGATTATGCCATGTTTGGGATACTTTGAACATACAACCTACATGCAAATTAACCCCCTTAACTATAAATTTTTTATGGGTAAGGTTGTGTTAGAAGCAGACTTAGTTCAAATATGGGAATGGATTTCTTGCTAATATGCAAAACCACAACACGGAGACCCACAACATGAAGATCCACAACACGGAGAGAAGGTGATATCATTTTGTGGTAGAGAGGATTTGACACTGAAGGATCTATATGATGCTAATCCCAAAAGGCTATACAAGGCTCCTCTAAAAAATTACCTTAACATGAAAATTTATTTTTTCCAAAAGGCTATACAAGGCTCCTCTAAAAAATTATCTTAACATGAAAATTTATTTTTTCCAAAAGGCTATACAAGGCTCCTCCAAAAAATTACCTTAACATGAAAATTTATTTTTTCCAAAAGCCTCCTCCAAAAAATTACCTTAACATTGAAAGACCTTTCTAGCAAAACCTCCATCCCTCCAACTCTAACATCACCATCAAAAGAACTGGCTTCCACCTCTAATGTCATAACCTTTCTTTTCACTCTATAAAATATCCCTTCTTATACCGTGGTCATTGATATTAAAAACATATCTTGAATCTTACTAATGACAAGGGAATCCCTTCACTACCTTCAACATCAATATACCCTTTGCCTGAGCAAATAGACCCTTCGCCTATGAGAAAATATCCCTTCTTATACCCTATTGTCATTGACATAAAAAACATAGCTTGAATGTGAAAAGGAGGTCGCCAGAGCTAGGGCCGCCAGATAGAAAAAAAACGACCTTGCAGAGGCACAGTAGAGGCGACGGCTGGCTGAGTTGAAGGTGAGCTGCAGACAGAGATTAAGAGTGTTCCCGCCTTGCAGTAAAAGTGCTGAGGCGGCTCTGGTGATTCTGAAGAAAGCTGTATGCAGGTAAAGAAGACGCTGCAGGTCTCTTGGGTGATGGTTTAGTGTGGGCATTTGATTTAAGCAGCAAGGGAGGGCTGCTGTTGGGAAAGGACTGGGTGATGTGGCTTGGGCTAGGTATCTGGTGATGCTGCGTTGAGCAGTGGTTCGTGGTGAAGAAATTGTGCAAGGCTCTGGTGGTTGGTGAAGCTGCTGGTCATGACATACAGAGAGTGGGAGCTGCTGAGTGAAGGTTAGCTGGTGTGGGCACCTTCTGGTGAGAGTAGCTGGTCTTGTGTGGGCGGTGATTGCAGGCAGTGCATGGATGCTGACCAGAGAGGGAGCCTTGGGTTTTTGTGTGGATTGGATGCAGAAGAGGTGCTGATGTGTGGGCTGGAGACACTGGGGCTCGCCTACGACAATTGGCAGGTAGCAGCTGGAGACAGAGAGTAGCCGGGCTACAGAGAAAGAGAAGAAGGGTTGCTGGTGTGGGCGCCCTCTGAAGATTGCAGGGACCGGGAGACAGAGGCTTGGTCGTCAGACGCAAGGGTGTATTCCCTTGGCAGTAAATCCAGGCCAAAGTCCTGGTCTTTGGCGTATTTGCTGTGTTTGTACATGGTTGATGTTGTATATATTTTTTTTGCTGAATGATCATTTGTCCTTCATGGTTCTGAGCTGTCTTATGGTGTGGGTGGGTGGCGAATGTTGAGAGAGTGTTCCAGCCGGTGGCTAGTGGTGCCCCGTTCGTGGTAGTTTTTCCAAGTTTGGGAGGTGGAAGAGCTATAGAGGCAGGTATTTCTTTCTTTTTTTCACCTCACAACAACGTTGTATAAAAATTGAGCATGTCTAGATATATGAGCTTCATGAGGCATTGACACGACCAAGTGCGGCTAATGACATGGAGGAGAACCATAGGAGAGTGTTACACAACATGCCACACCATTCAATGACATCGAGTTGATTGCAAAAGGTGGCAAGGCTTCATAGGGAAAGCATGGGTGAGAATCGTCTTCGCCAACCAATGAATGAGGTGCCCCCACCATTGCCACATGAGAAGGAAGAGGATCTCATCATGGAATATATGGTGAATGACTTCTTTGAACAAGAGGTCATAGATGATCAAGAGGAGCAACCTCCAATGTCACAAGAGGAGAAAACGTTGCATAGAGCGGCAAGCACCCATTTGTATGAGGGATGTTCGTTCTCCACATTGCGAGAAAACTTGGAGCTATTAAACTTGCAAACAACTTATGGATGGAGTGATGCAAGTGTCACAAGTCTTCTTAGGCAAGATCACCTCATTCTATTCTCTTAAATGGAAAATGCCTCATGTTTTTTATACTCTCCTTGCAGATATTTTGACATATGATTTCTTATGTTATGTTGTAGGCTTCTCAAGAGAAGATTCTTCCCCCTCAAAATCTATTACCGGACTCACAATATGGGTCTCACGTCCCAATGATTACGTGATATTTATAGGGGTTAATAAAGATGCACACAATGTCTACAATGTGGAGAGAGCCGCTATAGGGATGATTTGCAAGGAGACAAAATACCTTGAAAGGTGTTGAGACACTTCCCTATCATTCCTCGCATCCAACACATGTTTAAATGTAAGGGAATTGTAGAACTCATGTTTAAATGTAAGGGAATTGTAGAACTCATGACATGGGATGCTACTCATCGCTCAACCGATAGCATCATGAGGATCGTAGTTGATTCATCAGCATGGCAACATGTGGAGAATCAATGGCCAGAGTTTAAAGATGAGCCCCGTCATTTACTTCTCGTCTTGGGAATGGATGGTGTTAACCAATTTGGCTTCAAGTCCCCATCATGGTCTACTTAGCCTATTATATAAGTGAATTACAACCTCCCTCCATGGGTGGCAATCAAGAAATGCCATATCATGCTTACTCTCCTTGTATCAGGCAAGTATAAGGTGTTGAACATGGATGTGTAGCTCGAGCCTTTGATTGAGAATCTTGAGACACTATGGCAAGGTATCAAAGTGCATAATGTCTCAATGCTAATAAATAGGTGTGAGGTGGAGATGAAAGGAGTTTTGCTTTGGACAATGCATGACTATGCCGGGTTCTCGGAGTGCTTAGGTACTAGATAGCTTTAAGCTTTAAACAATGCATGACTATGCCGGGTTCTCGGAGTGCTTAGGTACTGGATAGCTTTAAGCTTTAAACTTTACACTCTAATTTTTTATCTATATCTCTACCTCTCAATTATCTCAATTTTAAAATATGTAATTTGGCAACCTTCAAACATCATGCATGTTCGATTTGTGGACCATCATTTGTTTCGAAAACACCCTTTATACTAAAGAAGGTGGTGTATGATAAACATCATCGATTTATTCCTCCTTCACATCCCAAGTATGTGTTACATGATGTCTCACCACTTGGATGAGAGGTAGAGATTGGTTTGAGGCATGAGGCATGGAGAAGGACCCCCAATCCCGATGGGATGTATAGACACTCAATCTTCTCTCGACTTCCATTTTGGGTGTGAGTTGAAGATCAATCATCTCTTAAATCCCATGCATATCTTCAAGAATGTGGCAACAAATATGTGGGAACTTTTAATTGGTAAAAGAGATACAAAGGGTGCAAGGGGGCATGACTTACAAATGATCTCTTAGATCCCATGTATATCTTCAAGAATGTGGCAACAAATATTTAGGACCATTTAATTGGTAAAAGAGATACAGAGGGTGCAAGGGATGACTTACAAAACATCGGCCGTCTTCAGATTCCATGGCAAATTGTAAGTGAGAGTGGTAACATGGTCCAACCAGAGGCACCATGGGTATTAACCAAGAAGGAGAACAATAAGGTGAAAAATGTGATTGCCTCTTTTGATACACCAATGGGAGTAATGCATTCATTGAAGGGTGCCTTCACAAAGACCAAAAAGAAAGGAGAGGTACAATTATATGGTCTTAAGACACATGATTGGCACAAGACATTACAGGTATATAAATATTCACTTATTCATTTTTTAGTTTATGGTACAAAATTTGTAGACTAACTTTCATTTTTTTATATGCGTAGTTTATTCTTCCAATTGCTATAGTTGGTTGCGAAGAAAAAAAGTTGAGAGAGGCTATTTACAAAATGGGAAGCATGGCCAATTTTAAGTGAGAGTGGTAACATGGTCCTACCAAAGGCACCATGGGTATTAACCAAGAAGGAGCACAATAAGGTGAAAAGTGTGATTGCCAAGTTTTCGTACATCAACGGGGGTAATGCTCAAGATACATGATTGGCACAAGATATTACAAGTTTATAAATATTCGCTTATTCATTTTCTCTTTATGGTACACAATTTGTAGGCTTATATACGAACTTCCATTTTTTTCTATTCATAGTTTATTCTTCCGATTGCTATAGTTGGTTGTGGAGACAAGAAGGTGAGAGAGGCTATTTACAAAATGGGAAGCTTGGTGAGGTATGAATCTTCTCTACAATTCACTAGATAAGTTATATTTAATATTTGGTATTCTCATGCACTCCCACAAGTTATGTATGATAAATAGTATACATGATTGCTATGTATGTAGATACATATCCTTAAAGGATATAGATCCTACATCCATTAAGATGGCTCATCTCAATGCTATTGAGGCAGTGAGTGTGATCAAGGAAAACTTTCCTAGAATAATTCTCACTAGCCAATTGTATCGTGTGGTGCATTTGGTTGATAAAGTGGCACTTTGTGGTATTGTTGATGTTCGATGGATGTTTTTTCTTAAAAGGTTCATGAAAACCTTAAAGTAATTTATGAGACAAAGCACAAGGCCAGAAGCAAGCATGGCAGAGGGATGGTTGATGCAAGAGTCTCTTGTGTATATGTCAAAAAATCTCTCACATAGATTCTTTCAATCTCTCACATAGATCCTTTCAATCACTCATGTGCCACAAGGAAAAGGAAGGAAATGAAGACTAGATGAAGAATTGCACCAAAAGGTGAATACATTCTGCATTCTAAATAGTCCCATCATGGAGAAGTGGATTGGGAAATTCCTTCTCTTATTCAACTCATGCTTTCATCGCCCTCTTTTGCTTTTCTTAGATTTTGTTCTAACCATCTAAGTGGCATATTTTTAGAGAGTTGTGCAAGCTCAAGATGATATGGAAGATGTCGGTGTCTTCTCCTAAATTGTTTTCACACGTTTGATGTCTCCACTTGTGCCTCTTTATATCTATCAAGCCATTTTTTCATTTTTGGAGAATTCAGTATATAAAATATATTGATCTTGTCTCGTAATGTCTCATCCATCTTATGAGTTAGCACTTTTCCTTGTTGTACTTCTCCAAATATTCATTCATCCTTGTGCCAAATTTGGGGCATGTCCTCGACATGTCATGATCAACTTGTCTAAGGAACTCGGATTTGTACACCAATGATTCTTGTACTAGCCAACCTTCCTCCATGCTCCCTTGTAGCCTTCCCCTTTGTCAAACAAACCCCTTGAACAATGCTAACAATTGTAAACTCCTTAGCTATATGTACGAGCAAGTGCATTTGAATGGTGAGAATACTCGTTGTTGGAAAGTACTTTTGAATCAAACGTACTACTAGTAGATGAATCAAGAAAAGTAGTCCTACCCCTAGCACACTAGATTTTATCTAAGAGAGAAAAAAAGAGTAAAGAAGATTATTGAATACTTTTATACACCAACAGGACACATGTGCATTGTCTTAACGAGGGCACATTTACTTGAAACAATAAGCTGACTTGCCTAAGGTCTCATGGACAGGCATAAGTTTTTACACGTATATACAAGTTGTTTTGTCTCTCTTTTATCGTATATATATTTATTATTAACATACATGTGTCACATTGTAGTTTGTGCTTCCTATTACAATTAAAGATTGTATAAGAAAAGACATTAAGAGTGTTATTTACAAGAACACTCCCTTAGTTCAAAGGATATCATTGACGGAGGTTATAAACTTGTGCAAAAAATCAAAGATGCAAGAACGAATCCTTAGATATGCCTACAAAGTTTCCATCTTTTTAACTTCCTTTAAGTCATCTCGAGCACCCTTACTATCTTTATCTCCAATTAAATGTTCCTAAATGCCTAGACATTTTTGAATATATGCATGGGATCCAAGAGACGATTAACTAATAAATCATTATAGGAAGGGAGTTGGTGAAAAAGGGAGAGTCTATTCATTCCATCTATAATTTCTTCATTATTACCATTAGTTCTCCATAATTTCAACCAATCACTTGCTTTCATTCTACGAGGTGGTTGTGATTGATTTTCATCCCATAATGGATGATGTAATGTAAGATATCCTACATGCCCTTGATATATCATCTTCTTTAGAGTTTGAGAATGATGCACTTCTAATTGAGGTCCATAAAAAGGACATGCATGGTATCCACTGGTAGCAAGGCCTATCTAACATCATTTATTTATATAATGATTATGTGAAAATCTATCTACTATTGTGAAAATTTAAATTTGTGACTAACCAGAACACTTATCTAAGCCTGTATAGTTGTGCATAGTCCACAATAGTATTCCCTTTATACTTACTGCTCTATTTTGAGGACATTTAGAAATGTCATAAATAGGGATGCGTGCTCATAAGGTTCATAGTTCTTCTACTAAAGGTTCCATGTATATGTCCATGTTCTTAACTCTGTACTTTATAGGTAATAACAAACCAAGCAAGAGATGTCCCTTTTTAATGGTCAACCATGGAGGGATATTATAATTTACCAATACCACCGACCATGTGCTCCATGTTGTGGAATGCAAACCAAATGGGTTAATGACATACATTTCCAAAAAACGAGACATATGTATCGAGGCTCTTTCTTAAATCATGCCATGTCTCCCCAATGTGTCTCCATGCACCACAATGTATCCAAGCTCTTTCTTAAATCATGCCATGTCTCCCCAATGTGTCTCCATGCACCACAATCAACAAGAATGTGTAAGTTGCCATCTGTGGATTGGTTGAGTCATTAGCTCTGCTATGGACTTGCACTTAAACATCTGGCTATTGGATTCTTGGGATGATTGGAAAATGCATTATAATTTACAAGGAATGGTTCCACCTTGTAAATGTTGTCTATACCATTGATCTCCACATTTTGAACATGTGGAGAGTTCACTAAGATCCCCAAGGAAGATGACACAATCATTCAGGCATGCATGTATACAAGTATAATCCATACCAATGGAACTTAGAACCTTCTTTTTTGCATCATCTCGTGACTTGGGCATAGAGTTTCTCTCTAGTAATATTATCTATATCAATAACCTTGTAAGTATATCCAACGATGTGAGGATTTCTTCATCATGATACCTATCGAGACAACATCGGAGTTTTTCCTCCCAACATCCCCTTTTGTCAAATCATGGAGCATCTAAATATCATTCAGGGATGTAGCATAGAAGACGACCCAACAATATTGCAAAAAGAATTTCTTACCCGTTTCTACGATCTCAAATCTAAGTTACCACCAAGAAAGTGTTTGTATCTGATCACATTCGTATTATTAGAAGATTGTAAAATTTGTTATTGAACTTTATATTGTTAAATTTTATCAATTTTAAATTTCATTTTTATAGCAAACAACCATCAATTTAAAGTAGGTCTCTCCTACCTTAATATTGATAACCATTCTGCATTTTATTTTATGATGTCAAGTAGCGATTTAATATTAAGATGCATCCAAACTTTAGTTTATTCTAGTTAAGACTCTTAGATAATCTTTTTTTTGTTTTGAACACTATATTGATTTCTGTTCCACAAAATTTCTAACTTGGCATGAAGTTTTCATCAAGAGTAACACTAAGTCAAGTTGTTATATTACAAAATACACGTAAATTATACTCTCTCCATAAGTTATTTTTATCCAAATTTTAGGTATGGCTAATCACTCTTTGATCTGACCACTCCTCTTGGCTCTTAGAAACACTTCAAGGCCATACATTCATAACTTCGTGAAAAACCTCATTGACTATGAGCCTCCTCCCAAAGATTTTCTTGATAGATGGGGACCCTTCATGATTTGGGTTCAATGAATTGTTTGGGACCTAGAAACAAAAGTGGTGGACTTTGACATCACTTCCCTGACTCTAAATGCTTACCTTGATGCCTTATCTAGGCTTCAAATTTTGTTCTTCTTCAACATGGTCACAGAAATACGGCTCCATATCCCAAAGGCCAAAGAAGAATTTCCCAATTACCCTTTTCATGAATACTTTTCCTCACCAACTCTTCAAACTATATAAGTGTGTCTATAGGCAAAACTTCTCACCGCATTTTCTTTACGTCCATTATTAGTTACTATAAGTTTAAAATTACTAATTTGGAATCATAATTCGACATCAAATGAGGTTAGTTCAATTTTAAAGGTAAGGTTCCACTAATTTAATATTGTTTTGATTTGACACCACATAACCTTGTAAAAAATTATTCAATTACCAATCATTACCATTTGATTCAAGCAAGGTACATTTTTTATCTATCTAAAATGAAGCTTCATTTTAAACATGTTTATTTCATCGGAGTATTTATCTACCTGTCTTGATGAATATTCTCTTCAAACTACCATTTCATGATAGTGTTAAGATTAATAATCAATCTTTATTAGTTAATTTCATTGCATTGTTAACTCAACACAGCTAAATTCCTTGTCCACAAGAGAGTCATGGGTCATCAAGGCATCGATCATCTTCAAAAATTCATACGAAATGACCAAGGGACTTTCCATCACTACTACATGATAACCTAATACCGGCGCTTATACCGACGTCATTAAACGGGGTCTAAAAAAGCCTCGTCTCATCGGTATAAATGTCGGTATTCGCGTCGAAACGACGATGTCGGTATAAGCGTCGGGGATTAATACCGGTGCTTATACCGGCGTCTATACTGATGGTACACCGGCGAGCATACCAACAGAAATACCGACACATATACCGGCGGTAGTACCGATATATATACCGGCAGATTTACCGGAGAATATACCGGCGGGTATACCGGTACCTATACCGGGGAATATACCGATGCTACAACAATTTTATTTTTAGACAGAATGGTGTTGCCTGGCTGCCTGCACTGAACAAGACTCAACAGCAGTAAACAGACAGCACCATTCTGTCTAAAATAGAGCACAAAAGACAACCGTGCTTGTTTTTTTTTTCAGATAAACATGAAATTAAACATTAATACTCAAGAATATTTTGATCATATACTAATAGTTTGAAGGTCTTACATTATGGTAATGCCTCCCAATTGATGGTCTCTCCTTCTTCTTCAAGCATCTCAAATAAGGCCACAAGGCCATGTTTGTGAGCGTACTTCTCTTCTCGCCTACTTGGTGGGCGATTCATGGCCAACTCCTGCGTAAACGATGAACAATTACAACTTTTAGAAATCAACATTTAGCCCACATACATACATTTAGATAAACAAAATTGCTACAAATACTTACGAATTCATGGCACATGGTTTCGTAACCACCACTCCCAAGATGAGAAGCCCCTACTGTTTAGAGTCTTGTCCTTACCGCCTCTCTTTGTTGTTGAAACCTCTCTGGTGTCTCTGTGAGCTCTAGATCTATGGCTTCCCACTCCCTATCATCTAGCCAAACAGGTTTCTCTTTCCTCTCTCTAAATGCATCCCTCGCCTCTGACCTACGATGCCCCATCAAAATGCGAGCTGTATATTGTATCCACTCATTAGAGACGACATTCATAGGGTCAGATGGCTGAAACTCTTGCTTTATCTTTGTATTTATGTAATTTTTCTTCTCCTTATCTTGCTGATCCCATTTAGTCATAACAGAGTTGTGAAACTGAATAGTGCACAATTGTCAAATTCGTGTCTTCATTGCCTTCCCTGCACTATTCATTATAGGTGCCCCATCCCTAATTGTGTATATCTTGCTGTTGTCATGGTCATGTGCACCCCAGGGAGTGGAAGGTGAACCTATGGGTGTGCTATCAACAGATGAGAGCGAAGGACGACGCTCACGTGGTGGTGGTGTCACTGCATCTGTGGCACTACCACCACACCAACCTCCCCCTCACAAGACCTACTACATGAGCGACGTCTATGTGAAGAGGTGGTAGATCGAGCTGTAAGAGGAGTGGAAGGCTGTGTGGTATGACGTGTGGGAGCTGCTGTCGTACCTACGGGTGTGGGAGCTGCCGTCTCGTGAAGCCAGATGGTGAGGCAGATGTCCCTGCTCTCCAGAACCCTACTAAGTCTGAGCCATGGCTCTCTGCTCTGGAGTCATGGACGAGAGAAAACCATATAACTGCTGGGGACTCATGCCCTGCGGTGTAGGGTTAAATGAGAAATGTGCGCTTTTGTCGCACAGGTCGTAGCTGGGGACTTGCCAGACACCGTATGCGAGCCACGAATGGCTGCAAGCATACAACCAGGGAAGGAAGCTCAAACAAAATGCCAAAGGGTGTGTCACTCACCGCTCAACCGCCACCTTGAAGGATTCCCGCGTCGTAGTCGTGAAGGAGGAGCCGTCGTCGCCGCTCTACCGCCTCTCCGCTGCCGCCGTGCCGCTACACAGTGCTCGATTGCTCTCTCACTCACTCTCTCTCTCTCAAACGCAGGAGAAGGAAACCAAAGAGATAAGGCAAGAGCACTCTTGTATTCACAACACATGAGAATGAGGATTTTAGGGTTACATTTGACTCTTATAGGTGACTTGGCCGTTCACACTTGGGCGCCCATACATGGCCGGCCGACCCTAACCCTTATCCTACTGATATCCAAGGTGCGCCTCTCATCGGCGATCACCCAATCCCTTTATCCTTAACATATGGTGCCGACAAGCCCGGCCCATGACTCAGAATATTTAAATTAATGACGTAAAACATAGTGCGTCCGCCATGGGTTAACATGCCCCCCTTCCTGATGTAGATTCCGTCCTCGGAAGCTATGGTATGGTAAGCTCAAGAGGGTTGTTGTGGTAGACCGTCTGCAAAATAGGGAAGTAGAGTGGAAGTATGCTAGAATTCAAAAGATATAAAGTGTAGAAATTCAAGCATGCTAGACCACAATGGATGATGAGAACTTAGTTTAAGGGTTACATGAATGAGCTAGTGTAGTAAATTAACAGGAGTTTAAAATTATTGAAAGTAAATCAAGAGTTAGCAAGGTGTCAAAGGTTAATCAAGGTTTATAACTGACCTAAGTCAAGGAAAAGAACCAAGCTTAATAAATAAACAGATGACCACACTGTGTTTACTCTAAGAACAAGTTTATACCACGAGCCTAGGGACACAAGAAACATTAGAGTTACAGGAGCCTTTTGCCTTTATTTCTTCACGCACGTGACAATTTTTATACACAATGGCGACCTTCCTAAGGCAAAACTAACATCGATCCTGGTACCATGTTTAACACAAGGCATTATCCAGGAATCTATTAGCTCACTTTAGGCAAGGCTACCCCCTACCAACCAAGGCATCGGTCTGGAGTAGAATACTCCTCGCCTACCAAGTATCAATAAGGTGATAGGCCAACATTAAAGCACATCATAGACTTGTATTGCCATTTATTGTAGGCTTGTTTTTTTTTTTTTAATAAAGTTTCTTTTGATCTTCGCTCCTGAACTAAAATGTGTTCTTACATCCTTTCGACAAGGGGTAAAAGCTATGTCCTAGAGGTCAACACACACACAGCCAGGTGTTCAAACATTAAGATGGTTTGACCTTAGACCTAAGACAATCGTATTCCAAGGTTAACTAAAGACGTCATGCTGCCTAGGAATATTTCCAATAAAGTTAAGCTCATTAATGATTTACACTAGCATGCAAGCAACTTCAAAAACTAAGTAGTACATTGACAATTTCCATGTGGTCATGCCTTATAGTTTATGAAATTAATTGAACAGTAAAAACGAAAGAGAGTGGGTATGGAAGAATTACACCTGTTATTGGAGATCTCTATGATTTGACGAGACAGCTTGCAATTTGATGTAGATATATTTTGATGAACGTTGCGGCAGTCTCAGGACTTGAAAGCGAACCCACCTCAAACCTTTTAACCTGTACAATCAACTAACAAGCACTATACCTCGAGAGGCACATCAGTGTGGAAAATTTCAAGACTCGTTTAAGGAATCTAAACTAGAAAAAACTTGAAAACACTAACCTACCTACCAGTCACCACACTACTACTGAGAATACGATAAGAGGATGTTGTAGAGTCCTGGCTCTAGCCCTAAGGCTAAGCCTCTATCCGCATCATCCAAATAAATAAAATCAACCTCAGTAGTGCCATGAGTTTCATCCGTCCATTCATTATTGTCAGATATTTCCTTTTCATTTTCCCATCCACATAGACTCATCAAGAATGTAACCATGCGAGGATAGTCGTCTTGTGGAAAAGGAAAGCATTGGGCTATCGGGGATATGTCCTCTACGGAGTAGGGGTCAGTCATGGTCAATAGGCGAATTAGCCATTCTAATTCCTCAACATTTTCCTCATTGGCTAGTACATCTATATGATCCCATTCAGTTTCAATTACAGGATAGCACATGTGGAATATCTGAGAAAGGTACAGATGATACCTCTCACCAAAGGTAGGAGTGGATGAAGTGTATGATGATCGTGCATCTGCCATATCTGCAAACACAGATATAGCATCAGTAGGTTTGTGACAGGTCAATCTAGTTCTTGATTGTATACGGATATCTCTGCTCTTAACGTGCTCTTGCTCTTTTTACTATTTTTTTTTAATTTTGTTTTCTTTGTTTTGTTTATGTATGAAGCTATATATATACATCCCTTTGAATTTGGCAATTACATGGTCAGGGGAGAAGGTTAAGGAGGAAGCATTAGAATGTCGAGCGTGAGTACATGCTCCCCCTTTCCTTGGGTAGATCATATTATTTGCAATGATGTTGCAGCCTCTTGGAACCAATTTGTCCAGCGGGTCATAGGTTGTGATGTGGGCAGATAGCTTTTTATGACCCTTGTGGCCACATCCAATTGTAGAGATGGTAGTGTACGCTCCCATTGACGAATGGAGGAATTGGTTTCCGACGATACTATTACAAGGGGAGACATAGACTCATCGGTTTTTTGTTGGGTGTTGACAAGAGTAGGTGTAGAGCATGTAGAAACTTCTATATGATTGTGTGCCTGGCATGAGGAGCTAGAAGCTTCATGTGGCTCCCCCCTTCCTGAGCTAGGTGGTAATGATCAATATCGTTTGGGAATCCAAACTAACTCTGGAAGTGGTGCGGAGCACTCTGTTACCTTTCCCTTACCACGGTCTTGAATTGTCATTAGGGTGGCAACAATTGGTTTGCAAGGTTTTATAGGTGATGTAGAGGGATTCACCTTATGTTTAGGGACCCAAATCTGGTCATTCCCCTCGTAGTACCCTTGGGCTACTAATAATTTTTTAGGGATCCATCGCGATGTTACATTGCCCTTTCTCGGGTGGGTAGCTACTTTCCTTTTACGAGGCTTCTTGGTGGCTGAACGAGATTGAGCAGGGGAAGTAGCTGTTAACGAAGCTTTGGGGACCCATTTGTATGTTCTCTTTGGCATAGTAGGCAAAGCTTTAGGGACCACCTTGCCTGTTTCCACTCTTGGTGTTGAAGCGTTAGAGGGGTGGCCAACAATCGAAGATGGTTTTGCCACTGGACTTTGTGATTTTTCGTTATCTAATATTTGAGTGGATGACTTAGGTGCGGGATTTTGAGCGGTCAGACCTAGTGTTGGTTCTTGCGTTGTGACTTGTCTGGTTGCCCAATCGATATTGCACTTGGTGGCCATCATCCATTTGCGCCCTAAGATTACAGTCCCTTCCATGGTACCAGCAGGCATAACCAAAAAGCTTTGAATTATGGTTCCCTTGTCATAAGCAACCGGAGTGTGCAGAATTCCTGAGACAGGGGTTTTCTTCTTGTTGATTCCTTGAACTTGGATAGAACTCTTGGATAAAGGTGGTTTTCCCAGTTGACACCACACGCCATATGATAGCAAATTGTGTTGAGCTCCTGTATCCAATAATGCATTATACAGCACCTCCCCGTAAGGACTCTGTAACTCAATTGGGTATCTTAGAGGTGGGTTAGATTCCAATGCATCCTCCTCTGCTTCCTCGAAAAATACTTGCGTAATTCCCAAGTTGGCTTCTCGTTGTCTCCTAGCACGCTGTTGACGTTCTTTGGCTTCGACTCTTGCTTGTATCTTTTTAAGCTCAGCCTGTTCTTTAGCTGCCTTCTTTTGATGGATTGCGTGTAACTCCTCCTGGCTCAGGGGGTCATAGTATCTTTTGAATTTACTCCCATTAAGGAATCCAATGGTTTCAACTCCGTCGAGAGTCTCCACTCTGATGGTACCTTGCGGTGTAATTTCACATACTCTATACGGTCCCTTACCAGCATATTTGAGCTTCTTCTTTTCATTTCGCACTCCATACATCAAGACTTTATCCCCAACCTTGATGTCCTTGTCCTTTAGATGGCGATCAAACCATTTTTTCCTTCTATCCTTCTCCAGAAGGGCATTGTATACAGCCAATTGTCTTTCTTCGTTTAGCCGCTCAAGGATATATAGACGCTCTACTAAGGGATTACCATCCCAACCCTCTTGAGTAGC
The DNA here is from genome assembly GCF_041138505.1 of Cibotium barometz. NCBI lineage: Eukaryota > Viridiplantae > Streptophyta > Polypodiopsida > Cyatheales > Cibotiaceae > Cibotium > Cibotium barometz. The sequence goes on from NC_141074.1 coordinate 11,148,767, forward strand.
AACACGAAGACTAGGAATGACAAATTCCCTTGGCATGACTGCTTCTTGGCCATATACCATTTTGAATGGTGTGCAATTAATAGCCACTTTGTACGCAGTACGATAGGCCCATAAAGCTGTCGTGAGCTTTAGATCCCAATCCGTGCGATGAGCTTCAACTGTCTTTGTCAAAACAGAGATTAATGTCTTGTTTGTACTCTCGGCTTGGCCATTCGCTTGCGGATAATAAGGAGTAGATTTATGATGGGATATCATGAAGTTTGTTGTGAGCTCCTTAATCACTTCATTTATAAAATGCGTACCATTGTCGCTCACAAGTTCAAAAGGACAACCGAAGCGTGTGATTATATTTTCAAAGAGGAACTTGGCTATTGTCCTCGCATCTGCCTTACGTGTCGCTTTCGCTTCAGCCCATTTGGTCATATAGTCAGTGGCCACAATAATATAGCGAGATTGTGTGTTTCGGGCCGCTGGACTAATTGGACCTACAAAGTCTAAACCCCACTTTTCAAATGGTTGGTTTACTTTGATCGGATGTAGGGGCATCTGATCTTTCCTCTGGGGTTTCTTGTATCGTTGGCATTCATCGCAACCCTTCACAAAGAGTGATGCATCTTGGAACATAGTGGGCCACCAATACCCTGATTGTAAGATCTTTCGCGCAGTTAAGTCTCCTGAGAAGTGACCACCGGCTACGCCCATATGTGCCTCTTGTAAAATGTATAGATACTCATCCTCTCGAGCACAACGCCTAAGAACGTCATCCTTTCCTCTTTTATAAAGAGTCCCGGCTATCAGGCAATAAGGTTCGCATTCTTTGATTAGCTTTCGAGCTAGATCTTTACGAAGCTCCTTGGGTGGAAAGCCATTAACCAAAAAGTTAACAATTTTCTCACTCCATTCAGGCATTGTCTCCACCATGAACAGGGAAGTGTCAGGTAAGTCATCATCAACCCCCGTAGGAGCCTCACCATTAGGTATGCGAGATAAATGATCAGCCATAACATGTTTCTTGCCAGGTCTCACAACAACCGTGAAATCAAACTCAAGGAGAATCAATAGCCATCGTGTGATTCTTCCTGTGGAGCATGGTTTGTTTACCAGATACAATAATGCTTGATGATCCACATAGAAAACAAACTTGGTGGCAAGGAGGTAATAACGAAATTTCCTTACTGCATATATCATTGCCAACCCTTCTCGCTCCGTAGTGGTGTAGTTCATCTCAGCATCGTTCAACTGGCGACTGGCAAAGCTAATGGGGTAGTCTAGCTTATGTTCTCCAGGTTGAGTTAACACACACCCAATAGCAAAGTTTGATGCATCAATATGCACATGGAAGAGTAAATCCCAGTTAGGCATTCTCAAGATTGGAGCACTCGCCAAGGCCTTCTTTAATAGCTCATAGGCACGGTCACATTCTTCGGTCCAAATAAACTCGATGAGAAGCTTATACAATGGTCGAGCTATCTCGGCGAAGAAGAGAATAAACCTTCGATAATAACCAACGTGACCCATAAAGCGTTGGACTCCCTTGTAGTTGGTGGGTGGAGGTAATTCCAGAATGACCTTGATTTTACTCTCGTCCGTGGAAATCCCATTTTTGGACACTATATGCCCTAAGATAACTCCATGTTTAACCCAGAATTGGCATTTGAAAGGATTCAAGGAGATGCGATATAATCTACACCTTTCAAATATTTTTCGTAAACACATCAAGTGCTCATCCCAAGAGGAATGAACACAAAGATCGTCTAAGAAAGCTTCACAGAAGTCCCTTAGATATTCCTTAAAGGCCGTGTTTATCAATCGTTGGAATGTTGCAGGTGCATTGGTCAAACCAAAAGCCATGACGCGGAAGGCAAACACTCCAAACTCCGTGATAAATGCTGTTTTAGCTTGGTCCTCTATTGCAATTGTGATCTGATTGTAACCCGAGTACCCATCTAAAAAGCTATATGCCTCCTTGCCTGCCACTCTTTCAAGCACATGTTCAGAATATGGCAAGGGGTAATGATCCCTTCTGGTGGCTGCATTAACCTTTTTGAGATCAACGCACACTCTGAGTTTCCCATTCTTCTTTGGTACGATGACTATCGGAGAAACCCATTCTGAGTGCTCAATAGGGTATATGAATCCACATTTTACAAGTGTGTTGCACCACCGAGGGTCGAACACCCTTCATATCATGATATGTCCAAGCAAATATGTCCTTGAATTCTTTAAGAAGCTTCGTAAGTGCAGCTTCTTCCGCCTTGGTGAGGTCTTGAGCAATATAAACTGGTTTAGACTCCTCACCCGGATCTGCTAAGTCTATCTCCTTAACTACCGCAGGGCCATCGTAGACACCGCTACTCCCATTGGTAGGCGTTCGTTGGGCTTTTGTGTAGACTACTTTACGTTCCCCTGTTGGTGAATGATTTGAAATGCTCGGGTGCGGGGTGTAAGTCTACTGGTTCCTGTTGTGCCAGACTTTTTTCTTTCAATTCCGCTTCCTTTTGTTGTTGTGCCAGACTTTTTTCTTTCAATTCCGCTTCCTTTTGTTGTTGAGCCAACTCTTGGTTTTGCCGCCGTCTTGCAGTATGACTTAGTTTTGGCTTCTCTTCGATTTCTAATTGGGCGACGTCATGAGGTTGCGGAATACACCACATGACACTTTGGAGGTATTGTCCCCAATTATGCGCTATCTTCCGATGAGCATCAATGGCTCCTACATAACTAAGCCATTCTGCAGTGGATCTTTCCTTGTTTATTGCAGTTCGTACATTAGCTCGATAGCGTTGGCGCTTATGTCTCGTTTTCTTCTTACCAAGTTTTTGAATTTTGTTTCTATCCGATTCGGACTCACTTGGTCGATCTTCACTTTCGGTTGAACTGCAGGAGGCCACTGTCCTAGGCCTTGAGCACCTTGCTTCCACTTTGGGTGAATATTTGATTCATTTTCCCCATCAAGCTCAGGGTCAGTTTCTTCTTGAGATTCATACTCAGAGTTGCATTGGTCAGAGTCTTCGCTACTTTCAGTGTCGGTGGAGTTTGCCACTTTCTCGCCAGGGGTCAAGTGCATAACACCTATCATGTTTATTGGCACTAACGGTGGCATATCTTGCCCCTCAGGTGTTACCCAACTTGTGCCTCTATTTCCCCATGTGTCTATGGTTGCCGCTAGGTGTACCCAATCCACGTTATCCGACTCAGTCATACCCGGTAGGACATCCATATAAGGAGAATCTTTCCCATCATCAGTCTCTTTTTTGCATGTATAGCAATACCTTAATGGGGCAGAGTGAACAGTGGTATCCGATCGATTATCAATGATAACCTTGCTTCCTAAGGGATGCGCACGACCATTCTCAAGATCAACTGGAATGACAGAGTCCTGGAATTGTAGATAGACATGGTTTTTCGACCAGTCATGCACCATTTGTGCTTCCCTCATGAAAGGACGTCCTAAGATCATTTGATATGACATAGGATGCTTGGAGAAATCCATTACAATGAAGGTATGTCGTACCTTATATCCCAGAACCTTGATCTTAAGGTCCCTTAACATTCCAATAGGTTTAGCTATGGTTCCGTTTGCCATCTTAACCACTATGTTTGTGACTTCGAGGTGAGGCCTTCCCATAGATTCCCAACAGTTTTTAGTCACAATGCTCACTCCAGCACCACCATCAAGGATTCCCTTTAGAGTTAACCCCTTGGTAGTAATGGGGAGGGTGGCATTAGATTCGTCACCTTCAAAGTACTGTCCCAACTTGTTCACAGGTATTTCCACGACCGAATCTTCATCAAAGTTGGGTTGTAGATCCCAATGCTCCCCTTCATCTTGAAGCGTGTCGGGTCTATCCATATTTGCAAATTGTGGTAACCCCGCCTTTAGTTCTCCATTGAGAAATGCCCGAAGAGCTAAGAATAGCTCAGGATCTCCGTATAATTTGGATATGATCGTGGTTCTGATCTCGGAGGACATGAAATCCATTAGCTTGGACACATTCAATGGTACTTTTCGAGACATCGCCCCTTGACTAGGGACTGGTGAAGATGGAATCACTTCCTCCTCGATGGGGTCAGGCATTCCCTCACTAAACATTCGTTCAAGCAAAAAGGGTGTTTGCCCACTTCCTGATGTCCTATCCTCACTTTCTTCCCGAATGATACTAGGTATCGCTAACGGTTTATGGTTCCTGTGAGGTTGAACTTGCGTAGAAAACACTGTGTCTGGAATTTTGATTTTTCTCGGGTTTGGCTCCAGTTCTCTTTGTGTTTCTTCCACCAAACCCCTTAAGTGTTGCACTTGTTCAATCTCCTCAACTGGATTTGGGTAAGTTCCAATCTTTTTCTTGAGGGTTTTTGGCCCACGTGGCTTGTCTTGGGGAGTCTCACTCAGGTTGGGTGGACGAGAGGGCATTAACTGACTTGGTTGTGGGGTCGAGGAAGTTTCCTTCTGTTTCCCCTTATTTATGTACTCGCTTGATTCTCCGTCATTGAGCTCCCGAGTGGGTTCCTCCCTTAAGGTAGTGGCTTTGGTCCCCATGGTTTCTATTGAATCGAAATCATCTTCAGGATCATTCATATACACGGGGTCGTCTCCCGTCCCTATGTTAGTCTTTGAACTGGGCTTGGAGCTCGTGGCATTAAGCGATCTCTTTCGCCGTGTTTTCTTTTTCTTTGCCTGAGCGATTGATGCAGTATCCCTCTCTTCAAGAATGTAGTTTTGATTTTGAAGCATTGACCGTGTAACTACATTCACGGGTACAATGGGTGTGGTTCCTCGTGCTTGGTTGGTGACCTCAACCAAATTCAATGGCGTAATCTTGGGTGCATTAGGATTATGTGGACATTGAGCGATCAAATGATCTATGCCACAACGATTACATGTAAGTACCGGCATTCCCGGTGTGCTCCCTTGATTTGGTTGCATTTGAGTAGCGATCTTCTGTAGCCTATTAGGGCACTCTGCTACACGATGCGGTCCACCACATCATAGCATTGAAGAGGTGGTCTCCTCGCCAAGGTATTAAGGTTTTGCCCTCTTGTGGCGAGAGCAGCCGCTTGATATACAGGCTTAACTTGCCCGAAATGATCCTCCATGTAGTACTGGGGAATCATTTCAAACGTATCAATCCCGTATGGAGCAGTAGGGTCTATCTCCTCTTCATAATCCCCACATGCACTATGTGACTCACAACCCATCTGGTTTATTGGGATAATCCTTGGATGTGGAGGTTGTGGTCCTAGCACTGGCGGTGGTAACGGCACAGACTGGACTACATTCGGATTCCTTGGAACTATGTGCTGTGACGGTTGCTCGATAGGTTGTGCAGGCATTAGCGCGGGTACTTGAGGTGTGTTTGACCAAGCTAGTGGTGCCTGGTTTGCCAACATTCGCTTAAGTGTTAGGCAATCTTTAGATTGATGGCCATACTTACCACATGCATTGCAATTCCCATTGAATTTGACTCTGAATGTGGGACATTCACTCGTGCTATGTGGTCCTAAGCACACCGAACACCATTGTTGCTCTCTCCTTGGGTACATATGGCTATTCTGAGGAGCTCGATTACCCCTGAAGTATTCTTGGAGAGCCTTAGTAAGGTCGGTCAGTCACAGACATTTCAGATATCTTGGGCTCCTTGGCAATTGGTTTTGCCATCATTGGCTCTTGCCCAGATACTTGCGAACTAACGGATTTTGTTTCTGAAGACACCTTTTTACCTGCAATCATCAAGTTGTCTTCTAACTGGATTGCATTGGCAGTGACTGCTTCCCACGTTGTAAGACCTCTAATGACTAGGCCATTGTAAATGTCCTCGTGGCGTAATCCTCGGATGAATCTATCGAGGAGTTGGTTGTTATTGAAGCGTTCATCGGGAGTGCAGCGAGAATTTCGATGCTTCAGTCGACTTATAAAGTCTCTCACTGACTCCCCTTCCTCGCGTTCAGCTTTTTGGAGTTGAGATGCTACCCCCCAAAGCACACCCTCGCGTATATATTCTTTCAAGAACAATCTCTTGAGAGTGGGGTAGTGAGTGCGCTCTTCAACCCTTAAGGTTCGATACCAATCTCCGGCCTTCCCACTCATCAAGGTTAAGCCTAAGGCTTTACACTTGTGCAGCTCATTGTGCTCTTCCAAAGAATCACACACGTGTTCAAAGACTTCAATGTGCTTCCTAACATCCTCGTTACCACTGAAGTTTTGAGTGAGCTTAGCCACTTGTACTGCCTTGCTTTTAGGTTCTCTCTCAGGCATACCCCGCATGTTTTCTGCAATGGATCGTCCGATCGTCTGAGCAAATGCTGCGAGATCACCTAAGTGAGCAGGCATAGTTGGTGGAGGCACTTCTGGGATAGCCTGGCTGATAGGAGTTGGCGTTGGTCTGAGTAAGTTGGCAAATGACATAGGATATGATATGTGACTAGGCCTAGCTCCCCTTGGATAATGGTTATGATAAGGCGGTCGTGGAGCATACGCCATTGGCATACTAAGAGGCGTAGGAGCTACCTGAGCATGAGTAGCGATAGGTACATAGGGTCGATAGGTACTGGCACGCACTGTTGTAGGTACTGTTCCACTAGGTAGCGGTGTCGTACTAACTACAGCGGTAACAGGTGCACTTTCAGCTATGCTCATCATTGGGGTAGGCATTGCAGATTCCTTAATGGAAAGTTGAGCCAAGGTTGGAAAACTAAAGTTACTGCTCGTGGGCTCAACCTGCATTGAGACTTCAGGCGAAACAACATACGAAGGGTCTATGGGACTCACCGAGGGAGTCTCCAATTGTGATAGGGTTGGTTGTTTGGCCTTGCCCGTATCCAAAAACCTCATAGGGCCAGTGGAAACTAGGTCCACTCCCCTATTTTGCCTCTCAATTTGGATAATTCTATGAATCACCTCACATATCATGTGTTGTTGCTCCTCTAGATTAGTGGCGCTAGATGTAGATCGTAGGACTTCTAACCAACCTACATGGTATGTGTAACCCGTGTATAGGTCCGTTAGAGTCTCTGTGTGTAGATCATATTCCCAATTTTCATTGAGAAATATCCCATCTAGACTTGGTGTGCCAAACGGTTCTCTTGAAGTGGACGCAATGTCACTTCTTATGGATTGGCTTCTAGGGACCTCTACTTTAGAAAGAGCATCGGAATGTGGTAGCTCAGTAGGGCCCTCATTAAACGAAGTGGGTAGAATATCCACATGGACACTCTTTGGGAGGGTAGGGTCTACATAAGATGTGAATGGTGAATCTACTACCCCTCCTTCCTCATTTACTTCGCTTGTCGCATGTTCAGAGCGTGTAGCTCTACTAAAGGTCTCTATTAGACGACTAAACATGCTAGATCCGGGTTGTGGGGCCCACACTGGCATGTTTTGGCTTGTCTCCTCAGGGTTCTTGGTAGGGTGTCCTTCCATGGCTTTTGAGTCAGAGGACGAGTCACTATCCACTATTCGTGGATCTTGGGTTGCACTCCCTTGGGTTCCAGCCGAAGGCCAAGATGCCAACATGGAGGGATGGTGTGAGCCTGCGTAAACTGAAACGCTTTCTAGTGATTCAGGCTCTAGCACCCGACCAGAACGTAGATGCATGTGACGTGGGTACCCTACGTGCATTGGTAACTACCCTTGAAGCCCACACAAGTGGTTTTTTGGGTATTTTGCACCTCGTTTTTACTTGTTTTTAGATTGTTTTTAACTCGTTTTTGACCCCCTTACTTACGGTCGAACTTGGACTAGGGCGTGTGATAACTCGAAATGAGCGTATCGTTTAAAGGGTCCTAGTGTGCTTTACAGCACTGTGTTCGCCTATCTAGAGCTCCTGTAGTCCTCAAAATAGCCCGTTTCCTTTGGGGGGAAGGGACAAAAGCCTATTTGCTTGTGGAGGAAAGGGTGAGGGCTTTATCCCACATGCTCACTTTACTCCTTGGGGAGTGGGCTACATATAGGGCACGACTTCCCATAAGCTCTCACTTGAGAGAAAGCTATGGAGGCTCACTCTCCTATATATATATATCAAAAGACCGAGACCGAGGCCGGGGTCGTGGGTCGTGGGTCAATTGGGGTTCTTTCTTTTCAAAAATTTTTTCTCCAATTAGAAAATCTTTCCTTTCCACATGTTTGGTTCTTTCTTTGAAAATAAAATTTAATTTTTTCTTTTTTATTTTTTATATTTTTTTTATTTTTTATTTTCTGTTTTTTTTTGTGAGATAAGTTTTCTAGGGTTTCCTTAGGGTTCAGCCTTGGCCGCGGTGCAGTTCGCACACACAGCACAGATCTGGGGATTCAGAAATCCCTCTCACACGCAGAAACTAGATAACAGAATGCACGCCCACACGCGGAGCGAAAATATAACAAAAGAAACAGAAATGCAGCAGACAAATTATAGAAACAGATTGCAAATAGCAGAAACACCTTAACAACAAACACACAGTCGCTTTCCTACAGTGTAGATTGAACTTCACGCAGCAGCCGAGCTGCAAACTGGAGCTTGGTGCAGGGCAACTCCCCGGCAGCGGCGCCAAAAATGTGCGCTTTTGTCGCACAGGTCGTAGCTGGGGACTTGCCAGACACCGTATGCGAGCCACGAATGGCTGCAAGCATACAACCAGGGAAGGAAGCTCAAACAGAATGCCAAAGGGTGTGTCACTCACCGCTCAACCTCCGCCTTGAAGGATTCCCGCGTCGTAGTCGTGAAGGAGGAGCCGTCGTCGTCGCTCTACCGCCTCTCCGCCGCCGCCGTGCCGCTACACAGTGCTCGATCGCTCTCTCACTCACTCTCTCTCTCTCAAACGCAGGAGAAGGAAACCAAAGAGATAAGGCAAGAGCACTCTTGTATTCACAACACATGAGAATGAGGATTTTAGGGTTACATTTGACTCTTATAGGTGACTTGGCCGTTCACACTTGGGCGCCCATACATGGCCGGCCGACCCTAACCCTTATCCTACTGATATCCAAGGTGCGCCTCTCATCGGCGATCACCCAATCCCTTTATCCTTAACATATGGTGCCGACAAGCCCGGCCCATGACTCAGAATATTTAAATTAATGACGTAAAACATAGTGCGTCCGCCATGGGTTAACAAGAAATCAAGACTGTAGTCGAGCGGCAGTGAGTCATCACCTATGGCCTGTTGGACAAAAAACCATATGACAAACTTGTGCGAAATGAAAATTACATGGTAAACAATGAAAGAACCATATGACAAACATTAACAATGATAAACAACAATGGTAAAACCATATCAATTTGCACCTGCACTAGTGATTATGACGGTAAACATTAACAATGGTAAACAATGAAAGGACCATATGACAAACATTAACTTCCCTAATCAACAATGGTAAACCATATCACTTTGCACCTTCAATGTCATAAAATCATTACAAATATGTCATAACTATTTGCATAATCATTAAGATACATCATTTTAAAAATCATTATCTATTCTATCATCCTCATTAAGATCAGTAGTCCCAAAGAGATCTATGTCTATGTACATTTCAGCATCCTCATCATTAAAAGTCCCTTGATGAAGGATGTCCTCATCATCTATGTCTTCTTCCTCAATAGGTTTTCCAGCTTCATTGGTTTGCACCTCTTCATTTGGATCTTGCTCTAGTTGCTCCTCTTCATTTGCTTGCTCCTCTTCATTGTTGATATCGGCTTGTTCTTGCTGCTCCCCACCACCCTGTGAATCCACATCACCCTGTTGTAGCTCTAATTCTTCAAAAATTTGCTTACTGCTGTGGGGGGCGACTTGAACCACAAATAGCCAGCGTGGATCTTTTGGATCAGCTTTAAAGACAACCTGCTCACAATGCTCTGGGCGCACAAAAGTATCTTGCTGATCGATCCATACCTTTGTGGAGTCCACTTGGATGAGGCCACTCTTGTCTCTACGTACAGTTGCATGTGGCCCATTTGTGATTACCTTGAACCACTTCACATCAAAGATAAATAACTCAAAACTTCTGAAGCCAACCTTTAATATGTCTTGAATGGTTCCAAAGTAATCAAGCATTCCAGCAATTGTGTTATCATCACTTGCACTTGCACGACTTTCTTGTGAACAAACTGTGCTGTGACACCGCAATCAAAGGTTGCTCTTCTTTGGTCTATTCGTTCTACTCGAAAATGACGTCCATGTGACCAAAACGCCCCATATTTGTGATACTACAAATAGCACATAAAGATTGTTGATGGACACAAAAACTGAGACATGTAGATAAAAAAAAGAGAGACATGTAGAACTTAAACACTTACATGCCAATCGCATCCTTTTGTAAGCTCCTCCTCCTCCTCTCTGTTATAGTTAAACCAGCACGTTTGGCTTCTAAAATGGTAGCTTCTAGCCATCTACCTGTGGGAAAGTCCGGAAGAGCTTGCATACCTTCTGGATATGGGAGATTTCTTGTAGTGCGATTCCTTCTGAAACTTAAACGATCTTGTACTCGCTGTCGCTTGAGAGCTTCATATGTCTCAATCCACTTCTCCATTACATGAGAGTTCAAGATGCAAAATTTGTTGATTTTTTTCCTCAAATTGTTATCCATCTTTCTCTTAATGCCTTGGCCTTGAGGTTCCTCACCAATGACTCGCCTGTTAGACTCTTGAGACCATAGTCAAGGTATCTCTGGATCTAAAGAACTTAAATATTCAGTGATGTAAACAAGGGACTCTTGTATCAGCCACCCTTCTGACATACTACCCTCCGGGCGAGCCATTTGGCGAACAAATCCCTTTAATGTCTTCATAAACCTCTCCAAAAAGAACATCCATCTTGAATGGACTGTTCCAGCAACTGCAACCTCATCTACAACATGAACTAGCAGATGCATCTGGATTGTTAATAAACTTGTAGGGAAAAACTTCTCTACCATGCAGACTGCCTATATGGAGTTTAAACGGGCTATCTCCAAAGTGTCTCTCTTTATCTCTTTTGAAGAAATCCAACGCACCAATGTGCTAATCTTATAGATAGTAGCTCTAATGTCTTCAGTGAGGCAATATTTTATTGCTATGGGTAGCACAAATTATAGAAACTTGTGCCAATCATGACTCTTAAGGCCACTAAGATCATCATCCTTTGTAAATGCACTTTTCAGGCAATGCATATAACCTGTAGGAGTCCGAAACTCTGAAATTGTCCTCTTCACTTGTTGTTCCTCCATCTTACTAAAAACCCATGGGGCTCTTGGAAGTAGCACCTTTCCATTGGGTCTATAGTGCGAGCCCACAACTCTTGCATGCAACCTATCTCTTCCAAGTCGTCCCTTTGGCCTTTAGTCTCCTTTTTTCCTGTCATGGTCTTCCACACAGAATGTCAGCTACATTCTTGAAAATATGCATCGGGTCAAGCAAATGGTTTATAAGGAGATCACCTCAATAGGGGAGTTGGTGAAAGATAGAGAGCCTCTTCATCCCAGGACATGCCAAGTTGCCACATTCCTCCCATTTGATCTTCCAATCGCTTGCCTTCAGTGCACTTGGAGGAGGTCTTCCTAGATTACCATCCCGCAATTCATGATTTTCTGGAAGATACCTAACATGTCCTTGGTAGACATTCTTTCGTAATGCTTTTGAGTATCTTGAATCAAGTCGAGGACCACATACAAGACATGCATTATAACCCGATATAGACAAACCTGAGCATTCTTCATAGCCAGGCCAATCATGCATTGTCCACATGAGAATACCTTGCACAGTTGCAAGTCTTTGGCCACTCTGCTGCTTTGACATGTCCTTCACTTCAATTCTGTTCCACAAGGTGCGTAACTCATCAATAAGTGGTGCCAAATATACATCCATGTTCTTCACCTTGTACTTTCCTGGAACTATACCATGGCAACAACCCGATGAATGATCCCATCTTCTACAACTTGAATTAGTTAAGCGAGCCATGGGCGAGGGTTGTGCAGAAGTGTCAGGCCTTCCCCCAAAGTAGGCTTGAGCCATAGCCCTTTGCTTGGGCTCATTTGGGAGATGAAATTGTAAAACTCACTGGGGGACATTACCCATGGAGTAGGCACGGTGGAGATATTGGGGCTATATGTGAGTGTCTTCTGGTATGCAATCCATGTTCTACACATGCACACACAATTAAATGTGGTTATGCACATATTTATGCAAGGGCGCCAGTGTTTAGGGTTTAGAGTTTGCATGGCATAAGCATGGGACATTATCATGTCCAATCTTACACCATGACTCTAATAAGGAGAGAAGCATGGTTTTGAAGGATCCAACTACCCAAAGCCCACATGCAGGGGCAACATCAAAAGCATGGCCTTTCATTAAAAAAGACAAATTCCATGAGATTAGGGAACTTATAGGAGAGATTGTAAGCTAACTGGAGTCTCAAGGGAGGGATTGAGAGAGAGAGACCAAGAGAGATCTTGAACCTCAAGAGAAAATGAGTGAAAACCTTGTAAAACAAACAATCTATTGTGGTAGGAGTAATTGTTAAAGCTAAAGCTTTCACTCCAAAGGGGGTGGCAAATAGTTTAGATTTTGTCATCAAGCATTTAGATGATTCTATTGTGGCACAAGAGTAATTGTTGAAATAGAAGCTTTGACTAGTAGCTTTCCATATGTTGATGATGCGATGATTTGATGCATTTTTTTTTGCTCAAAGTATAAGCAAGTTCTCATGGCTTCTCCATTTTTAAGAGAGGGTTCTTGTGGTGTGCTACCCTTCACATTCGAAATGGTGGTACGTAATTCAAGTTGCTCCTCCATTAGGCAAAACAAATTTTTGAAGATAGAGACTTGGAGGAGGAAACTATTACCACAAAATCTTCAAGGAAAGAAGTAGATTATAACTTGTGCACAAATGAATTATTAGATTATGAAACCCAAGATTTACAGATTATTATAAGAGATCACACTCATGATTATAACGGAGAAATTCATGATGATGTCAAAAATCATGATGCTAATCAACACCACAATGACGATGATGACGTCTTAGCAACTTCCATCAAATCCACTCATAGTATCTCCTCAAATCCTTCTATGGATGCTAATGAATTACCTTTTAATCATATGTTGCAGCATTAGAAATTGATATCTTCAGAGTAATGGATCTTGTGGAAGATGAACAATCATGAAGTTTATGTAAATCAATTGTTAATGATTTTTTCTCAAAAATTAGATACAAAAATATTTTTTATTTTTTTAGCTACAAACGGATATATTGTCGCTTTTACCGAGGCACGTACCGGTCGACATATATATTGACACATTATCGACGTGTATATCGACATATATACCGATGATAGGGACTGGGAGTTAGAAATTTTGATCTTTCATGAAAAAACCATCACTAATGGATCAAGCACTTCTAGTGTAGATCAAGATGTAGAGGATAAAGTAGAAGAAGGTGAGGTACCACCAATTACCAATCACATAAATGGTTCCCATGTCTAGGATGATGAAGCAAAGTCATCAGCACTCCCTTCTCTCTCTAAATTACATGGTTAAGTTTTATGGCTAGACCCCCCATTCTCTTGTAGTTTCAAATGATTGTGGATTTCTAATCAGTTGCATAGTTAATTAAAAATTTACATATAAAAGTAGTGCTGAGTGCATAATCATTATTACCCCATCTTTGTTGGCATGTGTCCAATTGTTTGCATACTTGTTGCATACTGTGGGATAAAATTATAATTCACATATTTGTTGGATTAACATTATGTTGGAGAATATTATGTCTACTATTTCCTTTATGCACGTGCTTTGTCAGATGATTTTAGGTGGTGTAAACTTATGGCTTTGTAATTGTCTACAACACTTTTCTCTATTGGCATAATCTGTGCATGTGATTGCTTTTATTCAGTATTATATGGGGAGGGATAACCAGATATAGTAACCATCTCCCCCTCCTTTCTCATTTCAATTTGTGTTGTAGAAAATAATGAGAGACTATATTAATTTCAAACCAAACTAGGGAACCAGATAAAAATTAATTGAGAAAAATTGGGAACAGTACTAGATAAAGCACGTTTGTGCAGAGCTTCCATAATCATCCTATGAGCGCAGACCAGTGATCAAGTTGATCCTACAAGCGCAGACCAATGATCAAGTTGTAATTAGCTGATCTCCAACTGTAATTCTTTCAGAATTAGTTCCCATTAACCCCAGAAAGAAATTGATCCTATGAGATGGCCAAATCATGCATGGCCACAGTACGCTATAGCGGCCGTGGATTACCACGCTCACAGCGTCAAGTTCCGCTCCCTCTTTCTAGCCTTCTTGCTGGTAGCATGCTTAAGCCTAATCTGCAGGCTTGTCCAGTGCTATTGCAGCAACCAGTAATCCCAGCTATCATACAGGCCATGCCGAGCTTCACCGGCGCTGCAATTCTGATACAGAGTTGAAATCGAGGCAGTCGAATTGCAGCTATTTGATTGTCTTGGATTCGCAGCTGGTTGGGCTGGGGAATCGCTTCGTGGCCTTGGCTTCTGCGATGGCTTACGCCATGGCAACGGATGGAGTGCTGCTTCTTGACAACAGGAGAAAGCTTGGTGATCTGCTCTGCGAGCCCTTTCCTGAGTCGAGCTGGCTGCTTCCTGACGATTCTCCGTTCTTGAACGACTTTGTGGGCAAAGCGTGGGGTGTCCCTGAATATGCTAAACATAGCAGAGATTCTGGTAAACATGTTGCTCTCGATCATCATCAGACGGTGAAGGTGAGCCTGTGGGATGAACCTAGCGATGGCGATATGGAGTTCTTCTGTGAAGAAATGTACAGTTCTCTAATGGATGTGAAGTGGGTGGTGTGGGAGAGTGATCTCTACACCATACCTAACCTTTTCCTGGTGCCTTCCTTCTGGCAGCGTATGAGCAAGCTTTTTGCAGATGCTGAGCATGAGGTGTTTGCTCTGATCAGTCGTCTCGTCTTGCTTCCTGCCGACGATGTGTGGGCAATTGTGCTCAAAGAGTATGTGGCCTATATGGCCGGCGCTGGCACTCGGCATCCAGATCCGCCTCCACGGCCACTCAGATCGTGCCGCCTTCGAAGAGGACGCAAACACAATGGCGATGGGCTGCTTGATTAACAGCTCCTACCTTCCGGCAGTTTCCGGCAAACCGAAGCTGTCAGCGGCTGAGCTCGCCATCTCGTATGGCAAAAGAATACAGCAACAACAAGCCGAGGCCGATGTGGCAGTTCTGGTGGCGTCCCTGCAGAGCCGATACTTCCTCAGGTTGAAGCAGTTGTACAGCCAGAGTGCCGGAACGGACGACCGAAGAGTGGTGAGGGTGCACTCCGTGTCGGAGCTACAGACGCAGGACTTCGTGTTGAGAGAGGGAGAGAGAGACGAGACAAGAGACACCACATACCCTCCACAAGAATGAATCATATTAGTCACAAGTCACATATATATAGGCAAGACCTAGAGTGAGTTAGGGCTAGCTATATATAGCTCCAACACCCCCACTCAAATAAAGGTCTCCAGCTGCGAGTAAAAAAACCCTTGGGAGCACAAGGAAAAAACCCAAGCTCCTACATATAAATGTACAATGCCACCTTAAAGTCCATGTGCAATGTGCTTCTATATACAAAGTACAAAGAATAAATGTGCATGATGTGAAGTAATGTGTTAAGTGTCCTAAAGTCTATAGGCTATGTACAAGTCTAGACAAAATTGACATGACGTGATGTGCTAATCTCCAAAAAGAGAGGCCGCTACAACTCCAAGTTCTTATCGCAAAAGTGTAAACCGAGCTTCATGGAGTCCTTTGGTGAGAATGTCTGCAAGCATTTGATCAGTTGGACAATGTTCTACCATTATTGCTCCTTTCCTTACTTCATGTCGAACATAGTGATAATGAACTGCAATATGTCGCAAAAAGCCATTTGTATACCGTGAATAGTCATCAATAAAAGTAATGAAGTAACGGTAGCAAGACTTGGATGGAGGAAAGGATCCACAAATATCAGTATGAATGAGATCCAAAAGATTATTTGAATGAATATTTATAGACATTGGAAATGGCTTACGATGATGTTTGCCTAGTCTAAGAGCACAATATTCACATATCCCCATATGCGGGTGAGATTTGAGGTCCATACCTCTCACAAGATTATGAGATGATGAATATCAAGAAGCTTTGAGAAATTTGAGTGAGCAAACCGATGATGCCATAGCTTACAATCCAGATCTCCTAGAGCTGTAACAACATTTGCAACATCCTCATTCAATGAAAGTTCAAAGAGATTACCATGTCGAGGAGCAACCGCAATAGTGGTGCCATCCTTTTCGATACGACACTTTGTATTATCAAATCCAATAAGCCGCGCAACAGAAAGTAAGTTTCTTTGTAAATCAGGAACATATAAAACTCCTCGCAGTATTTTGGTTGAGAAAGAAGTTCCCAAATACAAGTCGCCAATACCACCATCGGCCCCGAGTAAAATGCTTATCACCGACTCGACCGTTCGTTTGATGATCAACCTAGCCACTAGCGCAATTGAGCATTGTTGAGAGATGTAATCACAGTGTTGTGTATGTGTGGGAAAGCACCCTAGAGGTGCAAGATATTGTGGCAAGATAAGAATGCCACATATGATATTGTATGGTGTGTGAGTGTTGACCAAAAGAGTGGAAAAGGGAGTGCCACATGGATGATGATGTGTAAAGTGGGATAAGGCTAGAAAGCCTATATCATTATATGGTGTGGGATCTTGGTCATGGTGAATATTTATGTATAGTTTTCTTGGTTATTTGGTTATTTGATTAAGCATTATTTTCGGTTTATTATGAAAAAAATTAGCACACTTATTGTCATTAGTATTGGATTTGGAGAGAGATTATGCTCATGGAGATTTGGAGATTATGGTGCTATACATGGAAGCTGAAAATGGAGATTTCAGCAAGTATGAAGGCTATGGAATCTTCAGTGTCATCAAGAAGAAGCTGCCAAGGAGATTTGTGAAGGTATTTTGTGATTATTTGCCTCTTTAATTTTTGGTTTGATCATGAGAGATTGCTCATGTTGAGAAGGTTTGCTATGTTGAGAAGGGTTGCTATGTTGGAATTTGTGAATCCATGGTTCTTTGCTTGTGGGCAAAGAGTGTGAAGGTGCAAGCTTGTTCAATGATGGGAGCAAGAGTGTGTGGGCTATTTGCAGCTCATTTTGGAGCTCATCAACAAGTGCGTGGCTCATGGTATGCTCATGAAGGTGAGCATACCATCATGAAGGTATGCTCATGAATATGCAAAGGAAGCAATGACATCATCAACCTTGCAAATATTTGCATAGCGGGAAGAAAATTGGAAGCTTGCAGGCACGAGGGCAAGCTCAGGTGTGCAGAGAGGCAGAGGCGGCAGCATTACTGAGTTACAGAGAAGTTTGGGCATGATGTGGAGGTGGCACGCAAAGCTTCTCAGCTGAGGCACGAGCTCTTGTGGAGGTGGCCACCCAACCTAGATCTAAGGCCAAGAAATTAGAAAACAAGAGGGGAAGCCAAGGCTTCCACCCTATCACAGCCTGTGCAGAGCAAGCAAAACAATTAAAGCTTAGCTATGGTGAATCTGAGCATAGCAGAAAGCTCAAAGAAGACCTGGCTATGGCGATGGCTGCAGAGAGAGCTGCCAACTAGTAGTCATCGAAAAAAGGGATTAGAGCAATGCAAGATGCAACAGTTCCACTAAAGCAAGTAGTCAGAGGCATCTACAAAAGGTAGAGAAGGAAAAAGTCTCCCAGCTAGATGCAAACTTGAGTCTTGAAACCAATGCAAAGGTGCACACAGAGAAGCAAGCACGATCACACTGGATGTAAGCGATAGCAAGAGCATAGAGAGAATGCGATTGCTCCACGTCAGCAAGAATGGGTGGCTCTCACGCTACTATTTCAAGAAGATAAGATAGGGTTCAAACCCTCAGGTATAAAAGTCTCTTCACACCCAACCACATGTCTTTATTAAGCCCCCATTCATACATATCTTTGAATATATATCTATATATATATATGTGATGTTAAGACGATTTTTGAAGGGTTTCATGGACTTGCACATGCATATAAAAGATGTTCACACACACACATGAGAGTCCGCTGCCCGAATTTGGCTAAAAGGCATTGTATTTGTTTCACCCATGTGTATGAGGGCAACCGCGCCCAAGCATGCGTGCTCAAAATGAGGAATTTTTCAATTCACCCACATTGGTATGAGGGTTGCCCTGCCCGAGCTCACCGAGAAGCTCAAAATGGTTATCGTGATGTGTGCATGAGTGATGCATGTGCAAGGTGCATGCACATGGGTTGGTTCCCACCCGAACTTCTATGTTCAAATTAGACTTAGTGGTTTTGCTACTGTGAGTGAGTTGGCTCAAAATGGACTCAGTGTCTAAGATGGTAGACACACGCACACACGTTTGTTGGCTAACACTCCAATTTCGCATTGAGGGGGGGAGTGTTGAGTGACGTGCTACCTTTGGCAATGCTACATTGGTGTTATGGGTGATGGTTGAGTTGCGGAACACCTCGATTAAGAGGGGGTGTTGAGAGATGTAATTATAGTGCTGTGTGTATGTGAGAAAGCACCCTAGGGTGCAAGATATTGTATGCAAGATAAGAATTCCACATGTGATATTATATGGTGTGTGAGTGTTGAACGAAAGAGTGGAAAAGGGAGTGCCACATGGATGATGATGTGTAAAGTGGAATAAGGCTAGAAATCCTATATCATTATATGGTTCATTGTGATGTGCAATAGAGATCTTGTGTTGAGTGTGTAATCTCTCTCTCTCTCTCTCTAGTCATGGAGTTTTTAGTGTGGTATAACTCACCTCAATCTTATGCTTAACCTTGTGTCTATCACCATGATCAATCCCATATTAGGATTGTTAACAAGCATAATGTGCCTAGGCGAGCATTCAGAGGATGTTTACGAGAGCTTTTGTCTCTCTATCTCCCACAAGTACATATACATTCTTTCAAAGTTTGTACCAATTATGATAAAAAACTCTCTTTAACGTGTTTTTGTAAATTTTTAATATAGAAAACGTGATGAAATTACCAAGAAAAGAGTGATATCTTAGTTGGAGCACGAGTTTGGGCTCATACAACATACTCACCACACTGCTAGGTATGATACTTTTCAACAATTGATCAATTTTTACAATCCAAGCCCACTAGTCAATATTTATACTTGTCCAAAAACCAACCCATACCTTGAAAGTTCAACTATCTTCGTATTCTAAGTGTATAGGAATCAAATGTGCACTAAGAACTAGGCACTAAAGATGAGAATTGGCCTTCCCAGGAATCGAACCCGAATCTTTGGATGAGAGGACCGACGCTCAACCAATTGACCTAGAAGGCTCTTTTCTGCACAAAAATTGTTAGTATTCGTATGAGAATATAGAATCTTTTTAAAAACTAATTCAAAAACAAAGATTTTAAAGAATATAAAAAATGACCAAAAAAAAAAGATAAACTTACTTTATTCAAAAGTTAGATTGAATTTCAAACCTATAATTCTACGTCAAAGTCTTCGTTTTTGTCATGGAAAGCCTTATCAGCCTCAATGGGAAGAAGAACACACAATTGTCCTCTATCAACAACAATAACATTATCTTCTCTTTCATTAACCATATGCCCACATGCTACTATAGAACTTTGCCTATAGCACAACCTTTAGTTGTAGTTCAAAAAAACATACAACATAAGTTATATAAAAATAAAATTAGAGTAAAAATCAATTTTCCTTACATAGAAATCACATCAATGGGCGATGTCAAGTTGTTCACATGTAACCATTGCTACCTCGTTAGGGTCTCTTGTTACTAATCTCCGTGTAACCCATTCGCAAATTGTAGGAATCCAGTCTTGCCTTCTTGCTCTCCTCCTTGCATGTTGTCTTGCACACATTTCTTCTTTGTATTGATCTACCCACTTTGCCATACATTCCATATTGTACATGACAAATGTGCTTGAGGAAGCCTTATTTCTTTTCCTGTACCTAGAATCTCTCTCCTGAAACCTTTTCATCATCTTCATATGTCCATAACCTTGGTGCATTTGGATCCATTACTACCATATACTCTATTATGTAGAATAGTGTTTGGTGTAAAAGCCATCCCTCTGCCATAGAGACCTCTCGTCGTGCATTAAATTTCTCACAACTTTCATAAACCACTCAAAAAAAAACATCCAATGAGAACTTACAACACCAACTAGTGACATCTCATCGATTAAATGAATAAAACCATGAACCTGAATATATAAAAAAACCCTTGGTAGTTTCTTCTCCATAAGGCATAGAAGAAGACTTCTCTCTTCTCTCATCCTTGGAAAATCAACAGGATCAATTTTCTTTTGAGCCATATACCTATGTCATCTTTTTCTATTAGAAAATATATTGATTAGCATGACAAGTTTAAATGTTGTTTGAATTGTATTTCATACCGATCAAGTGCTCCTAGTCGATAAATGATGTCACGGATAGCTGGAATTGAGCAATTTTGGACCACAAAAGGTAAAACATGCTGACAAAAAAATTTACAAAAGCTAAGCAATATGTATGTTAAAATCAGCCTTGAACCACTAGAGGTAAAACATGTTGACAAAACAACTTACAAAAACTAAGCAATAGGTATGATACTAAGATTGAACTTTATAATATGTTGTATACCCATAACATGTTATTCCAATCATGAGTCTTTAGGCATCCTAACTTGTTTTCTTGTGAGTTAAAAAGCACATGAAAAGATGTTACACATCCAGTCAGACTCAGAATTGTTTGATTGCAATCCAACACCAAGCCTAACTAATAAGAAGAAAACACCCATGGAGCTATGTGATAAAATGTCTGGCCTTCCGCATTTTGCTGATGCCATAAATATGGTTTGATTTTTGCCTCTTGAAGATCATTTTTGAGAGAAGTTGTCTCCTTTTCACCTGTGAGGTGTCTCCAAAGAGAATCTACCACATTTTTTAGGATGTGCCTAGGGTCTGGCAAGTGTACAGTTTTCAAATTCGCCTAGTATTCTAATTGGTAGAAAATAGAATTTTCAAATTTCATTCCAACTGGCTGTTCTCTTGGATTTAGTTCACTTTGTTGTGCAAAGGAGTTCCATTTCATGCCCTAGTCAAAAGTGGTGGCAATCGTGGCAGTGGTCATCGATTCTCTATCTTATTGTCAAACTTGTGTTTTGCATTGTTCTAAATGGGTGATCCATAGGTAAAAATATTCTATATGATGGATACACATTCTTATGCAAGCTCTTACTAAAGCAGGAATCCAATTCTAGACCACAAGTGGGACAAGCATGGTAGCCTTTTATACAAAGACCTTCAAACCACACATCTCAAAATAGTTAGGAAAAACTAAATTTTTGCAACTTAAATTTGAAAAAGTAAAACTAAAAAATTTCTTCAAAATTTTAAAGGTTGTACTAGAACATACTATCAATCCTAGTGGATAATCACAGATAGCCCATGTAAGGATGCCTCGTAGTAGAAGAAGTGTGAACTCTCATTTTCTCTTGAGAAATCATGAGCTCTATAACCTTGCCAAAGTTGTAGTTCCTCTATAAGGGGTGCCATGTACACATTTATGTTGGATGGTTAATGCTTTCCTATAAACATTTTGAACAATTTCAAATGATCTCATTGGCTAAAATATTATGCTACACAATAAAATTTCAAATATAAGTAGATGCACTTACCAGGAATTAGAAGAATAAGCATTAAGTATTCCTTCTTGATTGACAAGAAAGGTGGAAGGTTGTAGACAACTAACACAATTGGCCATGTAGACCAAAGGGAAGACAAGGTAGAGAAAGGATTGACACCATCAACCCAAGGTGTAGCAAAAACATCAAAAATTTGTTCTGCACTTACATGCAACCAAGTAATCATTCTAAAGTACACTACGTGAACTTCTCCTCAACCATAGGACACATCCAATTGAAAACATTTGGTATGGTTTAAGGGACCTCCAATGTTGTGCTAAAATTTTGCATACCCATTCGAGGGCACGCTCCATAACTTTTTTTTGGTTTCTTGAAATCCTAAATGGATTGAAAAAATGGAATCCACACTAGTGGGACTACTGCATAGTGGGTCTTAAAACACTGAAAGTTGGTGATATCGGTATCTTGATTCACCCTAGAATGGAAGAAATTGAAAATGTTCAATTTTTGCGTGTGCAAAGATTTTTTAATAGATCCAACACTATTTAAAATTTTTCATTACTTCTTTTTTCTTGCAGTTCCTTGCTATATGACTCATAAGCATGTCAAGGGTCATTGCATTTCACATTACACACCATCAAATCCGATAGCGTGCCCTTTGGCCTATTGGTGTTTTGAAGCATTTTAGGCCACATTCCACTTGCTTGGGGGCAAGATTTTGTTGACATGTAAAGTCGGAGGGGAGAAACCACGTTGGGTGAAAATTTCAATATCCCGTGAAATTTCAAATTTTCAGGCCTCTCGCTCTAACGAATGTTTTGAATAAAGTACATAACATGCCATGCTGTGTTAAAACTTGCCGCCTCCTACGTTGCACGGTATTGTGTTCGTTTTCTTTGTCTTCTTTTCTTTGCTCTATGTGTAAGACGTCTTCTTTTCTTTACTCGCCTCACCCTAGTCTTTGTCTAATCGTCTCCATGGAAATGGCAAGATGCAGCTCATCCCCTGCCATACAAGCTACACGATTTGGTGTGGCATTGTCTTCTTTACCCTGGTAAGTTGTCTTCTTTGCTTTGCTCACCTGACGAGCTCGGTGGTCTCTATCTGATCGCTTTGCTTTGCTGGCCTCACTAGCTCGGTAGTCTCTATCTTCTTTGCTTTGCACACCTATTAAGCTAGATGATCTCTGTCTGATCGTCTCCATGATGCCAATGGCAATATATAGCTCTTCATGGCTTGCAAGAGAACCAGACAAAGGCAGCAAGATAGGAACGTTAAAAATCTTGGTCATCAAGGCAGAAGGAAAGAAATGGCACAGACAAGGAAACAAGCTCAAAGTGGCAACGCAAGACACTTTTGCAATGTATGTGAAGAGAGAAACAATGAGAAGACATAAGACTCCTTGCAGAGCAGTAGTAGGAAGCGGTTCAAATGGACAAGTTCGAACATTTCCATCGGAGTGAAGAACACGAGCTATGCCCATTCAATTGGTGGGAGAATTCACGGCGGCAGCAACATCTAGCCATTCAGATGAGTAAAAGTCTCATGTCATTAGAAGCTTTACCTTGCACCCTAAAATTCATAGAGTGACAACCCTGCCAACACCTCAAAAGATGCACGCACAAGAGACATTGCTTTCTAACTTGAGAGATGGCCTACAAAAAGTGAAAGGGGTGCACAACTTAGATCAACTAGCTGCAAAGAGGGTGTCATTAGCTATGCTGGTATCCCCTAAAACAAAGAAGAAATGGCTTGGACGCACAACGTCGAAGATGAAACACAAAAAATGTTTTTATGGCATTCATCTCGAACAAATGAAACATCGTGTGATTAGTGCGATACCAAAAACCACACTGGTGATTACTTATCCAATACTACCACCGTGCTGGTTATCATCCAAAACCAACCACCACGCTGTTACCACCGTCATACCGTGTGATTTGTCTATCGATACCAACCACCGTACTGGTGATACCTTATCCAATACTACCACCATGCTGGTTAAACCACCGCGCTAGTGACCACTTATCATGTACTACCATCCTGCTCGTTAAGATCCCTAAAAAGAGAGACCAACCACTTCCTAGTACTACCACCATGCTGATTGCAGTCATAAATTAGCTTAATTAAACTAAATATCACTACGCTGGTGACTACCACCGTCCTAAATTAAATATCGTGTGATTTGTCTACCGATACCAACAACCACCACGCTGGTGATAACTTATCCAATACTACCACCGTGCTGGTTAAACCACCGCGCTGGTGACCACTTATCATGTACTACCATCGTGCTGGTTAAGATCCCTAAAAAAGAGAGACCAACCAATTCCTAGTACTACCACCGTGCTGGTTACGGTCGTAAACTACCTTAATTAAATTAAATATCACCGCGCTAGTGACTACCACCGTCCTAAATCAAATATCGTGTGATTTGTCTACCGATACCAACCACCATGCTGGTGATAACTTATCCAATACTACCACCGTGCTGGTTAAACCACCGCGCTGGTGACCACTTATCCTGTACTACCACCGTGCTGGTTAAGATCCGTAAAAAGCGAGACCAACCACTTCCTAATACTACCACCACGCTGGTTGCGGTCCTAAATTAGCTTAATTAAATTAAATATCACCGCACCAGAAACTACCACCGTCCTAAATTAAATATAGTGTAATTTGTCTACCGATACCAACCACTACCTGGTGATAACTTATCCAATACTACCACCGTGCTGGCTAAACCACCGCACTGGTGACCACTTATCCTGTACTACCACCGTGGTGGTTAAGATCCCTAAAAAGCGAGACCAACCACTTCCTAGTACTACCATCTTGCTAGTTGTAGTCCTAAATTAGCTTAATAAGGGAAAGTTGAAAGTTGTGATCCTGGGCCTTAATAAGGGAAAAGTTGAAAGTTGTGATCCTGGGGCAATAATCAAAGGATAAACATTGGCAATAATGAATTTATTTCATAGATTATGCACACAGAGCACATAGGAGCATTCATTAGCATCGCAAGAGGATATTCACCCGATTTAGCTATTGCGATTGTGAGTATCACAATCTGACGAGCAATCTGCATCTTGATTCCTGCCTCTCTTATCTTGAGGGTGTGGATGTTTTCCTTTGGAACCTCCACTTGCTCTACTGCTGACTTTTGGCACACAAGCTGCATCCCCGATTCTACCAGCTACTATCGAATCTCCTCAAATTCTTTAGCAGTGTCTGCATAGACCTGTTCCAATACATCATTTCTATGTTGGGTATCAATCAAGGTCCGAGACTGCTCCTCAAAACTCTGAAGAGAAAAGGCAAGCTCATCATCAGCAGCCACATTGTAGGTCAATTGCAGGGAATCGAACCTGTCTCGCCAATATTAGGTAGTCTCCTTGTGTCGTTCACTATGGCTGCTCGTTGCCTCTTCTGCATCCTTCCTAGTATTGAAATGATTTTGTAGTTCTTGCATCAGTAGCCTGGTTTCTGCATTCTCCTTTCTCAGTTTCTCAGGGTTAAGGAACACTTAAACTTTGAAGCACTTAGGAGATTGTCCTTGAAGTAATTTTTGCATGAGGGAGCACTATGGAGTGTAGCCTCACACCATCTGCATAAGGTAGAGAGGGAAGAGAGAGAGGTGGCCTTGGATGCTACCTCGCATTAGAAGATTCCACAGAACTCTCTCCTGAGTACTATGTAGTTGATGACCTCTTCCTGTTGCTAGGGCAGGAAGAGGTCATGATATTAATGCCATTGCTAGAATAATGCCTCTTCAATTTTATCACTACCAAGGACCGTACAAACTCTCTGAATGTCCTCTTAAGTATCCACAACCACAAACCACTCAAGGTGTATCTTTTACATCACCATGTGCTAGTAGGACAATTTGCAGCATATATTATATGATCAAGGATCACCCCATGAGACCTTTGGCGTAACTAATCTATAGAGTGGTCCAACCACCACACCACTCAATATGATTGGTGTAAGTGACAAGTCAAAAGAAAACTCGGTAATTCTTCCTATCAATGCCATAACTAGACGTATGGCTAAAAACCAACCAATTTCGGAAAGAAAAATAGACACTCCGAAAGCTTAAATGGGAGAATCTAAGAAGAAGAAAGGCCATAAAAGGAAGAAATCTATGAAGGGTGATAAGTCTCGCAAGACAAAAAGAGAAAACTGGGGAACAAATGAAGAACTAGTTTACATGAATGAAACAAATAAAGACTCTCATTGGGTCAATGCATGCTTGGGTGTTGTAAGATTCCTCCCCAGCCACTCAAGAAGTCCAGTATCTTCCCCTGTAATCAAATCCCTCTTCAAAAATATAAAGATCTTGTTTCTATCTTTTTGGCCTAGAGAGAGAAAATCTTCTAGAGAGAGGTGATTTAGTTTTTAAATACTTTTGGATGGAAAAATATCTCATCTTATTAAAATAAATTCCCCCGAAACAGAAGCTCTAAAAGAATTTCAGAAGGTGCATTAGAAATAAATTATAAAGGCCTTATCCTAAGGGTCCTGATTTTTTGAAAATTTTAGATTAAGATTCTGAGGGGCCAATTAGATTAATCCAAATGTGTGAAGGAGGTAAATTGAAGAAATAAAGAAAATCCCCCCCCCAAAAATGAGTAAATACTCACATAAGATGAAGAGTGGACTAAGGACCAAAGGAAATACTAGAAAAATGAATTTTTGACACCTCTCAGAGTGGGGATTCCCCCTCATGAAGTAGGCACCTTTTTCCCATCATTTCTTTTGAATTTTAAATCAATAAAACTAGATATTTCATCTCTCCTCTCTCCTAATTCAAAACTAGTCCAAAAAGTGAACTAAACTGACCAAAAAATGGTCAAAAATTGACCAAACTGATCTGAAAAATTCTAGAATCAGTTTGCTTGGTTAGAAGCTCACTTTTTCCTATAAATAGAAGCCTCCCCCTTTGTAGAAGCGTAATAGTGTTTTATGCACTGTTACTCTACTCCTTCCTAGAGCTAAAAATAGTGAATTTATTGATAATTCATTAGTTTTTGACCATTTCCTCTTCAAAAGAATTGGTGGCCACTCTTGTTGCAAACAAGAGTAGATCCTTCAAACCATCAAGCCAAAGGAAAGCTCACAAAAATTCATGTAAGCTAGAAATCCTACTTTTTCTTTATTCCATTTAATGGTTTTCTAATTTCTGTTTTCTTTAAAATGAAAAATGATGTTATGCCTTGTTGGAAAGGCTTTCCCCCTCTCTTCATTCTTGAATTCAGCCTTTCTTTATCCTAGATATGTAATCAAATTGTTAGAATTAAACTTTTCATATTGTTTCTCTTTAAAAAGTGGAATTTAATTAGTTTAGAATGCTTTAAACCATTTGGGATAATTTTTAAGTAACTTAAGAATGAAAAAAATTGAAAAATGGTCAGCCATACAAAGGAGGTTATGGAAAAATTTTCTTAAATTTTGTGAAATAGTTTTTATCTTTTAGAGTAATCCCCACCGTTTGTGTATTCTAAAAGTGTTATTTTCATTCTATGCATAGAAAAATTCATATTAGAAATATTTTTATTATAAAAGTGTTATTTTCATTAGAATTAATTTCTATGCATCGAAAGATGCATATTGGAGATTTTTTTTAATTCTAAAAGTGTTTCTTTTATCAAAATTGATTTAATTGCATAAATAGATGCATAAAAGAAATTTTTTATTATAAAAGTGTTACTTTCATCAAAATTGATTTTTATGCATAAATAGATGCATAAAAGATATTTTTTATTATAAAAGTGTTACTTTCATCAAAATTGATTTTTGTGCATAAATAGATACATAAAAGATTTTTTTCTATTATAAAAGTGTTACTTTCATCAAAATTGATTTTTATGCATAAATAGATGCATAAAAGAATTTTTTTATTGTAAAAGTTTTTTTTTCATCAAAATTAATTTTTATGCATAAATAGATGCATAAAAGAATTTTTTTTATTATAAAAGTGTTACTTTCATCAAAATTAATTTTTATACATAAAAGAAATTTTATATCAAAATAAGAGTTCTCTTTAATCCTATGTTTAAATGCCATGAATATTGGTAAATGAATAAGTAAAATACTCTGTGAGAGAAAATTCTACTATTTCATGTTCTCTAGGATGGTAATGAAAAAATTCAAAAAAACTATCGAAGTCAGAATTTTAGATAAATGATTAATTTATTCCTCATAGGAATTCGTTGATTAGTTTTGAATTCAGTTAAGCAAATACTCAATGAATGAAATTCAGTAAAGTAGTAATTGAAATATTACCCTTCGAGAAAGATAGTTGAGGGAGAACCTTTCCAGACTCAAATCTTGAATCAGACTATGACCAAGACATAACTCCTTCGTCAGTTTTAAGAAAAGAAGATGTGACCAGTTTAGGAAAATTCACTCAAATCACCCACTGAATCTGAAATCAAGTTAAGGAAAATTCACTCAAATCACCCACTGAATCTGAAATCAGTTTTAAGAAAAGAAGATGTGACCAGTTTAGGAAAATTCACTCAAATCACCCACTGAATCTGAAATCACCCACTGAAATCAAGTTAAGACCCTTTGATTATGATCTAGGATCAAGGTTGCAGAATTCAAGAAATTCTGTTGGAATTCAGACCTACGATCTAGAAGTATTGGGATACGGATTTAAGATATACTCATTATATTCAAAAGAAAATCAAAACTAAAAACTTGCATAGAAACCCTATTTTCTTAATAAAGGACTATCTTACGCCAGAATGCTGGTGGAGGGAGCATTTGGTATATGTGTTTTTCTAAGGGAAGTTTGGTTGCAACAGCTGGCGAGGAGTGTTCAAAGGACGGCTCACACGGCAAAAACCTGCTCAGGCCTTAACCAGCCTTGGTATGGTGAAAAATGGTGTGCTTGCAGTAGTACGATGGGCAAGGGCCGACGAAGCGGCGAGATGTCCTCATCTCACAAAACTAGAGGAGAATTCTTTTTCTTAAGATCCAACTGATTACGGGTTCCTTATATTTTGGTGAACCCAAATAGAATCCTGGGATAAAGATCCTTTATATAAAACTCATTATTAAATAACAATTCACTCAGATCATAACATTCAATTCCTTAACACTATAATGTTCCATTAGACCGAAATTTCTATCTGAACAGTCCTTCATGGAAATTTTTCATTTATGCAGATTTTAATTTGACCTCCTTTAACTTGATCCACTGGGTCAAGTGTTAACAGCAGCAATCTGCCAGCACAATCCACTAATCTCATAGTGATTTGGTGGAGTTATTAACATCATTCTAGTTATGAACATCATCACAGGGACTCGTCCCATTCATCCTCATTGTGGTTTTGCTCAACTTATTACATTTCAACCAAATTTCAAGAATCATCATTTTTCAATCAGAATCCAAATCAACTCATCAGTTCACAACCAGAATTTAAAAATCATATCAACCACATTCGAATTCATCATCTGGATAGCATTAATGCTTATAATTTCAAGTCTTAGATTTACTCATATATACTGCGAGTAAAGAGCTGCAGTTATACCCTCGGTATATACGGGTAGTCATGGTTCTTAGAACTATAAGGTAAATACCATCATGTCTAGGCCTCAAGCAAGTCAGGGATTCCATATAATTGCGGTACTTCCATCTGAAGACCCAATTACAAATTTACAAATTTCAGTTTGAATATCAAATTGTATGAATTTTATCACACAATTACAACCTTTTAGTGCTTCTTGATAAATTTTTGACATATTTGGCTTCTTGGTTGATCCTCATTAGCCAACTTGGCTCTCATACCAACTGTAAGATCCCTGTCCCCATCGTGCAACGGATTCGAGGTGCAACAGGCGGAAGTAGCACATCTTGCGCGGGGCAGTGTCCCACACTCGTCGGGGCCTCGCCCACCACGGATATCCGGACAGGTGACTAATTCCTCGATTCTTCCAACCCGAACTCGAAAAAACTTCTCTTGCCCGGAAAGCACGGGCGATTCCACCAGGATAACTTTTCCCTAACGTAGTCAAAAGCCTTAACTTACTGAGCTCATTTGACCGAACCCGTAAGTCCCATAGTCAGATCAGGGAAAAAGATTCTCCACATCCATACATCCACGTCCACATCTACATCCATACATCCATTTTCACATCTACATCCACATTCTTACGTCCACAATCACATCTACATTCATACATATACATCCATATCCACATCCATACATCCACATCTATACTCATATATCCATATCCATACATCCACATTCATACATCCACATCGCCATTCACATTCATACATCCACATCCACATCCATATCCATACATCCATTTCCACATCCATATTCATACATCCACATCCACATCTACATCCATACATCCGTTTTCACATCTACATCCATATTCACATTCACATCTACATCCATATTCACATCCACATCTACATCCACATTCACATTCACATCTACATCCATACATCCACATCCATATCCACATCCATACATCTATATCATACATTCACATCCGCGTTCACATTCATACATCCACATCCATACATCCATATCCACATTCACACATCCACATTCACATTCACATACATCCACATTCTTACATCCATATCCACCTCCATATCCTTATCCACATTCCATATCTACATTCATACATCCACATCAACATTCATACATCCACTTCCATACATACACATCCATATTCATACATCCATATACACATCCACATCCACATCTACACCCATACATCCATTTTCACATCTACATCCACATTCACATCTACATCAATACATCCACATCCATATCCACATCCATATATCTATATCATACATTCACATCCGCGTCACATTCATACATCCACATCCATACGTCCATTTCTACATTCCCAGTCATATAACCACATACACCTTCACATCTATTCTTTTACATCACATCCATTCTCGCCATATCACTGTTAACCTATGAGACGGACATTGAGACATACTATGTTTTACATCATTAATTTAAATATTCTGAGTCATGGGCCGGGCTTGTCGGCACCATATGTTAAGGATAAAGGGATTGGGTGATCACCGATGAGAGGCGCACCTTGAATATCAGCAGGGTAAGGGTTAGGATCGGCCGGCCATGTATGGGTGCCCATGTGTGAACGGTCAAGTCACCTATAAGAGTCAAATGTAACCCTAAAACCCTCATTCTCGTGTGTTGTGAATACAAGAGTGCTCTTGCCTTATCTTCTTGGTTTCCTTCTCCTGTGTGTGTGTGAGAGAGAGAGAGAGAGTGAGAGAGCGATCGAGCACTGTGTAGTGGCATGGCAGCGGCGGCGAGGCGGTAGAGCGGCGAAGGCGGCTCCTCCTTCACTGCTGCGATGCGGGAATCCTTCAAGGCGGCGGTTGAGCGGTGAGTGACACACCCTTGCATTCTGTTTGAGCTTGCATTCCTGGTTGTATGCTTGTAGCCATTCATGGCTCGCATACGGTGCTCGGCAAGTCCCCAGCTACGACCTGTGCGGCAAAAGCACATTTTTGGCGCCGCTGGCCGGGGAGATGCCCTGCACCAAGCTCCAGTTTGCACCTCGGTCTGCTGCGTGAAGTGAAATTTGCACTGTAGGAAAGACGACTGTGTGTTTTTTGTTGAGGTGTTTCCGTGTTTTGCAATCTGTTTCTGTAATTTGTCTTCTGCAATTTTGTTTCTTTTGTTATTTTTCTACTCCGTGTGCGTGCTGTTCTCTGGTTTTCTGCGTGCAAGGGGGGATTTTTGAATTCCCAGACCTGTGCTGTGTGCGAACACTGCACCGCGGCCAAGGCTGAACCCTAGAAAGAAACCCTAGAAAACTTATCTCAAAAAAATTAATTTCAAAAAAATAAAAATAAAAATAAAAAATAAAGGATTTTTTATTTGAAGAAAAAAATTTTGAAAAGAAAAACCTCCAATTGACCCCCTCGGTCTCGGTCTCGGTCTTTTGATATATATATATATAGGAGAGTGAGCCTCCATAGCTTTCTTTCAAGTGAGAGCTTATGGGAAGTTGAGCCCTATATGTAGCCCACTCCCCAAGGAGTGAAGTGAGCATGTGGGATAAAGCCTTCACCCTTTCCTCCACAAGCAAATAGGCCTTTACCCTTTCCCCCACAAGGAAACAGACTGTTTTGAGGACCACAGGAGCTCTGGATAGGCAAACACGGTGCTGTAAAGCACGCTAGGACCCTTTAAACGATACGCTCGTTTTAAGCTATCACACGCCCTAGTTCAGGTTCGACCATAAGTAAGGGGGTTAGAAACGGGTTAAAAACAATACAAAAACAAGTAAAAACGGGGTGTGAAACACCTAAGAAACCACTTGTGTGGACTTCAAGGGTAGTTACCAACGCCCGTAGGGTACCCACGTCACATGCATCTACGTTTTGGTCGGATGCTAGAGTCTCAGCCACTAGAAAGCGTTTCAGTTTACGCAGGATCACACCATCCCTCCACGTTTGCATCTTGGCCTTCCGCTGGAACCCAAGGAAGTGCAACCCAAGATCCACGAATAGTGGCTAGTGACTCGTCCTCTGACTCAGAAGCCATGGAAGGGCACCCTACCAAGAACCCTGAGGAGACAAGCCAAAACATGCTAGTTTGGGCCCCACAACCTGGATCTAGCATGTTTAGTCGTCTAATAGAGACCTTTAGTAGAGCTACACGCTCTGAACATGAGTAAATGAAGAAGGAGGGGTAGTGGATTCGCCATTCCATGTAGACCCTACCCTCCCAAAGAGTGTCCATGTGGATATTCTACCCACTTTGTTTAATGAGGGCCCTACTGAGCTACCACCTTCTGATGCTCTTCCTAAAGTAGAGGTCCCTAGAAGCCAATCCATAAGAAGTGACATTGCGTCCACTTCAAGAGAACCGTTTGGCACACCAAGTCTAGATGGGATATTTCTCAATGAAAATTGGGAATATGATCTACACACAGAGACTCTAACTGACCTATACACGGGTTACACATACCATGTAGGTTGGTTAGAAGTCCTATAATCTACATCTAGCGCCACTAATCTAGAGGAGCAACAACAAATGATATGTGAGGTTATTCATAGAATTATCCAAATTGAGAGGCAAAATAGGGGAGTGAACTTAGTTTCCACTGGCCCTATGAGATTTTTGGATACGGGCAAGGCCAAACAACCAACCCTATCATAATTGTGGAGACTCCCTCGGTGAGTCCCATAGACCCTTCATATGTTGTTTCGCTTGGAGTCTCAATGCAGGTTGAGCCCACGAGCAGTAACTTTAGCTTTCCAACCTTGGCTCAACTTTTCATTAAGGAATCCACAATGCCTACCCCAATGATGAGCATAACGGAAAGTGCACCTGTTACCGCTGTAGTTAGTACGCCGCTACCTAGTGGAACAGTACTTACAACAGTGCGTGCCAGTGCCTATTGACCCTATGTACCTATCACTACTCATGCTCATGTAGCTCCTACGCCTCTTAGTATACCAATGGCGTATGCTCCACGACCGCCTTATCACAACCCTTAGGCCTAGTCACATATCATATCCTACATCATTTGCCAACATACCCAGACCAACGCCAACTCCTATCAACCAGGCTATCCCAGAAGTGCCTCCACCAGCTATACCTGCTCACCTAGGTGATCTTGCAGCATTCGCTCAGACGATCGGACGATCTATTGCGGAAAACATGCGGGGCATGCCTGAGAGAGAACCTAGAAGCAAGGCAGTACAAGTAGCTAAGCTCACTCAAAACTTCAGTGGTAACGAGGATGTTAGGAAGCACATTGAAGTCTTTGAACACGTGTGTGATTCCTTGGAAGAGCACAATGAGCTGCATAAGTGTAAAGCCTTAGGCTTAACCTTGAGTGGGAAGGCCGGAGATTGGTATCGAACCTTAAGGGTTGAAGAGCGCACTCACTACCCCACTCTCAAGAGATTGTTCTTGAAAGAGTACATACGTGAGGGTGTGCTTTGGGGAGTAGCATCTCAACTCCAAAAAGCTGAACGCAAGGAAGGGGAGTCAGTGAGAGACTTTATTAGTCGATTGAAGCATCTAAATTCTCGCTGCACTCCCGCGATGAGCGCTTCAATAATAACTAACTGCTCGATAGATTCATCCGAGGATTGCGCCACGAGGACATTTACAATGGCCTAGTCATTAGAAGTCTTACAATGTGGGAAGCAGTCACTGCCAATGCAATCCAGTTAGAAGACAACTTGATGATTGCAGGTAAAAAGGTGTCTTCAGAGACAAAATCCGTTAGTTCACAAGTGTCTGGGCACGAGCCAATGACGATGAAACCTATTGCCAAGGAGCCCAAGATATCTGAAATGTCTGTGTGACTGACCTTACTAAGGCTCTCCGAGAATACTTTAGGGATAATCGAGCAACTCAAAATAGCCATATGTACCCAAGAAGAGAGCAACAATGGTGTTCGGTTTGCTTAGGACCACATAGCACGAGTGAATGTCCCACATTCAGAGTCAAATTCAATGGGAATTGCAATGCATGTGGTAAGTATGGCCATCAATCTAAAGATTGCCTAGTACTTAAGCGAATGTTGGCAAATCAGGCACCGCTAGCCTGGTCAAACACACCTCAAGTACCCGCGCTAATGCCTGCACAACCTATTGAGCAACCATCACAGCACATAGTTCCAAGGAATCCGAATGTAGTCCAGTCTGTGCCGTTACCACCGCCAGTGCTAGGACCACAACCTCCACATCTAAAGGATTACCCCAATAAACCAGATGGGTTGTGAGTCACATAGCGCGTGTGGGGATTATGAAGAGGAGATAGACCCCACTACTCTATATGGGATTGATACGTTTGAAATGACTCCCCAGTACTACATGGAGGATCATTTCGGGCAAGTCAAGCCTGTATATCAAGCGGCTGCTCTCGCCACAAGAGGGCAAAACCTTAATACCTTGGCGAGGAGACCACCTCTTCAATGCTATGAGTGTGGTGGACCGCATCGTGTAGCGGAGTGCCCTAATAGGCTACAGAAGATCGCTACTCAGATGCAACCAAATCAAGGGAGCACATCGGGAATGTCGGTACTTACATGTAATCATTGTGGCATAGATCATTTGATTGCTCAATGTCCACATAATCCTAATGCACCCAAGATTACGCCATTGAATTTGGTTGAGGTCACCAACCAGGCACAAGGAACCACACCCGTTGTACCCGCGAATGTAGTTACACGGTCAATGCTTCAAAATCAAAACTACATTCTTGAAGAGAGGGATACTGCATCAATTGCTCGGGCAAAGAAAAAGAAAACACGACGAAAGAGATCGCTTAATGCCACGAGCTCCAAGCCTAGTTCAAAGACTAACATAGGGACAGGAGACGACCCCGTGTATATGAATGATCCTGAAGATGATTCCGATTCAATAGAAACCATGGGGACCAAAGCCACTACCTTAAGGGAGGAACCCACTCGGGAGCTCAACGAAGGAGAATCAAGCGAGTACATAAATAAGGAAAAATAGAAGGAAACTTCCTCAGCCCCACAACCAAGTCAATTAATGCCCTCTCGACCACCCAAATTGAGTGAGACTCCCCAAGACAAGCCACGTGGGCCAAAAACCCTCCAGAAAAAGATTGGAACTTACCCAAACCCAGTTGAGGAGATTGAACAAGTGCAACACTTAAGGGGTTTGTGGGAAGAAACACAAAGAGAACTAACTGGAGCCAAACCCGAGAAAAATTAAAATTCCAGACACAGTGTTTCCTACGCAAGTTCAGCCTCACAGGAACCATAAACCGTTAGCTATACCTAGTATCATTCGGGAAGAAAGTGAGGATAGGACATCAGGAAGTGGGCAAACACCCTTCTTGCTGGAAAGAATGTTTAGTGAGGGAATGCCTGACCCCATTGAAGAGGAAGTGATTCCATCTTCACCAGTTCCTAGTCAAGGAGTGATATCTCGAAAAGTACCATTGAATGTGTCCAAGCTAATGGATTTCATGTCCTCTGAAATCAGAACCACGATCATATCCAAATTATACGGAGATCTTGAGCTATTCTTAGCTCTTCAGGCATTTCTCAATGGAGAACTAAAGGCGGGGCTACCACAATTTGCAAATATGGATAGACCCGACACGCTTCAAGATGAAGGGGAACATTGGGATCTACAACCCAACCTAGATGAAGACTCGGTCGTTGAAATACCTGTGAACAAGTTGGGATAGTACTTTGAAGGTGACGAATCTAATGCAACCCTCCCCACCCATTACTACCAAGGGATTAACTCTAAAGGGAATCCTTGATGGTGGTGCTGGAGTGAGCATTGTGACTAAAAACTGTTGGGAATCTATGGGGAGACCTCACCTCGAAGTCACAAACATAGTGGTTAAGATGGCAAACGGAACTATTGCTAAACCTATTGGAATGTTAAGGGACCTTAAGATCAAGGTTATGGGATACAAGGTGAGACATACCTTCATTGTAATGGGACTATTCTACTCCAGACTGATGCCTTGGTTGGTAGGGGGTAGCCTTGCCTAAGGTGAACTAATAGATTCCTGGATAATGCCTTGTGTTAAACATGGTACCAGGATCGATGTTAGTTTTGCCTTAGGAAGGTCGCCATTATGTGTAAAAATTGTCACGTGTATAAAAAATAAAGGCAAATCCTGTAACTCTGATGTTTCTTGTGTCCCTAGGCTCGTGGTATTAACTTGTTCTTCGAGTAAACACAGTGTGGTCATCTGTTTATTTATTAAGCTTGGTTATTTTCCTTGACTTAGGCCAATTATTAACCCTGATTAACCTTTGACACCTTGTAACTCTTGATTTACTTTCAATAATTTTATATTCCTATTAATTTGATACACTAGCTCATTCATGTGACCCCTTAAACTAAGTCACATAGCAACATCCATTGTGGTCTAACATGCTTGAATTTATACACTTTATATCTTTTGAATTCTAGCATACTTTCACTCTACTAACCTGTTTTGTAGACGGTCTACCACAACAACCCTATCGAGCTTACCATACCATAGCTTCTGAGGACAGAATCTACATCAGGAAGGGGGGCATGTTAACCTATGACGGACATTGAGATGTACTATGTTTTACGTCATTAATTTAAATATTCTGAGTCATGGGCCAAGCTTGTCGGCACCATATGTTAAGGATAAAGGGATTTGGTGATCGTCGATGAGAGGGGCACCTTGAATATCAGCAGGGTAAGGGTTAGGATCGGCCGGCCATGTATGGGCGCCCATGTGTGAATAGTCAAGTCACCTATAAGAGTCAAATGTAACCCTAAAACCCTCATTCTCGTGTGTTGTGAATACAAGAGTGCTCTTGCCTTATCTTCTTGGTTTCCTTCTCCTGCGTGTGAGAGAGAGAGAGAGAGAGAGAGAGTGAGAGAGCGATCGAGCACTATGTAGCGACAAGGCAGCGCGGCGACGGCGACGGCGGCTCCTCCTTCACTGCTGCGACGCGGGAATCCTTCAAGGCGGCGGTTGAGCGGTGAGTGACACACCCTTGCATTCTGTTTGAGCTTGCTTTCCTGGTTGTATGCTTGTAGCCATTCGTGGCTCGCATACGGTGCTCGGGCAAGTCCCCAGCTATGACCTGTGCGGCAAAAGCGCACAATCACAACCCATATACATCTTATCCCATCAGATACATTTCTTACCTCATCCCATACACATCTTATCACATCCTAACTCATCTTATCACATCCTAACACTTCTCATACACATTTTATCACATCCTATCACTTCCCATACGCATCTTATCACATCCTATCACATCTCATATACCTCTTATCACATCCTATCACATCTTATACGCATCTTATCACATCCTATCACTTCTCATACACATCTTATCACATCCTAGCACTTCTCATACACATCTTATCACATCCTATCACTTCCCATATGCATCTTATTAGGCATAAAGACAACTTTAGTAGGAATAACACTTTTATAATTATCCTTTTATGCATTTTACTATGCATAAATTCCAATTTAATGAGAATAATACTTTCAAAATAAAAATAAATCTTTTATACATCTTTCTATGCATAAATTTCCATCTTAATGAAATTAACACTTTTAGAATAAATCTTTTATGCATTTATCTATGCATAAAATCAAAATTGATAAGAATAACTCTTTTGAATTAAAAATAAAATTCTTTATGCATCTTTCTATGCATAAAATCAAAATTGATAAGAATAACTCTTTTGAATTAAAAATAAAATTCTTTATGCATCTTTCTATGCATAAAATCAAAATTGATGAGAATAACACTTTTGGGTTAAGACCGCATCCACCAGGGATGAGGCGATCTTGCGGAGCCAGGCCTTTCACACCACCTGGCACAGCGGCCCCTTCTATACCTTACACACGGGATCCCCCCGCGTTGGCATTACAGGCCACCTGTTTGGCTTCCCCCCCCCCCCTATTGTATGATTTAACCCCTCAGTCCTTTGTATACTGATGCTTGTATTTTGCAGCATCTAGGGAGAGTCCCGGGCTGCCTTGTTGTATTCACTGCTCTGTTTCTCTTATGAGCAAGAGAGATCTTTTGTAGCCCTACGGGCATTTTTATATAACTAATGAAAGGATCTTTTCTCGAAAAAAAAACACTTTTGGGTTAAAATAATTTCTTTTTGCAGCTTTCCATGCATAAATCCAATTTAGTAGGAATTACACTTTTAGAATAAAAGAATTTCTCTTATGCATCTAATCTGTGCATAAAATCCAATTATGATAAAAATCTCACTTTTAATATAAAAAAATCTTTTATACATATGTTTATGCATACAAATCATTTATGATGAAAATCATTCTTTTGATATAAAAGAATTTCTTTTATGCATCTAATTTATGCATAAAATCATTTATGATGAAAATCACACTTTTAATATATAAAAA
Source organism: Cibotium barometz (assembly GCF_041138505.1). Taxonomy (NCBI): domain Eukaryota; kingdom Viridiplantae; phylum Streptophyta; class Polypodiopsida; order Cyatheales; family Cibotiaceae; genus Cibotium; species Cibotium barometz. The sequence goes on from NC_141074.1 coordinate 11,187,316, forward strand.
TTTTCTTTTATGCATCTACTTATGCATAAAAATCAATTATGATGAAAATCACACTTTTAATATATACAAAATTTCTTTTATGCATCTACTTATGCATAAAAATCAATTATGATGAAAATCACACTTTTATAAATAAATATTTCTATGTCTAGAATGAAAATAACCCTTTAAGAATACTCATACGATGGGGATTACTCTTTTTAACATAAAATTTAATTACTAGAAATCCTATTTTCTTAATTCATCAATTATGCATAACATAAAAATCAATTTCTCCATGATTGCAATGAAATTCTTTCAATTAATCTAGGATGATAATTCCTAGAATATGGTAGGAAGTCCTCTTTTCATGCTTTGAATGAAATTATTTTGTGTAATTTTTACAGAAATTTTTCCATAGCTCCGCTGCTATGACTGATAAATCTCAATTATTTTAAAGGATAAAGCTTATCATTAAGGGAATGATTAGAATGATCCCTAATTGGATCATTAACCCATAATGGATTGAATCATCAATATTCATGAAATACATAAACTAAAATCATAGAAAAAAGTCATTAATTTGGCCTCAAGCATAAATTAATCTTGGATTAAGGAAAAGCTTTATGAAAAGCTTCATTTGGATTGAGAATAGTTCATGAGAATGACCATTCTTTGAGTGAGAGAGAGAAATTACATAAAAACCATTAAAATTAAGTATAAATAAAAATTTATGTAATTCTTTACTAGCATTCATCAATTAACTTCAATAGCATTCAAAAACCATTCCAATTAAGCTTCTCAATCTTGAGAGGGGTTGAGAAGAGAGAAACATTGAGAATTTATAGAAAAGATCAAAATTCACCATTTACCTTACAAATTGCTTGATTCTTTGTTCACGGTAGAGGCCCCCAACCAAAACCATTGGTTTGATGTGTGGATGGAGTCACCAATGGAGATTGAATTTCTTCAATTTGGAGAGAATTTTAGAGAATAGTAAAAATTAGCATTATTTTTCAGCATAATTTTGGCATAGTATAATTCTCCTATTTTTTTACAAAGACTTAGGTTCTATTTATAGGAGAGGGAGGCTCTAACCAAGACCAACCGATTTCTAGAATTTTCTAGATTTTAGTTTGGTTGAATTTGGACTAGATTTGGACCTAGTTTGGTTCCTTTTTTATTCGGTTTGGATTCGGTTTGATCCAAGAGAGGAGAGATAAAAATATCACATTATTTTTAAGTTTAAAACTCATTAAAGCATGTGAAGTATGCACCTCCTTGAAGGGACTCCCCTTCCTTACATATGTGTCAAAATGGAATGATTATACCCAAAATATCTCATTTTTTTAGTAATACTCATAGTTTTTTACTAATAACCCTTGTACATAGTCAACTCTTCATCTTATGTGAGCATTTACTTAACTCTTCATCTTATGTGAGCATTTACTCATTTTTGGGTAATTTCTTTTACGAATTGGATTTATCTCCTCCCCACACATGGATTGATCTTATTGGCCCATAGGAACCTTAATTTAAAATTTCAAAAAAATCTTGACCCTCAGGATAATGCCTCTTGAGCAGATTATACTTGATTTCTAATGCACCTTCTGGAATCTTTTTGAACTTCTGTTTCAGGGGAACTTATATTAATAGGATGCGAGTTTTTTCTATCCAAAAATATTTAAAATCTAAATAATCTCTCTCTAGAATATTTTCTCTCTCTAGGCCAAAACAGGTAGAAACAAGATCTTTGATATTTCTGAAGAGGGATTTGACTACAGGGGAAGATACTGGACATCCTGAGAGGCTGGGGAGGAATCTTACAAAATGTGTGTTTATATGTAGGAAGGTAGGTAGGTAGGTATGTAGGTATGTATGTATGCATGCATGTATATGTTTGGGAGTATGCATGCATGCATGTATGTATGTATTGTAAAAATGTGTGTATATATGTATGTATGTATATATGTGCCTAGAAAGGTAGGTAGGTAGGTGTGTTTGAGAATATGCATGTATATATGTATGTATGTATGTGAATGTATTTATTTCTAACCATGCTCGTTAAACCACCCCACTGGTGACCACTTATCCTGTACTACCACCGTGCTGGTTAAGATCCCTAAAAAGAGAGACCAACCACTTCCTAGTACTACCACCGTGTTGGTTGCGGTCCTAAATTAGCTTATTAAAATTAAATATCACTACACTGGACGGTGGTGACTACCACCGTCCTAAATTAAATATCGTGTGATTTGTCTACCGCGATACCAACCACTGGCTAGTGATAACTTATCCAATACTGCCACTGTGCTGGTTAAACCACCGCGTTGGTGACCACTTATCCCTGTACTACCACCATGCTGGTTAAGATCCCTAAAAAGAGAGACCAACCACTTCCTAGTACTACCATCATGCTGGTTGCGGTCCTACATTAGCTTAATAAGGGAAAGTTGAAAGTTGTGATCTTGGGCAATAATCAAAGGATAAACATTGGCAATAATGAATTTATTTCATAGATTATACACATCAATACATTTTAGAGATTATACATCTCCTTTCTGCTTTGAGCTCCCTTTACCAAATTGCCTTCCACTCTTAGGCTTCTTCCTTTCTCGCTCCTTCAGATAGGGTGGGTTCTTTTCTTTGATTTCTTTGAGCTCCTTCAGCCTTTCTCGCTCCTTCCGACAGGGTTGGTTCTTTTCTTTGGTTTCTTTGAGCTCTGTGAGCTTGGACTTCTTCTCTTCAGGCTTGTTTCCTTTAGCTTGGTCAAGTTCCTTTCTCTTTTCATGTGTATAAGCAATTTGGAATGCCATTGCAGCTTCTACTTTCTCGTTGTGGATATTCGCAGGCACATCATTTTTTCCCAAGACAGTAGCATTGGCATCAAACAAACTCTACATCTCAATTTTGCATGCACAAACACCCCAAAGCAAAACACATGCAGAGGGTGATGGCACTGGAGCCATCTGATCATGCATTCATCTATGATGTGCCATTTGCACACAGAGCACGTAGGAGCATTCATTCGCATTGCAAGAGGATATTCATCCAATTTAACTATTGCGACTGTGAGTATCACAGTCTGACCAGTCTCACGAGCAATCTGCGTCTTGATTCCTTCCTCTCTTATCCTGAGGCTGCGGATGTTCTCCTTTAGAACCTCCACTTGCTGCTGCTGCTGACTTTTGGCACACAAGCTGCATCCGATTCTACCAACTACTGTTGAATCTCCTCAAATTCTTTAGCAGTGTCTGCGTAGACCCCATCCAATAAATCATTTCTATGTTGGGTTTCAATCAAGGTCCGAGACTGCTTCTCAAAACTCTAAAGAGAAAAGGCAAGCTCATCAACCGCATTGTAGGTCAATTGCAGGGAATCGAACTTGTCTCGCCAATATTGGGCAGTCTCATTGTGTCATTCACTATGGTTGCTCGTTGCCACTTCTGCATCCTTCTTAGTATTGAAATTATTTTGTAGTTCGTGCATCAGTAGCCTCTTGGTTTCTGCATTCTCCTTTCTCAGTTTCTTAGGGTTAAGGAACACTTAAGTTTTGAAGCACTTAAGAGATTGTCCTTGAAGTAATTTTTGCATGAGGGAGCACTCTCGAGTGTAGCCTCACAACTGCACTCTCTACCTCGTCTCATACACATCTTAACACATCCTAACTCATCTTAACACATTCTATCACATCTCATACACCTCTTATCATATCCTATCACATCTCATACACATCTTATCACATCTTTTCACATCTCATACACCTCTTATCACATCCTATCACTTTCCATACGCATCTTATCACATCTCATACACCTCTTATCATATCCTATCACTTCCCATACGCATCTGACCATTTCTTGAGTGAGAGAGAGAAATTACATAAAAACCATTAGAATTAAGAATAAATGAAAATTTATATAATTCTTAACTATCATTAATCAATTAACTTCAATAGCATTCATCAAATTAAATTCACTAATTACCTTACAAATTGCTTGATTCTTTGTTCACGGTAGAGGCCCCCAACCAATCAATTGGTTAAGTATGTTGATGGAGCCACCAATGGGGATTGAAGAAAGAGGGAAGCTCCAATTTCTTCAATTTGGAGAGAATTTTAGAGAATAGTAGAAATTAGCATTATTTCAGCATAACTCTAGTATAGTAAAATTCTTCTATTTTTTTCAAAGGACTCATGTTCTATTTATAGGAGAGGGAAGCTCTAACCAAAGCTAACTCAATTCTAGAATTTTCTAAATTCAATTTGGTTGAATTTGGACTAGATTTGGATCTAGTTTGGTTCCTTTTTTATTCGGTTTGGTTCCATTTTGATTTGGTTTGATTCAAGAGAGAGGAGAGATAAAAATATCACATTAATTTTGAGATTAAAACTCATTCAAGCATTGAAATATGCACCTCCTTTAATGGACTCCCCTTCCTTACATATGTATCAAAATGGAATTATCATACCCAAAATATCTCATATTTTTAATATTGCTCATAGTTTTTTACTAATAAACCTTGTACATTTTCAAGTCTTCATCTTATGTGAGCATTTACTCATTTTTGGATACCCAAAATATCTCATATTTTTTATATTACTCATAGTTTCTTACTAATAAACCTTGTACATAGTCAATCTTCATCTTATGTGAGCATTTACTCATTTTTGGGTATCTTCTTTTACAAATTGGATTTATCTCCTCCCTACACATGGATTGATGCTATTGGCCCAAAGGAACCTTAATTGGACCATAATCTAAAATTTCTGAAAATCTAGACCCTTAGGCTAAGGTCCTTTATACCCATTTCCAATTAATTCCAATTGCACATTGGAAAATTCTTTCTGAATTTCTGTTTCAGGGGAATTCATTTTAATAAGATGAGATATTTTTCTATCCAAAAATATTCAAAATCTGAATATTCTCTCTCTAAAATATTTTCTCTCTCTATGCCAAAATAGGTAGAGACAAGATCTCTTATATTTCTGAAGAGGGAATTGATTACAGGGGAATATGCTGGACATTTTGAGAGGCTGGGGAGGAATCTTACATTCTCTCCCACTTGAAAAATGCGAGATGTCCTCATCTTGCAAACTGGGATAATTTCGTAAGATGCACGAATATGAGACTTAGAGAAAATTTTAATTAAGATTAACCACCAAAAAAAAGTCTCAAAGAGAGCAAGATTCAAGACAAGAACAAGATTTCAACTTTATTCATTCTTGGAACATATACAGTAAAGATAGAAGAACTCTTTACACTTCCATAAGCCCGTCCATCATATGGTCACAAAAGCAGCACTCACAAGCTGCCCACATATAAGGTAACTCATCTATGGGAATAATTCTGCTGGTTATTGCCGCACCTATCTCAATGGTATGAGGTGATCTAACAAAAGGACCTCTGAGAGGCAAGCCAAAAACGGGGTAAAGGCATATCTTCTGATGAGGAAGAAAACACGCCAGTAAGAAGACCCGCTCAGAAAACCCAATATGCCTTGATCTCATGACGCAGTAGTATCGGGGACCCAAACCCAAAGCTTCAATAACCATGGCCAAGCGGACATTGTTATGAAAGTGCTGCTGACCCCACGGTGTTACCCTAGTTATGTCTTGATAGGTCCGCCATTTGGTTTGAGCTACAGAAGTTCCTAGGTGAGGAAAAAGTGAGCGCTCATACAGTTCTATAAAATCCTTCTTCACAGACTCGCTTACATCTTGAAGGTGAGAAATCATCATGGATAAAACTAATTCCTGTTGCCAAGCCATGAAGGAGATTAAGAAAGAAAAGAGATACAATGGAAGTAAGATTACTGTGAGCGACAAGTAAAAGTTACGACTTATATAAAGGAAGGAGCTAGCGTAACCTAGAAGCCAACGGTATCTTGCCACTGAAGTTTTACCATCTTTCCATGATTTGGGTTTGGCACATATTTCTATAGAAACACCATATTAGTGAATTTGGGAATTTCCCAATTCCCATTTTTGAATACTTAAAAAAGGGGACATGGATAACATGTTTGTAAGTTTCTCAAAACCCTATCATATGACCTATCGTTGGAAAGCGCTTGAAAAATGGAATCTAAAGAGCTATAAAGCGCTCATTTTGGATTAGTGGTGTTCAAGTTATGGTTAATCCAAACTTTTGACCACGTGTCCCAAACTTGTAGGAAATTCCCATATTCCCCAATATGGTGTTTAGAAGGCATTAAGAACTTTGAGATGAGGAGATAAAAGAAGTTCGTAGGCTAAGTCACTTACTTTCTTTGGTCCACAATATCTGGGGGATAACTACTTATACTCCCCAAGAGATAAAGAACTTCTTTTGATCCGTACTCAATGAAGACCATATCTGCTTCTTTGAATTCTCTGACTCTCCTCTTCTTATCTGTATATTGTTTCTGTTGATCCTGGGCAGCATTTATATCTTTATGAATTGCCTGCATTTGTTGCTCTATGTCGCCAAGCATTTGCTGGTCATCTCGACCCTAATCAATGGTTCGGACCTGGTTAATGGAGTTAAGAAATCTTGTCCGAGACAGACCCTGATTAGATTGGTATGAAGGAATTGGTCTCTGAATTTGGGTTCTAGACTTCCCTGTGCCCTTATCAGGGTAGGAGTCGGGCAGTCTTTTAACTGATGACCAAAACCTTGGCATCCAAATTACCGGTTCTCACTTCTGAACTCATCGTTCTGAATTTTTAAAACAGGTGGGCTCTTGAGAAGGTATTCTGGGAAAGTGTCTTCCCTTTTTAAACAGAATCTTTCTTTTATTTAGAGAAGGAATAAGTATTAGATCAGAAAAGGAGATTCTTACTCCTATATACCTCTAAGGTTGGGGGAGGAATCTTACATTCTACCCCACTTAAAAAGTGCAAGATGTCCTCATCTCGCAAGTAGAGGACAACTCTTTTGCTTAAGATCCAATTTATTCTGGGGTTCCTTATATTCCGGTCACCCCAACAGAATATGGGGATAAATATCTCTTATATAGAACTCATCATTAAATAACAATTCATTCAGATCATATCATTCATATCTTTAACACGATAATGGTCCATTAGACCGAAAAATTTCCTTCTGAACATTCCTCCACGGGAATTTTAGTTAAGTAAGTTCTCAAGTTGTCATCCCTTAACTTGATCTACCGTCTCAAGTATTAACAGTAGCAATTTGACAGCACAATCCACTAATCTTATAGTGATTTGCTGAAATCATTTTCATCATTTATCATTACAGGGACTCATCCCAATCATCCACATTGTGGTTTCGCTCAGCTTATTACATTTCAACCCATTTTCAGGGATCATCATTTTTCAATCAGAATCCAATTCAATTCATCAGTTCCCAAATAGAATTAAAAATCATATCAACCACATTCGAATTCATCAACTAGATAGCATTAATGATTATAATTTCAAGTCTTAGATTTACTCGTATATACTGTCGGTAAAGAGCTACAGTTATACCCTCGGTATATACGATTAGTCATGATACTTGGAATTATAAGGTAAATACTATCATGTCTAAGCCTCAAGCAAGTCAGGGTTCCATATAATTACGGTACTTCCATTTGAAGACCCAATTACTAATTTACGAGATTAGTTTGAATATCAATTTGTATGAATTATATCACACAATTATAACCTTTTTGTGCTACTTGATAAATTTTTGACATATTTGGCTTTTCAGTTGATCTTTATTAGCCAATTCGCTCTGATACCAACTGTGAGATCCCTGTTTCCACCGCGCAACGGATTCCGGGTGCTAGCAGCGGAAGTAGCCTTTCTTGCGCGGGCCAGGGTCCCACACTCGGGGCCTCGTCCACCACGGATATCCAGACAAAAGACTAATCCGTCGGTTTTTTTAAAACCGAACCCGGAAAAACTTCCTTTATCCGGAAAGCAACGGGCGATTCCACCAGGATAACTTTTTACTCTAACGTAGTCAAGACCATTACTGATCAAACTGATCCGACTGCACCTTTAAAGGTACTTGGTCAATCAAGGACGAAACTTCCACTTGGATCATTGGGATCAACGCTTTTTTCCCCATCAAGAGGCACAGCCGTTGATTCCTATCCATTGAACAATTACTATCCGGGATTTACTTCATCTATCATAATAATAGAAATTGAGTCTTGATTTACGGATCCATCAGTCCAACCTAACCCCATCCAGTCCCATGGGTTAGCCAACCTCCCAACCACTGTAGTGATGGGATCCAATTAGGAATTTGGTTAGGTTTTGTCCCGGGTACCAAGGAAAAGAGTTCCTAGGCCCCCTAGTCGAAAGTTCATACAAATATAAAACTAGTCACATCACTTACACACCCACCAATATGAAATTGCCTTTTTCTCAGCATCAATTAATGAAATCATTATGTCACTGATGAAAATCCTCAAAGTCTCTGGTTGAATCCTTATTTCCCGTCATTCATTCATCGGTGTACTTATGGCATCATTGGCAACCAGAACGCTCACCACCTGTTCACTCAGGGGCCTTTTCCATAGTTCCTAGCTCATAGTAACCGGCAATATATTCATATAATAGAATGGAATCTCTATGGAAGATCAGCAAGATCAACCCACAGATCCATATAAAAGAGCCATGGACTCATCCGTTGAGGGACCAGCAAGGTCAATCAACGAGATCCATGCCCGGTTTCAGAAAACAACTCTTACTCCTTGTTCCAATATCTTCCACGACGCACGTGTGGGTATCTTCGGCGACCCAGAGCCCGAGCACCGTATGGTCAGCACCCTCTAGGATCCTTTGCAGGTGACCTAGCACTTCACTCATAGGCCGCTTCCTTGGTCCCTCATCCACCGTACCGGAAGCTCACCATTTGAATCGAACCGAGGCTGGTCAAGACCTCGATCGACCTTGCTAAGCGAGACGTCCTCCATTGACTCTCCGTCAGTAGTTGCAACTTTATCAGTTCGGTCTTCATGACCTTAATCTTCAAGACAGTCAAAATGCTTCCCCAGCATTCTTGACATAAAACAGTCATTTACAAACAGTCACAAAATATAGTTTCTATAACGAACTCTCGTCTTTCCACATTATCCACTCTCGGACCACATTACTTATTCCCTATTCCATTCAATGTGTACTCATTCTCATCCATTCACTCATATAGACTACACATTATTTCACATACACATTCACATTCATTATTCTACATACATATCCATGTTCGTACGTCCACATCATACATCCAATTTCACATTCATACATACGCATCTACATGCATACATCTATTTTCACATCCTCATTCATACATCCACATTATACATATATCCAATTTCACATTCATACATACGCATCTACATGCATACATCTATTTTCACATCCTCATTCATACATCCACATTCACATACATACATCTACATTCGAATCTACATCCATACATCCACATCCACATCTTCATTCACATTCACATCCATACATCTACATCTACATACATACATCCATTTTCACATCCTCATTCATACATCCACATCCACATACATACATACATCCGTATCTACATCCATACATCCATACTACATCCATTCTCGCCCTAACACATCCCATATACATCTTATCCCATCAGATACACTCTCTACCTCGTCCCATACACATCTTAACACATCCTAACTCATCTTAACACATTCTATCACATCTCATACACCTCTTATCATATCCTATCACATCTCATACACATCTTTTCACATCTCATACACCTCTTATCACATCCTATCACTTCCCATTCGCATCTTATCACATCTCATACACCTCTTATCACATCCTATCACTTCCCATATGCATCTGACCATTTCTTGAGTGAGAGAGAGAAATTACATAAAAACCATTAGAATTAAGCATAAATGAAAATTTATGTAATTCTTAACTATCATTAATCAATTAACTTCAATAGCATTCATCAAATTATGTACCTCTTCACTACCATTCATCAATTAACTTCAATAGCATTCAAAAACCATTCCAATTAAGCTTCTCAAGCTTGAGAGGGGTTGAGAAGAGAGAAACATTGAGAAATTATAGAAAATGATCAAAATTCACTAATTACCTTACAAATTGCTTGATTCTTTGTTCACGGTAGAGGCCCCCAACCAATCAATTGGTTAAGTATGTTGATGGAGCCACCAATGGGGATTGAAGAAAGAGGGAAGCTCCAATTTCTTCAATTTGGAGAGAATTTTAGAGAATAGTAGAAATTAGCATTATTTCAGCATAACTCTAGTATAGTAAAATTCTTCTATTTTTTTCAAAGGACTCATGTTCTATTTATAGGAGAGGGAAGCTCTAACCAAAGCTAACTGAATTCTAGAATTTTCCAAATTCAGTTTGGTTGAATTTGGACTAGATTTGGATCTAGTTTGGTTCTTTTTTTATTCGGTTTGGTTCCATTTTGATTTGGTTTGATTCAAGAGAGAGGAGAGATAAAAATATCACATTAATTTTGAGATTAAAACTCATTCAAGCATTGAAATATGCACCTCCTTTAATGGACTCCCCTTCCTTACATATGTGTTAAAATGGAATTATTATACCCAAAATATCTCATATTTTTAATATTGCTCATAGTTTTTTACTAATAAACCTTGTACATTTTCAAGTCTTCATCTTATGTGAGCATTTACTCATTTTTGGATACCCAAAATATCTCATATTTTTGATATTACTCATAGTTTCTTACTAATAAACCTTGTACATAGTCAACTCTTCATCTTATGTGAGCATTTACTCATTTTTGGGTATCTTCTTTTACAAATTGGATTTATCTCCTCCCTACACATGGATTGATGCTATTGGCCCAGAGGAACCTTAATTGGACCATAATCTAAAATTTCTGAAAATCTAGACCCTCAGGCTAAGGTCCTTTATACCCATTTTCAATTAATTCCAATTGCACATTGGAAAATTCTTTTTGAATTTCTGTTTCAGGAGAATTCATTTTAATAAGATGAGATATTTTTCTATCCAAAAATATTCAAAATCTGAATATTCTCTCTCTAGAATATTTTCTCTCTCTATACCAAAATAGGTAGAGACAAGATCTCTTATATTTTTGAAGAGGGAATTGATTACAGGGGAATATGCTGGACATTTTGAGAGGCTGGGAAGGAATCTTACATGTCCAACTAGATTCTTGGTGAGTTTGGTCAAGGAAAAACTAGATTAGTTTCGGTAGTCTATTCTTTGGATTTAGTAACTGGAATTGGTCACACAAAGTTTTTGTCTGATTCAGATTGAGAGAAGGACAATTAGGTTTACTGTCCGTCCCTCACGTAATCTAACCAAATTCATTCGATTAGTTCTACAAGGATTCCCTTCAATTAAACATCTAGATTTTGGGTAAATATCAATTTAGTGATTTTACCAATTAAAATATCCAAAGATATTCTTTATGCCACATAATTTCTCAGCCTTAATTCATTAGGTAGAATTATGGTGGAAAATCATCTTTTGAAACTAAAATTTAATTCAAATCCATCCTTTCTTAAATATCATAAAAACTCTTCTTTTAACTAAAATATAAATACCTATTTTTTGAATAAACTTGAAATCCTTCTTTTTCTCATTTCGATGAGTGCAATCCAATTATCGTGGGAATTCCTCTTTTACCATAAATTAAATCTACTTAAAATTCTTCTTAAAATTTACATAACAATTAATTCCTATAAGCTAAAAATTCCACTTTTCTCATTTAAACATTTGAATTCCAATATGGTGGGAATTCCTCTTTCATCATTTAAACTTATCTATACAAAAAGATAAATTTAACTAAGTTTTCTCTTAAAATTTAAAAAAAATCTCCATTAATTCCTTTACACTAGGAATTACACTCTTCTCATTTAAATATTTGTATTCCAATATGGTGGGAATTCCTCTTTCATTAATTAAAATTTATCTATGCAAAAAGATAAATTTAACTAAATTTTTTCTTAAAATTTTAAATAAAAATCTTCATTAATTCCTTTACACTAGGAATTACACTTTCCTCATTTAAATATTTGGATTCCAATATAGTGGGAATTCCTCTTTCATCATTTAAAATTTATCTCTGCAAAAAGATAAATTTAACTAAAATCCTTCTTTAATTTTTAAATAACATATGCATTATTTTAGCATCACAATTTTTCTCTTGCTTCATTGGAGTACATGGATTTCCATTGTCATGGGGATCTCTTTTAACATAAAAAATGGATTACTAGAAATTTCTCTTTTTCATAATTAACTATTTATGCATAAACATAAAAATCAATTTTCCATGATTATAATGAGAATCATTCAACTAATCTAGGATGATTAATCCTAGAATATGGTAGGAAGTCCTCTTTTCATATTATGAATGAAAATCATTTATGTGTTAATTTTACAAAAATTTTACCATAGCTCCGCTACTATTACTGATAATTCTCAATAAATTTGAAAGAATAAAGTTTAGTATTATTCATGTGATTAGAATAACCATTAATTGGATCATTATCCAATTATGGATTGATTCTTAATTTTATCATAAATTTAATAGCATAAAAGTATTAAAAAGCCATTATTTTGGCCTCCAATTAGACAAGCATAGAAATTACTTTTAGATTAGAGAAATGCTTCATGAGAAGTTTCATTCGAATTGAGAATAGGTCATAGGAATGACCATTCTTTGGGGGGGAGAGAGAGAGAAATGCTTAAAAACCATTATAAATTAAGCATAAATGAAAATTTATGTATTTCTTCACTACAATACATTAAAGAACTTCAATAGTATTCAAAAGCCATTAAAAATAATGCTTCTCAAGCTTGAGAGGGGCTGAGAAGAGAAACATTTGGAGATTTAAGAAAAGGAAGACAATAATCCACACTTTACCTCCTAAATTACTTGATTCTTTGATCACAGTAGAGGCCCCCAACCAATCAATTGGTTTGGTATGTTGTTGGAGTCTCCAAGGAAGATTGAAGAGAGAGAGAAGCTTGAATCTCTTCAATTTGTAGAGGATTTTTAGAGGATAATACAAAATAAGCTTAACTTAGAGTAATACCGGCATAGTTTAGTTCACAGATGAGAATACAAAGGAATGAGGCTCTATTTATAGGTGAAGGAGGCCACAAACTAAGTCCAACTGAGTTCTAGAATTTTCCAGCTTCAGTTTGGCTGAATTTGGACAAGTTTTGGACCAGTTTGGCTCCCTTTTTTATTTGGTTTGATTTAGGAGAGAGGAGAGATAAAAATATCCTAATATTTTTGAGTTTAAAACTCATCCACACATGTGAAATAGGCACCGCCTTGAAGGGCCCCCTTTTCCTTACCCATATATCAAAAATGAATGATTACTCCAAAATATCTCATTTTTTTATTATACTTCATAATATTTAACTAATAAACCTAGTACTTAGTCAACTCTTCATCTTATGTGGGCATTTACTCATTTTTGGTTATTTTCTTTTATTCTTTGGATTTATCTTATCCCAACACTTGGATTAATCTTATTGGTCCATAGGAACCTTAATTGGACCATAATTAAAAAAATTGAAAATCTTGACCCTTAGGCTAAGGTCTTCTAAATCAATTTTGAAAAGATGTAGGGGGGAAGAGAGCTTGAGCTCTTGCAAGCACACACACACACTCACAAAACCCTAATAGAGAACACACAAGGTGAGAGGCTGAAAATCTTCTTCTTCTTCACTCAACACTCAACACACCATATACAAGAATAAGAGTACACACAATATGAAAGGTACTCAACCAAATACATACACAGGTTCTCTATAGTGTGAACCTGACTAAATGAGCTCACGCTATAACTATGCCAGTCTCTAGAATGGCTGTCACACAGCCTGTCATCCCACTGGCCGCATATCACCCAAGATCTCACCAACCATGCCAGTGGTGTAAGTGTGGGGCCTATCCCCCAGGCGGGTCATCAGTGTCCACCGCCTCACTAGACGAGCTCGATATCTCAACACTCCCCCTCGAGCTCAACTCCATCTCATGTACACCAAGCGAACCCCTGAATCTGCGGAGCTTCTCTGTACCCAATGCTTTGGTGAAGATGTCAACTACCTGATCCTCTGTGCTGACATAAACAAGGTCAAGGTCTCCTGCCAAGACCTTCTCTCTGACAAAGTGGTAGTGGACCTCTATATGCTTCGTGCGAGCATGAAAGAATGGGTTCCTGGCCAACTGTATACTGCTAATGTTGTCACAGAAAATGACAACTTGTCTATCCACTGATAGACCCAAATCTGCAAGTAGCTTCCTCAACCAAGCTACCTCACATGCTGCCCCATAGTAGCAGCTCCTCTGTACTCGGCCTCTGTACTGTTGGATAGAGCAACCGTAGGTTGCTTCTTGCTGCTCCAAGTCACAGCAGCACTCCCCAAAGAAAACATGAATCCACTGGTAGATCTTCTATCTGAGATACTACCAGTCCAATCAGCATCTGTGTACCCATGTACACATATCTCTATCCCAATCTCATAGAATAGTCCACAATGCAAAGTAGACCTCACATACCTCAGTATGCGACTCACTACATCCAAATGCGGTTTCCGTGGAACCTGCATAAACTGACTCACCAACCCAACATCATAGCTCAAATCTGGCCTCGTGATCGTCATGTATATCAAGCTTCCTACTATGCGCCTATACATAGTAGGATCCTCCAAGATCTCTCCTGAATCTGCACTCAACTTGCCATTCTGATCCAATGGCACGGAAATAGGCTTACAGCCTGTCATACCATGTGGTGACCTTATCACCTCAATGCCCAAGAAATATCTGAGCTCCCCCAGATCCTTCATCTCGAACTTCTATCTAAGCAAGATCTTTACATCAAAGATCTCTGCATCATGGTCCCCCGTAATGATCAAGTCATCTACATAGATGACAACAAGCACAACCCCTCTATCACCATGTCTCATATACAGCGAGAAATATGCATTGGCTATATGAAAGCCAATAGTGACAAGATATTCAGAAATCTTGTCAGACCATGCTCTTGGTGCTTGCTTTAAACCATACAAGGCTTTCTTCAACCTGCAAACATGCTCGGGGTGAACCCACATCCTCATAACCAGCTGGCTGCAACATATACACCTCTTCTTGCAAATCCCCATGCAAGAATGCATTCTTTACATCCATCTAATATAAAGACCATTGCTTTGATGCAGCCACTGCTATCACAACTCTCACTGCTGCCATCTTGGCAACTGGGCTGCAAGTTTCCTCATAATCAATGCCATATGTCTGCGCATATCCTTTGGCTACCAATCTAGCCTTGTACCTGTTTATGCTTCCATCACTGTTATGTTTTACTTCGTACACCCACTTGCATCCAATGGCTTTCTTGCCTTCAGGCAATTGCACTAAATCCCAAGTTTCATTTCCATATAGTGCATCCATCTCCTCATCCATAGCTTTCTCCCAACACACATTTCCAACAGCCTCGTCAATGCATGTGGGCTCAATAACCTGCACAACCTTTGCTATATATGCATAGTGATGTGCCACATAACCATCATATGTAAATCTCTGCACAGGATTTTTCACTCTCCCAGATCTTCATAGCTTTTCATTCATGGCTTCCATAGCCTTCTTTACACCAGGTGTTCTCATAGCTGGGATCCCAAGCTCCTCATCAAGGCTCATATCTGAGCCACTAGACTCTCCATCAACATGAGAATGCCCTGCAAAAATGTCAGGCATACCAAGGGACTCAACCACTTTCTCTTTTCCTTTACGTGATGTACTAATCACATTTGCAGGACTGGTATTATGACGCAGTCTGCCACTCCATGGTCTATCAATAGACCCACTAGATGAGGACTCTCTTGGTCCACTCAAAGACTGTGATTGCTGACCTGCATTCTGTGCAACCACACTTCCACTCACATCAGCCCCAACAGCTTCTTTTTCAGCAGCATACCAGCTGCTCATCTCATCAAAGACAACATCCCTGCTTACCTAGCAGGGTTATAACACCTGTATCCCTTTTGCTCAAGGGAATATCCAATAAACACACATTTTTCAGCTTTTGGATCCAGCTTAGTTCTCAGCTCATCTGGCACATGCACATATGCAATGCATCCCAAAGACTTTCAGATGAGACAAATCTAGTTTTCTGCCAGTAAACCTCTCCTCTAGAGTTACATCATGTATGGCTGCAGTTGGAGTCCTGTTCATGATGTATACTGCTGTAGAAACAGCCTCAGCCCAATAGCTATGCGGCATATTCTTCTGTTCTATCAATGCTCGCGCAATCTCAGCAATGTGCCTGTTTTTCCGCTCATCAGCAACTCCATTTTGCTGTGGAGTGTATCTGCATGTAAACTGTCTTCGAATACCATTCTTCTTCAAAAATTCAGAGAACTCATTGGAGAAGTACTCTCCCCCTCCATCTGACCTTAGGCACTTTACATATTTCCCTGTTTGCTTTTCAACCAAAACTCTGAAGTTCTGAAAGTGAGTGAACACCTCACTCTTCTCTTTCATGAAATATACCCACACTTTCCTTGTGTGGTCATCAATGAAAGTCACATAATACCTACAGCCTCCCATAGATATGGTCTTCGTAGGACCCCATACATCTGAATGCACAACATCTAGTGCATTTCTGCTCACATATCTGTTACGTGGAAACACATGCTTTGTTTGCTTCCCAAATTGGCATGCTTCACATATTTTCTGCATACCTTCCACTTTAAATTTTGGCAGCCCTGTCACAATTCCTTTTGTCTGCATAGACTTCAATCTCTACACATTTACATGTCCAATCCTTTGATGCCAAATGTCTGTGTCTGCAACAATTCGTGAACCATTTGCAAGCATCGCAGCACTCATTTCAGGCATGTCTACATTCAATGTAAACATTCTGCCCACTCTGTTGCCTTTTGCAACCAACCTGCGCTTGTCTTTAAAATCTTCAACATAACAACCATCAGGGTTAAACCGGAACCTGCAAACCTTGCTCAATCATCTGGCCAACTGAAACCAGATTTTTCGTTATGTTTGGTACATGAAGTACATCTGCAAGGTACTTCACTTTGCCATCCTGCATAGACAATGGTACATCTCCAACGTGGGCAATTGGATGAGCAGTGTCATCCCCTGTTTCCACAAAACCTGGTCTTTTCGGGTTTTTCATCTCCTTGAACCACTCCCCATGACTCGTCATGTGGTTCGAAGCGCCTGAATCCACATACCATACATTATCTTTTTATGCTGCATCAACATTTTTAGACATGGCATTCACGACATGTTGCATAACAAACAACCTTTCATTATCCTCATTATTTCTGCTTGAGGATGCATAGTTGATTTGCTGCACTTTCCCATTTTGCATGTCAGCCTACTTCTTATAACATTCTGCCTACACATGTCCAGGCTTACCACAATAATAGCATTCACGTGCATCATTATATTGCCTTTGTCAATTTCCACGGCCTCTTTGACTCCCCCTACCTTTGAATCTGCCTCTTCCACCTGTGTGTTGTTGTTGTTGTTGTTGTGTATTCTGGGACTGTTGTTGTTGCTGCTGCTGGCCATAATTCTGATTACCTGTTCGGCCACCTCCTTGATCACGTCCACGGCCTCCTCTACCTCGTCCTCTTCCTGAACTTGTGTAGAAGGCCTGTTGCTCCAAACTGTTTTTGGCTTGTGAAGACTATTGGTCTTCACCCAAGCTCTTCTCTTCTATAATCAGCATAGACACCAAATCTGTAAAGTTGGGAATGTTTTCCTGAGTCTGAATAGACGTCTTGAACGCCTTGTATTGTGGCCCGAGACCACGTAGACAGACTTCCACCTTGTCATCATCATCTACTGACACACCAATAGATGTAAGGGATTCCACAATACCCTTTATCTTCAGTGCATAGTCATTCACAGACATGCTCTTTTTCTCCACAGTATCAAGTTCATTCTTCAACTGTATCTTGCGTGCCTTCGTATTTGTTTCATAAAGCTTTACCAAGGTGTCCCACGCCTCCTTGGGGGACTTGGCATCCTGAATGTGCCCAATCATGGTGTCCTATATACTAATGGATAGCCAATACATAACCTTCCTGGCTCCTTGGTTCCAGTCTTTAAACTCTTTCACATCTGCAGCAGTCGGATTTATATCCGGTATCTCCGGTGCCTCTTCATGCTCACCTTCTATGTAGTCCCAATAGCCTTTTCCCATCAGGAAATTCGTCAACCTGAACCTCCAAGCATGGAAGTTATTCTTATCAAGCTTCTCAGCCACAATCTGAGTTATCAAATATCTGAGCTCCCCCAGATCCTTCATCTCGAACTTTTGTTTAAGCAGGATCTTTACATCAAAGATCTTTGCATCATGGTCCCCCGTAATGATCAAGTCATCTACATAGATGACAACAAGCACAACCCCTCTATCACCATGTCTCACATACAATGAGAAATCTGCATTGGCTACATGAAAGCCAATAGTGACAAGATATTCAGAAATCTTGTCAGACCATGCTCTTGGTGCTTGCTTTAAGCCATACAAGGCTTTCTTCAACCTGCAAACATGCTCGGGGTGACCCACATCCTCATAACCAGGTGGCTGCAACATATACACCTCTTCTTGCAAATCCCCATGCAAGAATGCATTCTTTACATCCATCTGATGTAAAGACCATTGCTTTGACGCAGCCACTGCTATCACAACTCTCACCGTTGCCATCTTGGCAACTGGGCTGAAAGTTTCCTCATAATCAATGCCATATGTCTGCGCATATCCTTTGGCTACCAATCTAGCCTTGTACCTGTTTATGCTTCCATCACTGTTATGTTTAACTTTGTACACCCACTTGCATCCAATGGCTTTCTTGCCTTCAGGCAATTGCACTAAATCCCAAGTTTTATTTCCATATAGTGCATCCATCTCCTCATCCATAGCTTTCTCCCAACACACATTTCCAACAGCCTCATCAATGCATGTGGGCTCTACAACCTGCACAACCTTTGCCATATATGCATAGTGATGTGCCACATAACCATCATATGTAAATCTCTGCACAGGGTTCTTCACTCTCCCTGATCTTCGTAGCTTTTCATTCATGGCTTCCATAGCCTTCTTTACACCAGGTGTTCTCATAGCTGGGATCCCAAGCTCCTCATCAAGGCTCATATCTGAGCCACTAGACTCTCCATCAACATGAGAATGCCCTGCAGAAATGTCAGGCATACCAAGGGGCTCAACCACTTTCTCTTTTCCTTTACGTGATGTACTAATCACATTTGCAGGGCTGGTATTATGACACAGCGTGCCACTCCATGGTCTATCAATAGACCCACTAGACGAGGACTCTCCTGGTCCACTTAAAGACTGTGATTGCTAACCTGCATTTTGTGCAACCACACTTCCACTCACATCAGCCCCAACAGCTTCTTTTTCAGCAGCATACCAGCTGCTCATCTCATTAAAGACAACATCCCTGCTTACCCTCAACTCACGTGTAGTAGGGTTATAGCACCTGTATCCCTTTTGCTCAAGGGAATATCCAATAAACACACATTTTTCAGCTTTTGGATCCAGATTAGTTCTCAGCTCATCTGGCACATGCACATATGCAATGCATCCAAAGACTTTCAGATGAGACAAATCTGGTTTTTTGCCAGTAAACCTCTCCTCTGGAGTTACATCATGTATGACTGCAGTTGGAGTCCTGTTCATGATGTATACTGCTGTAGAAATAGCCTCAGCCCAATAGCAATGCGGCATATTCTTCTCTTCCATCAATGCTCGCGCAATCTTAGCAATGTGCCTGTTTTTCCGCTCAGCAACTCCATTTTGCTGCGGAGTGTATCTGCATGTATACTGTCTCCGAATACCATTCTTCTTTAAATATTCAGAGAACTCATTGGAGAAGTACTCTCCCCCTCCATCTGACCTTAGGCACTTTACATATTTCCCTGTTTGCTTTTCAACCAAAACTCTGAAGTTCTGAAAGTGAGTGAACACCTCACTCTTCTCTTTCATGAAATATACCCACACTTTCCTTGTATGGTCATCAATGAAAGTCACATAATACCTGCAACCTCCCATAGATATGGTCTTCGTAGGACCCCATACATCTGAATGCACAACATCTAGTGCATTTCTGCTCACATATCTGTTACGTGGAAACACATGCTTTGTTTGCTTCCCAAATTGGCATGCTTCACATATTTTCTGCATACCTTCCACTTTAAATTTTGGCAGCCCTGTCACAATTCCTTTTGTCTGCATAGACTTCAATCTCTGCACATTCACATGTCCAATTCTTTTATGCCATATGTCTGTGTCTGCAACAATTCCTGAACCGTTTGCAAACATCGCAGCACTCATCTCAGGCATGTCTACATCCAACGTAAACATTCTGCCCACTCTGTTGCCTTTTGCAACCAACCTGCACTTGTCTTTAAAATCTTCAACATAACATCCATCAGGGTTAAATTGAACCTGCAAACCCTGCTCAATCATCTGGCCAACTGAAACCAGATTCTTTGTTATGTTCGGTACATGAAGTACATCTGCAAGGTACTTCACTTTGCCATCCTGCATAGACAATGGCACATCTCCAATGTGGGCAATTGGATGAGCAGTGTCATCCCCTGTTTCCACAAAACCTGGTCTTTTCGGGTTTTTCATCTCCTTGAACCACTCTCCATGACTTGTCATGTGGTTCGAAGCGCCTGAATCCACATACCATACATTATCCTTTTGTGCTGCATCAACATTTTCAGACATGGCATTCACAACATGCTGCATAACAAACAACCTTTCATTATCCTCATTATTTCTGCTTGAGGATGCATAGTTGTTTTGCTGCACTTTCCCATTTTGCATGTCAGCCTGCTTCTTATAACATTCTGACTGCACATGTCCAGGCTTACCACAATAATAACATTCAAGTGCATCATTATATTGCCTTTGCCAATTTCCACGACCTCTTTGACTCCCCTTGCCTCTGAATTTGCCTCTTCCACCTGCGTGGTATTGTTGTTGTTGATTCTGGGACTGTTGTTGCTGCTGCTATACTGCTGGCCATAATTCTGATTACCTATTCGGCCACCTCCTTGACCGCGTCCACGGCCTCCTCTACCTCGTCCTCTTCCTAAACTCGTGTAGAAGGCCTCTTGCTCTGAACTATTTTTGCTTTGTGAAGACTGTTGGTCTTCACCCAAGTTTTTCTCTTCGATAATCAGCATAGACACCAAATCTGTAAAGTTGGGAATGTTTTCCTGAGTCTAAATAGACATCTTGAACGCCTTGTATTGTGGCCCGAGACCACGTAAACAGACTTCCACCTTGTCGTCATCATCTACTGACACACCAATAGATGCAAGGGATTCCACAATACCCTTTATCTTCAGCGCATAGTCATTCACAGACATGCTCTTTTTCTCCACAGTATGAAGTTCATTCTTCAACTGTATCTTACGTGCCTTGGTATTTGTTTCATAAAGCTTTACCAAGGTGTCCCATGCCTCCTTGGGGGACTTGGCATCCTGAATGTGCCCAATCATGGTGTCCTGTATACTAATGGATAGCCAATACATAACCTTCCTGGCTCCTTGGTTCCAGTCTTTAAACTCTTTCACATCTGCAGCAGTCGGATTTATATCCGGTATCTCCGGTGCCTCTTCATGCTCACCTTCTATGTAGCCCAATAGCCTTTTCCCATCAGGAAATTTGTCAACCTGAACCTCCAAGCATGGAAGTTGCTCTTATCCAGCTTCTCAGCCACAATCTGTGTTATGCCATCATTCGACATCTTGCCAAACACACAATTTTACCAGAAACTGCACTCTGGTTTTTCCTGCACAACTGCTGTATTTTCTGCACAGCGGTACCGCAGTCCACTCAAATGTCACAACCCCAGTGACCTCAATGTGCATACATACACCCAATGGCAACTGTAGACCTCTTTGCAGCACTCACAGTGTCTGCACAGTCAATCTGTCTTCTTGCAGTTCTTAAAACAGAGTTCTGCAGAGAATCGATGACTTACCCGCAGTGCTCGAAATCGCCTGCTTTCTGAAAAATGGAGGTCCAGACGCGCCCGAAACGCGTTTTCGGCCCGAAAATTTTAGTCCAAAGGACTGTATAGTTTCCCTACAGCTTTACTCTCGCGAAGAAAGCTCCTCAATCAGAGACCGTTTGCCGGTGCCTCCCGTAGAGCTCCCGACAAGGGTGTAGTCACCAACACAATAGGGAAGAGTAGTTGAAGATCTTACCCTCGTACCGCTTCCTGTGGTTCTCTTGCTTGCAGCTCAGCCCTCAGCACGAACCAGGCTCTGATACCATGAAAAGATGCAGGGGGGAAGAGAGCTTGAGCTCTTGCAAGCACACACACACACTCACAAAACCTTAATAGAGAACACACAAGGTGAGAGGCTAAAATCTTCTTCTTCTCTACTCAACACTCAACACACCATATACAAGAATAAGAGTACACACAATATGAAAGGTACTCAACCAAATACATACACGAGTTCTCTATAGTGTGAACCCGACTAAATGAGCTGGCGCTATAACTATGCCAGTCTCTAGAATGGCTATCACACAGCCTGTCATCCCACTGGCCGCATATCTCCCATGATCTCACCAACCATGCCAGTGGTGTAAGTGTGGGGTCTATCCCCCAGGCGGGTCATCAGTGGCCACCGCCTCACTAGACGAGCTCGATATCTCAACAACACTCACGGGAACACGAATTATAGAAGGAGGCCGGAAGCAATTAATGCGAGAGAGCGGGATTGTAGCCATGGGAACATAAAGAAGCACATAATTTTTTCATATTTTTGTGCCGAAGTGCAATGTAAATCGTTTTAGGCCAATGTGGGTTCTAAATGAGAGTTTTAAGTGTATTAAGCAAGGCTCACTTATGGGGTTGTTCGCCCATGTGTGAAAGAGGCCTAGGGTTAGGGTTAGTGACATCTCTAAAAAAGAGATGTTAGCTAAAGAAAGGGGACATTTTTGGCCATTCTCATAAGCTATTGATTGAAGCTCTTGAGCTCTCAAGCTATGGCAACTCTCTAACTCTCTCTATTGTACTCTAATGAGCATCAAGCTCCAATGAGTATAGCTCCACTTCTTTCTCTTAATCTATTTTAGGATCATTGAAGTAGATTAATCTATGAGTAGTTGAATGCTTCTTTCTTTCTCTTGTGTATGCATGCTTGTAGTGTGTGTGTGTGTGTGTGTGTAGTCTCCATTGATGCAAGCTCTTGCCCACTTCATTGGCAATGAGTTATTTAGATAGACTCTCTCTACGAGCTTGTGGGTTTGTGAATGTTACATTCTATGCTTGCTTAAGCTTGTGGGTTAGTAGATGCACGCTTATGGGTTTGTTGGCATTAGGGAAAGCTAATATTTAATCAATGTTTGAATGGGATTAAGAGATTGCTATGCATTGCTTGATCTCTTGATTGGTGTAGTGGGTTTAAGGGATTGAGAGATTGATTGAGGTGTTGAATGGTTGAATCGTCAAGTGGTGGTTCGTGTATGTGAGCTCTCCCCCATAAGGGATAAGCCTTCATGCACTAATCGGGTCGAGTCCTCGGATTGACATTGTGTTTCTCAACACATTTGTTGATCGGTAGTACTCTATGAGCACTATATTGCACGATAGAGAGAATTGCTCTTCAAATCTTTCGGATTCCAGAACCTTTTGACCTTTCACATTTCGATTTTTTTAAATCTTTTTATTTTTTCGAAACTATTGGCTTTCCGTATTCTGGGAAGAATATTGGGATTTTGAAATTTTTGGACAGTTTGTATTCTAATGCATTCAGGGTAAATTAAAAATTTTAAAAAAATCTTAAAAATTAGACAAAGGTTATTTTAAATTTTTGAGGTTTGGAATGCCATAAGATAGGTTTGGTGGAATGTTTAAGTGTGTTCTATGCTTAATTTCCTAAGCCTGACAAATTCTATCATGGGTTAGTTGATCTATTTGTTTTGGTGGATTTTATTGGATGGTTTTCAAGTTTTATATGGACTCATCAGGTTCTGCCTAGATCACTTGTGTCTAGGGGTTTTTAATGAGTGCTACACACATGTGTTTCACTTTCTTACTTTGGAGTTTTGCTTGAACAACACCACGTTCATATACTCCAGATTGATGAGTTGGCCACCAATTTGGTATGCATTGATTTTTATGATCAACTATGGTTTTCATGGATTCGAGGTGCTTCTATGCCTCTATCCATGGTTTTATAAGGATCTTTTGGATAATATCATGTGCTTTGAAGGTAGCATTTGCCTTCATTTTTGCATGTAATTTAGAGTATGTTCCTTGTACTCTTGTATATATTCCAACTTAGATACCTAGTTGCTTATGTATCTAGGTGAGTTATTTTCTACCCCAGCTTTATTGTGTTTATTGGGGTAGTTATCATTAGAAAGGTGCCAATAATTCAAATTGTTTTCTAATTATATACTCGGAAAGAGTTATTCCTTGATGTGGTCTCAGGTATATAGAGACAGGTTTTAGTATGTGAAAGTCTGGGATAAGGCCATTTCATTCCCTTTATGTAAGATTTTTTTCATATTTCCTAGACGGCATACTAGGGAGTTCCAAATTGGTAAGGTATGTATGGGTGGTATGGGACGCTAGTGATTCCTTGCATATATTATCTTATGGGATAATTTGGGCTCAAGATTTGTGCCTTGCTTACATCACTTGGCATGTTGATCCCAACATTTAAAGGCAATCTCATTTTTTGAATTCACTTGAAGTTGTAGTGTAGGCATTCTCTAGATAAACTTCTTTTATCTATAGCCTGCATATTTTGATGAGTATAATCTCGTCGGCATTTCACTTGTTAAAATCTTTTTCTTTAGAGTTCAACGAGTTTATCTTGTTGTGTTCAGATTCAAGAATTTTGGATTGATGTCTTGTTAGGTTCACCTTAAGACACCCTTTTAAGGATTCCAAAGACCCTTGAGAGATCTTGAATGAATTGGGACTAAATTGCACTTCTGTACCCACTGCAATGTAGGAAAATCACAAAACTTTTGCCATAGTCTCCCTGCAATTTGGCCTAAATCTCAATCAAAATCCATAAGCACTTGCCCAATATCCACAATCATGATATAATGCCTCTAGTGATCACTATCAAAATGCCATGCTCCCCCCGAGCCTCTCCTCCAATGCCCGAGATACCCTCACAAGCATACTAGATACTATGAATTGAAGTCAGAGTACAAGTGAGGTGTATGTGGATATAGCTTCAAAAAGATAAGGTAGGAGCACTTACGATGTGTTTAGCGCATGACTCATGCTATTTTCATTTCATCCATTACAAAGAGCATGTACTCATGCTTTTCCCCAATTATCCAAATTAGCTTCGTTACACTAATCACCACAAAAACAACATCCACATACTATCCAACATCACAAGGCAAATGAATTGTAAGGATTAGCTTCAAGTTGGAATTACCAAGATCAATGCAATCATTGGCTCATGTAGACACATGCATGTGCTTGCATTAGGCTAGTATTTAGCAATAATATGGAACCACATCTCACTATTTTCATGTAGATCACTTCAACCCTTTGCCTTTACTCCATAGCCCTCATCAATGAGCAAGCTAGCAACCAAATGGCAAGTAGAAATCCTAATGGCTCAATGAACACCAAAAGTGATGCTTGCTTATTGCTTAAGCTAAGCAAGAGCTCATGTGATGCATTCCAAAATCCATCATTGGTCGATATAATGGCCATGCAAAAGCTTCCACATGTCATGGGCATAATATCATTGCATGTAGCATTCAATAAGGTAAAGTAATGGCAATCCAAGCACTTAAAACACAGCCATAAGCATCCCAAATACCACAATAATGATGTTTCTTAACAATGGCATTCAAAACATTTAAAATGCAAACTTACTGTATGCAATTTGAAACGAGAGAAAGTCGTGCAAAATTGCCTTCAAGAAGCTGCAATCACTTGTCTTTGCTTGTCTTGTTGATGAAGATATGCGATGATAGGAGGTGTACCGTGTAATGATGGAGAAACTCACAGTTCCTCACAGCCAGCCACACACAGATCCTCACGGCCAGCGCACATTATTCGCTACTAGAAATTTCAACATTATTAAGCTAAATAAGCTTCATATCCTAATTAGGCTTCAATGTAAGATTCCTCTCCCAGCCTCTTAGGAATGTCCAGTATCTTCCCCTATAGTCAAATCCCCCTCTTCAGAAATATAAAAGATCTTGTTTCTACCAGTTTTGGCCTAGAGAGAGAAAATCTTCTAGAGAGTGGTAATTCGGTTTTTAAATATTTTTAGATAGAAAAATATCTCATCTTATTAAAATAAGTTCCCCTGAAACAGAAGTTCAAAAAGAATTTCAGAAGGTGCATTAGAAATTAAGTATAATCTGTTCAAGAGGCATTATCCTAGGGGTGAAGATTTTTTTAAAATTTTAAATTAAGGTTCCTATGGACCAATAAGATTCATCCAAATGTAGGGAGGAGATAAATGAAGAAATAAAAGGAAAATCTCTCAAAAATGAGTAAATACTCACATAAGATGAAGAGTTGACTAAGGACAAGGTTAATAGTTAAAAAAGAGAGATATTTAGAAGTAATGATGCATTTTTGACACCTCTGCATGGGGGAATTCCCCTCATGAAGGAGGCACCTATTTCACATGCTTGAATGAGTTTTAAACTCCCAAATAATGAGATATTTTTATCTCTCATCTCTCCTGTTTCAACTAGATCCAAAAAGTGAGCAAAACTGACCTAAAAATGGTCACAAATTGACCAAACTGATCTGGAAAATTCTAGAATCAATTGGCTTGGTTAGAAGCTCACTTTTTCCAATAAATAGAAGCCTTCCCCTTTGTTAAAACTTAATAGTGTTTTGCACTGTTACCCTGCCTCTCCCAAGTACCAAAAACAGTGAATTTTACTCATAATTCATTAGTTTTTGACCTTCCCTCTTCCAAAAGATTGGTGGCCACTCTTGTCTCAAACAAGAGTTAAACCCTCAAACCATCAAGCCAAAGGAAAGCTCTCAAATTATCTATGTAAGTCGGAGATTCTTCTCTTTTCCATTCATTTTATGGTTTTTTATGATTTTTGTCTTCTCTACATTGCAAATGATGTTATGCCTCATTGCAAAAGGCATTCCCCTCTCTTCTCTAGTAAATCCAATCATTCTTTATCCTAGATGAATGATTAATGAATAAAATCAAGCTTTTCATAATGTTTCTCTTAAATAAGTAGAAAAATGTTACTTTAGAATGATTTAAATACTCTTGGTGCATTTCTAATTAATTTAGAGACTTAAAAATTGAAAAATGGTCAGCCATACAAAGGAGGTTATGGCAAAATTTTTCAAAAAATTAGAAATAAGTATTATCTTTTATTATTCTAAAAGAGTAATCCTTATGGTTTCTATATTCTAAAGTATCATTTTCATGCATAGAAGATGCATTTTGGTTATTTGTATAAAAGAAATTTAGTTTTATTATAAAAGTATTACTTTCATTATTATTGATTTTTATGCATAAAAGTATGCACAAAAGATTATTTTTTAATTATAAAAGTGTCACTTTTATCATATTTGTTTTTCATGCATAGAAATATGCATAAAAGATTATTTTTTTAATTATAAAAGTGTTACTTTTATCATATTTGATTTTCATGCATAGAAGTATGCATAAAAGAATATTTTTTTATTATAAAAGTGTTACTTTTATCATATTTGATTTTCATGCATAGAAGTATGCATAAAATATTTTTATTTTTATTATAAAAGTGTTACTTTTATCATAATTGATTTTCATGCATAGAAGTATGCATAAAAGATTTTTTTTTTATTATAAAAGTGTTACTTTTATCATAATTGATTTTTATGCTTAAATGGGTGCATAAAAGAAATTATTTTATATTAAAAGAGTGATTTTCATCATAAATGATTTGTATGCATAAAAGATATTTTTATATATTAAAAGTGTGATTTTCATCATAAATGATTTTATGAATAAATTAGATGCATAAAAGAAATTATTTTATATTAAAAGAGTGATTTTCATCATAAATGATTTGTATGCATAAACATATGCATAAAAGATATTTTTATATTAAAAGTGTGATTTTCATCATAAATGATTTTATGCATAAATTAGATGCATAAGAGAAATTCTTTTGTAATTCCTACTAAATTGGATTTATGAATGGGAAAGATGCATAAAGGATTTATTTTAATCCAAAAGTGTTATTCACATCAATTTTAATTTTAAGCATAGAAAGATGCATAAAGAAATCTTTTTTTAGTTCAAAAGAGTTATTTTCGTCAATTTTGATTTTATGCATAGGAAGATGCATAAAAGATTGATTTTTAATTCAAAAGTGTCATTCTCATTTAAAATGAATTTATGCATAGGAAGATGCATAAAAGATTGATTTTTATTTCGAAATTGTTATTCTCCTTAAAATAGAATTTATGCATAAATAGAAGCGTAAAGAAATCTTATATCAAAAATAAGAATTCTCTTGTATTCTATAAATAGATATGAGGATGTGAAACAAATCAGATAGATGAAAATGAACGAGGAATAGATGGAGATATATGTGAAAGAATGGATGTAGTTATATGTATGTGAAAGAAATGATGTAGATGTATGTATGTGAAGGATGTATGTGAAAGGAAAGATGTATGTGGAAATGGATGTATGGATGTAGATATGGAATGTGGATGTGGATGTATGAATGTGAATGTGGGTGTGTAAATGTGGATATGGATATGGATGTAAGAATGTGGATGTTTGTGAATGTGAATCTGGATGTGTGAATGTGGATATGGATGTGGATATGGATGTATGGATGTGGATGTATGAATGAGAACGCGGATGTGAATGTATGATATGGATGTATGGATGTGAATGTGAATGTGGATGTATAAATATATATGTGGATGTGGATGTATGTGAATGTGGATGTATGTGAATGTGAATGTGGATGTACGAATGTGGAATAATGAATGCAAAAATGTATGTGAATGGATATGAAGTCGATATGAGCGAATGGATGAGATGAGATGTCATGTGAATCAAAATGTGAATGAATAATATAAGATGTGAACGAATGAGATGTAATGAGAAATGGATGTGATGAGACGTAATGTAAATTAAGAAAGATAGGAATGGATGTTATGTGAAGTGAATGAATCTGATGTGATGAGATGGAAAATGATGTGATTGGATGAGAATGAGTACACATATGAATGGAATGTGGAATAAGTAATGTGGACTGATGAGGACAATCTGGAAAGACGTGAGTTCATTATTATAGAAACTGTATTTGTGAACTATTTGTAAATGACTGTTTTATGTCAAGAATGTTAGGGAAGCATTTTGACCGTCTTGTGATTAAGGTCGTGGAGACCTAACTGATAAAGTTGCAACTGCTCAGACGGAGAGTTAATGGAGGACGTCTCGCATAGCAAGGTCGGCCGAGGTCTTGACCAGCCTCGGTTCGATTTAAATGGTGAGCTTCCGATACGGTGGATGAGGGACCAAGGAAGCGGTCTATGAGTGAAGCGCTAGGTGACCTGCGAAGGATCCTAGAGGGTGCTGACCATACGGTGCTTGAGCTCTGGGTTGCCGAAGATACCCACACGTGCATCGTGGAAGATATTGGAATAAGGAGTAAGAGTTGTTTTCTGAAACCGGGCATGGATCTGATTGATTGACCTTGCTAGTCCTCAACGGATGAGTCCATGGCTCTCTTATATGGATATGTTGGTTGATCTTGCTGATCTTCCACGGAGATTCCATTTTGTTATGTGAATATATTGCCAATTACTATGAGCTAGGAACTATCGAAAAGGTCCCTGAGTGAACAGGTGGTGAGCGTTCTAGTTGCCAATGATGCCATAAGTACACCGATGAATGAATGATTGGAAATATGGATTCAACCAGAGATTTTCAGGACTATGATCAGTGACAAAATGGTTTCATTAAAGGATTGTTTTAAAGTTAGCTGATGCTAAGAAAAAGGCAATTTCATATTGGGTGTGTAAGTGGTGTGACTAGTTTTATGTTTGCATGAACTTCCGGCTAGGGGGCCTGGGAACTCTTTTCCCTGGTACCCGGGACAAAACCTAATTCTAAATTGGATCCCATCACTACAGTGGTTGGGTGGTTGGCTAACCCATGGGACTGGATGGGGTTAGGCTGGACTGATGGATCCGTAAATTGAGACTCAATTTCTATTATATTACGTTAGATGAAGTAAATCTCGGATAGTAATTGTTCTATGGATAGGAATCAACGGTTGTGCCTCTTGATGGGGAAAAAAGCGTTGATCTCTATGATCCAAGTGTAAGTTTCTTCCTTGATCTGACCAAGTGACTTTAGGTTCGGTTGGATCAGTTTGGTCAGTAAGGACCTTGACTACGTTAGAGTAAAATTTTTATCTTGGAGGAATCGCTTGTGCTTTCCGGGCAAGGGAAGTTTTTCTAAGTTCGGTTTTGGAAGAACCGAGGAATTAGTCACCTGTCCGGATATCTGTGGCCCCAAGGCCCGAGTGTAGGACCCTACCCCACGCAAGATGTGCTACTTTTGCTGCTAGCATCCAGAATCTGTTGCACAGTGAGGATAGGATCTTACAGTTGGTATCAGAGCTATTAGGCTAATGAGGATCAATCGAGAAGCCAAATATGTCAAAAATTTATCAAGAAGTACTAAAAGGTTATAATTGTGTGATAAAATTCTTACAATTTGATAATCAAACTGAAATTCGTAAATTGGTAATTGGGTCTTCAGATGGAAGTACCGCAATTGTATGGAATCCTTAGCTTGCTTGAGGCCTAGACATGATTGTATTTACCTTATAGTTCCAAGAACCATGACTACCCATATATACCGAGGGTATAACTGGAATGAAGGGATGTAATGCATGAAAATATGAGTAATCACCATGTAAACATGATGCCTAAGTGTGTTTAGTCTCTCACACCAAGAGAATGGAAATAGCCTTCCACAAGCCAAGAAGCCATGAGCTCCAAGAAACATGAGTTTCCATTTCTAAAAATGATCATCAAAAGTTACAACCATGGTCCAAGTCCCCTCTTTTATACATGGACTTGTCCCATTATTAACCCTATTGAATAAAGTTCCTACTTTATTACAAACCATCCCTTCCCAAAGATTTTGTCCTCAAAATCAATAACATGTACAATCTCAAAGTATGAGACTCTAATGTAATCAATGGGAAGTGGTTAAGAGTTCTCAAGTACATCCAAAGCACATATACAATGAAAATTTGGATGTGTACGAGTCCACGAAGCTTCAAGCCCAAAGTGTATGAGTGGGACTGTTATGACAGCCCTTCTAGTCGATGAAGACCCTTGAAAATCCTTCATTTAGACTCCATATATTGGGCTGAAAATGATATGTACACTCAGCCATATGTAGCCCACATCATAATCCTTCATTAGGATACGCCATGAAGCTTGTTGGAGTAGAAAAATAGGCCCAATAGTAGACCTTCCCAAAGCTGTCCAGAAATTACAGCATGTATACTTCTCCTCATATTACCCAATTTGCTCAAGTAAACCATACCACTTGCTCACGGAAAGTCATCCACAAGTAAGCCATGTTGTTGGACATACTCCAATGATTGCCAAGTAGCCTCATCCATGGGTAATTGCTTCCATTTGACAAGGTATTCATCAATATTCCGATTCCTCAACTCTCTTGTCCTCTTACCAATAACCCTCTCCGGCTCATAAATGATCTCACCTTCTTCATTCATGGGTGGAAGCTCTTCCATCTCTTGAGGCAAAGATCCCATAAACCTCTTAAGGTTAGATACATGAAACACATTATGGATCCTTGTCGAAGAAGGCAAATCCAACTTGTAGGCCAAATCACCAACCCTCTTGATAATCAAGTATGGTCCATAATACCTATGAGCCAATTTTGAGTTGGTTACACCTTTGAGAGTGTTATGCCGACTCTTGGGAAGCTTCAATAGCACATAATCACCCTCTTCAAACTCCACATCCCTTCTATGAACATCCGCCTTAGCCTTCATGACATCTTGAGCCTTCTTCATATTGTCCTTGCAAAGTTGAAGAAGCTGTCTCATTCTTTCCAACTCTTCTTTTGCCAATGGATTGACCACTTTGTCTTCACGGAAGGCTATCGATGGCACATGTACTTGATATCCATAGAGAGCCTCAAATGGTGACATGCCAATACTCAAATGCTTGCTTGAATTATGGCAAAATTCAGCAAGATAAAGCCACTCATCCCAAGATGTTTGCATGTCATGACAATAGTGCCTCAAGTACACCTCAAGCCATTTGTTTGTGCACTCCGTTTGCCCATCCGTTTGAGGGTGATAGGCTATAGATGGAGTGATTTGAGTACCCAAGCTCTCATATAATGACCTCCAAAAAGTCCCCATGAACTTGGTATCTCGATCACAAACTATGTTGAGTGGCAAGCCATGTATCTTGAATACATGTTCCAAAAATTGCTTGGCAATATGAGATGCTCCATAAGTGGTCTTTGAAGCAATGAAATGGGCTGATTTTGTAAGCCTATCAATCACCACAAATATTTGATCCCATCCATGCTTTGTCTTTGGTAGACCTGTGATGAAGTCCATAGAAATGTGAGTCCATTTACCATCCGGAATAGGTAATGGATGAAGTAAACCACTTGGGAGTTGATGGCTATCCTTATTCTTTTGACAAGAAGCACATTCCATCACAAACTTCTTCACATCTCCCCATATGCCTTTCCAATAAAAACTCTTGCTCACTTTATCATAGGTTTTGAGTACACCAAGATGGCCCGAAAGTGGTGAAGAATGCATCTCATGAAGCACCTTTGGTATGTAGAATGAGGTAGGAACCAAATACACCTTACCCTTGTACCACAAGAGACCATTGTGAAGCTTATAATGAGGAAACTCTCCACCATCACCTTGCTGTAATTTGGTATAAATATGGGCAGCACCTTCATTGATGAGGTATTCCTCTTGAATCCCCTTGATCCATTCACTATATACCTCCATGATTGAAGTTGTAGCGCATGCCCACATTCTAGACAATGCATCCGCCACTACATTGTCCTTCCCGGGTGTGTAGGATATCTCAAAATCATATCCTTGAAGTGTGGCCAGCCATCTCTTTTGCTTTGGAGAAAGATTTGGTTGGGAGAGGAAAAATTTCAGCACCCTATGATCACTTCTCACCTTGAAATGAGCACCATAAAGATAGTGATGCCACTTCTTGATGGCATGAAGTATGGCTAGCATCTCTTGCTCATAAACATGAAGCCCCATCTCCTTTTCGGTAAGCTTTCTACTTTCAAATGCAATGACTCCATGCTCTTGATACAAAACTGCCCCAATCCCTCTACCACTTGCATCCGCCCTCACATAAAATGTCTTTGCAAAATCCGGACATACAAGTATAGGGGCTGAAGTGAGCAACTCCTTGAGCTCATTGAAGCTCTTGTTGGCAATGGAATCCCAAAAGAAAGCCTCCCTCTTGAGCAAGTCGGTAAGAGGTGCCGCAATGGATGCATAATGTTGCATGAATCTTCTATAGAAAGAAGATAATCCCAAAAATCCTCTCAATTGAGTTGTATTGCTTGGTGTTGGCCACTCTTTGACACATGCCACTTTCTTAGGATCAGCCCTTATGCCATTCTCACCCACCAAGTGTCCAAGATATTCCACTTCATTGACCATGAATGTGCATTTGCTCTCCTTTGCATAAAGCTTGTGCTTCCTCAACACTTCAAACACTTGCTTCACATGACATAAATGTTCCCCTTTGCTCTTGCTATAGATCAAGATGTCATCGAAGAACACTAGCACAAACTTGAAAAGAAGGGGAGCCAATATCCGATTCATCAATGCTTGAAAAGTGGCCGGAGCATTTGTAAGACCAAAGGGCATCACCATGAAGTGAAACAATCCCCTTTCCGTCCTAAATGCTGTCTTCTCTTCATCACCTTCCTTCATCCTTATTTGATGATATCCCGATCTCAAATCAATCTTGGTGAAGAACTTTGCCCCTTTGAGCTCATCAAGAAGATCATCAATGCGAGGTATGGGATACCTATTCTTGATTGTGACCTTGTTCAAGTCACGATAATCAATGCACATGCGAAAGGATCCATCCTTCTTCTTCACCAAGAGAACGGGAGATGCAAATGGAGATTGTGAAGGTTGAATAAGACCCATAGCAAGAAAATCTTGCACTTGCTTAGCCACTTCCTCTCTTTCTACCTTACACAAACGGTAAGGAGGCTTGTTGACAACCTTTGCATTTGGTTCAAGTACTATGGCACGATCAATCTCCCTCTTAGGTGGTAGACTCTTTGGCACTTGCAAAATATCTTCATACTCCTTAAGAAGAGTTGCCATTTCCTCATCTATGTGCTGTCCACTGCCTTCCATCCCCTCTTGGGTAACATGTAACACATAGATAGTGCCAAAAGCCTTAATCTCTTTCTTGAGTCGCCTTGGAGTGATCAAAGAGAGCTTCTTAGGTACATTTGCAGCAAGTACCACTTGTTGCCCATGATGTAGAAAGCTCATGAAACCTTGTTGAAGGTTCATGTGAATGTCACCAAGTGAAGCCAACCAATCACACCCCATGATAATGTCGATGGGACCCATATCCAAAACCACCAAATCACCTTCCCAAGTGTATGAAGAGGATAAAACCACTTTTGTAGAAGGGCAAACCAAGCTAGTCTTCTCACTTTCCCCATTTGCCACTTGCACTTGGAACGTTGTAGGTGTCTTCTTTGTGTTGAGTTTGAGAGAGTTGATGGATTTAGAGTTGATGAAGCTATGAGTGCTCCCGGAATCCACAAGAATATGTGCAACCCTCCCATTGATGGTCCCCACCAACCTTAGTGTGCTTGGGTTCTTGCAACCCGCCAACAACTCTTGCGAGATAGAGCATATGCAAGCTGAAATTTCTGCATTTGTAGGCATGTCTCCATCCACAAGGCTTTCCTTAACTCTACCTCCCGGATCAAACGGAAACTCACCATCCTCCGTGATGAAAGAATGGTCTTCAAGTGACTCCTCATGTGCTTCTTCATTGCAATCCTTCCATTCTTCAATGTCATGAGAGTCATCCTTGTTCTCTTCCTCATCCATGAGGATCATAGTGGCCACAATCTTCTTTGATTTGCACACATGCCCGGGTGACCACCTCTCTTTGCACTTGAAACATAGCCCTTTGCTTCTCAACTCCTCAATCTTTGGATCATCCATTCTTTGAGTCTTCTTGAAGGGTTGAAAGGGCTTCTTCTTCATGAAGTCACTACTCCTTTTGGCATCAAATTGATGTATCCCATTCTTTGGCTGTCCACTCCCAAATGATGTAGGAGTTCTTGGATTAGAGGATGGTAATGTAGAGGTAGGACCTTTCCCAAAATTGTAAGAAGTAGTGGTTGGTTTGAGTGTGTCTTTGGTGAAGGTCATGGGCTGAGATCTCTTGTACTTTGGCTCATAGAGTTCGGCTAACCTCATAGCTTCTTTGAGAGAGCTAGGCCTTTGAGCCGACACATCCGCCTTGATGAAGTGTTCAAGCCCATGCACAAACTTTTTCATCTTCATGTCTTCACTCAAGCCTTCCACGTACATTGAAAGCTTCAAAAATTTCTTGATATAATCTCTCACCATCATCCCCTTTTGAGAAAGTTCATACCATTCTTCATGGTAACGGTCAAGCACTAGGGGTGAAATGAAGGCCAAGTTCATCTCCCGCTTCAATCCTTCCCAAGTTGATGGCGTGTTCCCTTGTTTGACCAAGTGCCTCCACCATTGATGTGCATAATCTTCAAGGTGTAAGGAAGCAAATTGTACCGTATCACGCTCACTTTTTGGGTAAAGTTGGAAATAAGTGTCAAAGCTTAGTAGCCCACTCCTCCAACTCTTGCGGAGATGATCCATCACCTTTGAACTTTGATAGTGAGACTTTGTCTTTGACATCCTTAGAAGCTGTGTAGGATGGGTTGTCATGTTGGGTAGAGGGTTTGAACCTTTGCATCTTCATATACGATTCCATGAATTGCGCAAAGTCTTTGTAGTCCCTCTTGATGTCATTTGGTAACTCCATCCACTTCTCATGAGTATCCCTTTGTCTTTGGGCAAAGGACAATTGGTTCCAATCGAGTACCACCCCTTCATCAATCATGTGCATATTGGAATTAGATGGACCCGAGTGAAAAGAAGAATGAAACATGTCCTTGACAAGGGGCCTCCGTGCATCCGCCATGAATCCAAAAGTAGCATTCTTGGTGGCATGCTCATGCATTACTTTGGGAGAAACCTCTTGTGCCATAGGTAGCTTACCTTCCCTACGGCCTTCAAAAGCTGTCCCATATTGCTTGCCTGCATGTGAAACACCATGACCACTATCAAATGAAGGTTGGCTCATTGGACGAGCCACCCTCTCTTCCAAGACTTCCATCCTTGTGGCCATAGTATCAAGTCTATCATTGACCTCCACCCTTGTAGCCATCGTGTCCATCTTCGCATTCATTTGCATCAGCATTTGCATGATCGAATCGATGGGGATGGTATGTGACGCTTGTGGGGTGGGCTTGTGGGCACTTCCAACATTCACTTCTTCATGCACTTCCCTTGAAGTATGCCCACAAGTATCTTCCGGAGCATCTAAGATTCCTTGCTCCATAATTGCTTCTTCTCCCTCTACCTCGTCGGGAGTCAAGGTGTTATGCTTTGGTCGCCCTCTTGTCCTCGTTCCCATGGAAAGTATCGGTTTCAAAGATTTGTCTCTAACTTGAGGTAGGGATGTCCGATTGAAGTGGTCTAGAGCTTGTTGGAGAGCTAATGAGGTGTACTAGACCACTATACAAAGACCCTTAAGAAGTGAGAAGTGCTACTATTCTCTGTTTTAGGGTTTACAGGGTTATAGGCTGAAATAGTATTTTGAGCATAACTTGAGCTAGAAATATCCGAATGCAAAACTTCTTAGCTCAAATCGAAGCCCTCGATGAGTACTACGAGCCTATGTGATTAGATCTTGAAGACCTTAAAACCCCTATGACTGAATTAGGGTTTACTGTTTCTGCAAAAACCCTAATTTCTACCCCAAAGAGATATCGAAACGGAAAGGTTAAGGGCTCGTTGGGTAGCTCTAAGGAAGCACTAAGAGCTCATATGATCACCTTTAATTCAGTCCAAAAGGTTTGGGACTGAATTAGGGTTTTGTAAATCTGCAATTTTCTTGCCCAAGTGACCCTTTTGTGCCCCCAATGATCCTTGCTTGTTCCCGCACCTTTGTTAGCACCTTTTGCACTTCCTTTGCATCCCAAGGTCTGCAATTAATGTTTCACCAACCTCAATTGCCATGCATAGTCAAGATTTTGGAAGAATTTCGCCATAGTCTCCTTTGTAAATGGAGCCAAATCTCAACTGAAAATGCAATTTCTGAAATCAAAATACAATGCTCTTTGCATCCCACAATGCCATGAAAGCTCTTATGCAATCTTTGTCCATCAAGGCATTAGCAACATCCACACAATATGATGGAATAGGGGCCCCATTGCCCAAATGCATCCATAAAGTCGATGTGAGGATTGTTGAGGACGCGCGTTGAAGCTTGCCGATCTCCCGGCCAAGCCCTTCTCACCCCTTCACCAAGTTTTCCTCCAAGGTGAAGGTTGAGGCCATGTCTTCACCACCATGTACCTAATCCTCCACCGTATCGCTTTCCCAAAGCAATCACGACACGGTAGATTCAAAACATGCTCCCCTTGGCCTCTCCAACCAACGCCAAGGTACCCTCACACATTGCTAGATTCACTAGGAAATGAAGGTGAATGCAATGGTGAGTGTATGTGTTTGGAATTTACAAATGGGATGAAGGTAAAATCACTTACATGTGTGTGGCATGACTCATGCCATTTACAATATTCTCATGAATCAATACGCATGAACTCATGCTCATTCTCCTCACTCCAAGTGTTCACCATCCATCAAACAAATTCCAACATCAACAACATCCAACAACACATTGACACTTGTGAAATATGAGTTCAATCCCCCAAAATTGATCCAAGAGCTATGCTTTCTTATGCCAAAATGCAAGTCATAGCATTGAATGGCTATGTAGATGATTCAAGGCATCTATGTGGCATAAAGATAAATAAGCATGAATGGCTCCCAAAAGCATTGAGTAAACTTGATACTCCATCAATGGCATGCCAATTGAATCAAAGTGAAGAGAATCTCCAAAAATATGATCCCTTGTTTGGCCAAGGCTCATGTGGAAGCAATCCATTGCACAAATGCAAGCAATAATGCATAGACAAGCATCATTGGCATGTGAATGGTCAAGCCAAATGGTTAATGTCTGAAATTTAGGGTTTCTGAATGTAACCAACCCCAATCAACTCCCAAAGCTCCACCAAATGCTTCAAACTTGCAAGAGATTGATGGAATCACTCACCGATGACATCCCATGAGCTTCAATGGTGGAAAATGTTGAAGAATGCTTCATGTTGGAGAAAAACGTAGCCCTTCTTGCTCTGAAATTTGCAGCCAAATAGCATCTCCCATGTGCTTGAATAAGGCTTGAAAATATGCTCCAAGCAAGGGCTAAGAACCCTATTGAAAGACTTCCAACTCTTGAGGTAGTAGAGCTAGGCTTCACCTAGCTCTCCCTCCCTCTATTTTCAGCGCAGATTTGAGGCGGCAGCCTGCAGCAGCCCGCCGTGTGCTTCTTTGCCTCCTCCATGAGATGATTAGGATGCCAAACATGCCTATGAAATGTGTAGAAGCTTAGCAATGCAAGATATGGTTCAATGGAAGGTAGGTTAAGCTCAACTTTCAGCCATGGAGAAATGAACAAAAGCTCCCAAATCTTGAGAAAAAAAAATAGCAAGAAGAGGCTCAAATGAAAGATCTCAGAAAGCTCTACAAAAACCCTAAGGTTTGGCATCAAAACGGGTAAAGGAAGAGCATCCCATGGCTATGGAAAGCTTGAGGAAGAAGAAGATGATTACTAATCATGATTAATAGAAAAGTTAATTGCAATTAGTCACTTGCCCTAAGTTTTGGCCCGACTGTCCCAAATTTTTGGTCCAGAGGCCCAAAATTTGGTCCAAAAATGGCAAAATTGGCGAAAATCACTCAAAATTCAAGCAATTTCCATGAAATGCTCACCATCTCCATGAGATTAAGCAAGATTAGAGAAGATTTGTCAAGAATCACTCAAGGATTACAAGAAAATGAAAAAAAATTAAAAGAAACTCAAATTTTCAAGCAAATTTTTCCAACAACCCATGCATGCCCATGATCAAAATCAAGAGCTCTGATACCAATTGGAATGAAGGGATGTAATGCATGAAAATATGAGTAATCACCATGTAAACATGATGCCTAAGTGTGTTTAGTCTCTCACACCAAGAGAATGGAAATAGCCTTCCACAAGCCAAGAAGCCATGAGCTCCAAGAAACATGAGTTTCCATTTCTAAAAATGATCATCAAAAGTTACAACCATGGTCCAAGTCCCCTCTTTTATACATGGACTTGTCCCATTATTAACCCTATTGAATAAAGTTCCTACTTTATTACAATAACTGCAGCTCTTTATTACTGGCAGTATATACGAGTAAATCTAAGACTTGAAATTATAAGCATTAATGCTATCCAATTGATGAATTCGAATGTGATTGATATGATTTTTAAATTCTGGTTGAGAACTGATGAGTTGATTTGGATTCTGATTGAAAAATGATGATCCCTGAAATTTGGTTGAAATATAATAAGCTGAGCGAAACCTCAATAAAGATGAATAGGACGAGTCCCTGTGATGATGTTCTTAACTGTAATGATGTTAATGACTTCAGCCAATCACTATGAGATTAGTGGATTGTGCTGGCAGATTGCTATTGTTAACTTTTGATCAGTGGATCAAGTTAAGGGATGATAAATTAAAAATATGAAAAATTGAAATCCCCATGGAGGACTGTTCAGATGGAAAAATTTAGTCTAATGGACCATTATTGTGATAAAGATATTAATGAGATATTCTGAATGAATTGTTATCTGATAATGCGTTCTATATGAGTATCTTTATCCCTTGATTTTGTGGGAGCCGACCTATTTAGAGAACCCCAAAATCAGTTGAATCAAAAAATCGGATTGAATTCTATCCGCCAAAATCAGGGAAATCCCAGAGGTAGACCCTCTATCCAACCTGCAGTTTCAACCCAAAGTAATGCAAGACCTCCAACTCAGAATAGGGGAAGTCAAAGAGAGTTGTTCCCAAATCAACCGTCCACTTCCAAGGCAGTAACGTTGGAAGTGATTGAAGAAGAAGAAGAAGATGAAAGAGATCATACTTCACCTGCGAGGACATCTCGCGTTTTTTAAGTGGGGTAGAATGTAAGATTCCACCCCCAGTCTCTCAGGAATGTCCAATATCTTCCCCTGTAGTCAAATCCCTCTTTAGAAATATAAAAGATCTTATTTCTACCAGTTTTGGCCTAGAGAGAGAAAATCTTCTAAAGAGTGGTAATTCAGTTTTTAAATATTTTTGGATAGAAAAATATCTCATCTTATTAAAATAAGTTCCCCTGAAACAGAAGTTCAAAAAGAATTTCAGAAGGTGCATTAGAAATTAAGTATAATTTGTTCAAAATCTGTTCAAGAGGCATTATCCTGGGGGTGAAGATTTTTTCAAAATTTTAAATTAAGGTTCCTATGGAGCAATAAGATTCATCCAAATTTAGGGAGGAGATAAATGAAGAAATAAAAGAAAAATCCCCCAAAAATGAGTAAATACTCACATAAGATGAAGAGTTGACTAAGGACAAGGTTAATAGTTAAAAAAGAGAGATATTTAGAAGTAATGATGCATTTTGGACACCTCTGCATGGGGAAATTTCCCTCATGAAGGAGGTGCCTATTTCACATGCTTGAATGAGTTTTAAACTCCCAAATAATGAGATATTTTTATCTCTCCTCTCTCCTGTTTCAACTAGATCCAAAAAGTGAGCAAAACTGACCTAAAAATGGTCAAAAATTGACCAAACTGATCTGGAAAATTCTAGAATCAGTTGGCTTGGTTAGAAGCTCACTTTTTTCTATAAATAGAAGCCTTCCCCTTTGTTGAAACTTAATAGTGTTTTGCACTGTTACCCTGCCTCTCCCAAGTGCCAAAAACAGTGAATTTTACTCATAATTCATTAGTTTTTGACCTTCCCTCTTCCAAAAGATTGGTGGCCACTCTTGTCTCAAACAAGAGTTGAACCCTCAAACCATCAAGCCAAAGGAAAGCTCTCAAATTATCTATGTAAGTCGGAGATTCTTCTCTTTTCCATTCATTTTATGGTTTTTTATTATTTTTGTCTTCTCTACATTGCAAATGATGTTATGCCTCATTGCAAAAGGCATTCCCCTCTCTTCTCTAGTAAATCCAACCATTCTTTATCCTAGATGAATGGTTAATGAATAAAATCAAGTTTTTCATAAGGTTTCTCTTAAATAAGTAGAAAAATGTTACTTTAGAATGATTTAAATACTCTTGGTGCATTTCTAATTAATTTAGAGACTTAAAAATTGAAAAATGGTCAGCCATACAAAGGAGGTTATAGCAAATTTTTTCAAAAATTTGAAAATAAGTATTATCTTTTATTATTCTAAAAGAGTAATCCTTATGGTTTCTATATTCTAAAGTATCATTTTCATGCAAAGAAGATGCATTTTGGTTATTTGTATAAAAGAAATTTAGTTTTATTATAAAAGCATTACTTTCATTATTATTGATTTTTATGCATAAAAGTATACATAAAAGATTAATTTTTTATTATAAAAGTGTTACTTTTATCATATTTTATTTTCATGCATAGAAGTATGCAAAAAAGGTTATTTTTTTAATTATAAAAGTGTTACTTTTATCATATTTGATTTTCATGCATAGAAGTATTCATAAAAGAATATTTTTTTATTATAAAAGTGTTACTTTATCATATTTGATTTTCATGCATAGAAGTATGCATAAAAGATTATTATTTTTATTATAAAAGTGTTACTTTTATCATATTTGATTTTCATGCATAGAAGTATGCATAAAAGATTTTTTTTTATTATAAAAGTGTTACTTTTATCATAATTGATTTTTATGCTTAAATGGGTGCATAAAGAAATTATTTTATATTAAAAGAGTGATTTTCATCATAAATGATTTGTATGCATAAAAGATATTTTTATATATTAAAAGTGTGATTTTCATCATAAATGATTTTATGCATAAATTAGATGCATAAAAGAAATTATTTTATATTAAAAGAGTGATTTTCATCATAAATGATTTGTATGCATAAAAGATATTTTTATATTAAAAGTGTGATTTTCATCATAAATGATTTTATGCATAAATTAGATGCATAAGAGAAATTCTTTTGTAATTCCTACTAAATTGGATTTATGAATGGGAAAGATGCATAAAGAATTTATTTTAATCCAAAAGTGTTATTCTCATCAATTTTAATTTTATGCATAGAAAGCTGCATAAAGAAATCTATTTTTAGTTCAAAAGAGTTATTTTCGTCAATTTTGATTTTATGCATAGGAAGATGCATAAAAGATTGATTTTTAATTCAAAAGTGTCATTCTCATTTAAAATAAATTTATGCATAGGAAGATGCATAAAAGATTGATTTTTATTTCGAAAGTGTTATTCTCCTTAAAATGGACTTTATGCATAAATAGAAGCGTAAAGAAATCTTATATCAAAAATAAGAATTCTCTTGTATTCTATATGAGGATGTGAAACGAATTATATAGATGAAAATGAACGAGGAATAGATGGAGATATATGTGAAAGAATGGATGTAGTTATATGTATGTGAAAGAAATGATGTAGATGTATGTATGTGAAGGATGTATGTGAAAGGAAAGATGTATGTGGAAATGGATGTATGGATGTAGATATGGAATGTGGATGAATGTGAATGTGGGTGTGTAAATGTGGATATGGATATGGATGTAAGAATATGTATAAATATAGATGTGGATGTGGATGTATGTGAATGTGAATGTGGATGTACGAATGTGGATGTGTATGTGGAATAATGAATGCAAAAATGTATGTAAATGGATATGAAGTTGATATGAGCGAATGGATGAGATGAGATGTCATGTGAATCAGAATGTGAATGAATAATATAAGATGTGAACGAATGAGATGTAATGAGAAATGGATGTGATGAGACGTAATGGAAGCTTTGGAGCTTCACAATTCTCCATTCTCTCTTGGAGATTACCCTCCCCAACTTGGTGGCCAAAGCTTGCTTTGTGGGCTTCAGTTCTTTCTTTAAAGAATCAAGCCAAAATCAAAGGTAAGCCTTAATCCAATGGTTTTTCTATCTTTCTCAATGGTTATCTCCTTCCCAACCCCTGATGTGATTGGATGAGAATGAGTACACATATGAATGGAATGTGGAATAAGTAATGTGGACTGATGAGGACAATCTGGAAAGACCTGAGTTCATTATTATAGAAACTGTATTTGTGAACTGTTTGTAAATGACTATTTTATGTCAAGAATGTTGGGAAAGCATTTTGACCGTCTTGTGATTAAGGTCGTGGAGACCTAACTGATAAAGTTGCAACTGCTGAGATGGAGAGTCAATGGAGGACATCTCGCGTAGCAAGGTCGGCCGAGGTCTTGACCAGCCTCGGTTGGATTTAAATGGTGAGCTTCCGGTATGGTGGATGAGGGACCAAGGAAGCAGCCTATGAGTGAAGCGCTAGGTGACCTGTGAAGGATCATAGAGGGTGCTGACCATACGGTGCTCGGGCTCTGGGTCGCCGAAGATACCCACACGTGCGTCGTGGAAGATATTGGAATAAGAAGTAAGAGTTGTTTTCTCAAAACCGGGCATGGATCTGGTTGATTGACCTTGCTGGTCCTCAAACGGATGAGTCTATGGCTCTTTTATATGGATCTGTTGGTTGATCTTGCTGATCTTCCACGGAGATTCCATTTTGTCATGTGAATATATTGCCGGTTACTATGAGCTAGGAACTATCGAAAAGGCCCCTGAGTGACCAGGTGGTGAGCGTTCTGGTTGCCAATGATGCCATAAGTACACCGATGAAAAAATGATTGGAAATATGGATTCAACTAGAGATTTTCAGGACTATGATCAGTGACAAAATGGTTTCATTAAAGGATTGTTTTAAAGTTAGCTGATGCTGAGAAAAAGGCAATTTCATATTGGGTGTGTAAGTGGTGTGACTAGTTTTATGTTTGCATGAACTTCTGGCTAGGGGGCCTGGGAACTCTTTTCCCTGGTACCCGGGACAAAACCTAATTCTAAATTGGATCCCATCACTACGGTGGTTGGGTGGTTGGCTGATCAGAAAAGAGGAATCGTGAACATATTTAACTTTGAAAAATTGAAGTATACGTCTAGGATCTCGAGAAATAGAATCTTAAGTACACTCTAAAAACGGAAAAAGAATTTCCCAGAAAAAGGTCAGAAA
This sequence comes from Cibotium barometz, assembly GCF_041138505.1. Lineage (NCBI taxonomy): Eukaryota > Viridiplantae > Streptophyta > Polypodiopsida > Cyatheales > Cibotiaceae > Cibotium > Cibotium barometz. The sequence continues at coordinate 11,231,819 of NC_141074.1, forward strand.
CACACTTAGTTAGATGAATGTAAATACTTGTGAGTGACTTATTCCTAGATTCCCTGGGAAAGGAATTTGGAATTCTTGAAAGGATCAAGGATCCAAAATTGGACGAAAATTTAGACTTAATTGAATTGAGTCGAGAAAAAGTTACCTTAAACTGAGCCAAGTAATGGCAGAGACTTAGAAGTTCTGTCAGTGTGAAAAGTAGAGTAACTATACTCTTAATTTGGTTGATTGTGGAACAAAAATTCAGATAACTAGATTAAGGAAAGTTGATAATCAAATCTGATTGGCTCAAAGCGAAAAGAGACCACCTTGTTTGTGAAAATTGGATTGAGGTGAGGAAATGATGCGGGGTGATGTGTAGCGATGTGTGGAATGATGTGGGTAATGTGTGGAATGATGTGGAGTGATGTGAAATGTGTGGATTGATGTGGAGTGATGTGGATTGATATGATAGATGTGGATTGAATGTGAAAATGATGTGGGATGATGTGAATGAATATGGAAATGATGTATGATGATGTGAATGAATGTGGAATGATGTGGGATGATGTGAATGAATGTGGAATGATGTGGGATGATGTGAATGAATGTGGAAAGGATGTATGATGATGTGAATGGATGTGGAAATGATGTATGATGATGTGAATGAATGTGGATGATGTGAATGAATGTGGAAAGGATGTATGATGATGTGAATGAATGTGGAATGATGTGGAAAAATGTGGAATAATGAGAATGGAATGATGTGGAATGATGAGGAATGATGTGGAAAGATGGAAATTTTGCTTGGAAACTGTATTTGTATGTGAAACCTATTTTTTAAAGATTGTTTTACGTCAAGAATGCTAGGGGAAGCATTTTGACTATCTTATGGAATGAGGTCGTGGTGGGGACCAATTGAAAATGTTACACAACAGCTGACGGAGAGTCAAAGAAGGACGTCTCGCGTGGCAAGGTCGGCCAAGGTCTTGACTAGCCTCAGTTCAGTTAAAATGGTGAGCTTCCAGTATGGTGGATGAGGGGCCAAGGAAGCGGCCTATGAGTGAAGCACTAGGTCACCTGCTGCAAAGGAGCCTAGAGCGTGCTGACCATATGGTTCTCGGGCTCTTGGTCACCTAGGATACCCACACGTACGACGAGGAAGAAAATGAGTTGGAGTTTTTTTCTATAAACAGGCATGGATTTGGTTGATTGACTTTGCTGATCATCAAAACGGATGAGTTCATGGCTTTTTTACATGGATCTTGTTGGTTGATCTAGCTAATCTTCAATGGAGAGTCCATATGGATTTTATGAGATTATACTCCTAGGTACTATGGGCTAGGAGCTATTGAAAAGGCCCTTGAGTGAAGTACTAGGTGAGCCTAGAGGGATTGACTAGGTGGTGAGGAGTGTTTTGGTTGCCGATGATGCCATAGGTATGCCGAGGAAGGAATGACTGGAAATTGGATTCTGTGGTTAGAAAGTGGAAAAGTTGGAACTTGGACCTTGGAAATGGAATACTTGAGGATCATGATGGAAACACTGTGGTTTTATTGCAATGCTGTTTTGAAAATAGTTGAATCTAAGAAAAGGTAATTTCATATTGGGTGTGTGTGTATTTGAATTTTGCATGAGTGCCGGCTAGGGGGACCTGGGAACTCTTTTCTATGGTATCCCCGGGACAAAATATAACCAAATTTTTATAATGGATCCTATCAATATAGTGGTTGGGTGGTTGGCTAACCCATGGGATAGGCTTGATTGATGGATTCCTATGATAAAATTCAATTCTGTTCAAGTAACGATAGTTGAAGTAAGTCACATGATAATTCTTGTTCTATGGAAAAGAATCAACAACTATGCCTCTTTTGATGGGGAAAAAAGTGTTGGTCTCTATGAACCAAGTGCAAGTTCCTCCTTTGATCCAGCCATATGACCCACAAGTTTGGTCGGAATAAAAAGGATAGTTAAGGCTCTTGTTAGAAGATTTTCCTGGAGGAATCGCCTATGCTTTCTAAGCGAGAGAAGTTTTTTTTCGGATTCGATTTTGGAAGAACCGAGGGATTAGTCTCTTGTGTCCGAACATTCGTGGGCGAGGCCCCGAGTGGGAAGCTCTATCCCCCCCTGGCACGCGAGGTTGCTACTTCTTCTCTGCTAGCACTCTAGAATTTGATGCACAGAGAGGGCAGGGATTTCACAATAAGATATAATAAAGCCTCATGGTCTACTAAAAAAACAAACTTATTGGCCAAAAGGTAATGATGATTTTTTTTATAGTGTATACCGTGGCCAATCCTATCCATTAATTCCATTAAGCTAAAAATTTCACTTTTCTCGTTTAAACATTTGAATTTCAATATGGTGGGAATTCCTCTTTCATCATTTAAACTTATCTATACAAAAAGATAAATTTAACTAAAGTTTCTCTTAAAATTTAAAAAAAATCTCCAATAATTCCTTTACACTAGGAATTACACTTTTCTCATTTAAATATTTGAATTCCAATATGGTGGAAATTCCTCTTTCATCATTTAAAATTTATCTATGCAAAAAGATAAATTTAACTAAATTTTCTCTTAAAAATTAAAATAAAAATCTTCATTAATTCCTTTACACTAGGAATTACACTTTCCTCATTTAAATATTTGGATTCCAATATAGTGGGAATTCCTCTTTCATCATTTAAAATTTACCTATGCAAAAAGATAAATTTAACTAAAACCCTTCTTTAATTTTTAAATAACATATGCATTATTTTAGCATCACAATTTTTCTCTTACTTCATTGGAGTACATGGATTTCCATTGTCATGGGGATTACTCTTTTAACATAAAAAATGGATTACTAGAAATTTCTTTTTTTTGTAATTTACTATTTATGCATAAACATAAAATTCAATTTTCCATGATCCTCTTTTCATATTATGAATGAAAATGATTTATGTGTTTAAAAGTTTGCCATAGCTCCATTTTGCTATTACTGATAATTCTCAATAAATTTGAAAGAATAAAGTTTTGTATTATTCATGTGATTAGAATAACCACTAATTGGATCATTATCCAATTATGGATTGATTCTTAATTTTACCATAAATTTAATAGCATAAAAGTATTAAAAACCCATTATTTTGGCCTCCAATTAGACAAGCATAGAAATTACTTTTAGATTAGAGAAATGCTTCATGAGAAGCTTCATTCGAATTGAGAATAGGTCATAGGAATGACCATTCTTTGGGGAAGAGAGAGAAATGCTTAAAAACCATTATAAATTAAGCATAAATGGAAATTTATGTGTTTCTTCATTATGATACATTAAAGAACTTCAATAGTATTCAAAAGCCATTAAAATTAATGCTTCTCAAGCTTGAGAGGGGTTGAGAAGAGAAACATTTGGAGATTTAAGAAAAAGAAGACAATAATCCACACTTTACCTCCTAAATTACTTGATTCTTTGATCACAATAGAGGCCCCCAACCAATCAATTTGTTTGCTATGTTGTTGGAGTCTCCAAGGAAGATTGAAGAGAGAGAGAAGCTCCAATCTCTTCAATTTGTAGAGGGTTTTTAGAGGATAATAGAAAATAAGCTTAACTTAGAGTAATACTGGCATAGTTTAGTTCACAGTTGAGAATACAAAGGAATGAGGCTCTATTTATAGGTGAGGGAGGCCACTAACTGAGTTCTAGAATTTTCCATTGGCTGAATTTGGACAAGTTTTGGACCAGTTTGGAGGGCCCCCTTTTTCTTACCCATGTGTCAAAAATGAATGATTACTCCAAAATATCTCATTTTTTAATTAATACTTCATAATTTTTAACTAATAAACCTAGTACTTAGTCAACTCTTCATCTTATGTGGGAATTTACTCATTTTTGGGTATTTTCTTTTATTCTTTGGATTTATCTTGTCCTAACACTTGGATTAATCTTATTGGTCCATAGAAACATTAATTGGACCATAATTTAAAAAAATTCAAAAATCTTGACCCTTAGGCTAAGGACTTCTAAATCAAATTTTATTAATTCCAATTGTACCTTGGAGAATCTATTTTGATTTTTTATTTTAGGAAAATATTTTTTGATATTTGTAGAATTTATTTATCCAAAAATATCCCAATATTGATTTACCACTCTCTAGAAATTTTTATCTCACTAGGCAAAACAAGGAAAAATAATATTTTCTTGTATTCAGAAACATAGAATGATTACAAGGGATTGAAGTAGAGGCTTAATTGTTATTCAGGCTGAGGAGGAATCTTACAGAGACAGACAGACAGAAGGTGACGTCGGGGAGATGGTCCAGTTTGTGTTCATAAAACAAAGGGCTGTTTCAAATGCATAACTACCCAAAGAGGAGTGGGAAAAGAAAATGCATATAATTTTAAAAAAAGAAACATTTCAAATGCATCGACTATTAAAGTCTTTGAATGGATAGAAGAATGCTAAAAATCATATGTGATGAACTTAAGAATGTGCTGGCTAGAGCACCTATCTTAACAGCACACCCAACTGGGACTTGATCTTTCATACGCACATTGATGCTTCAAATTTTGCATGTGTTGGCACAAGTAGGGGAATATAGATTGGAATACTCTTTTCGCTCCTAGATCAAAAGGAGACCCAAACTGGTCCAAATCTTGTCTAAATTGAGTCAAACTGAAGCTGGAAAATTCTAGAACCCAGTTGGACTCAGTTCGTGGCCTCCCTCACCTATAAATAGACCCTCATCCTTTTGTATTCTCATCTGTGAGCTATACCATGCAAGTATTACATTAAAATAATCATATTTTCTATTATCCCTTAAAATTCCTCTACTTTTGGGGAGCTTGGAGCTTCTCTTTCTCTTCATATCAACAACTCTTGGAGCTCTCTTCTCCACTTGCTAAACCAATTGATTGGTTGGGGGCTTCACTTCTATATGTAATTTTTAAGAAGAATTTTAAGTAGATTTAATTTATGGTAAAAGAGGAATTCCCACGATAATTGGATTGCACTCATCGAAATGAGAAAAAGAAGGATTTCAAGTTGATTCAAAACAATAGGTATTGATATTTTAGTTAAAAGAAGAGTTTTTATGATATTTAAGAAAAGATGGATTCGAATTAAATTTTAGTGTCAAAAGATGAATTTCGACCATAATTCTACCCAATGAATTAAGGCTGAGAAATTATGTGGCATAAAGAATATCTTTGGATATTTTAATTGGTAAAATCACTAAATTGATATTTACCCAAAATCTAGATGTTTAGTTGAAGGGAATCCTTGTAGAACTAACCGAATGAATTTGGTTAGACTACGTGAGGGACGGACAGTAAACCTAATTGTGTTTCTCTCAATCTGAATCAGACAAAAACTTCGTGACCAATTGCAGTTACTAAATCCAAAGAATAGACTACCGAAACTAATCTAGTTTTTCCTTGACCAAACTCACCAAGAATCTAGTTGGATAAATGGACAAAATGACGGGTAGATTACCCTCATGAGAGATCAAGGATCCTTATTATGAAACTGGGAATTATGGAAAAAGGGTTTTCAAAATCGATCTCAAACTAGAATTTTACTTGCATTGGAACCTCTGTTTTTTTCATTCAAAGGACTATTTTATGCCAGAATGCTGGAGGAAGCATTTAGCTTATGTTTTTCTAAGAGGAGGTTCGTTGGAACAACTGGGCGAGGAGTCATCACAAGGGACGTTGCTCACGACAAAGCCTGTCGAGGTCTTGACCAGCCTCGATACGGTTAAGATGGTGTGCTTTTGTTGGTGGTACGATGGGTGAGGACTGACGAAGCGGTCCCTGAGTGAAGTGCTAGGATACCTAAGGGAGGCTGCTAGAGGGTTCTGACCAGGCGATGCACAGGCTCGCGGTTGCTAGGACACCCATGCGTACGTCGAGGAAGATTTCGGATGGACAAAAAAGAAAGATTTTTGAGAACCAAATTTTGATACTGGATCTCGTTGGTTGGCCAGCTGGTCTTCAACGGAGAGTTCAAAGGATACATTTTTGTAATACAATGGACTTGGAATTTTGGAAAATGATGTTTCCTAGGTACCTGGGCAAAAACCCAACCAAATCTTTATAAAGGAATCCCACCAATTAAGTGGTCACGGGTGGTTGGCTAACCTATGGGCCAGATGGGGTTAGAGGCTGGAGGATTCTTGTGAAAAAACTAGATACGATTAGTTACGTTATTTAGTTTTAAATCCTGAGAAGACCTTGTTCTGTGTGGGAGGGGATCATCGGCTGTGCCTCGTAAATGAGGAAAAAAGCGGTGATTCCATGGACCAAGTGTAAGTCTCTTCTTGATCTTACCATGTGACTTCAAGTTTGGTCAGATCAGTTTATCTAGTTAAGAATTGACTCGTTAGAGTAAATTCCCCGTTAGAAGATTTTTTCCAATTGGCAGAATCGCCCGTGCCTTCCGGGCAAGGGGAGTCTTCCGGGCCCCAGTCTGAGAGGGGCCGCCCGGGCTAGCCTCTCGTCCCGGACATCCGCGGGCGAGGCCCCGTGTGTGGACCTTGCCCCGCGCGAGAGGCCGACTCCGCTTCTGTCTCGCCGGGCAGGAGCCCTGGAGCGGGGGGCAGTATGTCCATGCCTCTTGTGAGACCGGCGTGCAACGCTGAGGCAAAACCTCTCATTGGCCACCATGACTCTGATAAAGTTGAAAGTGGTACATGGTGTCATTCTATATCATTCAATGCCTTAGAATTCTAGACTCTCATGCCAAATCTATAGACTCCTTCGTCGCTTTATTCCTAAGGAGAAGATAATAGCTCCCTTGGCAGTAAGTGAACGTTTGTATGAGGGCATGGCTATGGATGGCTATGGCCTTGTACCGCCGTCTTATGCGTCTCCTAAGGAGATTTTGATTTCTAGAACCGAGCTGCTCTATGTACATATTGAAACTTTTATATAAATAAAGAAATGTTTTCTGGAGAAAAATTCCCTATTGTATAAGTGATTGTTTATGGACGAACTGATAAAGAAAAATCTGTTATCGGACATATGTCATAGGTCTCCAATAAGATCATTTGTCTTGTTTAAGAAATTATTTTCTGAACCTCTTAAGTCTTAGGATCTCGTGGATGATATCAAAAATAAAAATTTAATAATATATCATTTTTGGCAGAATCATGAGACGAGGAAATCATGGCTGTCAACTATACCCTCTCTCTGAAGATGATGAGCTTGACCCTGACGTTCACAAGGCTCTTCATAGAACTCAGCCAGGACCCTTCAAAGGAGAAGGGGAGAACCTGGGCGAGGTTGTGGAGAAATGGGTGGAAGCCATGGAAGAATATTTTGACATCACCGGCTATAATGAGTGAAGCAAAATGACTCTTGCGAGGCTGAAGATAGTGGAAACAGCCAGGGTGGAATGGAGGAACCATTGTGACACCAACCATCTGGATAGAAATACTCAGTCCTGGAACGACCTTAAACCTATTTAAGGAAGAGATTTTGTCCCCCTGGATTTGAAACCAAAATGAACGAATTCTTAGAGCAGCTGAAGCAGGGGAGAAAAACCATCGAGGAATATCATCAGGCCTTCGCTCTTCTCAACTGAAATATTCACCACCTCTAGATGAAGAGCAACTCATGGCCAGATTCATTTGGGGAATGAACGACCCTTGGACACACTGGTCAAAAATGCCAAGCCAGTGTCCATGGATGAAGTTGTCAGAATGGCGAAGGACTTTGCCAAAGCCTTCCTGCCAAAGCTAGCTCCCTCATCCTTCAAAAGATTTCAGACATCGAGAAGTTCTTCCAACTTTTCGCCTCCAAAGAGACAACAAGGTCCTAACCAGAATGTGGAGACGGGAAGCTTTAGAAATGAAGGAAGACCTTTCCCCCGAAGTACATTCTCAGAAACTCCGGCTCTCTCCAGAATGCAAAGGGAAGGGCTTTGAAGAAGCAAGAACAGATGCTTCGGATGTCAGGGATTTGGGGCACCATCTCAAGGATTGCGCCCATCTCTTTCGGTGGGCCAAGGAAGCCAGGGTCCCAAAGTTCAGAGACCGACTCTTGCATTAGCCTGGATGGGAATGTAACAGAGTGCCAGTTCAGAGTCCTACCCCTGGGAATATATGATGGAATCCTTGGAATGGATTAGCTCCAAAAGAATCAGGCTGACATTCATTGTCACAAAGGAACAATCTCTTTCCTTGACATTCACGGGAGTAAAGTTCAAGGAATTGGGATTTCCAAATCCCCAGTGCTACATTTAGTCAAGGCTTCCGAATTATTAAAAGGGCTCATAAAGAAGCAAGTTGTGTATGTCGTTAAAATGAATCTAGTAGACATAAAATGCAAGGCTAAAGAACGAGAGTGGTTAAGTGAGTATGCAGATGTGTTTATTGAAGAGCTGAGACTGAGATGCCTTCGTCTCGTGATGTAGATCATGAGATCGAATTAACCCTAGGAGCTCAGCCAGTAGCCTAGTGTGCATACAAAATGCTAGTCCTTGAAGCCATAGAACTTAAGGAATAGTTAAGACAACTATTAGAGCAGGGATTCATCACACCCAGTGTCTCACCTTGGGGTGTGCCTGTTCTCTTTCAAAAGAAGAAAGACGGAACGTTAAGACTCTGTATTGACTACAGAGGATTGAATCAATTAGCAATTAAGAATAAGTATCCTATTCCTAGGATTGATGAACTTATGGATTGGTTAAGTGGGACCCAAATGTTCACAAAGATAGATCTCAAATCCGATTACTACCAGATTAGAATCAAGGAGCAAGACATCCCAAAGATAGCATTCAATACTCGCTATGGGCGAATGCCCCGGCGACATTCAATCGTCTTATGCAGGATATTCTCAGACAATACTTGGATGATTTTGTTCTTGTCTTCTTTGACGATATCTTAATATACTCAAAGAATGCTGCAGACCATGGTCATGTGCGCAAAGTCCTGGAAATCCTAAGGAAACACCAACTCTTTGCAAAAGAAGAGTAAGTGTTCCTTCTCTGTTGATCAGGTTGAATACTTGAGATTCATAGTGTCAAAAGATGGGATTTCTCCTGACCCCAAAAAGATCCAAGCAGTAGTTGAATGGCCAGAACCCAAGTCAGTAAAAGAAGTCTGAGGATTCCTAGGGTTTACCGGATGGTATAGGATCTTTATACCTAGGTATGCTCAGGTAGCGTTCCCTTTGACTAACCTTCTCAAGAAAAGTACACTTTTTCAGTGGACTGCAATGTGTCAGAGTGCCTTTGACAAGCTAAAGACAGCCTCAACCCTATTCTTAAATTGCCAGATTTTACCAAACCCTTTGGAAGGTCATGCAGTGGCCTATGAATCCAGAAAACTCAGAACACATAAGAGGAATTATACCATCCCCATGACTTGGAGTTACTCTCAGTAGTGTATGCTCTGAAGTTGTGGAGACATTATCTTTTGGGACAAAGGTTCACCTTGATGACAGATCATCAAAGTTTGAAGTGGATCTTCACCCAAAGGGATCTCAACACGCGTCAAAGGAGATGGATGTAGACCCTGTAGGAATTTGATTCTGAAATAAAGTATTGACCGGGGAAAGAAAATGTGGTTGCATATGCGCTCAGCAGAAAAGCTTCCTTGCTTGCAATAATAACAGTGGTGTCAAATCCATTGATCAACGAAGCAAAGGAGAAAATCATGCAGGATAAATTCTTTGCCCCTATTGCTACCCTTATGATGCAGGAAAGCAAGACTCCTCAGGAAATAAGTCGAGTTCTTGGGTATAAATTGGATGAAGGATGCATGTATTATAATAATCGGCTATGTATCCCCAATGATGAGGGAATGAATCTAAGACTTGGAATTATAAGCATTAATGCTTATAATTCCATGCAGGATAAATTCTTTGCCCCTATTGCTACCCTTATGATGCAGGAAAGCAAGACTCCTCAGGAAATAAGTCAAGTTCTTGGGTACAAATTGGATGAAGGATGCATGTATTATAATAATCGGCTATGTATCCCCAATGATGAGGGAATAAATCTAAGACTTGGAATTATAAGCATTAATACTATCCAGATGATGAATTCGAATATGGTTGATATGATTTTAAATTCTGATTGAAATGATGAGTTGATTTGGATTCTGATTGAAAAATGATGATTCTTGAAATTTGGTTGAAATGTAATAAGCTGAGCAAAACCACAATGAGGATGAATGGGACGAGTCCCTGTGATGATGTTCATAACTGGAATGACATTAATAACTCCAGCAAATCACTATGAGATTAGTGGATTGTGATGGCAGATTGCTGTTGTTAACACTTGACCCAGTGGATCAAGTTGAAGGAGGTCAAATTAAAATCTGCATAAATGAAAAATTTCCATAGACAGTTCTGATAAGGAATTGAATGTTATGATCTGAGTGAATTGTTATTTAATAATGAGTTTTATATAAGGGATCTTTATCCCAGGATTCTATTTGGGTTCACCAAAATATAAGGAACCCATAATCAGTTGGATCTTAAGAAAAAGAATTCTCCTCTAGTTTTGTGAGATGAGGACATCTCGCGTTTTGTAAGTGGGGTAGAATGTAAGATTCCTCCCCAGCCTCTCAAGATGTCTAGTATCTTCCCCTATAGTCAAATCCCTCTTCAGAAATATCTGTTTTGGCCTAGAGAGAGAAAATGTTCTAGAGAGAGATTATTTAGATTTTGAATATTTTTGGATAGAAAAAATTCTCATCCTATTAATAAAAGTTCCCCTGAAACAGAAGTTCAAAAAGATTTCCATAAGGTGCATTAGAAATCAAGAATAATCTGCTCAAGATTTTTTTGAAATTTTAAATTAAGGTTCCTATGGGCCAATAAGATCAATCCATGTGTGGGGAGGAGCTAAATCTAATTTGTAAAAGAAATTACCCAAAAATGAGTAAATGCTCACATAAAAATTACACATAAAATAATTTCATTCAAAGCATGAAAAGAGGACTTCCTACCATATTCTAGGAATTATCATCCTAGATTAATTGAAAGAATTTCATTGTAATCATGGAGAAACTAAATTTTATGTTATGCATAATTGATGAATTAAGAAAAAGAGGATTTCTAGTAATTAAATTTTATGTTAAAAAGAGTAATCCCCATCGTATGAGTATTCTTAAAGGGTTATTTTCATTCTAGACATAGAAAAATGTATACTAGAAATATTTATTTATAGAAGTGTGATTTTCATCATAATTGATTTTTATGCATAAGTAGATGCATAAAAGAATTTTTTTTTAATATTAAAAGTGTGATTTTCATCATAAAGGATTTTATGCATAAATTAGATGCATAAAAGAAATTCTTTTATAACAAAAGAATGATTTTCATTATAAAGGATTTGTATGCATAAATGATTTTCATCATCATAAATGATTTGTATGCATAAAAGATTTTTTTATATAGATTTTCATCATAATTGGATTTTATGCACAAATTAGATGCATAAGAGAAATTCTTTTATTCTAAAAGTGTAATTCCTACTAAATTGGATTTATGCATGGAAAGATGCATAAAGAAATTATTTTAACCCAAAAGTGTTATTCTCATCAATTTTGATTTTATGCATAGAAAGATGCATAAAGAATTTTATTTTTAATTCAAAAGAGTTATTCTTATCAATTTTGATTTTATAAATAGAAAGATGCTTAAAGAATTTTATTTTTAATTCAAAAGAGTTATTCTTTTCAATTTTGATTTTATGCATAGAAAGATACAGAAAGAATTTTATTTTTAATTCAAAAGAGTTATTCTTATCAATTTTGATTTTATGCATAGATAGATGCATAAAAGATTTATTCTAAAAGTGTTAATTTCATTAAGATGGAAATTTATGCATAGAAAGATGTATAAAAGATTTATTTTTATTTCGAAAGTATTATTCTCATTAATTTGAAATTTATGGATAGTAAAATGCATAAAAGGATTATTATAAAAGTGTTATTCCTACTAAAGTTGTCTTTATGCCTAATAAGATGTGCATGAGATGTGATAGGATGTGATAAGATGTGTATGAGATGTGCTAGGATGTGATAAGATGTGTATGAGAAGTGATAGGATGTGATAAGATGAGTATAAGATGTGATAAAATGTAATAAGAGGTGTATGAGATGTGATAGGATGTGATAAGATGCATATGAGAAGTGATAGGATGTGATAAGATGTGTATGAGAAGTGATAGGATGTGATAAGATGTTTATGAGATGTGATAGGATGTGATAAGAGGTGTATGAGATGTGATAGGATGTGATAAGATGCGTATGGGAAGTGATAGGATGTAATAAGATGTGTATGAGATGTGCTAGGATGTGATAAGATGTGTATGAGAAGTGATAGGATGTGATAAGATGCGTATGAGATGTGATAGGATGTGATAAGATGCGTATGAGATGTGATAGGATATGATAAGATGTGTATGAGATGTGATAGGATGTGATAAGAGTGTATGAGATGTGATAGGATGTGATAAGATGCATATGGGATGAGTTAGGATGTGATAAGATGAGTTAAGATGTGATAAGATGTGTATGGGATGAGGTAAGAAGTGTATCTGATGGGATAAGATGTATATGGGTTGTGATAGGGCGAGAATGGATGTGATGTAAAAGAATAGATGTGAAGGCGTATGTGGTTATATGATTGGGAATGTAAAAGTGGATGTATGAATGTAGATATGGACTGTGGATAAGGATATGGATGTGGATATGGACGTAAGAATGTGGATGTGTGAATGTGGATATAGATGTGGATATGGATGTATGTGAATGTGAATGTGAATGTGGATGTGTGAATGTGGATATAGATGTGGATATGGATGTATGGATGTGGATATATGAATGTGAACGCGGATGTGAATGTATGATATAGATGTATGGATGTGGATGTATGGATGTATGAATGTGGATGTAGATGTGAAAATGATTGTATGGATGTAGATGTGGATGTGGATATGGATGTGGATATGGATGTAAGAATGTGGATGTATGTGAATATGAATGTGGATGTGTGAATGTGGATATAGATGTGGATATGGATGTATGGATATGGATGTATGAATGTGAACGCGGATGTGACTGTATGATATAGATGTATGGATGTGGATGTATGGATGTAGATGTGAATGTGGATGTAGATGTGAAAATGGATGTATGGATGTAAATGTGGATGTATGGATGTGGATGTGTGAATGTGGATATAGATGTGGATATGGATGTATGGATGTGGATGTATGAATGTGAACGCGGATGTGAATGTATGATATAGAAGTATGGATGTGGATGTGAATGTGGATGTGGATGTATGGATGTAGATGTATGGATGTAGATGTGGATGTGAATATGGATGTGGATGTATGGATGTAGATGTGAATGTGAATGTGGATGTATGAATGTGGATGTAGATGTGAAAATGGATGTATGGATGTAGATATGGATGTGGATATATGAATGTGGATGTGGATGTGGATGTGGATGTATGAATGTGGATGTGAAAAATGGATGTATGGATGTAGATGCGAATGTGGATGTATGAACGTGGATGTGTATATGGAATAATTAATGCAAAAATGTATGTGAATGGATATGAAGTCGATATGAGCGAATGGATGAGATGAGATGTCATGTGAATCAAAATGTGAATGAATAATATAAGATGTGAACGAATGAGATGTAATGAGAAATGGATGTGATGAGACGTAATGTAAATTAAGAAAGATAGGAATGGATGTTATGTGAAGTGAATGAATCTGATGTGATGAGATGGAAAATGATGTATCTGGTCAACAATAGATACACGTATGATTTAAGTAATATGGATTGATGTGGAACAATCTGGAAAGACGTGAGTTCATTATAGAAACTGTATTTATGACGTGTTTGTAAATGACTGTTTTATGTCAAAAATGCTGGGGAAACATTTTGACCATCTTGTGATTAAGGTCGTGGAGACCTAACTGATAAAGTTGCAACTGTTGTGATGGAGAGTCAATGGAGGATGTCTCGCGTAGCAAGGTCGGCCGAGGTCTTGACCAGCCTCGGTTCGATTTAAATGGTGAGCTTCCAGTACGGTGGATGAGGGACCAAGGAAGTGGCCTATGAGTGAAGTGCTAGGTGACCTATGAGGTGCTGACCATACGGTGCTCGGGCTCTGGGTCGCCAAATGGATCTGGTTGATTGACCTTGCTGGTCCTCAACGGATGAGTCCATGGCTCTCTTATATGGATCTGTTGATTGATCTTGTTGATCTTCAATGAGGATTCCATCTTGATTTTTATATGTGAAAATATTGCCGGCCGGGTACTATGAGCTAGGAACTATTGAAAAGGCCCCTGAGTGAACAGGTGGTGAGCGTTCTGGTTGCCAATGATGCCATAAGTACACCGATGAATGAATGATTGGAAATATGGATTCAACTAGAGATTCTGAGGATTGTCATCTCAGTGACATAATGGTTTCATTAAAGGATTGTTTTAAAGTTAGCTGATGCTGAGAAAAAGGCAATTTCATATTGGGTGTGTAAGTGGTGTGACTAGTTTTATGTTTACATGAACTTCTGACTAGGGGGCCTGGGAAATCTTTTCCCTGGTACCCGGGACAAAACCTAACCAAATTCCTAATTGGATCCCATCACTACAGTGGTTGGGCGGTTGGCTAACCCATGATACTTGATGGGGTTAGGCTGGACTAATGGATCCGTAAATCGAGACTCAATTTCTGTTTAGTTCTATAGATGAAGTAAATCTTGGACAAAAAAATTGTTCTATGGAAAAGAATCAATGGCTGTGCCTCTCAATGAGGAAAAAAGCGTTGGTCTCTATGATCCAAGTACAGTCTTTTTCCCTGATCTGACTATAGGACTTACGGGTTCGGTCAGACGAGCTCAGTTAGTTAAGGCTTTTGACTACGTTAGGGAAAAGTTATCCTGGTGGAATCGCCCGTACTTTCCGGGCAAGAGAAGTTTTTCCGAGTTCGGTTTGGAAGAATCAAGGAATTAGTCACCTGTCCGGATATCCGTGGGCGAGGCCCCGAGTGTGGGACCCTGCCCCGTGCAAGATGTGCTACTTCCGGTGCTAGCACTCCGAATCCGTTGCGCGGTGGGGACAGGGATCTTACATGACCAGTGTGTCCAAGGGTTCGTTCATTCCCCGAATGAATCTAGCCATGAGTTGCTCTTCATCTAGATGTGGGAGTAGAAGAGCGAAGGCCTGATGATATTCCTCGATGGTTTTGCTCCCTTGCTTCAGCTCTAGAATTCGTTCATTTTGGTTTCAAAAATCCAGGGGGACAAAATCTCTTCCTTAAATAGGTTTTAAGGTCATTCCAGGACTAAGTATTTCTGTCTAGACGGTCGGTGTCACAATGGTTCCTCCATGCCACCCTGGCTGTTTCCACTATCTTGAGCCTAGCAAGAGCCATTTTGCTTCGCTCATTGTAGCCGGTGACGTTAAAATATTCTTCCATGGCTTCCACCCATTTCCCCACAGCCTCGCCCAGGTTCTCCCCTTCTCCTTTGAAGGGTCCTGGGCTGAGTTCTATGAAGAGCCTTGCGAACGTCAGGGTCAAGCTCATCATCTTCAGAGAGAGGGTTTGGCTGACGACCACGGTTTCCTCGTTCTCATGATTCTGCCAAAAATGATATATTATTAAATTTTTATTTTTGATATCGTCCACGAGATCCTAAGACTTAAGAGGTTCGGAAAACAATTTCTTAAACAAGACAAATGATCTTATTAGAGATCTATGACATATGTCCGATAACAGATTTTTCTTTATCAGTTCGTCCATAAACAATCACTTATATAGCAGGGAATTTTTCTCCAGAAAACATTTCTTTATTTATATAAAAGTTTCAATATGTACATAGAGCAGCTCGGTTCCAGAAATTAAAATCTCCTCGGGAGACGCATAAGATGGCGGTACTGGGCCATAGCCATGCCCTGATACAAACGTTCACTTACTGCCAAGGGAGCTATTATCTTCTTAGGAATAAAGCGACTACGGAGTCTATAGATTTTGCATGAGAGTCTGAAATTCTGAGGCGTTGTATGATATAGAATGACACCATGTACCACTTTGAACTTTATCAGAATCATGGCCAATGAGAGGTTTTGCCTCAGTATTGTACGTCGGTCACAAAAGAGGCGTGGACATACTACCCTGCAAACCACTTATGCTGTCATCTCTCTGCTGGGTCAGGAAAATATAAATCGTCAAAATGGCGTGCGAGTCTGACTCGGCTTGTTCAAAATGGCATGCGAGTCTGACTCGGCTTGTTCGAATTGTAGTGGAAGAGATGAGATGCTCAAAGGTGAACACATCATGTCTTGCGAGACTGGTGAGGTCGGGAATACCAGATAAGTACGAAACATCCATCTATAAAAACAATTTCTTTGATTAAAAATTGTTCATTAAAGAAGCTTACAGATTGAAAATAGATTATGAAAAATGCCTTTTTTGAGTTTTTGTTATCAATTTTTGATAAGAATTTGTTTAACCTTATTATATGAGAGGAATTATGCCATCCTGACTTGGAGTTACTCTCAGTAGTGTATGCTCTGAAGTTGTGGAGACATTATCTTTTGGGACAAAGGTTCACCTTGATGAGACAGATCATCAAAGTTTAAAGTGGATCTTCACCCAAAGGGATCTCAACATGCGTCAAAGGAGATGGATGCAGACCCTGCAGGAATTTGATTTTGAAATAAAGTATCGGCTGGGGAGAGAAAATGTGGTTATAGATGCATTAGCAGAAAAACCTCCTTGCTTACGATAACAGTGGTGTCAAATCCATTGATCAACGAAGCAAAGGAGAAAATCATGCAGGATAAATTCTTTGCCCCTATTGCTACCCTTCTGATGTAGTAAAGCAAGACTCCTTAGGAAATGAGTCGAGTTCTTGGGTACAAATTGGATGAAGGATGCATGTATTATAATAATCGGCTATGTATCCCCAATGATGAGGGAATAAAGAGAAGAATTCTCAGAGAAGCCCATGATAGCCTGATAGCTGGACATCCAGGGTTTATAAAAACCTATATGTCTGTGAAGAAAAGCTTCTTCTGGCCAGGACTCAAAAAGGATGTACTTGATCATGTGCGAAAATGCTTGATGTGCCAAAGAGTCAAGGCAGAGAGAGTCAAGATGCCAGGGAAACTACAGCCTCTAGACATTCCACAGATAAAGTGGGAATGCATCAGTATGGACGTTGTCACTGGATTACCTTCAGTGCAACTCCATTTTTGTGGTAGTTGACAGGCTAACCAAAGTTGCCCATCTGATTCCAGTGAAAGAAACATACTCTGCAGTGGATGTTGCTAGAGTTTTCCTTAAGGAGATCTTTAGATTGCATGGTTTACCTAGGAGGATAGTAAGTGACACAGAGATCCCAAATTCACATCGAAATTCTGGACTGCATTCTTTGAAGCAGTAGGAACTTTCTTGGATCTCAGCACATCCTATCACCCCCAAAACTGATGGCTAGATGGAAAGGGTGAATCTGGTAATAGAAGATATCCTTCGGTCATGCTGGCAGGGAACCCAAGAAGTGGTGTCATCTGCATTTGTTGGTCGAATTTGCTTACAATGCTTCTTATCATCGGAGCATTGGGATGAGTCCTTTCAAAGCTTTGTATGGAAAAGATTTCCTTACACCGTTGACTTGGTCTGACCTATTGATCACAGTCGAAATGTCCAGAAGACAAATGTTTGATGACATGGACCAGTAGATGCAATCAATCCATAAAGATATAAAGGCAGTCCAAGACAGGCAAAAGTAGTATGCAGATAAAAAGAGATATGAGAGAGAGTTCGAAGAATCAGATATGGTCTTCATTTGAGTACGACCAAAAAGAAGTTCCTTATCCCTTAGGGAAGTACAAGAAGCTCTCTCCGAGATACTGTGGGCCGTATGCTGTCATTAAGAAAGTGGGTGATCTAGCCTACAAACTTCTTTTGCCTCCCCATCTCAAGGTACATGATGTATTCCATGTTAGTTTGCTTAAGAAGTACCTAGCGCGAGTCACATGCTGGATGATGAACAATTGATCTCTCCGACTCAAGGCCAGATGGTACTCCAACCTGAGGAAATCCTTGACGTTCGGGAGAAGATTCTCAAGAGCATAGTTCTCAGAGAATTCTTAGTAAAGTGGAAGTTCTTCCCTCTAGAAGATGCCACTTGGGAGAAAGAAGAAGAGTTGGCGAGGGATTACCCCCACTTTGCGAGATGAGGACATCTCGCGTTTTTCAAGTGGGAGAGGATGTAAGATTCCTCCTCAGCCTGAATAACAATTAAGCCTCTACTTCAATCCCTTGTAATGATTCTATGTTTTTGAATACAAGAAAATATTATTTTTTATTGTTTTGCCTAGTGAGATAAAAATTTCTAGAGAGTGGTAAATCAATATTGGGATATTTTTGGATAAATAAATTCTACAAATATCAAAAAAATGTTTCCCTGAAACAAAAAATTAAAATAAATTTTCCAAGGTGCAATTGGAATTAATAAAAATTTGTTGAGATATCAAGCTCGTCTAGTGAGGCGGTGGACACTGATGACCCGCCTGGGAGATAGGCCCCACACTTACACCACCACTGGCATGGTTGGTGAGATCTTGGGTGATATGCGGCCAGTGGGATGACAGGCTATGTGACAGCCATTCTAGGGACTGGCATAGTTATAGCGCCAGCTCATTTAGTCGGGTTCACACTATAGAGAACCTGTGTATGTATTTGGTTGAGTACCTTTCATATTGTGTGTACTCTTATTCTTGTATATGGTGTGTTGAGTGTTGAGTGAAGAAGAAGAAGATTTTGAGCCTCTCACCTTGTGTGTTCTCTATTAGGGTTTTGTGAGTGTGTGTGTGTGCTTGCAAGAGCTCAAGCTCTCTTCCCCCCTGCATCTTTTCATAGTATCAGAGCCAAGTTCGTGCTAAGGGCTGAGCTGCAAGCAAGAGAACCACAGGAAGCGGTACGAGGGTAAGAGCTTCAACTACTCTTCCCTATTTGTGTTGGTGACTACACCCTTGTCGGGAGCTCTACGGGAGGCACCGGCAAACGATCTCTGATTGAGGAGCTTTCTTCGCGGGAGTAAAGCTATAGGGCAACTATACCGTCCTATCGGACAATATTTCCTGGGCCAAAAACGCGTTTCGGGCACGTTTGGACCTCCATTTTTCAGAAAGCAGGCGATTTCAAGCACTGCGGGTAAGTCATCGATTCTCTGCAGAACTTTGTTTTAAGAACTGCAGGAAGACAGATTGACTGTGCAGACACTGTGGGTGCTGCAAAGAGGTCTACAGTTGCCAATTGTTGTATGTATGCACATTGAAGTCACTAGTTGTGACATTTGAGAGTACTACAGTACCGCTGTGCAGAAAATACAGCAGTTTGTGCAGAAAAACCAGAGTGCAGTTTCTGGTAAAATTGTGTGTTTGGCAAGATGTCGAATGATGGCATAACACAGATTGTGGCTGAGAAGCTGGATAAGAACAACTTCCATGCTTGGAGGTTCAGGTTGACGAATTTCTTGATGGGAAAAGGCTATTGGGCTACATAGAAGGTGAGCATGAAGAGGCACCGGAGATACCGGATATAAATCCGACTGCTGCAGATGTGAAAGAGTTTAAAGACTGGAACCAAGGAGCCAGGAAGGTTATGTATTGGCTATCCATTAGTATACAGGACACCATGATTGGGCACATTCAGGATGCCAAGTCCCCCAAGGAGGCGTGGGACACCTTGGTAAAGCTTTATGAAACAAATACCAAGGCACGTAAGATACAGTTGAAGAATGAACTTCATACTGTGGAGAAAAAGAGCATGTCTGTGAATGACTATGCACTGAAGATAAAGGGTATTGTGGAATCCCTTGCATCTATTGGTGTGTCAGTAGATGATGATGACAAGGTGGAAGTCTGTTTACGTGGTCTCGGGCCACAATACAAGGCGTTCAAGACGTCTATTCAGGCTCGGGAAAACATTCCCAACTTTACAGATTTGGTGTCTATGCTGATTATCGAAGAGAAGAACTTGGGTGAAGACCAACAGTCTTCACAAAGCAAAAACAGTTCAGAGCAACAGGCCTTCTACACGAGTTCAGGAAGAGGACGAGGTAGAGGAGGCCGTGGACGCGGTCAAGGAGGTGGCCGAACAGGTAATCAGAATTATGGCCAGCAGTAGCAGCAACAACAACAGTCCCAGAATCAACAAGAACAACAACATGCAGGTGGAAGAGGCAAATTCAGAGGCAGGGGGAGTCAAAGAGGCCGTGGAAATTGGCAAAGGCAATATAATGATGCACGTGAATGTTATTATTGTGGTAAGCTTGGACATGTGCAGTCAGAATGTTATAAGAAGCAGGCTGACATGCAAAATAGGAAAGTGCAGCAAAACAACTATGCATCCTCAAGCAGAAATAATGAGGATAATGAAAGGTTGTTTGTTATGCAGCATGTTGTGAATGCCATGTCTGAAAATGTTGATGCAGCACAAAAGGATAATGTATGGTATGTGGATTACGGCGCTTCGAACCACATGACGAGTCATGGAGAGTGGTTCAAGGAGATGAAAAACCCGGAAAGACCAGGTTTTGTGGAAACAGGGGATGACACTGCTCATCCAATTGCCCACATTGGAGATGTGCCATTGTCTATGCAGGATGGCAAAGTGAAGTACCTTGCAGATGTACTTCATGTACCGAGCATAACAAAGAATCTGGTTTCAGTTGGCCAGATGATTGAGCAGGGTTTGCAGGTTCGATTTAACCCTGATGGATGTTATGTTGAAGATTTTAAAGACAAGTGCAGGTTGGTTGCAAAAGGCAACAGAGTGGGCAGAATGTTTACGTTGGATGTAGACATGCCTGAGATGAGTGCTGCGATGTTTGCAAACGGTTCAGGAATTGTTGCAGACACAGACATATGGCATAAAAGAATTGGACATGTGAATGTGCAGAGATTAAAGTCTATGCAGACAAAAGGAATTGTGACAGGGCTGCCAAAATTTAAAGTGGAAGGTATGCAGAAAATATGTGAAGCATGCCAATTTGGGAAGCAAACAAAGCATGTGTTTCCACGTAACAGATATGTGAGCAAAAATGCACTAGATGTTGTGCATTCAGATGTATGGGGTCCTACGAAGACCATATCTATGGGAGGTTGCAGGTATTATGTGACTTTCATTGATGACCACACAAGGAAACATTAGGGGAAGGTTGAGGTCTATGGGGGCCCTTTAAGCTGCCATGAGATTAAGGAGATGATTAGTGTGAAGGCCAATAGGAAAAATACATGTGTACAAAAACGTTGGGTTGATTAAGACCCTAAATCTTGTGGTCAAAGGTGGAATCTTGCCTTTTTCAGATCTGCCAGCAAAGAAAATCTTCAATATCTTTTTTTTAAATATTTTTTTAAAGGAAAAGTTTCAAAAAGTTACCCCCCCTCACTTCCCTCTTCCCTCCAAAAGTAGGGGCGTGTTTCTCTCTCCTCCCTTTTAGACTAACCCACTTTCCCCATCTACCACTCACTACACCCTCACTTGCAGCCCTATCTTCATCCCCAACTTGAGGAAAGCTCTTTGCTACCACCTACTTAGAGAAAGCTCTGTTATCAGCCTCTTTCTCTCTCTAGAGGAAGCTCTGTTATCAGACTCTATCTCTAGGTCTCTCTCTCTCTGTGTGCAAGCAGGCACCTAATGCAATCTCTCATTAGCTTTCTTTTGAGGAAAGCTCTTTGCTACCAGCTACTCAGAGGAAGCTCTGTTATCAGCCCTTCTCTCTCTCTCTCTAGAGGAAGCTCTGTTATCAGACTCTCTCTCTCTCTCTCTCTCTCTCTCTCTCTCTCTCTCTCTCTCTCTCTCTCTCTCTCTCTCTCTCTGCATGCAGGCACCTAATGCAATCTCTCATTTGCTTTCTTTTGAAGGTTTAGCTTTCTGTGTGTGTGTGCATGTGTGTGTGTGTGTGTGTATTGTGTGTGTGTGTATGGATTTGCAGCAAACTTCTTTGAAGCTTTAGCTAGCTCTCTCTCTCTCTGTCTCTGAGCAGGTATTTGCTTTTTTCCCATATTCTTAACATTCACTTTCTTTTCATTTGGGCCATCTATGGCTCTTCAGTGTGTACGCAGGCCATCATCCACTATCGAGTCCATGGCTATTTCCACAGTACAGGATGATGAAGGTTATTGGATTCCTACCGTTTTTAAGCGGTTCATGTGGATAACAATGCAGCCCAGTTTGAGGGGTGCACACAAGGTTCCTCGAAGGCACATGGCTTCCACAAGCCATCACTGGAAAGGAAGGATCTTAGAATTCAAAGTTTGCAACAAGGATGGAAAGCGGCTTGCAAAGGTGCAACATGTTTACACCTCAAGCCAAATACATCTTGAAGATGAGAACTCACCACGTTTCAGTCCTTGTTTAATGTTTCTTTGCTTTGGAGAAATGCTTGCATGAAGACTATGTGAATATCAAGAACTCCAATGTATTCTATTGTATGCAAATGTTTTCCCTTCAACATGTGTGGAATGGCAGCCTCTAGAATGTTTTACAGGGACCTTCGAAGCATGTCATGTTGATCTAGGTAGGCTTATGTATGCTGGGGAAACAAGTTCCGAACTTGCAAATAGAGGAGTATTTTTCATTGCTGCAACATATGTTGTGCCACAGAGGGGAAGGTTTGGAGCACTTGAGCCAATTTCTCCTCCTGCACTAAATAGCCCGGAATGGCCCATTCCAGACCCCACTACAATGGAGAGCTTTCAGCGCAGGATTTTCCATGACATTCAGTCAAGCCTAAAGGCTGCATATGGATCCCACAGGATAAGTGTATCTCTTTTCATGCCTTTACATGTGTTTATTGCTATTTTCAAAGCAGGCAAGTTCCATCGCACCCCAACAATGTGGATAAGCAAAGATGGGGCCTTTGAAGCTCTAGATACATTTCTAAAAGGCGACTGGACCACCAAGGTGGCAGAACATAAGGGCGATGTAATAAAGTGCTCAGCGGTAATGTCAATGGTAAGATGCAGGTATCAGATAGGCAAGCAAAATCTAACTATGGTGTACCCTATTAGAAGGTGGAAATGCTCGCATGGTGAATGGGAGGCTTTGGACTCTGATCTCTATGCTAGGGAGGAGGTAGAACTTCATATTGAAGTTCACCCAGGAGAGGAGCATACAGTGGTAGTTAATGATGATTGGAATTTTGCTCAGTTGAGAGATCGTATTGTCATGTCCTTTAATGTAAGGAACCAATTCAAGTTTGTTGTTTCTAATCGACCCATGTGTCAAAGGTCAGAGAAACATACACTCTGTGTGTCATTGGAGCCCCCTAGGGTCCTTAGCTTGAAAGACTGTTAAGTTGCAGACTTAGGTAACATTTTGAGTGATTTTGGGCGATAATTTGTAGCGGTGTACTTCTGAATACAAAATTATTGATTGCACCATAGTCCCAATGTCCTCTGTATTTCACTGCAACTTGGATTTTAATTTTGTTAAATTTAAAATTTTTAAGTATGTTCTATAAATTTATTAAACTTTATAGTGGAATGCTTTATAAGAATAGGTTTTGCTCTATAAAGCTCATTTCATTCTTAAGATCTTGCAGTTTCTATTTCCCTTCAATATCCCGCCATGGCTTCAAGCTCTAACTCGCTACGCGCAAAACTTGAGAAAATTGGGCTCTCAGCAGGTGCAGGTGAGAACATCGCCATTTTTGAGGGGGTGATCGATATGCAAAAAACTATAGACCTTCATGCAGAGGCTTTTCAAGAGCAGGTCCAGTACATGAATGATGTAGTGGCACAATATGTCGTGCAATTGCCTGAATCCACCACTAAATGGGTTCCAGTGGACTTAATCAGGCATCTGTACCATGGTGACAAGTCGTTCCGATTCAGGCTCAACCGATTTTTGAAAGGGCTTACATCTAGCAATTATAGGGTCGAAGATGATGACACCGTTTATGAATTGCAGGTTGGTAATGTAGGCACCACCTTCCTTTCATGGGATATGACGTTAGCACTGTTTTTGCAAGAAGCCAGGGATACAGAAAAAAAGAAGGGAAAGGCAGTGAAAAAGGAAGCAGCTCTTGTGAAGGAATCCAAAGGTGAGGTGGAAGAGGTTTTCTCAGAAGAAGCTGAAGCGTCCATGGCCTTGGTGCTTCTCCAACAAGGGTCAACTGAGGATGAAGAGCCTCATCGTGACCTCGAAGGGGATGAAATTGTGGAAGAGATCCCTGAGTTGGATGTAACCACTTTGAATCCCATCATCATGGATAACAAGGAATTTCTTTTCCTTGATGACATTTGTAAATCCTTGGGGTTAAGGGAGGATGAGGCCTTAAGCATATTAGCAATTGGGTCTGGTTTCTGCAAAGAAGACACACTTGAGCAACAGCCTGCAGGTGTACAGATTGATTTTGATGACCATGATCTTACCAAAGCGCTAGCATTCCAAGGTTATGATACAGAACGTACAATTGAGGCAACTGTTTCCAATGCTCTTGTTGCTATAGAAAATGTAGCAGCAGAGTATGAAAGTGTCCCTCAAGAAGCATTTCAACCACATAAGCGCTTGCATGTAGATACATCAGTTGAGCAGCGTGGAAGCAGTATAGACATATGCAACCCACGCATTAGCCAATGTGATGATGACATTGAGGTGGGTTTAAATCAAAGTTGTGCCTTCATATTTATAAGTGAGTTATTACTAACACCTGATTTTTTTCTCTTGTAGAAAGCTTATATTTTTGACAAGTTTGCTGCACGTGGAGGTGGAGTTCGTGTGCAATCCGATGGACGAGACACCTCCCTGATTCATTACCTTCCTAGCCTCTCTCCATCATTTATTCGAGTAATCCATTTAGAGTACTCTGAGGAGGCACAAGCAGAGCTCATCAAGTGTAAAGCTCTAAGTGGGGTTCTCACCGAAGATGGGCTAGCAAATAATGCAAACAAATGTATACTTATTAGCAGGGAGGCAGCCATGTACACATTTGCAGGCAACTACACCGGCCACGTGCTAAGCCACTGTGCCACTTCAATCTCCAAAGGTGTAACCAATCCTATTATTATAGCTAATAGCCTAGGTGAGAAAACCACACAGAGTGACGAAGCTAAAGAAGCTCTCAGAAATCTTCTCAGGAACTTGTAATTTTCTTTCTACGAAATCAATACAAAATGTATACTTTTTTAATTGTAATGTTTCTAAGAAGTCTGAACCATTTCTCTTGTTTATTTGATGTGTCAGCACTGTGCCCTCTAAACTTTTGGCAGGCATGTGAATGTGTAAGAAATTTCATTGATAATGATCAAATATTTGTTCTTTGAATGTCACTTAACATCCAGCCGAAATCTGGCAGTACAAAATCTGAACAATTTTTAAAAAATCAGAATTTTTTATGTTTTTTGATATTTGTAAGCATATTTTTCATCAAAAAAGTGCACATACTCTTGGATAGAGTCAAAAAATTAAAAAAAAATGGCTGTGCACTACGGCGCGAATTTCAGCCTTTCAAAATGCAGGGCAGGCTTAAATTCGCGCCGTAGCGCACAGCCCTTCTTTTGATCATTTTTTCACAAAAAAATGCATTGTGTGCACTTTATTTTGATGATTACTCCGCCTAGAACCATAAAAAAAAAGAAAACTGTTGCTTTTATAAAAAATGTTCTATCTAATGCCAGACTTCACCAGGTGATTTAGAGCACCAAATAACTTTTTTTTTGTCCCTGAGCTTTTCTAAGGCCTTATTGAGCTTTAAGCCTTTTTTTCGGACCGAAAATAAATTCAATATAATTTTGTTTCTGCACTATGTAAGGATCCTCTGTTCAGTGCCAACAACAATGCCACGTATAACAACATAATGTTTCACAATCACCTTATCAGTAATATAAATTTTGTTCCTGTTTAACTAAGGCTCTTAATACATGATCAACAGTTTCTCTCATTCAAACAACAGTACAAGAAATGAAATGTCTGCTTTTATAACAGTTGAAACAAATGAATACGTTGGTTAACGAGTCATTGACAATATCTTATAGATTCAAAAAAATGTATTACAATGTCGAGATTACAAAAGGCACAAAGGCCGCCGCCTAAAAGCTTAATCCTATCCTATAAAGCCTTCCTTATGGAGCGCTTTATCCTGACGTAAACGTAGTGCAAGTGCCATGTCAACAGGCTTTAGGGTCACCCTTTTGGCGTGAGCATGGCACAGCACCGAATCTTGAAACAGAGAGACCAAAATTGTTTCTGACGCCTCTTGGAGGGCCTCCAGTGCCGTACTCTGTACCCGAGTGACCCTGTCACTGTACTTGTCGATGACTTCTTTTACAACTCTTGCAAAGGGGGCCTTCGCCATGATGGGGTCTGTGCTCTTTTGGTACTTTCTGATTTCTCGCAGAGCCACGGTCCCTGGTTTCCATCTTCTCTTCTTGTTGGCTACGGGGGGTGGTGGTGGATGCGACCTCTCTTCCCATGGTTGTCTATCATTTCTAAATTTTTTTCGCCTTTCTTGCTCGGCTGGATCTAGATTTAGTCTTCTCTTACTTGCTTCTGCCTTCTTCTTTTCTTGTTCTTGTTTTAATCTGCGTGCTTCTTGAATTCTTTGTTCCCGTCTTTCCCTCTCCCTTTGCACCTCCTGCTCCAGTCTTTCCCTCTCCCTTTGCTCCTCCTGCTCCAGTCTTTCCCTCTCCCTTTGCTCCTCTAATTGTCGTCGATCCTCATCTTCCATCTCCACCTCTTGCTGCCTGTTTGCACGTTCCTTCTTTCTCTTGACACGAATCTTTATTCTTTGTTTTTTAGGTGGAGACGGGGGCTGACGCCTCTCAAGTTCCTCATGTAGTGTTTGTGCTAAGAGCCTATCCTGCTCTTCACGATGGCTTATTTCCTCTGCTTCATAGAAGTCAGCAGCCTGTTGAAACTGCTCTTGCTCAATACACAGAAGTGCTTCCTGGTCTTCCTCAAATGCGACCCTTAGCTCCTCTTGTAGCTGCTGAGGGAATAGGGCTTGCTGTTGCTCTCTTCTTCTATGCTCCTCCTCATCAATCTGGCGTTGTTGCTCTTCCAGCACACGCTCCTGCTGCTCAGCCTCTGAGAGAGGTCGGGGGAATGGTGTACGCGTGGCTCTAAATGAGCCGGTGTCTCCAGGCTGCTTGGAGACATCCTTAATATTGTCCAGTCCTGAGAACACATCCGGCTGTACATCTTCCTGTCTGGTCTCTACCTCTCTGTCCATGCTTGTATGCTTCTTTTTGATACGTTTTTGCACTTGTTGAAATGCCTGTGCCGCGGCTACTGCGTGTATTAAGTTGTGTGCACCAGACGGTACGTTTGGGTTCTCAGTTTTGCGTGCAGTGTGCTTAGTTCTAGCCATCCATTGACTTACACGACTGAATGAATGTGAAAATGTAATTTTAAAACTCACTTTCACAGGTTTATATAGTTTTTGAAAAATAACTTATTAATAAAAAAAATCTCGACATTAATAAAAAAAGCTCTAACTTAAAAAAGGTTACAATTTTCTAATATGGAACCCATTTTCGACCCATACGCCTCCGCGCAGCGAACCACTCACGCATCCCATGCACGGCACTTGATGCTCGCCATGCAATTGCTCGTTGCAGATTGACATTTTTTACAACCCTTCGTAGTAATGACACCTGCCCTTTTGGTTTCTGTCGGCGTCGACCTCCCAAACTGCGATAAAACCAATTAAACATCTCATGCAAGGCATTACTTTTTTCCTTACCACCTCCACCATGTCGCGTGTTCTTAAAGTATGCTGCCTTAGCTTGATAATGAGAGCGCTCCATTCCTTGGGTGCTCCAAATTGCCATTGGACCATATTCGTCGAGAAAAAACTGTGTGTGGGCAAATATAATGTGCTGCAACAAAGATCATATCAGAATTTTACTATTTGGCGATTAATATCAGTAAATAGATAGAAAGGTAAATACCATATAGTGGGTGATATGTGTTTCTCCCCATGCATCAACCATTTGCTGAGTAAATGTATGTATTGCAGTCTTCAAGTTTGCAATCTCCTCGGCAACAAGTGGAGCCTTTTCTAGCAATTGAATCATTTTGTCAAGTGACTCCCACAGCCTTGCCCGCTTGAGACCAAGCTCTGCATTATTCCCACGATAAGTGGTGCATTCACAAATGGCCTTCCATAATTCATATTTTGTGTGACTATTGTACCCCTCGTAATTTGAGAGAAGGTGTCTTGCTTTGGACCCACCCATGCATATTTTGTTTGGATTATCCTGACCCGGTCCTGACTTTTTAGTATCCTTAGTCAGCTTTACAGCACCACCATGAAGCCCCACACTTGAAAGGACATCTTCCAGCTTACTGATGCATTCGTTGCGAAGATGTTCAGGCTCCATATTCCATGCATAATTGATATGTAACTTCAGTAATTTGTCCATTATGCGTAACCTAGCATGAAGCGTGCAAATATGAACACGGGAAAGTGGAATCTCTAATATAGGGCTCCATGAGATATCTTCTTGATCACGATTAGGCGGACAATTGGTATTACAATTCATGATGCCATTAACCCATTGCATAGGTTTCTTTGGATCTTTGTTTTGCGTTGCACTCATTGAAGTTGGTTGTACATTTTTCTTGCCCTTTGCATGAGATTTGGTAGTCTTGGTGGCTGCAACCTTGCCTGAAGCTTTGCCGCGATCAATATACTCTGATTTTGAATGGCAGCAATAAATACATGGAAAAAAAGTATTTGCTCCTAGCTTGCATCCCAGCATACACTTCAATGTCTTTAAATCACCTGCCATGTGCCACTCAACTGTAAATGTTCCTGCATCTTCCACATGCAAAGTTTCTCCTTTTGATTGCAATGATATGACATTTGGGATGCCTGTTCGGGTAAGGTACCATCGCAATGTATCATTCGTCTCCTGTGGAAGCTCAAATGCTGCCAACCACCATATATTCTTTTCTGATTGCACTCCATAGTAATCTTTTCCCTGAGATTGACTTCCCTTGTTGGAATTTGAGGCTTGTGCACTACAGTCAAGAAGATTATCATCCTGTTCCAGATTTCCTTTCATAGCCCTGTTCATAAGTGTTAGGCTGACTCTTTCTAATTTTCGTCCTTTTACAATTTGACACTCATCAAGCTTTAACACAAACACAGCCTGACCTTGGCACTCCTCAATGCTTAGACCATAATAAGAAATCATAGCTCTTTGAAGGGTCCTTAAATCAATAAAGACATTGTTGTACTTGTTGTATTCAAATACCTTTGTAGTACATACAGGCAGAGCATCCTCCACATGACGGTAGCCACCTAACATGGTTGCAATTTCTGAGTTTGCACTTTTTCTTGCCATGGTTACACTGTATGGAGTTGGTAGCATGGGTCGAAGAAAACCTTTAGCACGATGACCTAGTGTAAACACCCTGTAGATGGCTTCATATCCCTTCCTACTGACACCAGCACTATCACATGCATCCATAATCTGTATGGGGCTTACCATATTTTGCAGCTCTCCAGAAATTCTGTTTCGGATTTGCTTGGATATTTTGCATGTGGGATCTTCTAGCAGCTTATATATGTCTGATAACTTAACAACATGTTTCAATATGCCTGCTCTACATTCCTCAGCACCACCTTCATATCCCATCATATCCCCAGCAATATCTCTACATGGAACATAAATACAAAATAACATCAATATGTTTCACAAAACAGAAAGGCCTGCAAAACAATGGCAAGAATAGAAGTTACCTTGTTGCTCGTACACGTCGTTTTCTTGCTCCACTTAGGATTGCCAAGGTTTCTAGGGACTGACGCTTTCTTTTCCGTTGTCGAAAGCCTACTGGAAGCTTCTTCAGGCTTGCAAGATGTCGTTGCTTGTTTCGTGCATCCTGTTTGGCTGCATTCACCTTGTCCCGTTCATTATCAAAGGCCTGCTTAAGCAAAAAGTTGTTCTGCTGGAGCTCCTGATTCTGAGTTTTCAAGTTGTTCACCACTTCTTCAAGCCTATCAATGTCCTTCTTGTGTTGCTTCTGCAACTCAAGCCATAAGCCTCGGAAATGCAGTCTTGAATGCGATTCCTGAGCTGCAACAAAAGAAAGCCTCCTACAGTAGCCAAATAGACCATTAGCTCCATCACCTACATAACTAAGAAATGTAGTGATATTAACAAAATGAGGTGGAGCATTGGTGAGCGGGTCAATAGGGTATATGAATCCATTCGTCCAGAGGTCAATACATTTTCGCCCTTGTGATCGAAGAGTACCCAATGGCACATCGGTCACACCACTTGATTTTGTGCTGCGGATTGTAGCATACTCAGCAGCCAAATCTACATGTAACCTGAACTTTGGGGCTCTGTTAGATATATCTTCAAGTGGCATTTTCTTTAGGGTTAGGCAATGCTGAAAAGACCTTCTAGTAGAACACAATGCAAGAGTGAGGATAGGGTATTCTGAGGAGAGTGCAATGAAGTTTTGCTGTAAAAAATATTAGAAGGCCATAGATCTTCTGATTAGGTAATAGGAGAAAGGACAAGGAAGATGGCAAGAGGCATAGAAAATGGTAGATTGAGGTTTTGCAGCATAATGCAGTAGAGAGAGAGAGAGAGAGAGATGTAGATTGCAGACAGAAGTAGGGGATATGTATGGTAAACAATGCAAGAATGGAAAATGGTAAGCTTTGAAGCTATGGAGGTTGACAGAGGGATTTTCTGCACTTCAATGGGGGAAAGACATGAGAGAGAGAGAGAGAGAGAGAGAGAGAGAGCAGAAAATGATAAAAAGATGAGGCATGGAGGATGAGAGAGTGTGAGATATCTGCATTTGGAAGTTCAGAGGTTATGGAAGCTTACTAATCAGAGATGCAGAGCCATGGCACACCCAAATGTGAGAAAGGGGAAGAGAGAGAGTGGTAGAGAAACGAGGGCATCTTAGAGAGAGAATATAGAGAGAGAAAGTGGGGGGGGAGCTAAACGTGGAGGGAAGAGAGGAGGGAAGGCTTTCCAGCCATTTTGAATTTGGGGAAACCAAAAAGTTACCCCCATTTTAGCTCAAGCAAATATATATTTGAAAAAATAGAAATTCAAATAATGAATGCATAAAGATCCCCTTGTCAGGCCTAGTCAAAGTATGCTTAGAGTCCTTAAGCAAAAGTACTTAAAAACATAATATGGCAGCTTAAAGGGCCCCCATAGACCTCAACCTTCCCCTAATGGTGTGGGTATATTTCATGAAAGAGAAGAGTGAGGTGTTCACTCACTTTCAGAACTTTAGAGTTTTGGTTGAAAAGCAAACAGGGAAATATGTAAAGTGCCTAAGGTCAGATGGAGGGGGAGAGTACTTCTCCAATGAGTTCTCTGAATATTTAAAGAAGAATGGTATTCGGAGATAGTATACATGCAGATACACTCCGCAGCAAAATGGAGTTGCTGAGCGAAAAAACAGGCACATTGCTGAGATTGCGCGAGCATTGATGAAAGAGAAGAATATGCCGCATTGCTATTGGGCTGAGGCTGCTTCTACAGCAGTATACATCATGAACAGGACTCCAACTGCAGCCATACATGATGTAACTCCAGAGGAGAGGTTTACTGGCAGAAAACCAGATTTGTCTCATCTGAAAGTTTTTGGATGCATTGCATATGTGCATGTGCCAGATGAGCTGAGAACTAAGCTGGATCCGAAAGCTGAAAAATGTGTGTTTATTGGATATTCCCTTGAGCAAAAGGGATACAGGTGTTATAACCCTGCTACACGTGAGTTGAGGGTAAGCAGGGATGTTGTCTTTAATGAGATGAGCAGCTGGTATGCTGCTGAAAAAGAAGCTGTTGGGGCTGATGTGAGTGGAAGTGTGGTTGCACAAAATGCAGGTCCAATCACAGTCTTTGAGTGGACCAAGAGAGTCCTTGTCTAGTGGGTCTATTGATAGACTATGGAGTGGCAGGCTGCGTCATAATACCAGCCCTGCAAATGTGATTAGTACATCACGTAAAGGAAAAGAGAAAGTGGTTGAGCCCCTTGGTATGCCTGACATTTCTGCAGGGCATTCTCATGTTGATGGAGAGTCTAGTGGCTCAGATATGAGCCTTGATGAGGAGCTTGGGATCCCAGCTATGAGAACACCTGGTGTAAAGAAGGCTATGGAAGCCATGAATGAAAAGCTACGAAGATCAGGGAGAGTGAAGAACCCTGTGTAGAGATTTACATATGATGGTTATGTGGCACATCACTATGCATATATGGGAAAGGTTGTGCAGGTTGTAGAGCCCACATGCATTGATGAGGCTGTTGGAAATGTGTGTTGGGAGAAAGCTATGGATGAGGAGATGGATGCACTATATGGAAATGAAACTTGGGATTTAGTGCAATTGCCTGAAGGCAAGAAAGCCATTGGATGCAAGTGGGTGTACAAAGTTAAACATAACAGTGATGGAAGCATAAACAGGTGCAAGGCTAGATTGGTAGCCAAAGGATATGCGCAGACATATGGCATTGATTATGAGGAAACTTTCAGCCCAGTTGCGAAGATGGCAACGGTGAGAGTTGTGATAGCAGTGGCTGCGTCAAAGCAATGGTCTTTACATCAGATGGATGTAAAGAATGCAGTCTTGCATGGGGATTTGCAAGAAGAGGTGTATATGTTGCAGCCACCGGGTTATGAGGATGTGGGTCACCCCGAGCATGTTTGCAGGTTGAAGAAAGCCTTGTATGGCTTAAAGCAAGCACCAAGAGCATGGTCTGACAAGATTTCTGAATATCTTGTCACTATTGGCTTTCATGTAGCCAATGCAGATTTCTCATTGTATGTGAGACATGGTGATAGAGGGGTTGTGCTTGTTGTCATCTATGTAGATGACTTGATCATTACGGAGGACCATGATGCAGAGATCTTTGATGTAAAGATCCTGCTTAAACAAAAGTTCGAGATGAAGGATTATTAACAAACAAGAAAAGAAAAGAATAAAATTTGTTGTTGGTGCCAATCACCGAATATAGCCGAGGGGAAAAACCCAGTGGGAGAAAAGTGCCCTGGCTTGTTGATCTTATTGTGGAGTTGATGAGCTTATCCTTGCACTGGCGGTGGATCCGTGTCCACTTCTGCTGGAAAGATTGTATCAATCACTTCAGGATGCAAGGACAACCCTATACAAAAGCCGGCCTCTGGAGAAGGTGGTAGAGGAAGGAGTGCTTCCTCACTAAAATATGGCATTGGTTCTATGGGAAGGTTAAGCAGACAATTCCGATTTTGGAATTGCTCAATATAGGTGCTCATAGTGATCCAAAATTGACATGTTGAGGCTGGGGGAAGAAGGGCTTACAAGATAGGTGGTTGCAAGTCATCATTTATGCATGTATCCCTCCATTGTTGTGCTTGAACCTCCTCAGGTAATCTACGTTAATTTGGTCCTCGGTCTAGTACTCTCACATCAAGAAGGTTATGGCATTGGGGTGTAATTCCCACAATTTGTTTCATTAAGCCCATGCCACATCATCGAAAGTAAGAGCGGCATAGCCAACAAATGTGTGAAGCCAACAAATGTGTGAAGCTTCCCCTAATACGAGTCGTGCACATTCTTTGACAATGTGGAAATGAATGATGCTATTGATAGAATAAAGTGACAAAGTGATGCCCACAGCAAATTTCACCTAAGGGAGCATAAAAGTACCTAGAATGAGTTTGAAAAGGAGGAGCACTATAACCCTCGCGATGTTCAGGTTGAGTACTATCAGGGTCAATGCATGGTGGACATGTATCTCGCCAAGTATCCATCAGGAGGTATCTGGGCGTAGAACAATGAAATTTAGAAACTTCAAACTTTATACACTCATATCCATCATTACAATCCCTATCAAAAACAATGTAGTTAAGATCATCTCAAAAAGAACACAATCCTGTAAAGGCAGAAGGAACCACATTAGTAAAAGTGAGACTATTCAAACACTGATCTACCAAAGAGCTTCAATTGAAGTGTTAATGCCTTACCTTTGGTGTTGGGTATGTCCTTCTTAAGAGGTGGGAAGGATAGTAATTGTCGAGGAATTTGAGCAAGATAAGAGGATTTAGACAGTGATGTGCTAGAATCTATGCTCAAAGGAGACTCATGTAAAGTTGGATTTGTCTTAGGTACACAAGTTGATGGTGGAAGTGTGTAACAAGGAGAAGTTGGGACAACTGGTGATTCAATACATGTTTGGGGAAGGTCAACACAAGGAGATTTGTAGGTGCTATCACAGCCACCTATCCTATCTTGAAGAGGTTGTGTTGATTTCCTTTGCACCCACCACTGATATGAAAAACCAAGAGTGGCTTTTGGAATCTTATTGATACACTCTTATGGCTCTAGCAAACCATGGCATTTGGGAAGCCAAAGTGCTGTTGCACCCTAGGGTCCCTCTCTAGTGAACTCTCATAGGGGAGGAGCAACAGTTTCTCCAAGAACGGCTGTCTCTCCTGGTTTAGCTGTATTAGTTGAGAACACTTCCATGAATAATGGTTGTCCTCTCCACGTGAGCTCACGAATCTCCTTCCAATCTAAGGTTCGGTATTCATTGGCCCATTTATCAACGATTCGGTTCTTGTATACTGCAAGCTTCTCGACTACCACCACAAGTGCTAGAGGAAGATCTAGCTCTGGCAATCGCGTTGTGGCATAATATCCTTCTAAAGAGTCCTTATAGACCTCTTGAAGTGGGTCATCCTGAAAGACCTTTGTCACTGGAATTTGTCATACAAACTCCCATTGGTTCTCAGCCCCCTGATCCATTTTGCTCTTGCCTTTCTTGTCTCTTTCCAAATTTAGATCTACAAAAAGTAAATCATCTATGGATGGCTTTGAGGACTGGGCATTGGATGGTCCAGGCATGTCCGGCTCAATGAGCCAATCATCTCTAGACTCCCTTGCTCCGGAAGGCTTCGATAAGTCTAGGAGCTCACTCTTAGAGAGTCCTCCTAATTTGTCTACATTCTCTGGATGATAGGTGACTTTGTGTAGCGAACACCATCTCCGCCCATGTATATGTTACCCTGGTCATTGACTAGAGGTGCTCTATCAAGCTCTGAGAAAAAGTCTGCAATCTTAACGAGATACCGTTATTGTGGATCCCTAAAGATCTCAGCTCCTTGAGCATTCGTGTAGACATATTGAAGTCTCACATTGAGTGGTAACCCCATGATGTCAGCTTCAAATGGATTAAAAGATCTTGTGGGTGTCCTATTTGGGGCTAAGGGATGACTATTTGACAGCCCTAGATTGTCCATAGATAATGAGGTAGTTGTCCTGGAAAGGGTATCAGATTGGGATTCGAAAAAAGTTTCAGCAATATCTACCAAATTTCCTACCGATTGGGTCCCACTTTCCTGCGTAGGCACTCTAGAAGGTGCCCTAGACCCTATGGTAGTGTCTATATGACGTCCCGACCGCAAGTGCATAAGGTCAAATTTTAAGATTGGTTTTTTTATTTTTTATCTTTTTTCCAAAAAAAAAAATCCAAAAATTTTCAAGTTGGCTCAAACTTTGCCAGAACCCATTTTGAACCCCCTCGAACACATTAGGCCAAAAAAATAGCGTATTTTTGAGGATCAAAAATCGCCTAAAATTTACCAGTTTTCCATAATGAACTCACTATGGGAAAATGGTTCCAGGATCAAAATTTCGATGATGGGTGTTTTCTAACTCCTCTCGAAAAGTTAGAAAATCTCCCAATTTTTTGCGCTAGAAAATGAAAAATTTTCCATACTTTTTTTTGCACCCCTTTATCCGGTGCGGTGGCGGTCTTTATGGTGCGGTGTGTGGGTCTCTCCGCGCGGTGCACTGTTCACGCACAACCGCCTTCTTTTATTATTATTATTTTTCTTTTTTTGAAGTGCGTGCTCAATACGTGTGCAGTGAACTCAATGCATGTGCAGTTGTGAAATTTGCAGCGAATTCAATGCGTGTGGTAGGGAACTCAATGAGTGTGCAACTGTGAGATTTGCAGGGAATTCGAAATGCACAAATTTCAATTTCTCTACAGGTGCAGGTTTAACAGAGAACTAAAATGCACAAAATTAAAGATGCAAAAAACTAAGGTAAGAACAATAAATAAAGCGAACATGCAGAAAATTGAAACTATAAAAATTAACCTTAGACAGCAAAAATTATCCTCAAACAGAATGACAGAAATGCAAATCAGGCCTCTCTCTTTCGCACACAAATTGAAATTGGCAGGTTTAGCGCCTACCTCCAATCCTTCCCGTGTGTTGAATCCTTGTCCTGACCTCAAGGGAGAGGCATAGCTAGCCAATCGCACTCAAATTGCAAGACAATAAAGAGAATTTACAAAAGATTAGTCTTAAATAAATACCAAAATTAGTCCCCAAAGCCTGCTCTCCTATCCAACAGTTTTGCAACCGATTAACAAGGAGTGGTAGTGTGTGTATGCTGCTCAACTAATGTAGGCACTCGTTCCCCGACAGCAGTGCCATTGAAGAGCGGTTCTCTCTACCGTGCAATATAGTGCTCATAGAGTACTACCGATCAACAAATGTGTTGAGAAACACAATGTCAATCCGAGGACTCGACCCGATTAGTGCATGAAGGCTTATCCCTTACGGGAGAGCTCACATACACGAATCACCACTTGATAATTCAACCATTCAACACCTCAATCAATCTCTCAATCCCTTAAACCCACTACACTAATCAAGAGATCAAGCAATGCATAGCAATCTCTTAATCCCATTCAAACATTGATTAAATCTTAGCTTTCCCTAATGCCAACAAACCCATAAGCGTGCATCTCAAGCTTAAGCAAGCATAGAATGTAACATTCACAAACCCACAAGCTCGTAGAGAGAGTCTATCTAAATAACTCATTGCCAATGAAGTGGGCAAGAGCTTGCATCAATGGAGACTACACACACACACACACTACAAGCATGGATACACAAGAGAAAGAAAGAAGCATTCAACTACTCATAGATTAATCTACTTCAATGATGCTAAAACAGATTAAGAGAAAGAAGTGGAGCTATACTCATTGGAGCTTGATGCTCATTAGAGTACAATAGAGAGAGTTAGAGAGTTGCCATAGCTTGAGAGCTCAAGAGCTTCACTCAATAGCTTATGAGAATGGCCAAAAAAAGTCCCCTTTCTTTAGCTAACATCTCTTTTATAGAGATGTCACTAACCCTAACCCTAGGCCTCTTTCACACATGGGCGAAAAACCCCATAAGTGAGCCTTGCTTAATACACTTAAAACTCTCATTTAGAACCCACATTGGCCTAAAACGATTTACATTGCACTTCGGCACAAAAATATGGAAAAATTATGTGTGTCTTTATGTTCCCATGGCTACAATCCCGCTCTCTCGCATTAATTGCTTCCGGCCTCCTTCCATAATCCGTGTTCCCGTGAGTGTTCCCGTGGAACAAGATCCATGGAATTCGGAAGGTCAATAGGTTTCTTGGGAGATGGAAAGCCAAAGGGCTCCAAGAAAATTTAGGAAAAACAATTTCAAAGAAGTTTTAAAAAAATTTCAAATCTCTTTTCTCTTTTTTTTCAAGCTTTTCTTGAAAAAAAATTTAAAAATATCTTTTTTTATATTTTTAAGCTTTAATTAAAGCTTTTTGAAGCTTTAATTAAAAAGCTTACAAAAAAATTTATGGGGAGGTCTTCTTTTCACCCGGTGGCCTGCAGTGCACCCCCCCACCCCACCTCGGTGCGTTGCGTTGCGAATTGAGATAGAGAGGGAGGAGGAGGCAAAGCCTCTCTCTCCTCTCTCCTCTCCTTCTTCTCCATTCCACTTTCTCTTTCTCTCCACCCCCTCCTTCCCTGTTAACAGAGAGTAGGTTGATTAAGATTTTAATTAAATAATCTTAATCATAATTATAACTTAAGTATGATTAATATTTAATCAAATTGTGCCTTCTAAGAGGCGTTCACACACGCGGGAGAGAGAAATGGAAGGAAATTCCAGATTTTGAGGGAAGAAAATAATTTTACGCACACGAGAGAGAACCCAATGCATCAGTTGGCTACCCCATACTGCATTTTAGTAGAAATTTGGCAGAAAATTGATAGCATCTTTGCGGAAAACCCGCCAAAATGCATAAAAATATATATTTTTTCCCATAAAAATGCTCTAAAAATTTCTTAATAATTAGAAAAAATTTCCAAAAATTATAGAAATTCAAGAAATTCATTCTACCAAAATTATCTGTGATAAAATGTGTGGTATTTTGGTAAAAATTCCATAAATACTTATTTTAAACCAAAAAAATAAAAAAAATAGCATTGAACTCATGGAATTCCCCTGCAACGTCAATTTGTCCATTGAATAAAAGAAACACACATTCCAACTGCCATATTGGCAATCCACGTATGAAATCACCAAAATGAACCAACAAAATAACATTTTTATTTAATAAATATTAAAATTTACTTTAAAAAATACTTAAAATTAGAATAAGAAAGAAAATACAACAACAACTAACTAGAGATTGCTCTAATACCACTGTTAAAACCCTAATATATCTCTAGATAATTATCATGAATAAACATGCATAAACCAGGCATAAACTCATCCACCCGACCACTCTTGAGCTCAAGGGTGCACACATAAATACAATGAAGTACCTCATACCTTAACCTTGATGTCCCATACCATCAAGAGATACGACATCATTCCAGTATAGCTCTGGTGTGAAATTGTAGGTGAGTAGATACAATCCTCTACACTAGGGAACATCCCTTGAGTGTGCCCCATGCCCCTATTATATGGGAGGGCCCTCAAGTGACTCTTGACTCTCCATTTCCCATGTGTGACCCTTGGATGCCTGACGCTAACCTCAACCCTTAAGGTTAGCCCTAACCCATGCTCCACTAGAGCTTTTTCCCATGCTCACAAGCCTAATGTGGGTTAGCCTCCTAGTATATGCACATATAATGTTCACATAACAAAAGAAGCCCATAGTTTTGGATCCCATGGAAGGCTCTTCAAGAGGTGTTTACAATGTTAGTGGGAGATGGGATTGGGAGATGGGATATACCGCACAATACCCATGGTCGTTCTACATTAGAATAACCAAGAGCCAAAGATGTGAAAGACAAGATTACACTTCCCAAGTTCAAAGGGGTGAACACAACCATCGAGAAATTGGAGGAATGGACTGGCAAGATGGAGATGTACTTTGCATTGTATCCCCATGAGGAAGAAGACAAAGTACAATTTGCCATGTTGCATTTGGAAGACTATGCCCATTCATGGTGGCGGTTTAGTCAACATGAGGGTTTGCATTTTAACACATTCAAAGATGCCAAGTTTCAAAACTTCACATCTCCATTGGAACGAGCTCAATTGGTGGGACAATGATATGACTTGGAGCAAAAGGGAAGTTCCTTCAAGGAATATAGCAACCAATTTAGGAAGCTTTGCATGTTTGTTGGAGGAATGAATGAGTATAACAAAATGGTGAAGTATATACATGGATTGCAATCCTCACTTGGAGCTGATGTGAAGACTCAAAGACCTCAAACTTTACAAGATGCCATGTATTATGTGAAGGTCTTTGAATCTAAGTATAAGGAAAATGTTGCAAATAGATGCAATGCGGGATCAACCAAGACATCTATTTTCAGTCCAAATGTAGTAAAATGGCCAACTTCTACCTCTTCAACACCTTATGTACCTCGTGCAAGCTTCACTCCAACTTCTACTCCCATACAACGATATCCTAGTGTGTATGGACAGCCAAGGAATGTGAAATGGAGTGGTTCTATGGCCAAACCTCCTCTCAAGAGTGATGCCAAATCTTCTTCCCTTCAAGGAAAAGTGATTAAGCAATTGTCTCACAAGCGAAGATGGAGGAGAAGAGGAAGAAAGGGGTTTGCTTTCTTTGCAATGAAAAATGGATGTGACACATGAAACACATTGTTGATCCTTGTGGTAGAAGGTAACAATAGTTGATAGGCTACTTCACCAATTCTTCTCAACACCTTGTATGGTCCATAAAAGCGATGAGAAAGCTTTGTATTGGTATCTCCCTTCAAAGAAGCATACGTTGACTTAGGGATTCTTAGGAATACATAATCCCCTTCCTTAAACTCCACATGCTTCCTTGATTCATCGGCATATTGCTTCATTTGGTTTTGTGCCTTAGCCATGTTATCCTTGCACCTTTGCAATATTGCACACATCTTCTCAATCTCCTCTTTGGCTTGATGATTCACCTATTCGTCATTGAATGCAATGGAAGGTACATGCACCTTATACCCATACATGGCTTCGAATGGAGACATACCAATTCTCATGTGATAGGTATTGTTATGGAAAAATTTAGCTAAGTGCATCCATTTATCCCATGAAGATTGGGTGTCATAATAATAGTGTCTCAAATCAATTTCGAGCCACTTGTTCACCCTCTCGGTTTGGCCATCCGTTTGTGGATGATAGGCTGTACTTGGAGTGAGTGTAGTACCCATGGAATCAAAGACACTCTTCCAAAAATGGCTCATGAACTTGACATCCCTATCACTCACCACTTGCTTTGGCATTCCATGCAACCTAAACACATGCTCCATAGATTGTTGAGACACCATAGAAGCTGTATATTGAAACTTTGTGGGCATGAAATGAGCCACCTTTGTTAATCTATCCACTACCAAATAGATGCTATTCCACCCTTGCTTATTAGTGGGCAGACCGGTAATGAAATCCATGGCTATGTGGGTCCGCTTTCCTTCCAGAATAGGCAATGGTTGCAACAACCCTCCCGAGGACAATTGATTTGGATCCTTGTTTTGTTGGAAAGGCAAACACTTTTGCACATAGTCATGCACATCCTTCCAAAGTCCCTTCCAAAAGAAACCCTTCCGTATCTTATCATAAGTCTTGAACACTCTCAAATGACCCACCATTGGTGAAGAGTGCATCTCTTGTAGGATTGTTAGCTTGAAGGATGAGAGAGGAACCAAATAGACCTTTCTTTTGTACCAAAGCAACCCATTACGCACCTCAAAATGTGGATATTCATCACATAACCCTTGCTGTAATTTCTGAAACATTGGACTAGCCATGCCATCCACCAAATACTCCTCTTGTATCTCATGAATCCAATCATAATGTACCTCCAAAATATCATGTATAGTGTAAGCTGCCCACATCTTAGAAAGTGCATCTGCCACCACAACATTATCCTTTCCCGCCGTGTAAGAGATCTTGAAATCATAATTTTGCAATGTAGCAAGCCATCTCTTTTTCTTGGGAGGAGAAAGGTTTTGTTGGGTGAGGAAAAATTGGATTACTTGATGATCGGTCCTTACTTTGAAATGCCCACCATACAAATAGTGATGCCACTTCTTTATGGCATGCAAAATGGCCAACATTTCTAAGTTGATCATAAACATGAAGCTCCCTCTCCTTCTCGGTGAGCTTTATACTCTCATAAGCAACTACCCCATGTTCTTGATATAGCACGGCACCAATTCCTCTCCCACTTGCATCAGCTCATATAGTGAAAGGCTTAGAAATGAGTGCTTGCTTGAGCTCTTGAAAGCTCTTATTGGCCACGGCATCCCAAAAAAATGCTTTCTTCTTAAGCCTATCGGTAAGTGGCGCTGCCATGTGAGCATACGACGTATGAACCTTCGATAAAAGGATGATAATCCCAAAAATCCCCTTAATTGAGTAGTGTTGGATGGTGTAGGCCACTCTTTCACACATTGTACCTTCTTGGGATCCATCTTAATACCATCATTGCTCACAATGTGACCCAAGTATTCCACTTCTTGTGACATAAAGGTGCACTTGCTTTGCTTGGCAAACAACTTGTCCTCTCTCAATACCTTCAACACTTGCTCCACATGCATCAAGTGCTCCTCCCTTGACTTGCTATACACAAGTATGTCATCAAAGAAGACCAAAATTTATTTATAGAGGAATGGCTTTAAAACTTTATTCACGAGAGCTTGAAATGTGGCTGGGGCATTTGATAATCCAAAAGGCATAACCATGAATTGAAATAGACCTCGTTTAGTCCGGAATGCCGTCTTAAACTCATCACCATCTTTCATCCTTATTTGATGACACCCGGATTTGAGATCTATCTTGGAGAAGTATTTTTCTCCTTTCAATTCATCAAGTAAATCATCAATCCTTGGAATGGGATATCGATTCTTTATAGTGATCTTGTTGAGATCCCTATAATTGATGCACATTCTATAAGATCCATCCTTCTTCTTCACCAGCAAAACCGGTGAGGCGAAAGGTGATTGGCTTGGTTGTATGAATCCCATTTCCAAAAGATCTTCCACTTGCTTTGCCACCTCTTCCCGCTCAACCTTCGAAAGCCTATAAGGAGGCTTATTGACTAGTTTTGCATCCTTCTCAAGCTCTATGGCATGGTCAACTTCTTTAGTAGGTGGCAAGCATTTGGGTGCTTCAAACACATCTTTGTACTCTTGCAACAAGGAATCCATCTCTTTATTATGTGTTTGTAGCCCATTGTCCTCTTCTTGATTAGTGACTTGTAGCATGTAAACAAAGCATACACTCTTCATCTCTCTCTTCATTTGCTTCATGGACACCAAGGTTAAAGCATGGTTGCAAATTCCATCCAACCATAACTCTTTGACTTCATGCATAAACCACATTTCATGTGCTTCAAATCCATTGAGAACCTACCCAAAGTGTGAAACCAATCACATCCAAGCACCACATCAATGGGGTTCATATCAAGCACAATCAAATGGACATCAAGAAATCCTTGTTGCAACCCAACTCTTGCTCAGTCATGCTGTCCATTTGCAACCTCCACTTTTAGAGGCTTCATCATCTCTATTGGGCATAGTTTCAAAGAATTTATTGATTTAGAGTTCACAAAACTATGTGTGCTCCCCGAATCAACAAGTATATGAATGGATCTGCCCCCAATCTTCCCCACAAGCCTCAAGGTGTTGGAACCTTTGCATCCAACTTTAGTTTCTTTTTGTGAAATGGCACAAAGCATGGCTATCCTTGTTTTTGTTTCAACTTCTACCCAATCCTCTCCACCCGGACTAAAAGGAAACTCTTGAGAAGGGTCAAGAGCCTATAGGCTCTTCTATCACCTCATTTGCACAATCCTGAAATTCAGCCTCCTCCACATAATCAAATGGTGCCTCTTCATCTTCAACCACCTCAAAGATCATGTTAGCTCTCACCCCCTTTGCGTTGCAAACCTTTTTATGCTCGGGAAAAAGTATGTGTCAAGGCCTCAATTGGAAGTGATTGATGAATTGCGTCCAATGTGGATGAAGAGGGAATGATTCAATATGTGGTGGAGAAGGTGATTGTAATGAGGGAAAGACACCTTCGTAATAATAGGTCTATTGTTGAATACCTTGTGAAGTGGAGAGGCTTGGAAGAAGCTTCTTGGCAGTCTGAAGGCTTTATGAAAGACCATCCGGAGCTTCTACAAGCAATGAATCAAAGTGGATGAAGTGGTACAGTTGTTCGGTGTCTTTGGACAGCTATAAATTTGCATGGATTTGGATGATGATATGAAGGATGCCATTGCTGTAAATTTACTGTATGGACAGGTAGCCATGAGCAACAAAGCCTAGGTGTACATAGGGCTAGAGAACCAAGTTTGGCCCCCAATTGTTAAATGGTTGGCCATTGTAAAAATAGAGCTCATGTATATAAGTGACTTATGAAATATGAAAAGGATACAATCCCATTATCACAATTAAGTCTTCTTCTTCTTCCCTCTTGCTCTCTTGTGGCTATGGAGCTTGTGTGTTGATGCATGCTTACTTGATTTTGTGTGTGTATGTGTGTGTGTGTGTGTGTGTGTGTGTGTGTGTGTGTGCTTATAGGTGATGCTTCCTTTCTTCCCTCTTATTCTTCTTGATCTCTGGCTCTCCCCCCCATTCTTGCACAAATCAAGGCATTGAGATAGGAGTTGAGCTCTCCATATCTCCTTCTCTCATTGCTCCATATCTAGCTCAAGGAGGAAAGCTCCACTTGAGTGATACAAGTGGTGGTGGAGTGAGCCCCTAGCGGCTTCACATTGAGGACTTAACCCATTTAGGGTTGGCTAAGTGTATGTTCCCGAACCAACCCTTGCATCTTCTCTTTGCTCTTCTCTTCTTCCTCTCTCATGCAAGGAGAATGCTCATTTAGGTGCAAAGAAATCAAAGCATTATAAAATCTAAGTTGATATCACATGTTCAAGTTATAAGTTGGATCAAGTTTATACACGATGAATGTGATGACTTTTATGCTATCTAAACAAAGGTGAATGTCTAGGAGAAATCAAACAATGTGAATGTACAAATGTAAAAGAGACATAAATCATGTCAAATATATTGTTGCCAGAAACACACATCATGCATTGCCAAGATAGACAAAGTCCTCATATAGCCATGTGGCCTCCTCACATGAGAGTGAAAATTGTGAAATATTCTTAGAGTTATGCCTCGTATTCATGTAGACTC
Organism: Cibotium barometz; assembly: GCF_041138505.1. Taxonomy (NCBI): domain Eukaryota; kingdom Viridiplantae; phylum Streptophyta; class Polypodiopsida; order Cyatheales; family Cibotiaceae; genus Cibotium; species Cibotium barometz. The sequence continues at coordinate 11,276,235 of NC_141074.1, forward strand.
AAAGAGCCTTTCATCTAATGTATGCAACTACTATAAAGAAGAACTACGATAGGAATTTGAGTATGAGTAGCTAACCTTGCATTCGCTTCAAGTTACCATGATGTCAAGGGAGGGAAAGTTTTGGAAGGAAAAACCAAAGTAACCATTTTGCAAAGCTAGTTTTTGAAAGGCTAAGTTATGCGACACATGTAAAGTTAAATTATTAGTGGGAACACACACTAATGTAAGTTGATTGGGCATGAGAACAAAGCTAGTTTTTGAAAGGCTAAGTTATGTGACACATGTAAAGTTAAATTATTAGTAGGAACACACACTAATGTAAGTTGATTGGGCATGAGAACAAGCACTAATGTAACTCAACTTGGGCATGGGAACATGCACTATCATAAAGTTAAGGTCAAATGACAAAATGATGCATGTATTGTGTGTAGAGAAAGGTTTAGTGTGGGCATGAGAACAAGAACTAATGTAACTCAACTCGGCCACGGGAACATGCACTATCATAAAGTTAAGTGAAGGTCAAATGACAAGATGATAGGCTAAGATGGCATGCAGAAGATGATGGCCAACACGATCGCATGCGTTATGTAATGGTGATGTTGAATGAAATTTAATCAAACTTATTGGTGTAGTGCATGTAGCACTAGATCCAAGGTTTGGGAAAAGATGGGTTCCGCTTAACCTAGAACTTGTTCAATTTCTTAAAAAACCTTCTCAAATTGAGGGAAGAAGGAAAAACAACTCCTCGAAAATTTCAAGATTTAGTTATATTTAGATTTAAGTATAGAGAAAAAGGTTGTTCAAAATGATAATTTCCCTTCAATTCATTCATGATAAAAAGGATTAATGCAAGCCTTAGTAAAAAAGAATTTCTCGAACCCTGGCTAGATCAATAACGTGGTGTTAAAAAATCGAGATGGTGCTAAAAGGCGATGAATAATACAATTAAAAAGCTTGGAGAACGTGGCGTGACGGCAGTGGAGAGCTAACTTGAGAGTTGAAACACAAGAGATGCAGCATGTGCAGGAATGCTGGCGTGGACGAGCTGCCATGCAGCTTGCGGCCGATCTTGGCACACGCGGAGGTGCACCTGCACCCACTGCGCATGTGGCGCATCCAGATTGGTCATCTTGAAGCGTGGAGGCGCACGTGGCAGGTGCGAGCATGGATCTATGGAGTACCCCTGCTTGCATTCACAGCAATCTGCCGTAATGTTGAGTTTTGTAAAGTCGAGAATCAGCGGGCGTACATTCCCCCACGCTTGCGCTGCGTAGCCGAACGTGGAGGAAGCGCTTATTGCCAGCCGCTCGCTGCTGCTCAGTAGCCACATCTCCGCCAGCGCCAGCTGCGACTGCCTCACGCTGAAGTCCTGTGTCTGGAGCTCCGACACCGCATGCACCCTCACCACCCTTCCGTCCGTCGTTCCGGCACTCTGGCTGTAGAGCTCTTTCAGTCTGAGGAAGTATCGGCTCTGCAGGGACGCCACCAGAACTGCCACATCCGCCTCCGCGGCTTGCTTTTGCCGTATCCGTTTGCCATACAAGATAGCCAGCTCAGCCGCTGACAGCGTCGTGTTGCCGGAAACTGCCGGGAGGTAGGAGCTCTTAATCAAGCAACCCATCGCCATTGTGTTTGCGTCCTCGTCGAAGGCGGCGCGATCTGAGCGGCCATGGAGGCGGATCTGGATGCCGACACGAGTGTTGGCGCTGGCCAGGTAGGCCACATACTCTTTGAGCACGATTGCCCACACATCGTTGGCAGGAAGCAAAACGAGGCGACTGATCAGAGCAAAAACTTCATGCTCGGCATCTACAAAAATCCTGCGCATACGCTGCCAGAAGGAAGGCACCAGGAAAAGGTTAGGTATGGTGTAGAGATCACTCTCCCACACCACCCACTTCACATCCATTAGAGAATTATACACTTCTTCACAAAAGAACTCCATATCACCATCGCTCGGCTCATCCCACAGGCTCACTTTCACCATCTGATGATCATCACCAATATGATCAGCGCCGATATTGGTACCTGCCCTGGACGTATATGTAGCAAGTCCCCACGCTCTGTCCATAAGCCTATAATATGGAGAATCATCAGGAAGCAGCCAGCTCGAAGCAGGAAAAGGCTCGCAGAGCAGATCACCAAGCTTTCTCCTGTTGTCGAGTAGCAACACTCGATCCGTTGCTATAGCATACGCCATCGCAGAAGCTAAGGCCATGAACCGATTGCCCAGCCCAACCAGCTGCAAATCCAAGACCATCAAATAGCTGCAATTTGCTTGGGTTGCATTCAATCCACCAGCAATAATAAAATTACTACAGCGTCGGTGAAGCTCTCCATACCTCGTCCACTCTTGATCCAATAAGGTAGGCATCTCGATCTGTCGCTCTGCCGATCTCAAGAGCGATTCCTGGGTCCTGCTCAGGCAAGCGCGACTAATCACATCCTCATTATTAGCTGCATAAGATTCACTGGTACTGCCATAATTGGATCTTATATTATATCTAAAGGGATTTGCAGCTCTAGCTGCATTAAACAAGCCTCCGAAGCCTATCAGGCTCAAACATGCTACTACTAGCAACTGTACCAAAACAAGGGCCACCAAGCTGTAGTTGATTCTCGGAGCATGGTGATCAACGCCCACCACTGTCGGCGAACAGATCCGATATCTCAAACCTAAGCTCTTCATAGCATCTGTCATTTCTGTCACAAGAAATATACATCGATCATTGGGAGTAAGCCTTTCTTGCAGCACATGTCTGAAAAATTCAATTAATCTTTCATCGCTAGTTTCTATGGACTTCATCGAGAACGTGGAGTGTAAATCTTTTATCTCTTTTTTATTCGAACGTGAGCTTGATTGAACGTCCCCCTCACGATACCCAAGCACGCTTGTCATCATGTGCAGGTCCTCAACTTGCAATCAAAATGGATATTTTATTGGTCTTTTGAATTGGCTGCTTAAATAGAGCAATAAGCATATAGTTTGCCTCCTCTAATCTTGGACAAGCTAGATTAGTGAAGAACAAGAAACCCTACCAAGCAAGCTAGTACAAAGAGGCATATGACAATCATGGGGGAACATAGGAGAGAATGGGGAAAGAGTAAGCCTAGGTTGCATGTCAAATTAAAGAAGATTTGGAAAGGACAAGAAGAAGAGAGAAGAGTACTCTCTCTATATTATGCATGATTTGTTTTGGTGCAAGTTTGAAAATTACCCTAGAAAGAGGCGTGCATGCATTTTACATTTTTCCCAAGACACACACACACACACATATGTATATATGTATATATAATTAGATCATCAAATACACCCACAACTATAATATAATCTAATCAATATTTTTGTTACATCGTCTAAAGAGACAAAGCCAGCGATTATGTGAAGTTCAAAAATTTCACTGACAACATCCCACATTTCATCCTCTCGTATGGAAGTCCAAAGATTTGCAAGGGATATTGTGATGAAGCATGGTACTATACCTCACAATTATGCAAAGTTTGGGATGATTATTACAATGTCACATAATTGCACGTTTATACGATGCTTTGTCTTTTTTAAATGCTTGGCTCCCCTAGTAATTAGAGGACATGCGATGGTTCAAGAGAAGGAAATTTCTCCACTTTTGAATTTTAAATTTCATAAATGGATCACATGACACGCAATTGATGATGAAGTATTATGGTGTTTATGATGTGAACTCATGGTAAAGGTGTTATTTTGACTATAACAATGTCATTTCAAAATGCTTAGGCTCACAAAACTTGACAAAAGGCTCAACATATTTCACGTGGAAAAGGGACACTTAACAGGGGTGCAACATGGCTAGGGACACTGTAATGTAGCTAAGGACACAGTCACGGAGCCGCATAGGCACTACAACAAAAAGAGGGGCTAGCGGTATTTATAGCGTGGATTTTGTAAAAGGATTTGGAAAATTGTCGAGGCATAAGCATCGCTGTAAGCGCCACTATAAGCACACTATTTTTTTGACACTATAAGCACCGCTATATCCCATGGTATAACCGCTGCTAGATCCCACAGTATAAGCGCCGCTATATCCCATGGTATAAGTGCCGATATTTCCCATGTTATTTTCACCACTTAGCGACGCTAATAAAAATGACAACGCCACTATTTTCACCACTCAACGGCGCTGATAAAAAAGCAATAGCATCACTAATTTTTCCACTCAGTGGCACTAAGAGAAAAATAACATCGCTGCTATTTTCACCGCTCAGTGAGACGATGATAGAAAAAATTCGGGAGCAGATTGGGACTAATTAGTCTCAAATCAATCTGCCCCAAAAAAAATTACTTTAATATATTGAAGGCAGTTCTAATTTATATAAACAAGCATATCAACATATGAAATTACATTTAAAACATAATAACTCCCAAAATCTTATTTGTATTAAATCCAAAATGCCATAAAACGCGAGTTACATCCAAAATGCCATAAAAGGTGAGCTACATCGAGTATGGAGTTACACAACATAAAGCACAATAGACCAGTCTCCACTCATTCTCCTCATCATCCTTGTCCTCCTCGCCTATTGCGCCTCTTCGCCATCTTACTACATCACACAAGGTTAAGTAATATTAAAACACAAATTAGATAAATTTCTAAAAGCTTATAAAACCAAAGGAATTTAAACTTTTAAAACTTGTTCAAACAAGTAACTTACAGTGGGCATAGCATAGTTCAAAGTGACACCCTGTCTCACAACCATTCAAACGTGGCCGAGATCCCATTGTGATAAGCAAAGTTGTACTCACAAGAAGGAAAACGGTCCATGACATTTTCCTACATTAAGCACACATTAAAAAAGAATAATTTATACAAGTTTTAATTCTTTAAAAACAAAGTTTTGAATACAAAATGTTAAGGGTTCAAATACTTACAAACTGAGCAAGGAAAGATGGCCTTTTGCCGGATGCAAGATGAGAACCCCTCTTGTTGCTTGAATAGATCGATGATTTTCCCGGTATATCTTTTTGGCCTTCTTCCAATCTTTATCTAGTTCTCCTAGTGGCTTCATGCCACCACGCTTGATGGCCTTAGCAGTCAATGATTTTCTATGACACACGATCCAGCATCTTAAGGTTATTAACTGTAAGTCGGGGTGTGGCATAGAAAAGTCTTTCTTCAATACACTTATAATGTATCACTTCTTTGCATTGTCTTGATTTCTCCAATCAATGCCCCAAATGTTTATGAACTCAAGGTTTACAAGGTGATGCATGTGTGCTATGACATGCTTCCCCTTGCTATCCTCAAGGATGCTCTCATGTGTCCTCCTCACCACACGGTAAGTAAGTGTCGCAGGGTCGTAGGAATTTGGATCCACCACCTGCTGTGCTTGCACATCCTCTGATGGGGAGTTAGAAGTAGATCTATTATTGCCCCCAAAACAACCGTCACAATCATCCCCACTAGAACGACGACCCCCCCACTAGAACAATGAGAAGACGTAGACCTCATATCTGACGAGGATGTGGTATGCGTTCATGGACTAGGTGCCACAGCAGAAAGGGAATGTGCTGGTTGCCAACCTCCACATGAAGACCTAGCATCCTAAAATGGATTATATCCTCCAATGGGAGTGGATAAGGGTATAGGAGTGCGTAACTCAAGAGTAGAACCACCCATCGGAGTACCCCCCCACCATAGGTATAGGGTTGATTGTGGAAGGAATCGAGGGTGGATAAAAAATGTTCCACACATTCTCTCTCCCATACTGATGGGACAGACTAGTGGCCAACTATGAGATTTTCTCCATGTCTCGATCATCAAAATGATGGACACTGAACAATGAGCCACTGGGCTTCTCGAGTCTGGATCGTCCCCCACATGTCTACATTATAAAAACAAGGCTATCATGTTTATAGAATAAGGAGGACTTAAAAATCTTTTATGCGTATACCTTATGCATGCATAGAGCTCTATGCATAAGGGTTTATGCATATGCCATAAGCTCTATGAATAAGGCTCTAGTCATAAGCCTTATGCATAGAGCTTATGGCTTATGGCTTATGGCTTATGGCTTATGGCTTATGCATAGAGCTTGTCATAGCATAAGGCTTATGCATAGAGCCTATGGCTTATGGCTTATGCCCATAGAGCTTGTGAGTGATAGCATAAGGCTTATACATAGAGCCTTATGCATAGAGCTTATGGCTTATGCATAGAGCCTTATTCATAGAGCTTATGACATGCATAGAGCTTAAAGCTTAAATAACATAACAACTCTCTAAGCTTAAACAACACAAGAACACATTACAACTCTTATACTTCTCATGTGATATTAGAACTTTATTAAGTCCTTCTAGAATACTTCTTAGATAAGTAGGGTGGACAATTCCCCTTTTGGATCATAGTTTGTGAGGACTTTCCATAGGCTCCCCAGTATTAAAGCCAAAGGCAACTTCTCTTTTTCAAGATAAGGATAGTGAAAAGATCAAGGGCTCCCCCTCCACTATAGCCACCTGCTCGGGTGGATAAAAACACAGAGGGCCTTCTCTAGAAGAAGCAGCATACGAGCGGGGAAAAAAGAGTTGGTTTGCCACCCTCAATTATAGTAGGGAAAATTCTATTGGGGTTTCTTGTAGGGCTGATCTTTGGGGTTTCCCTCAGGGTAAGATCTCTTTTAAGGCTTAGCTTTGTCGGTCCTCAGTTCTTTCACGAGAGGCTTTGCTCGTATAAGATCATCCTGTAATGTGATTGGCCTCATTGCTTCAAGGTGGGAATCTAAGGGTTCATTTAAACCTTGGCCGAAACGAGCCACTTGCTAGGAAGTAGTCATAGCTAGGGTATACTTCCGGAGAGTGATAAATTTGGAATAGTAGTCTTCGAGAGTTAAGTTGCACTGCCTGAGACTAAAAAACTCATTCATCTTTATGAATTCATGGGATGGGGGAAGATATCTTTCCTTCACGGCTTGCTTGATGTCTTCCCATGTTTAAGAATGCTCAATGACTCCCTTATCATCATTGCACCATTGTTTCCACTAGATTTTAGCATCCGGTGAGGCGAAACCGTGCAAGCATAGACTGGTTTCTTGCTCCAGTATACTGGCAGATGAGAAATAATCATCCATTGCTTCAATCCAGACTTCAGCATCCTTATCAATCTTTGAACCTTCCCCCTTAAAGGAGGGAGGTTGCATTTGCTTAAGCAGGATCTTTATCTCCTCGACAACATCGGTGTACAGCGCATTGGGAAGTGGAGGTTAATCATCCTGGCCATCATTGTAAGATTCAATTTTTAAGCCTTACAAGATTCATACTTTGCACAACGCTTAAGATTTTTTTAAAGTAAAACATTGAAATCATTTTATTTCTCAAATATTTACAAGGACAAGTTATATTACAAAGATTTGAGACTAATATAATTAGTCTTATTCGTCCATCATGAAGGGAAATCCTAAGCTCAACTATGACATAAGGCTAGAGTGGTCCACATAGGTGAAATATAGGGTTTCCACTGTAGTTTCTAAGACTCGAAAAACTGATTGGTAAGGGTGGCAAACTCTGGATTAGTCGGCAGCAGGTAATATCTACATCACTCGGTCATACACACAGCGATCATGTGGTATGTGATTCCCATCTATAGTCACAGAGGTGTCATACCTGGGAGTACCCACGAACCAAAATAAACGGACCATCTTCAACTTTTCAATCCAATGAATCTGCTTTAGATCGATGGTAAAGTTCCTAACTCGATCCGCTTGAATGAAGAAATATCTTGGCCCGTGACTCCATAAATCTCTACCGTGTCCTCTTTCGATACGAGAGAAATGGAAGAGGGACATCTTCTCTAGTATCTACACCATGGTGTCACACAGAACTCAAAATTTGAGGAGTGACAAGCGGTCTGGAAGATGTATTGGAAAACTAGAAATCTCGAGTAGGCATCTCCCTCTTCCTACAATCATTCAAACATCAATTCAATTTGTTCTTAGTAAGGCGTTTTTATTAATTAGCATTATTTTAGGTAAAACATACATTGCAAAAGAGTCCTTAAATGGCAAGTCCTAGGAGCTAAGATCGGCTTCCTTGAGTAAAGTTGTGCATTGTTTGGAAACTTTTTTACCTCATTTAACTTGACCTTCTCGAGGATGGTCGAGTTCAATTCATCGATTAATCATGTTTTTTACCTGTCTTTCCCTAGTGTCTAAGTCATGCCAATGGCGCAACCAAAGATGGAGTCTTATTCTCTTCAGGCTAGAGCAATTCCAACATCTTATCTTTGAATTTTATGGCCATCTTCCATCATGCATCTAATGTAACTGGTCTTGATAAGAGCACATAGCCATGCATTCTCAGATCTTGTACTCCCTTTGGAAGCACGGCAATAATTTTTCATCAGTTAACCTCTCTCAAAGCTTACACCAAGAGTTCAAATGTTTAAGGCAAGAGATGTAATCTCTCATTTCCTCATACTCTTGTTGTTGTTTAATGGTGTCGAGGAGTTTATAGACTTGTGCCACTATTCCATTGGGCTCCAATTGTCATTGCTTTTAGCAAAGGTTAGCACAAATACATTCTTAAGCCAAGTAGAATTGACCTTATCCTGTTCATGTATCATTGGTGTGCCTTCCCACCTAATGTTAGGAAAAATGAATGGATCTTTGTGAGTTTATCAATGGGTCCACATGTTTCACAAATGGACTATAAGACTTCCACGTGTGCTGGATAGGGTAACCATCTCCATTGAAGCTTTACATAAGTTTTGCAATATGGTATGGCTTCATGGTATTTTTCCTTGGGGCATGAACTTGACCAGATCCGTTGGGGTAGATGTGATTTAAGACTAGGGTTGGTTCATAAGTTGGTTCTGAAAAGTGTGTACTCCCTTTCCTCCTTTCCCTCTCCCTTCCTGGGTTGGTGCTTCAATGGTAATTTTCTCTGGCCAGAGGTCATTGGGGAAAGGTGGGAATTCCCTATTCAATGCATCTTCCCTTAAGAGAACCCTTTCATGTCCTTGTAATAGCACTAATTACATGGATGTGAGGAGCCCGAGATCAGTCTCATCATCCTATTAATGTCCTTGGTATAGACATGTTGTTTAGATTTTCCCTCTTTTTTGGGTTGGGTCCTCCTAATCCCCCATGAAGGCAAATTGATTCCCATTCCCCCTTTAGATCTTCCCAAATTGGTTCTAAGGGTGGCATCCCTTCTACCAAATCCTATACAATGTCTTGGGCTTATGCTGCAACCTCTAATCTATCCCTTTCGTTCATGTCTGGCTCTAGATTTTGCATTCCTTCTAGGTTTCTCTATTCTGCTATGGCCCTCCTCACATTCAGTTCTTGTTTTCTTTGATTTAAGATTTACGTTTGTCTCTAGGCCTCTCTAAATTTCATTCCATTTCTACCTCCATCTCCTCACTTGTCAAAAAAAAGGGCTCTCCTGCCCTTGCAATGCTTTCTATGTCCCTTTAGATCCTAAGAGTGAAATAGATTTGCTCATTAAGATAGGTATAGATTTTTCCTCTGTACAAAAATCTCTATAAAGGGAGGTGTTGCTTACGCAACTCCTCTTCCATTGACACAACAAGAGAGAGGCTTGGAATTTTAGAGCTAGCAACCACTGGTGGAGCTTGGAAGTCATGGAAATCCTAGGCTCGATATAGCAAGGTAAGAATCCCATGATGGTTTTTGTCTATTTTAATACTTGGATGAATGAGAGAAAGTTCTTAAAAGTGTAGAAATGGGCCATAAAAGTTTTGGGAACTAATCTTGCTTCTTTCTTCTTCTTAGAGTGCTCAGCTCCTTTCTTCTTCTTTCTTCTTCTTAGAGTGCTCAACTCCTTTCTTGTATGCTTAAAAATCTATATTTTTTAGTTTAGTTGAGGTTTGGTGTGAATACATGAGTGAATAAAGTTACTACAAAAGGGTGAAAAGTATGGTAGAAGTTTGGTTTTTTGTTATTTTTGGTTGAAACATTAGTTTGTGAGTACTTGCGAAACTTTTGCTTGATTTTTGTGTTTGCAACATTTTTTCTTTTTCCACATGAAAAACCAAGGTGGTGTTTTTTTTTGCTTTTCTTTTTTAAATCATAAAAACTATAAAAAATATGGCTATTTGAGTCATGCTAAAGATTTTCACCACTTGATAGCCTTATCCACTCACGTCTTCACACCAAACCTTATCCACTCATGTCTTCACACCAGACCTCAACCAAATTAAAAATATAGGTTTTTAAGCATGCAAGGAAGGAGTTGAGCACTCTAAGAATAAGGAAGAAGCAAGATTAGTTCCCCATCGAAAGTGGTGCTGAAATTGTTATGGCTCGTTTCTACCCTGTCAAGAACTTTCCCTCATTCATGCAAGTATTGAAATAGACAAAAACCATCATGGGATTCTTACCTTGCTATCAAGCCCATCATCCTCGTGACCTCCAAGCTCCACCAGTGGCTTCCAAGCCTCCCTCTTGGAGCCCTGTTGCTATCAACAAAAGGTGTGATGCACCTCCCTTTACAAATACTCACCTCTGTCTCTCACACACCAAGCATAGAAAAGGCACATGTGCTAGGAGTAAACAAGCATTTGCTAATGCTCTCTCTCTCTCTCTCTCTCTCTCTCTCTCTCTCTCTCTCTCTCTCTCTCTCTCTCTCTCTCACACACACACACACACACACACACACATCTATACATAAGAGCAAGAGCAAGGAGATAACAAGAACTCACTTAACACGAAGGAGGATTGTATCATTTCATCATGAGAAAGTGTCTTATACACAGTTGGCCCTTATTCACATTTGGGTGCCTAAAACTTAAAACCTAACCAATAAGATTGGTCATGGCCATATTTTCTCATAATCTTTACAATTTTTATAATGCCTTTTCATGACACTTATTGCTACCCCTATGTGTAGTAGAGAGTGCTTTTGTTAATCCCAAAATGGAGATAACACTAACATCAACATCACTCTTCAAGCCTTGTTAGAGTTGTTTGAATACATCAGTATTGTTGCAAATCCTTCAAAAAATCTTAGCATCCTCCTTGTCTTTAAGAGTGATGTAGTTGGCATGGATGGTTTGCCAACTGGCCATCATGAATCAAGTCCACAACGTAGGTTTCAGTTGCCTCTTACAGCACAAGCAATGCTTGGGTTGACCCATCACTCCACACTATAGGCTTGATCTTGAGCAAAAAACCAGTAGTAGTCACTCCTCCTTTATAGATCTCGCAATACTTCTTTGATTAGCCTCAACAACAACGGTGGTGCCTTACGTAAGTCGGGATTCTTCTGGTGCTTATTCGATGCATGGTCTCTCCATCTTCTCTTTCTCTGCTTTGGAGGAGGTTTTGGATGATTTTGAGTAGACAAAGTAACTTCCCCATTATCAAAAATAGTATGTTCACTATCTCTCTCACTATAAGGGTTACCTGGTTGAGGCCACAGATTAGTAGATCTCTTTCTCACACATTTCTTTTTGTGCACCATACTCACAAGCTAGAAATGGAGAGAGATGGAAGAGTGGAGAAAAATGAAGGAAATGCCATCACCTTTATAAATAGAAGCACGATAAGTCATTGACACATACTATGATAACTTATCACCATTTACTATGAATGGTTTATCAACACTTACTATGATAACTTATCACCATTTACTATGTGAGTGGTTATCAACATGATAACTTATCACCATTTATTATGAATGGTTATCAACACTAACTATAACTATAAACACTTTCAAAAAGTTATTAACGCCAAAAAAAATTTATTATGTTTACATTCATGACCAATATCATCGGATTGATCCCTTGATTGTATTATCAAAATAATTAAATTGTTGCTTCTAAATTTATAACTCAAACATATCCATCACCACATTGCTCTCAAATTTTCTATTTGCTACCAACTTTTTCTTGAGTTCTCAACTACTAACTTTCATGGTCTTCGCTATATGTCAAATTCTCGTACATTTCTTTCTTAACAAGATAAATTGCCTTGTGAATTACTTGTGTCTCATTGGATGTGTGGACTGCAACATCTTCTCCTCGTACCTTGTCTTTATTCTCGTGTACCACCACTAGAGGAACTATCTAATGAGATTGCATCATAGATTCCACCTCCATGAGCTTTTTCTTTATTGAGCTTGCCAATTAGATCACTGCATGCCTTGTGGTGACCGAATTGCCAAATTTCCTTGGTCAACAAAGTAAAAATCATGAACCTCCAATATGTGCAGCATGAACACAAACAATGTATCCACAATTAAACTCAAAATATGCACACTAACATTGTGAGAAATTGAGGACCAATCCTACGACATAATGTGATGCTATTTAAATTCCATGTTTCTGTCATTGACTTGTAAAATTTAGTCACCACCTCCTTAAATTCTTTGGCATCATCAAATGTGAATGTCATCTTTTGTATAAGTGGTGCAAATTTGTCTAGTGTAATCCACACATTTTCCTTTGCTATCTACGTCCTTCATCCATTTCTCAAGAACAACCATGTGTAATTTCTTTTTTTTTTCCGAGAAAAGATCCTTTCATTAGTTATATAAAAACGCCCGTAGGGCTACAAAAGATCCTCTCCTGCTCGTAAGAAAATAGAGCAGAGAACAAAGCAAGGCAGCCAGGGAGACTCTCCCTAGGTGCTGAAAAGTACAATATCAGTACAAAGAACTGAGGGTCAATATCATACAATAGGAGGGGGGGAAAGCCAAACAGGTGGCCTGTAGTGCCAACGGGGGAACTTGCGTGTAAGGTATAGAAGGGGCCGCTGCGCCAAGTGGTGTGAAAGGCCTAGCACCGCAAGATCGCCTCATCCGAGTTGCCCCAGTAGATGCGGTCATACTGTCCTCGCAGGGTGTGGATCAACTCCTGCCAAATCCCCCGAACAGTCTCTCTTGGTGGCTCTAGTCTTTTCTCAAAGGCCCTGAAACACTAGGACCTCCAAGTGAACCAGATGGTGAGGCTGCTGAGGAGCTCCCTCTCCTATGTCCAACCACCGCAGATGAGAAATCCGGTGAAGGGACAAGGCGAGGCTGGCCCCATAGCCCATAGCAGGCCCTGATAAAGTCGACCAAGCAGTGGCACCCCACGTATACATACCCTCTGGAGAGAGGGGGGCCAGAATGCGCAGCATCCGCAACCAAATCTGCTACGCTCGCCTGAGGGCAGTCCCATAGGCAATGTCTCTGTGTCTCCATAGGGTGGCCGCATCGGACGCAGGCCGTCGGAAGACCGCTGTAGACAAGCCAAGTGCCAACTGCAGAGCCCCTGTGGGCGACCAGCCAACCACTAGAAAGTCGAGATCCTACGTGCCTGTCGACTAGCCCAGAGCCTGGTCCGAAAATCCTCCAGGAACTCCTGTGAGAGTCCCTGTAGCCCACCAGTGCCCCGATGTAGCTCTGGAGAGACCATCCTCCTCGCCGTCAAAATATGTCGCCCCAACCAAACAGTATACTCGAAAAAGGTGATCTCTGTGGCCTCAAGGGATGCATAAGGATCATGCCACTCGTACTTGCCAGGGTCCCACTGGAGTCGGGCCAAGGGGCACGCTGCATATGCCCATATGCGCTAATTAGAATCCACATCTGCAGGGTCTGGGTCAATATGCCACTTTCGAGAAGCGGTGGCCACTACCCGTATCCTCTGAAAGATGCACTCTGCAACCAAAGGCAACTCCACCTCCACTCTCTGAAGTCTGCCCTCATCCTGGATCTCATAGAAGAGGCATCTACCATCCTCAGTGCAAGCTCTAACAGCAATCAGGATCTCCAACTGTGTAAAGGCTCCCATCCACCGCCGCGGGGCCACGGGCTCGAGAGGCGCGAACCACTCCTCTGTGAGTGCCTCTTGAATGTCATTCCTCATAATCAGCCCCCCTCTGAAGTGACTCAGCCTCTCCACCTGGATCTCCTCTGGGAGACTGCAGAAGGCCTGCCAATCTCCAAAAAACACCATATTGGGGAATATGGGAATTTCCCACAAGTTTTGGACATGTGGTCAAAACTTTGGATTTTGCATAACTTGAACACCATTAATCCAAAATGAGTGGTTTATGACTCTTTAGATCCCATTTTTTGCTTTCCAATGATAGGTCACATGATAGGGCTTTGAGAAACTTACACACATGTTATCCATGTCCCGCCTTTTTTAGTATTCAAAAATGGAAATTGGGAGATTCCCAAATTCTCTAATATGGTGTTAAAACTGCGTGCTGGGCCTGCCCCCCGCCAATGGTCCCCAGGCTAGATGAGGCCGAGAACCCAGCATATAACCCTGCTCTGTGCAAACCGCGGGGCTCTAGATGAGCGACTGTCTGGCCCGCTCCTCATCACAAGAAGGAGGTCTCTGAGAGAGCCCCGGCCTCAGCAACTCCCAAGCTCTCAAGATGCTCAAGGCAAGTCTGTCCTCCCATCCTCTACTTGAGGCCTGTCCTCCTCATCTCTATGAAGATCCATCGTATCTCTGGTGCCTAAGTGCCCCCTGTGGCCTAGCGGAGCCCGAGCCTGCCGCCGTCGCTGCAAAAGAAGCTCTTTCCAAGGCTCAGCGTGCCTCGAAGCAGCCCCCGAACAATAAGCTTCCCCAATAAGGCTCTACTCTGATCAACTAGATCTATAATGCCCAAGCCTCCCTGGGCCAACGGAAGTGTAATAACTGCCCAAGCAACCTTTGCCCGGACTAGCTGACCATCCCGCCCAGACCAAAGAAAGTTCCTGATCATCTTGTATACCTGGCTGATACAAGAGCTCGAGAAGATCCAGCAAGACGTAATGTACCACATGGTCGCTAAAAGCACCTGATTTGCCACCACCACCCTCCTAGCCAAGGATAGCCGAGCTATACTCCAATACAAAAGCTTCTTTCGAATGCTCAAAAGAAGCAGGGCAATCTGCTGCTCAGGTGACAAATCTAGTCCAATCTGGCATCCCAAATATCGCACTGTTGTGCCAGGAGGAATCCATCTTAAACTCGGGTCTGGGCTCCATGCCGGAGTGGGAGCGCTACTGATCCAAAAGGCCACTGTCTTGCGCCAATTGATCAATGCTCCTGAAGCTGCACTAAAAACCTAGAGCGACTGCTCTTCTCGCTGAAGATTGGCCTCCTGGCCATGCAAAAATAAACCCGCATCATCAGTAAACTCAGCATCGAGCAGGTCCTCCCCTCGGACTAGTAGCTGGAGTCCTCTCAAACCAACCTCCTCTATCGTCAGATACATGCTCATAGCCTCAGCAAAGAAGAGAAAAAGAAACGGGGCGAGAGGACACCCCTGACGGACTGATCTCGTCAACTCAAAACTTGGCCCCCGTCCTCCTGCAACAATCAGCACCTCGCTACGAGCTATGGAATATAGAGCCACCACCCCTCGAATCAAACCTGGCTCAAAGCCCAGGCGAAGCATAGTGCCCTCTAAGAAACCCCAATCGACTCTATCGTATGCCTTCTCAAAATCGAGAAGCATCACGCCCAAGTCCTCACCAAGAAATCTAGCTCGGGCTGTCGCCTCTCAGAAGGTGAAAATGTTGGCTCCTTGACGAATCCTGTCTGGGTAGCATGAATCAACTCCCCCAGGAAGGGCTGAATCCTCAAACTCAAGGCCTTTGCTAAGACCTTGTAGATAGTATTGAGGATCGTAATAGGTCTCCAATGCCGAATATCATCTAATACTCCCTCCCCTTTGGGGATAAGAAAGATCAAGCCCTCTAAAAAGCTCTATGGCATCACCCCAGTGTCCAAAACTTACTGAAAGCCCCTGCGGAGGCCTGGCCCCAAAAGTTCCCAATAGTGCATAAAAAAGGTAGGCATCAATCCGTCCTCCCCTGGGCAACTATGGTGCGGAAGGACCCTCAAGGCCTCAGCAAGCTCAATCTTTGAGAGAGGCACACCCAAAACTATACGCATACGATCTGTGACCCTCCTCTGCACATGGGCCCACACAGTCTGTCTGCAAGCATCCCGAGCCTCAGTGGCTGGCTCCGATGAAAGCAGGTCTCTATAGAACCCAGTGACAATGGCTCTGATCTCCTCGGGCTCAATAGCTATCGATCCATCCGGCCTCCCAAGCTGGCGGACTCCTGCTTGAGCATGGCGGGGTCCAGTAATCTCAAAAAACTCCCCAGTCACTCTATCACCAAGTTGCGTCACTGAGAGGCCTGGCGGAGATAGTAAAACTCATGTCTCTGCTCCTCTGCCTCTCTAACCTCTTGGCGTGCCTGGCACAGCTGGGATGCCACCCACTCACATGTAGGCTACTGCTCCTGAAGGCGCTGAAGCAAAGCAAGGCTACGTCTCAGCCGACGCTCCCGCTTGCGAGCCTCTCCTAGCCGTGTCAAGGCTGTAGCGTGCAAAAAAGAGCTTAGCTCGATGAGTCCCTGAGCACACTGGCCTGCTGCATCCTGGGGTCAGAGCTCAGACTATCATGCCATATCCTCTCAATGTCCTCAACAAGACTAGGATCTGTAAGTACCCTCTCTGGGATCCTCAACTGCAAGCTGGTCTCTCGTGTCCCCTCCTCAAGTGTCAAAATAACTGGCGCATGGTCTGAAAAAGAGGTGCCACAGCCAGAATGCCAATGGAGCCCCCTCGCTCCCCTAACCTATTGCCCACATAAAAGCGATCAATCCGAGATAGATTAGTCCCTCCCTGCCGGCGATCCGACCGAGAGAAACTAATACTGTCCTGAGAGCGGGAGAAGGCCTCATGCTGCCATGCATCATGAGGGGCGTCATGCAAAAATCGCTCCCAAGCTCCGTACCGTGCACTGTAACATGACTACCTCCCACCCTATCGGCCGCCGAGTCCTCAAGCATGTTGAAGTCTCCCCCAACACACCAATGTGCGACCTCTGGCAATGCATCCATAACCTGGGTCCAGAACTCTGCTCTGGCACTAGCATGGTTGGGCGCATAGACATTGAGCGCGCCAAAGAGCTCATCATGCGTCCTCAGAATGACATACTGTGCTCTACCAGGCACAATGATCCCGCGATCCACAATGGCCTACCTGCCATACATCCGCAATGACCATACATACTCCTCCCTGCCCACCCAAGGGCCAAACCCTGCAGACCAAAAGGTGTCCCATCTACCAAGCATCACCGAACCATATCTCTGGATCCTGCTCTCACCCAAATGGTGCTCCTGCAACATCAACATATCAATACTGCCTCCAACGAGGCATCTCTGAAGCTCCTGCATCAAGCAGCCACGATAACGTATATAATGTGCTCCGCCAAGGCCCTGTACATTCCATGAGATGATCCTCCTTTCCCTCTCCCTTCCTGGGTTGGTGCTTCAATGGTAATTTTCTCTGGCCACCCAGAGGTCATTGGGGAAAGGTGGAAATTCCCTATTCAATGCATCTTCCCTCAAGAGAACCCTTTCATGTCCTTGTAATAGCACTAATTACATGGATGTGGGGAACCCGAGATTAGTCTCATCATCCTATTAATGTTCTTGGTATAGACATGTTGTTTAGATTTTCCCTCTTTTTTGGGTTGGGTCCTCCTAATCCCCCATGAAGGCAAATTGATTCCCATTCCCCCTTTAGATCTTCCCAAATTGGTTCGAAGGGTGGCATCCTTTCTACCAAATCCTATGCAATGTCTTGGGCTTATGCTACAACCTCTAATCTATCCCTTTCGTTCATG
This sequence comes from Cibotium barometz, assembly GCF_041138505.1. NCBI lineage: Eukaryota > Viridiplantae > Streptophyta > Polypodiopsida > Cyatheales > Cibotiaceae > Cibotium > Cibotium barometz. The sequence continues at coordinate 11,293,857 of NC_141074.1, forward strand.
TCTGGCTCTAGATTTTACATTCCTTCTAGGTTTCTCTATTCTGCTATGGCCCTCCTCACATTTAGTTCTTGTTTTCTTTGATTTAAGATTTACATTTGTCTCTAGGTCTCTCTAAATTTCATTCCATTTCTACCTCCATATCCTCACTTGTCAAGAAAAAGGTCTCTCCTGCCCTTGCAATGCTTTCTATGTCCCTCTAGATCCTAAGAGTGAAATAGATTTGCTCATTAAGATAGGTATAGATTTTTCCTCTATACAAAAATCTCTATAAAGGGAGGTGTTGCTTACGCAAATCCTCTTCCATTGACACAACAAGAGAGAGGTTTGGAATCTTAGAGCTAGCAGTGGAGCTTGGAAGTCATGGAAATCCTAGGCTCGATATAGCAAGGTAAGAATCCCATGATGGTTTTTGTCTATTTTAATACTTGCATGAATGAGAGAAAGTTCTTAAAAGTGTAGAAATGGGCCATAAAAATTTTTGGGAACTAATCTTGCTTCTTTCTTCTTCTTAGAGTGCTCAGCTCCTTTCTTCTTCTTTCTTCTTCTTAGAGTGCTCAGCTCCTTTCTTCTATGTTTAAAAATCTATATTTTTTAGTTTAGTTAAGGTTTGGTGTGAATACATGAGTGAATAAGGTTACTACAAAAGGGTGAAAAGTATGGTAGAAGTTTGTTTTTTTGTTATTTTTGGTTGAAACATTAGTTTGTGAGTACTTGCGAAACTTTTGCTTGATTTTTGTGTTTGCAACATTTTTTCTTTTTCCGAAAAACCAAGGTGGTGTTTTTTTTGCTTTTCTTTTTTAAATCATAAAAACTATAAAAAATATGGCTATTTGAGTCATGCTAAAGATTTTCACCACTTGATAGCCTTATCCACTCACGTCTTCACAGGTCAAACCTTATCCACTCATGTCTTCACACCAAACCTCAACCAAATTAAAAATATAGGTTTTTAAGCATGCAAGGAAGGAGTTGAGCACTCTAAGAATAAGGAAGAAGCAAGATTAGTTCCCCGTCGAAAGTGGTGCCGAAATTGTTATGGCTCGTTTCTACCCTTTCAAGAACTTTCCCTCATTCATGCAAGTATTGAAATAGACAAAAACCATCATGGGATTCTTACCTTGCTATCAAGCCCATCATCCTCATGACCTTGTGGCTTCCAAGCCTCCCTCTTGGAGCCCTCTTGCTATCAACAAAAGGTTTGATGCACCTCCCTTTACAAATACTCACCTCTGTCTCTCACATACCAAGCATAGAAAAGGCACATGTGCTAGGAGTAAACAAGCATTTCCTAATGCTCTCTCTCTCTCTCTCTCTCTCTCTCTCTCTCTCTCTCTCTCTCTCTCTCTCTCACACACACACACACACACATCTATACATAAGAGCAAGAGCAAGGAGATAACAAGAACTCACTTAACACGAAGGAGGATTGTATCATTTCATCATGAGAAAGTGTCTTATACACAGTTGGCCCTTATTCACATTTGAGTGCCTAAAACTTAAAACCTAACCAATAAGATTGGTCATGGCCATATTTTCTCATAGTCTTTACAACTTTTATAATGCCTTTTCATGATACTTATTGCTACCCCTATGTGTAGTAGAGAGTGCTTTTGTTAATCCCAAAATGGAGTTAACACTAACATCAACATCGCTCTTCAAGCCTTGTTAGAGTTGTTTGAATACATCAGTATTGTTGCAAATCCTTCAAACAATCTTAGCATCCTCCTTGTCTTTAAGAGTGATGTAGTCCACAACGTAGGTTTCAAGTGCCTCTTGCAGCACAAGCAATGCTTGGGTTGACCCATCACTCCACACTATAGGCTTGATCTTGAGCAAAAAACCAATAGTAGTCACTCCTCCTTTATAGATCTCGCAATACTTCTTTGATTAGCCTCAACAACAACGGTGGTGCCTTACGTAAGTCGGGATTCTTCTGGTGCTTATTCGATGCATGGTCTCTCCATCTTCTCTTTCTCTGCTTTGGAGAAGGTTTTGGATGATTTTGAGTAGACAAAGTAACTTCCCCATTATCAAAAATAGTATGTTCACTATCTCTCTCACTATAAGGGTTACCTGGTTGAGGCCACAGATTAGTAGATCTCTTTCTCACACATTTCTTTTTGTGCACCATACTCATACTCACAAGCTAGAAATGGAGAGAGATGGAAGAGTGGAGAAAAATGAAGGAAATGCCATCACCCTTATAAATAAAAGTACGATAAGTCATTGACACATACTATGATAACTTCTCACCATTTACTATGAATGGTTTATCAACACTTACTATGATAACTTATCACCATTTACTATGTGAGTGGTTATCAACATGATAACTTATCACCATTTATTATGAATGGTTATCAACACTAACTATAACTATAAACACTTTCAAAAAGTTATTAACGCCAAAAAATTTTATTATGTTTACATTCATGACCAATATCATCGGATTGATCCCTTGATTGTATTATCAAAATAATTAAATTGTTGCTTGTAAATTTATAACTCAAACATATCCATCACCACATTGCTCTCAAATTTTCTATTTGCTACCAACTTTTCTTGAGTTCTCAACAACTAACTTTCATGGTATTCGCTATATGTCAAATTCTCGTACATTTCTTTCTTAACAAGATAAATTGCCTTGTGAATTACTTGTGTCTCATTGGATGTGTGGACTGCAACATCTTCTCCTCGTACCTTGTCTTTATTCTCCTGTACCACCACTAGAGGAGCTATCTAATGAGATTGCATCATAGATTCCACCTCCATGAGCTTTTTCTTTATTGAGCTTGCCAATTAGATCACTGCATGCCTTGTGGTGACCGAATTGCCAAATTTCCTTGGTCAACAAAGTAAAAATCATGAACCTCCAATATGTGCAGCATGAACACAAACAATGTATCCACAATTAAACTCAAAATATGCACACTATCATTGTGAGAAATTGAGGACCAATCCTACGACATAATGTGATGCTATTTAAATTCCATGTTTCTGTCATTGACTTGTAAAATTTAGTCACCACCTCCTTAAATTCTTTGGCATCATCAAATGTGAATGTCATCTTTTGTATAAGTGGTGCCAATTTGTCTAGTGTAATCCACACATTTTTCCTTTGCTATCTACGTCCTTCCTCCATTTCTCAAGAACGACCATGTGTAATTTCTTTTTTTTTTCCGAGAAAAGATCCTTTCATTAGTTATATAAAAACACCCATAGGGCTACAAAAGATCCTCTCCTGCTCGTAAGAAAATAGAGCAGAGAATAAAGCAAGGCAGCCAGGGAGACTCTCCCTAGGTGCTGAAAAGTACAATATCAGTACAAAGAGCTGAGGGTCAATATCATACAATAGGATGGGGGAAAAGCCAAACAGGTGGCCTGTAGCGCCACAACGGGGGGACCTTACGTGTAGGGTATAGAAGGGGCCACTGCGCCAAGTGGTGTGAAAGGCCTAGCACCGTAAGATCACCTCATCCGCCCTGGATGCGGTCATACTGTCCTCGCAGGGTGTGGATCAACTCCTGCTCCAGTCTTCCCTCAAAGGCCCTAACACTAGGCCCTCCAAGTGAACCAGATGGTGAGGCTGCTGAGGAGCTCCCATCGTAGATCCCTCTCTTGTGTCCAACCACGGCAGATGAGAAATCCGGTGAAGGGGTGAGGCTGGCCCTAATGAATCTGATGGCCTCGCTGTCCTGCTCCGTCTCATAGCCCATAGCAGGCCCTGATAAAGTCGACCAAGCAGCGGCACCCCACGTATACATACCCTCTGAAGAGAGGGGGGCCAGAATGCGCAGCATCCGCAACCATATCTACTGTGCCCGCCTGAGGGCAGTCCCATAGGCAATGTCTCTGTGTCTCCATAGGGTGGCTGCATCGGACGCAGGCTGTCGGAAGACCGCTACTGTAGACAAGCCAGGTGCCAACTGCAGAGCCCCTGTGGTGGGCGACCAGCCACACTCGAAAGTCGAGATTCTACGTGCCTGTTGACTAGCCCAGAGCCTGGTCCAAAAATTCTCCAGGAACTCCTGTGAGAGTCCCTGTAGCCCGCCAGTGCCCCAATGCAGCTCTGGAGAGACCATCCTCCTCGCTGTCAAAATATGTCGCCCCAACCAAACAGTATACTCGAAAAAGGTAATCTCTGTGGCCTCAAGGGATGCATAAGGATCATGCCACTTGTACTCGCCAAGGGTCCCACTGGAGTCGGGCCAAGGGGCGCGCTGCATATGCCCATATGCGCTAATTAGAGTCCACATCTGTAGGGTCTGGGTCAATATGCCACTTTCGAGAAGCGGTGGCCACTACCCGTATCCTCTGAAAGATGCACTCTGCAGCCAAAGGCAACTCCACCTCCACTCTCTGAAGTCTGCCCTCATCCTGGATCTCATAGAAGAGGCATCTGCCATCCTCAGTGCAAGCTTTGACAGCAATCAGGATCTCCAACTGTGTAAAGGCTCCCATCCACCGTGGGGCCACGGGCTCGAGAGGCGTGAACCACTCCTCTATGAGTGCCTCCTGAATGTCATCCCTCATAATCAGCCCCCCTCTGAAGTGACTCAGCCTCTCCACCTGGATCTCCTCTGGGAGACTGCAGAAGGCCTACCAGTCTCCAAAATTGCGTGCTGGGCCTGCCCCGCCAATGGTCCCCAGGCTAGATGAGGCCGAGAACCCAGCAGATGACCCTGCTCTATGCAAACCGCGGGGCTCCAGATGAGCGACTGTCTGGTCCCCTCCTCATCACAAGAAGGAGGTCTCTGAGAGAGCCCCGGTCTCAGCAACTCCCAAGCTCTTAGGATGCTCAAGGCAAATTTGTCCTCCCATCCTCTACCTGAGGCCTGTCCTCCTCATCTCTATGAAGATCCATCGTATCTCTGGTGCCTAAGTGCCCCCTGCCTGGCGGAGCCCAAGCCTGCCGCCGCTGCTGCAAAAGAAGCTCTTTCCAAGGCTCAGTGTGCCTCGAAGCAGCTTCCGAACAATAAGCTTCCCCAATAAGGCTCTACTCTGATCAACTAGATCTATAATGCCCAAGCCTCCCTGGGCCAACGGAAGTGTAATAACTGCCCAAGCAACCTTTGCCCGGACTGGCTGACCATCCCGCCCAGACCAAAGAAAGTTCCTGATCATCCTCTATAAATGGCTGATACAAGAGCTCGAGAAGATCCAGTAAGACGTAAGTACCACATGGTCGCTAAAAGCACCCACCACCACCCTCCCAACCAAGGATAGCCGAGCTGTACTCTAATACAAAAGCTTCTTCCAAATGCTCAGAAGAAGCGGGGCAATCTGCTGCTCAGGTGACAAATCTAGTCCAATCTAGCATCCCAAATATCGCATTGTTGTGCCAGGAGGAATCCATCTTGAACCTGGGTCTCGGCTCCATGCCGGAGTGGGAGCGCTACTGATCCAAAAGGCCACTCTCTTGCGCCAATTGATCAATGCTCCTGAAGCTGCACTAAAAACCTAGAGCGACTACTCTTCTCGCTGAAGATTGGCCTCCTGGCCATGCAAAAATAAACCCGTGTCATCAGTAAACTCGGCATCGAGCAGGTCCTCCCCTCGGACTCGTAGCTGGAGTTCTCTCAAACCAACCTCCTCTGCTGTTAGATACATGCTCATAGCCTCAGCAAAGAAGAGAAAAAGAAACGGGGCGAGAGGACACCCCTGAGAGACGGACTGATCTCGTCAACTCAAAACTCGGCCCCCGTCCTCCTGCAATCAGCACCTCGCTACTACGAGCTATGGAATATAGAGCCGCCACCCCTCAAATCCAACCTGGCTCAAAGCCCAGGCGAAGCATAGTGCCCTCTAAGAAACCCCAATCGACTCTATCGTATGCCTTCTCAAAATCAAGAAGCATCACGACTAAGGCCTCACCAAGAAATCTAGCTCGGGCTGTCGCCTCTCAGAAGGTGAAAATGTTGTCAAGGATACTACGCTCCTTGACGAATCCTGTTTGGGTAGCATGAATCAACTCCCCCAGAAGGGCTGAATCCTCAAACTCAAGGCCTTTGCTAAGACCTTGTAGATAGTATTGAGGATCGTAATAGGTCTCCAATGCCGAATATCATCTGATACTCCCTCCCCTTTGGGGATAAGAAAGATCAAGCCCTCTAAAAAGCTCTGTGGCATCACCCCAGTGTCCAAAACATACTGAAAGCCCCTGCGGAGGCCTGGCCCCAAAAGTTCCCAATAGCGCATAAAAAAGGCAGGCATCAATCCGTCCTCCCCTGGGCAACTATGGCGCCGAAGGTCCCTCAAGGCCTCAGCAAGCTCAATCTCTGAGAGAGGCACACCCAAAACTATACGCATACGATCTGTGACCCTCCTCTGCACAAGGGCCCACACAGTCTGTCTCTGCAAGCATCCCGAGCCTCAGTGGCTGGCTCCGATGAAAGCAGGTCTCTATAGAACCCAGTGAGAATGGCTCTAATCTCCTTGGGCTCAATAGCTATCGATCCATCTGGCCTCCCAAGCTGGCGGACTCTTGCTTGAGCATGGCAGGGTCCAGTAATCTCAAAAAACTCCCCAGTCACTCTATCACCAAGTTGCATCACTGAGAGGCCTGGCGACGATAGTAAAACTCATGTCTCTGCTCCTCTGCCTCTCTAACCTCCTGGCGTGCCTGGCACAGCTGGGATGCCACCCACTCACATGTAGGCTGCTACTCCTGAAGGCGCTGAAGTGAAGCAAGGCTACGTCTCAGCCGACGCTCCCGCTTGCGAGCCTCTCCCAGCCGTGTCAAGGCTGTAGCGTGCAAAAAAGAGCTTAGCTCGATGAGTCCCTGAGCACACTGGCCTGCTGCATCCATCCTAGGGTCAGAGCTCTGACTATTATGCCATATCCTCTCAATGTCCTCAGTGAGACTAGGATCTGTAAGTACCCTCTCTGGGATCCTCAACTGCAAGCTGGTCTCTCGTGTCCCCTCCTCAAGTGTCAAAATAACTGGCGCATGGTCTGAAAAAGAGGTGCCACAGCAAGAATGCCAATGGAGCCCCCTCGCTCCCCTAACCTATCGCCCACATAAAAGCGATCAATCCGAGATAGATTAGTCCCTCCCTGCCGGCCGGCGATCCGACCGAGAGAGAAACTAATACTGTCCTGAGAGTGGGAGAAGGCCTCATGCTGCCATGCATCAGTGATCCTCAGCGGCGTCATGCAAAATCGCTCCCAAGTTGCAAGCTCTGTACCGTGCACTGTAACATGACTACCTCCCACCCTATCGGCTGCCGGGTCCTCAAGCATGTTCGAGTCTCCCCCAACACACCAATGTGCGACCTCTGGCTATGCATCCGTAACCTGGGTCTACAACTCTACTCTGGCACTAGCATGGTTGGGCGCATAGACATTGAGCACGCCAAAGAGCTCATCATGCGTCCTCAGAATGACATACTGTGCTCTACCAGGCACAATGATCCCCCGATCCACAATGGCCTACCCGCCATACATCTACAATGACCATACATACTCCTCCCTGCCCACCCAAGGGGCCAAACCCTGTAGACCAAAAGGTGTCCCATCTACCAGGCATCACCGAACCATATCTCCGGATCCTGCTCTCACCCAAATGGTGCTCCTGCAACATCAACATATCAATACTGCCTCTCCAACCAGGCATCTCTGAAGCTCCTGCATCAAGCAGCCACGATAACGTATATAATGTGCTCCGCCAAGGCCCTGTACATTCCATGAGATGATCCTCCTTTCCCTCTCCCTTCCTGGGTTGGTGCTTCAATGGTAATTTTCTCTGGCCAGAGGTCATTGGGGAAAGGTGGGAATTCCCTATTCAATGCATCTTCCCTCAAGAGAACCCTTTCATGTCCTTGTAATAGCACTAATTACATGGATGTGAGGAACCCGAGATCAGTCTCATCATCCTATTAATGTCCTTGACATGTTGTTTAGATTTTCCCTCTTTTTTGGGTTGGGTCCTCCTAATCCCCCATGAAGGCAAATTGATTCCCATTCCCCCTTTAGATCTTCCCAAATTGGTTCTAAGGGTGGCATCCCTTCTACCAAATCCCATGCAATGTCTTGGGCTTATGCTGCAACCTCTAATCTATCCCTTTCGTTCATGTCTGGCTCTAGATTTTGCATTCCTTCTAGGTTTCTCTATTCTGCTATGGCCCTCCTCACATTCAGTTCTTGTTTTCTTTGATTTAAGATTTACATTTGTCTCCAGGTCTCTCTAAATTTCATTCCATTTCTACCTCCATCTCCTCACTTGTCAAGAAAAAGGTCTCTCCTGCCCTTGCAATGCTTTCTATGTCCCTCTAGATCCTAAGAGTGAAATAGATTTGCTCATTAAGATAGGTATAGATTTTTCCTCTGTACAAAAATCTCTATAAAGCGAGGTGTTGCTTATGCAACTCCTCTTCCATTGACACAACAAGAGAGAGGCTTGGAATCTTAGAGCTAGCAACCACTGGTGGAGCTTGGAAGTCATGGAAATCCTAGGCTCGATATAGCAAGGTAAGAATCCCATGATGGTTTTTGTCTATTTTAATACTTGCATGAATGAGAGAAAGTTCCTAAAAGTGTAGAAATGGGCCATAAAAATTTTTGGGAACTAATCTTGCTTCTTTCTTCTTCTTAGAGTGCTCAGCTCCTTTCTTCTTCTTTCTTCTTCTTAGAGTGCTCAGCTCCTTTCTTCTTCTTTCTTCTTCTTAGAGTGCTCAGCTCCTTTCTTGTATGCTTAAAAATCTATATTTTTTAGTTTGGTGTGAATACATGAGTGAATAAGGTTACTACAAAAGGGTGAAAAGTATGGTAGAAGTTTGGTTTTTTGTTATTTTTGGTTGAAACATTAGTTTGTGAGTACTTGTGAAACTTTTGCTTGATTTTTGTGTTTGCAACATTTTTTTCTTTTTCCACATGAAAAACCAAGGTGGTGTTTTTTTTGCTTTTCTTTTTTAAATCATAAAAACTATAAAAAATATGGCTATTTGAAGATTTTCACCACTTGATAGCCTTATCCACTCACGTCTTCACACCAAACCTTATCCACTCATGTCTTCACACCAAACCTCAACCAAATTAAAAATATAGGTTTTTAAGCATGCAAGGAAGGAGTTGAGCACTCTAAGAATAAGGAAGAAGCAAGATTAGTTCCCCGTCAAAAGTGGTGCCGAAATTGTTATGGCTCGTTTCTACCCTTTCAAGAACTTTCCCTCATTCATGCAAGTATTGAAATAGACAAAAACCATCACGGGATTCTTACCTTGCTATGAAGCCCATCATCCTCGTGACCTCCAAGCAGTGGCTTCCAAGCCTCCCTCTTGGAGCCCTCTTGCTATCAACAAAATGTTTGATGCACCTCCCTTTACAAATACTCACCTCTGTCTCTCACACACCAAGCATAGAAAAGGCACATGTGCTAGGAGTAAACAAGCATTTGCTAATGCTCTCTCTCTCTCTCTCTCTCTCTCTCTCTCTCTCTCTCTCTCTCTCTCTCTCTCTCTCTCTCTCTCTCTCTCACACACACACACACACACACACATCTATACATAAGAGCAAGAGCAAGGAGATAACAAGAACTCACTTAACACGAAGGAGGATTGTATCATTTCATCATGAGAAAGTGTCTTATACACAGTTGGCCCTTATTCACATTTGGGTGCCTAAAACTTAAAACCTAACTAATAAGATTGGTCATGGCCATACTTTCTCATAATATTTACAACTTTTATAATGCCTTTTCATGACACTTATTGCTACCCCTATGTGTAGTAGAGAGTGCTTTTGTTAATCCCCCCGGCGGATGCGGTCATACTGTCCTCGCAGGGTGTGGATCAACTCCTGCCAAATCCCCCGAACAATCTCTGTTGGTGGCTCCAGTCTTCCCTCAAAGGCCCTGAAACACCAGGCCCTCCAAGTGAACCAGATGGTGAGGCCGCTGAGGAGCTCCCATCGTAGATCCCTCTCCTGTGTCCAACCACGGCAGATGGGAAATCGGGTGAAGGGACAAGGCGAGGCTGGCCCCTAATGAATCTGATGGCCTAGTTGTCCTGCTCCGTCTCATAGCCCATTTGCAAGCCGTGATAAAGTCGACCAAGCAGCGGCACCCCACGTATACATACCCTCTAGAGAGAGGGGGGCCAGAATGCGCAACATCCGCAACCAAATCTGCTGCGCCCGCTTGAGGGCAGTCCCATAGGCAATGTCTCTGTGTCTCCATAGGGTGGCCGCATCGAACGTAGGCCGTCGGAAGATCGCTGGCCAGCAGGTGCCAACTGCAGAGTCCTTGTGGGCGACCAGCCCACTGGAAAGTTGAGATCCTACGTACCTGTTGACTAGCCCAGAGCCTGGTCCAAAAATCCTCCAGGAACTCCTGTGAGAGTCCCTAGCCCGCCAGTGCCCCGATGCAGCTAGAGAGACCATCCTCCTCGCCGTCAAAATATGTCCCCCCCACCAAACGGTATACTAGAAAAAGGTGATCTCTGTGGCCTCAAGGGATGCATAAGGATCATGCCACTCATACTACTCGCCAGGGTCCCACAAGGGGCACACTGTATATGCCCATATGCGCCAATTAGAGTCCACATCTGTAGGGTCTGGGTCAATATGCCACTTTCGAAAAGCAGTGGCCACTACCCGTATCCTCTGAAAGATGCACTTTGCAACAAAAGGCAACTCCACCTCCACTCTCTGAAGTCTGCCCTCATCCTGGATCTCATAGAAGAGGCATCTGCCATCCTCAGTGCAAGCTCTGACAGCAATCAGGATCTCCAACTGTGTAAAGGCTCCCATCCACCGTGCGGCCACAGGCTCGAGAGGTGTGAACCACTCCTCTGTGAGTGCCTCCTCCTGAATGTTATCTCTCATAATCAGCCCCCCTTTGAAGTGACTCAGCCTCTCCACCTGGATCTCCTCTGGGAGACTGCAGAAGGCCTGCTAGTCTCCAAAACTGCGTGCTGGGCCTACCCCGCCAATGGTCCCCAGGCTAGATGAGGCCGAGAACCCAGCATATGACCCTGCTCTGTGCAAACCGCGGGGCTCTAGATGAGCGACTATCTGGCCCGCTCCTCATCACAAGAAGGAGGTCTCTGAGAGAGCCCCGGTCTCAGCAACTCCCAAGCTCTCAGGATGCTCAAGGCCAATCTATCCTCCCATCCTCTACTGAGGCCTGTCCTCCTTATCTCTATGAAGATCCATCGTATCTCTGGTGCCTAAGTGCCCCCTGCTGGCGGAGCTCGAGATTGCCGCTGCAAAAGAAGCTCTTTCCAAGGCCTCAGCATGCCTCGAAGCAGCCCTCGAACAATAAGCTTCCCCAATAAGGCTCTACTCTGATCAACTAGATCTATAATGCCCAAGCCTCCCTGGGCCAACGGAAGTGTAATAACTGCCCAAGCAACCTTTGCAGGCTGGCTGACCATCCCGCCTAGACCAAAGAAAGTTCCTGATCATCCTCTATAGCTGGCTGATACAAGAGCTCGAGAAGATCCAGCAAGACGTAATGTACCACATGGTCGCTAAAAGCACCTGATTTGCCACCACCACCCTCCCAGTCAACTAAAAACTCGGCCCCCGTCCTCCTTTAATCAGCACCTGGCACAGTGCCCTCTAAGAAACCCCAATCGACTCTATCGTATGCCTTCTCAAAATCGAGAAGCATCACGATGACCAAGTCCTCACCAAGAAATCTAGCTCGGGCCGTCGCCTCTCCCAGAAGGTGAAAATGTTGTCAAGGATACTACGCTCCTTGACGAATCCTGTCTGGGTAGCATGAATCAACTCCCCCAAGGAAGGGCTGAATCCTCAAACTCAAGGCCTTTGCTAAGACCTTGTAGATAGTATTGAGGATCGTAATAGGTCTCCAATGCCGAATATCATCTGATACTCCCTCCCCCTTGGGGATAAGAAAGATCAAGCCCTCGGAAAAGCTCTATGGCATCACCCCAATGTCCAAAACATACTGAAATCCCCTGTGGGCAGAGGCCTGGCCCCAAAAGTTCCCAATAGCGCATAAAAAAGGCAGGCGTCAATCCGTCCTCCCCTGGGCAACTATGGCGCGGAAGGACCCTCAAGGCCTCAGCAAGCTTAATCTCTGAGAGAGGCACACCCAAAACTATACACATATGATCTGTGTCCCTCCTCTCCACATGGGCCAACACAGTCTATCTGCAAGCATCCCGAGCCTTAGTGGCTGGCTCCAATGAAAGCAGGTCTCTATAGAACCCAGTGGCAATGGCTCTGATCTCCTCGGGCTCAAAAAGCTATCGATCCATCAAGCCTCCCAAGCTGGCGGACTCCTGCTTGAGCATGGTGGGATCTAGTAATCTCAAAAAACTCCCCAGTCACTCTATCACCTAGATGCGTCACTGAGAGGCCTGGAAGCGATAGTAAAACTCATGTCTCTGCTCCTCTGCCTGTCTAACCTCTTGGCGTGCCTAGCTCAGCTGGGACGCCACCCACTCACATGTAGGCTGCTGCTCCTAAAGGCGCTGAAGCGAAGCAAGGCTACGTCTCAGCCGACACTCCCGCTTGCGAGCCTCTCCCAGCCGTGTCAAGGCTGTAGCATGCAAAAAAGAGCTGAGCTCGATGAGTCCCTGAGCACACTCGCCTGCTGCATCCTGGTCAGAGCTCTGACTATCATGCCATATCCTCTCAATGTCCTCAGCGAGACTAGGATCTGTAAGTACCCTCTTTGGGATCCTCAACTGCAAGCTGGTCTCTCGTGTCCCCTCCTCAAGTGTCAAAATAACTGGCGCATGGTCTGAAAAAGAGGTGCCACAGCAAGAATGCCAACGGAGCCCCCTCACTCCCCTAACCTATCGCCCACATAAAAGAAATCAATCCGAGATCGATTAGTCCCTCCCTGCCGGCGGCGATCCGACCGAGAGAAACTAATACTGTCCTGAGAGCGGGAGAAGGCCTCATGCTACCATGCATCAGTGATCCTCAGCGGCGTCATGCAAAATCGCTCCCAAGTTGCAAGCTCCGTACCGTGCACTATAACATGACTACCTCCCACCCCATCGGCCTCGCCGGGTCCTCAAGAAAGTTGAAGTTTCCCCCAACACACCAATGTGCAACCTCCGTAACCTGGGTCCAGAACTCTGCTCTGGCACTAGCATGGTTGGGCGCATAGACATTGAGCACGCCAAAGAGCTCATCATGCATCCTCAGAATGACATACTGTGCTCTACCAGGCACAATGATCCCGCGATCCACAATGGCCTACCCGCCATACATCCGCAATGACCATACATACTCCTCCCTGCCCACCCGAGGGGCCAAACCCTGCAGACCAAAAGGTGTCCCATCTACCAGGCATCACTGAACCATATCTCCGGATCCTGCTCTCACCCAAATGGTGCTCCTACAACATCAACATATCAATAGTGCCTCCAACCACGCATCTCTGAAGCTCCTGCATCAAGCAGCCATGATAACGTATATAATGTGCTCCGCCAAGGTCCTGTACATTCCATGAGATGATCCTCCTTTCCCTCTCCCTTCCTGGGTTGGTGCTTCAATGGTAATTTTCTCTGGCCCCAGAGGTCATTGGGGAAAGGTGGGAATTCCCTATTCAATGCATCTTCCCTCAAGAGAAACCCTTCATGTCCTTGTAATAGCACTAATTACATGGATGTGAGGAACCCGAGATCAGTCTCATCATCCTATTAATGTCCTTGGTATAGACATGTTGTTTAGATTTTCCCTCTTTTTTGGGTTGGGTCCTCCTAATCCCCCATGAAGGCAAATTGATTCCCATTCCCCCTTTAGATCTTCCCAAATTGGTTCTAAGGGTGGCATCCCTTCTACCAAATCCTATGCAATGTCTTGGGCTTATGCTGCAACCTCTAATCTATCCCTTTCGTTCATGTCTGGCTCTAGATTTTGCATTCCTTCTAGGTTTCTCTATTCTGCTATGGCCCTCCTCACATTCAGTTCATGTTTTCTTTGATTTAAGATTTACATTTGTCTCTAGGCCTCTCCAAATTTCATTCCATTTCTACCTCCATCTCCTCACTTGTCAAGAAAAAGGTCTCTCCTGCCCTTGCAATGCTTTCTATGTCCCTCTAGATCCTAAGAGTGAAATAGATTTGCTCATTAAGATAGGTATAGATTTTTCCTCTGTACAAAAATCTATATAAAGGGAGGTGTTGCTTACGCAACTCCTCTTCCATTGACACAACAAGAGAGAGGCTTGGAATCTTAGAGCTAGCAACCACTGGTGGAGCTTGGAAGTCATGGAAATCCTAGGCTCGATAGAGCAAGGTAAGAATCCCATGATGGTTTTTGTCTATTTTAATACTTGCATGAATGAGAGAAAGTTCTTAAAAGTGTAGAAATGGGCCATAAAAGTTTTGGGAACTAATCTTGCTTCTTTCTTCTTCTTAGAGTGCTCAGCTCCTTTCTTCTTCTTTCTTCTTCTTAGAGTGCTCAGCTCCTTTCTTGTATGCTTAAAAATCTATATTTTTTAGTTTAGTTAAGGTTTGGTGTGAATACATGAGTGAATAAGGTTATTACAAAAGGGTGAAAAGTATGGTAGAAGTTTGGTTTTTTGTTATTTTTGGTTGAAACATTAGTTTGTGAGTACTTGCGAAACTTTTGCTTGATTTTTGTGTTTGCAACATTTTTTCTTTTTCCACATGAAAAACCAAGGTGGTGTTTTTTTTGCTTTTCTTTTTTAAATCATAAAAACTATAAAAAAAATATGGCTATTTGAGTCATGCTAAAGATTTTCACCACTTGATAGCCTTATCCACTCACGTCTTCACACCAAACCTTATCCACTCATGTCTTCACACCAAACCTCAACCAAATTAAAAATATAGGTTTTTAAGCATGCAAGGAAGGAGTTGAGCACTCTAAGAATAAGAAAGAAGCAAGATTAGTTCCCCATCGAAAGTGGTGCCAAAATTGTTATGGCTCGTTTCTACCCTTTCAAGAACTTTCCCTCATTCATGCAAGTATTGAAATAGACAAAAACCATCATGGGATTCTTACCTTGCTATCAAGCCCATCATCCTCGTGACCTCCAAGCTCCACCAGTGGCTTCCAAGCCTCCCTCTTGGAGCCCTCTTGCTATCAACAAAAGCTTTGATGCAACTCCCTTTACAAATACTCACCTCTATCTCTCACACACCAAGCATAGAAAAGGCACATGTGCTAGGAGTAAACAAGCATTTGCTAATGCTCTCTCTCTCTCTCTCTCTCTCTCTCTCTCTCTCTCTCTCTCTCTCTCTCTCTCTCTCTCAAACACACACACACATCTATACATAAGAGCAAAAGCAAGAAGATAACAAGAACTCACTTAACACGAAGGAGGATTGTATCATTTCATCATGAGAAAGTGTCTTATACACAGTTGGCCCTTATTCACATTTGGGTGCCTAAAACTTAAAACCTAACTAATAAGATTGGTCATGGCCATATTTTCTCATAATCTTTACAACTTTTATAATGCCTTTTCATGACACTTATTGCTACCCCTATGTGTAGTAGAGAGTGCTTTTGTTAATCCCAAAATGGAGTTAACACTAACATCAACATCACTCTTCAAGCCTTGTTAGAGTTGTTTGAATACATCAGTATTGTTGCAAATCCTTCAAACAATCTTAGCATCCTCCTTGTCTTTAAGAGTGATGTAGTTGGCATGGATGTTTTGCCAACTGGCCATCATGAATCAAGTCCACAACGTAGGTTTCAGGTGCCTCTTGCAGCACAAGCAATGCTTGGGTTGACCCATCACTCCACACTATGGGCTTGATCTTGAGCAAAAAACCAGTAGTAGTCACTCCTCCTTTATAGATCTCGCAATACTTCTTTGATTAGCCTCAACAACAACGGTGGTGCCTTACGTAAGTCGGGATTCTTTTGGTGCTTATTCGATGCATGGTCTCTCCATCTTCTCTTTCTCTGCTTTGGAGAAGGTTTTGGATGATTTTGAGTAGACAAAGTAACTTCCCCATTATCAAAAATAGTATGTTCACTATCTCTCTCACTATAAGGGTTACCTGGTTGAGGCCACAGATTAGTAGATCTCTTTCTCACACATTTCTTTTTGTGCACCATACTCATACTCACAAGCTAGAAATGGAGAGAGATGGAAGAGTGGAGAAAAATGAAGGAAATGCCATCACCCTTATAAATAGAAGTACGATAAGTCATTGACACATACTATGATAACTTATCACCATTTACTATGAATGGTTTATCAACACTTACTATGATAACTTATCACCATTTACTATGTGAGTGGTTATCAACATGATAACTTATCACCATTTATTATGAATGGTTATCAACACTAACTATAACTATAAACACTTTAAAAAGTTATTAACGCCAACAAATTTTATTATGTTTACATTCATGACCAATATCATCGGATTGATCCCTTGACTGTATTATCAAAATAATTAAATTGTTTCTTCTAAATTTATAACTCAAACATATCCATCACCACATTGCTCTCAAATTTTCTATTTGCTACCAACTTTTTCTCGAGTTCTCAACAACTAACTTTCATGGTATTCGCTATATGTCAAATTCTCGTACATTTCTTTCTTAACAAGATAAATTGCCTTGTAAATTACTTGTGTCTCATTGGATGTGTGGACTGCAACATCTTCTCCTCGTACCTTGTCTTTATTCTCCTGTACCACCACTAGAAGAACTATCTAATGAGATTGCATCATAGATTCCACCTCCATGAGCTTTTTCTTTATTGAGCTTGCCAATTAGATCACTGCATGCCTTGTGGTGACCGAATTGCCAAATTTCCTTGGTCAACAAAGTAAAAATCATGAACCTCCAATATGTGCAGCATGAACACAAACAATGTATCCACAATTAAACTCAAAATATGCACACTATCATTGTGAGAAATTGAGGACCAATCCTACGACATAATGTGATGCTATTTAAATTCCATGTTTCTGTCATTGACTTGTAAAATTTAGTCACCACCTCCTTAAATTCTTTGGCATCATCAAATGTGAATGTCATCTTTTGTATAAGTGGTGCCAATTTGTCTAGTGTAATCCACACATTTTCCTTTGCTATCTACGTCCTTCCTCCATTTCTCAAGAACGACCATGTGTAATTTCTTTTTTTTTCCGAGAAAAGATCCTTTCATTAGTTATATAAAAACGCCCGCAGGGCTACAAAAGATCCTCTCTTGCTCGTAAGAAAATAGAGTAGAGAACAAAGCAAGGCAGCCAGGGAGACTCTCCCTAGGTGCTGAAAAGTACAAGTATCAGTACAAAGAATTGAGGGTCAATATCATACAATAGGAGGGGGGGAAAGCCAAACAGGTGGCCTGTAGTGCCAACGCGGGGACCTTACGTGTAGGGTATAGAAGGGGCCGCTGCGCCAAGTGGTGTGAAAGACCTAGCGTCGCTAGATCGCCTCATCCGAGCCGGATGCGGTCATACTATCCTTGCAGGGTGTGGATCAACTCCTGCCAAATCCCCCGAACAGTCTCTGTTGGTGGCTCCTGTCTTCCCTCAAAGGCCCTGAAACACTAGGCCCTCCAAGTGAACCAAATGGTGAGGCTGCTGAGGAGCTCCCATCGTAGATCCCTCTCCTGTGTCCAACCACGATAGATGAGAAATCCGGTGAAGGTGTGTGTGGCCCCTAATAAATCTGATGGCCTGGCTATCGTGCTCCATCTCATAGCCCATAGCAGGCCGCCCTGATAAAGTCGACCAAGTAGCGGCACCCCATGTATACATACCCTCTGGAGAGAGGGGGGCCAGAATGCGCAGCATCTGCAACCAAATGTGCTGCGCCCCCTGCTGAGGGCAGTCCCATTGGCAATGTCTCTGTGTCTCCATAGGGTGGCTGCATCGGAACGCAGGCCGTCGGAAGACCGCTGTAGACAAGCCAGGTGCCAACTGCAGAGTCCTGTGGGCGACCAGCCCTGGAAACTCAAGATCCTACGTGCCTGTTGACTAGCCCAGAGCCTAGTCCAAAAATCCTCCAGGAACTCCTGTGAGAGTCCCTGTAGCCCGCCAATGCCCCGATGCAGCTGGAGAGACCATCCTCCTCGCCGTCAAAATATGTCGCCCCAAGCAAATAGTATACTAGAAAAAGGTGATCTCTGTGGCGTCAAGGGATGCATAAGGATCATGCCACTCGTACTCGCAAGGGTCCCACTGGTCAAGGGATGCATAAGGATCATGCCACTCGTACTCGCCAGGGTCCCACTGGTCGGGCCAAGGGGCGCGCTGCATATGCCCATATGCGCCAATTAGAGTCCACATCTGCAGGGTCTGGGTCAATATGCCACTTTTGAGAAGCGGGGCCACTACTTGTATCCTCTGAAAGATGCACTCTGCAACCAAAGGCAACTCCACCTCCACTCTTTGAAGTCTGCCCTCATCCTGGATCTCATAGAAGAGGCATCTGCCATCCTCAGTGCAAGCTCTGACAGCAATCAGGATCTCCAACTGTGTAAAGGCTCCCATCCACCGTGGGGCGGGCTCGAGAGGCGTGAACCACTCCTCTGTGAGTGCCTCGTGAATGTCATCCCTCTCATAATCAGCCCCCCTCTAAAGTGACTCAGCCTCTCCACCTGGATCTCCTCTCTGGGAGACTGCAGAAGGCCTGCCAGTCTCCAAAACTGCGTGCTAGGCCTGCCGCCAATGGTCCCCAGGCTAGACGAGGCCGAGAACCCAGCATATGACCCTACTCTATGCAAACCGCGGGGCTCCAGATGAGCGACTGTCTGGCCCGCTCCTCATCACAAGAAGGAGGTCTCTGAGAGAGCCCCGGTCTCAGCAACTCCCAAGCTCTCAGGATGCTCAAGGCAAATCTGTCCTCCCATCCTCTGCCTAAGGCGGCCTGTCCTCCTCATCTCTATGAAGATCCATCGTATCTCTGGTGCCTAAGTGCCCCCTGCCTAGCGAAGCCCGAGCCTGCCCGCCGCCGCCGCTGCAAAAGAAGCTCTTTCCAAGGCTCAGCGTGCCTCGAAGCAACCCCCGAACAATAAGCTTCCCCAATAAGGCTCTACTCTGATCAACTAGATCTATAATGCCCAAGCCTCCTTGGGCCAACGGAAGTGTAATAACTGCCCAAGCAACCTTTGCCCGGATTGGCTGACCATCCCGCCCAGACCAAAGAAAGTTCCTGATCATCCTCTATACCTGGCTGATACAAGAGCTCGAGAAGATCCAGCAAGACGTAATGTACCACATGGTCGCTAAAAGCACCTGATTTGCCACCACCACCCTCCCAGCCAAGGATAGCCGAGCTGTACTCCAATACAAAAGCTTCTTCTGAATGCTCAGAAGAAGCGGGGCAATCTGCTGCTCAGGTGACAAATCTAGTCCAATCTGGCATCCCGAATATCGCACTGTTGTGCCAAGAGGAATCCATCTTGAACCCGGGTCTCGGCTCCATGCCGGAGTGGGAGCGCTACTGATCCAAAAGACCACTGTCTTGCGCCACATTAGGAACTCAATGGAGTCTTCTTGGGCCCTTTTATTTGGCAGTTTAAGGGAGTCAAACCTTTTCTCTTAAGAAGAAACGTTTTCTAATTTGAAGCTTCAAAACGGCTACTTTATTCGAATTTGAATTTTGGGGGGAAAATGGAATTTAAAATCTAGCAGATAAAACCATATCATGTAACATATCTATGGAAAGCTCTTGATGCGTAGATCACGGATCTGTAATCTCCGCTCAAATCGGAGCTTGTATGTAGAAGTTATGGAGGTACGAAAATTGTAAAATTGCCCCCTCCCCCTTTTGGGGGAAAAAGTGCACCCTTTGACCACTCTTACACCTCTCTTACAAACCATTGGTTTTTGCTTACATGGCGGGCTCCTATTTGTCAAAAAGTTAAACGTTTCCATAATCTCATGGCAAATTAAAGGGCCCAAAAAGACTCCATTGAGTTCCTAATGATTGATCAATGCTCCCGAAGCTGCACTAAAAACCTAGAGCAACTGCTCTTCCCGCTGAAGATTGGCCTTTTGGCCATGCAAAAATAAACCCGTGTCATCAGTAAACTCAGCATCGAGCAGGACCTCCCCTCGGAGTGGTAGCTGGAGTCCTCTCAAACCAACCTCCTCTGCTGTTAGATACATGCTCATAGCCTCAGCAAAGAAGAGAAAAAGAAACGGGGTGAGAGGACACCCCTGATGGACTAATCTCGTCAACTCAAAACTCGGCCCCCGTCCTCCTGCAATCAGCACCTCGCTACGAGCTGTGGAATATAGAGCCGCCACCCCTTGAATCCAACCTAGCTCAAAGCCTAGGCGAAGCATAGTGCCCTCTAAGAAATCCCAATCGACTCTATCGTATGCCTTCTCAAAATCGAGAAGCATCACGACCAAGTCCTCACCAAGAAAGCTAGCTCGGGCCGTCACCTCTCCCAAAAGATGAAAATGTTGTCAAGGATACTACCCTCCTTGACGAATCCTGTCTGGGTCGCATGAATCAACTCCCCCACTCAAGGCCTTTGCTAAGACCTTGTAGATAGTATTGAGCATCGTAAGAGCTCTCCAATGCCGAATATGATCTGATACTCCCTCCCCCTTGGGGATAAGAAAGATCAAGCCCTCTGAAAAGCTCTGTGGCATCACCCCAATGTCCAAAACATACTGAAAGCCCCTACGGAGGCCTGGCCCCAAAAGCGCATAAAAAAGGCAGGCGTCAATCCGTTCTCCCCTGGGGTTGCAACTATGGCGCGGAAGGACCCTCAAGGCCTCAGCAAGCTCAATCTCTGAGAGAGGCACACCCAAAACTGTACGCATACAATCTGTGACCCTCCTCTGCACATGGGCCCACAAAGTCTGTCTGCAAGCATCCCGAGCCTCATTGGCTGGCTCTGATGAAAGCAGGTCTCTATAGAACCCAGTGGCAATGGCTCTAATCTCCGCGAGCTCAATAGCTATCGATCCATCCGGCCTCCAAAGCTGGCGGACTCCTGCTTGAGCATGGCGGGGTCCAGTAATCTCAAAAAACTCCCCAGTCACTCTATCACCAACAAGTTGCGTCACTGAGAGGCCTGGTGGCGATAGTAAAACTCATGTCTCTGCTCCTCTGCCTCTCTAACCTCTTGGCGTGCCTGGCTCAGCTGAAACACCACCCACTCACATGTAGGCTGCTGCTCCTAAAGGCGCTGAGGCGAAGCAAGGCTACGTCTCAGCCGACGCTTCCGCTTGCGAGCCTCTCCCAGCCGTGTCAAGGCTTTAGCGTGCAAAAAAGAGCTGAGCTCGATGAGTCCTTAAGCACACTGGCCTGCTGCATCCTGTGGTCAGAGCTCTGACTATCATGCCATATCCTCAATGTCCTCAACGAGACTAGGATCTGTAAGTACCCTCTCTGGGATCCTCAACTGCAAGCTGGTCTCTCGTGTCCCCTCCTCAAGTGTCAAAATAACTGGTGCATAGTCTGAAAAAGAGGTGCCACAACAAGAATGCCAACGGAGCCCCCTCGCTCCACTAACCTATCGCCCACATAAAAGCAATCAATCCGAGATAGATTAGTCCCTCCCTGCCGGGCGATCCGACCGAGAGAAACTAATACTGTCCTGAGAGTGGAAGAAGGCCTCATGCTGCCATGCATCAGTGATCCTCAGCGGCGTCATGCAAAATCGCTCCCAAGTTGCAAGCTCCGTACCGTGCACTGTAACATGACTACCTCCCACCCTATCGGCCCCGCCGGGTCCTCAAGCATGTTGAAGTCTCCCCCAACACACCAATGTGCGACCTCTGGCAATGCATCCGTAACCTGGGTCCAGAACTCTGCTCTGGCACTAGCATGGTTGGGCGGCATAGACATTGAGCACGCCAAAGAGCTCATCATGCGTCCTCAGAATGACATACTGTGCTCTAGCAGGCACAATGATCCCCCGATCCACAATGGCCTACCCGCCATACATCCGCAATGACCATACATACTCCTCCCTGCCCACCCAAGGGGCCAAACCCTGCAGACCAAAAGGTGTCCCATCTACCAGGCATCAACGAACCATATCTCCGGATCTTGCTCTCACCCAAATGGTGCTCCTGCAGCATCAACATATCAATACTGCCTCCAACGAGGCATCTCTGAAGCTCCTGCATCAAGCAGCCATGATAACGTATATAATGTGCTCCGCCAAGGCCCTGTACAAACACTTTCAAAAAGTTATTAACGCCAACAAATTTTATTATGTTTACATTCATGACCAATATCATCGGATTGATCCCTTGATTGTATTATCAAAATAATTAAATTGTTGCTTCTAAATTTATAACTCAAACATATCCATCACCACATTGCTCTCAAATTTTCTATTTGCTACCAACTTTTTCTTGAGTTCTCAACAACTAACTTTCATGGTATTCGGCTATATGTCAAATTCTCGTACATTTCTTTCTTAACAAGATAAATTTCCTTGTGAATTACTTGTGTCTCATTGGATGTGTGGACTGCAACATCTTCTCCTCATACCTTGTCTTTATTCTCCTGTACCACCACTAGAGGAACTATCTAATGAGATTGCATCATAGATTCCACCTCCATGAGCTTTTTCTTTATTGAGATTGCCAATTAGATCACTGCATGCCTTGTGGTGATGACCGAATTGCCAAATTTTGTTGGTCAACAAAGTGAAAATCATGAACCTCCAATATGTGCAGCATGAACACAAACAATGTATCCACAATTAAACTCAAAATATGCACACTATCATTGTGAGAAATTGAGGACCAATCCTATGACATAATGTGATGCTATTTAAATTCCATGTTTCTGTCATTGACTTGTAAAATTTAGTCACCACCTCCTTAAATTCTTTGGCATCATCAAATGTGAATGTCATCTTTTGTATAAGTGGTGCCAATTTGTCTAGTGTAATCCACACATTTTCCTTTACTATCTACGTCCTTCCTCCATTTCTCAAGAACGACCATGTGTAATTTCTTTTTTTTTCGAGAAAAGATCCTTTCATTAGTTATATAAAAACGCCCGTAGGGCTACAAAAGATCCTCTCCTGCTCGTAAGAAAATAGAGCAGAGAACAAAGCAAGGCAGCCAGGGAGACTCTCCCTAGGTGCTGAAAAGTACAATATCAGTACAAAGAACTGAGGGTCAATATCATACAATAGGACGGGGGAAAAGTTAAACAGGTGGCCTGTAGCGCCAACGGGTGGACCTTACGTGTAGGGTATAGAAGGGGCCACTGCGCCAAGTGGTGTGAAAGGCCTAGCGCCGTAAGATCGCCTCATCGGATGCGGTCATACTGTCCTCGCAGGGTGTGGATCAACTCCTGCGCCAAATCCCCCGAACAGTCTCTGTTGGTGGCTCCAGTCTTCCCTCAAAGGCCTTGAAACACCAGGCCCTCCAAGTGAACCAGATGGTGAGGCTGCTGAGGAGCTCCCATCGTAGATCCCTCTCCTATGTCCAACCACGGCAGATGAGAAATCCGGTGAAGGGACAAGGCGAGGCTGGCCCCTAATGAATCTGATGGCCTGGCTGTCCTGCTCCGTCTCGGCCATAGCAGGCCCTGACAAAGTCAACCAAGCAGTGGCACCCCACATATACATACCCTCTGGAGAGAGTGGGGCTAGAATGCGCAGCATCCGCAACCAAATCTGCTACGCCTGCCTGAGGGCAGTCCCATAGGCAATGTCTCTGTGTCTCCATAGGCTGGCCGCATCGGACGTAGGCCGTCGAAAGATCGCCGCTGTAGACAAGCCAGGTGCCAACTGCAGAGCCCCTGTGGGCGACCAGCCACCACTGGAAAGTCGAGATCCTACGTGCCTATCGACTAGCCCAGAGCCTGATCCAAAAATCCTCTAGGAACTCCTATGAGAGTCCCTGTAGCCCGCCAGTGCCCCGATGCAGCTGAAGAGACCATCCTCCTCGCCATCAAAATATGTCGCCCCAACCAAATAGTATACTGGAAAAAGGTGATCTCTATGGCCTCAAGGGATGCATAAGGATCATGCCACTCGTACTCGCCAGGGTCCCACTGGTGGAGTTGGGCCAAGGGGCGCACTGCATATGCCCATATGCGCCAATTAGAGTCCACATCTGTAGGGTCTGGGTCAATATGCCACTTTCGAGAAGCGGTGGCCACTACCCGTATCCTCTGATGAAAGATGCACTCTGCAACCAAAGGCAACTCCACCTCCACTCTTTGAAGTCTGCCCTCATCCTGGATCTCATAGAAGAGGCATCTGCCATCCTCAGTGCAAGCTCTGACAGCAATCAGGATCTCCAACTGTGTAAAGGCTCCCATCCACCGTGGGGCCACGGGCTCGAGAGGCGTGAACCACTCCTCTGTGAGTGCCTCATGAATGTCATCCCTCCCGCCTCTGAAGTGACTCAGACTCTCCACCTGGATCTCCTCTGGGAGACTACAGAAGGCCTGCTAGTCTCCAAAACTGCGTGCTGGGCCTACCGCCAATGGTCCCCAGGCTAGACGAGGCCGAGAACCCAACATATGACCTTGCTCTGTGCGAACCGCTGGGCTCCAGATGAGCGACTGTCTAGCCCGCTCCTCATCACAAGAAGGAGGTCTCTGAGAGAGCCCCGGTCTCAGCAACTCCCAAGCTCTCAGAATGCTCAAGGCAAATCTGTCCTCCCATCCTCTACTGAGGCCTGTCCTCCTCATCTCTATGAAGATCCATCGTATCTCTGGTGCCTAAGTGCCCCCTGCCTGGCGGAGCCCGAGCCTGCCCCCGCCGCTGCAAAAGAAGCTCTTTCCAAGGCCTCAGCGTGCCTGGAAAGCAGCCCCCGAACAATAAGCTTCCCCAATAAGGCTCTACTCTGATCAACTGGATCTATAATGCCCAAGCCTCCCTGGGCCAACGGAAGTGTAATAACTGCCCGGGCTGGCTGACCATCCCGCCCAGACCAAAGAAAGTTCCTGATCATCCTCTATACCAGGCTGATACAAGAGCTCGAGAAGATCCAGTAAGACGTAATGTACCACATGGTCACTAAAAGCACGTGATTTGCCACAACCACCCTCCCAGCCAAGGATAGCCGAGCTGTACTCTAATACAAAAGCTTCTTGCTCAGAAGAAGCGGGGCAATCTACTGCTCAGGTGACAAATCTAGTCCAATCTGGCATCCCAAATATCGCACTGTTGTGCCAGGAGGAATCCATCTTAAACTCGGGTCTGGGCTCCATGCCGAAGTGGGAGCGCCACTGATCCAAAAGGCCACTGTCTTGCGCCAATTGATCAATGCTCCCAAAGCTGCACTAAAAACCTAGAGCGACTGCTCTTCCCGCTGAAGATTGGCCTCCTGGCCATGCAAAAATAAACCAGTGTCATCAATAAACTCAGCATCGAACAGGTCCTCCCCTCGGACTGGTAGCTGGAGTCCTCTCAAACCAACCTCCTCTGCCCGTCAGATACATGCTCATAGCCTCAGCAAAGAAGAGAAAAAGAAACGGGGCGAGAGGACACCCCTGACAGACTGATCTCATCAACTCAAAACTCGGCCCCCGTCGTCCTCTTGCAATCAGCACCTCGCTATACGAGCTGTGGAATATAGAGCCTCCACCCCTCGAATCCAACCTGGCTCAAAGCCCAGGCAAAGCATAGTGCCCTCTAAGAAACCCCAATCGACTCTATCATATGCCTTCTCAAAATCGAGAAGCATCATGACCAAGTCCTCACCAAGAAATCTAGCTCGGGCTGTTGCCTCTCCCAGAAGATGAAAATGTTGTCAAGGATACTATGCTCCTTGACGAATCCTGTCTGGGTAGCATGAATCAACTCCCCCACCAGGAATCCTCAAACTCAAGGCCTTTGCTAAGACCTTATAGATAGTATTGAGGATCGTAATAGGTCTCCAATGCCGAATATCATCTGATGCTCCCTCCCCCTTGGGGATAAGAAAGATCAAGCCCTTTGAAAAGCTCTGTGGCATCACCCCAGTGTCCAAAACATACTGAAAGCCCCTGCGGAGGCCTGGCCCCAAAAGTTCCCAATAGCACATAAAAAAGGCAGGCGTCAATCCGTTCTCCCCTGGGCAACTATGGCGCGGAAGGACCCTTAAGGCCTCAGCAAGCTCAATCTCTAAGAGAGGCACACCCAAAACTGTACGCATACGATCTGTAACCCTCCTCTGCACATGGGCCCACACAGTCTCTCTGCAAGCATCCCGAGCCTCAGTGGTGGCTGGCTCTGATGAAAGCAGCACTCTATAGAACCCAGTGGCAATGGCTATGATCTCCTCGAGCTCAATAGCTATCGATCCATCCGGCCTCCCAAGCTAGCAGATTCCTGCTTGAGCATGGTGTGGTCCAGTAATCTCAAAAAACTCCCCAGTCCCTCTATCACCAAGTTGCGTCACTGAGAGGTCTGGCGGTGATAGTAAAACTCATGTCTCTGCTCCTCTGCCTCTCTAACCTCCTGGCGTGCCTGGCTTAGCTGGGATGCCAGCCACTCACATGTAGGCTGCTACTCGTGAAGGCGCTGAAGCGAAGCAAGGCTACGTATCAGTCGACGCTCTCACTTGCGAGCCTCTCCCAGCCGTGTCAAGGCTGTAGCATGCAAAAAAGAGGTAAGCTCGATGAGTCCCTGAGCACACTGGGCCTGCTCCATCCTGGTCAGAGCTCTGACTATCATGCCATATCCTCTCAATGTCCTCAGCGAGACTAGGATCTGTAAGTACCCTCTCTGGGATCCTCAACTGCAAGCTGGTCTCTCGTGTCCCCTCCTCAAGTGTCAAAATAACTCGCGCATGGTCTGAAAAAGAGGTGCCACAGCAAGAATGCCAACGGAACCCCCTCGCTCCCCTAACCTATCGCCCACATAAAAGCGATCAATCCGAGATAGATTAGTCCCTCCCTACCGGCGATCCGACCGAGAGAAACTAATACTGTCCTGAGAGCGGGAGAAGGCCTCATGCTGCCATGCATCAGTGATCCTCAACGGCGTCATGCAAAATCGCTCCCAAGCTGCAAGCTCCGTACCGTGCACTGTAACATGACTACCTCCCACCCTATCGGCGGCCGCCGGGTCCTCAAGCATGTTGAAGTCTCCCGCAACACACCAATGTGCGACCTCTGGCAATGCATCCGCCGTAACCTGGGTCCAGAACTCTGCTCTGGCACTAGCATGGTTGGGCACATAGACATTGAGCACGCCAAAGAGCTTATCATGCGTCCTCAGAATGACATATTGTGCTCTACCAGGCACAATGATCCCACGATCCACAATGGCCTAATCGCCATACATCCGCAATGACCATACATACTCCTCCCTGCCCACCCAAGGGGCCAAACCCTGCTGCAGACCAAAAGGTGTCCCATCTACCAGGCATCACCGAACCATATCTTCAGATCCTGCTCTCACCCAAATGGTGCTCCTGCAACATCAACATATCAATACTACCTCCAACCAGGCATCTGTGAAGCTCCTGCATCAAGCAGCCAACGATAACATATATAATGTGCTCCGCCAAGGCCCTGTACATTCCATGAGATGATCCTCCTTTCCCTCTCCCTTCCTGGGTTGGTGCTTCAATGGTAATTTTCTCTGGCCACCAGAGGTCATTGGGGAAAGGTGGGAATTCCCTATTCAATGCATCTTCCCTCAAGAGAACCCTTTCATGTCCTTGTAATAGCACTAATTACATGGATGTGAGGAACCCGAGATCAGTCTCATCATCCTATTAATGTCCTTGACATGTTGTTTAGATTTTCCCTCTTTTTTGGGTTGGGTCCTCCTAATCCCCCATGAAGGCAAATTGATTCCCATTCCCCCTTTAGATCTTCCCAAATTGGTTCTAAGGGTGGCATCCCTTCTACCAAATCCTATGCAATGTCTTGGGCTTATGCTACAACCTCTAATCTATCCCTTTCGTTCATGTCTGGCTCTAGATTTTGCATTCCTTCTAGGTTTCTCTATTCTGCTATGGCCCTCCTCACATTCAGTTCTTGTTTTCTTTGATTTAAAATTTACATTTGTCTCTAGGCCTGTCTAAATTTCATTCCATTTCTACCTCCATCTCCTCACTTGTCAAGAAAAAGGTCTCTCCTGCCCTTGCAATGCTTTCTATGTCCCTCTAGATCCTAAGAGTGAAATAGATTTGCTCATTAAGATAGGTATAGATTTTTCCTCTGTACAAAAATCTCTATAAAGGGAGGTGTTGCTTATGCAACTCCTCTTCCATTGACACAACAAGAGAGAGGCTTGGAATCTTAGAGCTAGCAACCACTGGTGGA
Source organism: Cibotium barometz (assembly GCF_041138505.1). Classification (NCBI taxonomy): domain Eukaryota; kingdom Viridiplantae; phylum Streptophyta; class Polypodiopsida; order Cyatheales; family Cibotiaceae; genus Cibotium; species Cibotium barometz. The sequence goes on from NC_141074.1 coordinate 11,321,985, forward strand.
GCTTGGAAGTCATGGAAATCCTAGGCTCGATATAGCAAGGTAAGAATCCCATGATGGTTTTTGTCTATTTTAATACTTGCATGAATGAGAGAAAGTTCTTAAAAGTGTAGAAATGGGCCATAAAAGTTTTGGGAACTAATCTTGCTTCTTTCTTCTTCTTAGAGTGCTCAGCTCCTTTCTTCTTCTTTCTTCTTCTTAGAGTGCTCAGCTCCTTTCTTGTATGCTTAAAAATCTATATTTTTTAGTTTAGTTGAGGTTTGGTGTGAATACATGAGTGAATAAGGTTACTACAAAAGGGTGAAAAGTATGGTAGAAGTTTGTTTTTTTGTTATTTTTGGTTGAAACATTAGTTTGTGAGTACTTGCGAAACTTTTTCTTGATTTTTGTGTTTGCAACATTTTTTCTTTTTCCACATGAAAAACCAAGGTGGTGTTTTTTTTGCTTTTCTTTTTTAAATCATAAAAACTATAAAAAAAAATATGGCTATTTGAGTCATGCTAAAGATTTTCACCACTTGATAGCCTTATCCACTCACGTCTTCACACCAAACCTTATCCACTCATGTCTTCACACACCAGATCTCAACCAAATTAAAAATATAGGTTTTTAAGCATGCAAGGAAGGAGTTGAGCACTCTAAGAATAAGGAAGAAGCAAGATTAGTTCCCCGTCGAAAGCGGTGCCAAAATTGTTATGGCTCGTTTCTACCCTTTCAAGAACTTTCCCTCATTCATGCAAGTATTGAAATAGACAAAAACCATCATGGGATTCTTACCTTGCTATCAAGCCCATCATCCTCGTGACCTCCAAGCTCCACCAGCCAAGCTCCACCAGTGGCTTCCAAGCCTCCCTCTTGGAGCCCTCTTGCTATCAACAAAAGGTTTGACGCACCTCCCTTTACAAATACTCACCTCTGTCTCTCACACACCAAGCATAGAAAAGGCACATGTGCTAGGAGTAAACAAGCATTTGCTAATGCTCTCTCTCTCTCTCTCTCTCTCTCTCTCTCTCTCTCTCTCTCTCTCTCTCTCTCTCTCTCTCTCTCTCTCTCTCTCTCTCTCTCACACACACACACACACACACACACACATCTATACATAAGAGCAAAAGCAAGGAGATAACAAGAACTCACTTAACACGAAGGAGGATTGTATCATTTCATCATGAGAAAGTGTCTTATACACAGTTGGCCCTTATTCACATTTGGGTGCCTAAAACTTAAAACCTAACTAATAAGATTGGTCATGGCCATATTTTCTCATAATCTTTACAACTTTTATAATGCCTTTTCATGACACTTATTGCTACCCCTATGTGTAGTAGAGAGTGCTTTTGTTAATCCCAAAATGGAGTTAACACTAACATCAACATCACTCTTCAAGCCTTGTTAGAGTTGTTTGAATACATCAGTATTATTGCAAATCCTTCAAACAATCTTAGCATCCTCCTTGTCTTTAAGAGTGATGTAGTTGGCATGGATGGTTTGCCAACTGGCCATCATGAATCAAGTCCACAACGTAGGTTTCAGGTGCCTCTTGCAGCACAAGCAATGCTTGGGTTGACCCATCACTCCACACTATAGGCTTGATCTTGAGCAAAAAACCAGTAGTAGTCACTCCTCCTTTATAGATCTCGCAATACTTCTTTGATTAGCCTCAACAACAACGGTGGTGCCTTACCTAAGTCGGGATTCTTTTGGTGCTTATTCGATGCATGGTCTCTCCATCTTCTCTTTCTCTGCTTTGGAGGAGGTTTTGGATGATTTTGAGTAGACAAAGTAACTTCCCCATTATCAAAAATAGTATGTTCACTATCTCTCTCACTATAAGGGTTACCTGGTTGACGCCACAGATTAGTAGATCTCTTTCTCACACATTTCTTTTTGTGCACCATACTCATACTCACAAGCTAGAAATGGAGAGAGATGGAAGAGTGGAGAAAAATGAAGGAAATGCCATCACCTTTATAAATAGAAGTACGATAAGTCATTGACACATACTATGATAACTTATCACCATTTACTATGAATGGTTTATCAACACTTACTATGATAACTTATCACCATTTACTATGTGAGTGGTTATCAACATGATAGCTTATCACCATTTACAACACTAACTATAACTATAAACACTTTCAAAAAGTTATTAACGCCAACAAATTTTATTATGTTTACATTCATGACCAATATCATCGGATTGATCCCTTGATTGTATTATCAAAATAATTAAATTGTTGCTTCTAAATTTATAACTCAAACATATCCATCACCACATTGCTCTCAAATTTTCTATTTGCTACCAACTTTTTCTTGAGTTCTCAACAACTAACTTTCATGGTATTGGGCTATATGTCAAATTCTCATACATTTCTTTCTTAACAAGATAAATTGCCTTGTGAATTACTTGTGTCTCATTGGATGTGTGGACTGCAACATCTTCTCCTCGTACCTTGTCTTTATTCTCCTGTACCACCACTAGAGGAACTATCTAATGAGATTGCATCATAGATTCCACCTCCATGAGCTTTTTCTTTATTGAGCTTGCCAATTAGATCACTGCATGCCTTGTGGTGACCGAATTGCCAAATTTCCTTGGTCAACAAAGTAAAAATCATGAACCTCCAATATGTGCAGCATGAACACAAACAATGTATCCACAATTAAACTCAAAATATGCACACTATCATTGTGAGAAATTGAGGACCAATCCTACGACATAATGTGATGCTATTTAAATTCCATGTTTCTGTCATTGACTTGTAAAATTTAGTCACCACCTCCTTAAATTCTTTGGCATCATCAAATGTGAATGTCATCTTTTGTATAACTGGTGCCAATTTGTCTAGTGTAATCCACACATTTTCCTTTGCTATCTGCGTCCTGCCTCCATTTCTCAAGAACGACCATGTGTAATTTCCTTTTTTTTCAAGAAAAGATCCTTTCATTAGTTATATAAAAACGCCCGTAGGGCTACAAAAGATCCTCTCCTGCTCGTAAGAAAATAGAGCACAGAACAAAGCAAAGCAGCCAGGGAGACTCTCCCTAGGTGCTGAAAAGTACAAGTATCAGTACAAAGAACTAAGGGTCAATATCATACAATAGGAGGGGGGAAAAGCCAAACACGTGGCCTGTAGTGCCAACGGGGGGACCCTGCGCGTGTAGGGTATAGAAGGGGCCACTGCGCCAAGTGGTGTGAAAGGCCTAGCGCCGCAACATCGCCTCATCCACCCCGGATGCGGTCATACTGTCCTCGCAGGGTGTGGATCAACTCCTGCCAAATCCCTCGAACACTGTTGGTGGCTCCAGTCTTCCCTCAAAGGCCGTGAAACACCAGGCCCTCCAAGTGAACAGATGGTGAGGCTGCTGAGGAGCTCCCATCGTAGATCCCTCTCCTGCGTCCAACCACGACAGACGAGAAATCCGATGAAGGGACAAGGCGAGGCTGGCCCCTAATGAATCTGATGGCCTGGCTGTCTTGCCTGTCTCATAGCCCATAGCAGGCCCTGACAAAGTTGACCAAGCAGCGGCACCCCACGTATACATACCCCCTGGAGAGAGGGGGGCCAGAATGCGCAGCATCCGCAACCAAATCTGCTGCGCCCGCCTGAGGGCAGTCCCATAGGCAATGTCTCTGTGTCTCCATAGGGTGGTCGCATCGGACGCAGGCCGTCAAAAGACCACTGTAGACAAGTGCCAACTGCAGAGAGCCCCTGTGGGCAACCAGCCACTGGAAAGTCGAGATCCTACGTGCCTGTCGACTAGCCCAGAGCCTGTGGTCCAAAAATCCTCCAAAAACTCCTGTGAGAGTCCCTGTAGCCCGCCAGTGCCCCAATGCAGCTGGAGAGACCATCCTCCTCGCCGCGCCAAAACATGTCGCCCCAACCAAACAGTATACTGGAAAAAGGTGATCTCTATGGCCTCAAGGGATGCATAAGGATCATGCCACTCGTACTCGCCAGGGTCCCACTGGTGGAGTCGGGCCAAGGGGCGCGCTGCATATGCCCATATGCGCCAATTAGAGTCCACAGGGTCTGGGTCAATATGCCACTTTCGAGAAGCGGTGGCCACTACCCGTATCCTTTGAAAGATGCACTCTGCAACCAAAGGCAACTCCACCTCCACTCTCTCAAGTCTGTCCTCATCCTAGATCTATCAGGATCTCCAACTGTGTAAAGGCTCCCATCCACCGTGGGGCCACGGGCTCGAGAGGCATGAACCACTCCTCTGTGAGTGCCTCCTGAATGTCATCCCTCATAATCAGCCCCCCTCTGAAGTGACTCAGCCTCTCCAACTGGATCTCCTCTGGGAGACTGCAGAAGGCCTGCCAGTCTCCAAAACTGCGTGCTGGGCCTGCCGCCAATGGTCCCCAGGCTAGACGAGGCCGAGAACCCAGCATATGACCCTGCTCTGTGCGAACCGCTAGGCTCCTGATGAGCGACTGTCTGGCCCGCTCCTCATCACAAGGAGGTCTCTAAGAGAGCCCCGGTCTCAGCAACTCCCAAGCTCTCAAGATGCTCAAGGCAAATCTGTCCTCCCGTCCTCTACTGAGGCATGTCCTCCTCATCTCTATGAAGATCCATCGTATCTCTGTTGCCTAAGTGCCCCCCTGCTGGCGGAGCCCGAGCCTGCCACTGCAAAAGAAGCTCTTTCCAAGGCCTCGGCATGCTTGGAAGCAGCCCCCGAACAATAAGCTTCCCCAATAAGGCTCTACTCTGACCAATTGGATCTATAATGCCCAAGCCTCCCTGGGCCAACAAAAGTGTAATAACTGCCCAAGCAACCTTTGCTCGGGCTGGCTGACCATCCCGCCCAGACCAAAGAAAGTTCCTGATCATCCTCTATACCTGGCTGATACAAGAGCTCGAGAAGATCCACCAAGACGTAATGTACCACATGGTCGCTAAAAGCACTTGATTTGCCACCACTACCCTCCCAGCCAAGGATAGCCGACGAGCTGTACTCCAATACAAAAGCTTCTTCCGAATGCTCAGAAGAAGCGGGGCAATCTGCTGCTCAGGTGACAAATCTAGTCCAATCTGGCATCCCAAATATCGCACTGTTGTGCCAAGAGAATCCATCTTAAACCCGAGTCTGGGCTCCATGCCGGAGTGGGAGCGCTACTGATCCAAAAGGCCACTGTCTTGCGCCAATTGATCAATGCTCCCAAAGCTGCACTAAAAACCTAGAGCGACTGCTCTTCCCACTGAAGATTGGCCTCCTGGCCATGCAAAAACAAACCCGTGTCATCAGTAAACTCAGCATCGAGCAGGTCCTCCCCTCGAACTGGTAGCTGGAGTCCTCTCAAACCAACCTCCTCTGCCCCGTCAGATACATGCTCATAGCCTCAGCAAAGAAGAGAAAAAGAAACGGGGCGAGAGGACACCCCTGGTGACGGACTGATCTCATCAACTCAAAACTCGGCCCCCGTCCTCCTGCAATCAGCACCTCGCTACGAGCTGTGGAATATAGAGCCGCCACCCCTCGAATCCAACCTGGCTCAAAGCCCAGGCAAAGCATAGTGCCCTCTAAGAAACCCCAATCGACTCTATCATATGCCTTCTCAAAATCGAGAAGCATCACGACCAAGTCCTCACCAAGAAATCTAGCTTGGCTCTCCCAGAAGATGAAAATGTTGTCAAGGATACTATGCTCCTTGACGAATCCTGTCTGGGTAGCATGAATCAACTCCCCTGAATCCTCAAACTCAAGGCCTTTGCTAAGACCTTGTAGATAGTATTGAGGATTGTAATAGGTCTCCAATGCCGAATATCATCTGATGCTCCCTCCCCCTTGGGGATAAGAAAGATCAAGCCCTCTGAAAAGCTCTGTGGCATCACCCCAGTGTCCAAAACATACTGAAAGCCCCTGCGGAGGCCTGGCCCCAAAAGTTCCCAATAGCGCATAAAAAAGGCAGGCGTCAATCTGTCCTCCCCTGGGCAACTATGGCGCGGAAGGACCCTCAAGGCCTCAGCAAGCTCAATCTCTGAGAGAGGCACACCCAAAACTGTACGCATACAATCTCTGACCCTCCTCTGCACATGGGCCCACACAGTCTGTCTGCAAGCATCCCGAGCCTTAGTGGCTGGCTCCGATGAAAGCAACTCTCTATAGAACCCAGTGGCAATGGCTCTGATATCCTCGGGCTCAATAGCTATCGATCCATCCGGCCTCCCAAGCTGGCGAACTCCTGCTTGAGCATGGCGGGGTCCAGTAATCTCAAAAAACTCCCCAGTCACTCTATCACCAAGTTGCGTCACTGAGAGGCCTGGCGGCAATAGTAAAACTCATGTCTCTGCTCCTCTGCCTCTCTAACCTCCTAGCGTGCCTGGCTCAGCTCTGGGATGCCACCCACTCACATGTAGGCTGCTGCTCCTGAAGGTGCTGAAGCGAAGCAAGGCTACGTCTCAGCCGACGCTCCCGCTTGCGAGCCTCTCCCAACTGTGTCAAGGCTGTAGCGTGCAAAAAAGAGCTGAGCTCGATGAGTCCTTGAGCAGACTGGCCTACTGCATCCTGGTCAGAGCTCTGACTATCATGCCATATCCTCTCAATGTCCTCAGCGAGACTAGGATCTGTAAGTACCCTCTCTGGGATCCTCAACTGCAAGCTGGTCTCTCGTGTCCCCTCCTCAAGTGTCAAAATAACTGGCGCATGGTCTGAAAAAGAGGTGCCATAGCAAGAATGCCAACGGAGCCCCCTCGCTCCCCTAACCTATCGCCCACATAAAAGCGATCAATCCGAGATAGATTAGTCTCTCCCTGCCGGCAATCCGACCGAGAGAAACTAATACTGTCCTGAGAGCGGTAGAAGGCCTCATGCTGCCATGCATCAGTGATCCTCAACGGCGTCATGCAAAATCGCTCCCAAGCTGCAAGCTCCGTACCGTGCACTGTAACATGACTACCTCCCACCCTATCGGCAACCGCCGGGTCCTCAAGCATGTTGAAGTCTCCCCCAACACACCAATGTGCGACCTCTGGCAATGCATCCGTAACCTGGGTCCAAAACTCTGCTCTGGCACTAGCATGGTTGGGCGCATAGACATTGAGCACGCCAAAGAGCTCATCATGCGTCCTTAGAATGACATACTGTGCTCTACCAGGCACAATGATCCCGCGATCCACAATGGCCTACCTGCCATACATCTGCAATGACCATACATACTCCTCCCTGCCCACCCAAGGGGCCAAACCCTGCAGACCAAAAGGTGTCCCATCTACCAGGCATCACCGAGCCATATCTCCGGATCCTACTCTCACCCAAATGGTGCTCCTGCAACATCAACATATCAATACTGCCTCCAACCAGGCATCTCTGAAGCTCCTACATCAAGCAGCCACGATAACGTATATAATGTGCTCCGCCAAGGCCCTGTACATTCCATGAGATGATCCTCATGGATGACCTGCTGGAGGTGGATGCTGTCGCAGCCATACGGCGGGCCTTCGCAAGCAGCTTGGATGGAGAATAGTCCCCATCCGAGCGGCTACGAATCTGCCCACCCGGTGTTCAAGAATCTCGGATCAGATGCCAGTGGCTATGTTCCATGGCGACTGCCTCCCACTCAGACAGAGAAACCTCGTGTATGCATACATATCCAGGGTCGCGTGCTAAGTTTGCCACTATGCGAACGACCAAATGTCGAATCCTTGAGGCATCCACACTCCCGGGATCAAAGAAAAAATGAGCCAAGTCCCATAGTCGTGGCCTATCACATTTGTCACCTCCAGATCGCTCACATGGTGAGAAAACTCAACTACCTGAGTCTTCAAAGTGCTAAGAGCGAGCTCCAGAGTCCACTCCCGGTCGCATGGGCCGCAGAGAGGGAATGAGAAGGCCACCGCTAAATCAAGTGCCTCCTCCCCGCGGGCTGGAGGTATCACTACATGAACTCTGATGGGGGTGCTGGCTCATGGGGGCCCTCTCCTCCAAAAAGGCATGTGAAGGAGTAATCAAAAGCCTTCGAGCGCTGTCTAGTGTCGAGGCGACTCAGCGGACTACGGATAGAGGATATCCGTGAAGCCCGAATCGGCATGGTAAGTCTCCTCTGCTGCGATGCTCGAGCAAGGTCGGTGCTCAGAGCCCTCCGGACTGCAGGTGAACGCCAAGGGATTGCCAGGGCCTCTCGAGGAGCTGAGGCGGGCGGGGGGGAGGAGGGGGGAAGAAGGGGGTGGAGAAGGAGCCGCTACTACCGAAACCAAAGCGAGGACGGGAGGAGGCGAAGGTGGAAGCGAGGCGGGAGGGGGGGACGGGGGAGGGGAAGGGGGAGGGGGAGGGGGAGGGGGGTGGGGGTGGGGGTGGGGGTGGGGGAGGGGGAGGGGGCGCTGGGGTCTCCTCCTAGAGGGGAGCAAAGCTGTTCCTCATGGGAACCCAGTGATGCTAAGACTGTGGCTGCTGCTGCATCGGTCTCTGGGCGTGTTGCTGTGACTGTCTCCCTCGACGACGCCCCTGTCCAGGCCACTCCGAGGTCTCTGTGGGCTGAGCAGTTGTCCCGGAGGCTACCTGCCGAGCCGCACTGTGGGCTGAGCAGGTGTCCTGGAGGCTACCTGCCGAGCCGCATCTGTGGGCAGCGGGCCATCACAGGCCTGCTGTGCTGTGCTGCTACTGTGCAGTGAAGGTCGGGGCCTCCTATGGGGGCAGGCCTTGGCCAGGTGGCCGACCTGTCTGCAAATAAAGCACTGGTTCAGGAGCCCCGAGAACTCCACTCTCTGATCAATCCATCCCCCCCTATCCTAGGTAGCTGAATGACCTTTGGAAGGGAGGAGATGTCAGAAACCAAAACTTTGACCGAAGGTAGCCCAGCTGGTCTAGCCACCACTGAAGCTGTTGTGTGGGGCCAGTCTCGAGCACCGAGCCCACCAATGCTCCTAGCCTCGAAAGGAGCGGAAGATACTCGCGGCGGAGTCCAGGGAAGCAAACTGTAACATGGAAAAGGCTCTCTCCCTGCTCGACCGCTGCTGGGTCAAAGCCATGCTGCCAAGGTCTGAAGAATGCCCGAGCTCCCCTGATGTCAAGGGGACTCATGGCTAGGACCTGGGCCACGCTCTTGGCTGTCTCGAACTCGATCTGGTAGTGTCCACGGCCCAGTATAGCTGAACGTCCAGGATCTTGCCCACATCTGCAAGAAGGCGGCAGGCCTGGAGAAGATCCCGGATCTCCCCTCTGCTGGGCGAGTGCCGACTATACGGCCGATGGTGGAATGTGCCTGGAGGCGTTCCACCTCTGCGGCGGCGAGGCTTGCTTCCTCTTCTGGCGAAAGAGAAAGCCTGATGGGGGTATCCTCAGGGGCGCGTGAGGGGGCTGCGGAAGAGTCCCTCTGAGGTGGGCCGAGAGGAGCCTCCATCAGAGTCTGAAGCTATGGCGAAGGCGGAGCAAATGTGGAGAGACCTGCAAGAACCGAGCTGCACACCAAGGGCGGAGGGGGAAGGCGGAAGGAAAAAAAGGGAAAGAACCCCCAGGGGGCGGAAAAAACCAGAAAGAAGGGGAGGGGGGGTAAGGCGGCGAAGAAAAAACCCTTAGGGGGGGCGGAAGCAGCGCGAAAGGAGGGGTGGGGGGGAAAAGAGGGCTGGCGGAGGGGGGGACGGGGTGCTGAAGAGGGGAGGGGGGACGCGAAGGCGAAAAGAGGGGGGTGGGCGCTTCAGCACAATAGAGCCAGGCGAAGGGGGGGCGCTAAAGCAAGGGCAAGCGGAGGGGGGGAAAGGGCGCGAGGGTGGGAAGGGGGACGGACGTGCAGGCAGCGTGAGCAGGGGGGAGAGCGGGAGCTTCAGCGCGACGACAAGCAATTGACACATCGACCATGTGTAATTTCTTCTATGCATCATAGCAATTTACCTTTTGGAGAGAAAATTTTCATTGCCTTCACTCCCCCAAAACATGGTTTGTAAGGTAAATTTCCATTCTTTGGTGATTTTTTCTCATCCTTCTTGGTTTCTCTTGGCCTCAATGCAGTTGTAATGTTGGTTCATGATATCAAAAGTAGGTTGAATCTTAGTACTATATACAAAGAAAGCAAGGAAATTATGTTGTTATCGAATTGGCCCCCCAAACATGCACTTGTAATGTCTTGAGATCTCTAGCAAGATGTCATTCTACTTGGTATCATCAATATGTAAAACATCTCCATTGTTTTGACACCACACAATACTAGGTATCTCTATCAAGTTAAAAAATACCTTTAGTATCTCGTGGTCCTCCTTTGGCACCTCAAATGCAGCAAGCCACCATATCGTATTCTTTGATTTTACACTTAAGTATTTTGGGTAGTTGGGCTTGATCTCAAGATTCAATGCTATGTTCATAAGTGTCAAGCTAACTCACTCAAGATTCAATGCTATGCTCATAAGTGTCAATCTAACCTGCTCAAGCATTTGAACCTTTACAACTTCACTCACATCTAGCTTCAACATAAAATGTAGCTTTCCTCTACAACACAGATGGTCATACTTCACCTTTGTAAAGCAATTGTCTGCATGCAGCATGAAGGGAACCCTCCTTTGACCCAGACATGCATGTCGCATAAATGCATGGGATCACCAATTAGGTCCAAGACCTTAGCATTTTCATCTTTTTGTTCTTGCAATAAATAAAATAGTTTATGAAAAGGAAACCACCCATTTCGTATGTATCATGGCCTTGACATCTGCATCTAATTGCTATAGCATACGATTTGAAGCTAATCCCTACCTTGTCATATATGCCCTGAGCATTTCAGTGTAAAGGTATTTCTCACCCCATGTAAGCATTCTCTTGCAAGATCATCACCAATAGATTTAAACTTGGGGTATTCTAGTGTAGAGAACCATTCCCTTTGCAATTGCTTCATCCACTTTTTCGCTTGGATTGAAAAACATATTCTTCATGTATCAACATTCTACAAAGGCTTGAAGATTGTATTGCCCAGTTCCTTTCACCAATTAATGGATTGGTTTTAGCATCCTCACTCACTCACGTTCCTCCCTTGCTGTCATCTTGTGGGCCCAACAACAATTGTCTTTGTAGGCATTGCTTGTGTCTTTTAGTTCTACTTCTCCAAACCTTACACTTTATTGTGCAATTTTGTATTCTCTACATACATAACATGCACCGGATCTTGGAAATTTTGAGACTCTTTCTCCTTTTCACTCAGTGAATTAGTGAGCTCATGGATCCTCGCCTACTTCCCCATCATCATGCGTACATTATAACCTTAAACAAAATATATAAAATTAAATAATAACAAAAACTATGTACATAATAGTTACACACTAACCCACAAATGTAATCTTCTTCAAAAAATACTTTGAACCATAATAGTAAAATACATCAAACCTAATAAAAAAGACATTACACCAAACAACAACCTAAAAAAACTATTATAGTAAACCAGAGTAATATAATCTGCATAACCCAAAATTAGCTTAGCATGAAACTTTGCTCTCATACCGTTATTTATGCCATAAAATAAACATAACAAATCACCAAAACATGATAGAAAACACACCTCCATAACTCTCTTCCCATTTGCACAGTCTTTGAACATAAAGATGCATAAAGAAAAATACACTAAATGCATACCCTTCGTTCTCTCACTTGCCTTTCAAAAATGATCCTAGACTTAAAGACTGATGCCATTAATGTGGTGATAGAGGGAAAGGAAGTTTTTTAAGAAAGAAATAAGAGCATGCCACCTTGAAGTTGAAGGCTACACATAGAGATTCGAAATTTCTCTCTACAAAGGGAAAGTAAGAAAATAAGAGAGATAAACACAGTCAAATTGTACCTCAAAACCCTATTTTTAAATTTTAAAAATTCAAAACAAGTCTCAAAATTAAAGAAATGCCCTAAGACTCATAATAATCAATGAAATTCAAGCAAAATTAATAGAAACACTCTGAAAGCATAGAACTAGGCATGGGTAAAAAGAAATTTGAAAATCAGACATCGACATCAGGATATCTCATTTTCTTTTTTTCTTTTTTTTGAGAGCTCAAACATACCCGATTTTAATGGAATTTGAAGTTGAAAATTCAAATAAGTAGTTAACAGTGTCACATCTTACAATGCTGCATGTTTTTAGCTCGAATAGAATAGTAGATTTTCACCTTTTTGAATTTTGAGGAGATTTGGTCCCAATCTTGGACAAGGGACACTACTAGAATAAAATTATAGGTAAATTTATTACAAACTACTAAAATGAGATCTCCTTGATTCTAAACGAGAGAGAGAGAGAGAGAGAGAGAGAGAGAGAGAGAGAGAGAGGGGCAATATATTATAACATTGTTTACACTTTTCCTTGAAGAGAGAGAGAACCCTTAAAGGGAAAAAATCTTAGTCTAAAATGAGATCTCCTTGATTCTAAACGCGAGAGAGAGAGAGAGAGAGAGAGAGAGAGAGAGAGAGAGAGAGGCAATATATTATAACATTGTTTACACTTTTCCTTGAAGAGAGAGAACCCTTAAAGGGAAAAAATCTTGGTCTAAAATTTTTCTAAATGACTTGCAAATCAAAGCTTTGCACTAGATCTTTAGATCATTCTTCAATCCCCGCCTTCGTGTTGCTTGGGATGATAGTTCTCCTAAGCAACAAAAACGTCTGGTAACTTATGTAGCATCATGCCCTGACCATAAGAAGTTATGGATCACCCTCCACAAACTGTCTCATGCACTATGTTCATAACACCAACAAGAAGTGACATATCAAGCTAAGGCAACAAGTAGCACATCATTTACCACTACTAAGGCTCTAGATGCCAAATCAATCTTCCATGAGCTTAAATGAAGGAGCTTTTCCTTTATGCCATCCACAAACTATCTAATGCATCTATGTTCATAACATCAACAAGAAGTGGCATACCAAGCTGAGGCAAGTAGCACATCATTTTACCACCAAGGATCTAGACACGTCAAATCAATCTTCCATGAGCTCCAATGAAGGAGATTTTTCTTTATGCCATGAGCAAAGAGGCAAGCTATTGGGAAATTGTAATCTATGTCCTAACCTGGCATCCAAGATATATGGTATTTTGTCCTCCCTCGATCCATGTGAAGCCCCAAGATCTATGCCCCAATCAATCCTCTCGGTGTCACTGACCCAAAGTCCACATATGCCAATTTATAATGGCCCAACTGCTCGACAAAACTCTTCCAACAAGGAGGCATTGCGAAATGAGTAAACATGAGTAAGATGCCTCAAGAAACATCGATATATTATCAGCCAACTCAAAGTCCAAAAGCTCCTCCTCCATGCGAAATGGCAATCTCAATGCAGATACTTGGAGCTACGAAAAATGCTCAAAGATTGTAAAACAATGAGATGCATCAAGGGAGCTAAGGGGCAACCATATCGTATGAGGGAGATATCTAGAAGCACTTACCTCGACCTTTTACAAGCAAGGACAGTGTTGGGAGCCTCTAATAAAGGCAAGGGACTCCTATGATCTAATCTTTATAAAATCACATGCATGCAAGAGTACCATAGGCTTTTTCAAAATAAAATAGCAATATTGCCAATGGCTCATTACTTGCCTTAGCCTGCTTGCTTCTCCCTAGAGGAATCCATTATGTGTGTCATGAATGACTATCTTTAACACTGGTTGTAATCTCATGATCACTACCTTGGCAAGAATTTTGTGTGCACTCTCAAGCGCCTTCATTAGGCAAAGTGTCTTACCACCACCCTTAAGGATGAGGTGGATAGGAAAAGGAGGCATAAAGCATGTGTTCCACAGCCTAAAATGCCACAGTGATGTCATCCCCAATGTTATCCCAAAAAATAATGAAGAGAAGCCATCATCCCCAAGACATTTACCATGTGGTAATGCATGAATTGCATCTTTAAGCTCATTTGCCAAAAAGAGGCATCAAGTAATGCACACATGTTATCCGAAATCATCCTAGGTAGGGAGTCCCAAATCTTCTGTTGTGCCCTATCCCTTTGAGGAGTGAAAATCAACAAGATGCAGTTAAAATCATAGGCAATCCTCCTAACCATGTCAGGCTCTTTATTCTAATGCATTCCTTGTTGTGGGAGAGGCCCTGGACAGCAAAGCAATGCATGTTACATCTACCTCCCCATTTGAATCTAGAATTACTCATGTGCATGATAATGAAAGTCTAGGCGCAACTAAGCCCTAACAGTGCATAATGCATCTGAGATCCATCGTGGGCATCAGGGTGTTTCTCAAGTTCTATCTATAAATCCACACACGACGGCTCCCTTGCCTCCTAGCTAGGGTGACATTATGATAAAGATCATTGACACTTTCTAAGGCAAGAGAAACTCTTTACCTAGAGTCAAGAGCATCACAAGCTCTCCAAACATCCATCATCTACCATGATAACTCTGCATCTAAGTAAAGAGACTTTGGTATACATACCCAAGTAGAATATTGCTTCCTATGAGAGTCATTCTCTAACCAACAATCCCTAAGAAAAAAGGAAAATATTAATCACTCCAAGGATGCCCTTTCAAGTGGGTCATTGATGACTTCAAGTTGCTCAAACATATTGAAGTAACCTCGAACGACCCAATGATCTGTCTAAGGGAGAAAGTCCATGGTGGGGTTCCCAAAAATAGTTCTTTCTCCTCAAAGGTTAGGAGCATACACATTCAGCATACCAATTTCCAATCCACTATGCATAAGCATAATCCATTGTGCTCTAGCAAGGATAATAACTCCATGACCAATCATATAAGGAATAAATATAGTTGTGGCTAAAGTACATACTCCATGACCAATCATATAAGGAAAAAATACAGCTGTCACATGAAATATATACTCCACCGTTAGTTCCATCTATAGCGGACCAAGAAGTGTACCTAGATAAAAGCTTTGCTAGATAGTGCACTGGTTGTTATCAAGCTTATGCTCGTGCATGAGAAAAATATCCATGGGACCATCCATAACTTGCAAGGTGAAGCCAATTCCTGATAACCTGCAAGGTGAAGTCGGTTCTTGATTACCTCCTCTTTGGGCCGTAAGGAAAGACACTTCCAAGGCCCTGCGCAATTTTCATTATCCTTTTATTCCTTCCTTATGCCACTCCATTCAATTGTGATTTTGGACAAGGTGACAAGACATCCTTTCTCTTTTTGGAAAGCCCCTATTCGAGGGGATGTAGCCGAGCTAAAAGATACACCACTCACACACACAACCCTACCAATACCTCCTTTGGTACAACCCTACCAATACCTCCTTTGGTATGTAAATATGCCCCCAAGCTCAAGCAAATCACGACATATGCTCGACATTTACAAGATGATGCCTTTCTTGGTAATCAAGCAAATCAATACATATGCTCAACATATACAAGGCGATCCATTTTCTAAGGAATCAAGTGACCCCTCTTCATAGTCATCCATCTTGACATCGAGCAACATATGCTTGAGCCCTTTCCCCTCAAAGAATCATTCCCATTCTCCACCATTAGTTTTGCCCATTGAATTTGTCTATGCTTCTATTATCATGTTCAAGATGGACAATGTTTTGTACATAGCTGATTGACTAACTAGAAAATAAATAATCTATATTTACATCTTTTGTAACTACTATAATTTTTTGTCTAATCTCCAACTAGAATAGTAACAATCTCCACCTATCAAAAAAACTATCTATGAACTAGAAATAACCTTCACATGATGGAAAATGGGGTGATTATAAGGTAGCTTGATTTCTTTCATACTCTCTCCTCAAGCGAACAAATTTCATACAAGTGAACAAAGTTCTTATGTCCACAAATATTAACTATATCATTTCGCACATAAAGCGTGCTCTTTATTGATTCCAAGATCATTCTTTTTACAACATTACTTCTTAACCATATTCTTTTGGCCCAAAGTACACCAACACCTTATATTACAATGTTCTTACACATTCCCTTTACTCCAAAGATGCACCAAATTGTCAATTGGAAGCTTTTTATCTCCATAACAGACATCATTCACATCAATAAACCCCGTGTTTGGTTCCCTTATTAATTTTAAGCTGATGTAAATGTTCTCAAGGCAAACTATACTCAGCATTCGTATTGTCACTTACAACTGCCATTCCGCGTAGATGGCAAAGGGCCTTCTACCATGACTATGGGATAAGAAGTTGTATCCTTGCTTGATGGGGTCTCTTTTAACTCATAGCAGTAACATTGTTTAAGATGGGGCTTCTCATGCAAATTGAGGGCACATTCTTCCTCTTCCACTAGATGCATAGATGTGCTATAAAGAGTAGCATAGTAGAAATCAACTAGCTTTGTAGAGGTTGATGCCAAGATAGCTTGATTCCTTTCAAAGTCTCCACAAGCGAACAAATTTCTTATGTCCAAAAATATTAACTATATCATTTCTCATATAAAGTGTGCTTTTCATTAATTCCAAGATAATTCTCTTTACAACATTACACCTTAACCACTCTTTTGGTCCAAAGTACACCTACACCTATAGTACAATGTTCTTACACATTCCATTTGTTCCAAAGATGCTTTTTATTCTCCACAAGAAACATCATTCGCATCAATAAACCCCTTGTTTGGTTCCCTTTTTCTTTTTAAGACGATATAAAGGTTCCCAACACGCACTATACTCAGCATCTGTCTTAATTAATACTTACAACTACCACTACTTAGATGGCAAAGTGCCTTCTACCATGACCATGGGATAAGAAGTAGTTTCCTTGCTTGATTGGGTCTCTTTTAACTCATAGTGGTAACCCTAATTGGTGTTTAAGGTGGGGCTTTGATATGTCCTCATGCAAATTGAGGGCATGGTCTTCCTCTTCCACTAGATGCATAGACGTGCATTTATAAAGAGTAGCATAGTAGACATCAACTAAGCTTTGTAGAGGTTGAAGCACTAACCTTGGCCTTGTTACTTTTCTATAAACAGTAATCTTGGCTAGTTTTGATTGAAGGACAAAAGGCCTCACTTCTACCTTCGCATAGATTTCCCAGTTCCATGCCGTCTTGTCTGTCTCCCCAAAGGAAAGCAAAAAGCCACCCCCCAAAATGTTTTCGAATTGGAAAATAATAAAAGCAAAGAAAGGCAGACCCTAGTGCCATGTCAGATGGCTAATAAAACAATTATCGTTCACATGGAAACTGGCCACACAAATTGAGTGACTTCTGCCCCTCATGACTACCCTCAGCTGATGGCAAATCTCACCCCACAAAAAACTATGAGTTCAGTAGAAACCATGATCAAGAAACTTGTATACCATGGTGACTAAGTAATTACAAAAGCATAATAATAATCATGTGGAATCCTAAATTTGGATTCTGCCACTTAATTTGGGAGTAGAAACTGTTATCCATGTATAGACTGTCATCCATGTATAGACTGGAGAAACTTGTATACCATGGTGACTAAGTAATTTCAAAAGCATAATAATAATCATGTGGAATCCTAAATTTGGCTTCTGCCACTTAATTTGGGAGTAGAAACTGTCATCCATGTATAGACTGTCATCCATGTATAGACTGGAGAAAAATGCGCCTTCGGTAGCAACCATATGTTTACAAAAATGAACTGAGGTGGCCAGGTTCAAGAGTGGCAAGGTGTATTCCCCAAAAAAAAAACATGTAGTGTAGGAAAAAAAATGTAAGGTTTTTAAAAAACAGTTATGATGTAAACATCCAAAGCAACCAATGCCCATTCACAAGTAAATATGGTGATTCTTTGCCTGGCACTAGACACCATCCCACCCACAAAAATCCCAACCCCATCCCCCTCTCCCAATCATAGAACCAAACAAAGATCCCAGAAGGGGACCCTTGCAACTTTCTGTACAAATGTATCATGCATGTCACCTAAAAGACTGGTAATAAACCTTCACAAAGGTTATACATGAGGCTCAGCATACATATCATGTGCACTCTGTTTTGTGTTACCTAGACTACTCCAAGGATAAACCTTGAGCAACTGAAAGAATGTCAAAACAATAGGAGTGAATCTGTGGTAAATCGAATCTCGCCATGTAGCGAGTGGTTAAGAGGGGTCAAAGTCCCAACGCGGAAGTCGTGGATTCGATGCCCACTCACTGCATCTGGAAGTGGTGCGATTAATCAAATGATTTTTACCAAAATTGGTCTCGCAGAGCAGATCAACCAAAGCCATGACCACCACCTGCTAAAGTATAGCTACCCTTAGCAAGTTGTGGCAGCTTGGTCAAAGCAACAATTCCTGCAGCAAAAGCAAATAATGCAGCAAAACCAAAAGCCGGCTCATTTCCCCCTCCAAAGAGAGCATCCCAAGGCCCTGCTCCCAAGGCAACCACCATCTGCACAAAGAGAAAGTTAAATCCAGGTATATCCTTAGAGAAATGATTATTAATGGGTAGATGTGGGGTAGGAAGGACCTGGGGAACTACAATAGCGAGATTCAAAATACCCATGGCCAAACCTGAGAAACAGTAGTTTCAAAACATTTAGTATAGCAAGATTTCCAAATATATATTCTAAAATATGGCTACTTGGATGCCCAAATCACTTCCATATGCACTCGTTTGCATCTATACCTACCTGCCACGAGAGAGAGAGACAGAGAGAAAGAGAGAGAGAGAGTTTAAAAACAGAGTCAAATGCCCATGTTATAAATGGCTACCTAGCCATTAGAGATAAACCCTTGACACCTTCAAGAATCTGAATGCCCCTGCAGTTCCAGTTAAGCCTAGATCCTAGCCCTAAATCAAATTGTTATCACAACTAATAGGTTTCAAAGTTGTCATACTATCTTATGTCAATAAAGCACAAGTAAGCTCTTAGCTTTATTCAAATTTTGCACACCTTGTCCACCTCCAGAGTCTGATGCCAACTCAGCAGTGATGGAGTACGGTACACTATATGTAACCTGCAAAAGTAAACCCCTAGCTGAGATGGACATAAGAATAAATCCCTAAAATCACCTTACAAAGTTAAATTCATTTTCTTGAATTATTTCTACAAATTGATTAGAAAGTTGTGGAATGCAAAAGGTGTACCGCCAATGGTAGACCTAGCATGGCAAAAACAGCAACTGCTGCAATTTTAGCCCAATTAGCGTATGTATAGAGATGCCCAGTTTTCTCATCTTTCCGAACTGCTACTGCACTGATAAGAGCAGTGCTGGCCATGCAGATACATATCGTGAAATTACTAACTGACCAAACAAACTTGGCCCCTACGCGGCGACACAACGGATCAATCAGGAATGAACCAATCGCTAGAACAATCTGCATAGCACAACATTCTGCACATCATCAGCAAAACAGGAGGACAAAGAAAACTTGTAGTCAAGAAATAATAGTTGTTCCTTACAGAGTTCAAAAGTAGACCAAACGCTCCCTTGTGAACCCCATTTTGATAAGCGACAGCTTTCTCGGCATCACCCAATGGATCACCCTGAAAAACCTCTCGTCCCATCCAGTCCGTATCAAAGAGGAAAAAGGGAAACCATGATAACTGCCATACAATGCAAAAAAACAGAAAAAAGGTCACATCATGTGTAGCTGCCTGGTGTTCAGATGTCCGTAAGTGCAAAAATGTCTTAGATCTAGATGATACTACTATAGAAGTTTAGGGTCCCCTTTCGAAAATTAAAGTTGATGCACTGAAATACCTATTCTCTACAGCCAAGGAGTAGGTCATAGGCTCTGTCCGGCTAATAGTTTTCAAACCCAAAATATCATCAAAAAGGTAGTTAAATAGGCTCATATTGTCACCATTTGGTCCATCTCCATTTCTGGAGCCACTTCTATGGGACTGTCACTCCATAGAGCGGCCAGATTTGTGCCATGTTCACATGGGGCCACGCCAGTGTCCCATGTGAAAGGGCCAGTTTTATGGTGTCACATGGACGGGAGCCAGATCAGTGCCACCCGTGTGCAACCAGTGCTGCGTCACATGGACAGGAACCAGTTTTGTATCACCCGTGTGTGATTTGCTTCGTGCTGTATGGACGAGAGCCTGTTGGTGCCACCCATGTGCAATCAGTGCTGCGTCACATGGACGGGAACCAGTTTTGTGTCACCCGTGTGTGATTTGCTTCGTGTTGTATGGACGGGAGCCTGTTGGTGCCACCCGTGTATGGCCAGGGTGGTGTCTTACCTATGGGATTGTCACTCCATAGGAAGACCAGGACATATTTATTTATATTTGTCGCGCCAGTTTTGTGCCCGACAGGTTCTTCTTGTACAAGTTTCATGAAAGGGAGATTTCGTCCATTATTTGTGCACATGCATTTATGCCTGCATGCATAAATTTGTTTTTGCGTGACTTGTTTGCGTGTCTGCCTGTTATGCCGTGCCAGTACACCAGACGGGGACGTCCCCAGTGTACCGTGGAATGTTGTTTGCTGACTTGGTGGTGTGGCGTGTGAACAGGTGGTAAGTATTTTCATTTTCCCCTTTTTAAAAGGTAAAATCCATAAACTAGAGTAAACCTTAATTTTTATAAGGTATTGTGTTCACATCCATTTTTAAATAGGGGCTGGACATTTGCTTTTGAGGGTGCCCAAAGTGTTAATTTGATCTAAGGTTTTATAACCTTTAAAAATAAAGGCTTTTGCATGGAACCTTTTTGGAAATTATCCACGTGTGGGGTTGGTGGCTTTTCCTTCCTCCTTCACGCTTGGTACTGCCCTGCTGTACCCGCCTCCTTACGGCTGCAGTACCCAAAATTGTAGACAAGAAGTTACAAAATAGCAAAATCATACCTGATCGTACGGATACGTACGGTACGAATCGTACATACGATCTGATCCGTACGACGTACGGAACTAAGCCTGCCTGCGTTAGTACGAGCGTGCCTGTAGGTGCACGGTCCCGGAAGACCAGTGAAAGGCACGTGTACACCCAGTGAAGGTGGGAATGAGCCTGTGATTTGGGGCTACTCTGACCAACACCTCTTCATCGACTTGAACCAGTTTATTTGGTTGTTTTCACTCCCTTGTGGAGAAATCTGGCCTGTCAGGCCCGTGACACTTGTACAAATATAAATACTCCAAGAAATACAAAAAGTATTGAGGGGGGGGCCGGCCCTTTCCGGCCCCAGTGCTAGTGTCATTTGTATTTTCAGTATTTCCAGTATTTGTGTTGATGATGTTGTTTCCATCGTTTAATAACAGTTAAATTAAGTGTTCTAAATATGTGTATATTGTCCTCCGAACTGTAGGCCTCCTATAGGGAGTGGTCACACATATTGTGCCCAATATTTGGGCGATCCATGGGCACATGACCAAGGCACTTTTGGGCGTCTATTGGGCTTCCAAAACTGCTCCAACCTGCCCAGTTGCCTTGTACCTAGCTGCAGTTGGTCATGTCCACTCCCGACTAGTTCAGGTGTGAGCCCAGCTTACTCACGGGCACTTTTTCCCTGTGACTGGACACAGGTTTTTTCCCGTGTGAACACACTTATGTGTGTTGGGCACTTAGCCCTAGGCTTTTTAGTACTCACTTGTACTTTCATATCATTATTTAGTACATCTTTTCCAGCACTCACGCTTTCTCTGTGCTTGAGGTTGTGTGTGTGTGTGTGTGTGTGTGTGTGTGTGTGTGCGCGCAAGCTAGCTGCCCTCCTACCCAACATTGGTATCATAGCCCGGTTAGGGTTAGGGTTAGGGTTACACCCTGCTGCCCTCCCAACACTCTGGTTAGGGTTAGAGTTAGGATTAGGGTTACACCCTGCTGCCCTCCCAACACTAGGGTTAGGGTTACGTTTTGGTTTAGGGTTACGTTTTGACCTATTGCACGACCACTGAGCGCCGCCTGCTTTTGAAGACCACCGACCCGTTTTGCCCGATTGGACTTGCTCTGCATTTTTCGTATGCTACTGTGCGCCGCCTTGTACCTACGCCTTGTACCGCCACCGCCTGTACCTGTGCGCAACGCCACCAATTGTACCACCGTCGCCGCCTGCGCCTCAGATCTGTGCCGCCCAGTTGCCCTTGCTGCACAGTCCTGGCTTGCTGCCCTACGTAGCCCTACAGCTGCCACCGTCCAGCTCAACAGTACCTGGCGTTGTTGTGTTGCCATAGAGCATCTGCCTAGCTAATTGATAGAGCATCCGCCACAGATCTGCACCGATAATTGAATCTACGACTGCTGTTCATCTTGCAAGTGTACTGCACACTGCACACTGCACAATTTAAGGTATTTGAAAATTTTCAAAAAAAATCAATCCCATACAGGTTTACAGGTTAACCTTGTGAGATTTGGCAGTTTTTGACCTGAAATTGCACATTTTGCCTGTTGAAATTTGGGGCTTTTCACCATTAAGCCTACAATTGCAACATTGACACACATTGGCATTGATTTCAACAGATTTGGTGCATAATTGTACTAGAAATTTGAGGATTTTGTAAAAATCGACACTATTTGCAGGTAATTTTGGGTGTTATAGGCACATTTACTTGGCATTGGGGCATTTCCCCCAAATTTTTGGACATTACAAAATTTGGTACAGGTGACAAGTGCTTTAGCAGATTTACAGGTGCAGATCCGATTCAGATTTGGTCTAATTGGCTGCCTAAAAATTAGGGCTTTTCTACATTGAGCCCATTTTTGGAGCATTCAACCAATTTACCTTTGATTTTGCCAAGATTTGAGCACTTGCAGCTTTTACAAGTGTCAGTTGATTGTGTTTTTCACGGCACATGTATACATTTGTGGTTTGCTGGTATGCCACTGTGGACACTTTGATAGATTTGCATCATCGTGCAGTACACTTGCAGATTTGGGACATGCATATGTATTTCTTGTGGTGAAGGAGAGTTCCCTTCCAATCCATTGATTTATCCTGCTATTTATCTCCCGCATTCTTACGGTTTTGCTGGGCATTGCCTACTCGTGGTGACTTGTGACAGATTTGCTGTGTTATCATGGCCAACAATAATAATGACCTCTTTGGAATGCTATCTCAAGAGTACAAGCTCAATGGGGATAACTACCCTATGTGGGCTTATATGATGCGTCATGTTTTGGTTGCCAAGAATGTATGGCTATATGTGGATGGCACTAAGGAGCGTCCTCTTGCACCTGCTCCAACAGAAGGTGAAGTGATTCCCACTCACCCTCCTGCACGCCCACCTCCTCGTCCTCCTCCTACTCAGCAACAACGTACTTGGGATGCTAGGGATGCTCAGGCCCATGCATTGATTGCTCTCTCGTGCCGCAGGCATATCATTCCGCACATCTGTTCTTGCACCACTGCAAAGGGTGCTTGGGATACCTTGGTGGCGTTGTATTCAAGTCGCAATGAGACTCGTGTAGCTTACCTTCGGGGCAATGACCGCATGCTTGAAGGTCTATCGATCAGTACCTTACGCATGTGAAAGACCTACGAGAGCAACTCATTAACATTGATGAGGTCTTGACAGATGGCTATCTTGTTCAGACAGGTTTGCGTAATTTGCCCGACCCTTATCAGACATTTGGCACCACTTCGAGAGCAGCTCATTAACATTGATGAGGTCTTGACAGATGGCTATCTTGTTCAGACAGGTTTGCGTACTTGGGATGCTAGAAATGTTGGACTGATGCGGGAGCGGAGCAAGCACACACGAGAGATGGGGGGTGGAGCTATCCACTGTCTCAACCAAGAGAGAGTGAGCCCCTTATTCACTAACTAAAAGAATAAGGAGATGTGTGTACATAAGTGGGCGGCCGGACACTGGGTGCAGGCACACTGCCTTTACCCAACATTCTCCCACTAAAGGCTATGTGCCGAGAAAAACTAGCCTACAACTAGTATATACAAGAGGTGAGAGAAGACGGCTCTCAACCTACGCCCACTGGCTCACTCCAAGTACGTGCATGCACCTGTATGCGCTCTAGCGACCACTCAGAGTGCGCAACACTGCTAGAGCGTACATGCACCTCATGCAGGTATCTAGTAAGGACCTGCAAAGCTCCACAATGCACAATGCCAGTGTCAGCCACCGAACGGCTAACAACTCCCACTGCAAATGCACCAACCGCATAAGCAAGATCAGGTCTCGAGACCAAAAGGTCAGACATGAGAGACCCGAAAGCTGACGAAACCTGCACTATCTCAGCCAACCTATCACTGTCAGCAACCTCAGTGCCATATGCATCCTCAGGATCTACCTGTCCATGCATCACAATGTCAGCATCATCTGGCAAAGGCATATAAGACGAGAATGACTGCAAAACCTAAGAATCAGCACCACTGCAATCATTCGGCCACTGTATGGCCTCTCCGATACTCTACTGTGACTCACTAGCGCAAAGACGCTCTACCTGTCTATACATAGACGTATCATGCACAGCTGACTCTACCTGCTCGACCAATGTCTGAGCGTCCTGTGACTCGTCTGACATAAGCATGTCAAAGAACTCTATGTCACTCATCTCCGTCAAAGGAGGCATCTCCGTCCTAGGAGGAATAATCTGCTGTGCCTCACTAGAGCACTCCCGCTCTACATGTCCGCACACAAACATGTCCTGCACAGCTAGATCTCCCTGCTTGACTAACGTGTGAGCATCCTGCTCAATCAATGCCTGAGCATCCTGCAGCGCATCTGCAAAAGAGACACGGCTCGTCTCTCGCTTTCCACATGGCTGCAATATCACAGAGACCACACCGTCTCCAAAATGAGAAACATGCAAAGGGTATACCACGCCACTCCTGGCACCTCTCGCAATAACCAGCGAACCCAAATGCATCTGGAAAGACCGCTCTCTAAGCAGTACCTGACAACCAGTGTCTCTCAACTGTCTCACTGAAATGAGACTCTGTCCTCCCAAATCTGGAACATAGCGCACATGACTAAGTGTGTACAGAACACCACTAGGCAATGACAAGCATATGTCTCCTGCACCTGCGATCTCATACACTGAGCCATGTAGATGCATACAACCAAGTCTCCCACTAGAAAATGTGCTAAACCACTCATGATGAGACGTGACGTGAAACATAGCATCTGCATCTAGCAACCAACGTGGAGAAAGTGAGCATCCATCAAAGTATGCAGGAGGAACACTAGAGGCAAAGGTGACATCACCGTCACTGGCGTACTCAGTCACTGTAGCTGCCTCTCTCACCTGTGTCAAAGGAGTCTGTGCATCATGCATACATCTCCGTCTCTGTTGCCTCATACGCCTGAAGCAACGACGCCTAATGTGCCCTGTGTGGCCACAATGCCAACAGCGCATATGATGGAAAGAACGAGAATGATGTGTACGAGACCTCAACGTCTCAACCTCTGGCAACAATGATTGCTCATCTGTATCAGGAACACGGACAACAACATGCTGGACGGAATCCAGAGCCATGTGTGTGCAAGGAAACACTGAACAACAAGACAAGCAACCAATGCGCACAACTGTATGTGGCGGATGCGGAATCCTCGACGCAATCCAAACCACAAGATGCCTGCCAACAAGAATAACCTGCAAACCTCGCAGCAAACCACTGTGCTACTCGCACCAAAATGTGCTCAACACTGCAAGTCCAATGGCAATATCAAGGCATCAAAACAAGCTGGCTGTATACACTGCCAAAACCTCTGTGAGCAACGAATGCTCGAGAATACCACAATCTCCCACTCGAGAGCAAGCGTAGCGAAATACACGCTACCAATCAATGGCACAAAGAGGCATCACATAGCTGCAAATTTTGACAAAATTTCGGTAGCATAACGGCAGTAAATGGCCAAAAAACCAAAATAACCAGCCAAGGCAAAAATAGCCCAAAACTAAAGGTGTAAAGCTCTCAAAAGAGCACAACCAAGTCTCAACGCAAAGTATCACTGCGGAGAATCACACTGCATCTGACATAGGTGACCAGACACTATGCATGGGTCCTATGGTGCTCGCAGGATCGCTCCAGTACCTGTATCACCGAAAGGATCCCGGACATGGGTATCCCCCAGCTCAATGAAAACCTCACTCGACCCTCAACAATGGCTGCAATCCAATCAGCTGACTAAATAGTACGTGTCCTCAATGACCATACATAGGGCTATCCACAATGCCAAAGAGCTATCACAGCTCACAAATGCGCATGGCAAAGCCCAAAACTGCCAGCACACCCAATGCCAAGCACGGCAACAAGCAACCAAAGAGGCAAACACTGCCAACGTCAAGTGTACCAAGGCATGAGCTGTCAAGGCATATAACTAAGCATATGTCCCACTGAGCATAGAATGCCAAACACGGCAACTCTGACCCAAAGTCTGTCACTGTCAACAATGCATACACTGTGTCTCGGAGCTCAACAGGGCATCCACTGCTCTAAGCCAACACACTGGGCACCAAGAGCATACACGCTGCCAAAACTGCAACCTATGGACTGGAGAAAACTCCAACAACGGCACCTGTGCTCGTAGGAGACAACAAAGCTATGGTCATGCACGAGAAAAACTCAACTCGCTGTAAGAGGAGCATGCATAAAGACCACAAATAACTCCACCTACAAGCCTACAACACGCTCAAAAGCGAGACCCACAATAGGCATACGTCTCTACCAGTAATCGTGTCCTGTCAACCTGCCAGAAAATGCGCAATACGGCCACGCTACACAACCTGTAGCTCAAAGACAAGACCTGGCGAGATACCTGCAACCTGTCAATGCTCATAAAAGAGCACACAAAACCTGTCTCACGCAATCGGCATACATGTCCTGCAAATCATTGCTCTAAGCATACATATCCTGTGCGAAGAGCATCATCGCTCATGCACGAGCGGAATCCAAAGCTCACCACATTTCACGTACATGAGCACTGGAGCAAATCAGCCCCAAAGCTGCAAAACATAGTACCAGGAACCTGTGAAAAACGTCAAAATTGGAGATCCGAAATGCACACAGCTGCTGCAGAAAATTCTGTGATCAGAATAAGGTCAAATGAACACCACCATTGCGTTCGGAACGTGCCAAAACCCCAAAAAAGACTCTTGGGTTGCGCAGATCTGAGTTCGTATGAGGGATTTATGGCCAAAAAAGTGATTTTCGGGCCAAAAAATGCACCTGCGGAAATCTGTTTCTGCAATCCTCCTCTCAAATTAGCACTTACAAATGCATACACACCTACTAATCGATCTTTCAAGCTTAGGGATGGCCCTCAAGCTTTCTCTGTCCCCGAAGCTCTCTCTCAAGCTTCCATGGCCGAGCTCCGTACTCGAGGCCAAAAGCTCCACCGCACACCGCAAGCGCGCACACGAGGCACGCACACCGCGACTCTCCTGTCGCTCTGATACCAGTTGTTGGACCGATGCGGGAGCAGAGCAAGCACACACGAGAGATGGGGGGTGGAGCTATCCACTGTCTCAACCAAGAGAGAGTGAGCCCCTTGTTCACTAACTAAAAGAATAAGGAGATGTGTGTACATAAGTGGGCTGCCGGACACTGGGTGCAGGCACACTGCCTTTACCCAACAAGGGATGCTCAAGACCATGCATTGATTGCTCTCTCATGCCGCAGGCATATCATTCCGCACATTTGTTCTTGCACCACTGCAAAGGGTGCTTGGGATACCTTGGTGGCGTTGTATTCAAGTCGCAATGAGGCTCGTGTAGCTTACCTTCGGGGCAATGACCGCATGCTTGAAGGTCTATCGATCAGTACCTTACGCATGTGAAAGACCTACGAGAGCAGCTCATTAACATTGATGAGGTCTTGACAGATGGCTATCTTGTTCAGACAGGTTTGCGTAATTTGCCCGACCCTTATCAGACATTTGGCACCACTTTGCGGTTGTTGGCTGGCATTGTACCTAATGTGGTCACTTTTGACAACCTTGTGACTCTCGTGCTCAGTGAAGAGCAATCTCGTTCCAACAGGAACAACATGATATCTGCTGAGTAAGCAATGGCTACTCCCTTTCGTGGGAATAGATAGCCATAGGCTTTTTGGTACTCACTTGTACTTTCATTTCATATCATTATTGAGTACATCTTTTCCAGCACTCAGGCTTTCTCTGTGCTTGAGGGTGTGTGTGTGTGTGTGTGTGTGGGCTAGCTACCCTCCTAACCAACAGCTGCAAGAAAAACGATGTCCTCTAGGCTCCATTTTTTAAGGTACACACGTAACATCCCCTCGTGCTAAACTTGGAGCACTACGACGGATGCACCTTTGCTTCATTCCTGCTCTAGTCCAACTGTGGGCACACCAAACAATTGGCAAGTTCAAAGGCCAGATATTTGTCCCATCCATGGGCACATGACCTGGGGGTGTACAGTAGTGTGTCATGCGTTGCAGAAGCATGTCTATGATTAACGCTAATCCTATGTTTAGCAAACACACAGAAGACAAGGTATACCTAATCTATTGTATATTCCAAACATGAATATATACAATGATCCTAGATCCAATTTGTGCATGCTAATCTACGTGCATAGAAAAGCTTGTTGATTCCACAGCTTAGTCGTACTCTTCATATGCTTGTCTTCTTGACTAGAGCTGCCTCAGGCTACCTCTATGTGTGGGTTCTTGCCAACACTTGTGAGCTTTAGCTTGGAGTGCTTGCTGAACATAGCCCTCGAGGCTCGTGGCATCATGGTTTGCAATGAACTGTTGCACCTCTTTGCCTCTGGCGATTGCCCTATCCATCCACGCTATCGATGCCAAATCTTTAAACAAAAGATTCAAGCAATGAGTTACGCATTGTACTCTAGTTCCACTAGCTAACCTGCAAGCTTGCAGTTTGCTACATTGTCTGTGCATACCTGGACCACCTTATGAGCTCCAACTTTCAAAAATCACAATGTGAGGGACACAGTTGAAGCAAAAGCAAGGTGGCTGCTTATTTTCTCCCTCTTCCTGCATGAAGAAAACTGATGTGCAGAGAGGTGTATGCAGGCGAGTGAGTCTCTGTGTGGGACGTGTGTGCAAGTGTATGAGGTGAGTCTGTGTGTGTGTGTGCACAGAGAAGGGCGCGCCGCGCGATTTGCATATTTGTTAAACAACGTTATCTTCAAACTTGACTTTTTCTTTTTTTAATAGAACGGGACCCAAGTTTACGCTGCCCACTTATCATTTATCAAAAATGGGACCAGCTTTATTTTTAAAAAAACACTGCCTAGCCTAAGCGCAACCAGTTGTAACTTTCCCACATGTTTCCCCTGTGGGGAACGTCCACATCAGCCAAGAAACGGGGAAACGACATTTTCCCTCCTCCAACCCACGTTTCCTGCAACCTAGATCTAGGTATGAACATGGTGGTATCTTTCATCCTTGACTTTGCATGGATTAGATTGACCCTTAAAGTGACCTTCGCTGTTCAAAGAAGAATTCGATTTCTTCAAAACTGGGTTGTAGGGGAGAAAGTTGGCCATTAAACCTATGATCATGCTTAACGGGAGTTTTATGTGGGCATGGTTGTTTCCGTATGCCGTACGACACCTTACCGTACAGAATACCGTACGGTGTCGTGCGGTCCAACTTCCGACCATTTCTAACCGTTGCCGCCTGTGCACAATTTTGCAAAGTAGCCGTTTTTGACCGTTTTCGACCATTTGGATGCCTGTTTTGAATGTTTTGGGCCTTGTCATATATGATATATCATATATCATATGCCATGGCCCATATGCTATATAGAATAGCCTCTACTATATAAGGCTCAAGCCTTGAAGCTCCTCCACGCCTTCAAGCCTTCAAGCTCTAAGCCTTAAGGTTTAAGCTCTCAAGTCTTTGAAATCTAGAGACTAGAGTCTAACTCTAAGCTCTCAAGCTTCAAACCTCCAAGCTCTCTAGCCCCTCTCTCTCTCTCTCTCTCTCTCTCTCTCTCTCTCTCTCTCAAGCCCTCCATCTATGATCTCTCTCAAGCTCTCAAGCTTTGAAGCTCTCAAGCTCTCACCTTTGAAGATATCCGCCATCGACCGATGAGAGACATCTTTGGATAGTGATGTATATGATGCTTACCTTTGTTGCTGGAGTTTTCCTTCCCAGATGTTATCCATTAGGAGCTCCTAGTACCTTACTTTTCCTCATAGTTGTTGTTTCAGTTTCAGTTAGTTGTTTAGTTGTTTTAGCTTTTCTTACACAGAGATTGTATCAAATCCACCAATTGTTGTAACCTTTTTGGTCTCATAGGTCATTTTGGCCTTTTGAAGACGTTAATATCTCATTTCATTTCTCTCTCTCTCTCTCTCTCTCTCTCTCTCTCTCTCTCTCTCTCTCTCTCTCTCTCGCTACTCCCTGCCTGTGGGAAGCGCTGCAGAGTAATCTCGAGGAATGGCTCCGAGTCTCCAAGAGAAGCTCGAGGCCCTCGAGACGGCAATGAAGGCACTAATCAAGGAGAACAAGAAGACATCCAATTCCAACCTCAATGAGGTGGAGAACAAATTACACCGGCACATCATGGCCCTCGAAGCACGGGTCACGAACCTTGAACAAGAGAACACGGCACTCAAGGAGGAGGTGAGTGCATTGAAGTGGAATTGGTAGCCGTCAAGAACACCGAGAAGGAAGAAGGGGAGATCAATGACAACACTCTCACGGCCATCTAAGAAGAGATCTCCAAGGAGATCACAAAGGACATGGAGGGAAAACTCGAAGCCAAGCAGTCAGGATGGATTGAAGTGGTGAAGAAGAACATCCGTAAAGAAGTGAGGGAGGAGACTCAAAGGGAAGAACACCAAATCATTCACACCACCATTGAGGAGAAGAAGATGAGGCATGCCCGCCGCCTCAACATTCGAGTCACAGGTATAGCCGAGACACCCGACTCCACTCCCGAGAAAGATGGACAGCTTCTATGCATGAAGCTTGGCTACAAGAAAGAGAACCCTCTCCCCTTCACCAAAGCATGGAGAGCCGGGAAAGACTCAATACGCAAGCGAGCCTACAGTTTGCAGGAGAGACGGAGAGGGTCACCTTCATGAGAAAGAGGGTGATTCTATGAGGATTACGGGGAGATCCCATCTATTTGGATGATGACCTTACAAGGATGCAGATAGAACACAGGAAAACATGCATGCCGAGAGTCCTACAGGCCCGGAAAGAGGGCAAGAGAGCATTCTATCGCGATGGCCGTGCCAGCATCGATGGCAAGGCCACAAATTAGCGCCAGGCGGCCTATGGGACATCGGCTATGGAGGATCCAAATTCACAGATACACATAGCAGTTTGGATCTGCAATGGAGCACTTTGGACACATCCTGGGAGGATGGAGGAGGTCATGGAGGGATGGGACATCATACTACTTACAGAGACGCACCAGAGCCTAGAGAGGGGGCTACCCAAAGCAGAGGGCTATCAGTGGGAGTTTACATACAAGGGGACCACACGGCAGAGCACATCGAGAGGATCTGGAGGTGTAGCGGTACTCTTCAAGCACGAGAGCTACAGGAGCGCCTACAGGTGGTAGCAAGTGACCAGGAGGCTAGATACATGTGGATTAGACTGCGGCTCTCAGCAGACAGGGTGTTATACATTGGCATCCACAAAGCAGGAGACATGCTAGACCCCAGCAACTACAGGACTATCATGATTGGTCATACATTGGCCAAACTTTATGGCACAGTGCTCGAGGCAGAGTTGAGCTAATATGCAAAGAAGGAGGGTCTGCGAGCACCAGGGCAGGCTGGATTCCGACAAGCTTTCTCCACTATTGACCATATATTCACTCTAAGATGTCTGATTGCCCAGGCTAGGGCGCGAGAGAAGAGATTATACTGTTGCTTTGTGGATTTCCGCAAAGCATTTGACACGGTGCCACGAGAGAGACTCTTTTGCGCCTACAGTCATTGGGGATCCCATCAGAGATGATTTGGGGCATCTATCTATGCTTTATATGAGCAGGTCCTCGGGCGCATACGATGCCCCGGGAGGCTATCTGATGTTATTGCTAGCACCATAGGTAAGAAGCAAGGATGCCCACTCTCTCCTACACTATTTGGGCTATACATCGATGAGGTGGCTGACTTCATTGGTCACGGTGGTGGGGACGGGGTAGACATCTCAAGTACCACAGTCCACATTATGCTATATGCAGATGATATTATTCTGGTCTCTGAGTCGCGGATGGGACTACAGCACCATCTCCATGCACTCGATGACTTCTACACACAGAGGGGGCTTACAGTGGACCTTGGGAAAACCAAGGCCATGATTTTCCACACCTCAGGGCTGGTTCGACAACAGGCCATCTTCACACTAGCGGGAGGACAAGTAGAGGTGGTAGACTCATGTGTACTTGGGGATTACATTTACGACTCCGCTAGGAAGATTTACTATGGCATAGGCAACCAGGGATAGACTCACACGAGGGTATGCAGCTCTGGCCATGCTAGAGAGACAGTGTCACCAGGCACACTTCCAGGAGACCTGCACGAAGGGGTGGTTGTTTGACACACTAGTCACCCCTGCTTTGATGTATGTTGCAACAGTATGGGCACCTGGGCTCGCCACCTCCACATGGTCTCAGATAGAGAGGCCTCAGATTCTCATGCTCTCACGGATGATCCGCAGCAAACCCTCCGTCCCACATGACATTGTCCGGACGGAGTTTACTGCACCTCCTATGCTAGTAGAGGCCCTCTTCCAAACGATCTACTTCATACAAAGGATCAGAGAGATGCCATCAGATCGACTCTCACATAGAGAGTGGAGATAGGAGATCATGGTATTCACAGATGATACAGTGGCTCACTCAGCATAGTCTCGACATAGATCACCTGCCACCTTTCCAGTATGATATACATGCACCACACATCCAGCTCTCTCATAGTGAGAGGGACAGAGTCCTTCGGCAAGATTTATGGCAACAATACACTCAAGAGACTTGGATTACACCCAGTTAGCCTCTACCGCCGAAGATGCTATACTACAGAGATCAGTTTATGCGTATCTCAACGGATGGATTCATACAGAGACCTGGATACATGGATGTGTACATGCCTCACAGTGCCCGAGTGGCAATTGGCCAGCTCAGAGTGTCATCACACCAGCTTGCCATTGAGGCAGGTAGGGCAGCATGGATCCCCAGAGCAGAGAGGATATGCAGACTATGCCAGGAGGAGGTTGAGAGTGAGGAACATTATGTATGCAGATGCAGAGCATATAGTGTCATTAGAGAGAGATACACCACCATCTTTAGTGGACATCCCTCACTCCACCAGATCATGGAGTCCGCAAACCAGTGCAGATTTGGCCAGTTCTTGTTAGAGACATAGCGCCACAGGGAGACACTGATACGGACTCATACCACAGGGAGAGGTGGGTGACAGCTCCAACTCACTGATTTCTTCTCGAGATCTATCCCAGTGCCTACCCTGACACAGGAGGGGGTTACACTTCAGCGCACTACGGACCTCCGAGCCAGACGGAGACCGAGAGCACCAAGCTACCAGACTCCCAGACTACATCAGAGGGAGATCACAGAGATACGGGCTCGACATCAGCACCATATCCAGGAGCGGCTAGCTCAATTAAACTCACACCCGGAGATCATGCTCCAAGGTATTTTTGCCTCGCCATCGCCTATGTATCACATATTACACCCCCATTATGGTACTGGTTGGAGCTAGACAGATCTGCATTGCATTCTTGTATACCCTACGCATATAGGTTGCATACGAAGCCTCTAGCAGTAGTGCTCCATCCATCACACCCCCCCACTAGCTCAGTACTTTCATACTTTATTTCATGTTTATTTTGTCCTTTTTTTTCTGGACATCCAAAAGACATTGACAATTGTACATTGATTTGTCTCATAGGTCGAGTTCGGCCTCTAGTAGACGTTAATACAGCTCTCTCTCTCTCTCTCTCTCTCTCTCTCTCTCTCTCTCTCTCTCTCTCTCTCTCTCTCTCTCTCTCTGCCCCCCTCTATCCTCTACACATGTGAGAGGAATTGGAGCACCTACTCTCTCATACACACGAGAAGCTCCGCAATCGCTTGAGCACACGACAGTTAGAGCGGCTAGTGTATTGCCGCACTAACTTGCGCATGTTGCGTGCCATGCACAAGATGGACTCGGCTAGCCAGGTATAACTTATAAGTTACAACTAATGACCACTTAAAAGTTAAAACTTAAGTAGTGAACTTCTAATGGGTCACTTTTTGAGTTTTATTTGATAATAACTATGTGTCAATGCGCATTATCGCTTGTAGGTCAATGTGGATGAGTTCAAACTCACAAGCGACTCTCCACAAGGAGGTAGATGAGGAGGAGGAGAGATTGTATGCGGAGCTCTATGTGGAGCTTGAGGAGATTGATCGACGAGTTTCTCATACTCGTCGTGGGCGTGCAACAACTCGGCCTAGTAGCAGAGGAGTGCGAGTAGGCACTCACGAATGCACCTTTCGTCCCAACTCAAGTAGCATAGTGCAAACCTACACACGACGAGGTTCCAGTGGTTCTTCCTCCGCTCCTACAAATGAGGACGCTCTAATTGCCTTGTCACAAGACATTAGAAAGCCCAAGTTTGATGACGAGGGCAACATCCTTAGCGAAGGCGACTTCCACGAGCGCTCCGATGGACACTCTTCTGATGGAGATGATCCTAGAGCTCTGATTTTGATAGTGATCACTTCTCCATCTAGCCTCCTCCATCTAGATTCTAGCCCCAACCACCTAGCCTCTCTTTTTTGTACACCACTTCTTGTACTTACTACTACCTGCGCCTAGAGCGGCTCACATTGTATGAGTTAGCCCATCATGATTCATCTATGTATGTTTTCAACTTAGTTTTAATGGGATTTTGGTTTGTGTCATGTGACAACTTGTCTTCTCTTTGAAATTGAAAATACCGAAGTTTGTAAGTATTTTTTTAAAAACCGTATTGTACTGTACGATAAGAAAAAAAAATATTGTACCATATT
Organism: Cibotium barometz; assembly: GCF_041138505.1. NCBI lineage: Eukaryota > Viridiplantae > Streptophyta > Polypodiopsida > Cyatheales > Cibotiaceae > Cibotium > Cibotium barometz. The sequence continues at coordinate 11,356,704 of NC_141074.1, forward strand.
TTCCCGTACGGTATCGTATCATACAAACCGTATAGTATCGTACCTCACATCAATGTAAGTGGGTGTGCTCTGGTGGTATGGGATGTAAGAATGTATTCCCATGTAGGATCTCCTGGGGCTTCGCAAGTTTTTTGTCAACACTCTGTTCTTTGGCATAGTTAACCTCTGGGGTAACTACGAGACGAGCAGTGCTAGTCTGTGGGTGAGTGACAACAAGATAAGGGACTTTCTTGGTTATCTTAGCATTGACATGTCATTCATAGGTGACAAGTTTTATGATTCAGCACTCTCTCTCTCGTGATGGCCAAATAGTATTGATGCATGAGGTATCCTCAGAATTGTACATGAGAGAGATCAGAAGTTTGGAACTTCTTGGTCTTAGACTGAATGTCTAGACCAATCAACGGTTGGACTGTGATACTCCAGGGTGGACGGGATTCCACAAGGGTTATTTTGAGTCAAGAATTTGGAGTCATATGGACTTTCCACCTGTTTGATGGGGTGTAACCCGACATGTTGGAGGTGGAATATAACCATTGTCCTTCAGGATCTCTATTAATGGGATTGTGTGAATCTTTGATGACCTTAAGTTCATTCCAATTTGGTGGGGTGAAAAGTAGCTCGAAGCCGTATGTTGTCTTCAAGTTGTTCGAGGACATGGGACATACGCAAAAATTGACAGGGAGTTTTATGCTTTCCCTAAAAGTAGACGTGAGTATCTATTGGTTATACATGAAAATACACAATCTCCATTCAGTCTTAGATGAGGATTGGACATAGAGATCTTGTGGTTCAAATATTGTACTAGAAGTACATATGGCACTAGGAATTGTTTGTGCATTACGTGGACTAGTGTTTGCCCACAACTAATGCTGGATGCCATTTTGTATGACACTAGAGTTGTGTTGTTGGTCTGTGCTAGGGTTGTTAAGGTAGAGCTTGTTGCACTTTAAGACTAAATGCCCTATTCGGATTCGGCTCTTGGATGAGAGTTGGATTGACAGTAAGCAATTGGATCTTTGTAGCTAGGTCTACAAGAGGAGTCTTACATTGGCCTAGGTAAGAGGCAGTAGACTTGAGTAGATGCTATGGACGGATGTTCGGATCTGGACACACATCTGATTTATACTGCCAATGGTGCATCAATGAGCCAAGACTTTCAGTAATAGACGGCTTCCAATTTCATGATTACATGCCTACATAAGCAATTGTGCATGACTGCACATATGTTCATAGTTCTATGGCATCTGCATGTGCATGTGTGAATATGTGAGGAGAAGCAACAACCAAAGATAAGAGTTGAAAAGACATACCCAACAAAGTGCCATGACCATCAGCACACTTTTCATCTCAGGTGGAAGCTGTCTGACACCTGTTAGAAGGTTGACCAAAACAGCCCCCTGTGCAGTACCTGTACTTTCAGCCTCTTCAAGCTCTGTTCCATGTGAAAACTCTGCCCTTCCATTCATCTCACCACCTATAAGATGACCAATCTCATTCGAGACTCTAACGCCTTGCATTTCAATTAATTTCTCTGGCTCCCTGGACAGCAAAGGAGAACCATCCTCCAACTGCCTGGACATGCAGACAAGGGGTGTCTCCTTCGCAAAAAACAAGGTAACGAGTGTACAGAAGCATAAGAAAACCTGTCACAGTAACAGCATCAAGCAGTCAGAATTCTAGAGTAAGGGCTACATACAAAGTAAAAGCACAAGCAAAACTCCACAAACAGGCAGTCCTTACCACGGCAACAAGAAAAGCTGCTTTGAGGTTTCCACAAGCTTCACAACAAGCCTGGGTTATAACAAAGGGAAACAATCTGCATTTTTGGATCCAGATACAAAGACAATCAAGAAATGTAACACTTTGACTGCAACCTTAAGCATCATGGTGCATCTCTAAGCATAGCATTGCAAGGTCCCAGATGAGAACCCGTGTCATACCTGTGCCATTTACCACTTGCTCCAGCTGAAAACCCTACGATGTTTCCAACGGCCATCCACAAACAAAATATTGCATTGGCAGTGTCGCGTTGCTCTGGGCCTGTACTCAAAACAAGACTTGCTTACACCTTCCTCAGACCACAAATGCACCAGAGCAAAGCTCATTAAATGTCCTCCCAGAAAGTTGTAACAAGTACTACAAAACCTACCAGCAAGATCTGCAAGCAGTGCACGTGCAGGACCCTGAAAAGGCACAGCGCAAGGTTAGAAACTCCATCTAATATTTGTGCGCGCGCACACACACACACACACACACACACACACACAAAAAAAAACTAGCTTTAACTTGGAACATCACCTGCACCGTGTTGTTAGCAAGGTCCAATAACCAAAAACCCATAATAAATACCCCTGCAGCCCGGGGGCGTCTCACTTGATAAACCCTACGGACAACACAGTGAGTTCAAATAATCAGCTGTGCAGAGTCACCCAATAACATATATATATACCTAGATGAATCCAGGAACATGCCCAAATTCACCTTTCAGGAACGTGCATGTTATATACTCATGGTAGTCAACCCACAAGTATATATAACTATCAACTCCATTATACATAGTATGGACTAGATACTACGACATCCCCACTAATGTCATCAGTGCCCAATAGTGGGTGTAGAACTCTGTATCAAGATATGCTCTCACACACTCCACACACACACACACACACACACACACACACACACACACACACACACACGAGCATATATTCACACAAAGCCCTTCGTACTGTGTTTCTGTCAAACCTCTGGAGATGCAGGGCAGACGCAACCATAATGAAGCCTAGCACTAAGGGAAGTAGCAAATAGAAAGAATTAGTACAACAAATAAGTAGTTGATAGGGCAAATGGACCGCTAAAGATAGCAAGAATTAGCACAATAACAGCTATTTTGGCAACATCACAAGAAACTCACTTGCAGTCCTTGTCACTGTCCCCTAGGAGATACCCAATATCTGCTGCAAATCCTATGATTGTCACCTGATTTGAGCAATGTGAGTTTGTGAGGAGGCAATCCCTCTCATAAATTCTTGCAGAATGATGTGGTGTTAACCAGAAGACTCTTCTAAAAATCACCAGCACAACAAAACAAAGGACTTACCGCCAGACAAATTAAGAGCGATCCACCTAGGATGAATGGGCGCCTCCGTCCCAACCTCAGTGTGCACTTGTCACTCCAAACCCCAACACAAGGTTGTACCTTTATAAAATGGTCCCATCAGCATAAGGCCTTGCGAGAGTATAAACCACTGGAGCATGAGAACATGGGGAGTCGTCTTACCACAAGGCCTGTGATCGGACCACAGAGCCATATGAACGACGTAAAAGCATGCTCTATTCCCAGTGTCTGTAGATCACCCATTAATATTAAGAAAAGAAATAAAACTCCAGATCAAGGAATAAAGGTAAGACTCATCTTCTGATACCATATCCACATGTTAATACACTATCCGGGGCATCGACCCACAGAACAATAAAAATGCAATGCCAAATGTCTTCACAAGGCAGGAGCTTGATGTGATAATAACTATATAAAAATGCAAAAGCTCTTAATAGTCGATTTCATCCCTTCAAACATTCCATTTTGTCATGCATTCCAGCTGCCGCCGAGCTGCCTGTGAACACACACCCTGATTCTACAATGCTCTGGAGATGGGGATGATGGTCCATTGCAAAGCTCCAATATGGGACTTTGCCAAATTAACATACGCAAAGACAGATCTGGAACTATTCGGGCTGATCTACAATACTGAACGCATCGTGGGTATTGATCAAAAGAAGATTGGGTTGCAGGCAAATTCGCTAAATTTACCGGCAGATCTGCTGGCTATCAGATGATAAAAAGCCAAAAGCGAAAAAGCAGAAAGCGAGAACCTGGATGTAGGGAGTGAGAAGCGAGAGCTGCAGGGCCCATCCGAATTGGACTCCCGCGGCAACGACGGAAGACAGGCCGAGGGTCACGAAGGAGCTCCTGCGGGGAGGGATGCTCGCGTAGCCGTTGGAAACCTGCCTGTCGGAGGAATGATCCGGCGGTGGCAGGGGCTGGGAGAGTGCCGGAAAATCAGACCCCACCGGTCGGGGGCCGGCATTCTTCGACGCCATAGCCCCAGCTGCACCGGCTAGACGAACATGCGGTGGCGGTGTACGCTTATGGCTATTGATGTCCCCTGAGCTTTTCCTGCTATGGCTATGCACGATAGCAATCTCCTGTCAACTGGCTAAAGCTTTGTTCTCGCTGGCTATGGTATCGGCAAGTGAGATCTCGCTGAACGACGGCGACGAGAAGAAAGAAAAGCAAGCGCGTTTTCCCACGTGTCATCAAATCATTCAAACACGTGGCATGATATCATTGGAGATAAAAAGCACAGGAGGGCTCAACTTCCTTGTCCCTGAGGAAAGAACCTCGACCCTCCTCACAACTTAATCTCTCACACTCACCATGACCAGTTTAAAGATATCATTCATTAACAAGGCATCAACATGGTCTGGTGCATTAGTAAGCCCAAGTGGCATTCCAAGATTCATAATAACTAAAGTGAGTACGAAAGAATCTGTCTCAGGCACATCGCTGTCTTAATATGAATGATATCCAATTTTTAAATATATCTTATTATAGATCTTCACTCCAGCTAGATCATCTATCAAATCTTTCATCCATGGCATCAAATATCAATGTTTTAAAGTAATTTTGATTAAAGCTCTATAGTATATTGTATAGGAATCATCCTTCTTTTTAACCCACAAAACTCAGAGAAGCGAGAAGATGTGGCAAATGAGTCCTTTCACTAGGTACTCCTCAACAACAATCACCTTTTGATACCTCGTTCTCCTCAACTTCGAGCACTAGCTCTATTCGTCTCGATGCTCCACATTTCTCTACAGAGGTAACGTAGAGGGCATGTCAAAAACATCTAAAAATTTTGTGAATTTTCTCTCTTGCAAAGATTGCATTGCATTACAAACATTACAAGTTAGAGGTCCACATTGTTTCCTGCCTACAACACCAAGAACTTCCACTTGGAACTTTTTGAACTATAGAGACTTACAAGATATTCTAAGCATTTGAGTTACAATAATCGATTTAGCCTTGGGAAGATTGATGTGATGTATTCTCACCTCAGGCACAACGAGTGCTTGCGAAAAAGGCTTAACTTTGTTGCTTTTGGTATTTTTTATTCTACTATGTGGCTAAATATGGTTTCTCCCTTGGAAAGAACAAAGCAATGTTACTTTGTCCTTAAGGCAATGAGCCCAAAGTTTTTTTCCCCTACTCATAAGCACTCATGGAAATTTTAAAAGCATAGCACACCCAGTGGAAAAAGCAAGCACTCATGGCACTTGGAAAATGTAGCACACATGACGGCAGTTGGAAAACACGCCTTTTTTAACCTTGGAAAAAGAATGCAAATGTAGCTTCCACCACCATTTACATGCATGTGAAGGAGTCAACAGAAGAAGCAGGCGAATGAGTGTGCCTAGAAAAAGTGAATGATCTTTCGAAGAAGTTGTAAGTTGGATAAAAGAGGCAAATTGTGTCTTTTTAGAGAAAGTGTGCTCTTCACTTTTTGCTTGTTGATAGACATGGCTTGTTAGCAAAAGAAAGCGCAATCGAAGGAGTAGTCGGAGAGGGCACTCTACTCCCCTCCCATTCAGTACCATGGACCCTCTACTCTGATATGAAAACATGAATCATGGACAATAACAACATGGTACTTAATCATAAATAGGTAGAAGAGGCCACTCTAGAGGTAGGAGGAGCCAGAGAGGCTAAAGTGGATGTAAAAGAAATCAGAGTGAAAATGGCATAGAGTGCTATTACTATGCCAAACCATGCCATATAGCAAAGGATTACTATGACATAAAAAGTGGCACGTTACATCAAGGGAACTATGTATCTTCAAGTAAATAGGCTAAAGAAAGAAGTGAGTATCTATTTATGATGCACCATCATATGCTTAGTTCCATGATTGTAGATGTATCAAATTTAGGTGATGTATGTTGATTCTAGTTCATCTAACCACATAACTAGCCATAGTGAGTGGTTTAGAGAATTAAGAGATTTGGAAAAACTATGTTATGTGGAAACAAACATCACATCCTATTACACAATGTTGGGAAAGTCCTTTTATCTCTAAACAGGATAGTAAAATGAAGGTTGCTAATGTGCTTTATGTGCCGAAAATAACAAAGAACCTAGTTTCTATTAGGCAAATAATTAAGCACGATCTGTAAAAGTGTCAAGCTTGGTTATAAAGGAAAACAGAGTTGGCATAATCTTTATGTTGAATATAAACATACCTAAAATGAAGACTAGAATGTGTGCACATGGTACATGTGCAATGTTCGCACATGGTACATGTGTGCTTGCAAACATTGATATTTGGTATAAATAGACATGGCAATATTCAACGAGCTGAAGAATATGTAGGCCTAAAGTGTTATTAGAAGCTTTAAGCTTTATCAGTACACCAAAATGGTGGTGGGGGTAGGGTCTTGTAGAAGATGCGATTTCTTTAAGAGACTGCTAGTCAACAATTGAAAGGATTGAACCAAGTAAGAGCTATGATACCATGTAAGAGGATAAAATGTGTGGTGTATACCAAAAACAACCCATAAGAAGTAGGATCTTTCACAACACAAAACTTTAAAACTCAAATTACATAATAATAGAAATAGAGAGTAGATGGCAAAGCCCCACACATGTGTGCTCTTGTGAGGGGAGCTTTGATGGTTGATCTAGATTTGCTAAGATGGAGGCTATATCCTAGTAGATGCTAGGGAGTAAACTCATAGTGTTGATTGATGAACTATCTGGAGAAGGGGTTAGCTGTATAGGCATGGAGCTGCCATGACATGACCACGTAGGTCCACGATCATAGTTGGTGCCACTATCCACAGTGTAGTCTTAGCCTACAAAGATGTACTACATGTTGCATAGCAATGTTCCCACCTCTCATAGCCATCCATCCGGGTCATTTGGAGCCCCATTCGGGCCCCACAATGTTAGGACAGGTGTTTAAGAGTTTTCTTCTATAGGATGCTCCCTTTCCCATCTTTTAAAAGAGTACGCAATAAAAAATGTAACCACTCGGACATCTAATAAATTTTCTAGGTGAGGGTTTTTTAAATTGTGTGTTGTGTATCAACCACTTGGACATCTAATAAATTTGCTATGTGAGGGTTTTTTAAATTTTGTGTTGTGTATCATGGGTACCTATAAATCCATGGCCTTCTATTTGTGCCTCTCCACATATTCTTTCATGTTTTCCTCCTATAGCTGGGCCATAGAGGGGTAAGTATGGCTCATAAACACATAAACATAGCTTCTTTTGCCCAAAGGTTTTCCATACCTTCTCTTCTTTATGGCTCATAAAATTCACATAAACATAGCTTCTTTTGCCCAAAGGTTTTCCATACCTTCTCTTCTTTACCTCTTGGATTTTTGGATGAATTGTGTCCTTGTCCAAAGCCTTGTACTCTTGCTGCAGATTCTACTCTTCCCGTGCAAGTATATTTGAATTTGTTGAAAAGCCTTCAAATTGCTTCAAGCCAATAGCCTTTGAGAAAAAACCAGTTTCTTGATTTTTCTTCAACTCTCCACCATGACCCAAATTCAATTCTTGAATTTGTCGTGCTGCTCTGATACCACTACTACAGGACCATGGTACATGGAGATTAAATTATTCCACAATTTTATTAATAAAAGAAATTAAACCATAACATCATAGCATGAATCAAAAGCATAAAAGATCAAGAACACAAGACTGGGTGCAATCTCTCTCCCCCCCCAACGTGAGTGGCCTCTTCTCGCGTCGTGGGTATTTGTGATATATTCCAAAAGTAGACTTTGAGCCAAAAATATAGTACATATTCATGTTTGGACTTTGCCATTTAATTATCCGTTGTCCTCAAGCCTTCTAAGGTTTGCACAATTTTCAAATACAATAATCTAACTTGCACATATGGACATTACAAAATAAATCAACTAGTGCTCGCACGCACACTGTACAATAAATTGACGTGTGCCCACACACACATCACAATGATGTCAAAATAATATCAAACGCCATCATACGGCCACAAAATATTGTGAATATAATAATGAGATCTGTCCACACACCATGCAACACCTAAATCGGTACCCTCGCACTGTGCAACACCTAAATCGGTACCCTTGCACACCTCATCACCTAAAAACATAAACCACGTCAGTAATAATCAATTGACATCGCATCAATCAATCCTAACGCGTTCATGAGAAATAGGCATCATCATTAAAAATATAAATCAAATACCAAAATGTCACCAAATACACGTGGGAGTCCACCCACACATGGAAATCCATCCATTACTGACTAGTAAAAATATTCGGGCGTCCCCGTCAAATAATAAATGAGCATGACTATCGTCCATCAAATAACATGGATCATAACAAACAAGGTAGGAGCTTCTAAGTGCCTTTGTTGTGAGAAACAAGGGTAAGTAAGGTCCATCAACTTTTGCTCATTCTCTTGTAAACCACTTGCTAAATCCTAGAGGATATGGTAGCTTTGCACAAGCCCAAGCTCTTGCACAAGCACAAGCAGAGGAGGAACCAAAGGGTGAAAATGACTACCCATCATGGGCTAGCACAACCCAACTAAAATAAAGGGGAAAAACTGTTAACTCTTTTTTTGTACACCGAAAATCTCTGCCTCTAGCCTCAATTATATTCACATTATGTTTAAGCCATGGGCCACTATTGTATTGAAGCTTGCCATAGCCATAAATCTTGTATATATGGTTAGAAATAGGAATTGGGCACCCACTTAAGTTGGTGGGGCAAAGCCATCTTATATACAATCATTTTTTATAATGTGAATAGGGGAATTCTATCATTTTTCAAGTGCAAAGATTTCTTCTTCTTTGATTACCCGATTTTTAATCGTGCACAGGATCGTTAATTGCAATCATCTAAGTTTGATTGGAGCCTTGATAATTCGAAGCACCTACACAAGTGGCATATTATCTAACTTCTAGATTGTCCATTTGTTATCCCGATCGTTGATCTAACTGGATTCTAGAGAGGAAAAAACAAAAAGAACTCACAGTTACATTATGCATTTATGTATGTTTTTCTATTCCTTTTGTTATTGTTTTCTTATTTAGAATATCAAAGATACAAAAACATTACAAAAAATTACCATAAAAAAATCATAAGAACTTTTACAAGTAATTAGACTAGTGTTGGATCAAGAGCTCATGCATATGCAGCCATGTCAAAAATTTGCCGAGTCCTATTTAAATCCGACCTTTGAATATGAGGCTTCATCTTATGCACTGATGTTAGGGAGTTGTACTAGACCTAGAGTAGAATTGACCTCCCTTATAATGCCAGATACCTAATTCCTTCACACGAAAGAGACTAGACTGGTATTGTGGAATATAAAACTTGTAGAACTTTTGTAAGTGGGAATGAAGATCGATGAGCATTAGGTATTCATTGGTGAATCATTAAGAAGGGCTGAGAGAGCTCAAGAAGCTCATCCGACTGGAGAAAGAAGAGGCATCAAACAAGAATATCAAGGAATACGTTTACACACAAACTACAAATGAAACCTATGTGCTATAGTGCTATGGATATCATGAAATTACAAAGGTTTTCATCTACATTGACCATACTAGGGTGCTCTTAGAGTAATTGTCACTTCCGGTGGGGGCTATGCCAAGACGTGAACCACAAATTTGAGAAAACCTAAAAGTTGTCATCACTTCGCATGGTGGACATGATTTTTATGTAGATTTTGAGGGACATATATATATATATATATATATATATATATATATATATATATATATATATATATATATATATATCCATGCAAGACTCCTCCAACATTCAAGCATTTGATGTGTGACATGGGCAGAAGTAGTGCATAGAGTCCTTCAGAATTTGGGAGCTTGCACAGAGCCAATAACCACTCAACCTTTGAATGTGATTGATGGATTCTTCCTGAGGAGGGTTAGAGATAATCAAGGTGACATAGGATTATACAAGGATGCCCAAGGTAACCTTTTCAGTATCAGTAACACACAAAGGGATGAGGATGGGAACACCAAATTTACAAATATATCCTTTTCAGTATCAGTAACACACAAAGGGATGAGGATGGTAACCTTTTCAGTATCAGTAACACACAAAGGGATGAGGATGGGAACACCAAATTTACAAATATATCCTTAGTTAGCAGGTGTTATCATCCAACTAGTGACCAAATGACATGTGGATGAGGACAGTAACACATACATCGTAGAGGAAGTACAAAGGACCGAAAGGTCTAGGTGTAGGAGGGAACTTTCCCATCCAACATAGACCTAGAACATAGAACCTTGAGGCCGAGTGAAGTGCCGACCTCTCTTGAGGAAACTGTTTCAAGCTTAGAAAGCCATCTTGTCAATGGAAATAAACCACATCCTCAAAGATAAGGTAAGGCTTCCCTCCACGTTGGACCCAATAAGGCAAATCACTCCAATGCCCCCTAGCTAGCATGGTTTATATAGTTACATGCATATGTTGAAAATAGACACATCGATTAATCATTCAATTATTTGTAATTATTAACCACTTCAACTTTACCGAAAATCCATATCAATTCCTTACACTAACATAGTATGCTTTGGACCAATTGCTTTAAATTGGTCCATATCAATTCCTTACACTAACATAGTATGCTTTGGACAAATTGCTTTAAATTGGTCCATATCAATTCCTTACACTAACATAGTATGCTTTGGACAAATTGCTTTAAATTGGTCCAATTGCTTTGGTCCAGTTGCTTTGGACCAATTGCTTTAAATCCCATTATGTAGCATCAAACCAATTCCTTTACTATTGTTCCAACATCCAAGTTAGTTACTTTAGACTTTAAATCCATGGCTGATGTAATTGGCCTTTCAAGGATTTCCCTATCTAATTTTGGACTAAAAACATGTAGATTAACGAGGAATTAAATACAAATACAAATACTGGTTTCATAGGATTATACCAACCATTTTTAGGTGTGGTTCATCGATCATTCAAAGAGCAGCTCACTCTATCGACCATTGTTAGGTGTAGATCACACCATCAAAGATCATTAGATTCCACATGAGCCCACATTGATGCTAGGGAGTTGTACTAGACCTAGAGTAGAATTGACCTCCCTTATAGTGCCAGACACCTAAGTCCTTCACCCACGGAAGAGACTAGATCGGTATTGTGGAATATAAAACTTGTAGAACTTTTGCAAGTGGGAATGGAGATTGCTGAACATTAGGTATTCATCGGTGAATCAATAAGAAGGGCTAAGAGAGCTCAAGAAGCTCATCCGACTGGAGAAAGAAGAGGCATCAAACAAGAATATCGGGGAATACGTTTGCACACAAACTACAAATTAAACCTATTTGCTATAGTGCTATGGATATCATGAAATTACAAAGGTTTTCATCTACATTGACCATACTAGGGTGCTCTTGGAGTAATGTTCACTTCCGGCGGGGGCTATGCCAAGACATGGACCACAAATCCTAGAAAAGCTAAAAGTTTTCATCACTTCGCATGGTGGACATGATTTTTATGTAGATTTTGAGGGAAATATATATATATATTTCCATGCAAGACTCCTCCAAAATTCAAGCATTTGATGTGTGACATGGGTAGAAGTATTGCACAGAGCCCTTAAGAATTTGGGAGCTTGCACAGAGCCAATAACCACGCAACCTTTGAATGTGATTGATGGATTCTTCTTCCTGAGGTGGGTTAGAGATAATTAAGGTGACATAGGATTATACAAGGATGCCCAAGGTAACCTCTTCAATGTCACTAACACACAAAGGGAGAAGGATGGGAACACCAAATTTACAAATATATCCTTAGCTAGTAGGTGTTATCATCCAGCTAGTTACCAAATGACATATGTGGATGAGGACAGTAACACATACATCGTAGAGGAAGTACAAAGGATCGAAAGGTCTAGGTAGGAGGGAACTTTCACATCCAACATAGACCTAGAACATAGAACCTTGGGGCCGAGTGAAGTGCCAACCTCTCTTGAGGAAACCACTTCAAGCCTAGAAAGCCATGTTGTGAGGGAAAACTTCATTGTATCTAACCTTTATGGGACAGAGAATTGTTATGCAAGAACCGGTGCCTATATAGAAAGAACCAAGACATCAACAACATTTGAGCCTATTATACCTACTTATTTAGAAGGGGTTGTGACCCTCCTCGGTAAGGGTGTAAGCATGTGCTACAGACACAATTGAGTGATGGAGCATTGAAGCAAACTCATCATGGGTATACTATGCTCCCTAAGTTAGGCCTGGCTAGTGAAAGCAACTCTATCTGAGGTAGATGGGCTCATGTGGAATCTAATGATATGAGACAGGCTATTATAAAGGGAGATTGATGGTGTGATCTGCACCTAACAATGGTCGATAGAGTGAGCCGCCCTTTGAATGATCAATGAACCACACCTAAAAATGGTTGGTATAATCCTATGAAACCAATATTTGTATTTGTATCTAATTCCTCATTGATCTACCTGTTTTTAGTATGAAACCAATATTTGTATTTGTATCTAATTCCTCATTGATCTACCTGTTTTTAGTCCAAAATTGGATAGGGCAATCCTTGAAAGACCAATTACATCAGTTGTGGATTTAAAGTCTAAAGTAACTAACTTGGATGTTGGACCAATGGTAATTGGTCTAGGACCTAAAGGAATTGGTTTGATACTATGTAATGGGATTCAAAGCAATTGGTCCAAAGCATACTATGCTGGTGTAAGGAATTGATATGGATTTTTGGTAAAGCTGAAGTGGTTAGTAATTGGAAATAATTGAATGATTAATCGGTGTGTCTATTTTCAATATATGCATGTAACTATATAAACCATATTGGCTAGGGGGCATTGGAGTTATTTGCCTTATACACAGGCATAGGTGGATTGGATAACCTGTGGGGTTGGACGAGGTTAGGCTAAGATGTTGGATCGAGTAAAATCCAAAGATACTCTTTTAACAAGAAATAAATCACAAAAATAATCTTGGAGGAGTTACCTTTGTTTCTTGATATTAGGTTTTTCTTAGAAAAATCTAGGAAGAAAACTTCTTCTAGATAGCCCACCTTCAAGAAAGCGTGGGTAAGGCCCCGAGTAAGTCGCCTAGTTTATTCTTCCATTGTTAGCTTTGTCCTTTGTACCCAAGTAAGGGTAGGGTGGGGATCTTACACAAGGTTAAGGATGAGGACTTGATGTATGTGTCGCTCCCACATCTAGATTTCAGTGAAAATCGGATGTATGTATTGTCAACAATTGATGTATTCCTCCCTAGTCGAGGAACTACATATATTCGGACATGGTGACTCAAACAGACCTTTGACTTCTACCACGATGGTAAAAGTTGGAAATGTTGCTAAAATGATAGAAACAAAGTTGACAATAAGCTTTGAAAGTGAAGCATTGCCAAGAGGGAAGCATATTAGAAGATGGTTAAGGTAACAGTGCTACAAAGCTGGACGTAACAATATGTTATGGAATCAGTGGGGGGCAGTGGCTAAGATATGTTGAGCTATAAAAGGGCACAAGAAATTTTGAGAAAACTAGGGTGAAGAGCTAGAAAAGATTACTGCATTTTTTAATGCGTGAGAGGAACCCTAGACCCCAAGAAAAGTTGAAATGTGACTTTTTAATTAGAAAGGCACAAGTGAAACAAAGCCTTGGGTAGAGGTAAAGCACGAAGCTAATAGGATATTAGCCTAAAAGGAGGCCAAGAAAGATGTAATGAAATTACATGAGTCCTTGATCCTCATTATAAAACATATATATGGTGGGCAAGCAGACAATTATCTGCCTTAGAGCCCAACGCACTAGGGAGGGGAAAGAAGGAATCTCATATGGTGCGCTCGACCTAGGGGTTCGACCTAGGGAGGAGCCCAAATTAGTGTTCATAACTTTTGAAGAAGAAAGGGAATTGGTTGAGTTGTTAGTATATGGATATAAAGGGAGTACCACACCAAAAGTGGTACATCATATGATCCCTATCATTGAGGGTTTAAGGCCAGTGAGGCAAAGGCCTTATTAGATGAACCCCAAGTATATCCACTATTGTGCAAGAAAAAAGTCACAGACTTATTGCTACATGATTCGTCTATAAAATCAAGCACATTGACTCGGTAGTATAACCTATTGTCATTGTGCTGAAGAAAAATGGAAATCTACGAACGTGTGTAGATTTGAAAAAAGTCGATGTGGCCATGTGAAAAGATCACTACTTGTTGCAGTATACTAAATATGTGTTAGAAAGAGTAGCTACTAGGAAGCATATAGCTTCCTAGATGGCTTCTCTGGCTATAACCAAGCATCTATCACACTTGAGGATCACACAAAACTACATTTACAACTATGGGAGGCATTTTTGTCTATCGAGCTATGCCCTTTGGATTAAGCAATACCCCTACAACCTTCCAACAACTAATGCCCTTTGGATTAAGCAATACCCCTACAACCTTCCAACAACTAATGTGCACACATGTTTCAAATACTATCTATAGAAGTGGTTGGAAGTTTTCATTAACGGTTTGTGTGCTCACTCTAGGTGGAAAGACCACCTGGCTTACTTGAGAAAGGTATTTCAGGGTGGTTAATTGCATCGAATATCCTTGAACCCATTGAAATTGCATGGTGTTATACCAGGACACATGGCCAATTTTGAGTCAAGCACGGTGTTATACTAGGACCCATTGTGTCTAATAATGGTATCTCCATGGATGAAAGCAAAGTCAAGTTGTTTCTGGAACTACCTCCACCCATAAATTTTAAGGGAGTACAAAGGTTTATGGGACACGTCGAGTACTATAGAAGGTTTATAGTATTTTATGCAAAGATTCCACGGTCATTGTATAGATGTATAAAGTACAATGGCATGCCCAACTTATAGTATTTGAATGGACCGAGGAATGTCAACAAGCATATGATGAACTTGAGAAGGTCATGGAAAGTGCACTAATTTGAAGACCCCTTCATTGGGACATAATGACATAATCTTCCACGTGAATATTGATGCATAAAACTTTGCCAGAGCCTTCTTAAGTTCATCATATGGTAGCACAACTAGGAGAGCAACCATGTTGTGAATACAAATTGGACTACCCAATTTGTCTACCAATAGGTAGCTTAATGATGTGGAAATGAATTACACCACCACACAAAGAGAAGGGTAGCCATGGTTTATGACATGAAAAAATACAAACACTATCTTTTGGCCAACAAATTTTATTATTTATGGGATCACCAGGCCTTGCTATATCTTGTTAATAAGCCTTACACTATGGGGAAGAATACAATATTTTTGCCCTTGCTCTTGGAGTTTGACTTCCCAACCATTATAAGAAAAGGGATGCAACATGTTTTAGTTGATCATATGTCATGAATTCCTAATGGCGATCCTACTCATAGGAATCAATGATGATCTCCCTAGATGCATGCTTATTTAAGATCGACAAGGTACAAGATTGGAGTGATGAAATCTCTCAATACCTCACTTATGGTTTTTTGCCAATTGAATAAAGATAAGATGTAGTGGTTTATTAAGCTAGCTTGATAACTATACAAGTTGATGAATTTGTGCAAGTATTCAAGGAAGCACACTATGGAATTGCTAAAGGACACTTTAATGGGGAAGTGACAACACGAAAAATTCTCCAAGCAAGGTTATGGTGGCAACATTATTTGCAGATGAATTTGCAAATGTTGTGATGGGACAATATGTCTCCCACCACAGTAATAGTCCAACAACCCTTTAAAAAATGGGGAATTGATTTTGCAAAAATCATTAGTCATGCTACACAAAGAACCCAAGCCCGCTACATCATAGTAGCCACAGATTACTTCACAAAAAGTGGGTAGAAGCTAGGGCTACTAGGAAGACCGATGCTCATACCATTGCTAAATTTCTATACAAGAAGGTCATTTCTAGATTTGCATGCCCTCTGGAGATTGTTAGTGACCAAGGGTCACACTTCATCATTAACAAGGTGATTGATCACGTCATGAAAATCTTTATGATAGTGTACTAAAAGTCTTCACCCTACTATCCACAAGCCAATTGGATAGGTAGAGAGCACAAACAAGGTCTTATGCACCATTCTAACAAAAACCATTCATACCATTGCTAAATTTCTATACAAGAAGGTCATTTCTAAATTTGGATGCCCTTTGGAGATTGTTAGTGACCAAGGGTCACACTTCGTCAACAAGGTGATTGATCATGTCATGAAAGGCTTTATGATAGTGCACTAAAAGTCTTAAGCCTACTATCCACAAGCCAATTGTCTAGGTAGAGAGAACGAACAAGGTCTTATGTGGTATTCTAACAAAAAATGTTCAGGCAAGTAGAAAAAGACTGGGAGCACAAACATACAATTGCTAGATATGGGCTCATTAAGCTCATTGAACATCATACAAGATAGTAATGGGTTACACCCACATTTTGGTTGATCTATGGGGTTGATACTATGATTCTCATGGAGTACATAGTATCCAGCTTGAGAATCATAGTCAGCAAAAGATTGATTGAGAACGCAATGAATGAAAGAATTATCAATATAAAAAAGATGGAAGAGACCATACTAATAGTCATGCATGAGTTAATGGTGGAAAAGATTTGATGTAAGAAATAGTTTGACTAAAACGTCAAGGAAAGGAGCTTAAGGAGGGAAACCTACTTTGTTATTTGGAACAGGGAGTAGTAAGTAAAAAAAGTTTAAACTTAGAGGATTGGGACCCTTTTGGATCAGTGAGGTGATGGGGACCTTGGATGGTATTAAAACCTATGGGCACATCAAAAATGGGAGGAAATTAAAAATTATTATGGATCCCCAGCTCAGGATATGCTTGCCTAAATGCATAAAAAGAGGGAGGAAAAGAAAGAACAAGATAGAATAAAAAGGCTCACCCAAGAAGAGGTCATAGGTAGGATCAACAAAGTAAAACACAGAATGGGTAAAACATTATCAACCAACATGGGTACACTATCATCCATGGAAGATGATGACTTGGATATTGAATCTACAAGGGTCAGTATTAGTGGCTAGAAACACCAACCCAAGTACGGCTCTACTCTCGACACTGATGTCATATCAAACATGGGAACCCTCTGGGTAAACTGGAGTTGATACAAACTAATATAGACACTCAAAGTTTCCATGGTAGCATAGCTAAGGTTAAGGGATGTTTAAATATGCAAATTCTTGTTAGCAATAACTTTGTGGCCAAAAAGGTATATGTCATGCCATAAGGGATTGGTTTATTTTATTATTCCATATAATGGAAATAATGGACCATCTAGGTGCAAAAAAATGACGACCAGGAAAGATTACCCTTTTGACTCTCTTCAAGAGTGACTTAGGGCTATTCAAGCTTAAAGAATGATCCAATGAGCCATGAGATTTGCATGAGGGAAAGGCCAATTAAAGTGACATTTCAACAGTTTCCAAAAGCAACAAATTGCTAAACTAATAAATGAGGAAGCAGTGCCCTCGCACAAGGTTAATATGGAGGGAATAAAGAGGTTTGACTACCGAAGCAGAAGGGAGGGAAGTTACTACCTCAAAATAGAAGGGAGGGATGTCTCTACCTCAAAACCAAAAAGAACACGAAAGATAAGCCAACTAAACCAAGACAAAGTTTCTAGGTAGCAAGGGTAATGTTAACAAAGCAAGGATACTACCAAGGTGCCACAAAGGTATTGATGCCTAAAAGTGTATATAAAATTAAGGCACCAATTGCAAGAATACCAAAGGAATAGAGCATTAACAGAATGCACAAGTGAAGCCTAACAAAGAAAGAGGGAACATTCAAAGCACAAGCATTGATGTGGAAAATAAAACTATAAGTGCCACATTGTCCTAACAATTATGAACATGCAAAAATAATCCAAGAGGGTCTTGATAAACTAGAGCCACTAAAGATAAGTAGCATCAATGATGACAAGGGTAAGTGCAAAGCCAAGGAGGAATTGCACCTAGTTCCCATCATAGATCCAACACTAGTTTCATCCACCAATGGTTGGAAGAGGAGATACACAAGTCAAGGATTCATCCAATGGTTGGAAGATGAGATTCACAACTCAAGGAAGAAACTAGAGAATCTCCAATAGTAGTATCCTCCTACAACCAAATATGGAAGAGGATACTATAAGACTAGAGGGTGAAGGAACTCACATTAGGAAGTGAATGGGGTCTTCTTGGGCCCTTTAATTTGCCCAAGCCTAATCAAGGTGATTAAGGAATAGCCAAATGGGGGGTTGCCATGTGGACTGAAATGTTGGGTTTGTAAGAGAGGTGTAAGAGTGGTCAAAGGGTGCACTTTTTCCCCCAAAAAGGGGGGGAGGCAATTTTACAATTTTCGGACCTCCATAACTTCTACATACAAGCTCCAATTTGAGCGGAGATTATAGATCCGTGATCTACGCATCAAGAGCTTTCCATAGATATGTTACATGATATGGTTTTGTGTGCTAGATTTTAAATTCCATTTTCCCCCCAAAATTCAAATTCGAATAAAGTAGCCGTTTTGAAGCTTCTAATTAGAAAACGTTTCTTCTTAAGAGAAAAGGTTTGACTCCTTAAACTGCCAAATAAAAGGGCCCAAGAAGCCTTCCATTGAGGTCCTAATGAAGCTCAAAAGATAGGCCAAAGCTATCACAAGGACAAGGGAATCAATATGTGGAGCCATGGACATGGTATAATGTAGAGTAGTTGACATGAAAAACTAGTATATACTCACAACTTGAGTTTTTCACGCCCAAAAAGTTCTTCCCATAAGCAAGGGATGTGTATCCCACAAGTCAGTAGGATCCCAGGACACAAAAAATCACTTTAAAAGATGGAAACTCAAAAGACTTTTTTGATGTGAAAAACCAGTGAATACTCATCCACGAGCGTGAGTATCTTTAGTTTTTCAAGCCCAAAAAAGTTGGTTCAGAGGTACAAAATTCATGTAGGCTGTTTTAGATTGACCTTGGAATTTACAAGCCGAGCTTAAAGTAAAAAAATAAAGCGATGTTTTGATGTGAAAAACCAGTGAATACTCATCCACGAGCGTGAGTATCTTTAGTTTTTCATGCCCAAAAAAGTTGGTTCAGAGGTACAAAATTCATGTAGGCTGTTTTAGATTGACCTTGGAATTTACAAGCCGAGCTTAGAGTAAAAAAATAAAGCGATGTTTTGATGTGAAAAACCAGTGAATACTCATCCACGAGCGTGAGTATCTTTAGTTTTTCACGGCCAAAAAAGTTGGTTCAGAGGTACAAAATTCATGTAGGCTGTTTTAGATTGACCTTGGAATTTACAAGCCGAGCTTAGAGTAAAAAAATAAAGCGATGTTTTGATGTGAAAAACCAGTACATACTCATGATTGTGAGTATTTTGTTTTTTTCACGCCCAAAAAGCGGATCAAAAGGATGATCTGAGGTAGCAAGATGATTTTAAAGGGTGCAAGGAAACTCTATGTCTAAACAAAGGGAAAAAAATAATGAAATTTTTTTGGTGGTGAAAATCCAACTTTTTCATGACTGTGAAAAACCTAGATTTTTCGCGACCATGACAAACATTTTTCACGCATGAAAGTATGTGTCATCCACCCCTATTTATGAGCTAGTTGCCCATATTTGTCACTCATTGCTAGTATTTAAAACTGCATGTTTTTTTAGGCCCATCGTTTTCAATTTTCTCTTTCTTTTCACCTCTTGCAACTCGTTGCTTCACCATCGCCTATGCTTCTTTTTGCTTGACATCGCTTCTCCAAATCAGTCTTTGGCCAAGGGGGTGTATTTTTTGGTGAGCATTTTTGAGCGAGTGCTTTTTTGGTGTTTAGGCGAGCGGTTTCTCTCTGTACACTTCTCTCCCTCTACTGTCAGGCACATTACGACTCATGGTGACATTGTAGATGGATACAAGAGCACTACACACATTGCAACTCATTTACAACTATCATTGCAACTCGTTTACAACTATCATTGCAACTCATTTACAAAGTCACCATATTATGATCTTAAACTTTCATTATATTTCCTAGCAAACTTACAAGGCCACATAATTACATGAGACAAACACCTATGACATGACACTATCATTTGTACTTCTTCACAAAGACACCATATGAAAACATTTTGGGCCTCAACTATCATCTTGGCCTTTTCCATCTACCCTAACAGGCGAATGAAGGTGGCAATTTTAGCTCTAAGAGGATCCTCCTTTGCCTCTTCAATGATGCCAAAAGCTTTCCATATGGCTGTTGATTTCACCACTAGCATGTTCTTGTCTGCAAGGTCTACCGCTTGGCATGTTTTGAGATTCTTGTAGAGCTCATGCACTTTAGATGTTATTGTCCATGCTTCTATAACGGCATCCAATCTAGGTTCCTTTTCTTTGAGGTGCATGAAAGATTGAAGAGCTTTCCTTAAGATGGTTGCAAACGTAGTCGTATTAGAGGGATTTCTAGATGAAGCCATGACAAAGGAATTTACAAAGAGCTTATTACAATATGAAGATATAAGGGGAGGGTGGTGTGGGATGTGTCTAGAAGAAGAGTTTTGGAACATGGCAATATCTACTATTTTTATAACTTTCAAAGGAATAAAAAAGACTTTTTTGAGCACTAGAGTCCTTACTTTAAGCATAAGAATAACTACTTTAAGCACAAATGTTATTATTTTAATGTCTCGGTCAAACACTCTCTCTCTCTCTCTCTCTCTCTCTCTCTCTCTCTCTCTCTCTTTCGTGTCATTGAGATCTCACACCAATTTATCCATCTCAAAAAACAATCACTCTCTCTCTCTCTCTCTCTCTCTCTCTCTCTCTCGTGTTGTTGAGATCTCACACTAATTTTTCCATCTCTCTCAAAAAACAATGCCATGGGAGAAGCAAAAAACAATGCCATTGACATAATATGAGTGAACAACAATAATGTCTAAAACCAATATATTTCTTTCATTAAAAGCTAGTGAAATACATCAGTATAGACACTGCATGTGCGAGTGGAAGAAGGAAGGTGGTATGGGGTAGGGAGCTCTACCAAATGGTGTAGGTGCGAGTGGGAATAGTGGCATCGCAAGATTAGGCTGTGGTGCCCATGATGAGGGAACTGCAAAAGAACTCACGGGGGATGTATGTGGCATGACATGTCGTTATTGGGGCTCCATTAGAACACCAAGTGGCCATGACGAGGGACTAGACTGTGTTGGGATCATGGGTACTAGGAGGAGTGGAGAATATGATGCCCCTACGTCCATACGTTGCTCCCGTTTGAGCATATTCACTGACCTCTCCACTAAAAATTAGTTACCCAAATCATCATGCACAGAGGCAAGTGGTCGTCTTGCAGACATGAACTAAGGCACACCTTTTTGCTCTCCTCGCTTGTTGATGCAATGTCATGCAGTGTCTTGCATGCTCTAGCCATGGTCCCAGTACTGGCAAAGCAATCTAAGACTACATCCCTGTGAGACAATGTTTAAGACAATTACTATATAATGATTTCACTACTCGAATCATGATGTGATTACCTTGCAAAAGGCTCGCTATGCTCAATAGTATATCTGATGGGATTCTCGTCCGCATCCAACTGGTATGGTGAGGTTTCCTTATGTGGTTTCGAGTCCAAGAAGATATCATCGCCCTCCTCGAAACCTGAACAATCTGTAGTTACCTTGCCTCCCCGTATGTCATACTTTGGACGACTGGACGTACTCTCACTAGGGTGCATGAAGCTGGCGATTTTGGCCAAAATAGAGACCTACGTACACACACTAGTAAGTACATTAGGGAGGGAAATCATTGAGCCTCATTCTGATAGAAACTAGAGAATCTTGCACTCACCTCTTCTTGGCCATCTTCTGACATGACATATAGATATCGCGGGAAGCGTAAGAACAAATTCCTTCGCAATGTGAAGTTCCAAGTTCCTACCTCCTACACAGTAATCCTCAGGTGCTTCGCACGTAGAGTGCACACCATAGTTCCATCGACCTATAGGAACTTTGCAGAAAGCACAAAAGCCGACTCCACAAGTACCTCCCTCGAGGAACCACAACATCGTCCTTGCAAAGACACAGATCTGTAGGAAAATTGGTCCACACCAAGTGCATGCCTCTAAGGCTATCGAAGGCTCGTCAGAGATCCCATGAATTGTTGTAATATTGCAAGATTCCTGGAACAACAAAGCATGTAAGGGGACTGCAAAAACTATAATGACGATGAATGGAGAGAGTCACTAATAGCACGCCTGAGAGTTCGTACCTGTGTTTTCGCTTTCCCAAAAGCACAAGACAGAGGTGATCAATGTTGGAGCTCAAAACTAAGTAGAGGGGGTCCACCACAACGGGACAATAGTCTTCATTTAGACAACATCAAATACATGTTATTACTATCGATGAATAAATGAATTAATGAATGTTTAGACATGTTAAGTTCATGTACTAGATCCCAAGACGGCCACCTCGTCATCTTTTAAACTCTCCAGCCCCTACTCTTTGCTTTCACCATGTAAAAGGGTCACCTACTCTTTGCCCTGTGCATGGGACTGATGCTCATTTTCATGCTCATCATCCTTGGAATGGCTGTCCTCCGATTCCTCATTAATGTCATCCCCTTCCCACTCGAGTCGGAGTGTTTTTGGGACGATGGAGGCTCCTCGTTTGTGGATTTCTTACCCTTTTTCTTCTTGGGGGCTGATTTGCTGCTCGGTGGTAGGCTTCTTGCCCTTTCTCACTACTTCATTTAACCAACATTAGAACTTTAAATTGCCAAAAAACAAGCTTCATACTTCATACAAATTAAATACTGTACACAAGGAAATGTCCTTTGAAACTGCTCTACTTCCCCTGGATATTCTAACCACCATGGGCAAAGTATCTATGTGTCCTTGCCCCAAAGCTTGTTGATCCACTCTTCGGGGTACAATCCTATCTTCTCTATCTCAGATAGCACCCATGCATCTAAAGGGTGCTCGGGAATGTAGATCCGATCACATACACTACTTCTCCACCACCTAATACAAAAACATTAAAGAATTCCAAGAAACCAATATAATATGAATGACAACTTCTCCACCATATAAGGCAAAAAAAAAAAGAGTTTTGCTACTTCATACCTGTATAAGAGGGGTCGTGCTATGCATGACAGGTGTGGTTGCTGGTCATGATCCAAGGTGGCATGTATTTGTCCTTTTCACCTTATGAATGCCTTCTCAAAATGAGACTTCTTGTAAGATTTCAGGGTATCCGTGATACCTACTCCAGAGTCCACTGTGGCTCTCTTGTGCATGCCGACTAACTACGGGTGAGCCCACCTCCTCCAACATCACGTACAATTGTAGTGTGTACTCGGTCAATTGGAACCACTACAAATGATAATGGATCCACATGAAGAACGCTTTGTTGGATGGCGGAATCTGCGTGCCCCTCATAGTAGCGAACTCACCACTAGCCACCAATATGTCAAGGAGCCTATATTTCCTGCATTGTGAACAAACATTATGTTTCTACTTACTTTAAAAAAAGAATGTAATGCATCAAGAGAGTTTACTCTTCATTTGAAATATGTGCTCGAGCAATCTCTATTAGCTTTGGAGTAGTGAATTTGCTAGTCTTTTCACCCCAGCCTTGGCACGAGATCACTTTAAAAAAAAACTCTTTTCCACAGTCGGGGTTGGAAATTTGTGCCAGCTCATGTCCCCTTTTAGTGAAAAGTGCCTCCGTCTCCTTGAGGGCATCCCTATAGTTCTTGTTGAACATTTCTACATTCATCATGTATTCTCTACTCCCTTGCTCAAGCAAGCCACTGATCTTCGCTTGGTATGTAGCATTGAACTCTGACTGCAATGCGTTTATATTTAAGAAACATATTTCGAAATCAAAACATGCCTTAAAAACTAATTGTGACAAGAGTGCTATTGGAAGCTTTAGCCACTTGGATTTGTTAGGTCCACGATTTGTTAGGTCCACGATGAATAAGCACTTTCTGGGCCCATGCATGATCAACGTCATTGAACTTTGAAAACAATGATTATGGATCGGCAAAACCTACACGCTGCATCATAACTATATCATATGGTGCCGTTGTGTTCGGCACATGAATGATAGTGACCTTGAAAATTTTGCATGCATTTAAAAAAAGGTAAAGGATGACATATACAATGTTTGTTCATTTCATACACAAAAAAACAATGTAAAATCCACTTACTTGTTGATCATGTGCAGCACTAACAAGAACTCCACCTCCTCCTCCTCAAGGAATTAGACCACTTTGCAATTCACCTTGGGAATCCTCTCTTTTTCGACTCGATTGGTATTCACCCATCCTTGCCAAGCTTCTTTGAGTCGATGGTTGCCATCCCAAACAACAAACATCTTCCCAACCATGTGTTGCCATCCTTCGATCTCCTCTAGTATCGTATTAAAGTCACCTGACAATGATAGGTTGTGATTGACTGTACTTTGATGCGGTTGAGGAATAAGTGCTTTGCCAGGGAATCCCTCAGAGACAATGAATGTCACCATTGTCGATTGGTATGTGCTCTCGTCACTCGATGCTTCTAATTGACCCCTCAACGGAATCCTCATTCGTGTGGATTGTCAAGTTTGCAAGGAGGTGATAAAGTGACACTCTAGGAAGGCGATTTTGGTTGTCGACCAAGTGGTCCTCCACCCAATTCGTGGAGATGTGTTGATCAAACACTTCGACGAAACTCTCTTTTACTCCTCTTCTTCTACAATTATGGCACTACTGTTGGCCACACAATTGTCGGCAGGCATTAAAGAACCAACTCCCATAGTTAACTGCAATTGAGAGGTGTTCATTACCTCGCTTAATGTGGCCACTTGTGATATACCCATGTCTTGCGAGAGAGTGATCTCATATTGCGATCCGGTGAACCCCTTCGATTGTAAACAATTGCGTGGAGGCATTATGTCTTGAATAGTTCTAAAATTGATATGTAACTATATTTAAGAATAGTTCTTAAATTAATCTTTAATCATGATTAATTTTTAGTTTAAATAGGATGTGATGCAACTATCTAAATTAGCATTGTATTAAATATGCACACAATCTCTTAATATTTAGGAATTATTATGCAATTTATATTAATTAAAAGAATATTACCTCGAGAATTTGGATGATTGAGGGCTCTCGGGCATTGAGGGTCCTGAGGGTGCATGAGGACTGCTTGAGCTTGAGAGCGTTGAGGGTGCTTGAGGACGCGTGAGGATCCCTTGAGCTTGAGCTTGAGAGTGTTGAGGGCATGTGAGGACTGCTTGATCTTGAGAGTGTTGAGGGCACATAAGGGTTGCTTAAGCTTGAAGGTGTTGAGGGCGCTTGAGGGAGGGCTTTGATGAAGGCGCTTAAGGGAGGGCATTGAGGGCGCTTGAAGGCTAGAGAGGGTGAGAGGGCTTGGTTGTGCAACGGCTTTAAAGCCATTCCATAGCCACAAAGGCCACGTAACCTGTATGGTGGGACAGCCATGCAGGCCACGCAGCTGTTGGTAGGCCATGCCCCACATGGCCTATACCGCGTGCGTGGCATGCGGTACGTCATGTGGTGTAATGCCCATGTGTTTGTTGCGTTGCCACGTGGACTATGCAGTCCACGTGGCGGTGCCATGTGCAAAGCTTGCACTACACGTGGTGTCACCATGTGGACTATGCAGTCCACATGGTGGTGCCACGTGTAATGCATGCATTACATGTGGCTCACCATGTGTAATGCTCACACAATCGGACATTACACGTGGTGAGCCATGTGGACTGCTCAGTGCATGTGGTGACGCCACGTGTAATTCTCACATTTGGGCATTACACGTGGCGTGCCATGTCCAACCACATGTATTGCATGTGGCGCCAATGACTAGGCACCATGTGTAATGCATGTGGTGCCCATGTGGACTACGCAATCCCGCACACTCCACGTGGTTGCCACATGTAATGCTTGCACTTGGGCATTACACGTGGCAACCATGCGTAGTGTGTCGCGTGTGTGGCATGCGACATATGCCATGTGATGTGGTAGAATGTGGCATTATGCCACGCATGTAGGCTGCGTGGCTTGCATGCCACCGGCCATGCTATGTGGCCTTTGGAGGGCCCACAAAAGCCCTCTGCCCAAGCACCCCCTCCCTTCCCTATCCTCTATCCCTCCCCATCCCTGCAGCCCAAGCACCCCCTCCCCTCCCTATCCTCTATCAAGGCTTCGTGCCCCACCTCTCCTACATCCCAAGCGCCCCCTCCCCTCCCTATCCTCTATTAAGGCTTCGCACCCCACCTCTCCTGCATCCCAAGAGCCCCCTTGCACCCTTATCCTCTAACAAGGCTTGGTCCCCTATACTTTATCAGCGTGCATACTCCCACTTCTATTCCATCAACAAGTCCTCCTTTTTTCCTTCTATGTGTCATGGCCACGCCATCGTTAGAGGAGCTAACCATGGAGTGTATCATCTTGCAAGGATACATGGAGTTTGATGAGATGTACAATAATGACTCAAACAATCCAGACTTGTACCAAGCTAGAGAGATTTCAGGGAGCTTATTATGGGAATTAAAACAAATAATCAAAGCAAAGGAGAATGAACTTGCAACGATAGATATATTTGAGCTTAGAATATGAAGCACAATTGCTTACTGGAGGATATACAGAGTCATCAACGATGAGAATGAGCAACTAATTAGGAATTCGGTCCATTTAATGGTTGCACGTCGAAGATCCTAATGAGTGTGTTTCCTAAGTATTGAACATAGTATTAATGTTGGCGTTACTTCATAGTGCCAACTTCTTTGATGTAGTAATAATGTTGGTACTACTTCATAATGCCAACTTATTTAATGTATTTGTCGAGTTTTTTATAGCTTAGTGATGATTATGTTTTTCGATGTTCATCTTGTAAACCGTGATGAGGGAGACACAAGAGAGAAAGAGAAGAGAGATGAGGGAGAGAGGAGGGGAGAGAGAGATAGAGATAGAGATAGAGGAGTGATGGAGAGAGAAGAGAGGAGAGAATGTAGGGTTGCTAATTTTTGAATATATATATATATATATATATATATATATATATATATATATATATATATTTATATTAGAGGATAATTTTTTTTGAAATTTAAAATTTTAAACTTATTTTTTTTTCAAAAATAATAATTAATTTAAAATGATCGAATTAAAAATGGCCAACTCATTTAAGGGCATTAATCACCATTCAATACTTGTGTACCTACATGTTGTGCCATTCTTTCTTATTCTTGTGTACTTCTTTTTGTTCCTCTTTACAATGAGTTGTAAAATCACATTCCCATCTTTTAAAAAGAATCTAAGTTTCAATAATGGATGAGTTCTGGTGAGTAGTGTAAAGTTTTTATATGAATAAGTAGCTCCCCCACTCATTTTATGGATTGCAAGCCATAGCAAAGATTGCAAGCCATAGTAAAGATTGGGTCCCGAGAGTTGCATATCCCTCTTGAGGCAACCTCTAATCATGAGGGGGAGGAGTTCTATATACTTGAGGACTCTCTTTTCAGCCACTTACTCAGCAATAATTGATGCTTCATTGAACTCAAACCCATAATCAATAGCCATCTTAGACAGCCCGCCACCTAGAGGTCTTCCAACTCAGATAAATGTTATAGATTTATGTAGCCCCTTTCAAGATAACAACAAAACCAATGTATCAGGCTCATCCACATGCAAGAGGAGATGGTAAGAGCATTTTGGAATACCTTTGGAGCATGAAGAAGGGAAACACATTAACAAAGATTTTGTTGAATGTCAAAGAGGTTATCAAGGCCGTGGAGATTCCTAGACAATATAATGGTGATATTGCATTTGAGTTCCCACCGACCATGGAAACACGCTCATGAATGGAATCCATGGAGCATAAGTATGATCACCACTGGTGGTCAAAGCCACAAACCTCTAACATTGCCTTCCTTGGAGTATGTCGTAGAAGCTATTGCCTAGGTAGTTTGAAGTGTGTTAATGAACTTTTCCTGTGTTTAAAGAACCACATGGTGTCAAATATATCACATTTTACTGGAAGCATGCTAAAGGCACCAACCACTGGAGAGGAGTGTACTAATGCGTCTGGAAAGCATCTTTGCTATTACTTCTCAGTTTTGGTGATGTGCATTGCTACATCTATTATGTGATACCCTTTGATGAACGATGAGTGCTCGGGGTGGATCATAGTGCTGGGGCAAGGAAGGTACAAATGTGTGTGGCCAAAGAAATCGTAATGGGAGCACTAGTGCAAGAAGGTGGTTCCTCACATTTCATTGGGGAATAAGAGTTCATCAACATTGTAGAGGAGATGGGACCACTAGTGGAAGATAACTAATAGGCTAATCTGGTTGGGCAATTAGGTTTGTGTAAAAGAGTTATTAAAATCTAGATAAGTAAATTGTGATATTTGAACAATTTGATTTTTAGGTTTCAGAGGCCAGTCATTGGCAGCTCGGCATGTGCCTTCAAAGGAGAGATTTGGCTTAGATGCACTTTTGAAGCTGAAGCAAGAGTGCACTTACAACTTCTTCCACCACGGATGCAAGTTCCCGGGTCAAGGGTCCTTAGGTGAGAAGTGCTATGTTTTTAAGATGTCCACCATTGGACCCACTTCAAGGTTGGATTTGGTGAATCGAATGTGACAGACCGGCTCTGGTGACCTGTGACATGCGTGGATACAATTCGACCACACTCAACAAACATTAGATTGGGTGACCATGGCTTGTCATGTGTATGATCTAAGGTAGCATATTACCAATGTAAAGTATTTAGATAGTTAGAGCTAGCTAATTGTGTAACCTCTTTAATGTGACTAGAGTTTTCACATAGCATGCAGGATCTTCTCTCACGATTGTGACATGTGAAATGAAAGAGGAGGATATGGAGGCCCATTGTCTATTTTGGGAATGCATTAATGAAGTGATGGACAACCATGGTTGTGAGAGGGTAGATTTCTATGGTTCATTGGCAGACGAGAGGCTCAGGCTAACTGGACTATAGTTTGGCATGTATTCAATGGTGGAAAAAATAATGTCCTGACGACAGATAGGGAGAGGTCTTGCCTATTTCATTGGGAGCAAAGCATGGTTGCCCACCATAAAAAAGTATGTGTGTGTTATGTTTCAAGGAGAGCACAAAGCAATGTGCGAGAAATGGCGCATGGCTCCTACCATAAAGTGAAGCTGCATCAGTGGAGGCTCGATTGATACGTGAATGGTGGCGCAATGGTCATGTGATGGATAGGAATTTGTCAAAAATGGACTTTTGGTTGAGCTGGTGGGAGATATGCATAGCACATTGGGGTTCAATAATGACAACGATAGAGAGAAGTAATGATGGTCTAAATACCCCAAGAACAAACCTAGCAGAAAGCAAGAATGGGAGTTGGCTGGCAGGGGAAGGATATAGATGCAAGATTTCTCTTTACGATGCATTTACTACTCATATGGCGAATGCAATTTTGTAAAGCACAAAGGCAATCTCTTAATCTCAAGGCAAGCACATAGGGAGAGGTCCAAGCTTGGAGAAACTAAAAGAGCATTGCTGCCCATCCCAAGTGGTCCGAAGAGTTAATGAGGCAAGCCCATCCCAAGTGCTCTACAAGCCCATCCCAAGTGGTCCGAACAGTTAATGAGGCAACTGAAGGAACACCCATGTATAAGGCGCCTACCCCTCTGACAAAGAAATTGCACGTTACAAGAGACCATCTCCTGTGGTCATTGATATTGATGATGAGGCCACGCATCAACTAGAATACAACACACATGTAAGAGACCACAAGTATGTTAGGAGCCCACGGAAGATCAATTTTAAGGAACATGATACAAACAGTACTCAAGAAAGAACATCGAAAGTCACAGAGGGCAATGCTATTGAGCACAAGGTGAATGAAACAATGTGGAAAATCCAAAGGACATGCATTGGCAACAAGGTCCCATGTAGCAACGGAATGCCTCATGGGGGTAAGAGGTGTGGGCAACGGATCTACTAAGGCTATTCGCAAGCACCCTAATGGTCTCATTAGACATTGGATATGGTTCTTCCCTGACCATGTGCTTCATTGCTATATTGTGGACACTAACATATACCCAAAGCCCAATCTACCACTCAAGATATGGCCAGTTGCTATAGGAACCAACCTCACAAACGAGGAGGTATATTCATTATGGGAAGGTGGATACTAGGTGGAGAGCAAGAATGCAGATGTTATGCCCACCCCATCACGTAGCAGTGGGGATTTACGGTTCTTACAACTCCAACTTCAAAAGATCTGCCATATGGGTCCACTACTAACATAGAGGCTGGTGGCTCAGGCATGCAAAATGGCATTAGAGTCAAGTACTACACGTCGATATTAGAGGAAGTGGCCAAAAAAATAGAGGTTGCCTTGAAAATGAAAGCTATGGTGGTAGAAGAAGTGCAAAGAGTGGAGCACAAGTATGAAGTTTTCAAGATCGAATTGCATGGGGATGATGCACATGTGGAAAAATATGATTTGCATGTGAAAGACGAACCGTGTTGTACATGTCCAGATTTTGTAGATAGAGAATCCAAGAAGAGGTCATATCTTGCATGCAAGCACTTGTACTTCATTTATTTACGTGTGCTAGGCTTAAGCCAGAGCAAGAATATGTTCATCGACCAACCTATCATATCCAACCTTGAGCTTTACAATGCCTTGTCAATGCCTTGTAGGAGAACGAACCCTAATTTAGACAATCAAATGCATGGATAATTAGTTGACCTTTACTATTTTGGGACCTACATAACCTATGTGAAAATAACCTGCCCTACCTCCGAATACCTTCTCTAGCTCATCCAAGCATCTTTGGCATGCTCTTTGTTTGTTGATGTGATGAATGATAATATCCCCAAGGCCTTAACCCAATGATGGCCATAGCTTTTCTATGTTTATGTATCCATGCTTTGACCTCAGCCTCACTCTCTTCATTGAGTTCATCTCCATTTACCACCCCCTAAAGTTCCTTTTGCATGAGTAGATACATGACTTTTGTTTACCATGTATGGAATCCATCACCACTAAATTTATCCATTAGGATTTGGGTAGTTTTGGCTTAATGAGGAGGGTCTTACTGAGATTTATAGTTGTATCTAAGTAGTGTCTAGTCCTTACAATGATTTGAACCAGCATAAATTTGGATGTTAATCAAGATTAAGATCACTAATCACCATTAATATCAAGAAAAAAATATAGATAACTGTGAGTTTTCAATCAAGATAATTGTACTCACATTTGAGCTAAATGCTTTGAGAGAGTGGAATAACAATGAATGAAGAAGAAGTTGAGCTATTGATACTTGGGATTAACAACCGTTTAATCAAAGATCAGTGAGCTTAACAAAACCTTAATGAAAAGGGAGGTGCACGGCTCCATTTGCAAATCTGACTCCACAGGCACATTCAGGACCTTTGAAAACCACCAAGTATGGTTGGAATTAGCTTGATCAAGCTCAAGCTTGTCAATTTTAAGCTTTTTCCCAAAAATTCAAGCACTGGCTATAGTGTCAAACGTGTTTCTTGGTGTCTTTGCTTGATTCCTCCGAGTCATGGCTGTGTCCTAGAGTGCCAAAGTCCGCGTAGAAGCTCATGAACAATGGTGTGGTGTGTTGACAATACCAAGCCTTCAACGTTTTTAACCAAGTGAAAAAAAGAGATAAGATTGCTAATATTTGTGATTAGCATTAACGATAATATTAACACTAAGCATTAATACTTGCTAATGCTTAGTGTTGGGAGTGAAAATGAGCCTTGGCTCTAATACCATGTTGAAAAAATACATGATTTGAGATGGCTATGGAGTGTATGAGGGTTGCAAGAGAGAGCTAAGTTAGATAAAGGAAGGAAGACATCATTGGAGTGTGGTATTAAGATTAATAGAATTGATTAAGATATGAGTTAAGGCTAATCAACACATTACATTTTTGCATTATGAGAATGAGCTTGTTACATCTATTTGTTGCTCTCATTCACATGTTCTATGCACACTTGTGCCATCCATGTGTTCATAAATGCTCACATGCCTTGTGCACCCTTGCATCTTCCATGTGCCTACTTTTTGACCTTTGACCACCTTTTACATTCATCCATTCACATCCCCTAACCTTAGCTTACATTCATTTCAAATTCATAGAATCCTAATCTTATTCTACCTTATTCCCACCACATACATGTGCCCCATACATGACATGACAGACATCATATTTCAACACCAAAGTGTAACCTCTATGTTTTAAAAACAGAAAAAGTAATAATTACCCCTATAAGGTGCTTCCTCCAATAGGGTTATCTTATATGCCACCAACTAAGCAAACAATCCGTGGGGCTGGTAAGTTTCTATCAGTGACTTTGGCATTCATCCATCATGGTCTAATGTTCATATACTTCAAAAGTGCCTCTTCTTCACTCAATGCACGCCATTAATGGCAAAGTTGCTTGTGCATGTCTTGAAAATTCTTGACTATATATTGAACTGTATGTGTTGGAAATAGGATTATAGGAATGCGTGTGCGTACACACACACATAGTGGAGAAGCTCAAGAGAGCACACAATGGGATGATAGATAGATAATGAATGTGTGCTGTACAAAAATGATAAGTATACCCCAAGATGGGTGTATAATAGCACATGGAAAGAAACGTCTTAAAGAGGGAAAAAGTGCCCTAGTGTGTTCACACATATCACTACCAAATATGGCTACAAATCTCCCCTGGGAGAGATGATGTGAACAAGAGGTGAGCTGGCACTAGAAGTACAGATATGTGCCAAGGCTCTTAGGATTGTGATAGGGAGCACATACTAGTCCCCAAAGGGAAGTAAGTTTAAATCTTTGTAAAAAGCTTCAAACTTCTCTTGTGGGAGAGCCTTCATGAACAAATCTGCCAAGTTGTTCTATGTTGGCACATAAGCTAAGATGATTTCCCCTGTAGGGCATCTCTCCCTAACATAATGATAGTGCACCTCAATGTGCTTTGTGCGAGCATGAAAAACTAGATTCCTCACAACTGCCATAGCACTCTAATTGTCAGGGAAGATGGTAGTGGCTGAGGTCTCGCTAATACCTAAATCATCTAAGGCGCCTGAGCCAAAGACACTCAAGTATAGCTATAAACATTGCCCTGTAATCAGCTTCACATAGTTAGAAGTGGCCATAGTGGGTTGCTTCTTAATGAGCCATGATATATATGAATCACCAAGGCAAAAGTAGAAACCACTCATGTTGTGGTGGACACTCGTGTGTCATAACATCCAGCATATTCTGAGTCTGTAAATGCATACAGATGTGATTTACCCCCCTTGGGATAAAATGAAGCAGTGCATAGTGCCCTTTAGGTAGTAACAGGACACCCGTTTGACATAGTGCTAATGCTTTGTGCCTGGGCTATTCATATATTTAAGTCTGAGTCTGTAAATGCATGTAGCTGTGATTCACCCCCTGGGGATAAAATAAACCAAAGTACATAGTGTCCTTTAGGTAACGGAACACCCATTTGACAGACTGCTGCCAATGCTTTGTGCCTGGGCTATGCATAAATCTGCTCAATATTAAGACCACATATTGAAAGTCAAGCCTCGTGTTACACCAAAAGATAAGGCATCTTGTAGCTTCTTGATACATGTTAGTATCAAAAGAGTCACTTGCATCTTCAAAAGTTAGTGGTAAACCTGGCTCCATAGGTGTAGCCACACAAGTTTCCAGTCTTCAAGATTGAACCTCTTTAACAATGCATCAATGTATTTCTTCTGCAGCATAACAATGCCATCATTACGTTGCCAAAACTCAATGCCCAAGTAATAGTGCAATGGTCCAAGATCTGACATCTCAAAAGACTTATTTAAATCAACTATAAGAGTTGAAATATGATCATCATTAGGACCTGTGAGCAGCATGTCATCAACGTATAACATGATGACCAATAAAACATCCTTAGTCTCCTTAATATAGAGGATACTATCAGTTGGGCTGTTGCAAAAACCCTGTGCAGCCAAATATGCATGTATCTTTTCATACCATCCTCTCTGAGCCTGCTGCTTAAGACCATATAAAGCTTTTTTCAATCCGCATACTTTTGATTCTTCACTTTTATGAACAAAACCACGAGGCTGAGATACATAAACCTCTTCATGCAAATCTCCATTCAAGAAAAGCAGTTTTCATATCCAACTGATGCACATTCCAACCTTTATGTGTTGCAAATGCAATGATAGTCCACATGGTCATCATACGATATGTGGGTGCAAAGGTTTCACCATAGTCAATGTCTCTCTTGTGCATAACCCTTTGCAACAAGCCTAGCTTTGTATCGCTCAACATTGCCATCCGCTTTACGTTTGAGCTTGTAAATCTATTTTGTACCAATGTCCCTCTTGCCCAAGAGACAAGTCTACCAAATCCTATGTATCATTTTTGAGTATCAAATCATACTCAGATTGCATAGAACTAATCCAATTTTCAGATTCCTTTGCTTCATCAAAGGAGACAGGTTCCTCTTCATTATATAAACTGGAAATAAGAGTATAATCTAAATCAACAAGAGATACATGATGAGAGCTTGCACGTGTTCTACTAGGCAAAGGAGTGGCCAATTTGTTGTTACGTAGTAGTGTTTGCACTAGCCATTTTGGCATACTTTTAGACTCCACAATTTCCCTTCTTTCCTCACATCAATTACATCATCCACATTTGCATCATCACAATAGGCTGAGCTATGGGCTAAAAAACATACTAATTTGTAACATGTGTGGGCTGATTTTCAGCATTCCTTGGATTAGCCAAACGCTCTATATCAATTTGTCCTACATTGAATAATGTCCTGCAAACATACATGAAAGCAAGGGCTGAATTGCATCTTCCACAAATACATCTCTACTCACAAGAATCTACTTGGTAGAAGGATCATAGATACGGTAACCCTTCCTTTCCGAGATGTATCCCACAAAAATACATTTAACAGCCTTATCATCAAGCTTGTTGCAAAGTTTCTCAGACACAAGTGCATAAGAAAGACAACCAAAAATGTGTAATTGAGCCACAGAGGGCATTCTACTATTCCAAGCTTCAAAAGACATAATTTAATGCAAAGCCTTTGTAGGACACTTGCTCAAAACATATCTTGCGCACATGACTGCTTCTAGCCAGAAACCATGAGGTAACTCATGACTTTGGACCATACAACATGCCATCTCCACCATGAGAGACCTGTTTTTATGTTCAGCTAGACTATTTTATTGAGGTGTATATGGCATAGTACATTGGTGTTTTATTGCATTATCAGCCATGTATACATGAAACTCCTTAGACATATACTCCTCGCCCCCCTCGATCAGTACTATGTAGGGTACCAATCTTACATTCAGAAACATTTTGAACCATAGCAGCAAAGTGTTGTAAGCATATAAGAATCTCTGATTTTTGTTTCAATGGATATACCCAGGTATGTCTGGAATAATCATTAAAATGAATGTGACAAAATAGAGGTAGCCCCTAATAGATGGTGTCCTCATAGGACCACATACATCACTATGTATAAGCTACAATTTCTGGATAGCTTTGACTGAACCATCTTAACCATCTTTGGGAAATAATGCCCATTGCATTTTTCCAAGAATACAACCCTCACAAACATGTTTGATAGGGACTTCAAGATGTGGCAACTCAAACACCATGTCATGTTCACAGCAAAC
This sequence comes from Cibotium barometz, assembly GCF_041138505.1. Taxonomy (NCBI): domain Eukaryota; kingdom Viridiplantae; phylum Streptophyta; class Polypodiopsida; order Cyatheales; family Cibotiaceae; genus Cibotium; species Cibotium barometz. The sequence continues at coordinate 11,392,472 of NC_141074.1, forward strand.
TGCCAAAGTTCAAGTGACCAAAGCGTGCATGCCACATCTTAGCATCACCCACATTGCCTTTGTGGCAGAAACTGTACATGTAGCATACCTTTGTCTTTCATATGCATCTAGCCTGTAAAGGACATGAGACAAAGTACCAAAAGAAACAATTTGCTTTCCATCACTGCACTCATGAATAATACATCTGTCATCCTCAAATTGAACCACTAAGCTAGCCTTAGTAATGGCAGAGACAGATAATAAGTTCTTATTGATCCCTGGTACATATAATACATGTGAAAGCATGATTGTTCCACCATTTACAACAATGAGAACAATTTTACGAACTCCTTTTATAAGATATAAGGAGTTGTTTGCACATGTTACAGTGTTTCCCCTACTACGGAGAAGATTCAAGTGATGAGAACAAACTACGGGTGAGAAGTAATGTGCTTACTAGCACTGCTATCAAAATACCAGACATGTACATCTGTAACAGCCATGCATACATCTATATGCGAGGCGTCATAATTGCATTACATAATGAATGCCCAATCATCATGTGCATAGTTTGCAGATTCTTTGTTTTCTTTATTGGATGTTGATGAATCAGCTAATAGCCATACCCGAGTCTTTCTTTTTCTCCTTTTCTAGCCATTTCCTACACTCATTAATGTAGTGACCAGGTTTCTCTAGCCGTTTCATGCACTCATTAATGTAGTGACCAGGTTTCCTGCAATAGTTGCATTTGCCCTTTTTCTTTGGCTTGTTGCCTTCCTTGTCTATAGGCTTGCCTAATGACTTTGATTTTGGCTTGTAACTACCTTGAGGAAAGGATTTACCTTTGCCTCTTTTTGTTGACTAGCAGCAAAAGCCTGATCTCCTATACGCATGACAAATCTATTTTTCATGGATTGCTCTTCTTGCAAGAGCACAAAAACCAACTCCTCAAACTTCAAGGCATTTGGATTGCCTTTCATCATGAACCTGATGTGGTAGAAGTAAAAACTTAACACGAGTAACGCATTTAAGACAATAGGCACCAATAAACTGTCATGATATATTTTATCAACAACTGCTCCTTGAAATCCTTGATTTTTGTAAGGGAATTGCCCATGGAGTCTCCCTCATCTATATGCTCTGACTCTAATTGCTTGCATATATAAGCAACATGTGCTCCATTACGTACATGGTACAATGACGCAAGTGCATCCCAAGTATGTTTAGTAGTCCTGCATGATTGAATGGAAAGAATCATACTCCTCTTAACTAACAAAGCAAGCAACGCATGTGCTTACGCATCTCTTCCATCCCACTTTGTTTATTCCTACGTAGGAGGTTTGCTATATTATGGTAATGCACCATGTGAAACCGAGTCCATGTTTGCAGATATGCCTTTTACATCATGTTCATCAGGAGAACTAGGACGTTTCTCAATGCCAACCACAACATTCTATAGCCCTTTAGCTACCAATACATGTTGCATCATGTAGGACCACAACGGGTAGTTGGTCCCATCAACAGTGGGATAACATCCGAAATACATCATTGTCTCCCATTTTTTATAATACCCAAGCAAGTAATCACACAACCTCCAAAATGCTAAAAGTGCTCTTTGATGCAGCCAAGGTGGCTACTAATAAGGTCGGTGACAATGGAGACCTGCAAGGTGTATGAATGAAATGGGTATAGTGAGTAAAAATTGTACACGTAAGATGTATAGATCGATGTCGTTGAAGTGAAGCCTGTAGATGCTTATTTGTGTATCTGCACACCTGTCTATAGTGATCTCACAAAACTACTCCAGAATTCAATTAAGAAAAGTGTAAATCCGGTCCCCGAAGATGTATGTAGAAAACCAAAAACCGCACGAATGGTCCCCAAAACGTGCCCGAAATGAAGATTTGATCACACAACTCGATACTACACACTTCACGGACCTCTTTCTTCTCCCAAAAGGGCTCCTTGATTCGATTCAAGATGACATGCAACTCGTGGTGAGGGGTAGGCACAGCGGCACATAGGCAAGGAGCACATGCTTTGATACCAAATGTTGGAAATAGGGTTGCAGAAATGTACACACACATACACACACAGTGGATAAGCTCAAGAGAGAACACAATGAGATGATAGATAGATAATGAATGTGTGTTGTACAAAAATGATAAGTATATCCCAAGATGGGTGTATACTAGCACGGGGGGAAAAACCTCCTAAGGAGGGAAAAAGTGCATCAGCTCGTCCCAGTGTGTTCACACACATCACTACCAAATATAGCTATAGTATGGATATTTAAGCTTTGTTCCCAATGAAAATTACATGACCACTCATGACCTTCTAATTTATTTTCTAGTCCATTGTTGTAGATTGTCCTTACTACCCTCTCCAATTAGCTCTTGCATCATCGGCCATAAAGCCATAAAAATCTAGTTTAGGAAAGCCTTTGTGCACGACACCATCATTAATCATCTCCCAATTTTTTTTTGGTGTATCTGTGTCTTCTTCTTTCATTTCATAAGAAGCAATTGTCAAAAGCTCTTGCAAGCTACATGCTATCGTATAACAATTGTAAAGAAGTTAACAAATGTTATGAGTTCTACAAGATCATAGTATACCTTGGATCATATACATATGTAGCCATTGTTGTCACATGCCTGACGTGATCAAAGCAAACCCAAGCCTTTTTTAAATCACCATCTATGGTTCACTAAGTCTAAACATGATACATGCCCTGTGTGGTTGACATTTTAAATACGTAGTACCTCTCCACCAACTCATGGCCTAGAAAATGACTACCATAGAAGAAATGTAAAGTGCATTGTCTCTTCAAATCTAAAAAATCAGACAGAGCACCTTACATAGTACCATTGATTCTAGAAGCACGTACCATTCTTCTAAATTTACAAGAGAATGGGGAAACTTAACAATTTATTTAAAATCATGTTAAGAATCACAACCATGCAATTAAAATGTATATGAAGTTAAACTTGCCTTCGACATTGAATCAGAGGATGCATGTGTTCCAATAATTGTGAAAACTCTATGTTACTAATATTTGATCCATCTCTTATTATATGCTTTCTAACAACTACATCCAATTCTAGTTGGTTTGTGATATTCATTTGAATCTTCCTTGGACCACTTGTCAACCTCTGGCATTGCCTCTTGCACAAGTATTCTTATCTTTTGTAATGCTTGTCTTAATGTGCCTCTTTGTACCTCATGCAAAAGTTCCCCTCCTTAATGTATCATCACTCGTCTCATACATAGGTCATCGGACATATAATAATACACTATATCATCAAACATGCTTCTACATACAGGTCTGGCCTTATAGTAGTAGAAAAAAGCTAGAGAGCCATATCCATCCAAAGTTAAGCCAAGCACGGGAAGCTTTTATGTGAGCTTTCCTATTTTTTTGAAATAATATAAAGTTCTAATAAATACTCTTATCAATCAACGTTTATTGAAATTTTCTAAGGTATAAAGCTTACCAATTCATGATGTTCTATTCGGTGTCCCGTTCATAGTCTACTTCTACACAAGGTATAAGTGCACTCAAACAAACCTCCACAACAACTCTTTTGGACTATTCCGGGAAACTTTACATGACTGGGTGCGTCTATTTAGCGAGCCAAGAGCAGTGAGCACAGAGCAGTGAGTAGAAATAAAGTCCTTGTGAAAGTGAGCAAGTAGGGGCATGGTATGATGTTAAGCAAGCATGTAATGTTAAAGAGAAGAGTGAAACCATAGTGCAACTCTATAATGAACAGAACAAAGAAGACTAAAAAAGTTTAAAAATGACTATTGCAAATAAAGCATTTTCAAATGAATGGTGCGGATATAAAAAATCACTACAAAACTCATACTACTTGGCTCACTAAAAAGACGTTGAATTGGTCATTGAGCTACTAATAGAAACAAACTATTGTTTGCAACCACATGGAAACCACAGCAACCAGAGAGCATAGAAATCAAGCCATTAAGATGCACACCAATTTTAATAGCCATACCACTGACACAACAATATAATACTCTTTAGAAACCATAACCATAGGATTTAAAAATTTTATAATCCAAATAAAAATTGTCCAACAATCAGCTACATGCTATTGTAAAAAACATTCAGAAGCATAACATCCATCAAAACATTACTTCCAATAGTCCCAAAAAAATGATTGTCTCAATTAAAAAAAAGACTATCTCTAATGGCATTCTGATGTAGACATGTGATCCTCATAACTGCAAGAGACACAAAGAAAAGAAAATAAGCTTTATCAATACAAAATTATTCTCTACTAACATATTTATCTTTTCAACATGCATACCTTTGCTGAGTATGGTTCTAACAGGTGATCATAGATCCGCTCATCCTTGTCTAACATTATGACATTGCGATCCATAAATGCTGCCACTAGCCCAAGAGTTCCAGTGCCAGCAAACAAATCCAAAATCGTGTCCCCAGGACGACTGAAGACGGAGACGATGTATTTGCTAAGCCGTTGACCTCTCTGACAACCGCCCTGCCATGGTCTACCCTTTCTCTTCACCAGATCCTCCGATGGCACTCTTGAAAACGCACACAAACCATTAACCATATGCCATAAAGATCACCGAAAGTCATTTTAAATTCTATCTTGATTTGAATGCATACATACATGTCAAAGATAAGATCTTGCCCTACATCAAGATCATCACCTAGTGCCAAATCCCTTAGTTGATCCCCATGCATCACAAAGCTTGTAGCAGGAGATGTTGAGCGAACAAAAACAGCCAATATTAGACAAGTGACCTACAAGCAAAGACACATTGGTTGTTCATGCATTTTCACCTTAAATGGGACAAAGAAGATTTGCACAAATGACAGCCCCAAAGAGAACAACACCAATACCTGTGTAGTAATCATTTGCCCCATCTTCTTCCCAATAGGTGGAGTACACCTCACAACCTGTCTATGATAAATGCCAAACCCAACGCTCTGTACAACCTGCTCAATGGTCACTCCTTCTTCCATAGTGTAAAGGCATGTAAAGAAGCCTCGATCCGAGAGACAAGAATCAACAACTTTAAAAGTAGAGTCATACATACCATCCCCAAATGTTATTCCAATATGGAACCTTGTTTGCAACACAACCTCCAATGATGATATTTGAGGGGAAGTCTGCAAATATCAACTCCACACAGTAATCGGACCCTCTACTCTTGACATTCCCTACTGTGCAAATAACATTCATGGCATCAAGCACTTGCTTTCCCAATGAGGATGCATCCTCCATGTTCACAAAAGTAGCTGCAAGGTCCTCAATACTGACATTGAAGGCATAAATGGTTCCTATAGACAGGTTTTTGACATTTAACACACATAGTCTCAAGTCAAAACAATCGGATCACGATAGAGATGAGGTAGGAAGCTCACATACCTGGAGCTTGCAATGTCTTGGTTATGATGTCAGTTGGTTGTATCCCGCCTGCACTACTATTGGATGTCTGTTGTTGACTCTGCTCCCTATTTGCTTCCATTGCTCGATTCACCTATTTCCCTCCCTAAATTCACTGGCAATGACTTACGAAAAGAAGCCGATGCAATCGATGTTGCATGTGATGTGGATGTGGCCTCTTTATGATCAATTTGCTGGCTACGAAGCTCCAATATAGACTTATGTTGGCGATACAGATCAAGCTCCTCCTCAGGCACATGGTTTCTTTCAAGGTCCAACCACCACGGGCAGAAACGAGACTCTATGCTTGACATGGCCTGTTCAATGACAAACATGGGTTTACATAACTCACCCTCAATATGAACATGTTTCTCAATCATGGATTCAAAATGACAAATTCAATCACTTACTCTTCCAAGCTTCAAATCGGCATACATATAAGATTGATTGTCAACACAAAGCCACACACTAGCGAGAGGGGGTAAAATATCCAATTGGTGCTCCTCAATTTCAGAAAGCAACCATCTGCAAGCCAAAGCACAAATGATAAAACAACACACAGAAAGAAGCATGCATGTTTTTTAACAAGGAATATCTGGGTTATGTTGGAGGAAAACCTATAAACGACTCGCCGTGCAGCACTTTGTAGGCCTGGTTGATGGTCAATATCATGGCTAAATTTTATGCCTCCTTCGTGCACTTTAAAAGCCCTTTTGAAGTACTTTCTTCTGCATAGAACAACAAAAGAGGTGAATCGGCTCTCACCTGGCAACCTGACTCGATCAGCATTTTTAATATCATTTTGGATTCTCAAACCCAGCTCCGTGATCTGAAGCCAGTAGGAGTACATGTGCAGCCATTCCCTAACCTTTGTCTTATCATTTGGCATACCCTCACAAGTGATCGCACTGCAGCCTGAGAGTTGTCCAATAGCTTGACAATGTGAGCCTTATCTGTGTCTCTGATGTAAGCAGAACCTATCATATTGAGCTTTTCCTCTGTGGCCACATGATTTCTTGACGCGTGCCATGGGAGGGAGAGCACTGCACACCAAAAGGCCTCACCGTTGGAGGGATCAGCAATCCTTGCATATTTTGATGTTTTTCCTCTGTAGAGAACTTCTACCTTTCGAGTCACATTCTCCCTAGCAGACTCGACAAGTGGTCCATTTGATGCCTCATCAATTTTTTGCTCCATCTCATCCTTGAACAAGAGCCAAGTCATAATCTGGATTGGCAAATGAAGCCAACTAGGCCTTCCTCTGGCAGATGCACTCTGCATCTCTCTCTCAACCCATAGCTTGTCCTCATTGTCCAAATGTGCCATGAGAGTTGTTAGGTCGGACTCTCCCAATCTTCTTAGTTGAAATAGACGATCACCAAATGTGGTTGGCACAAATGCATAATCATGCGTCCTACAAAACAAAGAAGAAATATGTTAATATTCTTGAGTACAAACAACTTACTTGACATAGAAGGAGACTTTGATAACAAATTAACTTACTTGTTCAACTTGGACAATGAAAACAAAAGCTCACCCACATCCCTCCGCTCGAACACATAAAATTTACAGAGAACACAACAATGCATGGACAAATCCCCTTGAAACCCTGTAATAAAACACAAAATTAGGAAGGACAAAGAAGCATAAGAAACTATAACATCCCAATGAGAACTCACCTGTAGAAATGCAGTCCATCCAAGCATTGTGTCGATTATTACCACAAGAATATGCACCATTTTTCGGCTCAAGTACGGACCCCACTCGGGGTCAAGTGCAAGAGTTTCCTCAAATTGTTGATTCACAGTCCTCCAATGCTCATCCCAAGATTCCTCCCTCTCTTGTGTCAATGGTGTCTCCTCCCCTTCCAAGTCCATAATTGATACTGTGAAAGCTCCCATGCTCTCAATGTACCCACCTAGTTTTTTGAAGCTTCGAGTAAGAGATTTATCTGTTGAGGGAGAAACCTTTCGGATTGCCTCCGTCTGGATCATCCTACAGAGAAGAACACGTGGAGGTGGAGACCTAAATTTGACTCCTATCCTATCTAAAAAGGCTTGTGGAGTAGATGTCTCTAGAATCTTCCCAAAAATATCAACCTTATTTTTTTTCTGCTTGCTTCCTTCAGTTTGGGTTGTGACAACTGTTTCTTCTTGATCCTCTAGTGGATGTGTGTTCTCTTCCCCCTCTATCTCTCTCCCAGTATCCTCAGTATTCTCACCTTCATCCTCATTATCACCACCTTGAGTATTCTCACCCTCATTTTGATCACCTTTATTTTCCTCAATTGCCCCCACTACATTTTGTCCATCCTCCTCATTTCTTTCATCACTATGTAGATGCTGCCTATCCATATCCACCTCCAAGTTAGTGTCATCTATGATATGTACCGCATGCTCTGTAGTAGTAGGGTTTGAGGAGGCGGCTTGCTCCAAAGTGCTAGAAAAATCAGCTTGTCTCCTTGTGTGTCTCGATGAGCTCTCACCTGGGCCAACCTGCACACTCTTTTTCCGCTTAGCAAGAGGTAACTCATCCATTTTTGCACAACAAGAACCTTTCAAGCAAGATGCTCTAGTGAAATGACTCGAACTCATTTGAAAACCAGATAGCCATGCAAAAATACAAGAACAAATCTTCAAATAGTATTGTACTCGTATTGTATAATTAATTGATTATTTTAACAGCAAATTCAGTAATACGACACAAACTTAAAGAAAAGGTGGCACATTCACTAAAGAGATTAAATTCAGTACTGCAACACAATCATCAAACAAAGGTGGCACATTCACTATCCAACAAAACGGCCAACTCATTATAACGAACAGAATATCTTTGAGATTATCATATGGAGTGCTTTGGCCCAAATTCCAAGGCATTCAAAGCCGTATTGAATATTTTAAAAAAATCTCCATTGGAAAATATTTACGGAGCCCTTTTCAGGTGTTCAATTCAAGGCATTCAAATTTATTGGAAAATATATAAAGATTCGGTAGCCCAAATCTGAAGGCATTCAATATTGAGTACTAATAAACTTTAGAAGTGATATTTCGCAATCCAACACTTTTTTAAGGACAAACTTTTTTCTTTTTGTGCTATTGTTCTTTAGATGCACATGTTTGCTGGTCTCCTCTCTCGACTGTGTGAGCCGTTTCTCAACCAAGAAGACATCAAATGTGAGTTTTTTGAGCTTCTTGTATACACAAAGTCTGCATAATATAGACAGTAGTAAGAGAGACAGTCTATGCAATGTGTTTGAGACAGCACCATATAGATAGCATGTTCTTACACTACCCTCTCCAAATTTCTGCCGCCGGCGGGGGGATCCAAGGGGGAGTTCGGGGGCAGCGCCCCCGAAGCTTGAAACGAACTCAAAATCGTGATGATTTTGTCAATGCTCGGCAACAAAACATCCTATTATTTTGTGCGCTGAGCGCACAAATTAATTCAAGAAAAATAGCAAGAGGTAACGCCGCACATCTCATACTGTGTGTGGAGTGTGGCAGCAGCAAAACATCCTATTATTTTGTGCGCTGAGTGCACAAATTCATTCAAGAAAAATAGTAAGAAGTAACACCGCACATCTCATACTACTGTGTGTGGAGTGTGGTGGCAGCAAAACATCCTATTATTTTGTGCGCTGAGCACACAAATTCATTCAGGCAAAATAGCACAAATTCATGGATGATGATACCTTTCTGTGTCTCTTTGTTGGGGAGAAAGATTGGAGTGGGGAGAGGGCCCTGCGCATGAGATCAGCGTTTCTTTGCTGGGGAGACGTATGATGCTTCATGATCGCTTCTCTGCGTGTGTGTTCGAGGGAAGATGCTTCTGTGTGGAGGACGACTAAAAGCCTTAAGTAATTGCTTCATAAGAAGTAGCCGACTACTAAAAACCCTAAGTTAGGCACTGGACAAATTTTTTATCCTAACACTAATGAATTTCAACACTAAAATTTAAGGGTTTGGTCAATATTTTTTCGATTTATTTAAATCTATAGCACAGTTATGCTATGGCATCCAACTGGTAGAGTTTTTGAAATCTAACAGGAGATTATGAAAAAGCGCAAGAACTAACACAAAGCAAATGTGTGTGTGTGTGTGTATACATACACACACGTGTACACACAAACATATATACATATATACATGTACTCTTTTTGGTACCCTTCATTATGACTATTTTTGCAATAAATATTTTTATTTGCTTCTACCCATAGTCTTAAAATGAGCCTGGTAAAATTGTATTATGGCTAGTATATGCTATTGATTAGAGCAAGAACATCTAGTATTAAAATATTTTTGGCTAATATTCAATGTAAATTCCTTAATTGTTGTTGTGATTGCATTATGCAGGGAGGCTCGTGTTTTCCTCCACATTCTACAATGGGTGCATGCATCCGAGTCCCCTTCTTGAATGGCAAATGTCTTGTGTCAATCAACATGATCCGGGGGAAGCTTGGAACTATTGGTGGGATAAATGTGGAGGCCTTACTTGAAATTGGAGGAGAGTATGAGCCCATTTGTCCTTTACACTTGTATGCAGGGATTGGAGACGAGGCATATTTTATCCTGGAGCATTCATTGTCCTCTGTATATATTGCCAAATCAGAGAATTATTTTGAGACCCCAGAACAAGGCCCCTCAACTATATTTCCTCCCGGTTCTCGAAAGAGTACTCCAATGTAAGTGGCATTAACTTTGACTTTGACATTTTCTGTTTTGCATTGCGCATTGAATTAGAGAGCATTGTGCTTTACAGTGACTTGGACACTGAAGAGATAGAAGAAATCAATGTCCAAGCACATGGGTCATTGCAAGAGGAGATAGAGGTCTCTCCTGTGGAAAAGTGCTTTCAACATTTGGAAGAGGAAGATGTTCAGTTTGATACTGCGGTCTCTTGCTTTCAAATAATCCGCATGTTACCTCCTACTGATGTCTTGCACACTTTAATCCATGATTGTGATTACAAAGGCAAGGTAAAAGAGCTTCCCAAGGTGTACCCAGAGTTCAGTACATATGAGCTTGAAGGTGGGAAAGGTATGGAAGGGATGGAGCAAAAATACGAGGGCAACATTTGGACAAAGCCACAAACGCAAACTAGGGCCAATAAAACTTTTGTTCTTAGGAAGAGCTTCTGCGGGGGAACCTTCCAGTGCATGAATGAGCACTGCTCCTTTAGGACACGTATGAATCAACCAAACAAACTCCATTGGAATGGGCAGCTGATAAAATCTCCAAAATATGGGAATTTAGCAATTGGGAGCTTCGGGAACCTTGAGTGTTTTTTCTACAAGCATGTGCCAATGTGTCTTAAAGAATGTCTTGCCTGTGTCTATTATTTTATGCCAAAAGAATCAATGCATAGCAGACTATTTATTCATTATGGCAAACATACACACATGGTTTCCAAGGGAATGTGCCGAGCATCGATACGAAATATCAAGGCCTTTGTAGCACGTGCAGTGGGCATCGACCACAACGCTGGGCCCAGAAAGGTACAAATGATTGTGGCAAGGGAGGTGGTTCTAAGAGCATTCACTGATGATGACAAGGCACAGGGAGAATTCATGACAGAGAGGGAGCTACAGGAGATGTCGCAAGAGTTGCAAAGTTTGATAAATGTCAAAAAGTGCGTAGGAAGTGCAATTTAGCAAAGAATAGTATGCAATTATCATCTTTAATACACTAAGTATGCTTTATGAATGCAGGGTGAAGCATATGGTAATGCAAACACGAAAAACAACACGGCCTCTGGGTGAAGGATATGAAGCCATTCTTAATCTAAAAAGAACATACCATTTTGAGTTCTTCCATGGTTCTCGATTTCCATTGCAAGCCACCACTACTACTGAGCGTTGCTTTATCTTTAAGATGTCTACTACTGGACCTGGTTCTGGGATTGACATTGTTCGGCGAATGGACAAGGATGGTAATGGGGATCTTAATCAAGCATGGGTCTGCTTTGATCATGTGCATCGAGTGGATACTGGATGGCATACAATGGGAGCACATGTTTATGACCACATGTAAGTTACAAGCGGTAGAGAGCATTGCTTAATTTGTGTCTTTAATATAACTCTATTTCCATTTGTGGCATGCAGGATTGGTGAGCTATTGACAATAGCAACTTGTGAATTTAGAGAAGAGGATGAGGATGCTCAAGTCATGTTTTGGGAAAATATGAATTTGGTAATGGTGGAGCACACAGGGAAGGTAGCAAATTTTTTTGGGTTTATGGCGGATGAGGCTGGCGCTAACTGGAATGCAGTGAGACGTGTCTTCAACGACGGAAAGGAGATGATTGAAAGGGAAAGGTCATGTTTATGGCATTGGGAAGACAACCTTCGTGTCCACACGTAGAGGTACATTTATAGCCCACATCAAGAAAAGCACAGGGAGATGTGTGAGAAGTGGAGGACTGCCCCAAACAAAGAAAGTGCCCTTCAGCAATTTCGCAGGATACGAGCATGGTGGGCAACTGGCAAGGCAGCTGATAGAAACATCCCTAAGCTTCTTAGCTGGTTGAGTTGGTGGCACTATAGGGTTAGTCGATGGGGTCATTTCATTTTAAAGGTAATGTTTGTAAGAGATTATTCATTGTATTATTGTGTGCCTCCTACTTATGTGCACTGCATTGTTTTTAATCAATTTCTACCACTCTCTTGTAGGATGGAGAGCCTATTGTCAATGCTCTTGTCCCAAGGACAAATATGTCAGAGACCAAGCATGCAAGCTCGTTGGCAGGGGAGGGGTATAGGCAAAAGATTAGTCTTTATGATGCTTGTGTGACAGATCTAATCAATGCTTACTTCCAATGTGCCAGACAACTGGCTTTCTTGGAAGGAAAATACACAGGTTGTGGGCCTACATTGGAGCTTTTGGTTGAGAGAGCTCTTTCTCGACAGAAAGCAAGTCCATCCCCAATAGCTACCTCACGAGCAGTGGATGATGCAGTGGCGGGGACCCCTATGTCTTAAAATAGGGTAAAATTCAAGGGTGAGAATAAAACTATTCGAGCCAAAAGGCCACTACACGACTCGACAGAAGAAAACTTTGGCAACTCTAGCCATAGGCCTGAGTTTAACTATGTGACAAGAGAGAGGTTAGAGCCTGCAATAGAGGTCGATGAGCAATGCAAAGTTTTAGAGAGCCTTGAAAGTGATGTGCATGATACAAAGTGGGCCTTGCGGAGGATACCAACAGTGAATCGAGTTGAGTGCAACCACTGGGCATCAGGGAAAAAGTGTAGCTCAAGGTTGCGAGGGGGTGATGTCAGTCCTTGTTTTTGGAGTGATTGTCAACTATCCTCCTGGAAAAAGGAGAAGTATTGCTATTTTTGTAATACAGATGTTAGGCACGCTTGGAAAATTACAAAGACAATATTACATCCACCAGAGGATGTCCCTTGTGTTTGGCCCATTGCTAAAGGTACCAAGTTACAAGTGAAAGAAGCCTGCAAGCTTATTAGAGCAGGATATGACATTGGTATTCCTCTTGAGTTCTTTCTAGAAAAGGAGCTTGCAAAAGGCACTAGCGAGACAAACAAGGAGGTGAAACAATTTCCATATCGACGAGGAATTTCAAAGGCTGCATTTGGTCAAATCACTGCAGCCTTAGATATGCATGCAGAAGTTGTAGGCAGCCATATACATATAGAAGGGGTAAAGGAAACATTTAGTATTAATCCATTGACCAATGGGAGCCAAGACACATCTCTGATAGAGGTCACTATTCAGAAGAATCCAATGTGTTCATGTGTGGAGTTCAGAGATAGAGTGGCCAAGAAAAGACCATATCTTGCATGCAAGCACATATACTTTGTGTTCTTAATGATTCTTGGACAGGATGTGAACAACAATATGCATATTCATCAAGTTTGTATTTTTGAGAGAATTGTAAAAGACATGCTAACTAAGTCTATTAGAAGTCATCCTCAACAGCTTTAGGAACCTGCAACCCACTTTAGTTGAAATATGTATGGGGGTCATGTCATACCAGCTGAACCGTAGTACTTGTTTTGGAAATGTTTTGGATATTTTATAAATTTTCCTGTCTATTGTCTTTTGTTTGCTAATGGCTCTCCAACATTGTGAATACTATAGATTCAATATCTTTTTAGCGAGCCAAGCAATATGGCTTTAATAGTGATTTTTTGTATCTGCACCATTGGTTCAAAAAAAAATTATTGCAATGGTCATTTTAGAACATTTCATGTCTTCTTTGTTTGATTGCTACAGAATTGCACTGTGGTTCCACTCTTCTCTTTAACATTTCATGCTCGCTTAACATCATACCATGCCCCTACCTGCTCACTTTCACAAGAACATGAGCTCTACTCATTGCTTTGTGCTCGCTGCACTTGGCTCGCTTTTTGACCACCCCCTACATGACTCTCCACCACAGGTTTTACCTAACAATGCCGATCTTATGTTTTCTCCATTCCTTGCATTAGTGAGGATGAAGGATCAAGTACCTTAGGTAGCTTAAAAGCCACATTGCCATTGTAAATTTGTGAAATCTCATCCAATTTTTCAATAAGTGTGTAGGCTAATATTATTTTACGAAGACCACCTATATGAGATTCCATAGATAGTAAGTATTTCACCACATTCTTCTAGTAGGGTGTGTCTATACATGCTTTAGAGAATGTAGGCGATTCTTCTATTGTGAGATCAATAATCGGTTTCCTTGTTGGAATGCTTATTGTATTATTGCTTGAGTCCACTACTAATGGAACCACAAGGAATTCTATTGTTATATCTTTATCAAAGATATAATATGGTCTCATTGATTGGATTGGTATAAGTCCTTCTTTGGTTTTATTGCAAATACCTTTAACCCAACTTGAGTAGATAAAATTTCAACATTATTGTCAGGTTTAGAAATATAAAAAAGGACATTGCACATTCCTAACAACAGGATCACATTCTACAAAAATGTAAAATGTTGTGTTCTCCATCTTAATAAACAAGAACACAAATTAAAAAAAGAAAGAGGAGAAGGAGATATGTGTTTGTAAAGTATACAATCTAATAAACAAAAACACAAATCAAAAAAAGAGGAAAAGGAAATGTGTGTGTAAGGGGATCTGTGTTTGTAAGTTATTATACGACCTAATAAAGTACTATATTCGAGGTGGCTCGAATATGGTCAGGTGCCCTGAATATGGTTGTTATTTGTGCCGCCCCGAATATGGTCGTCCTCAGTGATAATATTCGAGGCACATTAATATATGCACCATGAATATGGTCGTTGATGACCATATTTAGGGTATTAATGTGTCCCAAATATTCATGGTGCATTAATATATATATAGAAGGTAGACATATAGAAGGCACTGAGGGGACAGTGATGCGAGGGGCATGGGAGGTAGGCGGGGGGGGGAGAGAGCGTGGGAGGTAGGCAAGGGGGGGAGAGAGAGAGAGTGGAGGTAGAAGGCAGCGGGGGTAGCCAAGTGGGGAGCGGGCTAGGCAAAGGGGATGATGTCGACAAGGAAGCCAAATATGGTCACTAGGAAGCCGAATATGATCGCTAGTGACCGTATTCAAGGCCACCTAAATATGGTCATGCTGGTGACCATATTCAAGGTGCCGCCCTGAATATAGTCGTTTAATGACCATATTTGGGGTGGCCCGAATATGGTCATCGACAAGGACCATATTCGGGGCACATTAATATATGCGCCCTAATTATGGTCACCGATGACCATATACGAGGTATTAATGCGTCCCGAATATTTGGGGTGCATTAATATATATATATATATATATATATATATATATATATATATATATATATATATATATATATATATATATATATATATATATATATATATATATATATATATATATATATTAGTATATATACATATATCTATATATTTATATATATACATACATACATATATATATGTGTATATATATATATATATATATATATATATATATATGTTACATGAATATATGTATTAAGTATATTATAAATTATTATTTAAATACAAATACTTTTATGAAAAGTAATAAATCAAGATTTTAGGGATATGAGATGATATGTTTTTTCTTATGATGTCAATTACACAAATGGCTCAAAGATTAGAGAGGGATTAGGTTGTGGGTTTTATTCATAATAAAGTGGAAGTGGGCAAAGAGATAGTTCTACAAATGGAGCCAAGAAGAAATTTTGTTCATGGTATCGCACTTCCTTGTGATCATGTGTGTGTTCTTATGACTTCTTTACGAGAAAAAAAATATGCCACTGCCGTTTCCAATAGAAAATGGAGACATTGTTTATCTTCATGATGCAATAAATAGCTTCATCATTTGTCCTATAAAAGATCTAGTAAGAATTCGACTATAACTTCAATACTATATTATTTAATGATAAAATTTTCACTTCAATACTGTATTATTTAATGGTAAAATTATGATAAGCTAACATTTTATGACTTTTTCTTAGTTATTAATACAAAGATCGCAAAATTCTTCGAATGTTGAAAGATGGGAGAAAGAAACTCTGAATGAATCTAATGCGCCTCGAGAAAAAGTCAGATCAAAGATGCACAAAAGTAGTGTAGAAATATCAAGCAAGCACACCCATAAAAAGTGCAAGGCCAAAGAAGAAGATAAAGAATGGGCTCCTTTGCAAGGGCGCTAACAATGAAGGCCTGAAAAGAAGACGAAACTGTGTGGAGGCCAAGAAAGAAGACCCCAAAAGAGGTGGCACAAGAAGACAAGCAAAGGAAGATGATGATGAGGTTGAGATAGACCATGGATGTGAAAGGCTATGTGAAAACAGGAGATGATACCCAACATGCTATCACACATGTTGGAAGTGTACCATTGGTTATGCACAATGGTGAAACAAAGTCTATGGTGGCAGATGTGCCTTCTATTACAAAAAGTTTGGCCTCAGTTGGTCAAATGGTGGAACAGGGTTTACAGGTTCGTTTCAACGAGCATGGTTGCTTCGTTGAGGATTTCAAAAATGGATGTAGAGTCATTGCTAAAGGCAAGAAAGAAGGCAGGTTATTTAAGTTGGATGCTGGGATTCCTGAGTTGAAATCAACCATGTTCTTTAAAAGCCGAAATGTGGTATATAGGACATTGACATGTGGCATAAAACGATTGGACATGTGAACATACAAAGGTTAAAGAACATATAGGCAGAACATACAGGCAAGAGACATTGTTAGTGGGCTGCCTAGATTCAAGTATGATGGGAATATGCATGTCTGTGATGCTTGCCAGTTTGGAAAGCAAGCAAGGTTGCCATTTCCTAAAGAAGGCAACATGAGTAGCAGGCAACTTGAGATAGTTCATAGCGATGTATGGGGTCCTGCACAAAACCCATCCATTAAAGGGAGCTTGTATTATGTGACATTCATTGATGATTTCAGTAGAATGACTTGGATTTACTTTCTCAGAGAGAAAAGTGAAGTGTTGGGAAAGTTTATGGACTTCAAAGCTTTTGCAGAGAAGCAATATGGCTTTTGGATAAAATGTTTGAGGGGACAGATGGAGGTGGTGAATACATCTCACATGCTTTTGAGAATTTCTTGAGAAAGCATGGCATTAGAAGGCACTTGTAGGTACACACCTCAGCAAAATGGTGTTGCTAAGAGGAAGAATAGAGTCATTTGTGATGTGGCCAGGGCAATGCTCAATGAAAAGAGCATGCCAGACTATTATTGGGCAGAAGCATGTGCCACCGCGGTGTATGTACGTAATAAGACACCCACAGTAGCCATACATGGAAGTACGCCAGAGATGCGGCTTACAGGTTTTAGGCCAGACATTGGACATCTCAAAGTGTTTGGTTGCATGGCTTATGTACATGTGCGTGACGAGAGAAGGAGGAAGTTGGATCCTAAGGCAGAAAAGTGTGTGTTTGTTGGGTATGCACAAGATCGCAAGGCATATAAATGTTACAATCCACAAACTAGGCAAGTGGTTATCTCACGAGATGTGGTGTTTGATGAACTTGCTAGTTGGTACAAGGTAAACGAGGAGGGTGTCATTGATTCCATTGATGCTTATGTGCATGTGAACTTGCCACAAGCAAGTTCTATTTCTATGTTTGGGCCAGCAGAGTCTGAGAGTAGCACTATACGTCCATGGTCATTCAGGATGCTTGAGACATGAGAGCGTGAGCACTGGGAGTAGTGCTGTGGATAAAGGGAAAAAGAAGGTTGAAGGAATTGGCATTATAGGTTATGAGTCGTCAAGTTCGGAAAGTTTGGATGAGGAACTTGGCATACCAGTTTTACGCACACCTGGTGCAAGGCAGGATAGATATGTGCCTCCACATGCTAGAGTGACAGGTGTTCAGAGTGATCCGCATGCATTGCAGAGATCCCAAAGGGTCAGGTATCCAGTTGATAGGTTGACATATCGTGACTTTGCTATGCATTATGCATATATGACCTCTTTGGTGAAGCATGTGGAACCTACATGCTATACAGAAGCTATTGGGAGGAAGCATGTATGGGAGAAGGCAATGGATGTTGAGATGGACGCATTGGTTCACAATGAAACATGGGATTTGGTTGCCTTACCACAAGGCAAAAATGACATTGGTTGCAAATGGGTTTATAAGGTGAAATGCAAATCAGATGGTTCCATTAAGCAACATAAGGTGAAATGCAAATCAGATGGTTCCATTAAGCGACATAAAGCACGATTGGTAGCTAAGGGTTATGCACAAACCCAAGGCTTGGACTATGATGAAACATTTAGTCCAGTTACAAAGATGGGAACAGTGAGAGTAGTCATTGCTATGGCTGCAGCAAATGGTTGGGAAATGCATCAAATGGATGTGAAAAATGCATTTCTAAATGGTGATTTACAAGATGAAGTTTATATGGCACAGCCAGAAGGATATGTACACCCAAGGTATCCCAGTCATGTATGCAGATTAAAGAAAGCATTATATGGTTTGAAGCAAGCACCTCGTGCTTGGAGTGATAAGATAAGCCGATATCTTATCTCCCTTGGATTTTAGGTTTCTTCAGCAGATTCTTCACTCTTTGTGAAGAAAACAAATCATGGGATTATCTTACTTGTCATCTATGTGGATGACTTGATTGTCATCATAGGAGATCATGCTACAGATGTTATGCATGTTAAGAAGGCATTGAGTGGGCAGTTTGACATGAAAGACTTGGGTGAATTGAGATATTTTCTTGGGGTTGAAGTGATCAAAGACCATGCAGGTACATGGTTAGTGCAACGCCAATATGCATTGGATATGTTGGCAAAATATGGGATGACAGGGTGTAAGCCAATGAGTACACCTTTGGAGCAGAATGTAAAGCTGAGGGCTGATTTTGGTGAAGAGTTGGATGATCCATCTATGTATAGAAAGATGGTTGGCAGTCTTATTTACATGACTATCACACGCCCGGATCTCAGTTATGCTGTGGGGCTAGTAAGCCAATTTGCAGAGCCCCAGAAAACCTCATTTGGATGCACTGAGACACATTATGCGATATGTAAAGACCACTGCACATTATGGTCTTCTTTATGAGCATGGTAAAGGCTTGGATGTACATGGTAGGTAGCTCGTATGATAGGAGGTCTACTAGTGATTATGCCTTTACATTTGGAAGTGCAGTGGTGAGTTGGAGTAGCAAGAAGCAACCTATTGTTGCTTTATCTAGTACAGAGGCTGAATACAGGGGTGCAGCCATTGCTACATGTGAAGGAGCATGGTTAAAGAGTCTCTTGGCTTATTTGGGTGAGCCTATTGATGGCAAGGTTGTCATTCATCGTGACACCATAAGCAGCATACAGTTGGCCAAGAATCCAGTTTTTCATGCGCAGACCAACCACATAGAGGTCCATTATCATTTTGTCAAAGAGAAAGTGTTGGATGGTACAGTGGATTTACAGTATGTGAAGATTGAAGAGCAGGTGTCCGACATCTTTACAAAGCCACTTAGCAGGGAGAAGTTTGAGTACTTCTGTACTATGTTGGGAGTACGTGGGATGAGCTTGAGGGGGAGTGTTGAGAGCTTTGATAGCCCAAGCTCATCTACATCTTCATCTATGGCAGTACATCATGAGCTTGAGAGGGGCTATTGAGATTCAAGCTCGATGTCAGCTTGTGCCAGTTGCACTATGTGCTGGCATGTTAGGTAGCAGCATATGTGAGACATAAATGACCGCGTCCAGCTGGTCATAGTGTGGACAATAGCTAGGGTTAGGAGTGTGTGGACATAGTGTGTGATTATGGATGATGGCTTTATGCATTGTGTGAGAAGGGAGATGGCTTCCCTCTATGGTTAGGGTTTGCAATATACATTAGGGTTTGCTCTTGTGTGTGTGTCTCCTCTCCCTCTACCTGTTTTTCATCATTCTTAAGGTTGCTTTCAGCTTTTGGGCCCCTTCTGGCCTCATTTGCATCATGTTTTTATGGTTGTTGGATAGATATGTCCTCTCCTTTTTTTGTGTACCCATACTTAGTAGATTGCATCAACTTCTCTTTTGTAATTGCTCCATGTGAAAATCGACAAAAATAAGATTTTGCATAGTTTGCTTTGCGTAGATAGTGAAATCTCGACTCAAATTTCCTTTTCTTTCCATGAAGGCCAAAAGTATCTTCCAAATTTCCTTTTCTTTCTCCTCCATCAGTTGGCATGAAGGCCAAAAGTATCTTCCAAATTTCCTTTTCTTTCTCCTCCATCAGTTGGCATGAAGGCCAAAAGTATCTTCCAAATTTTTTCCATATATGCATGGATAGTTTTCTTATCTTTCTAACTCACTCAATCCCACTTCTTTTGTGAATATCATGGTATTAGGAGGTAAAAATTATGCATGGACAGTTTTCTTATCTTATTGACTCACTAAATCCCACTTCTTTTGAGAATATCATGGTATTAGGAGGTAAAAATTATGCATAAAACTTTGTTTTAAATTCATCCATATGCTCACGAGAGGGCCCAAAATCTTTTTCGACAAGAACCAATGTGCAGTTGACCCTTTAAGATACATGCTCAAATGCTAGATCTTGGATTTCTTGTTTGAAGAACTCATCACATTGAATACGTCAAACTAAGAGATGAAGTACATAGCAACCAGAGACTGTTAGGCTAACAAAACCCCCTGAAGTGAATGGTGTGAACGTGTATAGGGTGTAGCAAAAATTGAGTAAACCCATATGCCACATTGGCCTATATAAGCACAGAAATTAAGGCAATCTCTCTTGCATGGAGCCTTTTCCTGACACTATGAAATGCACTTGAATGTGCCATGTCCATGCATAAAAATTCCAAAATCCAAGCGCGACTGCATATCTATTTTGACTATAAATGAAAATGGTGGTAGAAGACGATTGTTTAATACCAAGAGCTGCTAATGGTGGTAGCAGATGGTTGTTTAACACCGAGAGCTACTAATAGATGGCAGAGCCATACACATTTCTGAATAGCTATGAATGTTGTTGTACTTAAATTCACAACATGAAGTGGCTACTTTCAAAAAAATTACCATTGTTAGTGTCGGAACATCATGCCCAGAAACTGTTAGGCAAACAAGCATAATAAAGAACACCTAATGTTGCCAATGCCAAGTGCTAGGACAATGCTGAAATCTAGTCAATTGTGACACTGCGCATACTGAACAAAAGAGACGGGTATTGCATAGATAATAAGGTATCCAATAGTTTGCTGATATAGGGCAGCATCAGAAAGCATATGTGAGATAGCTGAAGGTCCCCCTCAATTGGTATAAACTAGATACCCAAAAAGTAATGCAAAAACCCATAATCTACAATTGCAAATGCAAGCTATACACCACAAGCAAATCATTAAGGCTAATGTTTGTTGAATCAGTTGAATGTCAACACAGCAGTAGTAGAAGGCTGGTTCAGAAGCTATAACCCGATTATCATCCTCCAAAGCATAAAAAGGGGAAGATGGCTCCTCACTTAATGCGGAAGCAATAAGGGCAGTATCAGCAAAAGAAGATGCACGTCTAGAGGCAGCGCATGTCCTTTGTCAGCAAAAAGGAATCACAATGGCTGCATTCTCCTCAATTAATGCATCATCCATGGCATCATGATCAAGTGTGACTGACCTGGAGCAATATGGAAAAGTGGGGCTACTGAATCTGATTGATTGTTAGAAGAGTGTTGATTCAGAGCCAAAGCAAGCAGTCAACAATAAGTAGAGGATGTGAGCACTATGGACAACAACAATGTAGAAGCTATCAAGGTCTACTGAATGCCAATACATCTAAAAAATAACATGTGTCAACGGGCAAGCCAGCAAGGTAGAATCAGCAGGTCAGATTTGGCTTATTTAGTAAACCTGACCAAGAAAGTGCTGATATTAACAATCTGCCAACTGGGGGCAACATGGCATACATCCAGTCAGACCATGAGAGCATAAAGCAACCTCTTAGTATGGCAAAATAAAAAAGATGTGTAATCCCACATATATTGATGTTACAGTAAAGGCACCCTAAATTATGCATAGTGAAAAGGCAACCAAGTTGAAGACAATGTGACAGTATGACTCCATTAGTATCCATGTAATTAAGCTGCAAAGGTGAGGCAACTTGAACAAGGAACTGGGAAAGAAAGTAATACATCTCAAGTAAACATCACTGTATACAAGTATGTCTCCAAGAGATAGCACAACTGAGAGGTCAAATGCATAAGTGACCACATATATCACCAACAACAATACACAGCTTATGTCCCCCCCTGTTGAAATATACAAGTGAATAGGGTGTGTGCGGGAACAAGCCCTTGGCAAGAGGCTGTAAAAGAGAATCTGTAAATGTGAGAGAACCTATGAAAAGGTGAGAAGTATCTACTGGGAGAGAATAAAGGGTAGCATGAGGAGATTTAAGAGGTGTGGAGATATTCTGGGAGAGGTGGAGAGAATCAAGCAAAAGAGATGGAGTGAATCAAGGAGAAATTAGTGGGATTGGATGCTTGGATGTAAACTCTATAAATTGAGGCATTGGCCTAATGAGAATTTGCTGGTTTTGATTATCCATGCCTACATTAAGCTATCAGTTAATTGCTCACTAATCACGTCTTAATTATCATCTAATCTCTTTGTTAATGATGTTAATTCTAGCATTTGATCCACCATAGCTCATCACATTGTTGCAAATTTAATATGGTATCAGAGCCTAGCCTAGAATCCATCAAGTTTATGAGCCCATTATCTTGCTAATCACTTGGCTAATTAAGATTAGTAGATAATTAGATTTTTACCTCTTTTTCAACAAACCCTCTATACCCCCAGCTGGTGGAGGAGCTCTATCTCCCTACATACATCAAATTCGCCCAAACCACTTTAGCCACACATAGCTATCACCCTTGTGCTTCAGCCCATCAAGACAAACCTACAAACCGCCAACGCAAGCTGCTGAAAATCGCGAATCTGCAGGCACCTTTTTTCTGAGAAAAAATGAGATCTTATCTACTCCAGATTAAATTGCTCTAATTCCTCTTGGCCCTAGGGGTTTTCAAGGGTGCTCTACAAGCTGGTGAAGACAGATTTCGATTTGATCAAGTCTATAGTGAGATCCAAGCTCTTCATCAAATCTGCAGGTGACTTTGGTAAAACAGAGATTAAGCATTCAATGTTTGGTCAAATCTTGTGTTTCTTGGCTTAATCCTCTACTAGACTAATTGCTATTGATGGCATTGAAAGGATTTGAGCTCATTTGAACTCTAAGGCCTCAGATCTGGACTCCCTGCATACTCTGTTTTTTGCACACAAAACAGAGGATTAATTTGCTAATTAGTGATTAATCAAGTACTAATCACTATTTTTTGGTGCAATTGAGGGTTCAAATTAACCATTAGGTATCTGATACAAATCCCTATAACTTCATATTACAATTCGGAGATGGTTTGATACTCCAACCATTCCGTACAAATTTGTTACCCTTGGTTTAATGTAATTTCTAGTGGCGATTTTATGCTGATAAATCTATTGTAATCATCTCCTAAACACTAGATTGAGTTGTAAAAGGGTAGACACTGCCCTTGAATCTTGAAATTGGATCAAGAGGTAAGACCCCCTTCATTGTCATCATGAGTACGGCACAAGAGATAGCTAAATTTAATGGGGAGCAGTTTTACACAAGGCAGACAAAAACCATGTATTTGCTCATGAGGAAAAATCTGTGGGGGCTAGTTGAGGGAAGAGATGAATGCCCAGAGGTGAGAGGGGAAAATGAGTGGAAGAGCAGGAATGAGAAAGCATTAGGACTTATCGCACTCAGTTTAATTGACGAAATCATTCATCACATCATAGGGATACATCATAGGGATACAGTGGGCAAAAGATGCATGGGATGAACTCAATAAATTATTTGGCACACAAGCTAAAAATTCAAAGATAAATCTGTTAATGCAATTCTACAAATTGGATATGAAGGAAAGTGAACCTTTATCACACACTTGAACAGATATAAATGTATTAAGCAACAACTGGCAGTTATTGGCAAAAAGGTAGAAGATGATGAGGCACTAGCAGTGCTTCTGAGAAGAGTGTGGAGAAAGGTGAATATAAAACCATTGTAGCAACACTAAAGAATGTACCTGAATTGAAGCTACACGAGATAGAAGAAGCTCTACTAGAGCAAGAGACGAGAGGCAAAGAGAAGAAATGGCTGGACTTAACAGCAGGAGAAGAAAAAGCATTCTTCACCCGAGGAGGATTCTCTCGAGGATGAGGACGAGGAAGAGGCAGAGTAGGAGGAAGGACCTTCACTTGCCACAACTGTGGAAAGCCAGGATACATGGCAAGAGACTGCTACAGCAAACCCAGTGGAGAAGGAACGACATCGGCAAACTTCATGGAGGCTCCTAAGGAAGTGGAGTCAGATCATTTTTTCTGAGAGAGAGAGAGAGAGAGAGAGAGAAACCCCACAACCCAATGTAACCTGCCCCAACAAAGTAAAACCACCTCTAAGCCACCGATGATGTAGGCCATGTGGTAGATGTATGTGTGAGCACTTTAGTTAAGGTCACGGGCACTTGTAGTAGCCTTGGACACATAGAGAGAGAGAGAGAGTGTCAAGGACTATGAGGTGGAGTGAATCAAGGAGAAATCAGTGGGATTGGATGCCTGTATGTAAACTCTATAAATTGAGGCATTGGCCTAATGAGAATTTGTTGGTTTTTGATTATCCATGCCTACATTAAGCTATCAATTAATTGCTCACTAATCACGTCTTAATTATCATTTAATCTCTTTGTTAATGGTGTTGATTCTAGCATTTGATTCATCATAGTTCATCACATTGCTGCAAATTTAACACCCCCTCAAATGCAACGGCCATAGAGATAACTATGCTGACAATTGATATAAAGCATAATCGACTAAGAACTGATCACATCATCACTAGGATCAATGTCAGGCATAGCACAATTGACAATCTTGATTTAGACTAAAGGTATAAATTAGCATCTAATAAGGGCAAATGAGGCAAATCACTGCATGTGACTATTAAAGCATAGCCGTCATGTGCGAAATTGGCTTTCTCTACACTGTCAGTGGTGGCAGTGGCAGAGACCAAATCTAAAAATATAGTTTTATGGGCTTGATATGGAGTTCAAAGACTCATTTGTGGAGCATGTAGGTAAGATGAAGAGCATTATGATGCAACTTGTAGGTACCAAGGCACCCGTGGATGAGAAAGATGAAGAGCATTATGATGCAACTTGTAGGTACCACTTGTAGGTACCAAGGCACCCGTGGATGAGAAAGATGCAATTACGATCTTAATCAAAAGCATGGCTCAAGAGTTTTCTTCCATGATAACAACTTTTACTAACCTTCCAAATCTTACTCTTGAAGATGTTGAATTCTATTTGTTTGAAGAAGATAAGAAACTAAAAGGTACACAACACGTAATGGAGCATGTAGGTAAGATGAAGAGCATTATGATGCAACTTGTAGGTACCACTTGTAGGTACCAAGGCACCCGTGGATGAGAAAGATGCAATTACGATCTTAATCAAAAGCATGGCTCAAGAGTTTTCTTCCATGATAACAACTTTTACTAACCTTCCAAATCTTACTCTTGAAGATGTTGAATTCTATTTGTTTGAAGAAGATAAGAAACTAAAAGGTACACAACACGTAATGGCCCAATGTCGTCATCAAAACACGCCCAAGCGTGTATGTGATGCATGTGGCAAGGTAGGCCATCTTGAGAAGAATTGTTGGTTCAAGGAGAAGCAACAAAGCAACTTGATGATGGAAGCAACTCATGACGATACTCCACAAGAACACTTTTCTGGGTGTAATGATGTATGAGATGATGTTTTATATCATGTCTTATATTGTTGTCTATGTCAACCTTGGGATTGGGCAACCCTTGGTCAAGATATGCCTATATGTGAGTGGATGTAATGATGTCTATGTTCATGTCCATGATGCCTCCATTAAGGGGGGGGAAAATGCCATGTCTATGTATGTCACATTACCTTCTTGGGATGAGATCCATTTGGGCACCAAGGGGAGATGTTGAAATATGGTGCCTGTCATGTCATGTATGGGGCACATGTATGTGGGAATAAGGTAGAAGAAGATTAGGATGCTATGAAATTGAAATGGATGCAAGCTAAGGTTATTAGGAGATGTGAATGGATGAATGTAAAAGGTAGTCAAAGGTCAAAAAGTAGGCACATGGAAGGTGCAAGGGTGCACAAGGCATGTGAGCATTTAGGAACACATGGATGGCACAAGTGTGCATAGAACACGTGAAGGAGAGCTTTATGAGAGCTACAAATGGATATAACAAGCTCATTCTCATAATGCAAAAACATGATGTATTGATTAGTCTTAACTTATATCTTGATCAATTTTATTAATGTTAATATCATGCTCTAATGATGTCTTCCTTCATCTTTTATCCACCTTAGCTCTCTCTTGCAACCCTCGCACACTCCATAGCCATCGTAAATCATGCATTTTTTCAACATTTGGATTCTCATATGTTAACTTAATCTTTTGTTATAGGATGTGGATGGAGCTTACACTTTGGATCCTCATATGTTTACTTGATCTTTTGTTATAGGATGTGGAATGATGCCACTTTGTTATACATGCCAACCACCAATCTAGCTTTAAAAAAACATGCAAGTTGGTTGGCAGGAGAGGTTTCAAGGGAACCATTAGTTTATATGACGTTGCTATTTCAGATCTTGCTAATGCCCTCTTGGAATCCACAAAGAAGCATGCCCTCACACAAGGCAAATATCATGGAGCAGGCCCTACAATAATAAAGTTAACGGAGAAGGCTAGATCATCAAAAGCTCCAAGCCCATCAACCACTAGCAAATTGGTGGGAGAAGTAGTGAGACTGGCACACCAATGCACATGTAGTCAAACTATATTGGTGATAACATTATAGTTAGTCGGTGTCAAAAACCAACAATTATAAACCTTGAGGATGACAACTCATTGCATTGTTTGGAGTATGCCACAGAAAACCAACCATGCAAGAAAAAGGGTAGGAGGTTAAACTTTCCATCCCCTATTCCTATAGCTACACAAGTGGTCAGCACAATAAAGAAGGATTTGCAACAACTGAAGAAGAGGTGCAGGAAATTGTTGACAATGTATACACGAATCAATGTGGGCTATACGTCGAACACCTCTAAACAACAAGGTAACTTGCTGCCAAGGATGGTTAGATGGCTGCCACGATGACAAGTGCAAGAAGAACATCAAAAACTGTGAATGAGGTGTTCCATCTCCTTCTATGGTATGAGAGAGTGGTCAGGAGGGCAGAGGCATCAGTTCATGTCGTTTTGTAACAATAGTGATGGAAAGTATGTAATACTGTAAAACATATGCACACATACATGATGATCCTATAAAGAACTAGATGGGACAATGGTGTCATCATTGTCATGTCACATGCATGGATGTCTATTATTATCATACCATGTCATTACCTCATGTGTATCATCAACATGTGCGCTCGAAAAAATGGCATTCTAGCGAATTTTTACTGGCCGGAATTAAAAAAAAATGGCTAAGATTTTAAGTACCCTTATTTTAAGGAATGATTTTTCATATATTTTAGTTATAAAACCAGCATAGAGTAGAGATTTCGGAAACAAAAACCGGATAGATTTAAGAGTTGCCTTTATTTTGATTGGTTGAAAAATATGTTTTTTTGAGCACTTACCATGTCATCACCTCATCATCATGTCATGTTGATATATGGTCCATCATCCTGGTGGGTGCATGCTGGTTATTTAACTGTAGGATGATCATTGAAGAGCATGATCAGATGGCTGGGGGCCACCATGCCCTGGCCTTGCTGTCCGGCAGGAGGGGTGTCTGTTGCTCGACACGGCAAGCTCTCAGTGAAGCATGGCTCTGTCGCTGCTGTGAGTCTGCAGGACGGCTTCTCTACACATGCGCGACAAGGTACGACAGCGGAACACCCTGCTTTCCAAATCTTACAAAGTCTCGTCGAAAGCTCAGAACATCAAGAGACCCATTTGGGCGCGCACACAGACGATCCCATCGCAAAACAAGAACTCCTTTCAGAGGCCCTGAATAAATTAAACCCACCATTTTTCCATGCTGACTTTGCCTCCCTAGCTGCCCTCTTGCGGTCCTGTGGAAATGCTCGCGCCTTGCCCCGAGGCCATCTTGTCCATGCCCACATCATCAAATGTGAGCTTGGGCATAACGTTTTCCTGGGAAACCTGCTCTTGCAGATGTACGGCAAGTGCGGTGCCGTTGATGATGCCCACATGTGGTTTGCGAAAATGCCTCAACATGACCAATACTCGTGGAACTTCATGGCCTCTGCATACACCCGAAACGCCGAATGGAATCTGGCTCTTCAGCTCTACGATCAATTGCGTGTGGAAGGAATGGTGGCTGATGAGTACATCTTCAGTAGCATACTTTCTGCTTGCGCTGGCCAAGAGGCATTAGAACAGGGTAAATGTATCCACGCCTGCATTGTAGGCAGTGAATGTGAGCCAGTTGAAGCTGTAGAGAATTCCCTTGTCAACTTATATGGGAGATGTGAATGTTTCAAGGATGCATGGAGGGTGTTTGACAAGATGTCAGAGAGAAGTGTGATCTCTTGGTCATCCATGATCACAGCGTATTCACAACATGATCATGGCAAAGAAGCATTATGGCTTTGGAACCGCATGCAACAGGAAGGTGTGGCACCAAACAGAGCAACAGTTCTTATCATTCTTGATGCGTGCGCCAGCCAGACTGCACTAGCCAATGGGAAACAAGTACACAGCTGCCTTTTGGGCAGCCCTTTTGAATCAGATAATATGGTTTTGACAGCCTTAGTCAATATGTATGGCAAGTGTGGCGACATGGAAACTGCTTTGAAGATATTTGAGGAGATGCCAGAACAGAACGTGGTGTCATGGACCACCATGATGGCAGGATATGCACAGCATGGGCATAGCAAGGAGGCTCTTCAACTTTTTGAACAAATGCAACGGGAGGGAGTTGCGCCAAACAAAATAACGTTTGTTAGTATTCTTGATGCATATGCCAGCAAAGAAGTTCTAGACAAAGCCAAACAGATACACGCCCGTATTAAACATAGCGGATTTGACTCAGATGTTGTTGTGGCAACTGCAATCTTGAACATGTATGGTAAGTGTGCCAGCCCAAGCAATGCGCGAAGGATGTTTGACGAAATGCCTGAGCGTAATGTGGTATCATGGAATGCCATGATTTCAGCATATGCTCAGCATGGGCATGGACAGGAGGCGCTTGAGCTCTTTGACCTGATGTTGCAGAAAGGAGTGGATCCGAACAAGGTCACTTTCATCAGCATGTTCTCAGCATGTGCGAGCCAAGGAGCCCTGATTGAAGGCAAGTGGATGCATGACGAAGTTGTGCGACGTGGCCACCACACAGACATAGTGGTGGGCAATGCTGTCATCAACATGTATAGCAAGTGTGGCAATGTGGAGCTTGCACGGAATGTTTTTGAAAGAATATCTCGACGTAATGTAGTTTCATGGAGCAGCATGATTGCAGCATATGCTCAACATGGGCATGGCAAAGAAGTTCTCCCAATGCTTCGTCGGATGAAGAGGGAGGGTGTGCTGCCAAACCAAGTCACCTTCAAAATTATTCTTTCTGCTTGCAGTCATGCTGGCCTTGTTGATGATGCCAATCGTTGTTTGGATTCCATGAGCAAAGTCTATGGTGTGAAACCGGCTGGAGAGCATTATGACTGTGTAGTTGATCTATTTGGGAGGGCAGGAAGGTTAGATGAGGTGGAGGAGCTCATCAACAAGATGCCAGTTCAACCAAGCCTTATATCCTGGATGATGTTGCTTGGTGCTTGTAGTAGCCAGGCTGATTTAGAGCGAGGAGAATGTGCTGCGAATCATGTTTTTGAGATGTATCCAGAATGTTCTGCACCTTACGTCATTCTATCCAATATGTATGTGGCTGCTGGCAGGGACAGTGATGCAGAAAGAGTTCTAGCTAGAATGAAATGCAAGGGCCTGATGAAGCAGCAAGATAGCAGCTATATTGAAGTCAATGGCAAGGTTAATGAGTTTTTGGTTGAGGATCGATCACACCCTCAAGCAGAAGACATCTATTTGCAGTTGCAAAGGTTGAATAGGCTAATTGAGGATGCTGGCTTTGATCTTATATCAAAGCAAGGGCTGAATGATTTGGATGAGGAGAGCAAGGACCACGGCGCCT
The DNA here is from genome assembly GCF_041138505.1 of Cibotium barometz. Taxonomy (NCBI): domain Eukaryota; kingdom Viridiplantae; phylum Streptophyta; class Polypodiopsida; order Cyatheales; family Cibotiaceae; genus Cibotium; species Cibotium barometz. The sequence continues at coordinate 11,422,588 of NC_141074.1, forward strand.
GCCACCACACTGAAAAGTTGGCCATAGCTTGTGGATTTATGAGCACAGGTCCTGGGACAACTCTTTTTATTGCCAAAAGTGTTCGAATGTGCTCTCATTGTCACTTGTTTTCAAAACTGATCTCTAAGGTTTGCCATCGACAAATAATCATAAATGATGCCTGTCAATTCCACCGCATGCAAGATGGGTCTTGTTCTTGTGCAGATTACTGGTGAGAGAGTTTCAGCCATTTGTATGTTTGGTACGATGTGGATGTTGTTTCAAATCTGAAATTTGTGCAGTATCTTCTTTGAGAGGAAGCGGGTCAATCTGGCAAAGGGTTGACCCATCTGCCAGTATATACTTGACAGTGTTGCAATAGAAGCATGCCGCATGTGCTGATATAATAGCTGGACAACTCCAAAAAGCATGTCTTCATTAACTCCCACAAAAGAATCCTTGTAAAACAGGGCTCCAGCAATGCATTCTCTGAACACGTAAAGGATCTTGGCTGTCATCAGCTCTTCAAGCTTAGAAGATCAACTCTTGGAAGGTAGCTGCAGCCTTCATTATTTGTTCAACCTTCTGTCCAAGTCAAGCAGCAAAGTGTAGATAGTCTTAGTTGAAGGGCTTATCAAAGGGGACAACCCAATTTATGACCAGTCCTCCTTCCAATTATCATGGCAATACTCTTATCAAAAGAGACAACCCAATTTATGACTAGTCCTTCTTCCGATAAGCTCTTATCGAAAGGGACAACCCAATTTATGACTAGTCCTTCAGCCAAAGAGTAGATATTCTTAGTTGAAGGACTTATCAAAGGGGACAACCCAATTTATGACTAGTCCTTCAGCCAATACTCATGGCAGTACTCCTGTGATTATTCACAGGAGCACTTTGCTTGAAGAAGAATTTCCAAGACCTTCATATCTAGAAATTTTTTCTTTTGAGCTAGAAGAGATAAAACCAACAAAAGCAATCCTCATCCCACAATCTTTAAAAAAGGACAACCGGCTCTATTCCATCGCTCGGCAGCTTTCTAGGCAAGAGTAGTTTTTATCACAAGAGTCCAACAAACATTGTATTGTAGGAGAGAGTTCCCTACAAGCATGTTATTGCCTATCTGTTGGTTCTAGTCACCCAATGTATGTGAAGAGGAATTCAAGCAGACAGAGAAGCAAGAGCATTGGAAAAGACTTGATCCCAACTAGGTAACTCCTTCCCCTTAGCAAGTAGAAGGACCTTAGAAAAGTCTACAATGACCAAAAGCTTGAGATTCCAAGTCAGACTTCGTTTCAAATCAGCCAACATAGGCTTAGCTAGCCTAGCAATATGTTAACCAGTGAGGTGAAGAAAGTTAAGGCATTACAAACCAAAGGGCACACCAAACTTTTCCCGCCCTACTAGATAGAGAGGCTCCCATTAGTACATCCAAATTAGAGGGGATCCCTATAGTTAGAGTATGACAATTATGAGAAACCACACTTAGGATATGAGAAACCACACTTATGGGTTGTTCTATAAAAAAATGAAAAGTAATTGGCACCAAGTGGGTTTGAAAGGTCAAATAGTACAAGCATGATAGTACATTGGAAAATATAATTTTCACGGTGAAGGGTTTTACACAGGTTGAAGGGTTTGACTTTCAAGAGGCATTCATCCCCATAGCTAGATTAACCACTATTTGTACAGTAATAGCCTTGGCGGCTCATGATAAGTAGCCAGTATTATAAACAGGTCATCATTTTTCAATGGCTATCTCAATAAGGAGGAGGTTTATCTGGCATAGCCACTCGGGTTTGAGTTACCCAATTCAAAAAAGCAAAGTGAGCAAACTTTGGAAGGCTTTGTATAGCTAAAAACTAGGTAAAGATGCTTTCTTTGTAAGTATTGGTCTTTCTAAAAGCCCGCCAAGCGTAATTTTTTTATATTTTCATAAAGTAGGGTAGGTACATGATCGTGGGTCACCATTTTCAAATGGCTATCTCAAGGAGGGGATTTAAATGGCATAGCCACCCACCTGGTTTAGAAAAACAAAGTGTGCAAACTCTAAAAGGCTTTGTACAAGCTGAAAACCAAGCCCCTTGAGCATGGTACTAGTGGGTAGAGATGCTTTTTTATAAGTGTTGGTCTTTTTAAAAGCCCTTTCGAGCATGGTACTAGCAGGTAGGGATGCTTTCTCCGTGTGTGTTAGATCTTCTCTTTATGGTTCCCTGACATAATGAGGTCATCCGCATTGAGGACAATGATTAAGAGATGTTGAATTCAAAGTTTGAAATGGTAGCTTATATAGTTTTATTTGGGGATTGAGGTTTGGAAAGAGCAAGACAGAATCTTCATTACTTAGCAAAAGTATGCGAGAGAAATTGTGAAAGCATTTGGCATGGTTGGATGCAAAAGTATGCAAGAAAATAATCGAGGTTCAACAGGTAAACTCTCAGTCACTCTTCCCATTCATGTGGTGAAAGACTGGCTGCAAACTCTTCCGGTTGAACTGGTGAAAGATTGGCTGCAGGTTTACCATTCCCGTGCCCTTGTTGGATTGTGTCATGGTCCTCAACCTCCCCCCCCCCCAAGCTGAGGTCCTAAGAGTAAGAGCTAATTGGTGGCCTAGAGGGGTTACAGTGGACCATATCCAGTACCTGCCCAATAACTACTTCTGCTTTCTTTTCAGGGAGGAGGATTTGGCCATCAACATCCTAGGTGCTGGCCAATGCATGATAAGAAATTCTCCTCTATCCCTTTTCCAATGGCATCTAGATTTCTCCCCTAGCGTCCCTAAACCCACCAAATACCCTGTTTGGGTCGAACTTCCTGACCTTCTTCTTCATCTATATCCACTGCTTAAGCTTATAGTGGAACCTCTTGGCAAACTCCTAGGGCAGAGACCTAACCTAGATCTTAACCCGAGATGGCACCCCCAGGCTATGATAGAAGTGGACCTAAATAAGGATCTTCTAGAAGATATCTTGATAAATCTTGATAGAGACACTAGTTTTAACCAGCCCATCACCTATAAGAACCTGCTCAATGCATGCTTTCATTGTAATAAACAAGGCCACTATATAAGAAATTGTTCTCATAAAAATCCCCCCTGCTCACGAGAACCAATTTTAGTATTTTTTGCATAGTCGGCCAGCCCACTGTTTTTATGCTGGCCGACCAGCTCTTGTCCAACCTATATATAGGTGGCTTGGGTTTGCATCATTAGCACTTCATTATTCAGCCATTGCTGTTGGTTGTATGCACCTACGGGCAGCCCTCGTGCTCTACTTCAACAGATAACAAGTCTTCTACTTCAGTTTTATTGCACACGTGCTTCTTTGCAAGATCTATTTGCTGTTTTTTTCTGTTTTACAGCCATTCTTTCATGGTATCAGAGCCCAGTGTTGCAAAGGGACCTGCGTTTTCTACATCTACTGCTGTAGGCAAAGATCCACCGCATCTACATCTACAAAGGAGCTGCGTTTTCTACTGTGGACCTGCATTTTCCATTGAAGAGCTCCGTTTTTCCACTGAGGAGCTGCGTTTTTTGTTGAGGACCTGCGTTTTCCACAGAGGTGCTGCGTTTTCAGCCTGAGATCTGCGGTTTCAGATCTCAGCCCCGTACTTTGGTGCTACAACAGGGTTTTAACCCAGGGGAGTCATTTCTTACCTCTCCTTTTGGTTTCCCACCCTCCCATCCCTTCTTCTCCTTCCTTTCTCTTGGCGGCACTCAGCTTTCGAGGAGGAGTTTGCTGATTTCTGATCAGCTTTGTTGAAGAGGAGGATTTTGCTGCGTTATCGGAGATATGGCTTCTGGTCATAGTCATTCTTCTCACTCGGGGTTTCTTTTTCTTCTCCCCGATCCCAAGCCCCAAATTCACAGGGATCTTCTTCCCAGCTTCCTGTGTCTCTACCTTATTCCCAGATTCCTGCTTCTTTTCCTTCCATATTCCCCACCACCACCACTTCTCTTGTTTCTCCCCTCCCACAAACCCTCCTCCCAACCCCTTCCCATGTGCCATCCTATCACCCCCTCAAGTGAGTGATTCCATGAAGCTGACTACTACCAACTACCATACTTGGTCATTTTATACGCAATTGCTTCTTGAAGGAGCAGGTGTGTGGCCCTTTGTCACCACTCCTCACTTCGTGGATCCCGCGTTTCATGGAGTTCTGGATGCACGGGCCCGTCTCATCATCATCCATTGTATGACACCATCTATCCAGGCACAATTCATATCTTTCCGGAGTGATGCTAGTCAGATGTGGAATGAGATTCAGAGGAGGTTCGGGAGAGTATCTTCCATGAAGATTGCTAAGTTGGAGGCGGATCTTGAGAAGATTACCATCAGTGACTCAGATAATATCATTGATAAGATTGGGGAATTCACAAGGATCAAGAGGCAGCTTGAGGAGTATGGGAGCTCGATCAACAACCCGATCCATAAACTGCTTGGTAAGCTGCCATCATCCTTTGACTCTTTCAAAGATCACATCTACTTCCGTGAGCCTCTACCCTCTTTTGAGGAAGTTGTGACTTACTTACATGACAAATGTTTATTGAGAGGCAAAGGGAAGACAGATTCTGCTTTTGTTGCCCAAAGTAAGGGCAAGTTCAAAGGAGGCAAAGGAGGCAGCAACAACAAAAGCGAGAAGGGCAAAAGCAAGGGTTCTAAGGAATCCAAAGGTTCCAAAGAAGAGGAGTGTGCCTATTGTGGCAGGCCTGGCCATACGGAGGCTCGGTGTTTTGCAAAGCGTAATGATTCCAAAGCCGCCAAAGCCAAGTACAAAGCCAAGGACACCTCCAAAGATGCTGCCAAAGATTCCAAGGACAAAGGCAATGCCAAAGTGGTATACATGGTAGTTACAGATTCTTCCGTTTCTTCACAGGATTCCTTCCTTGTGGTCACAGAGATCACTTCTGATGCAAAGGTTAGTGCCACACATGAAGAAATTGAGTGGATTGGTGATAGCGGCGGGCGCTTCGGCACATATGACTAAACATTCCCACATTATGGAGGATTACAAGCCACTTTTTTCTTCTGTACGCATTGGAGATGACTCCTCCTTACCTGTCCATGAAGTTGGTAACATTTCTTTTGGTTCCTCTACTACTTTACATGATGTTTTACATGTGCCATGTATTTCGAAGAATTTGTTTTCAGTGAACATGGTTGCTCGGAAGGGACTTGGCATTTATTTCGATGATGAGGTGATTGAGGTCATTGATCGGAGGACTCTTACGGTTGTGGCTAATGGTGTTCATGATGAAGGCCTCTACAAGATCACCAACTTCTCTTCTCAGATTTCTTTCTCGGAATCTCATCTTCATCAGCTTTTCTCTCCCTCCCATGCCTTAGTTTCTATTGTAGATACTTCTTTGTGGCATTCACGTTTTGGTCATGTGCCTATTGCCGCTCTGCAAAAGCTTCATTCCAAGCAACTTGTTAGTGGACTTCCAGAGTTGAGAGCTCTCCCACACATTTGTTCCTCTTGCATGATGGGGAAACATCACAAGGAGTCCTTTCCAGAAGAGGCTACACATAGAGCTACTCGGAGACTTGAGTTGATCCATGCAGACTTGGCTGGCCCTATGGAGGTTGAGTCCCTTGGTGGGGCCCGTTATTATATGCTCTTGGTGGATGACTTCACACGGAAGGTATGGGTGTGTTTCTTGGCACGAAAATCTGATGCATTTGCCAATTTCAGGTCTTGGCTTCCAATGGTTGAGAACCAATCTCAAAGCAAAGTTTCATTCTTACGAACTGACAATGGTGGTGAGTTTGAACCTTTTGATGAGTTTCTTACTTCTAAAGGCATTCAACGGCAGACGACTATTCCTTATACTCCTCAGCAAAATGGAGTAGTGGAGTGGAAGAACCGAACAGTGAAGGAACATCAATCGCTCTCTCACAAAGGCGGTAGATGGGAAGACACTAGAGGAGGCGTTTTCTGGACATAAGCCCTCCGTCTCACACTTACGAGTTTTCGGTTGTGTTGCGTTTGTACATGTGCCAGGTCAAAAGAGTACTACACTTTTCCCGAAGTCGAAGAGGATGATCTTTACGGGATATAGTTCGAAGTCGAAAGGATACCGCTTTTGGGATCCTGCGTTGGAGGACATCATCATATCTCGTGATACTCACTTTGATGAGACCCTCTTTGGATTTGATTCCTCTTCACCCATGCAGTTTTCTGAGGAATTTGATCCATTTCCGCCCGATATTGGTGAATTTTCTTTGCTCCCATCAGGCACTTCATCAACCCCCTGTGCCTCCGGTGACTTCGGCTACGATTCAGCCCGCTGTTGCTACTGTTTGAGCCCCTGTTTCTGCTGTTTCCAGCCCCATACAGAGTGCTGGACCGTCTTCCGGAGCTTCTTAGCCAGTCCGGACAGCCTCTACATCATCTCCCACACACTCAGACATCCCTTCTTCATCCCCGGCTGCCCCGGGTGCGTCCATTACAGCTGCGGATACTTCCTCTTCCACATTTGTGAGGAGGGCTGGTCCACCCCGTTGGGCCAGCAATTACTTGGAGCTTCTGGCCTTTCTGACAGTCAGTTGCATGACCAGGTCTCTACTTCTTCATCCGGTCTGAGGAGATCTTCTCGGGTTCCCACTCCCACAGTGAATTATGCTCTTATGAGTACTTTGCAGACGATTGATGAGCCCGAATCTCCAGAGGAGGCCCTTGCCCAACCACAGTGGCGACAAGCTATGGAAGCCGAGATGTCCTCTATTGAGAGGAATCATACATGGGATTTAGTACCACGGCCTTTACATCGACGAGTCATCAGTGTCAAATGGATCTTCAAAGTCAAGTTTCATGTACATGGTACTTTGGATAAGTATAAGGCCCGTCTTGTTGCTCGTGGATATGCTCAAAAGGCCAGCGAGAGGCCTTTGATGGGACATTTGCTCCTACAGCCAGGTTTACTTCCATTCGTATTGTTTTGGCTCTAGCTGCTCGTTTCAGATGGCCTGTGTTCCAGATGGATGTTAAATCTGCCTTTCTGAACGGTGATTTAGAGGAGGAAGTTTATGTGGAGCAGCCTTCTGGTTTTGTGATTTAAGGACATGAGGACCATGTTTACTTGTTGAAGAAAGCTCTTTATGGTCTCAAACAAGCACCTCGTGCTTGGTATCAAAAGATTGATGCTTTCTTGTTATCTCTTGGTTTTGAGAGGTCATATGCACATCCAAACCTCTATGTGCTTCTTTCTGATGGGGATTTATGCATCATTGTGCTTTATGTTGATGACCTCATTCTTGCAGGCTCACAGATTGAGTTGGTCACTCAGGTTCAATCTCAACTTTCCCTCACGTTTGAGATGACGGACCTTGGCTTACTTCATTATTTTCTTGGTCTGGAGGTTTGGTAGAGAAATGATTGCATCTTCATTTCCCAAGAGAAGTATGTGAAGAAGTTGCTTGCAACTTATGGTTTGACAGATTGCTCTCCTCTCTCTTGTCCTATGGATCCCAATGCGAAATTGTCTAAGGAGGATGATACACCTTTGGTGGATTCCACAGAATACCGGCAGTTACTTGGCTCCTTGCTTTATCTTGTCAACACCTGACCGGATCTCTCTTATGCTATGAGCGTACTCAGCCAGTTCTCTTCAGCAGCTCGGAGATCTCATTGGTAGGCAGCTTTGAGAGTGCTTCAGTATCTTCATGGCACATCAGATTATGGCATCACTTATTCTGGTGGTTCTTCTTTGGTGGGCTTTACGGATGCTGATTGGGCTCGTTGCATTGATACTCGGAGATCTACTACGGGATATTGTTTCATGCTTGGTACAGGATTGGTCTCTTGGAAATCTCAGAAGCAGAGGACAGCTGTTGCTGCTTCTACCGAGGCTGAGTACAAATCCTATCTTCTCTTCGCAGCCGAGGCATTATGGATACATCAAATTTTGGAGCATTTATGTTGTGCGGATGATTCCCATGTTGTCATCTTCTCGGATTCTCAGAGTGCCATTGCTTTAGCTCAGAATCCTGTGATACGTGGCCGCTCCAAACACATTGAGGTTCACTATCATTTTGTTCGAGATTGGATTGAGCTTGGTCTTCTTCGACTTGAATATTGTTCCACTCAGGACAATCTTGCTGACCTCTTCACCAAACCGCTCACTCGAGCTTCTTTGGAGGTCTTTCTTCAGCGTGCTGGAGTTGGTCCGCCCATCTGGCGCTGAAGAGGAGGTGTTGGCATTATCATCTCCAGATTGGGCATATATGTGCATATTTCATGCTGTATCTTGCCAGATTTATGAGCTCATGCATTCATCTTATTTTAGATATTTTTCTGCTATTTTTGTCTATTTTTTAGACATTATTTTAGTATTTTTTGCATAGTCGGTCAGCCCACTGTTTTTATGCTGGCCGACTAGCTCTTGTCCAACCTATATATAGGTGGCTTGGGTTTGCATCATTAGCACTTCATTATTCAGCCATTGCTGTTGGTTGTATGCACCTACGGGCAACCCTCGTGCTCTACTTCAGCAAATAACAAGTCTTCTACTTCAGTTTTATTGCACATGTGCTTCTTTGCAAGATCTATTTGCTGTTTTTTTCTGTTTTATAGCCATTCTTTCATTGAGGAGGCTACTACTACTTCAGTTACCACTACAATGGATGTTCCTCTTCCTCTTACTCTGTGTGAGGATTCTGGATTGTGGTCAGGTGTGTCCGTGACCGTGCCTAGGACACAGTGGTACTTCCAGGGATTGAAGGATTGGGATTTGGATTTGGTTGGGCTTGTGGAGTCCCGACGTCAGTTTTTAGAGGGAGCAGTTGAGTTCTTACATCTAGCGATGCGGACCTTCGAGGAGGATGCTATTGTACAACATTTGGCTACTCTTGGTACAGAGTTGGAGCAGATGGACTCTTTCTTTTGAGGGTATTATCTTCTTGGAGCTACAGGCTTCTAGGGATTCCTGTGACACTATTTACATTTGGGTTTGGCACTGATATTTGGAGCAACACGACGCAACCTACATGGTTGTTCTCTTCTAGAGAAGCAGTGTAACTTGCAGCTTGTTCTGTTTCTATTGTAGCTGAGTTGCTATGTTGATTGCTTGTGGAGCTTTCCTGGTACCTGTTGTTGCTGCTTTCTTTTGTCTTTGATAGAGGACAACTTCTTCAGCTTCTCGGAGTATGTTCAGCATCTCGTGCTGAGAGGGGGTGTTAGCACATTCATCCCCACATTCTGCTCTTTTATGGTGCCCATTTGGTCCCTTTTTGCATGGCCCTTGCTTGTGGGCTGGCCACCCCTTTTTCTAGTATTTTTCTAGGATTTTTCCTAGCATTTCTGGCATTTTCCAGTTGGCTTGTCCAGTAGCTCCAGTCGGCCATATTTGCAGCTCCAGTCGGCCAGCTTACCTCTACTATAAATAGTGGGTGCTGGCCTCTCATTGATGTCACCAGCCTGGACATTTCCTAGTATGAAAGGAATCTAGTGGACTCCAGGATGTCTAAATATTTGGAAAGTACAAGCTTTGGGAATGGGGGATTATCCTAGAATACAAAGGACCACACTCCTAAAATTTAGGAGAGTTGCTATTTTTGGCCCGACTCCGATGGAAATTCTGTTCGCGTCATTACATCTGGAATTGAGCAGATACCAAGAGTTGGCAAAGTGCCTATGACAGAATGTCTACCAATGGGGATATTTTTAGAGATAAAGTTTATGGAAGGACCCATCTCTTAGATTGGTACATGTGGCAAGAAAGTGGACCAAAGTGAGACAAGTGGCCTGACACTTGTTAGAAAGTGGATCAAAGTGAGACAAGTGGCCTCACACTTGTCACTTCAGCTATTGTGTGGCTCTCCACTTGTCATTGTAGCCTTCTCTTACCATTTTAGCTCATGGGAGGCCCAAATCTATAAATTGGAGCCCTCTCTCTTCATTAATAGAGGCTCTCTTGCTGCACACTAGCCTCTACCACCGTTGAAGGCTGCCCTAATGATGGCTACTCTCTTTCTCTCTCTTAAAGGCTGCCCATGAAGAATACCGACTGTTGGGGACTGTTTTGGAGGCTTCCATCGCGAAGAAATACTGAAGGCAAGGGTATTTAATCATTTATAATGATTTCTAGCCATCGTACTTGTTGTACTAGCCTTTGTACCTACTGTACCAGCCATTGTACTGGCTGTACCAGTCCTTGTACTTGTTGTACTTGCTATACCACCCATTGTACCGGCTGTACCAACTTCTGTACTTGCTATACCAACCACTGGACCTGTTGTACTAGTCACTGTACATGCTGTACCAGCATTTGTACTTGCTGTACCTACTGTACCAGCCACCGTACCGACTGTACCAACCACTGTACCGGCTGTACCAACCATTGTACCTGCTGTACCGATTGAATGGAGAGTTGTACTTACTGTACCAGCTCTATTGCATGAAGACCCGTGGTTTTTGGGAAAGAATCAGTACCCACACAGAGGTATATCGATTATGTTGTTGGCTCGACATTTCTACAGCCTATGTTCCGGCTTGGTTGCCTCGTGTTGGGTTGTGTTATGGCATTTGTATATGGATAATCTGGCATCTCCTGTGGGGAGAGTAAGGCCCTCAAAGCTTGTACATGATATTATTCTCCTTGGGTAATAAAATGCTCAGGGGGGGTTCGGTCCATTCCAGCCTCTATGCGGTGTCACACGTGCAAGCTCTATTTTCAGCATTTGTGGATGTTTTGTCCATCTTTTATGTTTTAATACGCTTTGATGGTATCGACAAGTGTGTCAAAGGCCCTAGTCCCCCCGGCACCCGCCGCGAGTTACAGTTCATTCAGTCTTGTACATATTTTGCTCCCTCACTTATGAGACTTGTAGTTTCTCTTGCTTGGGACTGTTTTGCTTCAGTATATTCAACATAGTTTGCTCCATATCTCTCTCTCTCTCTATGGAGGGGGCATCCCAGCATAGACGGAGGTTGCAGCGGCAGATTCGGATTATTCTTGCGAGGCATGCGGGACACCCAGTCAGGGTGCTGACCACAGAGGATATTGAGGAGATCCGCCAGTGTCCGATGCGGCACATATTATGAGATGGAGGCACCTCCATAGTGTACCCCTCCGTCCCACATGATATTGTATCCTCTCACTATATTCCACTCACCTCCATAGCGTACCTCCCCTCGCTATATTCCAGTTCCAGTTTCATTTTCTAGGTGCCAGTAGTATCATCTTTATTTTTCATTTTCTGGGTTTTTTTTAAATCCAGACATTGTATCAGATCCACCATGATGTAACTTTTGGTCTCATAGGTCATTATGGCCTTTTGAAGACGTTAATATAACATTTCATTTCATTTCATTTCTTGCACTCTCTGTTCAGCACCAAAGGAGAGAGATTCCTTCCAAACCAGAATCAGATAAGGAATCAAAACCTGTTTGAAGAATTTGAAAAATTCACTAGGAAGACCGTCTAGTCCAGGGCTCTTTCCATTTTTGAGAGAGTCTATGGCTACCCCAAGTTCCTCCTTAGTTATATCTCTTTCAAGTAGCATAGCCAAACGAGGGGGAACTGTTTTGCTACAACCTTTAGCTATTTTGGCACAAGCTTCCTATTTAGCAATGGATCTAAGAGGTGGGGAGCTGAGGATGTTCGCATAGTGAGAGTGGACAATTGCCATATTTTCCTATGTTCATGTGGCCAAGTTTCCATGATAGTCTCTCAGCATAGGGATAGTATCTTTCTCCTTTTTTTTAAAGGCATTTGAAAGTCTCTTTATTGGGTCTATCTCCTTTTCCTGCCCACCACTCGAGCATTTTCGATGTCTTCCTCCTTTCGCAAAGAAGTCTTCACAGCAAGATAGAGTTCCCTTCATTTACCTCTTTCTCAAGCTGTTCCTGTCACAAAATTCCTTACAACTTCTATTTTTCTACTGATCATGTGTGGCATGTGGAGCCTGACATGACATACATGTATGGCTAGTGTAGCCTGACATGATAGTATATGTGTGGCTTGTGGGGCCTGACATAATGTATATGTATGGCCCATGGAGCCTGACATGATGAAATTCTTTGGGACTAGCTATCTTGGAGATCTTTTGTATTTATGTTTGGGGAAGGTTCCGGAAGGATCATGAGCCCTGGACATTTTATCGGATACAACTGAGCAGATGGGTGTTTCTTCCAATATAATTGCACTCATGTGTGTGCATGACTTTGATTTTATCTTTGGATGACTTGTCTTGTTTGCTTGGACAATGCCTGAGATTTCTGCTTGTGTTGTCCATGGGACCGGGGATGCCTGGGCACTCTGTGGATGTGTATGTGCACACCTGTTTGGGACTGACAAGTGGTCTACATGTGTTTTGCAGGTGGTAAGTATTCCCAAAAACTCAATTTACAGCTTATGAGTTCATATGCTAATAATTATTGATGCAGGTTCACACTCACTTATAAGTGGCTGGACAACTTATAAGTGAGTACACATTGAGCAGGACTTATTTAATACACGTGGCAGCCAAAAACTGGGCACTGGACATTATTTGGACCTCCTTCATATAGGCGCCCCCTTCTGGACCAGAAAAGCACACGTGTGGGCTATTTTCAGCAAGGAAGCCCTATTTTGGGAGAAAACTCCAGTTTGGAAGTAGGCGCCTGCTTTTCTAGGTGCATGGGGGCTGGTCGACTGCTTCACCAAGCTGTTTACAGCCTTCTATTGCGACGAATACCTAACAGGTGCATGGGAGGTGCCGGCCGACTCCTGCATGTTCTCCACTGCTAGCCGGAGGATTTATAGCTTGAACATAGACTGGACATAGATTAAAAACAGAGAGGAAGAGCTGGTCGTGGTGGGCATCTACACAGTTTTCCTTCTGACCCGGGGTTTGCAGGCTTGTGTACAACTACTAGTCGCTTTCTTCTGAGGCTACTGAGGGTTTGTTGACTGCTGAAAACAGCCTTTGAGGGCAGGTCGACTTGCTCTATGAGCCAGACAGGAAGAAGATGATGATGTTGAGTTGTCCCGGGCTGATGTGGGAGTGCTATGGGCTGTCCATAGTTGTCCTGCATGTGCTTGATGCCGGGAATGCTCACTTGTGCTGCTGAGAATTGTCAGCAAATTTAGTTTATGTTATGTTTTCTTGTTTTCATATTGTATTGGAAGAAATAGGTGCAGCCAGTGGTGAACCCTGGCACCCCAAAGTTGTACTGGAAGCAGACTCCTTTTTGGTAATCTAACCATAAAGGGCGGGGGGGGGGGGGGGGGGGGGGGGAGTTTCAGCCCATCTTCTGGACCCTAGTGTGGTGTACTGAGTAGATTTGTCATCTTGTTTTATCTGGCATGCTTATGTGTATTTTCAGATTTCATGATTGATTAGATTTTCCGTGTACAGTTGCCCTTCCGTTTACAGTTCCAGTTTTCTGAGACTGGCCTTCTTCCTAGCAAACCTGTATCTATCCCTATGTGATTTGATCTGACTGAGAAAATCTAACTGCTTGTTGGGACTAAGCTTGAGCAAGTGGAAGCTGGGAGTGAAAAGCCCTGTAGAAAATAACCTGTATTTCTTCTTGCACAATAGGGAGATAAAACAGGGAAGGGTCGGCATGAAACCATCCAGCTTTGGGCTGATTCCCTACTTTAAGAAGTGAAATATGAACAAGCTTGTGGTCTCAGATGTGAGTAGAGTTGAGGACTCTAATTTTTGAACTGCTAAAGTCCTTGGCAATATAACCACTCAGATAGCATCTATCCAACCTAGCTTTCTTCATGTGAGAATCAGCTCTGCCATTTGGCCAAGTTAAGTCTGGGCTAGTCGCTATATCTGGCAGGTCATGAAAGCTTTTGCAAGACAACCATTCCCAACGCTCTTGACCCTTTAATGTAAGACCCAAACCAAACACTCTATCATGTTGGTATTCAACCATATTGAAGTACCCCACAAAGATGATTGGGAGGTCCAGCTGGAGAAGAGAGCGCCATAGGGTTGGCCTGGAGCTAGCTGGTCCAGAGACATACAGAGAGACTAAAAACCACGCAGAATCTGTAACCATCCTGACAGCAATCCATTTATTGGAAGAATCCACCACAGTATCTTTGCTGGAGCTATTCCACTCCTTGTGGATTCCCATGACCATGGTTGTCACGCTACGAAAATACGATACCGTACGGGAATTTTTGGTATGATATGAAATTTTGGGATACCGTACGATAAAATACGGCTTTTTTTTAAACACTTACAAACTATGGAGCTTCAAGCTTGAATGTGAGGGAAGGTTGAGGGGGGAGGAGTCCACAGTGCTTGAGGAACCAGAACATGGAGATGTGTCTCTCCTAGTTGGATCTCCCAATTGTCTCCAAAAAAGAGCCTGCATGGGCAATGCAATACCAATGGTCTCCCAGTGTAGTGTTTATGTGACTAAGAGACCGTCCTTGCAGAGATACGGGCAGTGTATCTAGGGTGATAGGTTTAGGGACTGTAGATCAAAATGGCCCTGTCCAAATCTTCTCCCTCGTACATAACTTAAGGATCTAACTGTCTAGCCTACCTATACCAGGGATCTCCAAGTGATGTAGCAAGATTCTCTCATCCTACCAATCAAGTGTACACTACCAGTCTACCTTGCCAGATTTTTTAGGTCTCTCAACAACCCCATATGGAATACTAAGTGGACACGAAAGTTGCGAAGTATTGCGAGCATTTGGGATCTTTGTTGAGCAAGATTTCTATTTTTTTGAGCATTTGGAATTTTTTTCTCGGGGGGGGGGGGGGGGGGGGGGGGACTCATACCGTATGATATCATACAGAACCGTACCATACGAACCGTACAGTACAAATAGGTTTGTACCGGTACGAGAAACAACCCTGCCCATGGCAGTGCCTCCACTACCCTGACTATGGTCAGTATAAAACCATATGAGATCCTTTGAAATCCTCTCGAGGTTGGTCTTAAGGTTAGGATCAGAGGCCTTGACCTCTTGGAGACACATACAATTATCTTCCTGAAAAAGCCAATTTTTTATCTTGGACAGGGTCCATGATTCCCTTGACATTGAAAGACATAATGGACTTAAACATCATTTCCTTTGGGTTTTGGTGACATGTGCACTTCTGGCCGGGGGCTAGTTTTTCCTCTGAGATGGTGAACCGATATCGATCCCTACTTTGGAGATAAATCTTTTTGTGGTGGACAGATCATGATGAGGAAGGGCTAAACTTGGGCCAGGACGAGGCCACATAGACGAAGGATGTTTAGAACCTTGTTTGGGCATTAGCGCTCCAGCAAAGTCTATATTGATCTTTTCTTTGTACTCGAAACTTGGAAGTCTCTCTTCCTCCGGGGTTAAGATTGTTAGGGGTGAGTCTTCACTAAAGTCCATTCTGTCAATTCCCTTTCAAGTCTGTCCGAAGTATTAAATTGGGAGTCCTAGACATATTCTTCCCCCTCTAGAGATTTAACATCTTCTTCCACTGGCTGAGAAGGGTTTGCTACATCAGCAAGAAAGAGGGTGAACCTATTCTGGTTTCTCCCCCTGGCCTATGGCTTAAACAGGGTTTGTCTGAAACCCTTCCCTCTCCGGTTAGCAGGTTGAAACCCTTCATTATCCTTGGGAATGTCTTCAATTGGCTGAGAACCAAATACAGCATGAAATATGCACATATATGCCCAATCTGGAGATGATAATGCCAACACTCAATAGCATCACATAGCGTAAAAGCAGGCTCCTCCATAGAAGGCAAAGGGACTAGCAACACATCCTGGTCACTGGTTGACGAAGAAAGAATTGGAGGCGAAGCAATAGGAGAAAAATCCCCCTCAGAAGCTGTGAGCAAAGACAGCACACTATCTTTCTCAAAAACATTACCAGAGATATCATCCTGGCAGGGAGAAGTATGCACAGAAACTGAAGGCAAGGCAACAAGAGAAACAAACTCCTCAGATGTAATGAGCAAAACTGGCCCACTATCCTTCACTGCAGGAACATCTCCAAAAGAAGTATCCATAAGATCACTGGCTGCAGAGCACCCAGAAGCAGAAAGCATCTGCCGATCACTGGCATCACCATACAGGTCACAAAGCAACTGCCACACATAGAAAGTAGAAGCATCATCAGGAGCATAGATGAAGTGTCGAAGAACCGAATCCTGACAATTCAGGAGGAGAAAGCCATAGATCTGTCCGTCAGTCTTCCTCCACCGACACATCCTCTGCAGAGGCAAGGTCCGGCAAGCACCGATTCTTGTACGAGAGAAACTCCATCAAACCATATTTCATGAGAATAGAAGTAACCCGCAAATTCAATGTCCAACTTGTCAGCCTCATCTAGGAAATAACAAGAGAGTGGTACGAGAGCCAAATCTAAAGTTGTCATCATTGATCCAATCAATAGGACCAACCCTCATAAGATAAAAAACTGTCCAAATCAGAAAACGCTGATATAGGGCCCTTCCTCCCACCAAAACGTAGCCCTAAGAGGCTGGACAGCACCCAAAAATCCTCCTGTAGCAAAAAACGCAGAAGCTTCTGTCGATTGTACCTCCAACCTTGAGGTCACCAGAAGAGGGAAGCAAAAAATTGCAGATTTGATATAGAGAGAAAAGGCAACCACACAGGGCCTAGGAATATGCTGTAAAGGGATGCAAGAGGAACTGGAGCTATTACTGCCGCCTTTCTTAGCATCTTTAGAAGATGCATTACTTTCCTTGGTTGTGCAACAGATTGGTGCTGTTGGGGTTTGGTACTTGACTGGGATGATTGCTTGGGCTTGCCTTTGTTCATCTTCATTTCTTCATTCTGAGCGAGAGTCAAAGCCCGGTCATATGTATTGGGTTCAAAGTTACGAACTGTGAACCGGATGTTGGGATCCAATCCACGAATGAATTGCTCCATCTTGGCCTGCGTAGATAGCCCTAACTGCTGTGCTAATGTCAAGACCCTGTGTAACACGCCTCTCTTTCTCTCTCATGCTTTTTGGGAAAGGGCTGCTGGCGGGCAGCGCTACACTCTGGCTTTTTTAGAAACAGCTGCTGGGGGTCTGCATTGCTGGTCATCTATTGCTTTTTGGAAGGAGTTACAGGCAGGTTGTGCTGCAGAGTGTACAGGCGCAACTTAATACCTCCTTACGCATGCTTTTTGGAGACTGAAGGCTGGTTGCTGTGTTGCGCTACAGGACAGAGACATAGGCCTCCTTTCTCTCTCTCTCTCTCTTTGGCTTTTGGGGAGGACAGGTTGGCTGCTGTGCTTCAGAGTATACAGGCGCCTGCAGAATCATCTCCTTCTCTTCTCCTTTGCTTTTGGCAAGAAGCTGACTGTCGGCTGAAGTGTTGTTCATACATACAGTGCTGGACATAGAAGCGTGGACTAAAAGAGGGAGTGCAGGGCTGGACATCAAGTTCACCCACAGGTGTTCTCTCTCTTGGCTGCAAGATGAGAGGCGCATGGCTGAGCAGGTCTCTCTCTCCCTTGGAAGGGAAGGAGCGGGCTGACGGAGGCGCATAGCCAGGACTGTTTTGAGACTGTTTATGGGCTGTTTTGCTTGGCTGGAAGTAAACTGTGTACATGGGTTATTGGCTGCGAGTACAAGGTCACCTGGTTATGTTTCTTGGCATGGGAGAAACGCAAGCTCTCATGGGTGCATACCCATGGAGCATATTGCTTTCTTCCTGCTTGGAAGGAACAGAGGGACCTGCAGTTTTGGACATACCTATGTAACATAGTTGTGGGGCAGAAATACAGCCAGACATATTCAGTAAGAGCTCTCTCTTTTGTTTATGTGTTGTGTCGGCACATTTGAGTATGTGCCGAGAATGTTTTCACGTGGAAATAGGACATGGGTTTGATGCTGGGTCAGACCAGATGTTTAATGGGAAAACAAGTCACCCGATGTTTGATGAAACAGGTCTTTGTTTCATGTGGAAACATGTATTTGGGTTTCTCCAGGAGATAGGTCACATGCAGGCAGCGGTCACGGGAGTGGACACATGTTTGGTACAGCCTTGCTACTGATCGGACAGGAGACAAGGAATCCATGAATGAGATGGATAGTACCCTTGGAAGGTTGAAAGGGAGTGTCCAGGTGTGTCTACTGTATGGTATGCTGTGG
This sequence comes from Cibotium barometz, assembly GCF_041138505.1. Classification (NCBI taxonomy): domain Eukaryota; kingdom Viridiplantae; phylum Streptophyta; class Polypodiopsida; order Cyatheales; family Cibotiaceae; genus Cibotium; species Cibotium barometz. The sequence goes on from NC_141074.1 coordinate 11,440,616, forward strand.
TGTGATGCGAGTTCTCTTTTGGAAGACAGTTTGGGAGTCTTTATTGTGATGCAGAAGCACTGGATGTGTCAGGGTGTGATGCTGTTCAGAGGGTGAGAGGCTATGGATGGTTGTGGCAGCCCTGATCGTGGGAGAAAGCTTCTGTATGAAGGACTCAATGTGAGAGTCTTTCGATGTGAACAATGGCTGGACTTGATTGTGAATGCTGAGTGGACAAGAAGCCATGATGCAGGGTCTTTGCAGGCTTCAAGGGTTCTACTTTGACAGCTGAGTATCTAGTCTTATTGTAATCAAAGCTCTCTTATAATCAATTAAAGAAATACCGCAAGGGACGCCACTGCGTTTTGGGGCCAATCAGTGTCCACGTATTGTTTGCAACAGCACTCTAGCTGCCCCTGTTTGTTTTCCTTTTTCTAGGTCCTCAAAGGTGTTGAAGTGTTTTGTGTGCAAGTTTGTTTTTGCACCTCCCTTTGGTTTTGTCTGAAGACCGAGGCCGGTTTACAAGGTTCCGTTGCCTGGACATCCTCGACTTTCTCAAGTAGGCGAGTCCGTGGTTGCTCTGGTCGGGACAATCGCCAACTTTCCTAAGGGGGTGAGCTCGTGGTTGTCTCATGAGAGTCGCATCAAAAGCTTCAACATGTGGAAAGTGAAAAGGAAGTGCAGGAGGCAGTGCAGGACTGTGTGTCTTTTGCCTATATGAGGTGAAGAGCAAAAGCTGAAGATGAAGCTCAGGAGAAAAGACACCAAGGACAAGAAGTAGTCGGCTAAGAACAAGAAGCAGTTGTTGAAGTGTTATGGTGCAAAAAAAGATGGGTTGAAGGCTATGGCTTGCGACACTTTGTCACCGGTGGTATCTTTATGGAGGCTTCATGGGTTCGGAAGGCAGCATCTTTCTATGTTTAGTAGTGGTGATCTACTATGCTTCATCGGGGACTTGTGCTTATCACTTGGGTGGAGTGCAAGCAGGTTTTGGGTGCCTGAGAATGTATCAGATGAGGCTCAGACGGAAGTGGAGGAACTTGATGAGGTTCCTATTCCCGAGTAGATATTGGCACATAAGGAAAGAAAGGTATTAGGTGAAGTTTCCCGTCGCTTATCTTGATGCCTTTGAGTTGGAGCCGACTCTTGCTAGAGCTCATTCATGTTCAGCAGAGCTGGGGTCTGGAGCATTGCCTGATGCTCAAGAGGGGGGTAGCGCTTCCGCTCCCTTGTTACATAGAGAGGCTCAGTTGTCATCTAGGAGTCGCTTGGTGACATCTTTGTATTCACCCGAAGGTACTGATAGTTGACAGTACATCTGCTTATGGATATTGTGTACTAGTCACATGAGATGGTAAAGTTGGGTATGGTTCACAATCGGCTGCACCATGAACTATAACTGCAACTATGGATAACTCTGTCTACACTTGGGTTAACAGAGATGGTTTTTGCCTTTGGAACTAAGGTATGACTGAGGAAGATTGGGACATTGATCTTTGTCGTATGGGTCTGTCTGTTCTTGACCATAGGATCGGTCAATTGGATATTGAGATGATGCTATTTGTGGAGTTGGTCTCCTTTGGAATGGCATGGGCTTTCATATGCTCATGTTGTACCACCAGTCGTGGGTCTTGCGGGATGTCCATGGGCGTAAGGCTTGCGAGCAGCCCTTAGACTGTTACTTTAGAGTAGGTAGAGCATCTTGAGGAGCATATTGTTTGCGAATGCATATGTGTGTCATATGTAGAATGATGCATGGTTTTGTTTTTGGCTAAACACAGGTTACGTGTTTCCACTTGGTTCTAGACTTTTGCTTCAGGTTCTGTGAAGGAACAAGCAAGAGTTGTTTGTCACTTTCACGTGACGGTGTGGCCATATTGTGCAGGATGATTGTTTCATCACCCAGATGCACTTGAGGGCCATTGCTTTTGTCATATGGGGCGTCTTTGCTCATAAGATGCCTTACTGTGCCATTGAGTGCAATCGAGGACGCTTGCTATTTCTCAAGAGGGGGGTATGTCATGACCTTGTGTTTTTCTCTGGACAATATGCAGGTGTGCATGGGGACATGGTGGACAGTGTTAATGGCATCAGTTTGGAGCAATAACTTAATGGACAAATTGGTACAACTCTTGGGGTCGAAAAGGAAAATTAATGTTGATAATCCCATGTGTGGACAACCCCAAGTGTGAAGGGGACAAAGAGAATTAAAGTTTAAAGGTTTTATAACCTTTGGTGCAAAGAGAATAAAAGTTTAAAAGGTTTTACAACCTTTGGTGGTCCCTAGGCTAATTATGGAGGCTACACCACTTTTGGAGACACGCCTCTCTTTCTCTCTCATGCTTTTTGGGAAAGGACTGCTGGCAGGCAGCGCTACACTCTGGCTTTTTGGAAAACAGCTGCTGGGGGTCTGCACTGCTGGTCATCTGTTGCTTTTTGGAAGGAGTTAGGCGGGCTGTGCTGCAGAGTGTACAAGTGCAGCTTAATACCTCCTTATGCATGCTTTTTGGAGACTGAAGGCTGGCTGCTGTGCTGCGCTACAGGACAGACACATGCCTCCTTCCTCTCTCTCTCTCTTTGGCTTTTGGAGGACAGGTTGGCTACTGTGCTGCAGAGTATACAGGCGCCTGCAGAATCATCTCCTTCTCTTCGCCTTTGCTTTTGGCAAGAAGCTTACTGTCAGCTGAAGTGTTGTTCATACATACAGTGCTGGACATAGAAGCGTGGACTGAAAGAGGGAGTGCAGGGTTCGACATCAGGTTCACCCACAGGGGTTCTCTCTCTTGGCTGCAAGACAAGAGGCACATGGCTGAGCAGGTCTCTCTGTGTCTTTCTCTCTGTCACTCTTTCCAACAATGGAATGAAGGAAGGCTGCAAATCTGAGGCTGAGATAGGGGCTGTTTGGGACTGTTCTAGGCTATGTATGAATGCTGTAAATGAATATGAATGCTGAGTTTTACCTTCACCAAGTGGCTGTAGCAAAACGATGAAGAGATGAATGCTGAAAAATTGTTTGTATGCAGAAAACGCAAGGTTTACTGATAGTAGCTAAATGCTGTAGATTGCTACGTTTTGCTAATGGAGTGCTGGATGCACATGCGTCGATGCTCCTAGGGCTGTAGGATGACACGCTTCTCCAAAACGCAGGTTGTTGAAGTGATCTATGGGCTGAAGACTGAAACGCTGAAGCGCTTGAGGGCAAAGCACTCCTATTTATACTACCCTGATGCTGGTCGGTTGGCACTAGATGCTGGCCGACTGCATAATAAATGCTACACGACTGATAAATGGTATATAAATGCTGAAAATTGTGAAAAAAATACGAGATAAATCCTAATAAATATTCTAATAAATACTAGATGATATCTGAGGGGTTGTGCAATGGTCTAGATGCAATGGATGAATGATATGCAATATGCAGAGTGCTTTCTAATGCAAACCCTAAGGTTTCTACTGACTCTACATGCATGAATGCGTCTCTTCAAGTGGGTTAAGGGACTTGGACTGACTGACTGACTGACTGTCCAAGGCTGAGAATGACTTACGTAGCTCGTGCTTGACTTATCCTAGACTGAGGATTACAATGGGGTCACGACGTGCGACAATTATCATCCTAAAAGGTACTAATACTGCACAATGTTGCACTAATGAGATGATGAGCCAGCTTGTCACCATGCACTATAGTGCAGAGTGCATGTGACTTGTCCCAAGCTGAGCTCAAAGAAAGGTACATGCTTGGACCTCAACTTACTCACATAGAGGATGTCCATATGGCAAAATCAAGAGGAACAGTTTATCCAGCTAAAAGGTCCCCTCCTACTCAAAACGTTTGTTTGGGCCGGACATGATAGTCGACTCTCGATCCCTCATTTCAGAAATCGAGCCCCAAGTCTACTCCAAACTGAATAAAAGATGGAACCTCAGCTGGAATAGGAGTCAATGGGAATTCAGATTCACCAACCTATGGTCCAAATACATTCTGCCTAAAATCTCATGCTTACTGTGTTTTATTCTATGTCAGGCCCTGTGGACTAATGCTCGTGCAGCCAAACTTTGTTTGAGCAATGGACTCTGCTCAGGGTGTAGCTATGCAATGGAATCTATCCCACATCTCTTTATGTCTTGCCCAAGAATTAAACCTGCTCTGCTCCTCTTGCAGCAATGTGTATTATACACTCATCCCTAGGATCTTGATTGGAAAGAGGTTCTTCTTGGTGAAGCTTAAGGTTGTTCAACCAATATATGGAATATTATCATATTGGCATTGTTATGGACTGTATGGATTAGTAGAAATATGCATGGCTTTCGGAACAAGCAACTTGACATGGTAGAGGCTCTGAGAAACTCTTTGGTTCTGCAGATTCAGCCAACAAGGAAAAGGTAAGGTGAGAAGAGGCACGGCACTACAGGTGTGGTGGTTGTGGCCTTCGTGGCTAAGCAGAGTGGGCGGACAGCTCTCAACAAGCAGCTGGGGGCGCCCACTACCCCTCACGCTCGTTTCACTTTTCAAAAAAATATATATTATATATAAGTATTAAACTAACCCCCACTCCCTTTGTAGTTTTTAAAACTAACTTCTTTTTTATTTATTAAAAAAAATCCCTTTTTCTTGTGTTTTTAACTGACCTCCCTTACCTTCCCTTTTTTTTTTCAAAAAATATCCAAAACAATAACAAATTCTCTTAAACTAACCCCCCTCCTTTTTATCTTTCAAAAAAATATATTTAACTAAACTCTCCTTTTCTAGCTACCCCTAGCACTAACTAAACACTCCTTCTCTAGCTACCCCTACCACTAACTAAAAAAAAACTAAAACCTAGCTACCTAACTGAACTCCCTTTTTCTACCCCTAGCACTAACTTTTTCTAGCTATCCCTAATACTAACTTAAAAAAATTAAAACCTTTATAGTTTCTAAACCCCCTAATTACCTAACCTTGCCAACTAACCCTTGCTAACGTTTTGTATATATTCAAGAACCTTCTCTCTTTTTTTTTTTTTTGTTTTTTAAATAAAAAGCAAAGAAAGAAAAAGAAGCAAAAAATTCAAAACTCCCAAAGAAGTAAAAGGGAACTTTTATTTTTTCATGCGCACACGATCCCATCTTTACGTGTATTTGTGCCTTGATTCAATGCGCATCTTTTCAAATCATGGCACATCATTTTGTATGTGTTCTCAACACCATCCCACCCCACCATGTGAATGTTTGTACGCCATGAGCTTCATGCACATCCTTAGGTGCTACAAGCATTGGTGGGACGTTTTTTCGTTCTTTGAGGATGCTTGGGGGCATTTATCTGATGTCAGCCATGGTCATCTCATTTTGATATGATGTAACAACATTCATTGCACTTTTATGGCATTCCATGGCTTCCTAGATATTTTTTTTAAAACTACTCCAGGGTCACGTGGATTTTTTCTACCCACACCTTCAGCTATACATACCCTTGCATTGCTTGCATCACTTGGACCACATCGTGGAGCATCACGACGATGAGGAGATCCATAAAACCCTATGGCCTCACCATCGAGCTTTGTATCACCACATCTTGAGCCCTCTGTACCTCACATATCCTTGCCATCAAGCATTATATCAGAGCACCCTCTTTCTCTTATTGAGGAGGAACTTTCCCCTACACCTTTTTTTGGGACATCCTTGCACCCATGTGATTACCTTCTGCCATTTGAGACATGTACACCACTTCCATTTGAGGCACAAGCACTACTTCCATAATCATCCATTGCCCTCATGTTGCATGGTCCTCACTCATCACTTGCATTTGTTAGAGCCCCCATTCTGGCACCTACATTTGGGATCCAAGATCCTCGGGTGTGGATACTTTATCCTCGCCATTGACTTTTGAGGGAGTTCCCATCTCCATCCTTGTTATATCTTTTGAGGGGGAGCCTCTTCATCCTTGTTATATCTTTTGAGGGAGTTCCCATCTCCATCCTTGTTATATCTTTTGAGGGGGAGCCTCTTCATCCCTTCTATTCCATGTCACATTTGGAGACATTAGCTCCACCTTATTCCATAGGCCTTACCTCACATGGTTACCATTCACATTGGCCTTTGCTCGGACACTCGCCTTGAGCCACTTTGTGTGGGATCCTAGATTAGTCTACCTTGAGCCACTTTGCGTGGGATCCTAGATTAGTCTACCTTGACTTTCCATGGGCCTTATTGACACCACCTTCTACATCGACATACCTTTCCTTGGTGTTTACTAGAGCTTTACCTCTAGAACCAGGTTCCACATTCCTAAATGTTGTGAGGGAGGACTTAATGGGAGGGAAAAGTTGGTCTTCCATGGGTCATCATAGTCCCCATAACATTTTCTCCAAGGTGGTATAACTTCATTTTGTCCTCTTAGAGGCATTGCTCCTAGGGAAGGACTAGTGCACAATCTCTTACACATTCCCTTACACATTAGAAAGTCCAAGCGCACCTCCCAAAAGTGAGTGTAAATATCGTCTATGGGATATAAACATGCCTCACAACATTCTTATCCTCGGAAGTCTAAGCATGACAATAAGTTTTCTTTTGTAAGGAAATTCCTAGCTTTAGAGAGATTTATTTGATTGGATGAAAGACCTAAGAGCCCACATAGTTGAATGTAAACTGGAAGAAGGATGAAATATCTAAGAGCCCACACAGTTGAATGTAAACTAGAAGAGGACCTATCAGTCTCATAACAACTATGAGCCTCTTCTAGCCGGACAACTTTGCGGATTGGATTCATGTCTTTTGCCATAGTTCAGTGTACTTCCACATAGCTTTTGAAGCATGGAAAATTATTAAGAACCAATATGAGACAAGGAATCCAATAAAGATACAAAACCTTGAGAATAAGCTGGAAAGGCACGTTGATAAAAGAGAAGAAGAAAAGCAATTCATATTAGATAAAGAATCTATAATATTAGATGGCAGCGTTGGGGATCACCAAGACCAATTAATAATTGACACGCAAGTGCATCAAAGTTTTGCCCCTACTGAAGCTCACTAAACACGCAAGTGTGCCGACCACTTCTTACTTTTGAGGAGTTCAATGCAATGTTGGTTTGGTGACCTTACTAAACATGCAACAACTCTTACTTTTAAGGAGTTTGGCACAGTATTGGTGGAGGAGGAGATGCATTTTAAATCCATAGATGATAGTGATGTAAATGCAAAAAGAAAGCCAAGGGGAAGGACTGTAGTAAACCCAATGCTTTTGAGAAGAAGAAGAAATTAAAGGAAAAGTGTTTCTACTATGAAAAACTTGGTCATTTTATCGATTCATGTCGACTAAATAAAGAAGATGAGAAGAATGACACTTTGAAGCCTTTTGAGGAAGGAGACTACTGGGAATAGTTCCAAAAGTGGAATTGGACCTACTTGTGGCAATCAAAATATGCATCCCATTACACATGTTGGTAAAGTGTCATTGTCTATGTAAGATGGAAAAACGAAGTACCTCATAGATTTACTTCTTGTTCCTAATATTATGAAAAACCAAGTTTTAGTTGGGTGGTTGAGCATGGTTTGCAAGTGAGGTTTAATCCTTAAGGGTGCTTTGTGTAAGACTTTAAAAATCAGTGCTGCTTGGTTGAAAAGGGTAACAAAAATCACAGGATGTTTACTTTAGATGTTAGCATACATGAGTTAAAGACAATCATGTTTTCATATAGGATAAGTGTCATTGCAGACATCGACATATGGCACAAGCGTATTGGTCATGTGAATATAGATCGAGTGAAGTCTATACAGGCCCAAAATATTGTTCAGGTTTGTTAAAGTTTAAGATTGATCGTATGCACAAAGTATGTGAAGCAAGCCAAACATGCTTTCTCACATAAAAAGAATGCTAGTGTAAGGCCATTGGATTTTATACATTCTGATGTATGGTGACTACCAACCACCACGACTACATAAATTATAGGTTATGGGTACTATGTTACATTCATTGAAAAATGTGGGTTTACTTCATGAAGGAGAAAAGTGAGGTGTTTTGCAAGTACCATTAGGAAAAATTTGGACTATGAAATGGACCCTGTAAGAAATCCTAATTTTTAGTAATCTTTTGATTAAAAATGTTAATTTTGACCCCATAGTGGGAGACAAAGCAAATGATTCTCCTATTTTTTATAGACTTTTTAGGTCCTACCATCTACATTTTATCCACTCTCTCACTAGCTTTTAGTACTTTTATAGTCTATAGTTTTGGAATATTTTAACCCATTACTTTTAGATGCAAGTTGCATCACCATTCCTAAGGTTTCACTTTTCGGCCCAAAAATTGACTTTTTTAAATTTTTTATTTTTTTTGAGTTTTTCCATCAAAAAAACTTTCCTTATACATATATAAACCCTCAAAGTGAATTTTTTATATCATTTCTTAGTCATAAATACCTCATAATAATCTTGTCATATATTTCTAACTTCTATGATATCTAATATTGCAAGGTGCATTCTAATATTTTAAACCAAAAATAGAATGCAAGTTGCATCACCATGTCCATAAGGGAGGCCCAAAAATTGATTTTTTTAAATTTTTATTTTTTTGAGTTTTTTCATCAAAAAAACTTTCCTGATACATATATAAACCCAAAAAGTGAATTTTTTATATCATTTCTTAGTCATAACTACCTCATAAATAACAATCTTGTCATATCTTCATAACTTCCTCAGAATCTTCACTCTTGTAATATCTTCCTAATTGCTATGCTATCTAATGATTACAAGATGCATTCTAATATTTTATATCCTAAAATAGAGGGGTGTTTTTTGAAGCCAGTAAAATAATGACTTTTTGATACTTTTCATATTTTAGTGTATTTTCATTTAAAACTTTCCTTTTATATATATATATATATATATATATATATATATATTAAAAAGTTTATTTTTTAATATCATTTTCAAATCCTTATCATTTAATGTAAATTTTTAATGTCATTTAATGCCACCCCACTCCTTTCATTCTTATCATCTCTCCTAATCATGACTGAAATCTTTATTTTTGGAATATAAAAAATGACTTTTTTAGAGAGATATATTCTTAATAAATATTTCTCTAGGATCATTCCAAATGTTAGAATATTATTATCTAAGATAAATCTCTTTTCTAATCTTCTATTAATCTTATTTTTCTGTCATCTTGAATTAGACATGACTTTAGATGATATTACGAATGGTACAAAGCGCAAAGTAGACATTCACAACATTTGTATAGATAAAGATTATGCACTAGAAAAACGTCCATATGTTAGGCAATCATTACCTAATTCAACCATGTCCACACTAAGAAATAAGAAGAAGAAGAATGTTGATCTTTGTGTGGATGGGAATCTCTTCCCCTATGATCCTTTGACCTTGTACAGTCCACCATTTTGTGATTTGACTAGTTTTGCTCGATATGTAGGTGACGGAAAAAATGGGCTCTTAGGTTATTGTAAAAGACTTTCTGTTAGTGGTGGTCTTCATAACCAATATTACACTCAATTAATTCAAGTTTTCAATCAAGTATTAAAGATTTGAAAAAACACTCACATGACTTAGACATGAAAAATAAGGAACAAGAAACACTCATAAATAATCAAAGAGATAAATTGTCTAGGTTACAAAAAAAAGGAGGTTAAAGCATACACCAATTGGTGCACGTGAGCGTAAACGAAAGCTTTCTAATATTCAAAATCTTTCGGTGCAAGGCGGTGCAAGGAAACGGAGGGTCATGGCAACAAGGTATGTTTCCATGAAATTTTTGTGAGTATTTTTTATGTATGTGTTAATTTAAAGGTTTTTATTGATAGATTTAATGGTGGTTTTGTTATGTCCCATGAATTTCTTAGCTGATGCATCTGGTGTGGGAGATACTATGTATGTTTTCAAAGCCTGCATGAAGAACAAAGAGATAACATCAATCATCCGTGATCCAAATTACAAGAGAGTCATTGAGGTGGTTACAAGGAACATTATGCAAGACATCAAGGGGCTTATTAGTGCAAGGGATGTACAAGATGCATGTGATGAAGCCGGCATCAATCGTCACAAGGGTTACGAGGAAATTTATAGAGTCATCGAAGGAGCTCTTCGTATCCAAGGGATTCGAGGGCACTTTCTTCCTCCTTCCTACAAAGTATCATTAGAAAAGAAGGTAAGAAATGCAGATGTTAAATCAATCCTAGGTGAGTATATTCATGTAGAAGGAACAATGGTTTTACATCCTAAGTCCAAGGATAGGCTTGACGTACAGTACAACACATACAAAAACCTCTTTATGGACCTAAAGAACCTTCAAACGACATATGATCTGATTCTATAAGGCTTCACATCAAGGTTGGGTTTGAGCATTGATCGTTTAACTTAAAAATTTACCTTATCAATGACATGAATTACATGTGTTTTTTGGCTTGGTTTATGTGATATGTAGAATCATAGGGAGTCCTATCGCTTATATTGAAGTTGGATGAGGCTCAACTTAGTAAAAGGGAAAAGATTGGAGCGAATGGGAGTCACATATATGAATGAAGCAATGGTATATGCAAAGGACAAGGATAAAATCCCTTCTTTCAGTGTTCAATCTCTGAGAAGGATAATTGGTGGCTTGGAGCCTTTGAGGTTCCGAAGGAGAACACTGAGGTGTTGAATTGGATGCTTCAACAATGCCCTCAAATTCTAGAGTCATCAAACAACAGATGAATGGGGAGGAGCTTGACGTGGATGGTGTGGGCTCCTTTCATGTGGATTGGTATCTAGGTGGTGATTTAAAGACCATAAAATGCATGTGTAATTGTGACAATAGTGCACAATGCCTCCATTCGTGTCCATTGTGCATGAAGCGGTCAATTCTCAAGCCAAAGAGCAAGGATGAGCTCCGATGGGTGGAGGGGATCTTGTCTTCTGATTTAGATGCAACACCTAATAGGGACACAAAGGATCCAAATTGGGCCACCAATTATTCCTTTCCCAATGAAAAGTATACACTTTTGCATATTGCATGCCATGATGAGGATTTTCGATAGGTTGCTTAAGCTTCACATTCACTATGCAGCTAGCCTCATGCTTAGCCCAAGCAATAAAGCAAGTGGAGGAGCTCCTCAACTCTCTGGGAGTGCATGGCAGGAATGTAAAGATTGTGAAAGATCTTAAGAAGTCTAGAGCACATCATATTGTTGCTCAACAAGTGTCAATGAGCAGTGCAAAGGCGAGGCGATTCTTGCATCCTATGAATGATCAAGGGAGGAGCCTACGATGGGAGCATTGGAAAGACTTTTGCAAGTGCACCATAGATCTCGACAAGGATCCAACTCTACAAAACAAGAAAAAGAAGGTGTGGGCTTACTTTGACAAGGTTGTGACAACTATGTTAAAGAGCACAACAACTCAAGAAGAACAAAGTGTGTTCAAAATAGATGTGACAGAATTCATCAAGCTTGTTAGTGAGAGTTGGGGAGATACCTCCATTACATATTACATGGTAAGATATTCTCATCTTCATTATCGCCATTCATTAATTACCATTGCAATTGATTACTGAAATTCCATAAACATTTGTCTTCATAATTTCTTACTTGGATATTTTTTCATAGCACATTGTATATGCACATGGACCATATTTTCTACAAAAATACAGGTCCTTGGATATGTTTAGCACCCAAGGCATGGAAAATCACATTATGCAGCCAAAGGAGTGTACTTCAAGAATACTCGATATGGTGGAGGCGGGGTGGGATCGAAGTGACAGGGGGTGTAAAACCCGATGACACGCTTGTTATAGGCATGTCCAATGGTATTGGGAGGTGCATTTGCGGCATAGATCTCAATGGCTCGAAGATGTCAGCCATTGGGTTCAGTCCTTGTGTGATCCCTAGCAATCCCTCTATCGTTGCCATGTCGGAGTGCCTAAATGCTTCTTAATGAGCAAACACAGACTTTTTTTTCTTTTTATATTTTCTCACAGCTCGTTACAACCTCAAGAGGCTTAACATACCTTCGTTGGGTTAAATGGGTGTCCATTTGCCCTAAATAGCTTATGCGCACATGAACGACCTCTAAGATAATTTTTTGGAAAAAGCGTATGCTAGTAACTTCCGAGATGGAAGAGAGGACCCTAAAACCTATTTTCCATCACTGTCTCAAGACAAAAATAAATTCGAGAATTTTTTCCCTGTTTCGCAGAACGTTTTCGAGGGTGTTCCAAAAGGAATTTTGAAAAACTATGTATGAGGGAGTTGTAGTATTTTTGGAGTACAACTTTGTTTCCCTGATTCGTCTGTAGCTTTGTCGTTTGGACCTTCAAAAAGTAGCCCGAATATGGCTCATCATTGTTTTCGCGCTGTTTTCTGTGATTTTTCATGGTTTTTGGGCCGTTTTAAACCTCGATTTTTGGGTCATTTTGGGGTTGCTGATCGGAGGCCAAAATGATTGATTTTGACTTCGGACGGCCAATTTATAAGATTCCTCCCCAGCCTCTCAAAATGTTCAGCATATTCCCCTGTAATCAATCCCTCTTCAGAAATATAAAAGACTTGTTTCTAACTGTTTTAACCTAGAGAGAGAAAATATTCTAGAGAGAGAATATTCAAATTTTTAATATTTTTGGATAGAAAATTATCTCATCTTATTAAAATAAGTTCCCCTGAAATAGAAATTCAAAAAGAACTTTCCAATGTGCAATTGGAATTAATTGGAAATGGGTATAAAGGACCTTAGCCTAAGGGTCTAGATTTTCAGAAATTTTTGGATTATGGTCCAATTAAGGTTCCTATGGGCCAATAGCATCAATCCATGTGTAGGGAGGAGATAAATCCAATTTGTAAAAGAAGATACCCAAAAATGAGTAAATGCTCACATAAGATGAAGAGTTGAAAATGTACAAGGTTTATTAGTAAAAAACTATGAGCAATATTAAAAATATGAGATATTTTGAGTATAATGATTCCATTTTTGACACATATGTAAGGAAGGGGAGTTCTTTGAAGGAGGTGCATATTTCACATGCTTGAATGAGTTTTAAACTCATAAAAATTGAGACATTTCATCTCTCCTCTCTCCTAATTCAAGTCTAGTTACAAAAAGTTAGCTCAACTGACCTAAAAATGGTCAAAAATTGACCAAACTAATTTAGAAAATGAATATATGTGGATGTAAGAATGTGAAAAATGGATGTATACATGTAGATGTAGATGTATGGATGTGAATGTGATTATGGATGTGGATGTATGCATGGAGATGTGGATGTATGGTTATGTATGTGGATGTGGATGTATGAATGAGGATGTGAAAATGGATGTATGCATGGATGTGTATATAGAATAATGAACGTGAATGTGTATGAAAAATAATGTGTCGTCGATATGAGTAAATGGATGAAAATGAATACACATTAAATGGAATGTGGATTAAGTAAAGTGGTTTGAGGAGGGATAATGTAGAAAGACGAGTTCGATATAGAAACTGTATTTTATGACTGTTTGTAAATGACTGTTTTATGTCAAGAATGCTGGGGAAGCATTTTGACCGTCTTGTGGATTAAGGTCATGGAGACCTAACTGATAAAGTTGCAACTACTGACGGAGAGTCAATGGAGGACGTCTCGCGTAGCAAGGTCGGCCAAGGTCTTGACCAGCCTCGGTTCGATTTAAATGGTGAGCTTCCGGTACGATGGATTAGGGACCAAGGAAGCGGCCTATGAGTGAAGCGCTAGGTCACCTGCGAAGGATCCTAGAGGGTGATGACCATACGGTCGGGCTCTGGGTCGCCGAAGATACCCACACGTACGTCGTGGAAGATATTGGAACAAGGAGTAAGAGTTGTTTTCTGAAACCGGGCATGGATCTGGTTGATTGACCTTGCTGGTCCTCAACGGATGAGTCCATGGCTCTTTTATATGGATCTGTGGGTTGATCTTGCTGATCTTCCACGGAGATTCCATTCTGTTATATGAATGTATTGCCGGTTACTATGAGCTAGGAACTATGAAAAAGGCCCCTGAGTGAATAGGTGGTGAGCGTTCTGGTTGCCAATGATGCCATAAGTATACCGATGAATGAATGACTGGAAATAAGGATTCAACCAGAGACTGAGGATTGTCATCAGTGACATAATGGTTTCATTAAAGGATTGTTTTAAAGCTAGCTGATGCTAAGAAAAAGGCAATTTCATATTGGGTGTGTAAGTGGTGTGACTAGTTTTATGTTTGCATGAACTTCCGGCTAGGGGGCCTTGGAACTCTTTTCCTTGGTACCCGGGACAAAACCTAACCAAATTCTTAATTGGATCCCATCACTACAGTGGTTGGGTGGTTGGCTAACCCATGGGACTGGATGGGGTTAGGCTGGACTGATGGATCCGTAAATCGAGATTTAAATTCTATTATTACGATAGATGAAGTAAGTCCCGGATAGTAATTGTTCTATGGATAGGAATCAACGACTGTGCCTCTTGATGGGAAAAAAAGCGTTGATCCCAATGATCCAAGTGTAAGTTTCTTCCTTGATCTGACCAAGTACCGTTAGAGGTGCAGTCGGATCAGTTTGATCAGTAATGATCTTGACTACTACGTTAGAATAAAGAGTTATCCTGGTGAAATCGCGCGTGCTTTCCGGGTAAAGGAAGTTTTTCCGGTTTCGGTTTTGGATAAACTGACGGCTTAGAGCAACAGATGCAGGCAATTCATAAAGATATAAACGCTGCCTAGGATCGACAGAGACAGTATACAGATAAGAAGAGGACAGTTAGAGAATTAAAAAAAAACAGATATGGTCTTCATTGAATACTGACCAAAAGAAATTCTTTATCTCTAGGGGAGTATAAGTAGTTATCCCCCAGATATTGTGGACCACGAACTTCTTTTATCTCCTCATCTCAAAGTTCTTAATGCCTCTTATAGAAATATGTGCCAAAAACAAATCATGGAAAGACGGTAAAACTTCAGTGGCAAGATACCGTTGGCTTCTAGGTTACGCTAACTCCTTCCTTTATATAAGTCGTAACTTTTACTTATCGCTCACAGTAATCTTACTTCCATCGATCTCCCTTCTTCTTAATCTCCTTCATGGCTTGGCAACAGGAATTAGTTTTATCCATGATGATTTCTCACCTTCAAGACGCAAGCGAGTCTGTGAAGAAGGATTTTATAGAACAGTATGAGCGCTCACTTTTTCCTCACTTGGGAACGTCTGTAGCTCAGACCAAATGGCGGACCTATCAAGACATAACTAGGGTAACACCTTGGGGTCAGCAGCACTTTCGTAACAATGTTCGCTTGGCAATGGTTATTGAAGCCTTGGGTTTGGGTCCCCGATACTACTGCGTCATGAGATCAAGACATCTTGGATTTTCTGAGCGGGTCTTCTTACTGGCGTGTTTTCTTCCTCATCAGAAGATATGCCTTTACCCCGTTTTTGGCTTGCCTCTCAGAGGTCCTTTTGTTAGATCACCTCATACCACTGAGATAGGTGCGGTAATAACCAACAGAATTATTCCCATAGATGAGTTACCTTATACGTGCGCAGCTTGTGAGTGCTGCTTTTGTGATCATATGATGGACGGGCTTATGGAAGTGTAAAGAGTTCTTCTATCTTTACTGTATATGTTCCAAGAATGAATAAAGTTTAAATCTTGTTCTTGTCTTGACCCTTACTCACAGCATAAAAGAGAACTTCCTACCATATTCTAGGAATTATCATCCTAGATTAATTGGAAGAATTTCATTGTAATCATGGAGAAATTAAATTTTTATATTATGCATAAAAGATAAATATTTATATCAAAAGTGTTACTCTTATCATTTTTATTTTCATGCATAGGAGTATGCATAATGGATAAATTTTTATATCAAAAGTGTTACTTTTATCATTTTTATTTTCATGCATAGAAGTATGCATAATGGATAAATTTTTATATTAAAAGTGTTACTTTTATCATTTTTATTTTCATGCATAGAAGTATGCATAATGGATAAATTTTTATATCAAAAGTGTTACTTTTAGCATATTGAATTTCATGCATAGGGGTATGAAAAAAAAATTGATTATTTTATTATAAAACTGTAAAGAAAAAAAATAATTATTTTATTATAAAAATGTTATTTTTATCATATTGAATTTCGTGCATAGAGGTGGAAAAAAATAATAAATTATTATTTTATTATAAAAATGTTTTTTTAAAAATAATTATTTTATTATAAAAGTGTTACTTTTATCACATTTGAAGTTCTTGCATAGAGGTATGCATAAAAGATGTTTATTATATTGTAAAAATGCTACTTTTATCATAATTGGATTTCATGCATAGAGTTATGCATAAAAGATATTTTTATACTAAAAGTGTGATTTTTATCATAAATAGATTTTATGCATAAATTAGATGCATAAGAGAAATTCTTTTATTCTAAAAGTGTAATTCCTACTAAATTGAATTTATGCATAAAAGATTGATTTTAATTCAAAAGTGTCATTCTCATCTAAAATGAATTTATGCATAGGAAGATGCATAAAAGATTGAACTTTAATTCAAAGTGTCATTCTCATTTAAAATGAATTTATGCATAGGAAGATGCATAAAAGATTGATTTTTATTTCGAAAGTGTTAAGTCTCCTTAAACGGAATTTATGCATAATTAGATGCGTAAAGAAATTTTATATCAAATATAAGAATTCCTTTGTATTCTATAAATAGATATGGGAAGGGATAGGATGTGATAAGAGATGTATGAGATGTGATAAGATGTATAGGAGAAGAGTTAGGATGCGATAAGATGAGTTAGGATGTGATAAGATGAGTTAAGATGTGATAAGAGACCTATGGGATGAGTTAGGATGTGATAAGATGAGTTAGATGTGATAAGAGATCTATGGGATGAGTTAGGATGTGATAGGATGAGTTAAGATGTGATAAGATGTGTATGGGATGAGGTAAGAAGTGTATGTGATGAGATAAGATGTATATGAGATGAGTTAGGATTAGATAAGATGAGTTAGGATGTGATAAAAGGTGTATGAGATGTGATAAGAGGTGTATGAGATGTGATAAGATGTGATAAGATGCATATGAGATGAGTTAGGATGTGATAAGATGAGTTAAGATGTGATAAGATGTGTATGGGATGAGATAAGAAGCGTATGAGATGAGATAAGACGTATATGGGTTGTGATAGGGCGAGAATGGATGTGATGTAAAAGAATAGGTGTGAAGGCGTATGAGGCTATATGAATGGAAATGTGAAAAGGGATGAATATATGTGGATGTAAGAATGTGAAAAACGGATGTATACATGTAGATGTAGATGTATGGATGTGAATGTGATTATGGATGTGGATGTATGCATGGAGATGTGGATGTATGGTTATGTATGTGGATGTGGATGTATGAATGAGGATGTGAAAATGGATGTATGCATGGATGTGTATATAGAATAATGAACGTGAATGTGTATGGAAAATAATGTGTCGTCGATATGAGTAAATGGATGAAAATGAATACGCATTGAATGGAATGTGGATTAAGTAAAGTGGTTTGAGGAGGGATAATGTAGAAAGACAAGAGTTCGATATAGAAACTGTATTTTATGACTGTTTTATGTCAAGAATGCTGGGGAAACATTTTGACCGTCTTGTGGATTAAGGTCATGGAGACCTAACTGATAAAGTTGCAACTGCTGACGGAGAGGACGTCTCGTGTAGCAAGGTTGGCTGAGGTCTTGACCAGCCTCGGTTCGATTTAAATGGTGAGCTTCCGGTACGGTGGATTAGGGACCAAGGAAGCGGCCTATGAGTGAAGCGCTAGGTCACCTGCGACGAAGGATCCTAGAGGGTGCTGACCATACGATGCTCGAGCTCTGGGTCGCCGAAGATACCCACACGTGCGTCGTGGAAGATATTGGAACAAGGAGTAAGAGTTGTTTTCTGAAACCGGCGGGCATGGATCTGGTTGATTGACCTTGCTGGTCCTCAACGGATGAGTCCATGGCTCTTTTATATGGATCTGTGGGGGTTGATCTTGCTGATCTTCCACGGAGATTCCATTCTGTTATATGAATGTATTGCCGGTTACTATGAGCTAGGAACTATGGAAAAGGCCCCTGATGAGTGAACAGGTGGGGAGCGTTCTGGTTACCAATGATGCCATAAGTATACCGATGAATGAATGACTGGAAATAAGGATTCAACTAGAGACTGAGGATTGTCATCAGTGACATAATGGTTTCATTAAAGGATTGTTTTAAAGTTAGGTGATGCTAAGAAAAAGGCAATTTCATATTGGGTGTGTAAGTGGTGTGACTAGTTTTATGTTTGCATGAACTTCCGGCTAGGGGGCCTTGGAACTCTTTTCCTTGGTACCCGGGACAAAACCTAACCAAATTCTTAATTGGATCCCATCACTACAGTGGTTGGGTGGTTGGCTAACCCATGGGACTGGATAGGGTTAGGCTGGACTGATGGATCCGTAAATCGAGATTTAAATTCTATTATTACGATAGATGAAGTAAGTCCCGGATAGATTTTATGGATAGGAATTAACGGCTGTGCCTCTTGATGGGGAAAAAAGCGTTGATCCCAATGATCCAAGTGCAAGTTTCTTCCTTGATCTGACCAAGTACCGTTAGAGGTGCAGTCGGATTAGTTTGATCAGTAATGATCTTGACTACGTTAGAATAAAGAGTTATCCTGGTGGAATCGCCCGTGCTTTCCGAGTAAAGGAAGTTTTTCCGGTTTCGGTTTTGGATAAACTGACGGATTAGTCTCTTGTCCGGATAACCGTGGGCGAGGCCCCGAGTGTGAGACCCCTGCCCCACGCCCGATGTGCTACTTCCGCTGCTAGTACCCCAAATCCGTCGCATGGTGGAGACAGGGATCCCACACAATTCCAAAGTCGAAGAGCTTGATGTCAGCTTTCCAATGAGTCCTAGAGCACCTTCCCCATCGGATATACGATTTAGGAGATACGTGCCTCCGAATAGGGGTGTTTTCCAGAGTCGACGGACCCCTGTTCACGCCATGAAGCGGACTTCACGAGTTTTATAAATTTTGATTGATTTTATTTATTTATTTATTTATTTGGACACGGTTCTCGAGGGCGTGAACCCTTTTGGCCCTGATGTTACAGAAAATGGTTCACGTTGTGAATCATTTTTTATTTTTTATTTGGGTGCGATTCCTGAGGACATGAATCCTTTGGTCAAAAATGGTTCACGTCGTGAATCGGACTTCATGGAAATATTAAATTCGTTTTTTTGGGTGCAGTTCCCAAAGTCGTGAACTCTTTGGTCGTGAAGTTGCAAAAAATGGTTCACGTTGTGAACCGGATTTCACGAAAATACTAAATTCATTTTTTTTGGAACACAGTTCTGGAGCGCGTGAACCCCAAAGCCTTGAAGTTGTAGAAAGTAGTTCACATCGTGAACCGAACTTCATGGAAATATTAAATTTATTTTTTTTGACGCAGTTCTCGAGGGCATGAATCCTTTGGCTGTGAAGTTGCAGAAAATGGTTCACGTCATGAATCGGAGGACTTCACGAAAATATTAAATTCAAATTTTTTTTGGATGCAGTTCCTGAGAGCGTGAATTCTTTGGTCGTGAAGTTGCAGAAAATATTTAGCATTTTTTCAAAAAGGTAAGTGAATATTTTCTGGAATTTAAAATGAAAGAGATATGAGCACTTTTTAATGACACATCTTACACCCTTCATAATGACTCCCAAAATGGACAATTTGACAACTCATGAGCATTTACTCATTGAATGCTCATTAGCCTTAATGAGTTATGTTAAAAAAATGATTAAAAATTAATCTTTTCACTAATCTCTCTTTTATATTAATCAAAGACTCTAATTAACCACTAATCTCTAATTAATTCACACAATTGAACACATCATTGGATAGAGTAAGAGAATGCTAATCTTTGTGCATCAATAAATGTGTAAATCTAAAATAGGATATTAATTAGTCTCTTAATTATGGTCACCTCTTTTAAGGTAAAATTAAGTAGAGTCAAATTTCTCTAATTAATAAAAAAATTGATGTAATTAAGTATTTTGATGCATCTAGATGCTTTCAAAACACTTAAAAACACCAATTTCGACTACTCATATGATCAATTTAAATTCCAATTAACACATTTTTAAAATTCTTTTACCTCTTGAATAAGATTAATCATCCTTAATGATAAAAATCAGTCCATTAAGAGAAATTAGTTAAATTCAAGGATCTTTTGATGGTTTTAAGAAATTTTTTGAAAGATTAAGCTATTCCTAATGTTTGCTAACACTGTAATCCAAAAAATTTCAACAACAAACACACAATTAATCTAAAATTAATGATCTTAGTTCTATGTTTAATACTAAAGAGAGTTAACATTCACTAAAAATTACATTCTATTGCATTGTTTGATATGCATGGATGCAAACTAAGCCTAATACAAACTATGTGCAAGCCCTCAGAGAACATGAAAAACCACAATAACAACAAATCAAGCTAAAAATTAAGCCAAAAAGCATTCTTTTCTCAAAAAAAATGGAGCTATTCTACACCAAATCTCACACAAATCACTATCAATTCCATATCTTTTTTATAGGAAACCATTAATCAAGATAATGGGCAATGGATAATGCGTAAATTAGAGGAAAAACGATGGCAAAAACCAAGGGATGGCTCCCCGGTGCGGCAGTGCCAAAAATGTTATGGCTCACCCTCCTTGAAACACATCCAAAAAGAGATTACCTGGTGAACCGCAATTATCATGGGATCTTTCCAATGGCCGAGCTCGTAACCCTCGAGGTCTCCAAGCTCTATAACTCCTTGAGAAGCACTTCCACCGCGCCTCTTGCAGCGTTGTCACACCGCCGTGTTGCACTACGGATCCTCGTCCCTTCTCTCACCTCACTTCACTCACACACTCACTAGCATGCATTAGGGAGAGAGATTAGCAAGAGGATTAACAAGAGCAAGACTCAATTGCATAATGGGAGAGTATATTGTATTATGAGAGAAATTCACTTATATACATGGCCATAAGTATTCACACTCACTTAAACTGTGGGGCCGGTCGAGCACTTTAGGCTCATAAGAGGGCTAATGCTATTACAATGACTAGTCTCATAATATATCCATGAATTACATCACTTACGACTTCATCCTAACTTGCTACCCCACGCTCTTGAAGCGGGAATCGCCTTAAATACTCCGTCACACCATTACGGGCGTCTATCCAAGTTGTAGCTTTGGACACTACTGCTTCATATCTTAAATGTATGACCCTTTGGTGTATTTACCATGACTCCTTGATGTAAGATAATGACGGTATCTCTTGTTAACCCTAGAATTGGTTTAACAATGCCTGGACAAGGAAAGACCTAAGGCCAATAAGGATAGCATACACACCATTGGCAAGCGCACTTGTGCCTTGACATCAATATAGTATTCGGTGGAACCGATGAACCACGCATTCTCGTGCTGTTGGTTAAATGCATGGGGGACAGAGGGCCCAGAGTACCCGCCTCTTTGATTGGCAAAAACCCCATGAGTGAGGCTGTGGACCGGATTGATAGGCAAGTTCTTCCCTGGCATAAGAGCTGGCGAAATTGCCCATAAGGACTCAGCTTAGCAGGGATATCGACTCATTAGGACTTGTTTGGGGTCTTCTTGGGCCCTTTAATTTGCCCCAAGCCTAATGACAGTCATTAAGGAGTGGTGCAATGGGAGAAGGCCATGTGGAGAAAAATGTTGGGTTTCCCTGCCCCTAATATGTAGGGGTCAAACTTGAATCATACGTTTTTTTTTAAAGAAATTGGGCTGAAAAATGCAAAATCTTTCAATAAAATCAAATTTCCCACCTTTTTTTAATAAAGACAGCTCAAACTGGCATAAATGACCCCACCTCAAAAAGTGGGCTAGGGCCAAAAACATATTATCCCTCATTTAAAGCTACTTTTTCCTCTCCCCACTCCCTCTTCCTCTCTCTAAAACTAGCAATTCGGTTTTGAGTCTCTCTCTAACTAAAAGAGTCTTTTTTGGCCTCCTCCCTCCCCATTCTGCCTTCCCCTTCCCTCCTAAAGTTAGATCTATCTTTCTGTGCCTTCTTGGCTATGGAAAGCTTGGAAAACAGTCCACTTTTTCCCCCATCAAGTCCATCCTCTCTTGCTTGCACACATTCTTCACTCTCCTCTTGCTAGCTTATACACATTCTTGACTCCTCTTGCCAGCTTATATGCTCTGCTAGCATTAGGTTGCAGAGATCTTCTTGGCTATGGAAAGCTTGGAAAACAGTCCACTTTTTTCCCCATCAAGTCCATCCTCTCTTGCTTACACACATTCTTCACTCTCCTCTTGCTAGCTTATACACATTCTTGACTCCTCTTGCCAGCTTATATGCTCTGCTAGCATTAGGTTGTAGAGATCTTCTCACACACCTACAACTTCATAGAATTTAGCTTAATCGGTTAGCCAAGCACAATGAGTCGCCGACCTCGTTCAAGGGTGGAGTCCTTTAGCAGCAGCAACGAACAAGACGACACTGGCTTGTGGGCTACAAGCACCTTTGCAAAAGGAATGTGGGTGACGATGCATCCAAGCACAAGGGGAGCCCACAAAGTCTCTCGCAGATACATAGGGTTAAAGTCATACCATTGGAAGGGCCGCATAGTGGATCTCAAGCGATGGAAGCAAGCAGGTGATGATCCAACACGTTTACAAGGCATCGCAACTCCGTGTTGACAATGCCAATCACAAACGCTTTCCTGCAAATTGTAAGTTTTATTTGTGCTTCTTGTTTTATGGGCTGCACTGAGACATGCTAATATCATTTCATGTTACGGAAGCTTGATTTTTTCAAGTGTGTTCTTGTAATGTTCTGTGCAGACATCTTTCCGTCGACATTTGTGGAATGGGAGCCTTTAGAGGCCCTTTCTGGAACCTTTGAGGCGCACCACTTTGAAATCGGCAACCTACTATATACTGGTTGTTCGGCATCAGAGCTTTTAGAGCGCTCAGTTTTCTTCTTTCATGCAGAGTATATTGTACCCATGTCAAGAGATGGTTCTGGGACTCTACGGAGGCTCCCTACACCAAGTCTCACGGACCATGATTGGCCAAAGCCCGACAATACTTTGGTTGCACTAACCAGACGTTGGATTGAGATTGATGTGTGCAATGCAATGAAGTGCACCTATGGGTCACATCGTGCGACTCTCACGTTCTTCATGCCTTTACATTTGTTTGTGTTTTTATTCAAGGAGGCTGATGTTCACCGGACTCCTACAATGTGGATTGCAAAGGGAGGCACAGTAATGAGTGCCTTTCTGCCACCTTCGTGGGATTTGAAGGTTATTCAACATCAGGGTGACAAGATAAAGTGCATGGTGGTGTCGGAGAAGATGGTCGTTCGGTACCAGCTTGGAAAGCAACAACTCTCTATTATCTTTCCTTACAGACGTTGGAAGCTGACTGGAGGCGAATGGCAAGCACTCGATTCGGACATCAACGATGCAGAACAGCTTGATGTACATGTTAGCATGCAAGCTGATGTGTGGGATATCGTAGTAAATGCTGATTGGAATATGGCGAACCTAAGGGAGTACTTAGGCCTTAGGTTTGCACTGAAAGGTGACTTTTCATTTGTGATTGATAACACACCTCTACGTAAGAGGAAAGAGGCATCTTACTTTTGTAAAAGCATTCCCTTCCCCAGATGTATCCATATCAAGCAAGCTATGTAACAGATTTTGAGAGATTAATTCAAAACAATTTTGGCTACTCGCAATTTGCGTTCAATTTTGTGCACTTTTAAGTTATGTCGCGTGTTTTTATTTTTTTGGAGGTTTTAATTGAGTTTTTAAACATAAAAAAAGTTTTAAAGACCTCTTTATAAGTCACTTTTGGCCACTTTGAGTTCATCTCCTCACTCTCGGCATCTTTGCGGTCCCCTCGCCTTCTTCGCTACTCAAGCATGGCCACCCCCGCCCAAGCTCTCCTATCTCAATTGCACAAGCTTGACCTCGGTCACTTGATCGAGAAGCTTGCACCCATCTTTCAGACATCTATTGACATGGAAGGCACCGCCGAACTCCATAATGACGTGTTTGGGGCGTTCACTAGCTACATGGACACATACATGGCTGAATATTGTGTCAACTTTGAAGACGAGGAGGGAACTTGGGTGCCTGTGGATCTTATCAAGCATACCTACAAAGCGGACAAAAATTTCAGGTTCAGGCTTGCAAGATTCCTCAAAGGCCTTAGTAGCACATATCTAAGGGAGGAGGAAGAAGATAACCTGGTAGGTCTTGGAATGGGCAACATCGGCACAAGTTTTTTGAGGTGGGACATGACTCTTGCCCTCCTGATCTTGGAGGGAATAGAGAAAAGCAAGGGAAAGAGGAAGGCCACTCCTCCAAAGAAAGCCACACCTTATCTCTTGATCAAGGATTCCTAATGCACATTGGAGAATTTATTTTGAACTTCTATTTCAGGGAAATATCTTTTAGATATTAGAAGACTTTTTATATCTAAAAATATCTTGATATTGAATTATCTCTCTCTAGAATTTTTCTTCTCTCTAGGCAAAAACAAGAAAAAATAATATTTTCTTGCATTCTGAAATAGGGAATGATTACAGGGGATTTAGAGAGAGATCACTTACTCATTTTGAGATCGCAAAGCCAATAGCAATTCTCCTTCTTGCTTCTTGTCCACAATCAAAAATTGACATTTGACCCAGACATGGCGTGAGGGGGTATGAGACCAAGCTAGAGAAAACAAAATAAAGATATTACAATATATTACTTTTGATGTTGCATAAAATCACTCTATGGCATTCAAAAGAACATACCTTGCGCACTCGAGACATCCATGCCTTTACACGATGATTGCCATCCCAAGCAAGAAACTTCTTACCACTGAGATCCTCCCACTCAGTTCCTCTGATTTCATCCTCAAATCTGTCATGTTGTAACACCCACTATGGTCCCCATTCTTGCAAGTCTATTTGTGTGACTGCAAAATACATAGAGCTTTCGGGACGTGTAAGTGAAACTAAAAAAGGAGGAGATGTTTTGACATAGCCATGGCAGTCAAAGGAATCACGAAACACCTCAAGCTAGCTAGAAACTGTACAGATGGCTTCATTTGGAATCAGCCTGCATAAAGGGACCAATGGGGTAGAAGAATTGCGCTGCACAAAAAACTTAGTGAATACATCACCAAGCAATCCCAATTCAATAGATTTTCCAAGAAGCCTTCTATGGGTCTCCCCTTGACCAGTACTAGATTTAGGCATCTCCGTGTGAGTTGGAGGAGGTGAGCTCATTTCGTTCTCCAACACAAGCACTTCTTCCTCACATGAACAAGAGAATTATGCGCTTCTGTTTCCTCTCTAACAGGAGATACATGTGAGGACATAGGTGTCCGTGATTGAGCTTCCTCGCTAAAAGTCAAACAAACATGCCCAGATCTAAGTGAGTATCCCCTATTGTCTGTAAGACACACACACCAAGCCCAAGTAAGCATATCTAAAAACATTAAAACATAATCTCAGTAGAATCTTGGCTATTCATATCATATACCTTTCTTAGCCTTTGCCTATTGTTTTCATGATTTTCTTGGAGCCATCTATCTCTCTTTTGCCCTGAATATGAGTAGCAAACAGTTTGAGCTGAATGACAGATAGAGATGATCAACCTCACACATAAACCCTACTTCGTGTCTATAGGAAAACATCAACCTCACACACAAACCTTACTACATGTCTAAGAAAACATTCAGGATGGTGAAAGCTCTAGAGGCTAGCACACAACTTCAAAGAGTAGATCAGTAAGCTCACAAGGTCGGATACCAAAACCAAGATCAGGCCGTAACTATAGGCCCTATTCAAAGAAACCTCTAGGAAAGAAACATTCACCCCCATCATCAACTAATGCTACGATCCTAGAAAATAGAATCTTTATGGAGCTTAGATTTACAATCATTTTATATCCATACATGCACATTGGGATTAGTTGTATTGATGATTACCTTGTGAGAATAAGAAAAAAACATAGAGTATGAAGAATATGCACATGCTTGCAAGCTTAGTATCTGAATTGAATTTGACAACTATACACATGATGCCTTAAAACACATATAAAAGAGTGCATATCTCCCCCCTTGCCCCCGTTGCTCCGGCCACTCCAGGCTCCTGGCAGCCGGGGGATGGTCTGCGCTAGACCATCCCCCGGCTCTGCCGGGAGCCTGGAGTGGCCGGAGCAACAGGGGCAAGGGGGAGATGTGCACTGGAGAACCACCTCCATCTCCGCCTCCGGCACCACCACACACTCGCACGGGGGCAAGGTCAGGGTCAAGGTCTCTCCATCACACACTGTTGCATAGAATTTCTCTCTCCATCACACACGCGCACCTTTGCAAACGTTCGCTCTCATGCACACACATTCATTATAGCTTGGCCATGGCAACCGTATACTTGCCCTCTCAAGCTGAAGCCATGGCCGAAAGCCTGCTAGCCACCCATCTTTCTTCTTCAACCACGAATGAAAACAGCAGTCATGATCGTAATAGCAAGGATTGTAGAGTTCCACGAGGCCTTTGTTAACATGAAAGACCCCCTCAGGGAACTCGTGGAGCTCTTGAATAAGAAGAACCCACCAGTCACTTGCATTGTGTACGGGTTCCTCTGCACTTGGGCGGCTCAGCGTGTTGCAATGGAGCTCCACATTCCAAGTGTTTTTCTCTGGCCTCAGTCTGCTGCAGTCTTCTCCATCTATTCTCGTACAAAAAGACTCCTCCCCTTGCCCCCGTTGCTCCAGCCACCCCAGGCTCTGCCGGGAGCCTGGGGTGGCTGGAGCAACGGCGGGGGCAAGGGGAGATCATGACCCTCACCCTCACCATCGCCGCTGCCCTCGTAGAGTTCCACGAGGCCTTTGTTAACATGAAAGACCCCCTCAGGGAACTTGTGGAGCTCTTGAATAAGAAGAACCCACCAGTCACTTGCATTGTGTACGGGTTCCTCTGCACTTGGGCTCAGCGTGTTGCAATGGAGCTCCACATTCCAAGTGTTTTTCTCTGGCCTCAATCTGCTGCAGTCTTCTCCATCTATTTCCATACAAAAAGACTACTCCCCTTGCCCCCGTTGCTCCAGCCACCCCAGGCTCTACCGGGAGCCTGGGGTGGCTAGAGCAACGGGGGCAAGGGGAGATCATGACCCTCACCCTCACCATCGCCGCCACCCTCGTAGAGTTCCACGAGGCCTTTGTTAACATGAAAGACCCCCTCATCTCTGCAGCGCCCGGGCATCTTCTCCATTGCCGCCACCTCTAACATAGCTTGCTGAGAACAGAAAAAGAACAGCAGAGAGAACAGTACCTCTTTTCACAGATGTGTTCGCCCGTTCGCCTACTGAGTTGAGAGTATCCACACCTTCACAGCAAAATACATGTACCCTAAAATATGTGTACCATATATGTGTGTGCGTGGCCTAAAATATATATAGCCTAAAGATAGATACATACATACACACACATATATATGGCTAAAAATGTATTAAGCTATAGATAGACACACACACACACACACACACACACATTTTTCAATGGTTCAATATGTGTGGCATACTTTTTTAGAACTTTTCTATTGTTTATGTTATTGAAATTGTGTGTGTGTGTGTGTGTGTGTGTGTGTGTGTGTGAGAGAGAGAGAGAGAGAGAGAGAGAGAGAGAGAGAGAGAGAGAGAGAATATGTGATGTACAACAAAGAGAAAACTCATGCTCTTTTAAAACTTTTTTAAACATTTAGGCTCAAAAGAGAGAGAGAATATAGTTTAGGCTATGTATACATATACATATATATATATTGATGTATATATATATATTTTAGTCTAGGTATTTATTAGGTTACACACTGTTGCGTGACGAGTGAAGATCAATGCAAGGATGCAACAAAAAGACACTTAGGGCTCTTGTAAAGAGTTCCAAGTTGTAGATGAGTGTGGGAGTGGGCTTGACAATAATCCCACATGGGAACTTTTGGGAGTTTTAGAGTTTTTGTATAAAAAGTGGCTCATTTGAGAGCTTAGGGACACATTGGGCAAACTCACGTTTGAGCTCTCTTGAGACTAGCTCTCCCTCTTTTCCCATAGAGGTGCAAGCTCTTCTCTCTCCCCATCTACATTGTTGTAAGTTCTATGTTTGTTAATTCAATGCAATGAGTTGATAATTGTCTCTCTTCTCATGTCAATTCTCTAGTGTGCATGTTTCTTATTGATAGCTTCAAGGTTTGTGTGCATGCTAGGGAAATGATTATTTGAGAATGAAGAATGCTTTGATCTTGTGTAGGCAATAGCTAAGCTTTCTTCTTGTTTGGATGCATGGATGAGTGGAATGTGGAGTTGAGTGAACAATAGCAAGATTGAGCTTGTGTGTATGTTAAGTCTATGTCAATAGTAGTAGTATTCCTAGCATTCTCTCCATCAAATGGATAAGCTTTTGTGCACCGGTACGGGTTGAATCCCTAGCTCCGAAAAGGATACAAATCCCATTGGATTGAGCTAAGTGTGGATCATACTACTCTTGCTACAAGTGAGAGAGTTTTCCGTCTCTCCATTGGCGCCGCTGCCGGGGAGAAGACTCAAATCCGGTTGAGAGTGTGTGGAAACCACCACTATTTCCTCTTTTGGTTGCAAAACCATTGAGTGATTAGGTTAAATTCGGGTGTGCGATTCCGGTGTGAGTGGATAAGGTTAGGATAAGAAAAAAAACCATTGAACGGTTGAGGTTTCTCCCGCATTGTTTTTTATTGCTTTTATTCCTTTTCAAGTACCGTCATTATGCTTACATTCATTATTATTTTTTTGCCATTTCATGCTTTCATGCTTTTCGCTAACATGTGATTAGTATAAAAAATAATAATAAAAAAAGAAAAGAGGTGCGTTGCTAAGCTCTTCCATAGCTTATGCAAGCTCCATAGGCTCCCAAGTGAGAAGCCTCCTTAAGGAAGAGAGGAGAGAGGGAAAGAGAAGGGAGAAAGGAAGAGAGGAGAGTTTGAAATTTTGTTTTTTGTTATATGTATATATATATATTTTTTTCACAAAACAAAGAACATGATTTCATGCGATGTGAAATTCCATATAGCCACCCACCATACACCATTTTTTGTGGCAATCCAGATCAGTGAGGTTAGTACATCTACAAGGGGCACAACTAGGATTCTCTCTCTCTCTCTCTCTCTTTCTCTCTACCTACCTACACTAGTGTAAGTCTACTTCCACCACCAGGAGGCTTTTTAATGCCACCTAGATGCTCTCTAATGTGACTGGCTTTTCATCAGCAAAAATATCGCTGCTGCCGGTCATCTCTTTGCGCTTGGCGACACTCAACGTCTTCTCTGCCAGGGATGGAGGAGCATCCTCTTTGAATATGTTGTTTCCGGAGAGCTCAGCCACCTTGTGAGTGTTCGATTTCTTGGCCAACAGATCCAGGTCCTCCTCACCAAAAGCAGCAAGACTAGGGCCCACAAACTTGGGAGGGTTCAATGAAGGGTCTGCAAGGGAGGTGGTAGCATCTGCGCTTTCGAGGCTGCGGGATAAAATAGGAAGAGGAGGTGAAGGTCTATGCCGTGTGGCTGAAGGCTGCACCTAAGGTGGTGGCTGCAGCTGAGGCGGCTGGAGCTGAGGAGGCGCAGTAAAGCAGTTGAAGGCGAAGGGCTGTGGTGGGGGGCGTCTTCATCGGGCGCAGCAGCAGTGTGAACGCGGGCTGTGGGAGGTAGAAGGTGGAAGCCTGCAGCGTGGAGTGAGAGGCTGTAGGCGAAGCTCCTGTGGAAGGCATGTGAAAGGTGGAACGCGGCAGCAAAAGGGCGACTGGCAGAAGCCGGCCGAGTGGAAAAAGTAGTAGCAGTTGAAGGTGAAGGGCTGTGGGGGGCGTCTTCATCGGGCGCAACAGCAGAGGCTGTCGAAGAGGAGGTGACCGTGTGGGTCTGCGTGGAGAGGCTGTCGAAGCGTGGAGAGGCGACGGCGGCTGGCAGAAGCAAACAAAGTCGAAGTGCAGGCAGCGTGCAGGCGAAGTGAAGGCGTTGCTGTAGGCGACCAAGCACCTGCAGTTGTTGAAGGCGCGTGGGGGCCGGGTTGCAGAAGGCACGTGAAGGAGGCGAACGGCGCGGACGCGATAAGGTTAGTGATTTTCTTGTTTTTTTTAAATTTATTTATTTATTTTTTATTTTTGTTAATTTCCTTGTAATTATAATTTTTTTAAAAAAAATAATAAAAATAAAAAAACCATAAAATAATAAATATATTAAAAAAAAGAGATAGAAAAAATAAAGAAGGAAAAAAAGAAAAAAACCATAAAACAATAAATTAAAAAAAAAGAGAGAAAAAAATAAAAAAACAAAAAAACAATTTTTGTGTTTGTATTTTGAGTCCACTTTTCATTTTTTGAATTTTTGTAAAATTTTGCATCATTAAAGTAACTTGCATTTTTTTAGAATTCCTGTAATTTTGTGCATAATTAGTATTTTTTTTAGCGTGATTCATATTTTTGTGTAATTAGGAAAAAAGAAAAAAAAGAAAAAAAAATAAAATCATTTAAAAAAAATAAAAAAAAAGGTTAGATAGTTACACACATATTTATTTTAGTTGCATTAGTGGTTAGGTAGGGTAATATATATATATATATATATATATATATATATATATATATATATATATATATATATATAAACAAAACAAAAAAGAAAAAAAGAAAAAAGAAAAAAACAAAAAATAAAAAAACAAAAACAAAAACCAAAACCAAAAAAAAAATTGACCTTATGCACTTGCGGTCGGGACGTCTTATAGATTCTGCCATAGGGCCTAGGGCACCTTCTAGAGTACCTACGTAGGAAAGTGGGACCCAATCGGTAGAAAATTTGGCAGATATTGCTGAAACCCTTTCCGAATCCTAATCCGATACCCTTTCCTCCAGAACAACTAGCTCATTGTCCATGGACAATCTAGGGCCGTCAAATAGTCATCCCTTAGCCCCAAATAGAACACCCACAAGATCTTTTAATCCATTTGAAGCCGACACCATGGGGTTAACACTCAATGTGAGACTCCAATATGTCTACACGAATGCTCAAGGAGCTGAGATCTTTAGGGATCCACAACAACGGTATCTTGTTAAGATCGCAGACATTTTCTCAGAACTTGATAGAGCACCTCTAGTCAATGACCAGGGTAACATGTACATGGGTGGAGATGGTGTTCGCTACGAAGTCACCTACCATCCAAAGAATGTAGACAAATTAGGGGAGCTCTCTAAAACCGAGTTCTTAGACTTATCGAAGCTTTCCAGAGCAAGGGAGTCTAGAGATGATTGGCTCATTGAGCCGGACATGCCAGGACCATCCAATGCCCAATCCTCAAAGCCATCCATAGATGATTTACTTCTTGTAGATCTAAATTTGGAAAGGGATAGGAAAGGCAAGAGCAAAATGGATCAGGGGACTGAGAACCAATGGGAGTTTGTACGACAAATTCCAGTGACAAAGGTCTTACAGGATGACCCACTTCAAGAGGTCTATAAGGACTCTTTAGAGGGATATTATGCCACAACTAGATTGCCAGTGCTAGATCTCCCTCTAGCACTGGTGGTGGTAGTTGAGAAGCTTGCAGGACACATGAACCGAATCGTTGATAAATGGGCCAATGAATACCGAACCTTAGATTGGAAGGAGATTCGGGAGCTCACGTGGAAAGGACAACCATTATTCATGGAAGTGTTCTCAACAAATACAACTAAACCAGGAGAGATAGCCTTTCTTGGAGAGACTGTTGCTCCTCCCCTACGAGAGTTCACTAGAGAGGGACCCTCAACATCAAAGTGGACCACTGCTAGTAGCCCAACTCTAGCACCAAGATATTGTCCTACACCAAAAGTGCGACCACAGGTCACACCACAACAACATTTCTCTCACTATGACAATCGGAGGGTAGGTGAGACAACTCGGCCTCCCATAAATGCACCTCCTGAAATGCGGGTGACAAGATCTTTGGAGGGGTTTGGTGAGGCTGGTAATAGGGGACCCACACCAATTTGGGATGCATGTGGACCATCTCACCAAAGAGAGGAACAATTCCCACTGAGAGTGAGAGGCCGTAGGCCCTATGATGAGTATTCAAGAC
The DNA here is from genome assembly GCF_041138505.1 of Cibotium barometz. Taxonomy (NCBI): domain Eukaryota; kingdom Viridiplantae; phylum Streptophyta; class Polypodiopsida; order Cyatheales; family Cibotiaceae; genus Cibotium; species Cibotium barometz. The sequence continues at coordinate 11,472,720 of NC_141074.1, forward strand.
AAGTAAGGCCATCAACTCTTCAGAAACTCGTAAAGAAGTATGAAGGGTCGGGAGATCCATACGACCATGTAGCAGCATTTAGGCAAGCAGTTCGCGCTGAGCAAGTGGCTGACAAGCATACTCAAATTGAAGGATTTGGGCTCACTCTTGAGGGAAAGGCCCTTGCTTGGTTTCAGGCACTAGAGGCTTCAGACAAATCTTCTTTACGAGTTTTCGAAGAGAGATTCATTGCTTCTTTTTCCTTGATGGGGATTCAACATGACACAGTAGCAAACATCTACTCTTTCAAGCAAGGCGAGACTGAGAGTGTTAGAGACTGTGTAAATAGAATGAGGAGTGTACTACCTACAGGTCCTCATCTTTGTGGAGCATGTGGCGGTAACCATAAAACTGAAGAATGTAATACCTTTTCTCCTCTAGTCACAAACCAACCCACAAAAAAGTGGTGCCAAGCCTGTGCTTGGAACTTTACCCATACCACACAGGAATGTACTCGCATTGCAAGAATGAGACAGGAACGTGAGCAGCCAAGGGGTGGAGTGGCTCCACAAATGTATCAACAGTATAATAATTTTGAACGTAAGCCACCGATGGGACAAGAGCAAGCACGACCTGTTCTTGGTGCTCAACCTCCTGCTCCTGGGACTGCTCCTGTGAGGGTTGTTGACTATGACAATTCAAATATGTGTAGAGACTTGGTAAACCCAGGCTATGTGGAGGAGGAATATGCATCATATTCATCCAAGGAAAATCTCTTTAAAAGTCCCGCATACCTAAGCCAAGCACTGGAGGCTCAACCACCAGGGGAACAAAATTCTTTGATGTTGCTAGGCGGCTACCAACCTAGGACTCCAGGCCCCTCAGGTCAATGGTGGCAGCAAAGAAAAGTAGAAGCCAAACTAATGGGCCCCTGTTATGAGTGCGGAGAACCCCATTGGGCTCGTGATTGTCCACATCGCTCAAGGCAAACAGCTCGATCCAATACAACAGTACCACAGTTTCCACCAATTGAAAGATATTGTCTAGGGTGTTGTGTAGAACACTTCCCAAAGGATTGTTTGCTGAAACCACATGAGGAAGGCACCTCTCAACCAAAGGTCTCACTCAACCTTGTAGGGGCAGTTCCATCACCACCTTCATCTGAGAATGAGGATGTCGTGCCACTTAGAGTCATGACTAGATCACAGACACGAAATGCCGAAATGCAGACTGATGAGACACCTCGAACTAGGGATGCAAAGGCAAATCTAGTGGACAAGACCCTACATTCCAATAGAAAAAAAACCACTAGGAGGAAAAAGAACCGAAACAAGCGAACTAAAAGTGCATCCACTAGTTCTCAAGAAGCCTCTAAACAAAACATGAAGGATCAAACTTTTACATCCCAAGAAGTGCATGAGGAGCATAAACATCAACCTGGGCCTAGTGCTAAACAAGATGAGGCTAGTACGACTGAGGATAGTTCTGGGGGTTCTATTTTTGTGGATAAAGTGAATGAGACTGTGAGATCCCTGTCCCCACCATGCGACGGATTCGGGGTACTAGCAGCGGAAGTAGCACTTCATGCGCGGGGCAGGGACCCACACTCGGGGCCTCGCCCACGGATATCCGGATAAGAGACTAATCCGTCGTTGTTCCAAAACCGAACCCCGAAAAACTTCCTTTTCCGGAAAGCACGGGCGATTCCACCAGGATAACTTTTTACTCTAACGTAGTCAAGATCATTTCTGATCAAACTGATTCAATTGCATCTATAAGATATTTGGTCGGATCAAGGAAGAAACTTGCACTTGGATCATTGGGATCAACGCTTTTTTCCCCATTCAAGAGGCACAGCCGTTGATTCCTATCCATAGAACAATTACTGTCCGGGATTTACTTTATCTATCGTAATAACAAAAGTTGAGTCTCGATTTATGGATCTATCAATCCAGCCTAACCCCATCCGCGATCCCATGGGTTAGCCAACCGCCCAACCACTGTAATGATGGGATCCAATTTGGAATTTGGTTATGTTTTGTCCCGGGTACCAAGGAAAAGAGTTCCAAGGCCCCCTAGCCGGAAGTTCATGCAAACATAAAACTAGCCACACCACTTACACACCCAATATGAAAATTACCTTTTTCTTAGCATCAGCTAACTTTAAAACAATCCTTTAATGAAACCATAGTACCACTGATCACAATCTTCCAATTTATCCAGTTGATTCATAATTTCCTATCATTCCTTCATCAGAGTATCTATGGCATCATTGGCAACTAGAACGCTCACCACCTGTCCACATAGGGGCCTTTTCAATAGTTCCTAGCTCATAATACTCGGCAATATAATCACTTATAAAAATCAAGACGGACTCTCGTTGAAGATCAGCAAGATCAACCAACAGATCCATATAAAGAGCCATGGACTCATCCATTGAAGACCAGCAAGGTCAATCAACCAGATCCATGCCCGTTTTCACAAAACAACTCTTACTCCTTGTTCCAATATCTTCCTCGACGCACGCGTGGGTATCCTGGGCGACCCAGAGCCCGAGCACCGTATGGTCAGCACCCTCTAGGATCCTTCGCAGGTGACCTAGCGCTTCACTCATAGGCCGCTTCCTTGGTCCCTCATCCACCGTACCGGAAGCTCACCATTTTTAATCGAACCGAGGCTGGTCAAGACCTCGGCCGACCTTGCTACACGAGACGTCCTCCATTGACTCTCCCTCAGCAGTTGCAACTTTAACAGTTAGGTCTCCACGACCTTAATCACAAGACGGTCAAAATGCTTCCCCAGCATTCTTGACATAAAACAGCCATTTACAAACAGCATTTACAACAGTTTACAAATACAGTTTCTATATTAACTCTCATTTTTCCACATTATCCCTCATTAATCCACATTACTTATTCCACATTCCATTTATATATGTACTCATCCAATCACTTCATTTTCCATCTCTTCACTTCAGATTCCTTCACATCACATATCATATATTCATATCCATATCCACATCCATACATCCACATCCACATCCACATCCACATTCACATCCATACATCCACATCTACATGCTTACCCTCATTTTTCACATCCTCATTTATACATCTACATCCCGTATCCACATTCATACATACACATCCATATCCACATCCATACATCCACACCCACATGCATACATCCACTATCACGTCCTCTTCATACATCCACATCCACATACATACATACATCCACATCCACATTCCCATTCACATTCCACATTCCCATTCCCATCCATATACATACATACATCCTCATCCACATTTCCATTCACATCTATACATCCACATCTACATCCACATACATACATACATCCACATTCACATTCCACATTCACATCTATACATCCACATCCACATCCACATTCACATCTATACATCCACATCCACATTCACATCTATATATCCACATCCACATTCCCGTTCACATCTATACATCCACATCTACATCCACATACATACATACATCCACATCCACATTTCACATTCACATGTACATCCACATTCACATACATCCACATCCACATTACCATTCACATCTATACATCCACATCTACATCCACATTTACATCTATGCATATACATCCTCATGCATACATCCACATTCACATTCACATCTATACATCCACATCTACATCCACATTCACATCTATGCATATACATCTTCATGCATACATCTACATCCACATTCACATCTATGCATATACATCTTCATGTATACATCCATTTTCACATTCATACATCCACACTCCCATCTCCACATCCACACATCCACATACATACATCCATTTTCACATTCCCATTCATATAACCCCATATGCCTTCACATCTAATCTTTTACATCACATCCATTCTCGCCCTATCACAACCCATATACATCTTATCCTATCACATACACTTCTTACCTCATCCCATACACATCTTAATTCATCTTATCACCTCCTAACTTATTTCATAAGCATCTTATCACCTCTTATCACATCTTATATACCTCTTATCACATCCTATCACATCTCATTTCTATTTATAGAATATAAGAAAATTCTTATATTTGATATAAGATTTCTTTACACATTTATGTATGCATAAATTCCATTTAAGGAGATTAATACTTTCGAAGTAAAAATCAATCTTTTATGCATCTTCCTATGCATAAATTCATTTTAAATGAAAATGATACTTTTGAATTAAAATTCAATCTTTCATGCATCTTCCTATGCATGAATTCAATTTAGATGAGAATGACACTTTTGAATCAATCTTTTATGCATCTTCCTATGCATAAATTCAATTTGGTAGGAATTACACTTTTAGAATAAAAGAATTTCTCTTATGCATCTAAGTTATGCATAAAATCTCTTTATGATGAAAATCACACTTTTAGTATAAAAAGAATATCTTTTATGCATACTTCTATGCATGAAATCCAAATATGATAAAAGTAACACTTTTATAATAAAATAATAAACTCTTATGCATACTTCTATGCATCAAAATAAAAATGATAAAAGTAACACTTTTGATGTAAAATTTATCCTTTATGCATACTTCTATGCATGAAAATAAAAATGGTAAAAATAACACTTTTGATATAAAAATTTATCCATTATGCATACTTCTATGCATGAAATAAAAATGGTAAAAATAACACTTTAGATATTAAAACTTATCCTTTATGCATGATATTAAAATTTAATTTCTCCATGGTTATAATGAAATTCTTTCAATTAATCTAGGATGATAATTCCTAGAATATGGTAGGAAGTTCTCTTTTTATGCTTTGAATGAAATTATTTTATGCATAATTTTTATAAAATTTTTGCCATAGCTCCGCTGCTATGACTGATAAATCTCAATTTTTCTAAGGGATAAAGCTTATCATTAAGGAAATAATTAAAATGATCTCTAATTGGATCATTAATCCATAATAGATTGAATCATTAATATACATAAACTAAAAGCATGGAAAAAAGCCATTAATTTGGTCTCAAGCATAGCTTAATCTTGGGTTAAGGAAAAGCTTTATGAAAAGCTTGATTTGGATTGAGAATGGGTCATGAGTATGACCATTTCTTGAGTGAGAGAGAGAAATTACATAAAAACCATTAGAATTTAAACATAAATGAAAATTAACTTCAATAGCATTTATTAAATTATGTAACTCTTCACTACTATTCACCAATTAACTTCAATAGCATTTAAAAAACCATACCAATTAAGCCTCTCAAGCTTTGGTTGAGAAGAGAGAAACCTTGAGAAATTATAGAAAAGATCAATATTCACTAATTACCTTACAAATTGCTTGATTCTTTGATCACGGTAGAGGCCCCCAACCAATCAATTGGTTAAGTATGTTGATGGAGCCACCAATGGGGATTGAAGAAAGAGGGAAGCTCCAAAAACTAGTGAATTATTAAATGAATTCACAGTTCTTGGCTTAGGTGGAGTAGAGTAACGATGCATAAACACTATACATTTTTCAACAAGGGGGAGGCTTCTATTTATAGGAAAAATTGAGCTCCTAACCAAACAAACTGAGTCTAGAATTTTCTAAATCAGTTTGGTCAATATTTGACCATTTTTAGGTCAGTTAAGCTAACTTTTGGAACTAGACTTGAATGAGGAGAGAGGAGAGATGAAATATCTCAATTTTTATGAGTTTAAAACTCATTCAAGCATGTGAAATATGCACCTCCTTTAAAGAACTCCCCTTCCTTACATATGTGTCATAATGGAATCATTTTAATATTGCTCATAGTTTTTTTACTAATAAACCTTGTACATTTTCAACTCTTCATCTTATGTGAAATATGCATCTCCTTTAAAGAACTCCCCTTCCTTACATATGTGTCATAATGGAATCATTTTAATATTGCTCATAGTTTTTTACTAATAAACCTTGTACATTTTCAACTCTTCATCTTATGTGAAATATGCACCTCCTTTAAAGAACTCCCCTCCTTACATATGTGTCATAATGGAATCATTTTAATATTGCTCATAGTTTTTTTACTAATAAACCTTGTACATTTTCAACTCTTCATCTTATGTGAAATATGCACCTCCTTTAAAGAACTCCCCTTCCTTACATATGTGTCATAATGGAATCATTTTAATATTGCTCATAGTTTTTTACTAATAAACCTTGTACATTTTCAACTCTTCATCTTATGTGAGCATTTACTCATTTTTGGATACCCAAAATATCTCATATTTTTAATATTGCTCATAGTTTTTTACTAATAAACCTTGTACATTTTCAACTCTTCATCTTATGTGAGCATTTACTCATTCTTGGGTATCTTCTTTTACAAATTGGATTTATCTCCTCCCTACACATGGATTGATGCTATTGGCCCATAGGAACCTTAATTGGACCATAATCCAAAAATTTCTGAAAATCTAGACCCTTAGGCTAAGGTCCTTTATACCCATTTCCAATTAATTCCAATTGCACATTGGAAAGTTCTTTTTGAATTTTTGTTTCAGAGGAACTTATTTTAATAAGATGAGATAATTTTCTATCCAAAAATATTAAAAATCTGAATATTCTCTCTCTAGAATATTTTCTCTCTCTAGATTAAAACAGTTAGAAACAAGGTCTTTTATATTTCTGAAGAGGGATTGATTATAGGGGAAGATGCTGGACATTTTGAGAGGCTGGGGAGGAATCTTACAGAGACTCTAGATGCCATCATTGATGCTCATAGAAGTCGCATTGCAGCTTTATCTGAGCTACCCAAGAAGCTTCAAGAATACCCAAACCTCGTGAGGAGAAGATCAATCTAGCTGTACATCAGCAACTCATTAGGGAAGCTCAGTCAATACTTGAGGGACCACCACCACCTATTCCTCGGGGCCCAACCTCTCTTAAGCCAACATTAGAAACCATACCAGAAGTGTCATCAAGTCGGGAAATGAGAAGTGAGCTCATCTCACAAGCTCATAGCGAGAGGTCTGCACCAATTGACACCCCATTGAAAGAAGGAATTCTGCCACAACCTAGCCTTGCCTTCCCATGCAATGATGAAGTTATTGATGCTAACGAGGACATGGCAAATGAGATGTGGGCAGCAGTTCATGAGAAAGTTAATGAGAACATGTCCTCTATTAGTTCACCTCCATTCTCTGAGGTGGATTTTACCAGGGGCACAGAAAACAATTCTAGACGCCCAAGCATTCAGGAGGAAGTTCAAACAATTGTTTCTCCTAGAAGTAAGCATACAATGAAAACCTTACCATCATATCTGGGAGAATATGAGAACTGTTCTCAAACCTTGAGAATACCCTCTATGCATAAAAGGTTGACAAAGGAGATGGATATGGGTATTGTGCAAGCTATTTTGTCAGCACCAGTGGCTTGTACCTTACCTTTGCTTGATTTGATAAAGCTTCGACCTGAGTTGTGGAATGATATTGCCACAAGTTTGTCAGAGCAGGTATTGCTACAAAAGGGTCACCATGAGTGTACTATACACCCTGAGACAAAGCATGTTTTGCCAGTTCCTATCAATAAAGTAGGAAAATTTTGTGAGGACGATCAAGGAAATGCTACCCTCCCATTAGAAGTGCGAAAAGTAGCTTCAATTGCAATACTTGATAGTGGTGCAGGAGTGGGCATTGTGACAAGGTCCATTTGGAAAAAGTGGGGCAAACCAGCTATTACGACGAGTACCAGGATGCGCTTGCAGCTCTAGCAAATGGAAGCTTAGAACATCCCCTTGGGCTGCTTGAGAACATATTGGTCACCACATGTGGGATTGAATATGAGCACACCTTTGCAGTAGTGGATTTTGGAAAACATCCAAACTATGAAGTGATATTGGGTAGACCATTCATGCGACAATTTCAAATGATTCAAGATTGGGGATACAATTATTTGTACCTCCGACATGATTCTGTCATCACAAGGGTTAACCTAAGGAATCACTCATATCGTGATGTAACAAGGTCTCCAATAGATGAGTTTGATTCTGCTTCATCTGAGGGCTCAAGAGTTACATTGTCAGACGGGCGAGAAGATCTGTGGATGTGTGGAGCCTCATGTAGGGATTTCAACACTGAGAGACTTAAGGGTAATCGAAGTGTATCAGATGAGGCATACATTCCACAACCCTTCCCTGAGCATTTAATTGATCCACTAGAATGGAGTCATGTCCTTGCAACATTATCGACATGTGCTTTACCTAAGCCAATTCAATTTTGTGACTCATATGGATATGACATTATTCCTATACGAATGGTACAACCACGTGACCTTCTAGATGATTTATACTATAGGAATGCATCCACAATAGCACTGCATGTAGAGGAAGTCTCAGTGGAGGAATCTGCTAATGATGCTGATAAGGAAGATGGATGGGACTCTAATTTTGATAATGATGTGATAATCTCTGAGGAAGAGTTAGGAAAGGCATGCCTACTCTTGAGAGGAAGGGAGGTTCAAGTAGAGATCCCTCGAAGCCGACCTAAACGTAAATGCTGTAAGAGCCATAAGAGAATCTGTAAACAAGATGAGAGGGAACGACGTGGGAGACTACAAAAAGAAAAGGAGGAGTCTAAGAGTGAACACTCTCGACCACCACCTCACTTCTCAGGAAAGAACGGATATCTATATTATGTCCAAGCACAAGATAGTATCAAAGACCAAGTAAAACGATCAGATGGATTCCAAGCAGGAGAAAAGCTAACAACTGTTAGCAAAAATCGTAAAAAAACAAAGAAACAAAAACCAAAACTCAAGTCTAAAACCGATTCAAAAGAGAGTGTCGGAAGTGCAAAGACAACGGTTGAACAAAAAAATCCGATGCAAAATGGCAAAGGAGAGCTCAAAACCGCATGGTCTTCAATGAGTGAAGACTCAAGTGGACAAGAACAGGGTCTCAATGTTCCCCCCAACTTCACACAGTACACTCTTCAAGATCGGAAGATTGTTCTTCAACAGCCCATGCGACAAAAACCGAGCATGCCAGGGGTTTCATATGATGGTCCAGAAGATGCAAAAAAGATTGATATTGCTAAGCCAGGAGAAGAGCCTCGCTATGTGTGGATTGCCACAGACTTGTCCTTAGATGAGGAGAAGTTATTAATTCAAACAATAAAGGAGTATCGCGATGTTTTTGCTTGGAGTTATAAAGACCTCAAAGGAGTTGATCCAAGCATATGTCAGCATACAATTCCATTGCGAGAGGATGCAAAGCCTTCCAAGCAATGTCCTTATACTTACAATGAGAATTTTGCACAGAAGATAAAGGAAGAAATAGACAAGCTCTTAGAGGCAGAATTTATCTATGAGATTGAACACACTGAATGGGTCTCCCCTATTGTAGTGGTGCCCAAGAAAAATGGAAAACTTCGAGTATGTGTAAACCTCAAGAAGGTAAATGCCGCTACTGTACGTGATCATTACCCACTTCCAATCACGGATCATGTTCTGGAATGAGTTGCAGCAGGGAAAAAGGCATATAGTTTCTTGGATGGATTCTCCGGTTACAATCAAGTGTCAATTGATCTAAAGGATCAACACAAGACAGCCTTTGCTACTGAAGATGGCATCTTTGCCTATCGTGTTATGCCATTTGGTCTAACAAATGCACCAGCAACCTTTCAGCAGTTAATGAGTCATGTATTCAAGGAGCACCTTAGGCAATTTCTTGAGATCTTCATGGATGATTTATGTGTTCACTCACAAGAGCGTGATGATCATATAGAACACCTCAGACTTGTGTTTCAAAAGTGTCAACTTTATCGTATATGCTTGAATCCTGACAAGTGCAAATTCATGGTAAGACAAGGGAAAATCTTGGGCCATATTGTTTCTCACAATGGGATTTCAACAGATATGGATAAAATTGATGTCATTGTCTCATTACCTCGGCCTATCAACCCTAAAGGGGTACAAACATTCATGGGACATTGTGGCTATTATCGTCGATTCATCTACATGTACGCTGTCCTAGCCAGACCATTATATGCTCTTCTTGTAAAGTTTAATTGGACTGATGAGTGTGAGGAATCCTTTGAAAAGTTGAAGCAAGCATTAGTGACTGCACCCATCTTACGGGCACCAGATTGGAACCAAATCTTTCATGTCCATATTGATGCTTCAAACTTTGCAATTGGATGTATTTTGGCTCAATCGGGAGAACATAATAAGGATTTTCCAATCTCATATGCTAGTCGATAGTTGAACAATGCTGAGAAGAATTATACCACAACAGAAAGAGAAGGATTGTCCATGATATATGCGGTGAAAAAGTTTCGCCATTACCTTTTGGCAAACAAATTCATATTTTTTGTGGACCATCAAGCATTGCTATATTTGGTGAATAAGCCTTGTGCAACCGGAAGGATTGTGAGGTGGTTTATCATCCTTCTTGAGTTTGATTTTGAAGTGGCAGTCCGAAAAGCAACAACTCATCTTAGGGCAGATCATTTATCTCGAATCACCTCTGGCGAAGCTCCTGTGGGTGTGGATGATGATATGTTAGATTCAACACTTTTCCTTGTAGAGACAGCTCCTAGATAGTCTGAACCCATCTTAGAAATTTTGACAAGTGGGCAGATACAACTAGCGGGTCCTAATGTGGACCTATGGCGACCATTCAAGTTAATCTCAGGGAGATTATATCATCAGGGTAATGATGGAGTGTTGCGACTTATACCTAACCCTGACCAATATGAGAAAATCTTGGAATGGGCACATGTGGGTATCGGTGGAATCCATGCATCAGCTACTACTTGTGTGCGACGTATATCTCAGGATGGGCAATGGTGGCCTACCATACATGCGGATGCTGAAAAATTTGTTCGTAACTGTGCTTCGTGTCAAATTCAATAGCCAATTCATAATGTCACATTATTCCAAATTTCAACTACACCAAGTTGGAGTAAGTATATTGTGGACTATCTTCAGCATGGTCATACTGATCAAAAAATTCCTAAACATCGAAAGCGTGCTATTAAAGTTGAAGCGGCAAACTATATGCTGATAGAGGGCCAACTCTACAAGAGGGGCAAGGATGGCAACTTACGCATGTGTGTATGTAAAGCTGACTACTTGAAAATCTTGACTCATGCACATGCAGGTGTCGGGGGTGGACACTTTTCGGGCAATACCACAGCTAGGTTGATTAGGTGGTCTGGGCTTTGGTGGCCAACCTTACAAATGGATGCCGAAGAATATGTGAAACGTTGTGACGATTGTCAAAGGACCAAACCTCCCATCACAAAGGACAATATGCCATTGCGACCTATGTTAAGCACACGTGCTTTTGCAAAATGGGGTATTGATTTTGTCAGTCCCATTAAACCTCCAGCTCGTCACATGCAGAATATATTATAGTCACAACTGACTATTTGCAAAATGGGGTATTGATTTTGTCGGTCCCATTAAACCTCCAGCTCGTCACATGCATGCAGAATATATTATAGTCGCAACTGACTATTTGACCAAATGGGTAGAGGCAAAGGCTATAGTCAAAAATGATGCCAGAACCACAGCCAAGTTCTTGTATGAGTACGTGTTTACACGCTATGGCTTACCTATTAAGATTGTTAGTGATCAAGGTGTGCACTTTGTGAATGAGGTCATAGAGTTTTTGCTTCAAGAATTTATGGTAATTCACAAGCGTTCTGCACCCTATCACCCCCAGACCAATGGACAAGCTGAGAGTACTAACAAGATTCTCTGCAGAGCACTCACCAAGATTGTTGAGGGACATAGGACTGATTGGGAGCAAAAGTTGCACTCAGTTCTTTAGGCGTATAGGACAGCCTATAAAACATCTATGGGCACAACCCCATTTGAGCTTGCTTTTGGGCTAGATGCAATTCTTCCCATTGAATTTCTTGTACCTACTCTACGAGTTGCTAAACAATTGGATTGGACTGGTCATGAGCTTTCACAACGCATTGATGAATTGGAAAAGCTTGATGAGACCCGCTTATTGGCGGTAATGGGGATGTATGCTGAGAAGAGGAGACAGAAGCAATGGTATGATAGAAATGTAACAACTGGCTGTAATGGGGATGTATGCTGAGAAGAGGAGACAGAAGCAATGGTATGATAGAAATGTAACAACTGGCTGATTCAAAAAAGGAGACCTTGTGCTCTTGTACACACTTAAGAAGCATAAACGAAAGCTCAAGAAACGTGGCCTAGGACCGTTTGTGATTAATGAGCTTACTCCAAGTGGTGCAGTGCATTTAGAGACACTAGAAGGTGAGCAAATGCCTAACTTCATTAATGGAAGTCGTCTCAAGAAATACAATGAACCATTAACTGAAGCCATGCTTCAACAGATGCATGTTGCACAAACACGAAAAGAAGCACTTGACCTACTTAAACGCCAGGCTCAAGAAGAGGCTAAAGCTAGAGTTGCAAAAGCCAAGGAGCGTCGCAAAGCTTCTATGTTGGCCCTACAGTTGGCTACTGATGAACCATATGTCGATCCATTCAATATTCAAGTGTGCCTTCATCTTCATGAGACTACCTACTTTGTCTCTGCCTTAATTGACTCTGGTGCAGATTATAATGTTCTCTCGTTTGACACATGGAAAGCCTTGGGACAACCAACACTTGTGCAAATTCCTGTTGACTTACGAAGCTTCTCAGGTGAAGATAACCCTATAGAGGGAAAATGTGTCATTATGATGTCCATTCAGGATCACCAGCAGATGTCAGTGCCCTTTTATGTGGCAAGTAAGTCCAAGGCAGTAGTAGAGGCTGTTCTCGGTCGATCGTGGTTAAATGCTACCAATTGCTCATTAGATTGGAAGAATAGACAATACAAGTTGCAAATTGATTCGGATTGCATCTTGGGATCTGCTACTCCACGAGCTTTATCATGTCAAAAGGGTGGTGTTTCTACCTTACACAACCCACTTTCAAAATCTGCTCTTGAAGCTCCAACACAAATGATGTGGATAATTGATGAGTACTCAAGTAAGGGCCATGGCTAGCATGTTCCAGCTACTCTAGTTGCTGCTCAAAGAAGGCCAAGCAAGAAGGAATTATCAATTTGGCTACCCAAAGATGCGTACAAACTTGTACCATCTAGCCCAGTTGCTAAGCCTCCTAAAAAGCACATCTTTTCCAAGCCTAAACCTCAGATTGTACTCGTTGGGTCCCAAAACATGTTGTTAAAGCACAAGGCTATTATGAGGGTGCAACAGCACTTTGGCTTCCCAAATGCCATGGTTTGCTACGGGTAAAAGAGTATATCAGAAAGAATCCAAAAGCCACCCTAGGTTTTCCATATCAGTGGGTGCAAAAGAAATCAACACAACCTCTTCAAGATAGGATAGGTGGCTGTGATAGCACCTACAAATCTACTTGTGTTGATCTTCCTAAAACATGTATTGAAACACCAGTTGTCCTAGTTTCTCCTTGTTACACAATTCCACCATCAACTTGTGTACCTAAGACAAGTCCAAATGCCATGGTTTGCTAGGGGTAAAAGAGTATATCAGAAAGAATCCAAAAGCCACCCTAGGTTTTCCATATCAGTGGGTGCAAAAGAAATCAACACAACCTCTTCAAGATAGGATAGGTGGCTGTGATAGCACCTACAAATCTACTTGTGTTGATCTTCCTAAAACATGTATTGAAACACCAGTTGTCCTAGTTTCTCCTTGTTACACAATTCCACCATCAACTTGTGTACCTAAGACAAGTCCAAATGAGTCTCATTTGAGCATAGATTCTAACACTTCAATGCCTAAATCCTCTTATCTTGCTCAAATTCCTAGACAATTGCTAAAACTCCCACCTCTTAAGAAGGACATACCTAAAACCAAAGATAAGGCATTAACACTATAATTGAAGCTCTTTGGTAGATCAATGTTTGAATAGTGTGGTTCCTTATGCCTTTAGAGGATTGTGTTCTTTTTGAGATAATCTTGTTTTTGATTAGAATTGTAATGATGGGTATGAGGGTTCTAAATTTCATTGTTCTACGTCCAGATAACTCCTGATGGATATTTGGCGAGATACATGTCCACCATGCATTGACCCCGATAGTACTCGACCTGATCATCGCGGGGGTTATAGTGCTCCTCCTTTTCAAACACATTCTAGGTACTTCTATGCTCCCTTAGGTGAAAATTACTATGGGCATCACTTTGTCACGTTATTCTATCAACAGCATCACCCATTTCCACATTGTCAAGAGTGTGCACGACTAGTATTAGGAGAAGCTTCACACATTTGTTGGATATGCCGCTCTTACTTTAGACGATATGGCACGGGCTTAATGAAACAAATTGTGGAAATTACACCCCAATGCCATAATCTTCTTAATTTGAGAATACCAGAGAGAGGACCAAATCAACGTAGATTACCTGAGGAGGTTCAAGCACAACAATGGAGGGATACAAGCTTAAATGACTTGCAACCACCTATCTTGCAAGCCCTCCTTTCCCAAGCCTCATCATGTCAATATTGGATCAATATGAGTACCTATATTGCGCAGTTCCAAAATCGAAATTGTCTGCTGAACCTTCCCATAGAACCAATGCCATATTTTAGCGAGGAAGCACTCCTTCCTCTACCACCTTCTCCAGAGGCCGGTTTTTGTGAAGGGTTGTCCCTGCATCCTAAGGAAATTGATACCATCTTTCCAGCAGACGTGGACATGGATCCACCACTAGCGCAAGGGTAAGCTCAGTGACTCCACAATAAGATCAACAAGCCAGGGCACTTTTCTCCCATTGGGTTTTTCCCCTCGGCTATATTCGGTGATTGGCACCAATAACAAATTTTATTCCTTTCTTTTCTTTTCTTGTTTGTTAATAAAAATTTTGCAGAGATCTCAGCTAAACAAGAGCATCAAACACGCCCCAACAGTCCACCTACCGTGCACACAAATTAGGAAGGGGGGAGACATGCTACGCCTACAAAGACCAAGGAGGAGCAATCTGCACAAAATCAGCAATGCATCAATGCAAACGAACAACATCAACGGGCACTACAATAGGTGTATTCAAATCATAATCTTTTGTTCTTTATGTGCTTTTATCTTTTGAATATATGGTTTGCATGTTCACACAATGTTGGCTAGTTTAAGTTTTTGATTAGTTGTTAAAATATGGTGAGTGAATTCTAGATTCTTAGAGGACTTAGTAGAAGATATTTCTATTTAAAGACAGTGTAGGATATATACCAATGGAGTATGCCAAGTTCTTATGCTCTCAAGGTATATTAGTTATCCCTAGTGGTAGCTACCTCTT
This sequence comes from Cibotium barometz, assembly GCF_041138505.1. Taxonomy (NCBI): domain Eukaryota; kingdom Viridiplantae; phylum Streptophyta; class Polypodiopsida; order Cyatheales; family Cibotiaceae; genus Cibotium; species Cibotium barometz. Next base: position 11,487,974 of record NC_141074.1, read on the forward strand.
AGGTATGAGCTAGGTGAAAGGATTAATAAAAAATTTACAAAAATATACCCTAAAAATATATATACAAGTGAATCGAGACATGACGTGTCTACAGCCATGTGGAATGCTTGGTAGGACCTGGGGTGGTCTTAGCACCTTGGGGCCGATGCCTTGGTTTCTATGGGGTGACACTGACGTCTAAAAACTTTAGAAAAAGACCTTCAAGGAATCTATCGCCTTGATAGATGTTGGTAGGACTCTGGGGTACATTATGGGCCCTCGAGACCGATGCCCTCATCTTCATGGGGTACTCCTTTAAGACAAAAAGAAAGAAAAGGGTATGTCGCCTTTGAGATACTTAGCGGCCTTTAGATTCTCTTGGCGGAGGTCTCTTGGCCATTGCTTGGGTCTCATTGGGATGAAACCTTAATCTTTATCATCCTCTACACACACATCAAAAAGTTTTTTTTAAAAAAAATAAAAAAAAACAAAAAGAGTTCCAATCACCTTTGCTCATATTTAGGAGTAGGTTTGCCACATAGGAATAACTTAAATACTTGTCGGACATTGAGATTGCGGTCATAACCGGCGGTGTACAAGCACACTTGCCTTTGCATAGCACTATCTACCACTTAGTCTCACTTTGACTAGCCTTTATTCACCTATTTTAGCACTCTTTAAAACTCTAATCAGCCTTTCACTTGTATGCTCACGTGTGAAATTGTCATGATTGCTGTTTTTTTTCTTTTCTTTTCTTTTCTTTTTTTCAATAAAAGGCTTTACTTGTATCCATTGTTTTGCAGTTCTTGCTTCTACCGCGCTCGAGGACGTGCGCGAAATAGGAAGGGGGGAGTGTTGCGTGACGAGTGAAGATCAATGCAAGGATGCAACAAAAAGACACTTAGGGCTCTTGTAAAGAGTTCCAAGTTGTAGATGAGTGTGGGAGTGGGCTTGACAATAATCCCACATGGGAACTTTTGGGAGTTTTAGAGTTTTTGTATAAAAAGTGGCTCATTTGAGAGCTTAGGGACACATTAGGCAAACTCATGTTTGAGCTCTCTTGAGACTAGCTCTCCCTCTTTTCCCATAGAGGTGCAAGCTCTTCTCTCTCCCCATCTACATTGTTGTAAGTTCTATGTTTGTTAATTCAATGCAATGAGTTGATAATTGTCTCTCTTCTCATGTCAATTCTCTAGTGTGCATGTTTCTTATTGACAGCTTCAAGGTTTGTGTGCATGCTAGGGAAATGATTATTTGAGAATGAAGAATGCTTTGATCTTGTGTAGGCAATAGCTAAGCTTTCTTCTTGTTTGGATGTATGGATGAGTGGAATGTGGAGTTGAGTGAGCAATAGCAAGATTGAGCTTGTGTGTATGTTAAGTCTATGTCAATAGTAGTAGTATTCCTAGCATTCTCTCCATCAAATGGATAAGCTTTTGTGCACCGGTACGGGTTGAATCCCTAGCTCCGAAAGGGATACAAATCCCATTGGATTGAGCTAAGTGTGGATCATACTACTCTTGCTACAAGTGAGAGAGTTTTCCGTCTCTCCACACACACACACACACACACACACACACACACACATATTAATATATGTATTTTAATAAATGTGTGTGTGTGTAGCCTAATAGATATATAGTCTAATATATCTATATATCCTAAAATAGATAAAGGGCTAGTCTCTTTGTAAATCATACACACACACACACACACACTAAAATACATATATCCTAATAGATTCTTAGTCTAAAATATATACAATATAATATATAAATATAGACATGTGTGTGTGTGTGTATTTACAAAGAGACTAGCCTTTTATAAACATAATACTTAGAACCAATAAATGTATATATTTGTATATATTTGTAGATACATATATATTTGTATATTTTTTATATAAAAATTTTATCGTGACCATTCTCAATCGTGATTGCTCTACCTTGTTTTATCATTTCAACCGCCTTCATTCTCAATCGTGATTGCTCCACCTTGTTTTATCATTTCAACCACCTTCATTCTTCTCAATCGTGATTGCTCCACCTTGTATTATCATTTCAATGGCCTTCATTCTTAATCGTGATTGCTCCACCTAGATACCTGATCTTCTATTTTTGTTTCATAAAGTCTTTATATTTTCATTTCACATTTTCGTCTCTCCTGTCCTTTTTGCATCTTCGTATTGCCTTTCTTATATATAGCACACTGTCACCTTTGAGTGGGAGCTTGATGGCTGCATCAAAAAATCTCAAACTTTAATACTTCTCCAACCACTAGACCACTGTGACATGAAAAATTGATATCTTTCATTTTCAATTTTGTGCATATTTTGATGTTTCTCAATGGTAATAAGGTGGAAGCTTGTCCAAGAAGATTGCGGCGCCCACAATGGAATAACGGCGTGGTGATACGGTGGCTTGGTGGCCACCTGGATAACATCATTCTATCTTCAAATATAATGGTTTTACTTTATTTAGGATGCACACATTGTAAATGCCACAAGTATGCTTGATAAATACTTTGGTATGGTAGATAGGCTAGTGATGTGGAAAATAAAAGTGGGCCTTCATGCTCACATGGATTTTTATTGTATTATTAATATGGTATTCACCATAAGGCTACAAGTTGGGGAGTGTGGAAGGCATGTGGAGGTGCATAATTGGGAAATATTCTTCTAGAATGCCTACATGGAAAAGGAGAATTCCGTCATGTGTAAGTGGGATCTCCACCTACATGCCACTTAGACTTGGCTATTATCTCATCACACTCTCAAAGTCAAAAAGTCTTCAATTTAATAATCAATAGAAGACTTAGTCTAAGAGGACAATTGATGGTGACATCTACCCTTATGTCACTGAAGAGTTGAAGATTTTTATGTTGTAATTTGTAACAATGGAAGAGAGGGTGATTCTCCACCTATAAAAGGAGCCCTCCTCTCCCTTTCAAATCAAAGGAATGAGTCTCCTCAATTTAGCATTTTGTGTCATTGCCATTCTCTTATCTTCAAACCCTTATTCAAACACTCTCTTTACATGTGAATGTCTCATTTAGCATTAGCTCCTCATGCTTAACCCAATTTTGGACCTCTTTGATGATTCATGATAAGTGGGATAAGGAGTTATTATCTTGGCGGGCCTGTGACTTCTCAAGGTAGCCCTTACCTTATTGCCGCCCTCCTTTGGAGGTACCAATGGTTTTAGCGGTAATGAGCATGTGGAAAGACTTTGGGGATCATAGGTAAATCTTTACGATTGTCTACTGAGCAATGTTAACCCTTACCCTCTAGCTTGAATCATGAAGGAGATGAGAGGCAAGAGGCTCTGTGAAAATTGAGGTTTCATGCAAAGAGAGGGAAGTGCAGTTTTTATGGTCCAATACCCAAATTTCAATCGGTAATTACTCATCACTTGGGTATTGGTTTCTAAAATTGATCATATGTTTAGGAAGCTCTTTATATGCTCTTTCCAATCATGTAACTAATTTCTTAATCCTTTACTTCATTGATGATCAAAATTTCTCCCAAAGTTGCTAACTTTAGGCGAATTTTGACAGTTTTATAGTCTTGTAGTAAAATGCTTGGTTGTCCGTTTTTTAAAGTTTTTATATAGGCGCGAAGCTCTCTTCAAACTCTACGCACCTATGTTATCCTCTTTTACACAGTCTATATGGATTTAAAACTGCAATTCTTTGGGTATCTCTATTTTTATAGACTTTTGGCCATTTGTTCTTAATAATGATTAATTCCTCCTAATCTCTCATTAAAAGACAAATCCCATGTGTCTTATCCTCTTGTAAGTGATTGCTATATTCTTTTATCTTAATATGTTCCGTCCAAATCACCCAATTCGAACGGATGAACCTTACCAACATTCCCTGTATGTTTCTGTTCACATAATCCTAAGTCGGAAGATTTTCTTCCAACAAAGAATCGCCCTCTTGTTTGGAGCTGCAAGACTGGCAAAAATTCTTGCTTCTCCGGAGCCTTTCATCTTTCCTTCCATGAATTATGATCTCACCTTTGATGTGTATATCTTTATCTTAACCTAGGGAGAGAAAGGGAGGTGAGGAGGCTGTGAGGTTTCATACAAGTGTGTTTTGATTCTAAGAAGTGACCGAAGTCCAAACCCCAACTTTGTGTCATATCTTTTGGTGGAGTTGACAGGCAGGTTTTACTTAGAATTATTCTATTTTAACCTCAAGGTCCCGCATGATTAAAGAAAAGTTATTTTGAAAAAAGTAAATTTCCTTTGTTGCTACTCATCTTTTGGTGCAAGATGTTCAACATTCCGGTGTTCCAAGGATCGGAAGGAGAAGACCCGGGGAGTTATCTCCGAGAGTTTAACCGAGCATGCCGCTTGATGGGTTGGTCTATGAAGGAGAGGGCAGAAATACTTCCAAATTTCTTGGAGGGTATGGCCTTAACTTGGCATGAGGCTTTGCCAGAGGAAAGGTTGACCAAAGCAATGAAGGAGAGATTTGGGATAGTGGAGTCACCAAATGCTTTACTATTTCAATTGGATCAAATTTTCCAAAAGGAAGGAGAGTCAGTTTCTACCTTTTCAGTGAGGTATGAAGCCTTATTCATCAAATATCAACAAGCTGCTTTACATGTTGCTTCTTCTTTTTCACCTTCTATGGAAGATTCAAAGAGTTCTTTAGCAATGGAGCACCTTAAGATGAGCAAGTTTATCAGGGCTTTGGATACCCTCTTGCATGGAAAAGTTCTTAGCAAAGATCCCACTAATTTTAAAGAGGCTCTTCGTATTGCTTTGAAGAAGGAGGCCACTCTTCATATTGAGTCCACATTCCAATCTTCTCCGAGTGTGCCAACCCCACCACGAGTAGAGATAGCCTCAACATCTCAGGTACAAGCTCCATCCTTGGATCGTAACATTGCACAACTTATGGCAGAATTTGCTGATTTGAAGTTACACTTAGTCAATGCAAGGCCACCTAGGGCTCCACGAGCTAAGGATAAACCTAGGGATAGAAGTAGTGTCACATGCTATGAATGTCAAGAGAAGGGGCACTATCGCACTGAGTGTCCAAAATTGAGGAAAAGAGAGGATAAAAGTTTAGCACTTTTAGAGGAAACATGCTCAGAAGAAGAAGAGGAAACATTGATGCCATTAATGGAAAAAAGGGGTCATAAAACTAGGAGTCAAGAAGAAGAAGAACAAGAAGATAAATCTGAAGAAGAGGAGAAAAATAAGAAGAAGAAGAAGTCGTCTAGGAGAAAAATTGGACAATCTGACTTTCCTCTTGGACAAGGATCTCTTAGTTATGACCTCTTAACAAATCTTAGGGAGAAAACGACAATAATCACATTTGGGCAGCTTTTGGCACTCTCTCCAAAAAAGCTCAGAAAGGAATGGGGTAAGCTGGCTAGCACAAGGGAATCTAAGAAAAAGAAGAAGAGGGATAATGTGACTCCTATGGTTCAAAAGGCGGATATTGATGTAGGAGATGATGTGCCTGTGTGATTGATGTCATCATTGAGGGGCAAACAATTTTTAATGCATACATTGATGGAGGTGCGTCAATCAATGTCATGAGTGAAAAAACAATGAAAGATGCCGATTTAAAGTTGTCTTCTACCAACTCTCCCTATCGCATCAAACTTGCTGATAATACTAGGGTAACAACCTTAGAAATTGTCAGGAATTTGGGAGTGGATGTATGTGGTATTTCTGTGCCTACAACTTTTCAGGTAATTCCTACAAAGCCTGATGCTAGGGCTTACCCATTGATATTGGGTAGGCCATGGCTTTGCCAAGTGAAGGTAATTCAAAAGTGGGAGACAGGTTATCTTATTCTACAAGGTGAGAATAAGAAGGTCCACTACAACATTAAGAGTCATCGCAAGAAAGTGGTAAGAGGTGAACCTTCAACTTCCAAAAGTTCAGAGTCAGAGTCATCCGATGAAGAGAAGACAAGTGGTAGCTCCGAGGATTCCATCTCAGAAGGGGAGGTGGAGAGAGTTGCATTTGGTCTTTCCCTGGGAAGGGATCGAGGGGATGCTGAAGACAATGGAGTCTTGGAAGGGGAAGCTTCTTCAACCATGTGCAAGAAAGGAGATGTGGACCTCACTAGTCTTCACCAACAAAATGAACTTCTTCTTGATGAGTCCATAGAAGGTACTGAAAGGGGGAATTACTTAAAAATGTTGGATGGATTTCCTAACCTTTTTGCAAACAGCTACTCACAAGTACGCCAAGTTACCCTAGTAGAGCACAAGATTGATCTCAAGCCCCAAAGTAAGCCAGTGGTACAGCGGCTAAGGTGTTTGGGAGTAGTGCAAGCAGAGGTGCTTAAGAAGGAGGTAACTAATTTGCTTGAAGCTGGATTTATTTTTCCACTAGAGAATTCAGAGTGGATTTCCCCAGTTGTAGTAGTCACTCCCAAAAAGAGTGGATTTCCCCAGTTATAGTAGTCACTCCCAAAAAGAGTGGAAAATGGCGTGTGTGTGTGGACTTTCGCCCTCTGAATGCATGCACAAAAAGGGATTATTATCCTCTACCCTTTCAAGATGAGATTTTGGATCAAGTTGCAAGTCATGAATTGTATTCAGTGTGTGATGGATACTCTGGATACTTTCAAATCCAAATTTATGAAGAAGATCAAAGGAAAACCTCATTTATCACCCCTTGGGGAGTGTATGCCTATAGGGTGATGCCATTTGGCTTGACCAATGCACCAACAACTTTTCAACGCTTCATGAGTCAGGTATTTGCACCTTACTTGGGAAAGTTTATAAGGGTCTTTCTAGATGATTTTTGCATTTATTCAAGCCGCATGGATCACTTGGAAAAGTTGAGGATGGCCTTGCAAAGTATTGATGATGCAAAAGGGTGTCTTAATCCTGGAAAATGCCGCTTGGCACAAAGGAAGGTGGTTCTCTTGGGACATGTTATCTCAGAAGAAGGCATAGAGATGGATCCTGAGAAGGTGCAGGCAATTGTGGCCCTCCCACCACCTACCAATGTAAGGGAGGTAAGGAGGATTTTGGGTAAAACAAAGTATTACCAACGCTTTGTTGACATGTTCTCTGAGAAGATGTATCCTATAAATCTATTAACAAAGAAGAATGTTTCTTTCCAATGGGGACCCGATCAAATTCAATCTTTTTGTTTGCTCAAGGAATGCATGACTCAAATTCCAATTATGCAGCCTCCTAGGTGGGGGGAGGACTTTTATGTGAACCTAAGTGTCTCATCACATTCAGTGGGTGCTATACTCTTGCAAAAGGAAGAGCAAGGGCGTATGTAGCCAGTGTATTATGCAAGCCAACAACTGATTGATGCCAAGGAGAGGTATGGTGAAATGGAGAAAGGTAGTTTGTCTCTTGTTTTTGCAGTAAAGAAGTTCAGGTCATACTTATTACCTCGCCCTTTTTTCTTCCTCACATCTCAACCTTCTTTACAATTCTTGGTCCGCAAACCTAATCCTGCAAGAGGGAAGTTTGCAAAGTGGATTTGCGAGCTTCAAGATTTCTCTTTCACTTTTATCACAGAAAACACCACTAGGGCCTCTCTTGCAGATTTGCTTACAAGGAAGGAAGAGGAAGAAGGAACAGGAATAAAGGAAGAAGTATATGAAGATTTGGAGACACCACCAACTGCTTTCACTATGCATTTTGATGGAGCCTTTAGCCCTTCCAAGCAATGTGGGGCTGGGGGGATAGTTTTATTTGATCCAGGAGAGGAAAAGAGGTATGGGCCAAGGGTAAGGAATTTCCAAAGGCTATATCAGATATTTTACCCTCGAGCACCATGGCTAGCAGATCCCCAAGACAAGCATGGAGGATCTGCTGGGGGGGAAAGATGTGACATGAAAAATTGATATCTTTCATTTTCAATTTTGTGCATATTTTGATGTTTCTCAATGGTAATAAGGTGGAAGCTTGTCCAAGAAGATTGCGACGCCCACAATGGAATAACGGTGTGGTGATACGGCGGCTTGGTGGCTACCCGGATAACATCATTCTATCTTCAAATATAATGGTTTTACTTGATTTAGGGTGCACACATTGTAAATGCCACAAGTATGCTTGATAAATACTTTGGTATGGTAGATAGGCTAGTGATGTGGAAAATAAAAGTGGGCCTTCATGCTCACATGGATTTTTATTGTATTATTAATATGGTATTCACCATAAGGCTACAAGTTGGGGAGTGTGGAAGGCATGTGGAGGAGTGTGTGTAGGTGCATAATTGGGAAAGATTCTTCTAGAATGCCTACATGGAAGAGGAGAATTTTGCCATGTGTAAGTGGGATCTCCACCTACATGCCACTTAGACTTGGCTATTATCTCATCACACTCTCAAAGTCAAAAAGTCTTCAATTTAATAATCAATAGAAGACTTAGCCTAAGAGGACAATTGATGGTGACATCTACCCTTATGTCACTGAAGGGTTGAAGATTTTTATGTTGTAATTTGTAACAATGGAAGAGAGGGTGATTCTCCACCTATAAAAGGATCCCTCCTCTCCCTTTCAAATCAAAGGAATGAGCCTCCTCAATTTAGCATTTTGTGTCATTGCCATTCTCTTATCTTCAAACTCTTATTCAAACACTCTCTTTACATGTGAATGTCTCATTTAGCATTAGCTCCTCATGCTTAACCCAATTTTAGACCTCTTTGATGATTCATGATAAGTGGGATAAGGAGTTATTATCTTGGCGGGCCTGTGACTTCTCAAGGTAGCCCTTGCCTTATTGCCGCCCTCCTTTGGAGGTACCAATGGTTTTAGCGGTAATGAGCATGTGGAAAGACTTTGGGGACCATAGGTAAATCTTTACGATTGTCTGCTGAGCAATGTTAACCCTTACCCTCTAGCTTGAATCATGAAGGAGATGAGAGGCAAGAGGCTCTGTGAAAATTGAGGTTTCATGCAAAGAGAGGGAAGTGCAGTTTTTGTGGTCCAATACCCAAATTTCAATCGGTAATTACTCATCACTTGGGTATTGGTTTCTAAAATTGATCATATGTCTAGGAAGCTCTTTATATGCTCTTTCCAATCATGTAACTAATTTCTTAATCCTTTACTTCATTGATGATCAAAATTTCTCCCAAAGTTGCTAACTTTAGGCAAATTTTGGCAGTTTTATGGCAGTTTTATAGTCTTGTAGTAAAATGCTCGGTTGTCCATTTTTTAAAGTTTTTATATAGACACGAAGCTCTCTTCAAGCTCTACGCACCTATATAATCCTATTTTACACAGTCTATATGGATTTAAAACTATAATTCTCTGTGTATCTTTATTTTTATAGACTTTTGGCCATTCTATCTTCTTAATAATGATTAATTCCTCCTAATCTCTCATCAAAAGGCAAATCCCATGTGTCTTATCCTCTTGTAAGTGATTGCTATATTCTTTTATCTTAATATGTTCCGTCCAAATCGCCCAATTCGAACGGATGAACCTTACCAACATTCCCCGTATGTTTCCGTTCACATAATCCTAAGTCGGAAGATTTTCTTCCAACAAAGAATCACCCTCTTATTTGGAACTGCAAGACTGGCAGAAATTCTTGCTTCTCCGGAGCCTTTCATCTTTCCTTCCATGAATTATGATCTCACCTTTGATGTGTATATCTTTATCTTAACCTAGGGAGAGAAAGGGAGGTGAGGAGGCTGTGAGGTTTCATACAAGTGTGTTTTGATTCTAAGAAGTGACCGAAGTCCAAACCCCAACTTTGTGTCACACCACGCTTGTCAGTCAATCATGGATATCTACAAGGGTTTCTACCTTCATCACACGCCCTTTCTGGAGTGAAAGCTACTAGGACCAATGGAAGCCTACAGGAAATCATCGCTCATTATGATATGGAGGGCAATAAAAACTACCTCGTAGATATTACTCGAAGTAAAACATATATGCTACAATGTAGTCCTCTCTGTGCTGTTGATAGTCTTGATTCTAGTGCTAATGACATTGCCCAAGGTGTCCGACATTTGGAGACTTCAATGGATAAAGAATTAGGGACACAAAACACCCATGTTCATATCTCGAGCTCCTCCTCTAAGAGTGACTTGAATGGCTCAGCAACAACTGTTTTGCAACCAGGTGAAGGCACGAGCAATCCAAAAGGTTTAAAGCACAATATCTCTGAAGATGAATGTATTGCTTCAGAGAGTATACTTTTAGTTCTTCGTAAGAAGGAGGAACCTTCTCTTCTGCTTTCATTGTTGGAAAAAGTTACTCGAGTCATCCAAGTCCAGGAGGTGCCAAGACATTATGATGGTGATTCCATCCTAGAGTTTCCACCAACATATGGCAAATTGGAAATATGGATGGAATGGAGAAAAAATATGATGGTCACCTATGGACACGTCCAGTAACATCAAACATGTCTGTAAGTTGTACCGTGCGCATTAGCTATTGTGTTGGTACTTTGGAGTGCCATAGGCTCAGCTGTCCTTTTTACTTGAACAATAAAAGGTATAACAACACCTTCTTTCATGGACATCTGACAAAAAAGATTGCAGTTGGACTTCTGACAGAGGATGAGAAAACTAAAATAGTTTGTCACTTTTGTCGCAAAATTGCACACTGTGTGCAAGTGTGTAGATGTATTGTGTATTACGTAATGCCTCGTGATAAGAATGATGCTCCACACTGGGCTGCATGAACATCCAGTTCAGCCAGGAACTTCAAGGTCAATGTTGGAGCGCGTGAAAATGTTTATTTCTCAAGTGTTGAAAGCCTAGAGAAGTGCAGGTCCTCGAAAAATACAGATGGATATTGTGAAGGATATGCTGTTTTCCTCCATGATGAATCAAAATGATGAGCTACCTACAAGTATTGGGGATCATGAGCTCTGTAATTTTTTGGAGGAGTCGAGTCCTCTTGTGGAAAACCAGAGGTGAGTATTCATTCTGTAACTTAATTATATTTGGATGTATTTTTCTACATTCGGTCCTCTCTTTATTGTGAAATTATGTTTTTTAGGTTTAGACGCATTGTATCCCAGGAGAAAAGAAAATTGATGCCGGCAGGAGAGGGCTTTGATAGCATCCTTCTTATATAGAGAAGATCTCGTTATTCATTTATGCAAGGTAGCCGTTTCCCAAGACAAGGTGGCCCTGATGACAAATGTTATGTCTTTAAGATATCTTTGTGAGGACCAGGATCATTGGTGAATCGCATGCGGTGTGATAGTGGAGGTGACTTGTCAAATTCCTGGGTTTTGTTTGATTGAAGGCAGAAAGTCGACAACACCATATTGACTTATGTGAAGAATGGAGATTGGCAACCAATAAGGAGTCAGCCAGCTTTCTTAAAAAGTAAAGAGATTCATGAGTGGTGGAGAAATGGACATGTTCATGAGGGAAAACTATCAGTAATAATGGATACGTGGATGAGTTGGTGGGAAGTACGAATAGCACATTGGGACAACCTCATGTCAAGGGTGAGAATTTTATGGAGAAATGATATGTCGTATGGATGTATTTGCATTGGAGTCAATTTTGTGAATTCATGTATGAAACCTCTTGTGTGCAGGTGGTCCTAAGCTCGGTGGATTTAGCACAAACCCCTCGAACAAACTTATCTGAAAGTGTACATGGGAGTTGGCTTGCTGGTGAAGGATACAAGGAAAAGGTTAGCTTGTATGATGCATGCATTTCAGATATTGCAAACGCTTTACTACAAAGTGCAAAGCAATATGCATATCAGATGGGGAAGCACAAAGGTGAGGGACCAAGCTTGAGCAAGTTGCTAGGCAGGGTGGTAGCAAGGTCAAGACCGACACCACCACAAGTGGCTCGCATGGTCCATGAAACAGTAGCTAATACTCCTATGTATGAGGAATCAAGGCCTCTACATGGAGATAAGGAGACTATTCAACGGAAGAGGGTGAGGACAACGGAAGTAGACCAATGCTCACATCGTCCAGGTTATGTCATGCAGAGCAGACATCGTCAAAACCGGGGAATAGTAAGAAGAGTAAGTTTTGGAGATAGATCTAGAACAAACAGTGCAGCAAGTCACGCTTCAAGGGGAGGACCAAAAAGTCCAATGACTGGAGGAAACATAGATGTCGGACATGAAGAGCCTAAACAACATTATGGCACAATGAGCAGAGGACAAATGCATGTAAAGGAAGAGGCCGTTGGGGACGCACAATGTGGGCCATTAGACGAACCCCATTGAACTCAAAAAGTCAAATGTTTGGGAGGTATTGATGGAAGACTTAAGTGTAACTCATACAGACAGGGAAGCTCTATTGGAGTTGTTGCCCCTAGCTTCTACTCAGAGAGCGATGACATCCTGGTTCGGGAGGGCCAAAGGCTCAAATGATGTGGTTTTGTCCTTCAGATGTTTCACACACATGGCATGTAGATCCAAACATAATATACAAGCCATCATACCCAAATATGTGGAAAGTGGATGTTGGGACCAACATAACCAGCCAAGAGGTAGAGAAATTAGTAAAGGCAGGGTTCAAGTTAGATGTTTCTCATGAAGAACCTTTTGTGTCAGGGGTGGGAGAAACGTCCACACAAGCAGCGGGCAACAAAGAAAGTGACAAGAGGCCACATGATGCTACACAGAATACAAAGAGATCAACCAAGTGGCGGCATTGGATTTCCAAAGAAGCAGAAAAGAGGATTGGTAGTGCCGAGGCCATGACAGCGACAGTCCTTAATGAGAGTGCAATGCAGCCGTCCCCCTACTCTATTTTTCATTTGGCATGTGAGAGTGGAGAGGACTATTTTATACACGTCAAGGTACAACCTTGGTGTACATGTCCTGATTTCATGCAAAGTGAATCTAGAGCAAAGTCTTACATTGCATGTAAGCATATCTATTTTGTCTTCTTGCGAGTTTTGGGATTACATAAGAATGAGGATATGGTAATGCATCAAAGGTAGGTAGGTAGGTAGGTGTGTTTGAGAATATGCATGTATATATGTATGCATGTATGTGAATGTATTTATTTCTCTTTCATAAATACTTACTATATTCACCAAAATGTATCATTTTTCTTACAAGCTCGCATAAAACTATCTTATCTCCAAAAAGCTCACAAAAAAATCAAAAACTATATTTTTATGTGTGGGTGTGTGTGTGTGTGCATATATAATGACGTTATGCGTATATATATGTATAATGATGTTATGTATGTACATATATTTGCATTTACATATGTGCATATATATTAATGTTATGTGTATGTATTTAGAAGCTTAAATTTAGAAAATAATAATGGTTAGTTGAATAAATTATCACATGTGTAAATATTTGTACATATATATACATACATACATATATTTATATATGTATATACATGTACATATACATACATGTGTGTGTGTGTGTGTGTGTGTGTGTGCGCGTGTACATGTGTATGTGTGTGTGTACATATACATACATACATACATACATATATATATATATATATATATATATATATATATATATATACACAACTCAATCCTCAACTAATTGGCTAGTGTTTTGAAATTATGTCCAAAACCTTTTGCTAGTGTAGATTTGGACATAAGCCTAAAATCTTTTGCTAGTGTAGATTTGGACACAAGTCCAAATCTCAGCCAATGGGTTAAGGACTAAGATTTGGACTTGTGTCCAAATCTCTTTTTATTTACACTTGTTTCAAAGAGATAGATTTACACTTGTTTTAAATATCTTTGGCAAGAGATTTGGACTTGGGTCTAAATCTCAATCATCAACTCATTGTTTGAAGACTTGGGCTTATGTGTAAATATCCATGCAATGGGAAAATATTTTGGCACGTCCAAAATCTTGTGTCCTAATCTCTAGTTAGTACTTTGAGATTTGGACAACCCACATCCAAATATCAATGAATTGGCTAAAAATCTCATGCCAATCATTCAGATTTGGATACAAGTCCAAATATCTAGCCAAGGAGTTTAGATATACATTTGGACACAAATATATATCCTTAATTCTTTGGCTTGAATTTGGACTTGGATATTTTTCCAGTGCATCGAGATTTGGACTTACGTCCAAATCTTAATACAACAACAAGATAAGAGATCTAAACTTATGCCAACTCTCTAGGTAGTTCTTTTGTATTTGGTTCAGTTATATATCCTCAAGTTTTTGGCTAAAGATTTGCCTCGTACATGGGAGCATTAAATGATATTTTGGATAAATTTGTGTCTAAATATTTGATTATCGAGGAGAGATTTGGATTGTCCAAATCTATAAGCCTTGAGGGGAGATTTGGATTCAAAAAATATCCATCAATTATTAGAAATTTGGACTTGAGTCCAAATCTAGATTTGGACTTAAGCCCAAACCTCTCCTAAATGCCTAGAGATTTGGATTGACCAAATATTTAGGACTCAAGTCCAAATCTCTAGGCATTGATGGAGATTTAGACTTGAGTGCAAATCTTCAAGCATTAAGTGAGATGTCTGAATATTGGATAGATTTGAACTTGACTCCAAACAAGAAGAAGAGACTAGTTAATTTCTTGAAGAGATAAGTTCAATTAAGTCCAAATCTACGGGACTCAAGTCCAAATCTCTAGGCATTGGGAATTGAGGGAGATTTGGACTTGAGTGTAAATCTTCAAGCATTGAGTGGTATTTTCAAATATTGGATAGATTTCAACTTGAGTTCAAAAGAAGAGACTGTTTCTCAAAGAGTTTGATAAATTAATTTGAAGACCAACTCTCTTAACCATAGATTGTGATTTTTTATTGCGTTTTATTTATTTCTTCACATCATTTCTTATGAAATGGCCCTTCAATTTCAATGTGGTTTCAACCAATGGTTAATGTTAGGAAGGGAGAATTTGTCCTTATTCAATAGTTACAGATCCAATCTTCCCAATTTGTCTAGCATAGTAGCTCAACGTAATATCCATGTGAAGAAGTCATCTGAGAACTACAAGCACGTTTTAATATAATTTTGGGCATCCATTACTAAACAATAGAATACTGGTTACTAAACAATAGATACTGGAATACAAGTGATATGCCAATTGTTGGAATATATATTGGATGTGCAACAGGAAAGATCTAGTTCATTGTTGCGAAGATGTAAACTTGATTGTATTTGCATGCGTCACAAAGGGGAAAAAGATTCCACTACCAAACATCTACACAAAGGAACTTGAGAGCTTACGTGTGATATAGCAGATGAATGAGGATGCTTTTGTGGCTCTTTAGTTTATTTTGTGATCTGAATGTTGAATCCATGGTCATGTTTTTTGTGATCTAAATGTTGAAGCCATGCTCATGTTTTTTGTTTTTTAAAATTTAAAACAGTAGGTTGTTTCGATTTTATATGCTTTTTTGACAGATAAAAAAACTATTGAAGGATATGAGGCCTAAAAGTTGTTTATAAACACCACCTATACAATCATTTTATAGGTGGTGTTTAAAAATGAACACACCTATAAAATGATTTTGATCAATAATTGTCAATGATAATGTATGTTGCAATCGACGGTGTATATGAGCACCATCTATTATAGACCCAATCAACATTTCTCTTGTGTTCCACCATTGATCCTCATGTCACATTTCAAGGAAGAAGATCCATAATTAATGGAATTACCAAAATCAATGAAGTTCCCAAAATTAGTGGGAGGCCCTGTGTTTCGAAATTTCGAAAGTATGTGGATTTTCCCAAATTCCCTTATATGGTGTAATTGTGTATTATCACTCTAGTTAGTTGACATAGCTTCCTTTAGTAGGTCGATATGTGTATTCTTTTTCTTTCAGGTGTTGTACCCTTCCTTCCATAGCGAACCCTTCCTTTGATGATAGATTAGTACACATATAAATTGAAATGTGAACTCTTTCTTTTGGTACACATGTAAATCGATATGCGTACTCTTTCTTTTGGGACATGCATACCCTTCTTTTTAGAGGTCAATACACATACTCTTTCTTTTGGGATAGGTGCACCCTTCCTTCTAAAAGCTCGGTATATGTACACTTCTCATGGATGTTAAAGCATAGGCATTCTCTATTTGGCAATTCATGTTTTCATTCTTAGTTTCAGAATAGACATACTTATCTTAAGTTAATCATGTATGCGTATTCATCTCTTGTCACATTTTATATTTTTTAGGAGACGTATCCTTTCTTTAATTGATTGATACACATACTAGATTAGATGTACCCTTCTTTTGATAGGTTTGCATGTGTACTATTCCTTCTATACATACCTTTCCTTTGATAGGTCAATATGCCTACTCATTTTTCTAGTAGACATACCCTTCCTTTCATAGGTCAGTACATGTAGTCTTCCCATACTCATTTTTCTAGTAGACATACCCTTCCTTTCGTAGTGAGTACATGTAGTCTTTCCTTTGATAGGTCAATATGCCTACTCATTTTTCTGGTAGACATACCCTTCCTTTCATAGGTCAGTACATGTAGTCTTCCCATGGATCCATACAATATTCCTTTGATAGGTCGGTACAAGTGTGATTTTTTTATGAGCTTCTACATGCGAGCTTTTTTTCAATTTTTGTGAGCTTTTTTCCAACTCTCAAGACCATCACATCAAGTTTATAGCATCAAGTTCAACACCATAGCAATAATATATTTACCTATCACTCAAGATGTTTACATATAACCTACATTATTTGGGGGCTACACTATTTAAGAGAAAAAGGGGACACCAAGGGACTTAAACACATATATTAGATTCAAAACTTTTTTTGACTATAGAATTTGGCACTTTTGAAATCTGAAGTCAGCTCAGAAGGCCCAAAAATGGTAGAATCGATTGTAAACATGCCTATGATTTGATCATCTTTCCTGAACATCATATGGCGCACCCCTCTCTATGGCGCCGACGATCCAAGGGTTGGCATCACCCCTCTTTCCTGAACATCAAATGGTGTTGACGGTTATGGGGTTGGTAGCACCGCTCTTTCTTGAACATCAACCGGAGAAAGATGGTCAAAACATAGGCGTGTTAACAGTTGATTCTACTATTTTTGGGCCTTTTGAGCTCATTCCTGATGTCAAAAGTTTTAAATCTAATGATGGAATTTTGAGGCTCCTTGAGCACTCCTTTTTCAAAAGTGTGCTTCTTCTTTCTTTTAAAATTTTTTCCCAATGATATAGAGTTCAAAAAATCTTGTAAATTTTTAATAATTTACAAGCTTTTTAAAAAAGCTTCTTTCTTTTAAAAAATTTCCCAATGATCTAGAGTTCAAAAAAGCATATAAAATTTTTAAAAACCCCGCACACTAAAGCTCGCAAAAAAAAAACTCCAGTCGGTACATGTAATCTCCCCATGGATCAGTACGGTGTTATTCTCTTTGTTTTTTTTTTTGGATTGATACTCCCATTCTCATTCTCTATCGTATGTACGTGCGTATGTTTTATCTGGATAGAAACACACATGCGCTTATTCTAGAGTAGAGAGGATGGTTGCTTTACTTGAGGTCATTGCTTGTTCTCTAAAAAAACTAATCCTCTACTCGAGAAACAATATAACTTAGCCATGATAAGGGTTATTGGTAGGGATATACGGTACAACCACACCTATCCAACATTCTAGTTTTACAGAATTCGAAGACTTTTTATCAAAAAAGTCACAACAAAAATGCTAGTAATTTTGAAGGTTTTGAAAATCGATAATTGAATTAGCACTGAGTGGTTTTTATAAAAAAAAAAACCAATGCTGATGTGGGAGTGTTGGAAAAGAAAGCGTAAACAATGCTAGGAATTGCATATTAGTCCCAAGGTACTGGGTTCGAGTCCTCCGTGTGCACTTCTTTCAAATTTCCAGCAACTTGGTAATTAAAAAAACAAGAGGAGGAAAAGCAAAAGCAAGAGGAGGAAATGCAAAAGCAAGAGGGAAAAAAGCGCCCCCATAAAATTTTTATTAAAAAAAATAAAAAGAGGAGGAGGAAAAGCAAGCGTAAAGTTGAAGGCTGTGTATATATATAGAACTCGAAGAGCGGAAGCTGCCGGGTGCATGCAGCCCACGACGGCGGAGATTTAGGCAGCCGCGCCATTGCTGGCGTGCGCCCTTCCGACGCCTTCATTCGACGCTCTCGACTTAACCTTACCCTGGCATGCTCTCTCCTCGCTCAATTTGTCGGGCTCGCCTTTGTCCTCCATATCCACGAAGAAGACACAGTAGTCCTCACGAAGAAGAGAGAGTAGTATGTTTGCCGCCAAGTTGCTGATGAAGGGCGGAGACGCTGCCGGAGTTGACTCCACGCTTCCGGTCGCTGTGCACACCATTGCCGGAGCACCAGACGGCAGTGTTAGCACAGTTTCATCACAAGAATCTACCCTTTCGTATCCTCAGCTTGCCGTTTCATCACAAGAATTTCCCTTTTCGTCTTCTCAGCTTGCTGCCGGAACAGAACTTCCTCTCTCTGCTGTACATAACTCCAACGACGGAGATGCGATTCCGGCCGCCGTTGGGTTCCTGCCGCGATTACGAGATGCAGCTGAGAGCTCCGACATACAAGAGCTTTTGTTGAAGAAACTCGGCCAGTGTTGCATGCTCTTCGACTTCACGCACCCTTCCAAGAGTATGGAGGCGGAGCAGATGAAGAGGAATACCCTGTTAGAGCTCGTAGAGTACATGCCCTCGGGGGTGGGAACCTTCACAGAAGTCATCACAGACGAGTTCTTCAGAATGATATCATTCAACCTCTTCAGCTCCATCCCATCATCAGGCCATGGCCATGACCATGATGATGATGATGATGATGATGATGATGATGGGTTACTTGCCATGAAGCCATCCTGGTCTCATCTTCAGCTCGTGTACGACATCCTTGCACTGTATGTTAGTTCCACACACATCAACCCTAACGTAGCCAGAAAATACATTGACGATTTATTTGTACTGCGCCTTCTCGACCTCTTTGATTCCAGATACCCTCCGGAGAGGGAGCTGCTGAAGACGATCTTACACGGCATATATTCGAAGTTCACCAAGCACCGCTTCTTCATCCGAAAGGCCATAAACAACATCTTCTCCTGTTTCGCCTCGGAATCGGAATCGGAGAGGAAAAATGGCATCGCTGAGCTCCTTGAGATTTTTGGAAGCATCATAGGTGGGTTTTCTTTGCCCCTCAAAGAGGAGCACAAGCACTTCTTGGTAAAGGTTTTGATACCACTGCACAAGCCCAAATGTATGGCAAAGTACCACAAGCAGCTCTCATACTGCATGATCCGGTTCGCCACGAAGGACTTAAAGCTTACAGATACTTTGATCAAAGGCTTGTTGAAGTACTGGCCTGTGACAAATAGCCAAAAGGAGGTTTTGTTTCTAGGGGAGCTGGAGGCAGTATTAGAAGTAACACAACCTGCAGAGTTCCAGCGCTGCATGATACCTTTGTTTAGAAAAATCGGCCGAAGTCTCAACAGTCCACATTTTCAGGTTAGTGTCATCCTCATGGCTTTTAGCTTTCCTTGTGCTCTTTTTATTTGATAAGAATGCCTCTTTATCCTCTCATAAACTTTTAAGTTCTCATATGTTTCCTCAGGCCGAGCAAAACTTTGATTTTTTTTTGTCCCATAAAGTTGACAAGCATTTTGGTTAGCAAAGGGCAACATCGAAGTGGGAATGGGTTAAAGAATCTGTCAGAGTGCTCTTGTTCATGTGCAGAATGGGTACAGAAGACACATGCCAGAGCTTCTTTTCAAGCATATAGTCAAGAGGCTTCTCATCATCATCAATGATGATAGGATTGATATGGCTGCCTGGCTCTCCATCATGTTCATCAGAGTCATTTGCATGTGCAGGTGCATCGGCATAACCATATGCTTGATCCATATCTTCATTTGGATCGTTTGCATGTGCAGGTGCATCGGCATAACCATATGCTTGATCCATATCTTCATTTGAATCGTATGCACCTGCCGATCCCTCATTGGGGTTGCAAAGGGGATCTATCCCGCTGGTTTAATGGGCTTGGGAGATATCTGTAAAGACCTTTTGCAAGGAAAGGGGTTTTTTTTTTGGGTGGGCTGGGGGGGAGGGGGGGTGCAGCCAGTAGGAGAGGCATGGCAGGTTAGTTGGGCAAGTGTGGCTGTCTGTCTGACTGCAAATACCCACATCCGTTTCAATCTTGGATTAAGTGGCATTTCTATGCCTCATCTGTACCAAAAGCCTATGCTGGGCAAAGAAAGGGTGATTAGGTGTTTGTGTTCAATCCAGCAATGTGTTTATATCTTACTAAAGAGCATTTTTCAGTGTTTATGTAATACCTATACAGCTAAGTTGGTTTTTGGTGTCGGAATGTTTCAGGTGGCTGAGCGCACACTCTTTTTTTTTATGAATGACCACATTGTGGACCTGATTGCACAAAACCGACAGGTTATTCTGCCATTGATCATTAGCTGCCTTGAAAAGAACATAAGCAGCCATTGGAATTCAGCTGTTAATGAGCTTACATTGGATGCCAGAAAGACGTTTTTAGACGTGGACCACGAACTTTTCCAAGTGTGCCAAAAGGAGTACCAGGAAAAGGAAGAGAAAGAAAAATCAGTAAAAGAGAAAAGGGAGAGGACTTGGAAACAAATAGAAGCACTCGCTGCATCGAGAGGTTTGGAAGCAGAGCAAGCCACACACCCCTCTGTGTTTGTGCCCTATGGTAATGGATGCGAACGTGATCCCAATTAGGGCTCAAAGCTATTCAGCTTCTCTTCAAGGATTGGCCAGGCACATTTTGTATTGTATATGTTCTCATGAATACATGATCTCAATTAAGATTCTTTTCCAGGCTGATCTATCAGGACCACACAATTTTTCTTCTTCACTTGGCCTGCCATTTGTGGTTGTATTATGTCAACTTAATAATTGTTTTTTCCCTTTTGGTTGTATATGAGGTGATATAACATGGAAGCTTGCCTCTTGGGCTATAGCCTCTGGCAGTAGTGCCTTTGCATCTTGAAAAGGAGGTATTGGGTTCGAATCTACCCTAGTGGCATCTGTAATTTAGTACCCTCTTACGCAAAAAAAAAAAAAAAACATGTATGCTTGATTAAATTCCTGTTTTCTAGTCAAGTGGATGTTATGCTTGATTAAATTCCTTGCCTCTTATTGGTGTCAATGTCACTAGCTGTCGTAAATGACTCAAGATGAAAGCTTTGCAGCCAATCCGTCAAACCCACTTGTCATATTCAAATTTAAAGATAGAACTATATGAAGATAACAATGAATATAATTACGGGTATCCTTATTTGTATTAGTAAATTAGCATGTCATCAGTATATGTAAAACTAGCAATAGTTATGAAAACTAACATTAACTAAAAGGTCTTATGCCTTATAAGGCATAAGACATTGCTTCTAGGCATTGTCCATTTAGGTGCATAAGGTCAGAGCTGATACTTGAGATGAGCTCTAACCACTTGGGCTATGCTCATTCATTAGGGGATGCCCAGAAGCAAGACATAAGGTCTTGCTTCTAGGCATTGTCCCTTTAGGTGGCTCCAACTACATAAAGTCGGAGCTAATACTTGAGACGAGCTCTAGCCACTTGGGCTATGCTCATTCATTAGGGGATGCTCATATGGGCAAGAGATTAAAGGTTTAATAATTAAGATTACAAAGGTCAAACAAGTAGAGAGGTGGGGTATGCTCATTCATTAGGGGATGCCCAGAAGCAAGACCTTATGTCTTGCTTCTAGGCATTGTCCCTTTAGGTGGCTCCAACTACATAAAGTCGGAGCTAATACTTGAGACGAGCTCTAGCCACTTGGGCTATGCTCATTCATTTGGGGATGCTCATATGGGCAAGAGATTAAAGGTTTAATAATTAAGATTACAAAGGTCAAACAAGTAGAGAGGCATTCATTAGGGGATGGGGTATGCCGTAGATCTACAAACGATGGGAGACCACCTAAAAGGGTGGTGCCTTCTTCTGGGTCCCCATTTGGAGGCCCAAATTTTGTTTTCTGGGAATTTATATTTGTAAAATCAAAAAAAGGAAATCTTACATCAGGTCCTCATAGAGTAACAACCTCAAAATAAAGAGACAAAGCCAGCCAATTAACTCTTTGAGTTCGGGAGATCATCACATTTCACATCTTCCCAAATAAAAGAGGATTTGTCCCA
The DNA here is from genome assembly GCF_041138505.1 of Cibotium barometz. Lineage (NCBI taxonomy): Eukaryota > Viridiplantae > Streptophyta > Polypodiopsida > Cyatheales > Cibotiaceae > Cibotium > Cibotium barometz. The sequence continues at coordinate 11,510,008 of NC_141074.1, forward strand.
TCTGACATGATAGGCCAACTCCATACCATCCTTCAGCATTGATTCTATGGTAGTGCCTCTAGGAGTGTACTCCTCCAAGATCCCATGTTGCAACATCGGGTCTATTACCAACTAGATACTCCATCAAAGAGAAAAATGTGTAGAAAATATTTAAGTTTTTGGCCCATATTTGAGCAAATTGCATTTGATTGGTAGACTCTTTACTTGGCAGTTGTGCTTTGAAGCTTTAAACCTGAGTATCTGAAGAAAAAAAAAAGCATCTTGGAGGTTAGATCTCCTCTGTATATATTAGGGCCTCCTCAACATTCATAGGACTTTTCCAATCTAGATAACACTTCAGATATTTCATAGTTATATAAGCAATTAACCTTTACAAAATAATAGTATTAGATATTTGGTAGTACTTCACCATGAGTCATGCACTTATGCCACGGGCACTTTTATCCCACTGGGATTTTTTCTATGGCATCCAGGTGTGAACAAGCATCTTAGGGTTAGCTAGTAGATAAGCAACCTCATTTACAGTTTAGGATTGCTTGCTTATTTGTACTTGTAGAGAGCTTTCATCTCTCTCCTTTGAGCTTGCCATTCTCTTCACACTCTATACCCTTGTGTCCTTGTCATTGAGCATTGCGTGTGTGTGAGTTCGTGTGTGTGAGTTCGGCTCTTCATTCTGCAAGATTCAACAGTGGTATCAGAGTAAAATCTCTCCATAGCTGTGTTTGCTAATCGTCTCCATACTGTGTGCAAGCTTCTATACTGTGTGCAAGCTTCTATAGCTTGTGTTCAAGCTTGAACACAAGCTTTTAATAGCTTGTTTCAATTGCTCCATTGAAGCGTCCACTCAAGCAAGCTACATAACTTTACGTCAAGCTTTCCATAGCTTGTTAGATTTCACTTCTCTGTAGTGTTGAACTTAGTGGGCTACTGCAGTCGTACCTGCAATCGAACCACAGCGTGCTCTGCAGACTACTATAGTTCAATCATGCAGGCGGTGCAGCTCAAACAGGTGTGGCAGCATTAGGTAGCTCGATTCGTCAGCAGAAGTGCTGTGGCAACTCAGATCCGCTGTGTCTGACCAATCCAATCGTCCAAATTCATGATTCTCTAATCGTCCCGATCCCTGATTCTATCGAGTCCAATCAATTGGCAATCTAAGAGAGTTTAACAACAATTGCTGACTTCAATTCAAGTTTTATTTCAACATCTTTCTTTCTTCAATTCTCCAGCCCTCATGTATGGCCAACAACTCTGCAAATGGCTTGTTTGAAATGCTTTTAATACATCGGTTTGTGTTTTGTCGTTTTCACTATACGTATTGGGCTGTAGTGTCAGGACTTCAATTCTCTCTAGTCCATCAGTTTACATTGCGCTCTTTTACCACCGTAAAAATCGACTGTAATAAGCTTTGGTAATGTAAATAAAGTAAGCTTTTTTTTCTTGCTTAATGGTTCGACCTTATAAATTAATTAATGCACACCAGACAAAAAGCTCAATATGTTACACCATAAGAAAATGTTTTACTATGATACTTATCTTACTTCATAAGTGCATATAATTTTATGATATCATATAACGCAAGTAGGTGACTCACACATTGCTCTGTATTGAAATTTTTGCTTGTATGCATAAGTGTATACATACGTATGTGCTTATGCAAGTGTGTGACTATGTGCATGTGTGTATGCATCTATGCATGTGTATGTGTGAGCAAGCGTATGTGAGTGAGTATGTGTGCACGTATGTGTGTGTTTGTATACACCTATGTGTATTTGTGTGCATGTGTGTATGCGTGTGTGCATATATACGTGTGTGCACATGTGTTTGTAAGACTCTCTCACATAGATGCATATTTGTGTGTGTACCTCTCACATGCATTCTCACCATGCCTTTTGTCACATGCACAGACACAACCCTCTCTCAAACACATACACATGCACATGCACTCTCTCTCTCTCTCTCTTCTCACACATATCTCGCACTCTCTCTCTCTCTCTCTCTCTCTCTCTCTTCTCACACATATCTCGCACATAGAAACTATGTCGCTCTCATACAGAGATACACCCTCCACACGCACATGTGTGATTGTGTGTACGTGTACCTATGTGTTTGAATGTGTTTATATATAACAGTGTTAATATAATATTATTATATATTTACTATATATATTTTATATTATATGCATGTGTATGTGTGTACACACACACGCACATGCACTAATGCAAACACACACTCTCTTTCCCCACGTACACTCTCTCACACATATAAATTTTCTCTCTCTCTCTCTCTCTCTCTCTCTCTCTCTCACATACACACACACACACACACACTCCCTTTCTCTTCTCACAAACACTCTCCCACACATAGAAACTCTCTCTCTCTCTCTCTCTCTCTCTCTCTCTCACACACACACACACACACACATGCAAATATATATTATATATAACATTATTTTTATTATATTTAGACACATATATCTATATATATATATATATATATGTGTACTTATAAATATAAATAAATCTATATATACATATACATATAATTTTAATTAATTAAATTTTAATTTAGATTATATACATACACATATAATTTTAATTAATTAAATTCTAATTTAGATAAAATTTAATTTAAATTATATACATACACATATAATTTCAATTAATTGTAATGCAAACGCACATCTTTTAAGAGGGAGTTGTGCTCACTCTCAAATAAATGCATCTTACATGTAATATCTTTTGTCTTTTTTTTTTCTTTGCAAAATGAGGGAAAGAGAGAGACACCTACACGTTGAAGTTTTTATCATGACGCTCACCTTCTAAGAGGGAGGGCCCTATTTTTTCTCTCAACAAAATAATTAGGCAAGAAGGGATACCTCTTCTTTCAAAAAATTGAGATGAGAAAATTCAAATTTGAGAAAGGGCACTGTGAATCTCTCCCCTTTCTCCCTTGGCCCCTCCCTCCTCCCTTTGGCCATGTGGAAAGGGAATAACTTGCATTTAATAAGAGTACAGATTATAAAGTCAACTGCATATTCAATACATGCACTCAATAACACACATATTTTTATGTGATCTACATATGATGTTAGGATATTGCAACCGGACCTTTAATTTTTTTGAAGAGAATAATCAAAAGACTCATAAAAATTAAATCAAATATCAAAACAATTACTTGAATTAAATTGAACATTAAAGCATAAAACAAAACATAAGATAAGAGAAAGAAATACATCACCATCAACACAAGGCAACACAAGACTGGGTGCAATCTTCCCCCCCCCAACGTGAGTGGCTTCTTCTCGCGTGGGTATTTTTATATATTCCAAAAAGCAGGCTTTAAGCCAAAAATAAAGTATACATCCATATTTGGACTTTGCCATTTAATTAGCCTTTGTCCTCAATTTTAGCCTTGGTCCTCAATTAACCTTTATCCTCAATTTTAGCCTTGGTCCTCAATTAACCTTTGTCCTCAAACCTTCTAAGGTTTGCACTATTTTTCTAATTCAATAATCTAACTTGTGCACATATGCACATTACAAAATAAATCAACTAATGCTCGTACGCACACTATACAATAAATTGACGCATGCACACACACACACACATCACACTCATGTCAAAATAATATCAATGGCCATAATACAGCCACAAAATATTGTGAGATCGGTCCACACGCCATGACTCAATCCACCATCCGTGCGACACCTAAATCAGTACCCTCGCACTGTGCAACACCTAAATCGGTACCCTTGCACACCTCATCACCTAAACTCATAAACATAAACCATGTCAGTAGTAACAATCAATTGACATCACATCAATCAATCCTAACGTGTTCATGATGAGAAATAGGCATCATAAAAAAATATATATACAAATTTAAATGACCATGATTATTATTCAAATAACATGGGTCATAACAGTCCTCCCTGTTGGGAATCAACTGTCCTCAGTTGCGTAATCAATGAGTGGATGGCTTCATGGTACAAGTGGAGGACAAGATCATCACATCAAACAATTTCTGAAAATAAAATAAAACCAAACAAGTGAACGCATGTAAAAGGGATCTAAGTGTCCCATACCACTTAGGTACCTTCCACATACACTCGTTGGTGAAAGATAGAAGACATAGATACGTCTGGGGTAGGCATGTAAAACTAATCTAATGTCCCATACCATAGATTAATTCCACACGACACTACCTTAAGAATAGAAGTTTGAGACGGAGTAGCTAATTTCCTCTGAAACTTTCATTCCGACATAACTTTTCTCTATCCTCAAAATTAGTCTACAAGTCTTATTCCAAAAATAAATTAGGTCGAAATGGAAATTCTTATCAACTTAAGATTGAAAAATAATCACTTACACTTAATGAATTTCTGGGGATTTGTTCTTGATCTTCATCTTGTAATTGTCTCACTAAATTCTCGGGATTTGTTTTTTATCTTAATCTTGATGAATTCTCGAGATTTGTTTTTGATCTTAATCTTAATCTTGTAATTGTCTAACTAAATTTCAAAAATTATAATCTTTGAATAGGTTTATAATTCTTGAATTTGTGAATCTTTACTTGTAAACAATGAAATCTAAAGGGGATCTTGATCTTAAGCTTAATCTTAAACTTGAAATCAGAACTTGAATAAAATTAGGCATCTTGCATCCTAGTTGATAGCAAGAACTTGATATACTTGTAATGAATTCTTGGCTTAGATTAAAAATACTTGAATGGACGAAAATTGAGAGATTAGTCTTTAATCAATCATAATTGTAATTCTTGAATAAATCTTGTTCTTAAGGGATTTAAATCTTGTGGTTGAATATATCGTTGACTTAGCAATTCTTGGTCTAGAAAGAATCTTGTACTTGGATAGATCTTAAACTAGAACACTTGAAAATTTAAACAAAATCTTGTACTTGAATTGGTATAAACTTCGTAATCGTGATTGGCATACAACTTAAGCTTGGTTTCTAGTCACTTGAGAGCTATTTCTTTACTTTTCTCATCATCACTAAATTTGATGGTGAAGCAATTGATAACTTGAATCAAAGAATAGAGAAACTTGCTTGGATCTTGAATCTTCAAATTGGTCTTAATCTTCTATGAAATGTCTAGCAATCATTTTTACTTGAATTTGGGCAACTAGATCTTGAAGATAACTTTTACTAATCTTTTCTTGATCTTTCTAGTAGGTCACTGTATCTAAAATTCTTTTCGGGAGCTAAAGTTTTCTAACTAGGTCTAGAAGAAAAGAATATTCAGAAAACAAATACAAAAGCAAACAAGAAATTGTGTACAATAAATAATTTTTAACACATACCTCCACCTTTGGTTAATGTGTCGAGTCCGTTAACTTCTTCGGTGCCAAGCATGTCCTTTTGTGCAATTTGGTTCTTCTTTCTAGTTGGGCAAGATTTAGCATAATGTCCCAATATCTTACACCTGAAACACTTGACAATAGGCAGCTTGGATACGATGTCATTGGTCAGGCTATGCATGTCAGATGCTTCCACAATTTTAACTTTCTTCTTAATGTATTTGTTTATTTTTGATAGACTTCGTTCAATCTTTCTTTGAAAGTTGTCCCGATGCTCTCGTTCTTGATTCAACAGAATATAGAGAGAATCAAGCTGTTCCTGAATAGTACGATAATGTTGCGGATATTCACCCATTTCCTGACAATTAAAAAGAATAGGAAAAATTTAAAACAAAAGAAAAGATAGAGTTTCTTATCTCATATGGAATATCGAACTAGATGTGAGTCCTGCCAAGTTAGCTCAATACACAAAATGCATAATTTTTTTTATTTTTTCAAGAAATAATCCATGTACTTTTAAAATTAAAGCTTTATTAATTAAAGTTCAAAGAGTTTCTTAATTAAGCTTACTAATAAAAGCTTTGCTTAACATGATTTTTTTAATAACTAATTTAAATCCAACGCACAGTTAAACCCAAGCTTAATAAAGGCTCAAATGAAATGATTCAATCATCTTGGAATTCATGAAGATCAACTCAAATTTGTTAAAAAAAAACTTTGGAAGAAATTATAATTAGTGCCTCCTGGATTTAGCCCAACCGCTCCTCGATTTAGTCCAACCTGCCAAGATTAAAGCAAAGCTCATAAAGCTTTTAGCTAATTTAAGCTTTGTAATTCAAAGCTTTTACGCATTATTAAGCGCAAATTCTGAAAATTGCTAATATAAGCTTTGTAAATCAAAGCTTTTAAGCATCAATTATCTGAAAATTCCTCAATTCTCAGCGCTGGCCGCCCTGTTATGAAGGAGGGAGAGAAAAAATTACAGTAAAAAATATATATATTATGCTTTATAAATTTAAGCTATCAAACCTCTCCCACTTGCAACACAGCGCGCAAGATTTTAAAAAAATGAGAATAATAATTATAAAAAAAATCAATGCCTCATGCATTTCGCGCAATCGGCCTGGCCTTCAGGTTGCGCAGGCCGTCGATCGTCGGATGGAGGGAGGAGGAGATTAATGCGCTGCCCTTCACGATTGATGCGCAAGCCGTTGGGAGAGAAAAGCAAAAGGAAAAATAAAATAAAATCCCAAGCCTCTAAAATAAAATCCCAAGCCTCTAAAATTTTCTTGGCCGTGATTTTGGTGAAAGAACAGAGAGCTTATTTCTCTATAAATTAGCTCTTGGTGAATTATACACCGTCCATTATAGATTGCTTCCTCCCTCAATGGTTTAGCAATTGGAAAGCTAAGCAGGATTGGCTATTAATTTTGAAACCCATCCATACAGACAGATCACAAAGAGGTAAAGAATTTAGCAAAACCGCTTTTCAATTTTGAGAGAGGTTTCATGGTTTCTCAGATGGTTTACGACCTTTATTTTATCCTTTGGGCAATAGGTTGATGCAGATTGATTACCCAATGGTCAAAAACAAGCTTAATTTCATCCATACATAAACAAAAATCCCTAAACGTGTTCTACTTCAATTAAAATTCAAAAAATTTACCAAAAATCACCTCTATTTTTGTCTCTTTCACCTCTTTTTGACCGCCTTCAAGAAAATTAAATTTCACCAAAGCTCTGATACCAGTGCAACCGGACCTTTAATTTTCTTGAAGAGAATAATCAAAAGACTCATAAAAATTAAATCAAATATCAAAACAATTACTTGAATTAAATTGAACATTAAAGCATAAAACAAAACATAAGATAAGAGAAAGAAATACATCACCATCAACACAAGGCAACACAAGACTGGGTGCAATCTTCCCCCCCAACGTGAGTGGCTTCTTCTCGCGTGGGTATTTTTATATATTCCAAAAAGCAGGCTTTAAGCCAAAAATAAAGTATACATCCATATTTGGACTTTGCCATTTAATTAGCCTTGGTCCTCAATTTTAGCCTTGGTCCTCAATTAACCTTTGTCCTCAAACCTTCTAAGGTTTGCACTATTTTTCTAATTCAATAATCTAACTTGTGCACATATGCACATTACAAAATAAATCAACTAATGCTCGTACGCACACTGTACAATAAATTGATGCATGCACACACACACATCACACTGATGTCAAAATAATATCAATCGCCATAATACAGCCACAAAATATTGTGAGATCGGTCCACACGCCATGACTCAATCCACCATCCGTGCGACACCTAAATCAGTACCCTCGCACTGTGCAACACCTAAATCGGTACCCTTGCACACCTCATCACCTAAACTCATAAACATAAACCACGTCAGTAGTGACATCACATCAATCAATCCTAACGTGTTCATGATGAGAAATAGGCATCATAAAAAAAATATATACAAATTTAAATGACCATGATTATTATTCAAATAACATGGGTCATAACAGATATAAGGGCAAGTAGGTTGCTCTCGTACTCCAAAACTAACCACCCTTCTTCTAGCTTCATGCATACTTTCGATGAAAAAGAAAAATTGCTTGGATGTGTTAGATGTTCATTCATGGACCACTTTTCTCGCATATTTTTATTATTTAGTTGTCTTATGAGATATGCAATCCTTGCATCGTTTTTAGCTTGATACATAACTTCTAGAGTGTTCCAAGCAAGCATGGATCTTTTACAAGGGCTAAAGTGTGAAACAATAGATCGTGTGTAGCTTACAAGACAATCAATGCCAAAGCTTGAGCATCATATGAATCCCATTTTCTTTGGTTAGCAACTCATTAGCAATAATTTGAGGAACTTGTTGTTGGATATGTTGGCCTTGACCCCTTTGAGAAGAAGTAGGAGCAATTGTGCCATGACGGGGGTCGTCACCACCACTGACATGCCCCCATAGGCCTTTTGAGGATATTTTTTTTTCGTACACACCCGGGGCCCACTCAAGTGGGTGGAGCCGATTTCCCCTTCCAACAATTAGCCAATTATCATGGTCGGGCAAGGGCCATGTACCATCGGGCAAGAGCCACGAATTAGGCATCCCGCATGACCACCGCGATGAGTCGAGCGCTGGAACAGTGGAGGGGTCTCGTATGGATCCTCCTATCTTGGGTGATCCACCACCCGAGGAGGAGGAGTCACTCGAGTGTTCAAGGGGCAAGAGCCCGAGCAACCACACACATCAAGCGAGCATAGGTGTCCCTTTATACCATGAGAGAGCCTAGTGGGACTTGAACTCATAACCTAGAGGTTACAAGTCACAAGCTTGACCACTACACTAACTCAGTTGGGACCTTTTGAGGATATTTATGACCACCATAAAACTCCATAGAGAGCAATTTATCTTCTTTGGAAAGACGATCCCATACAAACTTATTATTCTCAACAAATTCTAACAAAGCTGCTATAGGAAGCATGCTCCTCATGAAGCCCTACATATTTACAGATAGTAGGTGATAGTGGGATGTAGTCATCACCCCATCGACGATGAAAGCTTTCTTAAACTTCTCAGTTTTTTCCCAGACTGATAAATAAGATGCATTGTAATCTTCTTGGTCAAGAGGCTTCTCATTATCATCAATGATGATAGGATTGATACGGCTTCCTGGTTCTCCATCATGTTCATCAAAGTTATTTGCATGTGCAGGTGCATCAGCATAATCATATGCTTGATCTATATCTTCATTTGGATCGTTTGCATCTTCATCCATGGTGGACCGAGCATATACTGGATTGAAATATCTGGCATTGGGAGTATCCATGAAAAAGATTTCATCTATGTCTATACACTATGTGAGGTGAGGAGGCTTCATCACTTTCCAAATCACAAAAGACCTTATTCTACTCATGTCATTCCCCATCTTTGGAATTATCTAGGATGCAGTTGTATAGTATTTACCACCACTGCGGACCATTCTTAGAAGTGTGCTCTTAAGTGAGGCACTGAGCTTGTTGGCGATGTAGTTATCCATAAACACACATGCCCGTTTAAACAAGTTAACGGGTGACAAGCACGCCTTGTTCTTTAAATTAGCCTATCCTTAAAGAGCATAAAGCTGCCGCCCTCTTGTAATCTCTTCAGTGGAGATGTTATGCGAGAAAAACTTGAAGTGCGGCTTGTGCAAATCCTTCATGCAATAGCCAAGCACACCTTCAAAAGTATGCATTCTTATTTGCTGCAAGCCTCTGCACGTGATGATCACCCTCTGGTTTGAAGAAGTCCCAACCAATGTACCGTTTCACGAGCTTACCAATTAGTGGATGAAGCCATTAGACTCACTATCATATGAAAGTGTAAGTGATTGAGAGTGCCTCCTTTCTCCAATGCAAACAACCCCTTTAGACACTCCATTCTAATGAATTCTTCCAGTGGTTCCCAATAAGAAAGATTGATGAAAAATTCCTAATGGCAACAATGATGACTGACACTTCAAACAGCTTGGGCTTCTTCTCTGCTGGAAACCCAGGTATCTTGTGCACAGAGGGCTTTAAGTCTGCATATTTACCATTCTTGGAAGGTTGAATAGACGGATATGAGGTTGGACGTTTACTATTCTTGCTAGGTTTCAAAGAGCCTGCGCATGAAAAAAAAAAAAGCAGAGAAATACAGTGTTAAAACAATGATAACCTAAATAAGTAGCAGAGGAAAATATATACCATAGGGGACTAGACTTTCCTCTTCACTGCATGAAGGTTGCGAATAGTTAGACGGGCCTTCCAGAGGTGTCACAATTTGGCATGTCAATGGATCAAGTACCCTTGGTATTGTGGATGTGGATGGTTCCCCCTCATGACATAGCAAGGAGGAAGAAGAAGGACGACAATCAACCTTCATGACATTGGTAATGTCATGAAGCACTTTCCTTCTAAGAGGCATGATATACACAAAAACAACAGTAGCACCCCTTAAATAACCAACAGACAACCCAAAAAAAGAATCACACAGCACAATATGGCAACCAGGAAGAGAAACCAATGAAACAACGACATGCACACTCATGTAGAACCTGTCGTCCAAACGAGTGTTGTCAATCTTGAACAACCAAACAAAGAACAACAACATAGCGGAACCCAGGGCGTCTCCAAAACCAGGCCATCTCTAGAAAGACGACAATCTGCACAAGCAGGCCACGTCCACCTTCTCCATAAGCACCATGCACACACGAGAGAGAGAGAGAGAGAGAGAGAGAGAGAGAGAGAGGAGTTCCATCATGCAAAGGAGGCATGCATCTATTGTTTTGAGTAGATTTTCTGGAGACGGCAACCTGCACAAGCAGGCTGCATCAACCTTCTCTAGAAGTGCCATGCAGGCGAGAGAGAGAGAGAGAGAGAGAGAGAGAGAGAGAGAGAGAGAGAGAAGAGTTCCATCATGCAAACTAATGGGCATGCATTTACTATTTTAAGTAGATTTGACAAGACTTTTTCCTAAAATTAAATACGTTTTTAAAGCTTTGAAAATTTACCAAAATGTGGTTAAAACATACAATATTTCCACCCAAACTAATTAATTAATTCAAAGAAACGTTTTGATGCCATGTTTAGTACATTAGTCGTAGAACTGAGGTTCATTTCTCCAGGATGTGAGCGCCGCACACAGGTTGTGCACACGATGTTAGGACCTCGGGAGCGGTTTGCAAGGTAAGCGCTTCGGTTCTTCATCTGATAGTCTGTGTGTACGGCATGGGTGAGTTCTTGTAAGTAAGCTTGGCCTTAACTCAATGCACTGATCAGCGCCACACCATCTGCAAAAGTCTCAAACTTCGCCATGCCAGGCCTCAAATTTGAAGCCCATTCTTTCATTTGAAGGGTGCAATGTTAACCACATGCCTTTGCTTTTATCTAGGGTAGCTTTTGTCATCCCCTTATGTCAAGGATAAAATGCCTCCAGAAGGGCTCCCAAGGCTTTAAATTTTAGGGCTGGGCTCTGCCCATTTTCATGTCCAAGAACTGACCAACTTGACTTTAAAATTGGCCACTCTACTCGGCAAACCAGCACATCCTGAAACCTCCCATCCCTTAACATTTTCTCGTGGCAGAGCTGCCCTGGCATCCACTATGGATGTTCAACATGCTGCAAGGAAGCAAGTTGAGGAATGGAAACCTAAACCATGTTGCCAACATCCCTTTTGGAATGTTGGGCGATGCTCCTTTTGGCATATCAAGAGTGGAGGGGGACTTATCAGGGAAATGTGGGGCTACTGTAGAAGCTGGTATGGAGTGGATAGGGCTACAGCAAAGACTTGATAAACTTGGAATTCGTATTAGTTCTACCACTTGCCGTGCTGTCTTGTATCTTTATAAGAAGTCCAAGTCTCCCCCTTATGGTAAGAAAATATATAGCCGCATTGTTGAGAGTGCAGGCGACTTAGACAAGTGTTTAGACAGCCTTCTTGTGCAAATGTGTATCGACAATGAAGCTCTCAAGAAGGCTCAGATTTTAGCCACCAAATTGGGGCATGTGAGTGTTATGGTGTGGAATTGCTTGATCGGAGCCTATGCACAGCAAGAGAAGACCAAGGAAGCCCTTCAGGTCCTTGAAAAGATGCAGGAAAAGGGAGTGTTTCCAGACAAGGTCACTTTTCTCAATGCCTTTTCTGCCTGTAACAGACCAGATGCCCTTACCGGAGGGAAATCTTTGCATGATTTAATTATTTTCGTTGGATGTGAGATAGATGTGGTTGTTCGTACAGCCCTTGTTGCTATGTATAGCAAGTGTGGCAGCCTTGAGGATGCGTGGAAAATGTTCGAAGGTATTGAGAACTGCAATGTAGTCTCATGGACGGCCATGATTGGAGCTTATGTAAGGCATGAACAGGCTGCAGAAGCCTTCCGTCTCTTTGACCAAATGAAACAAGAAGGCATGATGCCTAATAGAGTCACTTTTCTATGTCTTCTTGAAGCTTGTTCGTGCGAGAAAGAGCTTGCCAAGGGCAGGCAGTTGCACAGCTGCACTATTTATGGGGGCCTGGAGTCAGATATAAATTTGATGACTGCCTTTGTGAACATGTATGGCAAGTGTGGCAGTCTGGAAGATGCACAACAAGTGTTCAACATGTTATTTGAGCGAGATGTGGTCTTGTGGAATGCTATAATCGCAGCGTTTGTCCGGCATAAGCAGGACAATAATGCCCTTCATCATTTTGATGCTATGGAGCATGAAGGAGTGTTTCCAAATCTTGTCACCTATGTCACCATACTCTCTGCATGTGCCCGTATGACTTCATGCAATGGCAAGAGAATGCATACCCACATCATATGTAGTGGACTGAAGGATAATGTTGTTGTGGCAACAGCTCTTATCAACATGTATGGCAAGAGTGGAAGGCTTGAATACGCCTCATGTTTGTTCGACAACATAAAAGATCAGAATGTTGTTGCGTGGAATACCATAATTGCAGTATATGCTCAGCACAGGCATACCGAGGATGTCCTGCAATTGCTGGATAAGATGCAGCATCAAGGAGTGTTTGCAAATAAGGTCACCTATGTGGGTGCTCTTGAGGCTTATGTCAATCACAAAGCTTTACCTGCAGGAAAGAGGATGCATTGTCGCATTGAAAATAGTGGCTTTGAAACTGATACCGTTGTTGCAACTGCCCTTGCGAGCATGTATTGCAGGTGTGGCAGCCTTGCGGATGCATGGAGGTTATTCTATGAGATGCCTGAAAAAAATGTTATATCCTGGAATACAATGGTCTCAGCATGTGGTCAGCATGGATGCGGAATGCAGGCCTTCAATATTTATAAGCAAATGCGATGGGAAGGAGTGAACCCAGATCACGTCACTTATACGAGTTTGCTGTCTATATGTGCAAATCAGCTGGCTTTACTAACTTTAGGCAAGTATATACACTCTTGTATCATGCACAGTGGATTCGAGCCAGATAATGATGTGGCTACTTCCCTCTTAAACATGTATGGCAAGTGTGGCAGCCTTCAAGATGCATGCAAGATATTTGACAAAATGTCTAAACGAAATATAGTGTCGTGGAATGTGATGATCTCGACTTATGCACAGCATGGTCATGCCAGGGAGGCCATTCATTTGGTCCACCAAATGCAGCAGGAATGGGTCATCCCAAACAATGTAACATTCATTTCTATAATTTCTGCATGTAGTCATACAGGAATGCTGGTTGAAGGGTATTGCAACTTGCTTTCCATGCACATTCATGGCCTCAAACTAAGTGTGGAACAATACCACTGCATGATTGATCTTCTTGGGAGGGCAGGACTAGTAGATGAGGCAGAGGATCTTATCTACAAGATGCCATTGGAGCCTTCTGCAATATCATGGATGACACTGCTAGGCGCTTGCAGGAACCTAGTCGATGTGAAGCGTGCAGAACATATTGCCAAACATATCTTTGAACTTGATCCGAGCAACACTGCAGCATACACAATGCTAGCGAGCATTTACATTGTTGCTGGGAAGGATGAAGATGTGGAAAAAGTATGAAGCAATAGAGGACAAGAGCCTGTCATGAGTTGCCAAGGTGCAAAGCCAGTGAGGTTAAAGAGTAAGCTGTGCAAGTTCTTGTTTATTGGATAGTTTTCACACAGAATTACATGTGAAATCTCGTTTGTCTTACACGAGCTTGGGGAGAAAACCTCTTGAGCAGAAAAAAAGTGCCCTGTCCCATTATTAGCTTACGTCCACACATCACTACCATATAAATAGCTATAAATCTCCCTTGTAATAATGATGTGAACATGTATAGGGATATGTGGATGATCGATCCCCAGATAGCAATAAGCCCAAAGCTTCACGAAAAGCTTTGAACTCCAAGCACGATACTGAAAGAAGATTGATGAGGATGAAGTACAAGTAGGTGAATTGCATGTTGTTGCCATATGAAGTTTATACTTGTATGCATATGTGCATACATATGTATGTGTGTATGCAATTGTGCGACTACGTGACATCTTTGTGTGACCAAAAGTTAGATTAAAATCCTATGCAATATTTGTCTACATCTTTATTTTATCTATCTATAAATATTATTATTTACTATACTTATGAAAATGAAGAAAAGTCACATGTGTGGTGCATGGTCTCTCTTGCATTCCAATTATACATAAGTTGCACAAATGTAGTGTATGCTCTCTCTTGTATTTCAATTATACATATGTTGCACAAATGTGGGTGTCGGGTGGTAAGAATTTAATTAAGGAAAAAGAAGAGCAATAGTAGGTAGCTTTAAGCTATATAGATTTGTGGGTGGGTACAATGGCCAGAGCATAAAAGTGGGCGTCATGATTTAATTAACGGAAAGGAAGAGCACTAGTGGGTAGGCTTTAGGTTATATAGTTTTGTAAGGTAGTTATAGCTAGTTTATTGAGATCATGGTAGAAAGAGTTTATGTTTCAGGATATACTAGGATATCACAAAACCACATTTTTCTCATAGGAAAGGATGAACATTTGTTATATCTTAGGTTCTAGGTTATGTAGTCAAGTATGAACATTTGTTGTAGCTTAGGTTTTAGGTTATGTAGTCAAGTATGAACATTTATTGTAGCTTAGGTTCTAGGTTATGTAGTCAAGACATTCAATAGGATAGGTTGTTTGTTTATAGGATATGGATACAAAACTTAATATATCTACACATGATAACAGCTTCATCTCCTTTCAACTCTTAACTTGGGGCTTCAAACACATAGAAGTTACAACTAGACATTAGGGGAAGGTTGAGGTTTATAGGGGCCCTTTAAGCTGTCTTATTATGATTTTAATGACTTTTTGTTAAAATGTTAAGTTTCTTTGACTTTAGATACCTTCTTATTCTTCAAATGGCTAGAAGTTTGAATTTCAAAGTTTTTCACCAAAATTGAATTTAAAATTGAGTGGGCATTGTAAAACTTTTGACAATGATACTAAAAATTGTCCCGCTTCGTCCACAATTGACTCAAAACCTCCATCTCCCGCGTGTACCAAATAGAAATAGTCCAAAGGGTAGAAACTGCTCAAGAAGAAGCAGTTAATCGAACACTCCGGTGTTTTTATCGTGGACCTCACAAGGTGGCAAACTGCACAGTTTGGAATACTTCCATACCCATAGTCACTGACACTTTGCGACCCATGTGTGAACGATGTTGCATTGATTACATGTTCCAAGATTTCTCAAGAAGAGCTTCTTCAATGTAACTTGCCTCACAAAATATAACTCTTAACATCTTAAGTGTACAAAACGGGCAATTGTCATCGGTACCCTTGAATGTGCTTACACATTTACAAGCTAAGGCGCGAGGAACAATAAAAAAGAATGCAAAAGATAATACCTCAACATGGACAGAAGAACATGCTTTAAAGAAGAACCCAAAAGAAAAAGCAAAACCTTCTAAATCCAAGAAAAACAAGGGACAACAAACTATTGAAACCAAGGTTGAGGTAAAGGACATGGAAAAGGAGCCTGTGGAGGACATAAACCCAAAAAGGGATATAAACCCAATAGAGCCAAAAGCTACACATGATGCAGAAGCATCCACATTAAAGGCCACCACAAAATCGATATGTGCGACACAGGTACAAAAGCCCAAAAGAAAAATTCGATCTTGTCGCATGGGTCAGCATAATGAAAATTTGACAAAACCAAAGAAAGTCAAAAAATGAAACAAGTTCTAGTACGTCACTAAGTGAGGATGAAACAAGTTCTTGCTCTTCACTTAGTTCACCACGTAGACCAATCAAGAAACTAGAACCCACCCAACCACCCCAAATGGATAATAATGATCACGACATATGCGAATGCAAAAAGCAAGCTCAAGAGAGCATGCTTAAGTTGGTTGAATGTCTTACAGGGTCACTAATTGTGATTGAGCCTCATAATGCCAATCCTAAAAAAGCAACCAAAATACAAATCCCAGAGGAGTATTGCTTCCCCTTTCAAGACGAAGACATACTCTCTTCAGAAGAGTCATTTGAAACAAATTGTACGAACTACACGCTTGAAAAAGCACGTGAGGAATTTGATAATTCCCTTACAAGATTAAAACAGTCTCTCAAAACCTCATTTGGAGGAATGCTCTTCTCTTATGGGGTGAAGCCAGCATAACATCTGCACTTGCACCATTAAGGCCCTTACTCAACCTAAGTTATACCAAGACATAAAGAACTCCATAGAACAGGACTATGAGGATTCACAAGTTTCCAAACATACCTCATTAAGAGTTGTCAGAGGGCCAAGTTTGCCAGTGTACACATTGGGTACTCTTGAAAATGCTGAGAGCCAAAATGAGGATGAAAGTGAATGGGAATATGAAACAGAAACGAGATCTGAAGTTGAAACAAAAACTAAAACATCCATGGTTCCTTTGGAAGATTCTATCATGGTATGGTTGGATTTCCCTACATGCAATGATGTTAAGCGCAAACGCGCATTGATTAGCCCTCGATCTAGTCATAACATCATGACAATAGACACTTAGGTGTCAATAGGACAACCTAAACTCATCCCTACAAGCAATAGTCTTGCAAAAGGAGCCAATAGACAAAACATTGAAGTTACAGGTTACTTTAGCTACACTATTCAAACTATCGATGGAGATATGGAATTTACATTCCATGTTATCCTAGATTCCCTTGAGTATGATGTCATCCTTGGTGGAACTTGGTGGATAGGTGAATCGTTGTATTCAACAGATGAATCCATGCACACAGTCACCTTCTTAAACACTCATACAAGCAATGTACAATTGTTATTACGGGGAGGAAGAGACCTTGGAGGAGCTGGAATTTCCAACGTATCTTACTGAAAAGATCCATAGGATTCTGGTTAGATTGAAAATTTCAAATAAAATCACCACAGCTCAAGCACAGCTTTATCCAACACAAGAACATAATCTCATGACCCTCGAGCTATGGGATTTGTTAGGGCAACCAATACTCAACACGGCACATCCGAAAAGAATATCCTTTACACGATTTAAACATGCCATGTTTGGGGTACTTTGAACATACAATATATATATTGAAACTAAACCCCTTACATACAAGTTTTTTATGGTTGAGTATGTATTGAAAGAAGTAGATTTGATCTTGGGGCATAAATGGACTATTGCTGCCCAAGTACCACAGTGCTTTACTAGAAATAAAGTCATCATGGTGGTCAATGATAAAAAGTTGACAATACCATACTGCAAGGAAGACGATCCAACTTTAATGGATTTCTATGATGTTGAACACGCAAAAGGTTACAAGCCTCTTTCACAAAAGGTTACAAGCCTCTTTCACAAAAGCCCCTCTACACAAGCACCTACCATCTGCGTCAACAACCGACTCCATTAGAGCATCTACTCCTTCAACCCCATCCTCACCTACGAAGTTCGATGCCAAAACCTCGCAATCAACAACTATTCCTGAAGAAGTTCCCACAACCCAACCATCTATCTCTAACAAGAAACTCAAAGGAAATGCCCCGGAGCCTATGCATCTTCATCAAACCTTGCCAAAGGAGACAACCACATGCTCAGTGCACACACTTCATAGTACTTTGGGGTCAAGCTAGTGACCATGGACTTTAGTTTGTGTCATCGTTTTGGCTATTTGATCAAGGAGAACAGTGAGCATTTGAAATGTGTTTGATTCTAAAACTTGTAAAATTGATGGTATACATATGTTCCTTGTGCGGGACCTATGTCCTTAGTTTAAGGTCAGTGATCAAATTTTTTATGTGAAGTGCTAGCGACAACGAAGAAGTGGGTTGACCTCAATCATCAACAATGACTCTATGAAGAGACACACAAGGTAAAGAAAAGTAAGCTTCTAGAATATTTTTGGATTTTGTAAAGTTGACTTTTGAAGAACTTGACGACACTGGTGAAAACATTAAGGTTGACAAGGCTTTTAACGCATGGTGATTCTTCATGTGAGAGTACGGCTTTGGGAAGAAAGAATTTAAACTCAGAAGAAGGATGTGGAACTCTCATGGGGACATTAAAATTTAGTGGTGGAAGGTAAGAGGGTGTCTACCTCTTTGATGTCATGGATATTGAAATATATATATGGCAATAGAGGAGAGAAATTCAGCTCCCGCATGCAAGAATGCATTCTTTGCATCCATCTGATGTAAACGATGTAAAGAATGCATTCTTTACATCCATCTGATGTAAACGATCAACCCTTTTGTAGAACAATGACAATGACAACTCTCATAACATGCACACATCTAGATTCTGTTCAGGGTTAGGTGTCATACCATGAACAGATGCAGTGGGGGTCCGTTCATAATGTAAACATGAGTTATTGTGCTTCTTCAACCCAAAAATAATTGAGCATATTCTTTTCAGACATCAAGGCATGAGCAACTTCTGCAATGTGCATGTTTTTCCTTTCTCCAATACCATGCTATTATCGAGCGTACGTGCATGTGAATTTTCTCTTTATTCCTTGCTTTCTCAAAAAAGCACTGAATTGGAGAAACAACCCACCAAGGCTAATCTCTAAAAGTGAGTAAACACCTCACTTTTCTCTCTTCATGAAGTAAACCTATATTTTTCTATGTGATCATCAATGAATGTAACATACATTAGGAAGAAAATGGACTATAAAATGGGTCCTTTACTAATCAAAAAATTAGTACTAATCAAGATATCCACCAATGGGAAGGGGGGGGAGTGCACATTCTAATCAAGGTATCCACCAATGGGAAGGGGGGGGGAACATTCTATCCACTAGCTTTAAAATATAGGGTAGTTATTACATTTCTTAGCCTTGTCCCCCTATCTTCCACCTCTCTCTAGAGGTCACACCAAAGTTCAAGGCAAGGGTCAAATCTCCTTTTTGAAATGATATGGGCCAACATTTTTAAATAAAAAAGTGCAGCTCGGCCAAAAAAAAACCCTAAAAATTTGAAATTTTGGTTTTTCCTCCCAAAAGGTGTTTTTACCTCAAAAAAGGCTATCTAATCATATTCTATAGTAGGAAACCCATTTTTCAAGCTCATTTCAGCTCTCTAAGCTCTTGATCTCTCTCTAATCCTCTTCCACAAGCTTCTTTAATCTTCTCTTATTGCATAATCATCTCTAAAGCTACTTTACTCTCCCTAATCTTATCTTGCTCTCTCTTGCTCACCCATACCAAACTTTAATCTTCTATTTCTTCATAATCTTCTATTTCTTTAATAATTTCTAAAGCTATTGTGCCCTCTCTTTTCCTCACTCTTCTTCACCCATACATCTCATTATGCCTATCTCTAGTAAGAGACCAAGTGATTCCATCTTTGAATACCTTCTCTACAACACTATAGATGATGAAGGTGAGTGGATCAGGCATCCATTTAGGGTGAAAGATTGGGTTTATATGCAACCAAATGCCACAGGTCCACATCGAGTTCTTAACCGTGATGTTTTGGAACACCATTGGAAGGGAAGGATTCTTCATTTCAAGAAGGATAAGAATGGAGAAAACAAGGCAATAATACAACATGTCTACATGGCTATAGACATGTATCTTCCTCCTTCCATGGAGAGGAATAGGCTCCTGTAAGTATGTAGTTGTAATTTTTTTTGGAAATGGCTTGTTTTGTTTTACTAATTATGGTATGTGGGTTGTAGACACTTTCCCATCAAGCTATATTGAAGAACAACCTTTGAAAAGCCTCACTGGTGTGTTTAGTACTTTTCATAGTACAATATGTGAGCTTATGTTTCCAGGTGAGAATCATAGAGCCCTCTTCAACAAAAATATATTCTTTTCCACACACTCTTACAAAGTCCCTTCTCAACCTACTTAATATGGTAGCCTTGAGGAGATCCCTATGGACTCTTTACATAGTGTAGAGTGGCAAGTCCAGATAGGTGGAGTGTTAATGCTTTTAAAAACAAGATGTATTCTAACATACACTCCTCCTCAAAATTTTCTAAGGCCTCTAAGTCTGTGGGGCTTGGATGGTTGTCCCAATCCATCTATTTGTATTTATATTCTTTACCACACAACCCACCCCAACAATGTTCATTTACAAGAAATTGCAAATTGAACAAATTAACAATGTCTTGGAAATTGGATAGAATATTGTGGAGGGGTTTCACAAAGGCGACATCTACTCGTGTAAAGTGGTGCCTTCAAGTGTGACCTTTCGATACTTGAAGACTCGCTAGAGCTTATCCATTCGATTTTTCTATGAATGATGGATGAAGAAGAATGGGGAGTGGGTTCCCTTGCAATCAAGTGAGGGTGGATACACCCATAGATTTATCTGTGCCTCTTCATGATGATGGTTCAATTGAGGTGGTGAATGCAAGCAATGAATGGAGCTTAGGAGATGTTCAGGAACATTTGCTCATTCTGGGATTTCAAGATGTCCAAGAAGCAAGCATCAAGATTGGCCGACGAAAGGTGAGCTTTGATATTTGTAAATTTGCGTTGCTTTGTGTTTTTTGAATATGTTGTTTTATTTATTACACTTGAATTTCCTTGTTTAGATTGGGAGACATTTGGAGAAGAGCGTAAAGGTTTGCAAAGACTAGAGTAACGGTGGATGCAAATTTCAACTTCATAATTAGTGTCGCAAGTCGTCGCCGCGCGAGGGGCTATTTGTCTTTCTTTTTTTAAAAATTAAGATGGTTTTGTATCAAACATATTATAAAATGATGGTTCCTTGTGAATGACCACTTGTGTTATGTCTTATTGATTTAATTTATATTTTTATATAAATTTGGGGTTATTTACTGGTCACTTATGTTATAGTCTGAAATGCCAAATGCTTAATTTTGAGGTCTAGGACCTCTCTCATTTTCTAACACTTTGTTTTGAAGTTCCTCTCTCTTTCACCACTCATCTCTGCATTTCTAGCATTTGTCACTCCCTTCCAGCATGGACCCAAACATGGCATACGAGAGGTTTCTCGAGTTTTGAAGAGAACCAAGTGGCCTGACAGAGAGGAACTTTTCTTCATCTTCTCCCGTGAGATTGACTTTGGAACGACCATCCTCTTGGCAGAAGAGGACTACAGAGGTACTCTTCACTACGTGGAGGAGTACATGAGACCCTGGACTGTCAAGCTACCATAGGAGGAAAGTGATTGGGTGCCATGCAATCTCCTACGGTATATCAACAAGAATGATACGAATATCCTCAAGAGGTTGCAAAAATTCCAAGATATTGTGCTCCTTGATGATCACTACAAGCAGATCACCAAGGAGGAGATGCTTGCACTTCAGAGTGGGAAGATTGGCCTTGATTTCCTCTCTTGGGTTGCCACCTTCATATACCTTTGTGGTGAGCAAGACTCTGATGAAGAGGTAGAGGTGGAGAATGTCTCAATTGGAGGCATGGTACAAGGTAAAGAGGAGGATCCTAAACCTGAGGTCCTCAACCAACTTGTTGAGGCCGTTATGGCCCAAAGATATCATCCTCCTAATTTAGGCAGCTCAATCTGGTGAAGCATCGTCATCAAAGGCATTGGTGCCATACTATGGAGAGCAAGTGCCTTAGCCACAACAGAGGGTGGAGAAGACGTGGGGGAGAGTCCTATAGAGGGTACCCAAGATGTACCAGATGTGGGCAAGGGAAAGGAGGCTACACATGAGATGCCAGAGCTTGAGGTTAGTAAGCTCAGCTCTGTGGTGATTGAAGGGGAGGAATTCCTCTTTTTACATGACCTAGAAAAGGTCTACAAGCTCAACCAAACCGAGTGCCTCTCCTTGTTAGCTATGAATGATGAATTTCCCATCGACAACAAGGGCTCGGAGGCTTTGCAACAATGGCTTGTTCCGGTGCGTGCAGGGTGGTGTGTGCATGAGTCGGTGATGATCCTGAAATTAGCAATTGCAGAGGTTGATCAAAGCCTTGTGACAGGAGGAGTTTAGAAAAGCTCAGGAACAATTGCCGCCGACGACCAGAGAGCCTGAGGACACTACATTAGTGTCGTTGGAGGAACACAAGTCCTCCATTGACATTTGCAAGCCTGAGGTGGTTAGCTCTGATTTCAAACACACGATAATATAAATTATGTATGAATCTAATAAATATAATTGATAATAATACTAGAATTCCACTAATCCTCTTTCTTGTGTGGAGCATATAGTCTCTGTAGATGCTTGGGCTCAATGTAAAGGTGGCACACGCGAGGGTTTTGGAAGAGATACTACGTCGGCCCATTACATGGGTTGTATTGCACCACCTCAACACCTTGTTGTGATGCACAATGCATTCAGCCCCCTGGCAAGCTTCTACATGTTAGCCCTCAAAGTACTTAGCAAAGTCCTATGCTTGTCAACGATTCCAAGAAACACTGACAAGATAGTGCTCATCAACAAGGTTGCAGCATACGCTGCCTTCCAAGGGGGTTACACTTCTAAAGTGCTTACACACACTACATTTGCGGAGAGTATTGGTGAGAAGGACCCAGATTGTGTCGTCAATGCCATATTATCAGGGACCCTTCCACTTAGCAAGAAGAGGCGCAAGAGTGTAGCTAGGCATCTCAAGAACATTACGAGTTAGCTTGAAAATTTATTGTAGATACTATGTTCAACAATCAATGTAAATCCTTTTTATTAATACAAGTGGGTTTTTTTTATACATAATGTCTACATAAAGTTTGAATAATGTAAGTTTTCATGATATGAGAGAGAGAGAGAGAGAGAGAGAGAGAGAGAGAGAGAGAGAGAGAGAGAGCCATTGTGGATAACACTAGATTGCATGCATGTTTAGTTTGTGGTATCAGTTAATGATTAATTTGGGCTAACTTCCCATGATGTCCCGCCCTGTCCTCTTTGACCACAATGAGTGTGTAGTTCTGTCTGATTTAGCCAACACCCAGCTCTAATTGATAGCAAGGTCTATATGTATGTGAATGTGACAACTTATAAATGCTTGTACATGACAATTGGAGGCCACCAAATACAAAAATAGCCCCAACCTGAACATGGCGACTTTTGCCCAGACAGGTTTGCTATCTGGGCAAAAGTCGCCCTGTTCATGTTGGGGCTCCTTTTGTATTTTTTAGCCTTTAGTTGTCATGTATAAGCATTCATATAAGATTTTCTATAAACTAGGTACTTAAAATTAAAGATATATAGTACCTTATAAAGTAATATTAAGATCATAAAAGATACTCTTTTACATGATGAGAGAGTTCTTACACATGGAAAGAGAGAGTTCTTACATGAGTGTAGTTCTTACATGAGTATAGTTTTATCTAATTTAGCCAATACTCAGGTTTAATTGATAGTAAGGCCTATGTATATGTGAATATGAAAACATATAAATGTTTGTACATGACAATTAGAGGCCACCAAATACAAAAATAGCCCCAACCTGAACAAGGCGACTTTTGTCCAAACAGGCTTGCTGTCCGAGCAAAAGTCACCCTGTTCAAGTTAGGGCTCTATTTACATTTTTTAGCCTTCAATGTATAAGCATTTAATAGACCTTATTATAAATTAGATACTTAAAATTAAAGATATATACTGCCTTACAAAGTAGTATTAAGATCATAAAAGATGTGGTGCCTTCACACTGGGCATGATATCACCTAGTTATCATACATTGCAAGTTTTGCTATCACCAAGCAATTTACAACTAAATAATATTAAAACAAAAAAATATTATTACATATGGTTGAGAGGAAGGTTTACAAAGGCAAAAAGATCCCCAACCTAAACAGGGCGACTTTTTCCCAGATAGGCTTCTTGTCTAGGCAAAAGTCACCCTGTTCAGGTTGGGGGTTTTTTTTTACTTTTTTAAGCCTTCAAACTATACATACTAACAAGTGAAATATACAAATCACCCTTGTAAATGAAATATACAAATCAAATACATTAAAATTTCTTTATACAGATACACATGAAATCAAGGCCTTGATGGACAACTTGAGAAGCACGAAAAAGAGAATATATTAAGTGAAGTTTTACATTGTCCAATCATGTATATCATAAGGAAAAATATTCAGAGGTTATCACGTCGAATGGTGCGTGCTAGCTTCATGTCTTTACATATGATTGTGACCCGCTTTGCATGAATTGCACACAAGTTAGAATCTTCAAACACATGGTGACCAAAAATGCCTCTGCTGCTTCTTGGATTGCAACAACCAAGGCAAGGCTTTGCATCCTCTTGTCTCAGCCCCATAAATTGTATAGTATCTCTTGACAAGACATGCAAAAGGATCTCTTGGGATGACGTCGACACTCTTTTGGAACCTCCAAATCTCCTTTAGATCTACCATGCCATTGCGTTATTTCCTCATGGGGGCACGAGGAGGAAAAGCGGATAATACACACATTAGAAACCCTCCATCCTCCATTCATCGATAATAAAACTCCACATCAATTTTTCATCTTGCCAATGTGTTGTCTAAGTATCAATAACAACTTTTAAAGTTGTGAATAGGGATTTTGTTGAGAGTTTTAACAAGAACTATTATTGCTATAGGTTCCATTACAAACTGATGGAAGCTCATGTGGATGGAGAGTGGTCGCAAATGCATGGAGATACATACAATCAAAATTTCTAATAGACATCAAAAAGAGTAGTTGTGAATATACATGCAATAAAAATTTCCAATAGACATATCAAAAAGAGTAGTTGTGAGTCAAAATTTCTAATAGACATCAAAAAGAGTAGTTGTGAGTATACATGCAATAAAAATTTCCAATAGACATATCAAAAAGAGTAGTTGTGAGTCATATATACATTTTCATATCATACTAACATGTACAAAGATTTATGTCATAATTCTTTGGAGTTTACAACTGTTAGATATTTTGGAGTTAGTTTAGAGTCTAGTGTCTTTTGTGGTGTGAACACCCTCTTATTTAGGGTCAAAAGACAAAGGCCTTGGTGCCTATAAAAGCATGTACTTAGGTCCTTCATTCTTTCATAATGAGTACCATTCAAGTTGTTCAATCTCTCTCTTTTTCTTTTCATAATAGAAGATGTATGACCAAAAAATTACTTTACAAAATGGCCACATGGCCGCCATGTGATGTACTAGCTTTCCCTCACTAATTACTATGAACCACAAGTGTAGCTCGGAGTACCCTCATCCAATAGATAGCCATGTCATTGTCCACCAAATGAGTTGACCGCAAGGAAGAGACTTACCATAATAGTATCCCTTTCATACAACCTATGTGAGCTATAATTCTAACTTTTGCATCAAATATGAAGGCATTCCTAGTTAACCAGATATGCCACAAACCTGTCCACCTGAGAAAATGAAAGAAAACTGAATGTTCTGGGTTATCCGGCCCATTCTGAATCTTGCAAAAAATCCAGTCTTTAACCTTTACGGGCCTATCTGTCTCAACAGAGTCCATACGCGAGTAAGGAAATCCCACACCTTCTTTGCCACCGGACATGAAATGAAAAGATACGGTCATGTTTCCAAGCATGTAGACACACGATAATCTGTTGCTTTTGCATGTAGTGCAATCTCTCTCACTCTCTCTCTCTCTCTCTCTCTCACACACACACACACTCACTCACACACACACACCCCACCATGATGATGCGATCCTATGGATACCAACGTGGTATCGGAGCTTAGAGCTTGGTGTGGGTCCGCACATGAATATCACCTCCTTTTGATGACCGTCCTTTTTCCTTTTGTTTCTAGCTTTAAGGAATCTCAAACGTTTTTTACCCCGTGATGAGGGCCCCATCACCCGTCGCCGCGTTCAGCCACCCTCCGCTCTAGGGTGCTGCTGAGAAGCGCTCCGCCATCGCCGTTGGCTCCTCCTCCGCCCGCCATACTGGGAGGCACTAGTGCCCAGTGGTCCGCCGGCCGCCGCCGTCGCCGCCGGATGAACCACCGTGCCCCAGCTCGACCCCCATCCGCCAGATGACTACGGCACCGGCTGGGCTCCCTCGCCGCCGACTGCACTCTCAGCTAGCCCGCCAGGCCCACCGACCTCAGCCCCTTAGCACAACAACAGAAGGTTCTCTTTGACAACCAAAAGAAAAAAAAAGAGAGAACAAAAAAAAAACACCTTGGAAATTGGAGGAGGAGGAGGAGCACCTCTACCCACATAAAATGCAGCCTTTTTGCGTTTTTCTTTTTCAGGTCTTTCATCACTAAAGGGCTTTCATGGATCAAGGCCTTTGACCATGGTTACATTTGATGTGCATATGTGTTCTCCCTCAATAACTTCTTCATCGATGAGAAGTGCATCACCGATCATTTTACTCCTTCATTGAACACATCTACCTCGGAAATCTTGCTTGGATCTCAAGTCTCTTTAGCATGGAAACGACACTGCAAAAGGATCTACATCGACATCGAGGGGGGGTTTCTTCCTCTACTTCTAAATTTTCTATTTTTATGAGCCATGGGTTCTCTGCCCAGGTCATCCCCCAAAATCTGAATCTTTTTGGATTTTGTAATGACTTATTTCTATAAAAGGCTCCTCTCCATCATACACTTTTTTCCCTGCCTTTGGCGGGGGGGGGAGGGGGGGTGTTTTGGTATGCCAATGTAGGCTATCTTTGTCACCTGAGGTAGGACTTGACCTTTGAGTCTTTCGCTGAGTCTTTCGCCAATACCATGCTTGCTAAGCCTATGAGCCACACTTGTTGAACCTCTGAGCCTTTTGTGCCATGCTCACTAGCCTCTAGATTTGAAAAGCAGGGAACACATCATCTTGTGTGCACTTGTGTTGAGCCTCTGAGCCTTTTGAGCCATGCTTACTAGCCTCTAGATTTGAAGTGAGGAATACGTCTTATGTGTGCTTGTGTTGGTGTATGTGACTATTGAAGGCAATGCATGAAACTCCACCATCACTCCAAAGGGGGGTTTGTTGGATATTTCAGAGTTAGTCTGGAGTCTAGTATCTTTGTGGTGTGAACACCCTCTTATTTAGGGTCAAAAGACAAAGGCCTTAGTGCCAATAAAAGCATGTACTTGGGTCCTTCATTCTTCATAATGAGTACCATTCAAGTTATGCAATCTCTCTCTCTCCCTCCCTCCCTCCCTCCCTCCCTCCCTCCCTCCCTCCCTCTCTCTCTCTCTCTCTCTCTCTCTCTCTCTCTCTCTCTCTCTCTCTCCCCCTTCACACATGTATTTTATCCTCCATAGCTTCATGTGTGATCCTGTGGATACCAACAACAACTTCATGTTATATAGACACATACATATAGTGGGTGAGAGTAAAGAAAATTAGATTAATGCTCGATAATCGTGTAGATATTCCTGCAGATCTAGATTCACCACCACCAACAATCCCACTTGAGATGAAAAAGAAGCCATTGAAAAGGAAAGAATTTTCCACAGTGTCTCAAGTGAAATCTCCATTAAAATTTGGGGCATCTTCAAAGAAGAAAAAGACAAACACAGAGAAGAAGGGAAAGGCTTCTCATAAACATAAACAACCAAGGGAAAAAGAGGCCAAGCTGAAGAAAACTAAGGAGTTCAAGTCGTTAAAGTCCCAGCCAACCAAGGAATCCAAAGAGGCCAAAGATTCTATGGACACTAACCAGAGCAAGAGTTGTTAGGAGTAGAAAGGATTTTTGTTCTTCTCAAGCATTACACTTTATAATATCACCTCTATGGATGAATTCAGTCACTTTCCATTCTGCTCCAACTACTTTATCCAAGTCAGAATCATATATATGTGTAGACAGCCACATTGCTTTTGTCCTCTTCATGTTTTCTTCTCAAAAACAAGCCACAAATACATGGAGAGGTATAAACCATGATAGCTTAATCCTCTTAGAAATCATTCCTACTTGCATAGACTTTTGAATATCTAAGACAATCTTGGATATAGGGACTCCTTGTATTGGATGTGCTTGCCACCATGATAGCTTAATCCTCTTAGAAATCATTCCTACTTGCATAGACTTTTGAATATCTAAGACAATCTTGGATATAGGAACTCCTTGTATTGGATGTGCTTGCAGCAGTGAAGTGTAAGGTGGAGGTATTGCCTTTATCATCAATGTCCCGATCATTAAAATTGAGCATATCTTCCACTATCATAACTTTTTAGAATTAGCCAATACTTCTACTCCTTCCATTCTATGTACCTCTCTCTAGATGTGGCAATGAAGACTTGCAATGAAGTACTTCTTTAGCCTTTGCTCTATAACACTATACACCCTAGGGATGTAATTGTAAAAAATTTGAATAATGGAAGCAGAATATGCATAATACAAACCACTAAATTACAGAAAGAAGTGGAGTGAGAAACCATAAGATCCCAAGTGTGGTTTCTCATGATTGAGTCATACTCTAACTGTAATGGCCCCCCTCCAATTCAGATCTGCTACTAACGTGTCGTGTAAGTTGGTTGGCTCGTGTACTTCCATTATCTGAGCCATCAAGCACATATTGATAATGTGAGAGGAGGCCCTTTTTTTCTCCTTGATCTCTTGGATTTGCAATTAATGTTGGCTCTTCTGTGATTTCTGAGGTAGAGATTTCCTATCCAAGACCTACTTCACCCATTTAAGATATGGCCCCTTTTTTGGTGGTGCAAGCTTCTCTTATTAGTCATTTAATTAATCCACCTTTTGTGGAGTTGGTACGCATCACTATGTTGGTTCTATCTACTAGGCTACTTCTTCGTTGAAGTACTTTCCTTGATTGAACCGCTTCTTCTCCACTTGATAAGGTTGTATCACAAACACTACATCATGGGGCTAATAATTATCTTCTTTACCTCTAGGTTGTGTAGTCAGTATCTCTTGGACTTCATACTATAATCCAAGAAGATACACTTCTTGCTTTTGAAATTTGTTAATTGTCTTGGCCCAAAAATAATTTGGCATTCCTTTCCCTTTAATCATACTCCATGCTATCTCCATAATTGTGCGATTCTTGTGCTCCTATAACATCGAAGAAAATACACCCACGTCTTCTTACTAAAGAACCACCCAATGTACATCTTCTTATTGAAGTCTTCAATTAGTAACAAAAATTAGGAAGAACCACCTAATTAATGCACAATGTAGTGGTTTGGCATTTTGTCATAAGATAAGATCTACATCATCAATTAGTAATAACAAAAAAGTAGGAGGAACCACCCAATGTAATGGTTTGCATTTTACCACAAAGATCTACACTAGAGGAGCCTTTATGTGACAATTATTCCTTTCTTGTGGGAAATGCATGCTGATGTTTCTTACTCATCATATAAGCTTCACATACATCTGACATCTCAAAAAATGTTGCTAGATGTGTCACAATCTAAGTCCTTTGCATCTCTTTTAAGACTATAAAAACTCAGGCATCTAAATCTTTCATACCATAGCTTGCTTGTCCCAAGATTGCCTTAGGTTGTAAAAGCCGATAACTCATACACGTTGTTGTACCAGATCCTCTCCCTAAAAACATTACCAGTGGCATCTATGAATGACTGCACCAACCTTATCAAAGAGAACCTTTAATTCAGTCAACTATAGCCACAAACTAACAGTAAATTCCTCTTTATGCGTGGCACATATAAAGGACATTGGGACAAATTCTTAGTATCAACCCATTGCTAGAAATTAAAAAAAATGATCCATGTTCTCATGGCTAGGCATTTGGCATGGTTTTCAACTACAACAAGATGGACTTTCCCATAGGTTTGAGGGAGCTAAACAACCTTTTTGACTGGTCGTACATCAAGGGATGCTCCATTATTGATGATCCATGAACCATCAGGTGTGCTGAGGAATGTTCTACCTTTGTTCATATTTCTTCAATTGCCACAAATAGCTCTATTTTTTATTTATTACTATTCTTGGACTCCTTCAGTGGTTTCAAGTATCATTCTTATCATTTACTTCTTTAGTCCACATGATTTGATCGCATGACTAGGCTTGTCGTAGTAGGTAGTAGAAACAATTTGCTTTTAATTTTTTCTTCTACTCATAAGCATTGGGGTTATCAAAGCCCTTCTCGTTTCCTTTCTTTAATATAGAGAATGCAACATCACTATCATCTGTGGCTTTAAAACACATCTCCTCCTCCACCAGCATTTTGTTGAACTTCTTAAAAATAAGAGGTGGGTCACACACTTGCATGTGAGTTCTTCAGTGACCTTGGTGATCCCCACGTCGTCATGCGATCTCGTAGATTCTTTATTCGTGATGATATGAATCACTCTATTGCTTCTTCTTTAGAATGTTTTCCTGCTACAAGATGATTCTCAAAGTTTTGTGTCCTTGTCCAATTCTTCGTCACATAATAGTTCTTAAGAACTTGCCATGCTTTAGAAGCTATCGTAGTATGCTGAATCAGGGTCATCACTAAATTAGTGATGATGGTGATGAAGGTATCTACATTTCTTTTCCTCCACTCCAAAGCTAGAGTAGTTTCTCATAGTATGGTCTGGTACTGGATCTACTAGATTCAAAGTAGGACTCGGATTTACATCAACCCCTGTTTGCGGTTTCCCACAACTTATATGAACCAAGAATGGACCTAACCTTAAACTTTCAAAAGAGTGTAATTTATCCCATTCAAATTTGAATCACCCAAACAGTTGGAGGGTAGGCATGAGCAGGTGAATTATTTAGGCCTCTCTCCAAATATGCCTTCAAATACCTCCAAAACAAGCTTTGTCTAGAACTTAAGCTTTGAGACCATGTAGAGTGGGTGTAATATTTAGGACTATCTCCAAATATGCCTTCAAATATCTCTAAAACAAGCTTTGTCTAAGATCTGATACCATGTAAGAAAACATAACATCAAAAGCAAAATCTTCACAATCTAAATCCCTAAATTACATAAAGAATTGAAGGGTAAAGAATATTATTGCTGACTGCTCACCTGTGTTCTATGGGTAAGGAGCTTTGATGGAAATCTATATAGACTCTGGATAGAGAATGTCTTTGTTACAAGAGCGCTTGAACACAATGAACTTGATGATGAACAAAGAGGTTGCCAAACTAGTCTATATATAGTGCCCCTAGGGTCGGCACATGGAAGTAGGTCGATGGAAGCGGTTGGTCAAAACCCATGACTTGGTCCAAAATGACCAGCCAACTATATCATCCAATTGAGATCATGTTAGACTAAAGAAACCCATATAGACTTTATGCAACAACTCCCATAGCCATTTAAGACTATTTGGACCCTCAAGCAGGCTTCATCATAACATAAGAACAATATGTTCTTGTCAGTTTGATGTTAAATGTCCCACACGCTCACAAATGCAATCACATAGCCTACATAAGCATGCATCCTAATTGCCAATTCTACATAAGTTGCCTCCTAACCATCTTGCCAATTAGCCACCATCTATTGTCTAAACTAGGAACTGCCTATTTGGCCAGGTGTTGGCTAGGAACTATTGGGTGCTTGGGTGCTCCCACAACGGCTACTCTCCTCATGCACAAAATAGAGCACAATAGTAACAACATGAGGGTGAAGCATTGTGCAAATGCTTTTCCAATAGGAGTCTCGTACCTTACCTCTTTCTTTCTTTACTTATCTCAACTATAGAATGGGTTGATGTCATAACCTTGCAAGTTAATGCATGATATTCCCAAGTCTTTGTGGCTTCTATCAAATCCATGTACCAATTTCCTATAGTGCACATTGAAAAAGAACTTTATGACTTATAGAAAATCCACATACCAATTGCCTACAATAATAATCGCATTAGAAAATATCTTTACATTAATTCCCTTCTTTTGGCTACAATGAGAACATTGTTGAACCCATCAAATACCATCGAGACCAAGTGGTCTCTCAAAGAGTTGAACTTATTAATTACCACTGAGACCAAGTGTTCTCAAAGAGTTGAACCTATCAACAATTACAACCCAGCAAGTGGTCTCAAAGTGTCGCCAAAAAGTTAGTCCAATAGGACAGTATAGTTGCCCTATAGCTTTACTCTCGCGAAGAAAGCTCCTCAATCAGAGATCATTTGCCGATGCCTCCCGTAGAGCTCCCGCCAGAGCTCCCAACCAGGGTGTAGTCGCCAACACAAATAGGGAAGAGTAGATAAAGCTCTTACCCTCGTACTGCTTCCTGTGCTTCTCTTGCTTGCAGCTTAGCCCTTAGCGTGAACCAAGCTCTGATACCATGAAAAGATGCAGAGAAGAAGAGAGTTTGAGCTCTTACAAGCACACACACACTCACAAAACCCTAAAAGAGAACACACAAGGTGAGAGGTTGAAAATCTTCTTCTTCTTCTTCACACAACACCATATACAAAGATAAGAGTACACCATATGAAAAGGTACTCAACCAAATACATACTAGGGTTCTCTATAGTGTGAACCCAACTTAATGAGCTGGTGCTATAACTATGCCAGTCTCTAGAATGGTTGTCACACAGCCTGTCATCCCACTGGCCGCATATCACCCATGATCTCACCAACCATGCCAGTGGTGTAAGTGTGGGGCCTATCCCCCAGGTAGGTCATCAGTGTCCACCACCTCACTAGATGAGCACACACACATACTTGTACTTTGTAGAATTAAAAAGGTGAGAAAAGCATGCAATTGAGCAGTCCCTCTGTGAAGCAACTCCCAATCTTCATTTGGTATTTGTTAATGTGGAGAAAGGATATTTGGTGTCCAAAGTTTGGATCTAAATGAAAAATAAGGAGGTCTAAGTCATTGAATAAGGTGGTATATTGTGTTCATAGAAAATGTTTATCCATGTATCGCTAATTTAGAAATGATGTAAATTTTGAAGCTAGTTTGTCACACTACCTAAATGAATTTAATTGTATAATAGTCTTAGATATTGAAGGAAGTAGTGGGAGGACAACAAGAGATAGTTTCAAGGCTTCCAAAAAAGGGAAAATTAAAAGGTACTAGATGGAAGAAAATTAAAAGGTACTAGATAGTTTTAAGGCTTCCTAAAAAGGGAAAATTGAAAGGTAAACATCTTTTATGGACTACCTTATTGGAAGGTAGCCCAAATTTGGGATATTCATTTCATAAGCCAATTAAATGAAAATTAATACTTTGTTTGATCAACTCTTGATGTTATAATTGTTGAACATCTTCTTATTATATGCAAGACTATAGATGTGATGGAAATGAAGAAGAACATTGGGGGGAAAATCATTATAAAGGTTCATTCATTGGATGTTAGAAAAGGACATGGAAGAAATTGGGATCTTTGAGTATTTGTGGCCTAAGGATCATGGAAAATATGGATACAAATTTAAAAATTATACTACCAATGGCACCATTCACTTTCATAAACCAAGAGAAGCAAAAAAGAATGAATATGATGTGCAAAATTTATTTTCAATCATGTTATGGAGGATCATTGAGAGCACGTGTCTAGTGATAATAAGATTACAAAGGATAAAGTCTCATAATTGGCATGTTTTTTTTCAGCAACAATTCTTGCCCATCGTGATTGGTGTGCATTCACTTATTATAACTCTACTCCTCCTTTATAGAAGGATGTGTGCTAGAGCCCTCATTCCACATAAGCATGATAAGACATATGAGGAGGCAATTTTATTGCTATGTCATTTGGAGGAGGTGTTTCCACAATCTTTCTATGATATTATGACTCATTTTCTTGGTCATGTGGGAAAGCGAGGTTACGATGGTTGTATCCTTTTGAGAATCCTAAAATCCTATGTCAAAAGAATCCAGCAACTAGAGGGGAGGATGGGAGATATGTATAAAGGAAGCTCTTGGTCTCATAACAAAATATATTAGCATGATTTTGAAGGCATCTCAAAAGGTGTGTAGTTAACCATTTATAATGTCATGGCATGTGTGCCAAACAAGGTTTATGTGACAAGTTGTCTAACCTAAACTATGCCAAATACTTCTACAAAGATATAATGACATGGCATGTGTGCCAAACAAGGTTTATGTGACGAGTTGTCTAACCTAAACTATGCCAAATACTTCTACAAAGATATGCAAGTGAGGCAACATATGGACCTACATGATGCCAACACCACTTCAATCATTCAAGTAGCAGCATTAAAGATAACATGTTAATGGTTGGAGAGTTAATTAATGGTTGGAGAGTTAATGATAGTGTTATAAAATGGAGGGTATTATTAGGGTTTGGAGCCAAGACTTGGAGTCACGAATTCACCATTGGGCAGCTGTGTGAGAAGAACGAGTTGAGGCCATGGTTGTCCCCACAGGATGTCATCATCTAGTAAGCTTGTTAGGTCTCCCACCTTCCTCAAAGACACAGACATGGGTGTTGAGAATACCCCCATTGTAGGCGCAGGGAGACGATGAAAGATATGGAAGCTTGATGTACTTGTAGAGACTAAGCTGGGGCTAGGGGAAGCCTGAAAGTGCTTCATGAAACAACAAAGAGGAGAGCTCGAGGGCAGATATAGTTGGGGCAATGGCCAACCTGCAAAGACTAAGGGAGCATCCTAGAGAGATGGTGTCCTCCTTCAGAGATGACAGTGAGAGAAATGGTGTCCTAGAGAACCATCAAAAGGGAGAGAGACGACAATGAGTGGTTCAAGGGGGTGGCCTGTAACCTCGAGGTACTAGGTTTGATCCCCTCACTTTGTAAAGGATATGAGGGGTCCTCACACAGAGTATGTTGCTCCTTTCTAGTAGTCGTCAATTTTTTTTAAAGGGAGAGATAGAGAGGGGTTATCATGATAAAAATCTTACAAATCTTGTGTTTTCAACGCCTTGGTGCAACCTAAGTGCTTCAAATTTTTTTTTCCAAGATCAAATTAATTAATCCCAAAAAATGATGTTGGGTGCCCTATTCACACAACTTTTTGATATGTATATAATATTCACACAACTTTTTGATATGTATTAATTAAATGCCACTGAACGTGGCATTTAATTAATACGACCTTAGAAGTTAGGTCTCCACCCCACTCGTTCCCCATTTAATTAGTAAAACCTTAGAAGTTAGCCCTCTCTCTCCCTCCCATCTACTCGTCTTTGAGGATTTTTATAGAGAATTGTGAGACCTTAGATAGAAAGGATATGGGTGAAGTTTAGGTTCTACTTTGCTATACTTCAGTACTTTTGGATATCTTCCAAGTTTATATATATATATATATATATATATATATATAATTATTATTATTGATCCCAAAAAAGGGCAAGGAGGGTCATCATTTCATTGACTTTTTCAAGCATTAATCATTGCATACTAAATAAATTGTGAGACCTTAAATAGAAAGGATATGGGTGAATTGCATGCAAAAAGAAAGGGCAAGGAGAGTCATGACTGCATTAACTTTTTCAAGCATTAATCATAACATCCTAAAATGAAACCTTAGAAAAACACTCTTATTCTTGAAAAACTCACATAATGTATTTAATGGAAATGCAAAAAAAAACACATTTTGGTGCCCTATTGTGAAAGAAAGGTTTGCTTTAACCTAGAGTAGGTTCAAATTTTGAGAAATTCCTTTAAATGGTGGGAAAAGGATATTTGGTGAAAAAAAACCCATATGATTTAGTAAGAATAATTGCTTAAACTTGATTCAAACCAAGGATTCACCATATGATGCTTTTACCTTTTAAAGAAGGACACAATTTTATATGATATATAACCATGCCAAGTGGGTGTGATTAGAGTTTTTTCCCTTGTGATGTGAAGAGTATACAATCTTCTAATATATAACTACACCAAGTGGGAGCCATTAGGCCACACTCTCTTTTGATGCAAAGTTCTCCACTTTCCACTTTATGGATACATCCCTAATATCTCCCAAATGGCCATTGGCCTCACACATGTCACATGCCCTTTGCCTCTTAGGCCCACCATAACATACAAGTATATTATAATTTCAACCCTATATCTTAAGAGCCACAATCCCTAGCACCCCACACAACTTTGCTAAACTCCTTATGCCCTAGGGTGCACCCACTCTTCTTTCCACCACTCCTTGCCTACAACCTCTCTCTCTCTCTCTCTCTCTCTCTCTCTCTCTCTCTCATACACACACACACACACACACACACACACACACACACACTTAATTAGAAAAGGTGAGGAAAGCATACAATTGGTGGGTGAAGAAGGGGCCCTCACCAAACAAGGCTACTCCCCCACTTACACTTTGTAGAATTATAAAAGATGAGAAAAGCATGAAATTGGGTGGTCCCTCTATGAAGAGGGGGGCCTCATCTAAGTAGCCCTCACCAAAGAAAGCAACTCCCAATCTTCATTTGACAAGGCCTCCAGCCAAAGGGGACATCCTAGTTGACTATCCATGATATATTTTGTCATTTTCCATTAGTTGTATATGCATACATACATACATACATACATACATACATACATACATATACATATATATATATATATATATATATATATATATATATATATAATTTAGCCCTCTAATCACTCTTTCTTAAACCAATAATCATTTATGAGGCCCCTTTTAGGTCTAAATTTCCCATTTTGAAGATAAATATGGTAGCCTGAAGTGTCATTTCTTACTTTAAAAAAAAGCTTCATAGTTTGAAATGGAAAAAAAATTCCAATTTACTTGGAAAGGTGGGATAAAAAATGGCATGTGTATATGGTCAATGGTTTCTTGTATATTAGGGGAAAGGAAATAGCAATATGAAAATTGTCTAAATTTGTTACTTTTTAAATAAGAATAGAAAATTATTATCAAAATGGTAGCTAAAAGAAATGGCAACTTAGTTTCCATTGTTTGGATCCTAAAATTACATTTTTTGGATACTTGTTCTTCACATCAAACCTCATGAATATTACCGTAACCATTCTTTTTTTTAATGACACATTTTGATCTATAATTGCTTTTATGCTTACACTTACACTATCTATTGAATCAATTACAAAATGAAACACAAAAATTAAAATATGGTATAAATACCAAATGTCAATGCAGTTGAGCAACAAAGAAGCTTAATGCAGATAAAGCATGTTCTATCATATTGTCCTTAACACTCGTTATTCCCACCTATTTTTCAATCTCAACCTTAGTCTAATTCTTAACCTACTTTTCATTCCTAGCCCTAACTTTATCTTCAATGTCATTCTTCTTCACTCTTTTTCTACTTTTCTCTCTCTTCACTTTTTTCTAGTTTTTACATTGTGACTAGAGATTTCCATGAAAGAAATGCATTACCTTCATAAGATTTCTACCATTGGCATCCCTTTAAGCAATGTCATTACCTTCACGAGATTTTTACCATTGGCATCCCTAAAATCATTAACTTGGATGAGTGAAAGTGAGAAGTATGTGGCAAGGGAGATATTTAAAACATTGTCTTTTGTATCCATGATCCATTGACATCCCTAAAATCATCAATTTGGATGAGTGAAAGTCAGAGTATGTGGTAGGGGGATATTTAAAATGATTATCTTTTGCATCCATGATCCATGCACTTACATCTAGCTGTATGATCTAGAACCACAACCCAAGTTGGATTCACTTCCTTAGGAACATGGAAAACTTGTTGCACATGTCATGACATTATCAATGGTTGACTAGACACTTTTTGAGATGCCTTCAAAATCATGCTAAGATTTTATTGTGAGACCAAGAGCTTCCTTTATGGATATATCCTTGCCATACTTCCCTCTAGTTGCTAGACTCTTGACATGGGATTTTAGGATTTTTCAAAAGGATACAACCGTCCTAACCTCACTTTCTCACTTAGCTTTATTTGCTTTATAACATGATTAGGAAAATGAGTCATAATATCAAAGAAAGATTGTGGAAATCCCTTCTCCAAATGTCATAACAATATAATTACTCCTCATACACTTCATCATGCTTATGTGGAAATTATGAGGGTTCTTGCACACATCCTCCTAAAAGGAGGATTAGACTTATGGTAGTGAATGCACACCATTAAATAAGGAATATACCAAATCAAGAGGGGAAAGATTTGTTGAATAATAACATGACAATTATGAGACTTTATCCCTATAATCTTATCATCTCACTAGACACATGTACTCTCAATTATGCTCCATAGCATGATAGAAAATAAATTTCGTTAATCATATCCAAATTTGTTTTGCTTCTCTTGGTTTATGAAAGTGAATGGTACCATTGGTAGTATAACTTTTAAGTCCTTATCCAAATCTTCCAAAATCCTTAGGCTACAAATACTGAAGGATCCCAGTTTCTTCCATATCCTTGTCTAACGTCAATGAATGAACCTTTATAATTCTTTTTTTCCCAATGTTTTTCTTCATGTCCATCACATCTATAGTGTTGAGTATAGGAAACTTTTGTGTTCATATCAATGAACAATTATAACATCAAGAGTTAATCAAACAAAATATTAATATTAGTTTATGAAATGAATATCCCAAATTTGAGTTACCTTCCAATAAGGTAGTCCATAAAAGATGTTTAATTTCTTCTATCTAGTACCTTTTGTGGGATCTTTAATTTTTGGAATCCTTAAACTATCTCTTGATGTCTCCCATTACTGCTTCAATATCTAAGACTATTATACAATTAGACTCAATCAAGTGGTGATGATGTAATTTTAAATTTTACATCAATTTAAAGTAGCGATACATGGATAAACATTTTCTATGACCACAATATACGTGTAAGGTCCTTGCCCTAGTTGGCTCAAGGGGATCCTTTTGATAGAGGCAGCTAAGTCCCCTTGTCTTTGATTTGACGACACCTTGATCTCTTGGAAATATGAAGATACGAACAAACGAAGGGACCTAACTCTATCTCGCAGGGGAAACATAATTATTCTAATAAATTCCAAAAAATTATGGAAGATTTATCTATTGTTAAGTTTCTAGAATTTATACAAAGGCGTGATTAATCTAAAGCGTGTTTAATTTCTCAATTCAAATTTGTACAATTCAAACCAAAATGCATGATTAAGAGTGCAATAAAATGAATTAGAGTGGGATTCTATGGTTTCATGTAGAATTTAGCTTAACTTGATTTATTCATAATTTCCTAAGTGTTTTAATAATTATAAAGTAATCATGGAGTGAAATTTACACAATTTCATGCATAAAAGAGTGGAAAATAAAAAAGAAATGTCAATTTCTAAAACGATTTTAGAAATTAAGATTATTCAATCACTAATTTTCATAAGGAAGTTAATATGAGAGTATTTACTTAATTAGAGAATAGTTTTAATGCAAAGTTGATAAAACAATGCATAAATGGGATTAAGCAGTAAATTTTTACCTTAACTCCGTGTGTAATCACAACAACTCTTTGCTGAAAATGATGTGTGTGAGGACTCTACTAGCATCTAAGCGTATGCACAAGTGAGAATGAAGATATATATATATACATCTCAAGGTCTAGAATCACCTTGAGGCTACTTACTGCCTTCTTACAGTTTTCCTATTGTGTAGGGACCCTGACAGAACTAGCAAATTTTTTCGGTCATAACTCTTTGATTAAAACTCAAAATATTATCATGTAGCCAGTCAAAAGAACCGGAAGGCATCTAGTCTACAAGACGTCTGTATCTAGCCGTAAACGTGTCATCTTTAGAAACGCATTGCTTTTCCATATTTTTAGTATACATGGACTCTTAATATGTAAAAGTACTCTAAATATGACCTCCTATCACCTAAATTTGAAATTCTATTTTTGGAGATATTTATCTCTTAATAGATCTATTCTTATCTTCTTATTTCTTTTCAGATTTTTGGACCTAATATTTTTACTCTATCACTTTCTTAACGTTTCTAGTCTTATAGTCTCTCTTGAAGTGCAATCTCTTTCTTCTTGAAACCTATATTAAAAGATAATTGTTACATGGCTTGGGAGGGATCTTACAATACCATCTTATTTAATGACTTAGATCTCCTTTTTTATTTAGATCCAAACTTTGGACACCAAATATCCTTTCTCCACAAGACCAAATACCAAAGAATACTCATATGTAGTCCACAAACAAATACATAAAGTTTCAAGAGGACAATGTAACATGCCCATCTTCAATAATACTACATGCCCATGAATTTATGGTCTTTTATGATGTAAAAATCAACAATTTTAATAAAAAAGATGTTTCCACTTAGAATCTTAGAATTATGAGTCCAAATTTGGAATCTACACGTAATTTTACCATGATATAAGATTTTATAGTATCCAAAACGGACACCGGATCGAGCCTATACGACGTAAATTTTTAGTTATTCTCAGTTAAAATACAATAAACTTAAACCTTAATAAATACACGACCAGGTGTCCGATTGACAAAGAGTCAGCACCCCTACGACCAGGGAGACACCTCGATCATTTTCATCGAATTTTTTTTTTGCACTGCTGGCGCTTCAGTACGCATATCGAGGCCGATGTCCCAAATTAGGGATCCCCATCCCAAAAAGATGCCGTACACACACTCGGGCGCCCGTACAAGGACCAAAGGCCAATCGTCCTAGTGTACGGTCCACATAGACCGCCACGTGGATGCCCATGCTGCCTCTGACCCAGAAGATACATGTGTACCATAGCTTTTGTCCATGCATAGGTACCATTCCTTTCCCTAGGCCCATGCAAGCCATAGGTCAGTGTAATTTCACCATACACCGTCCTTTGCACCCATGCTTTACTCTCCCTTTCCCTGCACCCGTACCTATACTACCAGCACCTATATAAACCCCCCACCAGCACCTCGTGGTCGAGACACCCCAGCACCCTGCTCTACCCATACTTGTCATTCTACCAGTGCCCGTACTACTTGACAGGCTACTGCACCTGACACTCTATGCGGTATTGTACCCGATAGCCTTACAACAAGCCATTTTTGTCCATCTCTAAGTAGGTCCTCTGCAGAATATTTCTTGCCTCCTTTCACCCTTGAGGGTAGAGTGTCCTTAGCTGCTCTCCCCTCTCCCTCCCCCCCCCCCCCCCCCCGTGTGAATAGATTTAAGGGAGGACTCCCCCTCCTCTCCCTTTAGTTGCAGCCTTCTCCCTCCAAATCCAGTTTAAGGACACCTTTCTCCCCCCCCTCCCCCTATTAGCAGACTTTAGTAAGGGATTTTAGCTTCTTAGAGGTGATTCACACATGGGTTTTTTGCTCATAACTTGAGCAAACAAGCTCCAAATTGTGATCCGACTTAAGCATTGGATTCGTGATGTCGCGGACTACAAGAAGGCGGGCAGAATGGCTCCTTCATGAAAGTGCCAAAATATCACCCCAAGAGACGCGCACATCAATGAGTCTCGAGAGGTTGCTCCAGATGCCGCCCCATCTCTCCCCTTGGGAGCCCCACAAAGAAATAACGACCAGGTTAGCTTGGTCATCATTTAAAAGGGACTTTTTATTTATTAATTAATCTTTATTGTTAACTTTAAAGACATTAAGAAAGAGATGCTATTTTTCTTTATACCTAAATTTTTGGTAAAATTATTGTTTTCTCAAGGAAAGTGATGAAATCTGTCATGTTCTAGAATTTAGTTTATAAAGTGTTATCTTGATTGAGTTAAGAAGTATAGGTATATCTTCTCCTTGCATTGATGCTAACTCTTTTTCAGTGCTTGTGTAGCTGGGCGGTGACATTAGCGAGGCTCGGAGTCAACCCAAGGTATCCCTCATATCACTGGGAGAATAAGATTTCGCCAATGGAGGTAAATATTGTGATGCTATTACCTAGTTCTATGAGCCCAGGCTAGTGCGATGAATAAGCCCTCCCTAGTGCATAGACATCCCTCTGAGGGGCGGGAGGATCAAGGGATGAAGCCTGAGAGGGCGACAAGCCAGCTTGAGTCCTCTCACCATCTGGTCGATGAGGTGTATGGTCCTATAGGGATTGCCCAGTCTATAGAGGTTGGAAGGCCGAATTCTAGATCATTGGGAGAATAAAGTAAAGAGCCTGGATTTGGCTATGAATAATTTTGAACATTGTATCTATTTTTTAAAAAAAATACTTTGTTTGTAAACATTGTATATCATTGATAAAGACTGTTTAAACGAACCATGTGTAAGGCTTTTAATTAAGAAACTTATTTATTTACGTCAAATAGTGTGGTAGGATTAATTAGAAAATAAATTGACGCGTGAGTTGGGTGGAAAGTGGGAGGATGGAATGCCCCGACGGGGCAACATCCTATGGATGGGTGGATCCGATTAGTCGGGTGACTTTCTAATAAATTAATTAAAGCGCTACGTTAGATAAATAAATCCCTAGGCAACCCTACTCCAAAGGACTAGGTCAGCTAGCTGTGCCTTGCATAGATAAGGAAAAAAGTGTTGTTTCTAGAAGTCAAGAGTAGAGGTTGCCCGAGTTAAAGTCAATCACTCTATGAGTGGTTTGATTTTAGAAATCCTTTAAAAAGACCACGCCCCCCCTGCGAGATAGAACTAGGTCATACCTACTAATCATATCCTTGTATCTTACATGGTCAAGGTGTCGACGAGTAGGAAACTACCCCAAGTTAGACTTAGTAGACTATCTTGTAAGGTACCTTGCTTCTTAAAATAAAGTAAAGAGCCTGGATTTGGGTATGAATAATTTTGAACATTGTATCCATTTTTTTAAAATACTTTGTTTGTAAACATTGTGTATCATTGATAAAGACTGTTTAAACGAGCCATGTGTAAGGCTTTTAATTAAGGAACTTGTTTATTTATGTCAAACAATGTGGTAGGATTAATTAGGGAAACCCTACTCTAGAG
The DNA here is from genome assembly GCF_041138505.1 of Cibotium barometz. Lineage (NCBI taxonomy): Eukaryota > Viridiplantae > Streptophyta > Polypodiopsida > Cyatheales > Cibotiaceae > Cibotium > Cibotium barometz. Next base: position 11,552,868 of record NC_141074.1, read on the forward strand.
GACTAGGTCAGCGACCGTGCCTTGCATAGATAAGGAAAAAAGCGTTATTTCTAGAAGTCAAGAATAGAGGTTGCCCGAGTTAAAGTTAAGAATAGAGGTTGCCCGAGTTAAAGTCAAGAATAGAGGTTGCCCGAGTTGAAGTCAATCACTCTATGAGTGGTTTGATTTCAAAAATCCTTTAAAAAGACCATGCTTCCCTGCGAGATAGAACTATATCATACCTACTAATCATATCCTTGTATCTTACATAGTCAAGGTATCGAGACGAGTAGGAAACTACCCCAAGTTTGGACTTAGTAGACTATCTTAAAGGTTTCCCCGATTTAGGAAGCGGGGAACCTTATAGAGAAACATCAACTGCAAGACACTCCTTGCCATTCATGCACTAACATTAACTCGACAATAATAAATCAATGATTACTTTGCTACTCCCTAGAATCCCCTACTACCCCACTTCATATGCATAACTCCCTCTTTCCACATTAAAAAAACCACACCATCTCCATGGAATCCCGTACTACCCCACTTCATATGCTACTCCTTAGAATCCCCTAGCACCCCACTTCATATGCATAACACCCTCTTTCCACATTAACAAACCTACACATCATCTCCCATGTCAACCTATATTTTAGTTTTAACAACCTCTTTCCGCTTCATATGCATAACACCCTCTTTCCACATTAACAAACCTACACATCATCTCCCATGTCAATCTATATTTTAGTTTTTGGGCTAATATCATTCAAAAAGTACCTCCCAATCATACATAACACTCCTTAGAATCCCCTAGTACCACCCCACTTCATATGTTACTCCTTAGAATCCCCTAGTACCCCAATTCATATGCATAACACCCTCTTTCCACATTAAAAAACCTACACATCATCTCCCATGTCAGCCTATATTTTACTTTTTGGGCTAATATCATTCAAAAAGTACCTCCTAACCATACATAACACTTTTAAAATAACTATTTACCTTGTCATAACTCTACTTTCCACATCACCACCCCTACAACCCACCCAATCATGACTACAATTCTCCACATTCACTCATGCAAAAAATGACCCCCAAGTTTTCCAAAAGAAAGTTGTTTCTACGCTAGTAAAATCCCTCCCATACCATTTTATGGTTTTTTTTAATCACTTTTCAAGCTCAATACTCTCTCCCAAGCTCATAAAAACATCTTCATCCTCCCCCAAGCTTACAACACATTTTTTAGCCTTTATCATACTCCATTACAAGGGGATTCCCACCACCACTTTCTCCACCATTCTCTCCGAATTCCCTTACACCTCCCACACCACCCTATTCATGATTTTCTTCTAGAACTCCATCTCCTTCATCGAGCCCTCCACCATCTTCCTGTTATGAGACTAAAAGGAAACACTATAAGGTAAGACTAGAAAAGATTATTTATATGTAAAAGGTTTATATATAAATAAGGTTAAGGAGATTTTAAATTGGAAATACCTAAAGCAATGGTTAATAGGCATTAAGGTTAAGGTAAAAGGGATGTAGATGGTGCACAAGGGAAGCCCAAAAGCCACAAAAGTAGGCGTCCCTTTCTAGGGGGAGTTGAGGAGGCATTAGAGAGTGAAAAGGCCATGCCTAGCCAATGAAAGGTCAAGGGGCTGAAGTTGGAAGGACATGAATCACTTATGCCTATATAACCATGTGTTTAGGGTCCATTTGGGATATGGTTGGGTGGAGAATCCAAAGTTCTAGTCTTACAAACAAGTCCTCAAGCTTATAATGCAAGGAGCATTACATTGGTATCAAAGTTAAGTTCTTTCTTTTCCATGTTTCCATTGAGCTACTTATTGCTAACTCTAATCTCTACTCCTTAATCTCTTCTCTATTCATTTCCAAAAGCTAATCCTTATACTTCTCAAAACTTCTCCATACAATTACCTATTGCTTAATAGATTGGGCATACCTCTTGCCTAATAGATTGAGCATACCTCTTGTCTAATAAATTGGGCATACTTTGGAGATTCTACATGAAGCAAGTGGAGTACATGACAACCTTAAAGAATCATTGAAGAAAATATCAACAAGGAGGAATCAATGGAATTGTTCTTCACATCATTAGAGACAATTCATAATTACCCAACCAAGTAAGGTCATTGTGTTGCATCTTTTTTTGCTTTGTAAGAAACTTTCCATTTTTCTTATTGTTAGAGTAAATGGATTCTCAAGGTGGAAAAGATGAAAATGGGGAGAAGGGGAAGAGGATATTACAAAAATAGATGAAATAGATATGCAAGATTCAGATCTTAATAAGTATGAGGATATACAAATGAAGCAAATGAAAGAAAAAATCTCTAATATAGAGAATAAACTTCAGAAAATGATGGGTCTTCTTAACTCCTTAATGGGAGGGGAAGGATTGGGAGTAAAAGAAATATCTAAAAATAACATTGACAAGGGAAGGGAAAAAACTCTAGAAAAAGGATTGAATGAAACCATAGTTGAAGAGGGTCCCAAAACTAGCGATCATGGTATAGTATTCAAATATTTAAAGGCACCCACTTTTAGTGGAGAAGAGAAGGAGAGAAATAAAGATGCGGTCCATATTTTTCTACAAAAATGGCAAGATTTATAGCTTTTAAGAAATATGCCTAATCATAACCACCCCATTGAAGCTAGCCTATCCTTATAAGTAGTGGATGAGTTTAGCGAAAGCTAGGCAAGTACTTGATTCTTGGAATTCATTCAAGGAATTGTTCTTAAAGGAATATCTTCCTGAAAATGAAAAAGATTGAAATTGGGAGGAGTGAGATAATTATTCTAGAGAACAAAAGAATTTAAATCTCACTCAATATATAGCTTGCTATAGAGAAAGGGAGTACAAGAAGGAAGTTCACTCCTCTAAAGAGCCAAAAAACTTAGATGAGGCTATAAATTTGATTTTTTTTTGGACGATACCATAAGTAATGGTAATTGTAACGAAAATGGTAAAAAAAATTCATATAAACCTCATGAAGAAAATTTTGGCTCTCAGAAAAGAAAGGGTTTTTTCCTCCAAAAAAAGCAAAAATCCAATCCTAGTGAGTTTCTAAAAAATCATGATTTTGAGAGAGCAATTAACAAAAAACTTTGTTTCTCTTGTCTTGAGCCAGGACATGATAAAAGGAATTCTCTGAAGTCCCAAGGACAAGAACTTACTGGGAATGGTAGTGATAAGCCTAAAGGAAAAATAGTGTACACTTGAATTATTTTCATTAGGGAGGAAAACACTTTTGAGAAGCTATTTGCATAATACACTAACATTTGAGCATAAAGGAAAATTTATAAGGAGAGCGTACCATCTTCTCCTTTGATATGTAATATTGAGCTCCAAAAGCTTCATCAAGATAATGGAATAGAACAAATGTTTTTCTGTTATGCAATGCCTCAGTTTAAAAACCATTGCGAAAAGTTTGATTCAAGTATTTGTAAAGTAGTTAATTCTTCTTTAAACAAGTTATTAGAAGAATTTAAAGGTGTTTTTCCAGAAACATTGCCAAAAGGTTTACCTCCAGATAGAGGGATAGAAATGTTATGAGATTGTTAGGAAACACTATAAGGTAAGACTAGAAAAGATTATTTATATGTAAAAGGTTTGCATATAAATAAGGTTTGGGGGATTTCAAATTGGAAATACCTAAAGAAATTGTTAATAGGCATTAAGATTAAAGTAAAAGGGATGTAAATGGTGCACAAGGCAAGCCCAAAGGCCACATAAGTAGGCATTAAGATCAAAGTAAAAGGGATGTAAATGGTGCACAAGGCAAGCCCAAAGGCCACATAAGTAGGCGCCCTCTTCTAGGGGGAGCTAAGGAGGCATTGGAGAATGAAAAAGCCATGCCTAACCAATGAAAGGTCAAGGGGCTGAAGTTGGAAGGTCATGCATCACATATGCTTAAATAACCATGTGTTTAGGGTCCATTTGGGATATGGTTGGGTGGAGAATCAAATTTCTATTCTTACAAATCCTCAAGCTTATAAAGGAGCAAGAAGAACGTATTGTGGGGTCCTTCTTCCAAGGAATGAAAATGATGGTGAGCTTAGAAAGCTTTTTAGCAAAACAACATTTGGAATCCAGGTAACTTCTTTTTAAAGAAAATATTTTCTCATGGTTACTTTTTTAGGATTCAAATAATGTCTCAAAATATTTAAACATTAAATTTTCCTTACAAAAAATGCCCAAATCAATACTTGTATTCCACTTCCAAGCTTTGTTTCATTTACCAAAGCTATATATTTTCCATGACTAAACAATGGCTCTTGCATATAATGAAGTTGGATGGAATATTTGTTTGATTAAGTTGGTCACATGCTTCAATTGGTCTTAAGACCATCCATTTATGTTCAAATTTTTAGATGAGTTCAATCAAATATTTTTTATTATCCAAGATTCTCATCTACTTTTCTATTTCTACTAATATGTGAGACTATCCATGGAAGTTGTGAAGTTAACATGTTAATTTACATGTGTATATTTTGTGCTTCCTCTTGCAATGAAATGTTACATAATAAAAGGCATTGAGAGTATCATTTATGAGATTAGTGGGTTTGTAAGCTATTTATTAGTATTTAATTTTAATTTATTAGTATTTAATTTTAATGTAATGGTAATATGAGTTTAAGAACCTCTTAAGGAAGTGCACTAACTCTTTTCTTCTTGTGATTAGATGGATTCATTTAAAGAAGATCAACCTATAAAATGCATTGATATGTTTGGGAAAAACTTGTTAGAAATAGTATGCTTAATTGAGAAGCCATGGCCAATTTGGAGAAAACCTAACTCAAGATTAGCACTAAAGTTTTTAAACATTATGGCATCCAAAATGGTTTGAGCACTTTCTAAGGGAGTGACAAACCTTGAGATTTTTGGTCCTTGCTCTTGCTCCTTCACTAGAGCTTCGCACAAAGATATGGCAATTGAATTCCCTATTCATCATGAAGTTTATGGCACTACTTATTGAGCTAGTTGGTGAATGTGAGACTCGGAGGATGGTGGATTCCTTTGTTTCTAGGTGTTCCAAGTCAAGATCTTACCTTAGCCTTACCAAATCAAGTATCATTAGGTCTTACCAAAAACGAGCTGCAAATTGCAACTCCCCAATAAGGATGCACTATCTCATCCATCATGTTCTCATTTCATTCTCACACCATACAAGGGTGAAGGAAGAGCTTCCTTTGCCTAGATGGAGGTAAGGACATAGCCTTCTTGGTGGTTCTCCCTCACAAAAGAATAATGAAGAAGACGCTAATGAGAGAGAGAAACTTATTCAGGCATGCAATAAATCCAATAGCATACAAGCAAGCAAACAAGAGTAGAGAAGAGAAGACCTCACAAGTATTATGAGAATGTGTATTGCTATCAAATTTGACTTATAAAAGCGACAAGATTAGAGAAGAGAAGAGCTCACAAGTATTATAAGAATGTGTATTACTTACTATCAAATTTTACTTATATAGAAGTGCTAGTTTTCACACTAGGCTAGCTAATCTTAAAAATGGTATGACTCCTGGTACTAATCTTAAGTAACTATGTACATGAAGTCCATAAGTGTCGTCATGTACAATTATTGCACCCTTATCGCATTGTAGTGATTTTGTTTTCCTTGGGCTCTCTTCTTCTTGTTGGTCTGAACTCTTACTCTCTCTACAGAAAAAAGCCTGAAATTTAGCCCAATTCTCCCCTACTGCTTCTGTCAATATTGTAGTGATTTGAAAACTTTGCAAAATAACCACAATGCAAGGGACCCTCATCACGTTGTAGTGATTTTGTTTTGGTAATCTTTTGGTACCATTATGCACCTAATGCTTCTGCCAGTGTTGTAGTGATTTGGAAACTTTGGAATCTAGTTCTCTCCTAATGCTTACGCTAGTATTATAGTGATTTGGAAACTTTGCTAAATCACTACAATGCGATAGGGCTTATCATGTTCAATTGTTGGATTCTTATCATGTTGTAGTGATTTGGCAAACTTTTCCAAATGACTACAATGTGATAGGGGTCGTCATGTCCAATTGTTGGACCTTGATTGCGTTGTAGTGATTTGGAAACTTTGCCAAATTACTACAACATGATAGGGGTCATTATGTCTAATTGTTGGACCCTTATTGCATTGTTGTGATTTTGTTTTCCTAGGGTTCTCTTCCTATTGGTCCAAACTCATTCTCTCTCTAGATAAAAAAGGCCCGAAATTAATTTAACTACAATGCGATAGGGGTCGTCTCACAAGTGTGGTAGTGGGAGTCTAATTCTCCCCTAATGCTTTCGCTAGTGTTGTAGTGATTTGGAAACTTTGACAAATCACTACAACGCGATAGGGACTATCATGTCCAATTGTTGGACCCTTATCACGTTATAGTGATTTGGAAAAGTTAGTGATTTGGAAAACTTTTCCAAATCACTACAACATGATTTGGCAAAGTTTTCCAAATCATGTCCAACTGTTGGACCCTTATCACGTTGTAGTTATTTGGCAAGCTCACAATAGAGGTTGTCATGTCTAATTGTTGGACCCTTATCGCATTGTAGTGATTTTGTTTTCCTAGGGATATTTCTCTCTCTAGAGAAAAAAGGCCTGAAATTGAGTCTAATTCTCCCTAATTATTTTTGTAGTGTTGTAGTGATTTGAAAACTTTTCCAAATCACTATAATGCGATAGGGACTGTCTTGTCCAATTGTTGGACCCTTATCGCATTGTAGTGATTTTGTTTTCCTACGATAGAGGTCATCATATACAATTGTTGGTCCCTTATTACATTGTAGTGATTTTGTTTTTTTAGGGCTCTCTTCTTGTTGATCCGAACTCTCTCTCTCTCTCTCTCTCTCTCTAAAAGGCCCAAAATTGAGTCCACTACAGTGTGATAGGGGTCCTCATGTCCAGTTGTTGGACCCTTATGGCATTGTAGTGATTTTATTTTCCTAGTCTTTTAGAAACATTATACACCTAATGCTTCTGACACCAATGTTGTAGTGATTTGGAAACTTTGGAGCTGATTCTTCCCTAATTCTTCTACTACCAATGTTATAGTGATTTGAAAACTTTGCCAAATCACTACTATAACATGATAGGGGTCATCATGTCCAATTATTAGACCCTTATCTCGTTATAGTGTTTTGGAAATCTTTGCGAAATCACTATAACATGATAGCGGTCATTATGTCCAATTATTGGACCCTTATCATGTTGAAGTGATTTTATTTTCCTAGTCTTTTAGCAACATTCTGCACCAATGCTTATAGTTAAAATTATTTTAAATGGATCCGTTTAAAATTATGGTGAGAATAACTCTTGAAATTTTATTATAGATAAAAAGGTTACAATCTCAAGGTGATTCAACAACCTCTAGGTTATGTGGTTCAATTCAAATAGAGCAGGTTTTGGAAGCTTAACTCCTACTTCCAATTTTCGTACCATCTAACTTAAAATAGAAATCCTTTAGTGCATCACTAAACATCAATTGGATATCTTGTCTAAGAAAGTCCAACAGCCAATGGCTTTCTAGATTAACCACCACAGATCTCAACCTTGATTAGATTACAACATCTATGATGGAGAAGATTGAGTTGGACCCTTATCGTGTTGTAGTGATTTGGAAACTTTGCCAATCTACTACAATGCGATAGAGATCATCATGTACAATTATTGGACCCTTATCACATTGTAGTGAATTTTTTTTTCTTAGGGTTCTCTTCCTGTTGGTCCAAACTCTTCTCTCTCTAGAGAAAAAAGGCCCAAAATTGAGTCCACTACAATGCGATAGGGGTCATCGTGTCCAATTGTTGGACCCTTATCGCGTTGTACTGATTGTTTTTCCCTAGTCTTTTGGCAACATTATGCACCTAATGCTTTTGCCAACAGTGTTGTAGTAGTGATTTGGAAAATTTGGAGCTAATTCTCTCCTAATGCTTTTACGGTGTTGTAGTGATTTGGAAACTTTGGAGCTAATTCTCTCCTAATGCTTCTACAGTGTTGTAGTGATTTGAAAACTTTGCCAAATCACTACGATAACACGATAGGAGCCATCATGTCTAATTGTTAGACCCTAATCTCATTAAAGTGATTTGTCAAACTTTGCCAAATCACTACAATGCAATAGAGGTCGTCATGTCCAATTGTTGGACCCTTATCGCATTGTAGTGATTTTATTTTCCTAGTCTTTTAGCAACATTTTTCACCAATGTTTATAGTTACTTTCTTTTAAGTGGATCCATTTGAGATTATGGTGATAATAACTCTTAAAATGTTATTATATATGGAAAGGTTACAATCTTAAGGTGATTCCACAACCTCTAGGTTATGTGGTTCAATTCAAACAGAGTAGGTTTTGGAAGCTTCACTCCTCCTTTTGATTTTCCTACCATCTAACTTAAAATATAAATCCTTTGGTGGTGCATCACTACACATCAATTGGATCTCTTGTCTAAGATAGGCCAATGGCTAACAGATCTCAACCTTGTGATTGGATTACAACATCTTTGATGGATAATGGACCCTTATCATGTTGTAGTGATTTGAAAACTTTGCCAATCCACTATGCCGCAATAGAGTTTGTCATGTACAATTGTTGGTCCCTTATCGCATTGTAGTGATTTTGTTTTCTTAGGATTCTCTTCCTGTTGGTCCAAAATCTTTCTCTCTCTAGAGAAAAAAGGCCCAAAATTGAGTCCACTACAATGTGATAGGGGTCATCATGTCCAATTGTTGGACCCTTGTCGCATTGTAGTGATTTTGTTTTCCTAGTCTTTTGGCAACATTATGCATCTAATGCTTCTACTACCCAGTGTTGTAGTGATCTGGAAACTTTGAAGGTAGTTCTCCCCTTAATGCTTCTACCAGTGTTGTAGTGGTTTGAAAACTTTGCCAAATCACTACTATAACATGATAGGGGTCGTCATGTCCAATTTTTAGACCCTTATCTCGTTATAGTGATTTGGTAAACTTTGTCAAATCACTACAATTCGATAGGAGTCACCTTGTCCAATTTTTGGACCCTTACGCATTGTAGTGATTTTATTTTCCTAGTCTTTTGGCAACATTCTGCACCAATGCTTATAGTTACTTTCTTTTAAATGGATCCATTTGAAATTATGGTGAGAAAAACTCTTGAAATTTTCCAGGCTTTTCCAAATGTCTCTCCATAGCAGTCACCATCTTCTATAACAAAATTGCATGCATAATGTTTGCCTCCCAATGAAATACCTGGTCATAGAAACGACTAATGTAAAAATTAATGGTTGTCACCCTAACAGAATTTGATACAAACACAAATAAACATTATGTTTTGATTTTGTCTAAATGTAACATCTGGCATTTACTTTACATTCAATGGCATCTTCAATAAAGGTCCTCTTTACATCCCATCCCTCCCCCAAAAATTGGTTCATCTAATCATTATCAAGTGACCTCACTTAATATGTTATCTTTGTTTTCTTTGACACCCTCACATGATGCAAACATATGTGCAGAGGCACTTAATGGTATAAACCAACTTAGATGGACGTCCTTAGAAACTTAGTAAGGTTTCATCATAAACAAATTAAATAAAATCACAAAGAAATCATGATTAGCAAACATAGGTTAAAGAAGTTTGCCAGACTATAAAGATGGAAGAAAAAAGAGGCTGAGAGAAAGAAACATACTATAATTTTTTGCAAAAGAGAAGACATTAGAAAGCCTTTGGACATCTTTTGGGCCCTTTGCTAATGACTCTCATTAGCAAAGGACCAATGGGAAGAGAGTAGTGTGGACATTTGGTCTCCTCCAAAAGTAGGGGGCAACTAGGCTTGTCTTCCTCATTAATACAAATGTGGAGTTCAAAAAGTAGGGCCTGGCCTTCATAAATTAGGGGGGGTAGGTAACTAAAAGTAAAGGGGCTCCATCAATTTCAGCCCCCATCATTCTCGTGGGTCAAAAACCCTTAAAAAATGGGTTTTTCCAAAAAAATTAAAAAAGTGATCCTCCCCCTAAAAATCCAAACCAAACGATATTGTATCAAAAAAGAGCTTTTTGCCTCCATCTTCTCTCTCTACACTCCATTCTCCTCTCCAAGATCACCCTACACTCCATTCTCCCCAAAACCAACAACTCAAATCTCCATAGCGCTCTCTCTCTCTCTCTCTCTCTCTCTCTCTCTCTCTCTCTCTCTCTCTCTCTCTCTCTCTCTCTCTCTCTCTCTCTCTCTACTATTCTTAGACCATGGAGGGTAGTGCATCTTCATTGAGGAGAAGGCCAAGAGGCACAATAGAGTCTATGCTCCTGCACAATGTGAGGGATAAGAACAATGCTTGGCTTGGGATGCATTTTCAGAAGGGATATTGGGTCTATTTGCAACCTAGTGCAACTGGACCCCATCAAGTTCGATGTCGAGATGTTGAGCACCATTGGAAGGGGCATCTACTAGGTTCCAAGGACTCAAGGCGTGATGGGTTGGTGGCTCATGTACAACATGTGTACTCAGCAATGGATATTTTAGTGCGGCCCCAATGGCACCCTCCTCTTTTTCCTTGTAATAACTGTATGAATTTCTCTCTAGTAGGTTGGTTTATATGGGCTCTTGTTTTCAACCTCATTTGATGGGTTTGTTTGTTTCCAAATACTTTCCCTTCCAACTTCATTGAGGAGCAGCCTGTATGAAGTCTAACAGGGACATTCTATGCCGTTCATGCTCATATAGGGGATGGAATACTCTCCAATATTTTCCCTTCTAACCTTGCTCGTCGAAAAGATTTTTTTATACACACACAACTATGTAGTGCTCACACAGGCCAACAGGTTTGGTAAGCTTGAAGAAATCCCATCCCCTCCTCTCTCTAACACTGAATGGCCAATGCCTGATGTTTGGACTATGATTGATCTTAAGGCAAATATGGCTAGTGATATACAATCTTCTTTGAAGTACAGCAAGGCCTCAAGATCAGTGGGTCTTACTTGGGCTTGCCCTATGCATGTGTTTGCCCACATGTTTCAGGCCTTTTTGAGTGCACACAAACGCCCACCATGTACATGTTCAAGGTTGTGTGTGTTGAAGAGATGGTCAATTTACTTGGCCAAGGGTGGGACCTTGTGGAGGGGGAGCACAAAGGGAAGAATTTCAAGTGCAATGTAGTACAGTCAATTGTCTCCTTCTGATTCTTGTCGAGCACATACCACTTTATGCATTCTATTTTGTTATGAGCGGTGGATGAGGAAGAAGGGAGCGTGGATTCCCTTACAAGCTCAAGAGGAGGTTGTGGAGCCCATAGCTCTCTCGATATGCTTACCAAATGTGGGGGTAGAAATTGTCCAAGAAAGCAAGCATTGGAGCCTATTGATAGCGCAAGGCCAAGGCTTGGTCTTCTTTGCGGCACCATGGGGTCATTGGGGGCTCTACCACCTGTGACATGGCAGAATGCACTTCGGTTTACACTACAATCTTGCAAAACAGGTTTTTCAATCATCAAAAATTTACATCATGAAACAAATGATGCTCTAAGGCTCTTACACTTTACTTAAGTAGTATGGCAAATGCAGCCACCAAGGTTTTGCAAATCTTGGATGTGGGAATGCAATCTCCCTCTCTCCAAGCGTGCTTCCGGGGATAGGGAGGGGGCCTCCTCATAGCTCTAGGTCAAGCAAATATTGTGCAAGCTCCTCAGCACTCATGGTTTCCATGACAAGGATCGCTCAGAGAAGCAATGGAATGGAAAATGAGAGTGAGGTCCCAGGGAAGCTATTTATAAGCATTGGAATAACCATCCGTGTAACCTAATTACCCTAGACCATAAAACCAAAACCCTAGACGTTGAGAGAAAGAAAACGGGAGAGTATCTACTGCCTCTATAGTATATTCCTCCTCACACACCTTGAGATGTATACACACACCCAGACAGAAAAACCTTATGATTACCCCCTTGGAACATCCAACAAAAGTCCTCCTAGATGACAACCACATTGCAATCATCCCAAGCCGACACCTTCCTTGCAAAGCTCATCTCGAGTAGATGTCCGTAGAACTCTCATATGTATAAAACGGAGTTTGGTAGGGGAAGATACCCACCGTTGAAGGTAGGTAGGTTCACTAAAATGCCCAAAAACACGCTCTCTGGAAAGTTTTTTTTTTTAGTCTAAAAGAGCCATGTACTTATTAGCGCAACCCTCTTGTACATCAATATTGCCAAGCTTGTAACTTGAGTGTCCAGGCTTCAACTCTAGAGCAAGAAAGTACACCGGTAAGCTCATAGTACCCACTTTACAACTGAATGGTCCCACACTTTATCGGACTCTCCATCCCATAGTGGCACTTAGAAGAAAAGTTGCAGCCTCATGGCATACTTTGCCACCTTCAACTGGTCACATTTCTCTGCAAACTCAACCAAATGGAGTGCTGTAAAGCACAACACGTACACCATATACACCTCCATCAAGCAGGCGGTCTTACATAGCATCCATCTACCTACATACCCTCCAAATGAGCTAAAACCAATGGAATTTAGGCTGCAATCACATAGCCTCAAACTTCAAACAGCCATATCTCACAGCCATGGACTTCAAAGGATAAGTTGTAAAGCACAATAGGAGGAGTACATCAAACACCATCATATAAGCCTACTGACCACCACTTTGGACACATGTTCACCTCCTAAATACATAAGCTCTCGGACATCATATAGCCCCCTTATGAACATGGGTAACCACAAACGTATGTACATAGGCAAACCATAAACCATATGTACAAGGCCACAAAATTGGCACTTATTCCAGCCACAACAACACCCATATGTACAGTGGCAAAAACAGTATCTAGTAAAAACAAAGACCTGTTGGGGGTGGCTAGCTGCACCATATAAAAATTCACACATATTTTCCCCCCCAACTAGCATGGAACACTTTCAAGTGTTCCATGCATGCACTGTAGTATCACATAATCCTCGTGACATAAGGCTTGAGTCTAATACCATTGACTCGAGCCTTATGTAACTTTCCATCAAGATCCATCAACTGATAAATGCCATTGTCAAACACCTCTTGAATAACATACGGACCCTCCCATCTCACTTTAAACTTGGTTTGAAAAGTTGAATCCAAAGCACTGTTATACCTCATAACCAACATACCTTTCTACAGCCCTTTCTCCTTAATCTTTTCATTAAACATGTCAGCTCTTCTCTTACCCAACCGCTCATAGAAGCCAATAGCACTTTCTCTATCCAATAACAAGGTGTGCATAGAAATGAATCTTTCCTTGACACGTTCATCCTCAGCCATACCATGCTTTAAAACAAATTCCAAAGATGGTAGCATTACATTGACTGGGAGCACACACTCTTCACCATATACCAAATGGAAAGGAGTATAACCTGTAGTAGCAGATTTTTGGGTCACCCTGCATGCCCATAATGCCCTGTCCAAAGATGTATCCCAATCCTTGGGATGCTCTTCCACAAGCTTGAATAACATTTTTTGTAACACCCCATTAAAAGCTTCCACTAGGCCATTACATTGGGGGTGGTAGGGAGTAGAGAACCTGTGTTTGATCTCCAATTTTTTGACCAAATCTTTCATGAGATCATTTCTGAATTCCCTGCCCTAATCACTTACAAGCTCTAGAGGCACTCCAAACCTGCAACATAAGTGATTAAATACAAAATCCCCAATATCCTTTGAAGAAGCACCCCGACTAGCTTTTGCTTCTGGCCACCTGGTCATGTAATCAACCGCACTAAGTATGTAATGTTTCCCATTCCTTGTACCTGGTAGGGGTCCTATCACATCTAAACCCCACTTTTCAAAGGGTCCATAACTCACTATGTGCCTCATTGGTTCTGGCATCAATGTTTTTTTCTGAAACAATTGACACTCATGGCAGCTTCTACACCAATGCACAATATCTCTATTCATGCTGGGCCACATAAGCTGTGCATTTAAAACTTTTCTTCTCATAATTTCGACCCCAAAATGTCCACCACATCCTTCTTCATGACATGCTTTCAAACAGGTAGCAATCTCATCAAAATGAAGAACTCTCCGAATAACGCCATCCACCCCTTTGTGAAACAAATGCTCACCAATCAACACATACCGCAAAGCCCTCTTAGTGATTGCATGCCTTTGCCTGGAATTCAACTCCCTTCTTGCAAAGCCAGTTTGCAATACATGTTCCTCCTCACATGAAGGGATTCCCTCCCAAGATACTTCGGCTCTAGCACTTGCAAAGCATGCAAATCCCTCATAAAAACACCCTCTGCTAGTTCATGGGCTCTCACATTTTTGTCTCTAGGTACATGCCAAATCTGAAAGGCTATAAACGACTTCAATAGCTTCCGCACCTTGAAGAACCAACCTTTCATACCTTCTTTGTTTACCTTCCATGTACCCTGCACCTGCCTTATGATCAACATTGCATCACCTTTAATCAATAGCTTCTTAACCTGTCTTCTCACACATTCTTCCAAGCCCAAATATAAACTAGCATATTCCGCCTCATTATTAGACTTTACATTCACTTCTTGGCTACCAAACCAAGTTTCCACACCTTCTTTGTTCACAAAAACAAAACCAATTGTTGCTGCTTTACCGATGCTTCTCTTAAAAGCCCCATCAAAGTACAAAGTGCCTTCCACATCTTGTAATTCCTCATGCATAGCAGAAGTAGGCACAATCTTCTTTTCCAACCCTTTCTTTGTGCTATTTTTGACATTGATTTCTTTAAAAGTAAGCATGTCAGCCATGTTGGCACGCACATTCTCTTCCTTAACAAAATTAATGTCAAACTGCTGCAACTCAAGTATCCACTTCTGAAGCTTGGGGCTATCACCTGGATATTTTAGAGCATGAGGCAATAAAGAACATGATGGCACATCAAACACCACATCTCGTGAGATGACTACTTGTCTAGTTTGAGGGTTATAACATTTGTAGGCCTTTCGATCCTGTGCATATCCAACAAATACACATTTCTCTGCCTTAGGATCCAACTTTCGTCTTCTTTCATCAGGCACATGGACATAAGCTACACATCCAAAGACTTTGAGATGTCCAATGTCTGGCCTGTAACCTGTAAGCCGCATCTCTGGCGTGCTTCCATGAATGGCTGCTGTAGGTGTTTTGTTCAGGATATACACTGCAGTAGCACATGCTTCTGCCCAATAGTAATCTGGCATGCTCATTTCATTGAGCATTGCCCTTGCCACTTCACATATGACTCGATTCTTTCTCTCAGCCACACCATTCTGCTGAGGTGTATACCTGCATGTCAACTGTCTTCTTATCCCATGCTTCCGCAAGAAATGCTCAAAAGCTTTTGAGGTGTATTCACCACCTCCATCTGTTCTCAAACATTTAATCCAACAGCCATATTGCTTTTCTACAAGAGCTTTGAAATCCATGAACTTTTCCAGCACTTCACTCTTCTCTTTCAAAAAGTATATCCATGTCATCCTGCTGAAGTCATCTATAAATGTCACATAGTATAGACTTCCTTTGATAGATGGATTTTGTGCAGGGCCCCATACATCATTGTGTACTATCTCAAGTGGCCTGTTACTCATATTTCCTTCTCTAGGAAACCTCAACCTTGCCTGCTTTCCAAACTGACAGGCTTCACAAACATGCATATGTCCATCATATTTGAATCGAGGCAATCCACTGACAATGCCTCTTGTTTGCATGTTCTTTAATCTCTGTATATTGACATGTCCAATCCTCTTGTGCCACATGTCAATGTCCTGCACAATCCCATTGCTCTTTGAAAACATGGCTGAGCTCAATTCTGGTATGCCTGCATCCAATTTGAACAACCTTCCTTCCTTCTTGCCCTTGGCAATCAATCTACAGCCATGCTTAAAGTCTTCCACAAAACAGCCATTCTCATTGAATCTTACTTGTAATCCCTGCTCAACCATTTGGCCTACTGATGCCAAATTCTTTGTGATGGATGGTACATATAACACTTCTGACATATTCTTCACATTTCCATCATGCATCCTCAAAGGCACACTGCCAACATGTGTTATAAGATGCTGAGTATCATCTCCTGTGACCACATAACCATTTGTATCCAATGGTTGCATCTTCTCAAACCACTCACCATGACATGTCATGTGGTTTGAGGCACCTGAATCCATATACCATGACTCATCTCCAACATTCTGAGAATCCATTGTCCCCATAATGTGCTTCATCGCAAAAAGATGATTTGAACTCCCATCATTGTTGCTAGTAGATGCATAATTTCCATGTTGTGGTCTTCCATTCCTCACATCATTTTGCTTTTTGTAACAATCTTTTGCCATATGTCCAAGTTTGCCACAATAGTGACATTCAATCCCATTCAAATTTTGTTGAGGACCTTGCCATCTTCCTCTACCACGAGCACCTGTTCCAAATCTCCCCCTATGGGATTGAAATCCACGACCTCCACGTGATCCAAATGATGACTGTGAATTCTGAAAATTCTGATTTGATTGTGGTTGAGTAGACCTGTCATTCCAACCACGTCCTCCACGGCCTCGAGGGGTAAATCTCCCCCTGCCTCGAAAGCCTCTAGATGAGTAAAAAGCCTGATTCCTTGCATGCTCATCATTGCTTGACGAGGATGCACCACCTGTAACACTCATACCACCAAGGCCAAGCTTCAATTCTTCCACAATGAGCAATGACACAAGCTCATTAAAGTCTGGCATTCCTCCCAACCTTACTGAGATGGAAGTGTCAAAAGATTTGTATTCTTTGCCTAAACCACGCAATGTGAGAGCAACCAAATCATCATCATCCATTGGGGCATGTATTGATGACAAGGAATCTGCATAACCCTTGATTTCCTGAACATACTCATGTATACTCCTATTCCTTCATGTTACACTGTGAATCTGTTGCTTTAGTTGTATCTTCCTTGCACCAGTGTCTGTCTCATACATTCGGCACAATATACCCCATGCTTCTTTCGGTGTATCTGCATCTTGGATGTGAATAAGCAAGACATCTGTTACACATATTGAAAAATAATGCAACACTTTCGAAGACCGCTCTACCCATTGCTTGTGAGCCAGTAAAACTGAGCATTATTTGGTTGAGGAGGTAGGTATGGCTCCGGGTCTTCCTCCGAGACAAGACTCCATAAACCTTTTCCTTTCAAAAAACTCTTCATTCGAAACTTCCACACTTGAAAGTTAGTGCGGTCAAGCTTCTCTCCAACAATCTGTATCGGACCATCTCCCATTGTTGCAAAAATATAGTAGATGTACCCCTTTGACAAGTTGTATGCCGGACCTGTAAAGCTTCAAATCTCTCCAAATCACATCAAATGCTTGCAAATTGTGTGCATTAACATCCCACAATGATTCACCAACAAAGTACACTCGATCAAAGTTGAAACCAAATGATACTCCTTCACAAAAAAAATTTTGGTTTTTTTCTCGCCAGTAACCAGTCAAGATTATGCTCTAAATCCTTCAAATCTTGTCCAAATTCAATGATTCAACTTGCATTGGCTTCCCAGCACATTTCTCCAACATATCCTAGAAGGGTTTGATCAAATTCTTCAAGGTGAATGAGAACCACCAATTTTTGTAGCTCCCTGGTTTGCTTTTTTCTGCATCTGTCAGGTACCACCTCTCACTAAAAGTGCTCTATCTCCTTCAAATCTTATCCAAATTCAAAACTTTTTGAATCAAAAGTTTAGCAACTCATAGGACTCTACTTGTACCAAAGGAATTAGGCCAATTTAATATAGACAAGGATTAATGCCTTGATTAATAATGCTCTGTTTCTGGACAGACTTTCTGCAAACCTGCAAACCTCTGTTAATTGAGTTCAATGAGCTCCAAATACATCAAGTGAGCTGCCCCAAATGTTATCTTGCTCTCAATAACACTTTTGCTAAGTACTCCAAGCTTTAAAGCATCCAATTTGGTGTCCAAATGAGGGGATTAGACCATAAACATTGAAACCTGTCCAAGAATCTCCTCCAAGATGCGCCGCCTGCTCCTGGGGGCTGTAGAAGAAGGGCAAATGCTCATTGACATCATCAGCACCTTAGCAATGACCTAAACTAACATGTGCTTGAAGGGTTTAGCTCAATTCTTCCTCTAGCTTCCGCAATCGATCCTCCACGGGGAGTATGTTTTCTGTTTTGCAGGAGTTCACAAAACCAGAATTTTTCCTTCACACATCACTTGTAATGCATCAATTTTTTGCATGAATGATTTGCTCCTGAGTTGCTAGTACATGTGCCCTTCCAAATACATGAGACCTTCACTTCTTTGCTTGCATTTCCCAAAATACATGTGCCAAAGTACATTCATTCACAAGCTTTCCATGAAAGCTTCAAAACAGAAATTTTCTGCTTTCTTTTGCACCTTTAATCTTCTCTTACACTTGCTCTTGATACCTACAATCCGCAGAGGGGGTCTTGCTACACTTACCAATGGTCCTTAGCTCTCAGATCTGATGCCGATGTGTGCTCCACAGCTTTTCCTTTGCTCCAAGCTCCAATGGTTTCCTTCACAGCTTTTTCTTCTTCTTCCCTCTTCTCTCACTCACTCTCACAACACAGCTAATGAGCTCTTGGCTCTGATACCATGATAAAAAACAGAAGCAGGAGGGAGCACACACAAGAGAAGCAAACCCTAATCCATATCCATCAATCATAGAGAAAGAGAGAAGCCATAGTCACCATCTCTCTCACACACACAAAGGAGAACACAACATAGTGTTATGTCCACACTACAAAGTAAACCTAATGTAATGTCCACACAACACATGACTAGCTGGACGCGGTCATAAACACACCACACGATATCTATCTACCATACTGTCACTCTGACAGCACCCATGTGCTATCCTCCAGCTGTATACGAGCTTGACATTTCAACAACATTGACATTGCCCTCTCTCACATTATTTCTTTGCCTTGGGACTATGGGATATATACCACCTGGCTCTCTTCTTGGTAAGGGACATTGGGGAGAATAATGACCCCTCTCTCCACAATTGTAACATTGGACATTTTCATTGCGAGGTCTTGGGGCTCGCTCTCCTTGAGGATGCCTCACCTGCTGTTGTTGAATTGCTTGCATAGCAATATTAAGGCTTCCAATTTGGTCTGTTAACTTCTGTATTTCCTGTTGAAGGGTCTCTTGACCTTGAGTAGGATCAGCTACTTTTGGAGCTTCCACATGAAGCTCTCTTTCACGATGCAAATCCATAGGTAGAGGCTTTACTAATTCTCCAAAGGGCACAAGAGATCCACCATAATGGAAAGGAACATCCCTTTCTTTACTCAGCATTTCCTACTTCCTTATCTTCTTTCTCCACTGCTCCTTGGCTATCCTCACAGCCTCTTCATACGTTCCTGGATCCTTGAGCTCTACCTTGTCTTTAATGCTCTTATGTAAAAGACACACAAACCTGTCCTTCTTCAAGAAACCAGGAGGTACTTGATTCTCTTCCAGGCCTCTTAAGATTCTCCTCCAGCAAGCTTCAAACCTGTTTACCTGTTCATTGATATCTTGGTCTTCTCCTTTTGCTGCAATCTACTCAATTCCTTCCATAGTTCCTCGGGAGCATCAGCTTTTTCAAATCTTCCTCTTAATGCTTCGCGGAGTTGAGCCCAATTACCTTTTTGTGCCTCAGTGAGCGTATCTTCGTACCATACTCGAGCCTCACCCTCCATTAGCAAGCTCACTAGACGTAATTTGAATCCATCATCATCTCTATTACTCTTTAGAGCGGTCAACTCGACATGTATGAATTTGTCCACATCTTCGCCTTTTCCGCCCTTGAAAACCTCAAACGCCTCGCCAGCCATAGGCCTTGAGTTGATCTACAAGCGATTATCACCCCGTAGACCTCTTAGTTGAAGCTGCCTTCCAATCCTCAGTGGGGGCACCAAAAAGGATGAGAGAAAGAAAATAGGAGAGTATCTACTGCCTCTATAGTATATTCCTCCTCACACACCTTAAGATTTATACACACACACCCAGATAGAAAAAACTTATGATTACCCGCTTGGAACATCCAACAAAAGTCCTCCTAGATGACAACCACATCACAATCATCCCAAGCCGACACCTTCCTTGCGAAGCTCATCTCGAGTAGATGTCCGTACAACTCTCATATGCATAAAACGGAGTTCGGTAGATACCCGCCGTTGAAGGTAGGTAGGTTCACTAAAATGCCCAAAAACACGCTCTCTGGAAAGTTTTTTTTTTTTGTCTAAAAGAGCCATGTACTTATTAGTGCAACCCTCTTGTACATCAATATTGCCAAGCTTGTAACTTGAGTGTCCAGGCTTCAACTCCAGAGCAAGAAAGTACACCGGTAAGCTCATAGTACCCACTTTACAACTGAATGGTCCCACACTTTATCGGACTCTCCATCCCATAGTGGCACTTAGAATAAAAGTTGCAGCCTCATGGCATACTTTGCCACATTCAACTGATCACATTTCTCTGCAAACTCAACCAAATAGAGTGCTGTAAAGCACAACATGTACACCATATACACCTCCATCAAGTAGGTGGTCTTACATAGCATCCATCTACCTGCATACCCTCCAAACTTGATTGTCTTTAGGTCCCCACCCAGATGTCAATCAATGGCAAAACTTCCTAGACTCTCAACATCCAAGTGCTCCCTCTCTATTTGTGCCTTGATCACATTACTAACTCAAGGCAATCTCTCAAAGACCCATGCTAGCACCTCGTTTATTTCCTTGGTAACCTCAAAGACTCCTAACCACCAAATTTCTTTCTCTGATTGAAACACTAAACAAAAAGTTAGTGTTTACTCTAATCTCATCACCAACTTCATCAATAGCTTCATCACTAGCTCCATCAATCTCCGCATCACCAACTCCATCACTCTCATCACGAGACTGTCACCAGCTTTAAAGGCTTCTACCATAGCGCAGTTCATGAGTGTAATACTCACACTCTCTAGCCTCCTTTCCTTCACTATCTAACACTCATCCAACATCAAAAGGAATGAGACTCTTTGACCTATGAAATCCATAGAATAAACACAATGTTACGCTCTTTGAAAAAACATGCACACGAATAAAAACAAAATAATCCACTCACATCTAGTAGGAAATCCATAGAATAATATCATAGCCTTTTGTAGCATCCACACGTCCACAAATATGTTGTTGAATTCTCTTGCAATACCCAAGCATCCCATTGTTACCATCTCCCATATACTGAATAAATGAGGGAAAGTCTCTAAAAGTTGGTGGGTATCACGTAGAAGGGTCTGCTAGGTATAGATTTCCATCAACCCACAAATCCACATTTGACCAACTTGTCTCCATGCAATCTTCTCTTGTTCTATAAGATGACCCTTGTCCAATAATGATGCATACTCTTCCAACACTCAAACATGCAAATCCACCATGCGTCATTGTTGCGATGACCCATTCGCATTAGTGATTTTGCCAAGGCCATGATTCTACTTAGGTGACAAGTCGCACTATCGGACAAGCTCCAAACAGAGAAAAGAATTAATAGGTTAAGTAATGTTGGATTAACATATCTATGTTGATGTTAAGCCATGAAAGCTTAGTAGAGAGAGTGATAATGGCATGAAAGCATAGTAGAGAGGGAGAGAGGGAAAGTGAGTATGCAGGCCATAAACTCACAATAGATAGATAGATAGAGAGAGAGAGAGAGAGAGAGAGAGAGAGAGAGAGAGAGAGAGAGAGAGAGAGAGAGAGAGAGAGGAGGTTGATTTGAAGGGAAAAAGGTAGGGTAGAGATGGTTTTACATGGAAATTGAGTTTAAAAAATGAATTTTGTATATGTATATGGGTTTGGGTTAGGTTTTAAAGCATGAGAATTCAAAAAAGATGAAAAAAAATCTCTATTTTTGGCACCCACCACCTAGTTGAAAGTGATAGGATAATTGGGAGGCAGAGTGAGGGTGATTTGGTGGGGGAAGTGGAGTGAGGGAGAAAAAGATGTCACATTTAAGAGGATAGAGGAGGTTTTAGGAGGAAATGGAGGTTGAAATTTGAAATTTTGAGATATATAAGGGTATGGGATAAGTTTCAAAGCCAAAAACCTAGCAAAATGAAAAAGAAACACTATTTTGGGCCCCCCCTTAGTTACAAGCTTGGTGATGTCGAACGTACTTGCTACAAGATAGAGAAAATGACTACTTTAGACCCTAAAATTATAGGCTAGAAAGAGCAAACTATAGGCTCCAAGTAGGCCTCTCTATTTCCCTTGTCTCCTTAAGAATGCTCAAAATTAGCCTTATCCCTAAAAATTAGGAATCCTTACAAGGCCCAAAAGATGTCCAAAGGCTACCTAATGTGAAGAAGAGATAAAGTAGATATGGCATAAATGAGTGACGCATAGGAGAGGTGGGAAAACAAAAAGAGCAAAGTTCAAATTGTGTAGAAAGTGAAAATATTTTTGGTTTCTTCTCAAACACAAATAAAACTCACGTTTATTCTAGTCTCTAGACTAGTTTTCAATTAATCTGGCCTTTCCTGAGATTCCTTTTGACATACATTGTTTTAAAAGTTTGGTAGGTGGTATCGAGGCATGACACTCTTCTATTTTCTAAGTTTTATGCTAATATATTTTATTCTTCTTTTCTGAGCTCAAATTTTTGAGGCCCACTCTGACAAAAAAGATCCATGTTACATGGATCTAGAATCCAATTGCTCTCCTTGGTTGGCCTTATATGTTTTTAATAGGCTCCAAAAGGCCCATTTGGAGTCTGAATTTTCCCTAATGAATGATTGCTACCAAATTTACTAGCTTCTTTCTTCTAACAATAAGGTAAATCTCCACAATTCAATATACAAGCCCCTTTTTCCTTGGAACTTAATTTTAAATTGATAAATTATACATTTTTTAATTATTTTGTTGCTCCAACAATAAGTATGCTTGTTGTTTTTTTATATGTCACAAAATAGTAAATGATGTATGTGTCTTAATTATTAGTGTTTCTCATGAATTAGTATTGCTTGGAAATTTTACATGCTAATCATGTAAAGTCCATTAGATTGTGGAGAAATTGTGTTGTGTGTACAAAGTGATTGCATAACTTATCACTTCACGTGTGTCCTTAATCATCTACTCCGCTTAACCTTATTTTTATATCATGCGTCTTTATTCTATTGAACTTTATGAAGAGGTATTAGAGCCTAGACATATTTGCAAGTAGGCTCTCATGCCATCCCACCTCTATAGAGTACATGGTTATCTACAAAGTTAATTGCTAGCATTGTAAGAACCTTCTTGTTAAGAATATGTGCCTTCCAACCGTCATGTATCCACATGACCAACTAACTTTGCCACACCCAATTCAATGATTAAAGTTAGTTAAGGGTGCTAACATGGTTTACACACTTCCCAACAAAACATAAAATGCATATAGTGTTTCTTCTTCTACCCCAAGGCCAAGTTGAGATAACTACCATAAGATATTTGCACATTATAAGTCAAGAGAAGAAGTTACAAACTAATATACATTACAAGAAAAGACACATAATTTTTGAATAAGAACTTATTTATAAGTTTACTTAAGTTCTTTATCATCAAAAGGTGTTGATTCTAGAATTAGAACTAGAATTTACAAACTTTGGAAGGAAAAGAAAGTAAGCTAGGACACAATACACATGACTTCCAACTTTGTACTTATGAAACATAAACGTTAAATAGTTTGCAAGAAATAATGCTAAAATGAAAATTTAAAATATTATCACCGATTTTGTTTTCTGCTTGCACAAACCCGTTACACCCAACTACAAGCTAGACACATAGTGCAAGACATTGATACATATGTCAAATACCAAGAGACCACTCTAGTTAAAGGTTTGATATCAAAATTTTGAAGCACTTCGACATTTGGTGGTTTCAAAGAAAATCTCAAGAAAAGTATTCTCATTATGATATGACAAGTTGGCCTACCTAGTTTGTTTTTTGACATTTCCTACAAGAGGGTGCCATTGGTTCAACTTACTAGATAACCTCAAAGAACTTAGTCAAAAGATAAAGTAGAAATAATTAATGCATAAGTTATGTTTAGACCCTTCACAATTGTATACTATTTAATCATTGATTTCAAGATTTTTATAAGAACCTTTTATTCATTGACTATTTTTTTCTCATAGAATCTTAAAATTGAAATATTTAGTATGACACGTGCTTTCTTTAATAAATGATGCATAGTCTTTGAGAACTCAATTCAAAGTACATTCATTTTAACATACCATCATTTAGAACATATCAGCTAAGAGTTGGTTTTCCAAAGGCTTTTATATGTAAAACCATCAAATTGTGGGCCAAGCTAAGGAAAAATCTCAAAGAAAGTATTTTAGAAAAACAAAAAGAACTTCAAAAAGCTATCAAAATCATTACAAGAACTCAATCCGTCAACTACAATGGAATATCTATGGTGGTGGGATGGATGTGGTTTCTTAAATTGATGTATTAAAATAAACTATTTCACAAAAAGACACACACACACACACATATATTTCAACAAGAAAAAAACTAGTTACATACAACTATGATACAAAATCATGAGGGCATAAAGAAATGAATAATCATTTTTTGGCCATAAATAATGAAGAACAAAACAACTACCATGGAGTGCAATGCCTTATACTCTTAAAAGTTTAAATTGCAAAAATTACAAAACATGAAAAACTTTAGCTATTTTTCATGTCACAAGAAGTCTATAAATGGCATATGAATAGAATAAATACATTCAAAAGTAGCCTCACTTTTTTAAATTATTCTATAACAACAATCCTACCTCAATGACACTCATGGCGGTGGATAAATGGCAAACCAAACTTTTTAATATGACATACATAAAGACTAATTACTTGGTCTCCAAGGTGGTAGCCTAGTGAATAAGACTTTGGACTTTCTACTGGAGGTCTTGGGTTCAAATCCTCTTGGGGAAATCTTATACTAAGGGTGTGTCTGCGTGCCAATGGCAACCATCCGCACACCTTAGGCTGTCATCATTTGATCGTCATGGTGCTTGTCCTCTTCGACAATCTTGCAGCGGTAATAATAGTGTATAATGCTTGCCCTTCAAGCTCGTGCTCTCGATCGTGGACGTTGATTACCATGGGACATCAAAGATCATGACTCAACTTGCAATGCCTAGTTTTACCAAAGCTATGCAGGGTGTTCACTCCAATCGGCCGAGTGACTAGCTTATAGGGTTTGTCCTGCAGCTTGTCCACTACCTACAAAGTGGCCAATATTTGGAAGGGTGGTATGTGGTTGGTATGGTGTGTGTGTGTGTGTGTGTGTGTGTGTGTGTGTGTGTGTGTGTGTGTGTGTGTGTGTGTGTGTGTGTGTGGAGCCGGATGAAATTCGTGTTGTGTGACTAGGAATCGAATAAGGCCTTATGAAAAAAAAAGACTAATTATTTGTAAGCTCCTCTACAATTTACCATATATTCATCATTACCAATGAAGATATCTAGTTTGCATCATTGAGAATACGAGGTTAATAATGAGGACTTATATATAGTGACAATATGCTCATAGAAATAATTAAACAACAAATCATTGTCTTGTGGGAGAGCATACAATGTCAATACATGTACATTTACTATTTATTGTTGTCCAAGGTTTGTTACAATACTCAATGCTAAATCATGTTAGAATTTACAATGTCATTAATTGCACTACTAATGGCTTTCACATGTACTACACTTCCCATTCTTAACAAATAACACTTTCACACATACTACACTTTCCATTCTCAACAACAACCAAAATAATAATATGATTTAGCCCATTATCAACACAAGAATGATTTTGATTTAACCCATTATCAACACAATATGACTAACTTTGAAAAGATATCACTGATTGAGGAAATCATCTTTGACTTTGCAAATGGCCATAATTCAATCTTTAAACCATATCCCTGATGAAAACTTTGGAATAATAAATATTTTATTATGTTGCCCCTTTACCAAATACCTATTCATCATCATGTTTGAGTTTACAAATGGCCATAATTCAATCTTTAAACCTTGTCCACAATGAACACTTTGGCATGATAAATATTTTACTATGTTGCACTTTACCAAGAAAAAGTGGGTATTTTCATGATTACTTTGGTCACTTCTCGGAATTAAAAGCACACTTGCATGAAATCTCACATCCTCCTCACCTCTTTTTCTCTCTCTAAGTTAAGATAAACATAAACATCGAATGTGAGGTCATAGTTCATGGAAGGAAAGATGAAAGGCTTTAGAGAAGCAATGATTTTTGCTAATCTCGTCGCTCCAACTCAAGAGAAAATCTTCCAACTCAAGATTATGTGAAGAAAAACATATAGGGAGTGTTGGTATGGCTCATCATGCAAATTAGGCGATTTAAGACGAAATGTTTTAAAGTAAAACAAGGTAGTAAGAACTCATAGATGGATAAGATGGCCAAAAGCAAAAAGAACACATAGCATAATAATTTTTTATACATGTGGCTACACCAAAACTGAACTACATTATACAGGGTCACTACCACTCTCTTAATCCTCATGATCTTCTATTCAAGAACTCTCTTTACATGGAATGGATTCATTTAGCATAAGTTCCTCATGAAGGAACTTATGATCTTCTATTCAAGAACTCTCTTTACATGGAATGGATTCATTTAGCATAAGTTCCTCATGAAGGAACTTATGCTAAATGAATCCATTCCATGTAAAGAGAGTTCTTGAATAGAAGATCATGAGGATTAAGAGAGTGGTAGTGACCCAAGAATTTTCTATTATGGAGGGAGAGGAGGGCTTCTTTTAAAGATGGATAATCTCTCTATATATATTTGTCTCTTTGCTCACTCTCTCTATCTACCATCCCTCTATCTATCCTCCCTCTCTCCCTCTCTATCCTTCTCTTTCCTCTTATCCTCCTCCTCTCTCTCTCTATCTATATCCATCTCTTTGCTCATTCTCTATATCCTCCTCTCTCTTTCTTTCTCTATCCTCTTTTTTCACTCTCTCTATATAGTTTGAGGATTAGAGGTGCTTGGGCATGTACTTAATGGAGCTCAGAGATGACACAGGGATGTAGTGTTGAGGCAGTATGCTGAGAGACAGCCCCGGCTCCGGCGGCGGGGCAGGACACCTCACAGAGAGCCATCATAGATTTCTTTGTGGTACATACATCCACATCGGAATCTACTGCCCACAACAGTTCCTCTACTACAACATCAGATCCCACCACCCATACCCATGCTCTAGCTCCACGCCCCAGCAGAGGAGTTCTTAGTGAGAGAGCTTGATCCATTCTGCGAGCCAGACGGCAGAGCACACAAAGATGGATGGTTCTCCGTTGACATGTCACGCTTCCATCATAGAGGCATGACATTCACTCCACCACGAGGCGGGTATCGACATTAGCTGATCACATCATATCTCACTCTACACAGGATCATCTATTGATCACATGTATTGTCAGATGTTTTCATTTTACTTTTTCTTTCAGTTTTCCATGGCTTAGTATATCCATGGTACCATTGTATTACTTTTGGTCTCATAGGCCCTTGGGGTCTTTCGGTAGACGTTAATATAACTCTCTCTCTCTCTCTCTCTCTCTCTCTCTCTCTCTCTCTCTCTCTCCTTCTCTTTGCTCACTCTCTTTATTCTCCCTCTCTCTCCATTTCTTCGTTCACTCTCTTTATCCTCCCTCTCTATCTATCCATCTCTTTGCTCACTCTCTATAGCCTTCTCTCTCCTAGCAAGGGGATCTACTCTAGTTGTTTACATTGTAGAGTTCTCCTAGCAAGGGGATCTACTCTTACTAGGAGACTTTAATGCTCAAACAGCAGGAAAACAAGTGCAAATGTATGATTTCTATGATGATGCCATTAGATTCTTAGATTGATTTGGCTGAAATGCGATTAGAGAGGAGCAAAAAAGATAAAGGGGTTTTAGAGCTTATGGTAGGAATTTCTAGAGATGGGGGGATGTATGAACTATTATCGCTAGCTTTAAAACACATATCATCCTCCACCAGCTTTGTGTTGAACTCCTGAAAAGTAAGAGGTGGGTCATACACCTGCATGTGACTTCTTCAGTGACCTTAGTGATCCCCACCGTTGTCATCTGATCTCGTAGTGAACCGGACTTCACAAAAAAGTCAAATTTGATTTTTTATATTTATTATTATTTATTATTATTTTTTGGATTACGTGAATGAAGGGTCTCATGCAGTGAACCCTTAACGGTTCACGTCGTGAATCGGACTTCACGAAAAAGTTATCCAACATATGGACCTAAACCCTAGCCTTTAACTTTCAATAAGAATACATCAATAACCTCCATGTTATCTTTCAATTACTTGAAGATAAATATTCTACAAATAATAATTTGGATCATGAACCAACATTTTGGGAAAGAAAGGTTTGCTTTAACCTAGAGTAGGTTCAAATTTTGGGAAATCCCTCTAAATGGTGGGAAAAGGATCCATGTGGTGAAAAAGGACCCATATAAGATCTAGCAAGAATAGTTTCTTGAACATTGATTCAAACCAAGGATTTACCATATGATGCTTTTACCAAGGACCCAAGTGGGAGCAATTAGATCGTGTTCCCTTTTGTGATACAAACAAGACACAATCTTATAATATATAACTGCACCAAGTCATTAGGCCACTGTCACTCCCATGTCTTAGATATTGAAGGAAGTGGTGGGAGGACAGCAAGAGATAGTTTTAAGGCTTCCAAAAAAGGGAAAATTAAAAGGTGCTAGATGGAAGAAATGAAACATCTTTTATGGACTACCTTATTGGAAGGTAGCCCAAATTTGGGATATTTATTTCATAAGCCAATTAAATGAAAATTAATACTTTGTTTGATCAACTCTTGATGTTATAATTGTTGAACATCTTCTTACTATATGCAAAACTATAGATGTGATGGAAATGAAGAAGAACATTGGGAAAAAAATCATTATAAAGGTCCATTCATTGGATGTTAGAAAAGGACATGGAAGAAATTGGGATCCTTGAGAGGATACGAGGGATCCTCTCACGAACCTTCTAGTAGTTGCCAAAATTTTTTTTCCCTCACTCAGGAGAGAGAGAAAGAGGGGTTATCATGACAAAAATTCCCCAAATCCTGTGTTTTCAAGGCCTTGGTGCAACCTAAGTGCTTCAAAAAAAAATTTCCAAGATCAAATTAATTAATCCCAAAAAATGATGTTGGATGCCCTATTCACACAACTTTTTGATATGTATTAATTAAATGCCACTGAACGTGGCATTTGATGAGTATGACCTTAGAAGTTAGGTCTCCACCCCACTCCTCCCTCATTTAATTAGTACGACCTTAGAAGTTAGGCATCTCTCTCCCTCCCCTCTACTCGTCTCTGAGGCTTTTTATAGAGAATTGTGAGACCTTAGATAGAAAAGATATGGGTGAAGTTTAGGTTCTACTTTGCTATACTTCAGTACTTTTGGACATCTTCCAAGTTTATATATATATATATATAATTATTATTGATCCCAAAAAAAGGGCAAGGAGGGTCATCATTTCATTGACCTTTTCAAGCATTAATCATTACATACTAAAATGAAACCTTAGAAAAACACTCTTATTCTTGAAAAACTCACGTAATGTATTTAATGATGGAAATGCAAAAAAACACAATTTGGAGCCGTATTGTGAAAGAAAGGTTTGCTTCAACCTAGAGTAGGTTCAAATTTTGAGAAATCCCTTTAGATGGTGGGAAAAGGATATGTGGTGAGACCCACATACGATTTAGTAAGAATAGTTTCTTAAACATTGATTCAAACCAAGGATTCACCATATGATGCTTTTACCTTTTAAAGAAGGACACAATT
Source organism: Cibotium barometz (assembly GCF_041138505.1). NCBI lineage: Eukaryota > Viridiplantae > Streptophyta > Polypodiopsida > Cyatheales > Cibotiaceae > Cibotium > Cibotium barometz. The sequence goes on from NC_141074.1 coordinate 11,582,686, forward strand.
TTATATGATATATAACCATGCCAAGTGGGTGTGATTAGAGTTTTTTCCCTTGTGATGCGAAGAGTATACAATCTTCTAATATATAACCACACCAAGTGGGAGCCATTAGGCCACACTCCCTTGTGATGCAAAGTTCTCCACTTTCCTTTTTATGGATACATCCCTACAATTTTCTCCCCTCCCAAATGGCCATTGGCCTTACACATGTCACATGCCCTTGCCTCTTAGGCCCACCACAATTTACAAGTATATTATATTTTCAACCCTATATCTCAAGAGCCACAATCCCTACCACCCCACACAACTTTGCTAGAACTTGATGCAAACTCCTTATGTCCTAGGGTGCACCCACTCTTCTTCCCACCACTCCTTGCCTACAACCTCTCTCTCTCTCTCTCTCTGTCCTAGGGTGCACCCACTCTTCTTTCCACCACTCCTTGCCTACTCTCTCTCTCTCTCTCTCTCTCTCTCTCTCTCTCTCTCTCTCTCTCTCTCTCTCTCTCATACACACACACACACACACACACATACTTTATAGAATTAGAAAAGGTGAGGAAAGCATATAATTGGTGGGTGAAGAGGGGGCCCTTACCAAACAAGGCAACTCCCCCACTTACACTTTGTAGAATTAGAAAAGGTGAGGAAAGCATGCAATTGGGCGGTCCCTCTATGAAGAGGGGGCCCTCATCTAAGAAGTCATCACCAAACAAGGCCCTCATCTATGAAGAGGGGGCCCTCATCTAAGAAGTCATCACCAAACAAGGCAACTCCCAATCTTCATTTGACAAGGCCTCCAGCCAAAGGGGACATCCTAGTTGACTATCCATGATAAATTTTGTCATTTCAATTAGTTGTATATGCATGTGTGTGTGTGTGTGTGTGTGTGTGTGTGTGTGTGTGTGTGTGTGTGTGTGTGTGTGTGTGTGTGTGTGTGTGTGTGTGTGTGTATTTTTTGTGCATGTCTTGATTTATTATTGATGAGTTAATATTGGTGCATGAATGGCAAGGAGTGTCTTGAAGTTGATGTTTCTCCTCTTAAAACTTTACATATTTTTTTGTGGACTACATATGAGTATTCTTTAGTATTTGGTCTTGTGGAGAAAGGATATTTGGTGTCCAAAGTTTGGATCTAAATAAATAAGAAGGAGGTGTAAGTCATTAAATAAGATGGTATATTGTGGTCATAGAAAATGTTTATCCATGTATCGTTACTTTAAATTGATGTAAAATTTAAAATAACGTCATCACCACGTGATTGAGTTTGATTATTTAATAGTATTAGATATTTAAGCAGTAATGGGAGATAGCAAGAGATAGTTTAAGGATTCCAAAAATTAAAGATCCCACAAAAGGTACTAGATAGAAGAAATTAAACATCTTTTATGGACTACCTTAGGTAACTCAAATTTGGGATATTTATTTCATAAACCAATATTAATACTTTGTTTAATTAACACTTGATGTTATAATTGTTCATTGATATGAAGGCAAAAGTTTCCTATACTCAACACTATAGATGTGATGGACATGAAGAAGAACATTGGGAAAAAAAAGAATTATAAAGGTTCATTCATTGATGTTAGAAAAGGACATGGAAGAAATTAGGATCCTTAAGTATTTGCAGCCTAAGGATCTTGGAAGATTTGGATAAGGACTTAACAGTTACATTACCAATGATACCATTCACTTTCATGAACCAAGAGAAGCAAAAAAAAAATGGATACGACTAGCGAAATTTGTTTTCTATCATGCTATGGAGCATCATTGAGAGTACATGTGTCTAGTGATGATAAGATTATCAGGATAAAGTCTCATAATTGTCATGTTATTATTCAACAAATCTTGCCCCTCTTGATTTGGTATATTCCTTATTTAATGGTGAGCATTCACTACAATAACTATAATCCTCCTTTAGGAGGATGTATGCTAGAACCCTCATAATTTCCACATAAGCATGATAAAGTGTATGAGGAGGTAATTATATTGTTATGTCATAAGAAGGGATTTCCACAATCTTTATTTAATATTATGACTCATTTTCCTAATCATGTTATAAAGCAAATAAAGCTAAGCAGGAAAGTGAGGTTAGGACGGTTGTATCCTTTTGAAAAATCCTATAATCCCATGTCAAGAGTCTAGCAACTAGAGGGAAGTATGGCAAGGATATATCCATAAAGGAAGCTCTTGGTCTCACACAATAAAATATTAGCACGATTTTTAAGGCATCTCAAAAGTTTCTAAACCATTTATAATGTCATGACATGTGCAACAAGTTTTCCATGTTCCTAAGGAAGTGAATCCAACTTGGATTGTGGTTCTAGGCCATACACCTAGATGCAAGTGGATCATGGATGCAAAAGATAATCATTTTAAATATCCCCCTACCACATACTCTGACTTTCACTCATCCAAACTGATGATTTTAGGGGTGTCAATGGATCATAGATACAAAAGACAATGTTTTAAATATCTCCCTCGCCACATACTTCTCACTTTCACTCATCCGAGCTTATAATTTTAGGGATGCCAATGGTAAAAATCTTGTGAAGGTAATGGCATTGCTTCAAAGGGATGCCAATGGTAAAAATCTCATGAAGGTAACGCATTGCTTTCATCAAAAACTCTAGGCACAATGGAAAAACTAGAAAAAAGTGGAGAGAGAGAAAAGTAGAAAAAGAGTGAAGAAGAATGACATTGAAGATAAAGTTGGGGTTGGGAATGAAAATTAGACTAAGGTTGAGATTGAACAATAGGTGGGAATAATGAGTGTTAAGGACGATATGATAGAACATGCTTTATATGCATTAAGCTTCTTTTTTGCTCAACTGCATTGGCAATTGGTATTTATACCATATTTTAATTTTTGTGTTTCATTTTGTAATTGATCAAAGTAGATAGAAATTTTATTTTTTTTATTGATAAGAGAGACCTTACAAAATATGAGACTTAGATCAACATAAATGATGACATCCATGTGATCTTGTCATAATAACAATGACTATCATATGAGAACTATGTAGTTTTTACAAGAAATCTAGTATTTGTCATATATTGCTTTGATGAGATTTCCTCATGTCAAAGAAATGTATTATCTCCTCTCTTCCTTAGCCTTCTTATGAATTCTTGTGTATACTATGAACTTTCTTTCATAAATAATTATCTTGAAGCCTTTGTAATCATTATCAACTTTACTTTTCATTCACTAAAAATATTAATTATCAACTTACAAAATATATCCCAGAGTACAGGTCTAATTAGAGTGGTGAAAATGATGCATTTCATGTAGCAACTTAATTCTCAACTTTACTTTGAATTTCACTAAAAATATTCATTATCAACTTAATTCATCATCACCTTACTATTAGTGGTAAATATTGCAAAAAACCAATCCTCCTAAGCAGATCATATCACTTTATGTGTTTAAGCAATCAATAGTGTGAATAATGTATGCCCTTAATGTTTGTTTTAGCTTTCCCTTGCTTACTTTGGGTATGTATCATAATGAATATTCCAAAATTTGTAGAGTTATCAAAACCTACAAAGCTCATACTTTTTCCCATCCTCTTATGGAATTGGAAACATTGCAATCAAAGATTATTACATAGTGAAAAAGAAGCAAGCAAAGGGAAGTCAAACCACACCTCTAGCTTCAACTCCACCAGTGATAATAGCTTGTCATTTTATTGAGCTTAGTCTTGTGAGTGAGAGGTGAGGATGGAGTGATTATCCATTCATGCAGATTACACGACGGAGATCAGCACATACTTTATTATTTTCTTGAGGGCTTGGGTGAGACACAAGCTCTTGAGTGCCTCCCATGAGTATTTCATCAACCTGTGAATGCTCGAATTAGAGAGCACCTTGTCGGTGCTTAACAGTTAGATTGGTTAAACATACTAGATACATAAACAAACTGTGGTAATTTGGGAAAACATATTCATCTATGAGGTAATTTGGGAAAACAGATTCATGTATGGTGAAAATCTAACCTTGTCAAAATCCAAAACCTAGATCTTTGATACGATTGAAAGTTTGAACGTCTTAAATTTTATATATTATAACCTTGTCATGTATAACCTTGTCATGTATTGCTCTTTTTAGCATAGTGTATGTGTAAGCATGAAAGGATTTATAGATCAAAATGTGTGTCATTAAAAAGTTTAGTAATATTCATGAGGTTTGATGTGAAGAACAAGTATCCAAAAACGTAATTTTAGGATCCAAACAATGGAAACCAAGTTGCCATTTCTTTTAGCTACCATTTGATAATAATTTTCTATCCTTATTTAAAAACTAACAAATTTAGACAACTTTCATATTGCTATTTCCTCTAATATACAAGAAACCATTGACCATATACACATGCCATTTTTTATCCCACCTTTCCAAGTAAATTTCAAGTTTATTTCCATTTCAAACTATGAAGCTTTTTTTAAAAGTAAGAAATGACACTTTTGGCTACCATCTTTATCTTCAAAATGGGAAATTTAGACCTAAAAAGGGCCTCATAAATGATTATTGGTTTAAGAAAGAGTGATTAGAGGGCTAAATAGTCATGTGGGTGGGGGACAAGAGGGAAAAGCCTAATAAATGATGACTTTGCTAGTCCCTAGACTCCCCTACTACCCCACTTCATATGTAAAATAACTCCCTCTTTCCACATTAACAAATGATGACTTCATGTGCAATAACTCCTTCTTTCCACATTAATAAATGATTACTTTGCTACTCCCTAGAATGCCCTACTACCCCACTTCATATGCATAACTCCCTCTTTCCACATTAAAAAAAACACACATTATCTCCATGGAATCCAAGGCTACCCCACTTCATATGCTGCTCCTTTAGAATCCCCTACTACCCCACGTCATATGCATAACACCCACATTAAAAAACCCACACATCATCTCCCATGTCAACCTTATTTAAGTTTTTGGGCTAATATTATTCAAAAAGTACCTCCCAACCATACATAACACTTTTAAAATAACTATTTACCTTGTCATAACTCTACTTTCCATATCACCACCCCTACCAACCCACCCAATCATGACTACAATTTTCCACATTCACTCATGCAAAAAGTTACCCCCAAGTTTTCCAAAAGAAAGGTGTTTCTACGCTAGTAAAAGCCCTCCCATACCATTCTCTGGTTTTTTAAATCACTTTTCAAGCTCAATACTCTAAGCTCAATACTCTCTCCCAAGCTTATAAAAACATCTTCATCCTCCCCCAAGCTCACAACACATTTTTTAGTCTTTATCATACTCCATTACAAAAAGGAGATTCCCACCACAACTTTCTCCACCATTCTCTCCAATTTCCTTACGCCTCCCACACCACCCTCATCCTGATTTTCTTCTAGAACTCCATCTCCTTCACCGAGCCCTCCACCATCTTCCTGTTATGAGACTAACATGAAACACTATAAGGTTAAGACTATAAAAATTATTTATATGTAAAAGGTTTGCATATAAATAAGGTTCATGGGATTTCAAATTTGAAATACCTAAAGCAATGGTTAATAGGCATTAAGGTTAAAGTAAAAAGGATGTAGATGGTGCACAAGGGAAGCCCAAAGGCCACAAAAGTAGGCATCTCCTTCTAGGGGGAGTTAAGAAGGCATTGGAGAGTGAAAAAGGCCATACCTGGCCAATGAAAGGTCAAGGACTGAAGTTGGAAGACTATGCATTACTTATGCCTATATAACCATGTATTCAGGGTCCATTTAGAATATGGTTGGGTGGAGAATCAAAGTTCTAGTCTTACAAGTCCTCAAGCTTATAATGCAAGGACAATTACATTGGTATCAAAGCTAAGTTCTTTCCTTTCCATGTTTCCATTGAGCTACTCATTTGCTAACTCGAATCTCTACTCCTTTATCTCTTCTCTAGTCATTTCCATAAGCTAATCCTTATACTTCTCAAATCTTCTCCATAGAAATACCTATTGCTTAATAGACTGGGCATACCTCTTGCCTAATAGATTGAGCATACCTCTTGCCTAATAAATTGGGCATACTTTGGAGATTCTACATGAAGCAAGTGGAGTACATGACAACCTTGAAGAATCATTGAAGAAAGAAATCAACTGAATTGTTCTTCACATCATTAGAGACAATTTATATTTACCCAACCAAGTAAAATCATTGTGTTACATCTTTTTGCTTTTGTAAGAAACTTTCCATTTTATTTGTTGTTAGAGTAAATGGATTCTCAAGTTGGCAAGGATGAAAATGGGGAGAAGGGAGAAAACCCAATGTCCTCTTTCCACATGGAAGAGGATATTACAAAAACAGATGAAATAGATATGCAAGATTTAGATCTTAATGAGTATGAGGATATAGAAATGAAGGAAATGAAAGAAAAAATCTCTAATATAGAGAATAAACTTAAGAAAATGATAGGTCTTCTTAGCTCCTTGATGGGAGGGGAAGGATTGGGAGTAAAAGAAATATCTAAAAATAACATTGATGAGGGAAGGGAAAAAACTCTAGAAAAAGGATTGAATGAAACCATAGTTGAAGAGGGTCCCAAAACTAGAGACCAAGGTATGGTATTCAAATATTTAAAGGTACCCACTTTTAGTGGAGAAGAGAAGGAGAGAAATAAAGATGCAGTCTATATTTTTCTACAAAAATGGCAAGATTTGCATCTTTGAAGAAATGTGTCTGATCATAACCGCCCCATTGAAGCTAGTCTATCCTTATTACAAGACAAAGCTTATAGGTAGTGGATGTGTTTAGAGGAAGCTAGGCAAGTACCCGATTCTTGGGATTCATTCAAGGAATTGTGCTTAAAGGAATATCTTCCTGAAAATGAAGAAGATCGAAATAAGGAGGAGTGAGATAATTGTTCTATAGAACAAAAGAATTTGAATCTCACTCAATATATAGCTTGCTATAGAGAAATTCTCTTAAAACTTAAGGGAATAGACAAGTTTCAAAGAGTAAGAAGCTTCATCAGAGGCCTAAAAAGGGAGTACAAGAAGGAAGTTTACTCTAAAGAGCCAAAAAACTTAGATGAGGCTATAAAATTTGGAAAAAAAATGACGATACCATGGGTAACGGTAATTATACGAAAATGATAAAAAAATCATATAAACCTCACGAAGAAAATTTTGGTGGCTCTCAAAAAAGAAAGGGTTTTTTCTTTAAAAGGAAGAACCTTCAAAAAAAACAAAAATCCAATCCTAGTAAGTTTCTAAAAAAGCATGATTTTGAGAGAGCGCTTTAAAAAAAACTTTGTTTCTCTTGTCTTGAGCTGGGACATGATAAAAGGAATTCTCCTAAGTCCCAAGGACAAGAACTTATTGGGAATGGCAATGATAATCCTAAAGGAAAAACAGTGCATACTTGAATTATTTTCATTGGGGAAAACACTTTTGAAAAGCTGTTTGCATAATACACTAACATTTGAGCATAAAGGAAAATCTATTACATTGCAAGAAGGAGAGCGTACCATCTTCTCCTTTGATATGTAATATTGAGCTCCAAAAGCTTCATCAAGATAATGGAATAGAACAAATGTTTTTCTAATATGCAATACCTCAGTTTAAAAACCATTGTGAAAAGTTTGATTATTTGTGAAGTTGTTAATTCTTCTTTAAACAATTTATTAAAAGAATTTAAAGATGTTTTTCTAGAAACATTGCCAAAAGGTTTACCTCCAGATAGAGGGATAGAAATGTTATGAGACTGACAGGAAACACTATAAGGTAAGATTAGAAAAGATTATTTATATGTAAAAGGTTTGCATATAAATAAGGTTCGAGGGATTTCAAATTGGAAATACCTAAAGCAATGGTTAATAGACATTAAGGTTAAAGTAAAAGGGATGTAGATGGTGTACAAGGGAATCCCAAAGGGCACAGAAGTAGGTGCCCTCTTCTAGGGAGAGTTGAGAAGGCATTGGAGAGTGAAAAAGCCATGCATAGCCAATGAAAGGTCAAGGGGCTGAAGTTGGAAGGTCATGCATCACTTATGCCTATATAACCATGTGTTTAGGGTCCATTTGGGATATGGTTGGGTGAAGAATCAAAGTTCTAGTCTTACAAGTCCTCAAGCTTATAATGCAAGGAGCATTACACTTCCACTCCCTTACCATATCCTAAGACTTGAGCCTTTCTTTTTCATCTCCATCTAGCCCGCTCATGCTCTTGAAAGTGGCAGGAAGAAGGTATTGTGGGGGTTCTTCTTCCAAGGAATGAAAATGATGGTGAGCTTAGAAAGCTTTTTAGCAGCAACATTTGGAATCTAGGTAACTTCTTTTAAAGAAAACATTTTCTCATGGTTACTTTTTTAGGATTCAAGTAATGTTTCAAAATATTTAAACATTAAATTGTCCTTGCGAAAAATGCCCAGATCAATACTTGTAATCCACTTCCAAGCTTTGTTTCATTTACCAAAGCTATATATTTTCCATGACTAAACAATGGCTCTTGTATAGAATAAAATAGGATGGAATATTTGTTTGATTAAGTTGGTCACATGCATCAATTGGTCTTAAGACCATCCATTTATGTTCAAATTTTTAGATGAGTTCAATAAAATCTTTTTTATTATCGAAGATTCTCGTCTACTTTTCTATTTCTACCAATATGTGAGACTATCCATGGAAGTTGTGAAGTTAACTTGTGATTACGTAATAGAAGGCATTGAGAGTATCATTTATGAGATTAGTGGATTCGTAAGCTATTGATTAGTATTCAATTTTAATATTATGATAATATGAGTTTAAGAACCTCTTAAGTAAGTGCACTACATCTCTTTTCTTCTTGTGATTAGATGGATTCGTTTAAAGAAGATCAACTTGTAAAATGCATTGATATGGTTGGGCTAAACTTGTTAGAAATAGTATGCTTGATTGAGAAGCCATGGCCAATTTGGAGATAACCTAACTCAAGTTTAGCACCAAAGTTTTTAAACATTATGGCATCCAAAATGGTTTGAGCACTTTTTGAGAAAGTGACAAACCTTGAGGTTTTTGGTCCCTGCTCTTGCTCCTTCACTAGAGCTTCGCACAAAGATATGGCAATTGAATTCCCTATTCGTGAAGTTTATGGCACTACTTATTGAGCCAGTTCGTGAATTTGAGACTCGGAGAATGGTGGCTTCCTTTGTTTCTAGGTATTCCAAGTCAAGATCTTACCTTAGCCTTACCAAATCAAGTATCATTAGGTCTTACCAACGAGCTACAAATTGCAACTCCCCAATGTGAGTGCACTATCCCATCCATCATGTTGTCATTTCATTCTCACACCAATACGCTCCTTTTCTACAGGGGTGAAGGAAGAGCTTCCTTTGCCTAGATGGAGGTAAGGACGTAGCCTTCGCGGTGGTTTTGTCTCACAAAAGAAAGATGAAGAAGAAGCTAATGAGCGAGAGAAACTTCTGCCGGCAAGCAATAAATCCAATAGCATACAAGCAAGCAAGAGTAGAGAAGAGAAGAGCTCACAAGTATCGTAAGGACGTAGCCTTCGCGGTGGTTTTGTCTCACAAAAGAAAGATGAAGAAGAAGCTAATGAGCGAGAGAAACTTCTACCGGCAAGCAAGCAAGAGTAGAGAAGAGAAGAGCTCACAAGTATTGTAAGAACATGTATTACTTACTATCAAATTTGACTTATATAGGAGTGACTAGTTTTCACATCACACTAGGCCAGCTAATCTTAAAAGTGGTCTGACCACTGGTACTAATCTTAATAACTATGTATATGAAGTTTGTAGACTTCCCTTACTTGATATTAAGCTGATGGTAAGGCCGCTTTATATATTCCAACACCGTGTTACGAAAAAACTTTAGGTACTCGTTCGAGCGAGTAAGATGGCAAAGCACCTTACATTAGGATAGGTGGGTAAAACCATGTTAATTGGAGTGGTTCACATATCCCCTTCCTAATGGTGACCGCGTCATTGTATCACCAAGCTCGGGTGGTGTAGGTGTGACCAATTTGGAGAGGTGTGGATGGTCCAGGATACGACATAAAGTTATCGTGTGAGGTTAAGTGGTAAAATAGGGACCGATATACAGTCCATAAGCAGCCATAGATTAGGGGTAGTTGCCGTGTGGGGTTAAGTGGTAAGATCGGAACCAATTATGCAGCCAAGAATTAGGGCGGGCATGTTGGTGATAATCTTTGGGTAACCCTCGTGGTAGATAGCTTCTTTTCATCATTGTCATTAGCACGAATGATGGTGGTAAAAGAAGCTCACAAAACATGTACATAGCACATTAAGGGATGGAAGCTGCAAACACAGCACAGAAACAAAGGACACAGTAGTAGCTTATAACTGGCATTTGATTCCAACCATGGGTTCTGAACCCTTTTCTTGCCTAGTTCATCACCTTATGTTTACACTACTGCTCATTTCGATGCAGTACCACACTCCTGACCAACCATACAACATCAAAAAGTAGTACTCAAATTGATGGCTGTGTCACCTTGGAGTGTGTGGCACACTAGAATATGCATGCTCTGCATCCACCTGACTAAAGCAAGAACTGTGCCATCAACATGACAGCATACAATAGAGCTGTTGGCAGACTCCTGCTGTTGTAAGTACCAGAGGAAAAGGGCAATGCAATTTGAATCATAAACTCACAACTCTGCACCGTCGGATCTTTTGTCACCACCTGGCCTAGACCGTTGAAATCGCATGTACCTAGCCCTTGGTTCTGCCTTTGAAAATACTGATTGAATGCATATGATGCATTCCCATCAGCATCCAGGTAGGGATTGCAAGAGCAGCCATAGCCCAGAGATGTGCAATCAGAGTATGTACAGGCATAGGTAATGCTGTCACCTAGGGTGGATTGGTCACCACCATTTGGGTTGTATATGCACCATTGCTCAGTCATGTACTGCACTCCTGATGCTTGCACAAGATTCTGCCCATTTGCACCTGTCAGAGAGAGGGCATACTTGGCCTTGCCATCATATTCAAAGATACCCCAATGCCGCTCGAAATTTCCCGGTGCGATGGACTTGAGGTCCTCATCAATCAGACTAAACAAGTAGAACTGGATAGCTGAATTGGGGCGGCGGGGAGTGCCAACATTGCTCGCAACATGGTTCAAGAAGCCTTGGTTGAACTTCTTTGCATAATTAACATTGGCATTCACATTCCCATCTGAAGGCCACCCAATCTCTCCCACAATTATGTTCATACTCCCATATGGTCCTGCAGCGGCTAGAGCGGCCACCAGCGAATCATAGCTAGCATCAAATACATTCTGATAGGTGTAAGAACCATCTATGACGGGACTCTCGGCTCCATCGAAGAATGCATAATCAACTGGGAAGTACTGGTTATCATACAAGCTTATGAAGGGGTAGATATTGATAGTGTAGGGGGCACCATTTTGACTTAGCCACACCACAATCTGAGTCATAAGATCTGATATATCAGACCTGAAAACAGAGGCAGAAGGGACTGTACTAGCCTGAATTACATCAGCATTCATTGGTACAGTGGCTTTGACCTGATCACCCAAGTTTGCTGCATTTAGAGCTTTCTGGACATTCACTAGGGCAGGATATGTCATGTTGACGTAGCTGCCGTTGTAGGTCTTGAGAAACGGTTCATTCCCAACAGCCACATACCTGCAAGAGAGTTCCCACAATATAAGAAAGCATAGCAAAGAGACATCACACTGAGGTCTGTCGCTGCCATGCCATGTTTAGCTAACATACAAGTATCCCCAAAAAATACACCTGCTGTCTCCTCAGCTCCCACCAAGAAAAGCCCACATGCCTGCAAGTTTGCAGCAGGGAACATGCAATAATGGACATTATGAGATGTGGTGTCAAGTTCCCAAATGTTGTCATAAAATGGCTTCTCAGTGTCCATTCACTGATGGTGCTGCGCATATCTCCCTGCTCACGAGATGATCCCAGGTTGGCTAATCCAATGGGAAACCAACATGTGAAAGGAGCTCATGTCAGCCTGGGGAGCACCCATAGCCATGGTCAGGCCATCTGCCCATCCAACTCCCCCCCTGTCGCTTGGTCAGGAAGATATCTGTAACCAGACTTACACTCTTCAAAGGCTGAGGCATCTCCATGCCACTACATAAGGCTGGTTACACAGCATTCCCCGCATACGTGACCACTGACCAGCCATCTTGAATGGGCGAGAACGCCCCTCCATCCCTCGCGGGCAGCCTGGATGGACAGGCAGCAGTGGTTGTGTATAACCAGCCTTAGTAAATTTCTTCTGGAGCATCCTTATGTTTTTTTCCTGTTGATAATCTGATTCTCTAGTTGCAAGTTGGTTAGAGGCTATTTCTTCTCATCAAAACTTCAATGGTGATCCCAAAACCTATCTCAAACAATATTGGCATGTGGTGGAGCTTACATAATGGTCCAGGTTCTCTAAGCAAACTGAAAGAGAGCAAAAGATTGAATGATGGAATGCCATAACCATACATACTTGATGTTAACGCCGTTCGTGTACATGTAGCGTTCGACACTGTTCTGCACCCAGGCAGTTGCTTGGGCCTGATCAGTCATGGAGAGCAACAAATCATTGGGGATGCCCACCATGACCTCTATGTTTGAGGCGATAAGGGCGTCGAGGACGCTGCTGTTGGCATCGAAGAGCTTGACCTTGGATATGCCATTGGATGTCAGCAGCTGGACTACTGTGGAGGGGGGCAGAGGGTGGGAGGCCTGGATGCCCCAGTTCACACCGAGCGCCCGAGCGGGGTCGGGGAGCAGGATGAAGAGGGAGCATAAGGTGGAGAGTGAAAGAGCCAGCCATAGCTGTGGCCTGCTTGTGCTCATGGGGCAAAGGGTGTTGGAGCTTTTTGTGCTGGGATGAGCTTCACTGTGGGGGGTTAGAAGCTGAAAACATACCATGTTCAACTGTAATGATACGAATAATTACTGGTACTTGAAAGGAAGAGAGAGGTAAGGGCGGGGAAGAGAGATGGGTGCAGCAGATGGAAAAATGCTGTGTGTGCATCTCTCTTGCTTTTCTGTTTGGCTTTTCTTGGATGCGCTCCAGCAGTGTCTCACTTTGCTTAGATAATTATCAACCCCCTTTTTGTGTAATTATTGCAGCTCGCAACACACAGGCTATACAGCCCACACAGTGTACAGTAGCATCTGTGTAATTATTATTATTATTTTATAATATACAAATTCCCTAGCTGCAATTTTTTGGAGTTTCCAAAAAACAAAACATTCCCAGGCTGATCTTGAAAAATTTATAGCTAAATTATAACTAAATCATGTTGAATTTTGCTGGATTTTTTTATTTGAAATTGAGGAAATATTTTCGTGAAGGTCTAAAGAATTTTTTTTTAAAAAAATTTTGAAATTTTAGAGTTTTTTTTGTTAAATTATGACTAAATCGTGTTAAATTTTTGCAGGTTTTCTTAATTTGAAATTGAGGAAATATTTTTGTAAAGGTCAAAAGATAGATTATTTTTTATTTGCAGTTGAGGAAATATTTTTGTAAAGGAATTTTGCAGCATTATATATATATATATATATAATAGGTTGCAGGTTTTCTGTGAAGACTCTGTTAACACGACAGGGCATAACCTAAACAATTGCTAAGGTTATAAATTTATCCCATGTTTATTTGAGGGTTGTTGAAATTGTCTAATTTATATATATATATATATATATATGGATATATAATATTTCACGTGAAAAACATTTGAATTTTGTGCTATATATTCCTACGTGACGTTTCCAACTTTTCATGCAAAAAGTCAGGAAAAGGGGCTGGCCCCGGCCAGCTAGTTTAGAGCCTTGTTTGTAGCCAGTTATGCCTCCATATTTAGCAGCCCCGCCACAATTCGCCTCCAACTTTCGCAGCTTTTCCTGTCCAGCAAAAAGGTCGTCGCCGCGTCGCTTTCACAAATGGATCACAGGTCATTGCAGCCGACAGCTACGGGGGGCCACGACATCGGATACGTCAGCTGCTCCACTTTTTACCGACACGTGGCTTCATCTGTCACCATCAAGGTATGGGTCCACCTCCGCGTGGCCGGCTTCCCAGCCCCACCAAAACCCAAACACGCGACGTATGCAATTTTAGGAAGGTTTTTTCAATTAGATGAATTAATAATTCAAAACTTCTTTTTCAAAATTTCAAACTTAAATTTTTATTTTTTTCACTCGAAGCTATTTTCGAATTTGCATTTCAAAAAGTAAACATTAGAAAAAGTTTGTATGAATATATTTGTCATCTATGACAAATATAAACAACCAAAGAGTCGTTTATTAATATCAAAACTTCACTCATACAAAAGCAAACTTCTGAGCTCGTACAAATATAAACAACCAAAGAGTCGTTTATCAAAACTTCACTCATACAAAAGCAAACTTCTGAGCTCGTACAAAGGCATTTGGCGAGGCTTCTTACAGTGCTTAAACTACTATGGATAAGCAAAGAGATACATTCTTGCATGATAGCTTTCGTCAATAGGCAAAGTAAAGTAGCAATCTCCAGAGGATATGCTAGAAAGCATAGATACTATGGATACAAATTCTGATTGTGATGCTTCATCAATTAACTCTTACGTATCTGCACAAAGATTAAAAAATTAATGCATTATATTATAGGTTAGTGTAAGATTATAAGATCATTTTACATTACCGTGTTCAACAATCGATGGTCAGAAAGGATTTGATTTTCCTCCAAACTTCAAGGTCAAAAAAACCGATATCCTGCATAAGAAAAAAGTAAGAATATACAAATATTGTTTAAAAAATCCCAATGTTCATCTTGCTCCAATAATACTCACTAGTTCCATAGATATGCCTCGATGTTTTAGAAGCATTCTTCCATGCCTCCATAGCTTCAACAACATCAAAATCTTCCACATTTGGATCTTCAATTGATATATGCAACAATGATTCCAAACTTCCTGTCTCAAGTTTATTTCTTAAATGTGTTTTTGATGTTATTTTGTGTAGAAAAACCCCTTTCACAAATTGTCGTACTAGAGCACTGGATCATGGCAATTTGACTCAAACACAGTAAGTTTGCATATTTTTCCTTAATCTCGGGCCCAAAGTAATCTCGGGGCCAAAGTAATTTCGGGCTGGGGCAGGCGGGGGGTGGCGAATCTTTTTGGAAAATAAAGAGAATTGAATTCATTTGGTATAATTTTGAAAATTTTGAAAAGAGTCCATATTTCTTTAAATGATATTTATTAAACATCATTACATGGACATAATGCTAGCCGCCACTAAGTAATCTTGGGACAATAGTAATCTCAGAACAATAGTAATCTCGGGATAATAGTAATCTCGACCCATCGTAATTTTGGGAGGACTTCATTGACATTATAGTCTCTCTCTCTCTCTCTCTCTCTCTCTCTCTCTCTCTCTCTCTCTCTCTAGCCAATACATTGCAGAAAGTGGGGAGGAGAAGAACATTCTATTATCTTATTGGATCTAAAGATCAAACTACCACTTACATTAATCTGTCAAGAAGGTATTTCTCTTAGCTTAATCTTTCTAATACATTGAGCTATACTTTTGGTTACAAGCATTGCCAAAAAAACACCTTGTTTTGACATGATTTGATCTCCAATGCGATGTGCATTATCTTTAAACAATTTATAGTTTAGCATATTGATCAATTTGATAATGAAATTCTTTGTTTTGACATGATTTTATCTCCAATGTGATGTGCATTATCTTTAAACAATTTATAGTTTAGCATATTAATCAATTTGATTGTGTATGTATTGATAATGTAGTTTTACATGTCCACAACGATGGATTGGCTAGTTGGAGATGAGGATAGTGATGATGCAAGTACTGATGATCTAAACATTAAAGACCAATGTCAAAGTGGTAACAACCATGATACTACAACGGAAGTCTCAAAAAATTGCAAGGTTGTATGCAATCCAAATGAGCATTTATCCCGTATATATTTCTCTTTTAGTGAGGAGCTATATAACTTAATGATTTAAGAGTACTACAAGATGATGTGTCCATAAGCTTGGAAATGCTAAAAAGTCATGAGATGATAGAGGCATGCTTGATTTGAAAAAGTGGCAAAAAATGAAAGATGAGCTTTGCTTGGGAGAGAGAGAGAGAGAGGATGGTTCTCTGTGTATTTGTTTGAAGGGGCCATTTAAGTTAAAGATTACATGTATTGAGGAGTGGAAAAGCATTGTGAAAGCTGCACACTGTGTCAAAGGCTCAAGAGAACACAAAAGTGCAAATGCCACGCTTGAAGCGATCAAGTCAACATGGTGCACTGACATCAAAAGGCATGGAATACCCTCATCTTACATCAAGGAGTTTATTAATACATGTACATGTAATCGTAGCAAGAGTCAACAACTCCCTTTAGTTAGGCATCACATAATGATAGAGCATATGGTGAGAGTAGTCATGGTGTGGTCATCAAAGAGACACCACCCTTCCAAGGCTATGGTGGACTACATGTGTCATAGAGGAGGTGGACCTAAACGAAGTGGAAAAATTAAGAGGTTACGTACATCCAAGAAATGTGGATGCACTTTCAAAGTGCTTTCAAAGTGCAAGTGGAATACATTGACGGCAAGGATGAAGTGTGTATTTTCATTAATCCAATCCATACAGGACATGAACCAAGGACAAGAAGTGACTTATATCACTTGCCAGTTCACCCATCTGTTATTGAATGCTGCACGAAAGATTTGTTTGATGTGGGAAGCTCTCGCCATGTTGCAAAAATGTCCTTATCTAAAGAATGATATCATATGGAGAGAGCATCTACTCTTGACTGCGCTATCTATAGGTTCTTCATGATTCCCAAAGAGGTTTCTTCATTGTCATATCGAATTCACACTGAAGGTACTTTCTTGATCTTTGTTCATGATTAAATATGATAAGATAATTGAGAATGATCGTTTGTTTATAAGTAAATATTGTTAGATCACAAAGAGTAATTATTTGAGTGTACCAACATGATGCAGGTAAGGTTTCAAAAGATGATTGGGAGTCAATGTACATGGAGGCTTTATCATTGAAACAACAACAAAGATAGTGTATTCTAAACTTCATAGTACTTTGGAGATCTCTACCATATGTGTTGCATCTTGGTATATCACACATTGTTGTTATATAGGTGTTATATTGCCAACCTTATAATCCAAGTGCAAAGGATGCCAAAGATAGGCCATTCATCTTGGTTTTGCAAGATGACTGGATGTTAAAAATGGCTTTACGTTTCTCTAAAAACAACTCATGGGCCATAGATAGCACTTTCAAGACAAACATATTTGGGTTACCCTTATCTGCTGTGCTACCAAATCAGTGGAGACACTATTTATATGGTGCTACTTTTGAGGTCCGGACGGACCATGAAAGTCTGAAATGGCTTTCAAGTCAAGATGAACTGAAGGGTAGAAAAGCTCGGTGGGCGCACAGGAGTTTGACCTTTAGATACGTTACCAGAAAGGTAAGTATAACGTGGTGGCAGATGCACTTAGTCGCATGCGACAGATTAATGAACTTAGTTTCACAGTCTTCAAGAATGATTTCTTGGAGTCACTACGTGGTTTATGTGAGCATGATCCATCTTTTACAGAGGTCTGGCGCGCTGTACGCGTACGCACTTCTTCATAGACGCGACCACCTCCCTCGTTGGCACGTATTGCTAGTCCGGAGAGACTGGCCGCAACGAGAAGGGAAGCGAGAGTTAGTCCGGAGAGACTAGCCGTGTCTCCTGGGTATAGTTTGGAGCCGGAGAGCTCTGATGTAGGCCCTTTATCACCTTTGACTGCCACGGCTTCAAAGGGGAGTGATAAACTTTGTCGGGGGGAGAAATATGCTAATTACTCCATTGACGACGGGTACTTACTCTACAAGGGTAGAGTATGTATACCAACTATTGGTGACTTTCGGGCCCAAAGTCTTAAAGAAAGTCATGATAGTCCAAGTGCGGGTCATCCCGGGATTCAGAAGACCTATGCACTAGTAAAAAGACAGTTTTATTGGCCTAGTTTGTTTAAGGACGTCCAGACTTATGTGCTGAAATGCAATAAGTGCCAGGTCAATAAACATGAACATCTTAAGGTTGGAGGACTACTCCATCCATTGGAGATTCCTCAAGGGAAATGGGAAAGCATTTCCATGGATTTCATTACCGGTTTACCCAAGACGAGTCGAGGGAATGACTCGACGTGGGTGGTAGTGGACAGGTTAACTAAAATGGCAAAGTTTATCACCACGAAGAAAACTGTTAAAACGCCAGAGTTGGCAAAGCTCTTTATTGAACATCTCTACAAGCTGTATGGCCTGCCCGCCCGCCCGCGGATATAGTGTCGGATAGAGATAGAAAGTTCAACAGTCATTTTTGGAGGGAAGTCTTCAAAAAGTTGGATACTACTCTGAGTATGAGTACGGCAGATCATCCGGAGTCTGATGGTCAAACTGAAAGAGTTAACCGAATTCTAGAGGATATGTTATGTTCTTATGTTAGTAAGAAGCAATCTAATTGGGAAGAGTACTTGCCCTTATTGGAGTTTGCCTATAACAACTCCAAACACTCAGCGAGACTAGATTTACACCATTCATGTTGATGTATGGATTCCAGCCGAGATCTCCGATGGCTGTAGGCCTAAAAAAGGAGAAGATTCAATCTGTCAAGGATTTCCTTGAAGATATGAATGATATGCTCAGAGCCGCACGTGAGAGCATTCGTAGCATTCAGGATCGCGCTAAAACTTATGCGGATAAAGGACGTAGAAAGGTGACCTTTGCAGAAGGTGACTTTGTTTTCCTCAAGGTTCCTGCGCAGTCAGAAACCATAAAAACGGGAAAGTGTAATAAACTTTCTCCGAGATATTGTGGTCCTTTTAAAATCCTTAAGAAGATTGGGGACGTAGCATATAAACTTGAGTTACCAGAGAGTTCTCAAGTCCATCGTGTCTTCCATGTCAGTAAACTGAAGAAATCAGTTCACGGGTTAGAGAATGCAGTTTCTCCAGAGATTTTGGTGGACTTGATAGAGCCACCAAAGATACCACATGAACCTGAAAAGATTCTAGAGTACCACATGAACCTGAAAAGATTCACGGGTTAGAGAATGCTGTTTCTCCAGAGATTTTGGTGGACTTGATAGAGCCACCAAAGATACCACATGAACCTGAAAAGATTCTAGAGTATCGTGACAGACAAACCTGACATAAAGTGTACCAGAAGGTACTTGTTAAATGGACAGATAGGGATGAAGAGGTAGCTACTTGGGAACACCGTAGTGCAATTTCCAAGAGGTTTCCCCAGTTTGTTTTCGAGGACGAAAACTCTTCTTAAGGGGGGTAATGTCACGTAGGCTGTAACGCATGTGACCGACAGCGGCAGACCGGATGGCCAAGGACGTGGCCATCCGCCGGGGTTCAGTGGGAGAGGACGCCCATGCGGAGTCATGGGCGGCCAGGCTAGTGTAGACGGTAGGCCACAGACTATATAGCCTGGGGGATGAGGGGCAATCCACATTCTTCCTCTATGGCTGGGTGGTGAACCAGAGGCCGTCCCCTCCTGTGGTAGCGCCCGTATAGCGGTGTTACAGCGATCTAACAAAAGATGTCGAATCTCATATAGAAGATGTAGAATGTCATAAATAAGATGTGGAATCTCAATGACTGTCTTTTTACAACACTTATGGAAAAATATAAAACCCAAAACCATAACTTGCGTTTGACAAGATTACATGAGCCATGACTCATACCAAAGTTACAAAATCTCATAAAAAAGATGTTGAATCTCATATAGAAGATGTAGAATGCCATAAATAAGATGTGGAATCTCAATGACCGTCTCTTTTACAACACTTATGGAAAAATGTAAACCCAAAACCATAACTTGCATTTGACAAGATTACACGAGCCATGACTCATACAAAGGTTACAAAATCTCATATAGAAGATGTAGAATGTCATAAATAAGATGTGAAAGTCTCTATGATCATACAAAAGATGTAGAATGTCATAAATAAGATATGAAAGTCTCTATGATCATACAAAAGATGTAGAATCTCATACAAGCACCCACATCATCATCTCGCAACATATGACATCTCATCTACTACGCATGGCTGTCTCCAACATACAAGTTTGGATCCAGGATCGAAGGCTGTTGGAATTAGGGTTGCAGGAATGCACACACAACTTCAAGAAGATGAGGAAGCTTGAGCACAACACAGTAGTGTATTATGAGTGCCAAAAATGAAAGATAACAAGCCCTAGAAGATAATGGGCGTATATACAATGCACGGGGGAAAAAACCTCCTAGTGAGGGAAAAAGTGCCCCGGCGGTTCTAAGTGTGTTCACACACATCACTACTATAATATGGTAACAAATCCCCCCTGGAGTGATGCGGTGAACAAGAGCTAGCACTCATGTATAGGGAAGTGTCTAGCTATGTGGACGAATCCACAAAAGGAAGTAAGCCCAAAGCTTTGCGAAAAGCTTCGAACTTCTCACGAGGCAGAGCCTTTGTGAAAAGGTCTGCAAGGTTATCCTGTGTTGGCACATAAGCCAAACTGATCTCTCCTGCAGAGAGTCTCTCCCTGACATAATGGTAGTGCACCTCAATGTGCTTCGTACGAGCATGGAACACTGGGTTCCGCGCAACTGCCAATGCGCTCTGACTGTCAGTGAAGATGGTGGTGGCAGATGGCTGCCCAACACCCAAATCAGCCATAAGGCGTCTGAGCCACACACACTCAACCGTAGCTGTGAAAGCTGCCCTGTACTCAGCTTCACAACTAGAAGTGGCCACAGTAGGCTGCTTCTTGCTCAACCATGATATGCATGAGCTTCCAAGCATGAAGCAAAAACCACTCGTGGACACGTGTGTGTCATAACAACCAGCCCAGTCAGAATCTGAAAAAACATGTAAATCTGGCGGCAATGATCCCCCCTTGGGATAAAACAACCCAAGATGCCGAGTACCACTCAAATAGCGAAAGATACGCTTCACTGCCTGCCAATGCTTAATGCCTGGGCTATGCATAAATCTGCTCACCTGTGAGACTGCAAACTGAATGTCTGGCCTCGTAATGCATACATAAATGAGGCAACCAACAGCTGTCTGATAGAGTGTGACATCAAAGTGATCTCCAGCATCATGAAGACTCAACTTCAAACCTGTCTCCATTGGAGTAGCAATAGGCTTGCAGTCTTCAAGGCCAAATCTCCGCAACAATGTTTCAATATACTTTGTCTGACACAAAGCAATACCTCCATCACACTGCTTAAATTGTATCCCCAAATAATGATGCAAATGCCCCAAATCTGACATCTCAAAAGAGGCATTCAAATCAGCCTTAAAATCAGCAATATGACTCTCATTTGGTCCTGTGAGCAGCATGTCATCGACATAGAGAGCAATGATTAGATGTACACTATCCACACATTTAACATACAAAGTGCTTTCTGTTGGACTATTCTGAAACCCATGTGCAGTCAAATATGCATGTATTTTTTCATACCAAGCTCGTGGAGCTTGCTTTAAACCATATAAAGCCTTTTTTAACCTGCACACTTTGTTTTCCTGCCCTCTTTGAACAAAACCACGAGGCTGCGATACATACACCTCCTCATGCAAATCTCCATTTAAGAACGCAGTCTTTATGTCCAGCTGATGTACATTCCAACCATTATGAGCTGCTAATGCACAGATGCTACGAACAGTGGTCATACGACATGTGGGAGCAAAAGTCTCATCAAAATCAATGCCCTTCTCTTGAGCATAACCTTTTGCAACAAGCCTAGCCTTATGGCGATCCACTGTGCCATCAGGCTTACGCTTCAATTTGTATACCCACTTAGTGCCAATGGCCTTCTTGCCAGGGGGCAAGTCACATAAAGACCATGTACCATTCTTCATAATAGCATCGTATTCTGCTTGCATAGCAGCCATCCAATTTTCTGAACTTTGTGCCTCATCAAATGAAACAGGCTCACTTTCATCGCACATACTAGAAACAGCCAATGCATAACAATCTGACGCATAAGAGGCACCATGAGAGCCAGAACGAGTGCGACTAGACAAAGGGGCATCCAACTTGCTGTCACGCAAAGTCTGCACCAGCCATCTAGGCATATTCCTAGAGCCCTCAATCTCTTGTCTCTCATCCTCAAGTGCATCATGCACATCTGCATCAGATATAGGCTGATCTGTGCCATCATTTAAAACCTGCATAGGCTGAAAAACTGCCTCATGAGGTATTGCACTTGACTGTGCACCACTGAAAAGAGGCAACAATGTATCATAGACATCACGTGAGCTGATATCTGTCTCCTTAGTACATGAAACCAAGGGCTGAACTGCATCTTCCACAAATACAACATCACGGCTAACCAAAATGCGCTTTGTCTGTGGATGATACAAACGATAGCCTTTGCTCTCAGCACTATATCCAACAAAAATACATTTGACAGCTTTGTCATCCAATTTTCTGCGATGTTGCACAGGCACTAATGCATATGCCAGGCAACCAAAAACACGTAAATGGCCAACAGATGGCTTGCGGCTATGCCAAGCCTCATATGGAGTGACAACCTGTAATGCTTTGGTGGGACACCTGTTTAGTACATAAGTGGCACACATGACAGCCTCAAGCCAAAAACCATGTGGTAGACTTTGACTCTTAACCATACATCTTGCCATTTCCATGAGAGACCTGTTTTTTCTCTCAGCCACACCATTTTGCTGTGGTGTATACGGCACTGTACATTGGTGTTTTATCCCACGCTCAGCCAGAAATGCATTAAATTCTGAAGACATATACTCCCCCCCTCGATCTGAACGGAGGGTGCCCATCTTACTTTCTGACACATTTTCAGCCATAACCAAAAACTGTTTGAAGCACAAAAACACTTCGGACTTTGCCTTCAAAGGATATACCCATGCATGCCTGGTAAAATCATCAATGAAAGTCACGAAGTAAAGGTAGTTTCCAAATGATGGAGTTTGCATGGGACCACAAACATCACTGTGAACAAGCTGCAATCTGCGTTCAGCTCTCACTGATCCATCTTTGGGAAAGGAAGCACGCTGCATTTTACCCAATATGCAGCCCTCACAAACATGCTTGACAGGTGCCTCAAGCTTAGGCAAAGAAGACACCATTTCAGATTTCTGCAGGCGCAGCAAACTTGCAAAATTCAGATGACCAAAACGTGCATGCCACAGTTTTGCATTTGAAATAGCCTGCGTATCCATAATAGCACATGCTGAATCCTCTACACATTTGCCATCCATATTGAGCTTATACAGCCCTCGACATAGTGAACCAGATGCTACAATGATGTCACCACAAGAGAGATCATGAACAGTACATCTGTCATCCACAAATTTTACAACCAAACCTGTTTTGGCAAATGCGGAGATTGACAGCAGATTCTTTTTGATCCCTGGCACATACAATGCATCAAAAAGTGTAAAGGTGTTGCCATTTGCAACATTCAGCACAATCTGTCCAACTCCTTCAACGGGATAAGAGGAGTTATTGGCACAAGTGACAGTATTCCCTGTGGGAGCAGACTCAAGGAAAGTGAATAAACTGCGCTGCGAGGTGATATGCTTAGTGGCACCACTGTCAAAGTACCATACATCTGAATCTACTGCAGACATACATGTGTCATGCAAAGATGGGTCATAACTGCACTGCGCATTGAATGCCCATTCTGTATCTAGCACAACATTAGCAGATTCATTGTTAGAAGGAGAGGCATCTGCAACAGCCATACCAGCCTCTTTCTTCTTAGCCTCTTTCGCAGCCAGCTTAGGACACGCTTTGATGACATGATCATTTCCCTTACAGTACTTGCAAAATGTCTTCTGTTTGTCACCCTTCTTCTCATCTTTGTCTTCCTTCTTTGGTTGCGCAGCATTTGCAGATTTCTGCTTACTAGAAGAAAAGCCAGCTTTACCTTTCCCGCTTCTCTGACTAGCAACGAAAGCTTGATCTGCGACACGCATAATATTCCTGTTTTGCCTTGACTGGTCTTCTTGCAGCAAAACAGAAACTAACTCCTCAAATGATAAGGCATTGGGATTGCCTTTCATCATCAAGCGAAGAGTGGAAGCAAAACCCTGATAAGAATCTGGTAGACCATTCAAAACAGTCTGCACAAGTGAACTGTCTGACAGGATTTCATCTGCAGAAATGAGCTGCTCTTTGAAATCCTTGATCTTTGTCAAAAAGCTATCCATAGAATCACCTTCGTTCATATGCTCACTCTCCAACTGTTTTCGGAGATAAGCAACACGAGCCTCATTTCTTGCCTGATACAATGTGGCAAGTACATCCCAAGCATCCTTAGAAGTCCTGCAGGAGCGAATATGTGGGATAATGGTACGTTTGACAGACAGCGCAATCAAGGCATGAGCCTGCGCATCTCTACCATTTGAACGAATCTGCTCTGCTGAAAGTGGTGGTTCTCGAACAGCTGCTACAGCACTTGTGCCTGCACCATCATCAACAGTACCTGTTTCTGATGTGTTTGCAGCATTCCCAGCCACAATAGGACGTGCATCAATACCCTGCACAATGTTCCATAACCCCTTTGCTACCAATACATGTCGCATCATATATGCCCACAATGGATAGTTGGTGCCATCCAACTTATCCTCAGCAGCCAACATGCGGAATACATCATTGTTGTCAGCCATGGCCAATGACTGTACTACTAGATGTAAATGCTGTCTGTAAGAGGTAAACCTGTATAAAATCGACCTGTGCTATGTAGCACAGCCCAAAACAGACGAATGGGCACCTGTCCTGCAGATTTTAATCTTGACAGAAAATCTGCACAGTAGGACGATTTTGCCTGCGCAGTACTTGGAATGCAAAAACGGAGGGCGAAATGACTTCAGATCAAAATTCTGAAACGACCAAGCCCTACGGGCTTGCCCACGGCATATACTAACCTGCAGACGCTCGTGAAACCTCGTCGCAATCGAAGGAGATGAAGCGGCAGGTGCCGGTGATGCTGCCCGGGAGGAGGAAGCCTGCTCTGATACCAATTGTTGGAATTAGGGTTGCAGGAATGCACACACAACTTCAAGAAGATGAGGAAGCTTGAGCACAACACAGTAGTGTATTATGAGTGCCAAAAATGAAAGATAACAAGCCCTAGAAGATAATGGGCGTATATACAATGCACGGGGGAAAAAACCTCCTAGTGAGGGAAAAAGTGCCCCGGCGGTCCTAAGTGTGTTCACACACATCACTACTATAATATGGTAACAAAGGCCACCCTTCAACCTTTGTACATCCGCATGTGCAAACCAAGCTTTTGAAAGCTGAATACAACATATCAAGAAGGTAAATGCATATGATAAATTATCCATAAAACTAAAGAACATAGAGAGATAAACTAACCCATGAAACTAAAGAAC
The DNA here is from genome assembly GCF_041138505.1 of Cibotium barometz. Taxonomy (NCBI): domain Eukaryota; kingdom Viridiplantae; phylum Streptophyta; class Polypodiopsida; order Cyatheales; family Cibotiaceae; genus Cibotium; species Cibotium barometz. The sequence goes on from NC_141074.1 coordinate 11,608,058, forward strand.
ATAGAGATGAAAGCTTATACCCAATTTCTAGGCTTGGAATGTTGTAATCCGCCCTTAATCAAAAACCACATGGTAGCCATAACATAATATCCGCAATCATACCCATTAGGTTATTGAGGAATCTTGTACAGAAATTATAAAACCACATAAGTAAAAAAAGTTTTGTTTTCTATAATAGCTAATTGTTAAATGGTAAACATACCTCCACTGTCGCGGTCTGACACGTATCTGGGTCAAAAGCTCTCTCTGTACCACAGGATGAGAACTATGACGTGCTAAAAATGCAAACACCCTGTAATAATAACATAACCTCCATCTTTACAAGCTTGTGGGATTACTTCTTTACACAACGTATATAATAAAATACTAAAAGTAGATTTACACCTGTAAACACGTGGCAAGTAATCTATCAAATAGTATATAGATAAGGAATCAAAAAATAAGATTACACTTTGTTGTCTAGGCAGCCCATTAACACGTTGAATGTTTCCGTTATAGAATGCCAATAGGGTCCAATGAGATCTGTATCATTACGATTAGCAACATTCAACATTCACTATACAAATGAAATTAGCAACATTCAAGATTTACAATTCACGAGTGGGCTTACCTATCAATGATCGGGAAAAAGGTGAACATACAGCTCCCTAGATCTGGGGTCCCAAAGAAATTTTGAAGTGACACATCATCAACTTCAAAGGACATAAAGGATAACCATAAGCTGTCTACAAACCACACATGATCTAGCACATTATTTGGCAATGTGTACTCCATCCACCTATATGAAACTTCTTTAGTATTAGGACATACACAAAAAAGTTTCTGAAAAAGAGACGCAACAAAAAAACTTACAAGGCAAAAAGATTCATAGAGTTTGTGCTAGCCTCCACATCCACACCCCCTCTATCCACAAGTTTAAAGTCACAGTCCACCTGTAGTGTCGATCTCAAGGATCTCAAATGGTAAATCATGCCATGTCTTAATCTATTACAATTTACAAATGAATTTAGCCAAAGAACAGATATCATACAAGTAAGATACTGTGAGAAGCATACAATGATTAGAATTACCTATCCATGTAAGCTGACATGGAGTTCGAGGCTGGACTTTGGCAATCAAATCTTCTATTGCTGATAACAACATTCATGTCTCTATTTTCGCTACTTTCTTCAGGAGGAGACGCAATGTCAAATATTGGCTACATTTTACCGTACAAGGGGTTGCATCAATGAAAAATACACTTTGCATGTGCTTACAAAGAGAAAAATAATGCGTAGATCAAAAATCACCTGTCGACACTCTCTACCACCCTTCTCATCACCTATTGTTGCAGATTTTTTGTTTCTCGCTCCCTTTTGTGGAGCAAAAGGCACATGCACATTTTCAAAGAGTCTCAAACCACACTAAACCAAAAGAAATAACAATTATAAATTTTTAAAAAAATAAAAATTTTATGCAATAATATTTCTTGAACAAAGGCTTACTGGGGTAGTGAAAACATCCTCTCGGCCTCTTCTTGATTTGGCACATTTCTCCTCTATAAAGCCTTATGAATATTAGTATCTAAACAAACGCTTTATGCATAATTTACCATTGAGGGAAGACTAAATAACTATACGTACCGTGGCATTATAGCCTTGTGCAATCCTTCTTTGCATGCCGGCAATGCGAGCAGGCATTCCCTTCTCCCACTCCTCCATCCTTTTCTTTACATAAGCTTCTTTCCACTTCTCATATGAACTCTTTTCTTTGTCATCCTTTAACTCCCAAAGAGAGTGTGCTTTTTTGACCACCTCTTTATGGAATTTCTTCTTTGTATTTTTAATCTTTACATCAATGTTTGTAAAACGAGCTTCACATTGACGAGAGGATCGTGTGGGTAGAAGCCTAGGGGGTCTCTTTTGTTGTCTTGGTCTACTCATGGGACGCTTTGGAATCTCAACATCAAGAATATGATCCCTTTTTAGGTGACGTATCATATCTACTCTTTTACTATAAATGATATGTCTTTTGGGACAATCTACTGAGGCACGACACTGACGAATAACATGCCCATTAGCTCTCACGATCTCAACATAAAAGGGAGATTCCTAAAAGGAAAGCCACATGCATAGTTACGAAGTGACTCACACTTTATTCTACTATTATAGAAGTGACATGAAGTCATAATCTCAAAGACCTTGTATAAAAACTAGATTCCACTTTCTTTTTAAAATTTTAAAGATCTCTTACAAATTACACAAATGAGACTAACTTGTGTTTGCATAGTGCCACAAGAGTAGTCTTGGTTGACGAAGGTACTTTTTGAAAATCTGCAACTACACGAAAGAGACATACACATGTATTAGCAGAAAGGATTTCAATGTGGTGGATAAAAGGTCCCCACCAAGCAAGGTCAACAACATGTGTCCGTTTTTTTAACCATGGCCACCCCTCCCCTTAGCTCTATTTGCCACCACGGGGGTCTAGGGGGTCTCTTTTGTTGTCTTGGTCTACCCATGGGATGCTTTGGAATCTTAACATCAAGTATATAAACCCTTTTTGGGTGACATATCATATCTACTCTTTTCCTTTAAATGATATGTCTTTTGGGAAAATCTTCTGAGGCACGACACTAGCGAATAACATGCCCATTATCTCTCTCGATCTCAAAATAAAAGGGAGATTCCTAAAAAAGGAAAGCCACATGCATAGTTACGAAATGACTCACACTTTATTCTACTATTATAGAAGCAACATATGAAGTCATAATCTCAAATACCTTCAATGGCAATACGAAAAGGAGGAACAACAAAGTGCTATTCGACATTGGGTATTCCATACTAGTTGCTATCATTCATGGACTACTAACATAGATTGCCATGGACCTATCTACCACCCTTTCATGGATTGTTGGCACTTCTAATGATCAGGATTGTTCCTTCTGAGCATTTATGACCCCCCCCTCACAAAAAAAAACATACATTGCATGCAAAAAGCTAGAGACGCTTGCATTGTTGTATATTACATTTACTGTATTACTTGCCTTGTTGTATATTACATTTACCGTATTACTTGTAATAGTAAGCCATGTCATGCACTAGGTGTCCAACTCGAAACCCCTCCACTAACTACTTAGTACCTACTATGTGTCCAGCTCAAAACGAAGGAGACGGAAAGGATTCCAGTGTGGTGTACAAAAGATCACATCAATACCATATCATCCCACCTTGTTTTCAAATGGTGAGGGCTCAATGAGAAGTTCAAGGTTTAGGGATGACCATGAACATACCCAAATGATTCTCTCTCTCTTCACACTCTTGTGGAAACATTGGTTGCATCCTTCAAGGAAGGTGGGGGGTGTTGAAAATGGGAGGATCTTTGTGGGACCTCCCATAATTGCCCAAGTACATTTTTTTAAAAAGTTTAAAATTTTTAAAATAATTATATACCTCTAAAAATTACAATTCATCAAAATCTTCTAATTATATTTTTTCAGGTTAAATCTCAATTTTAACAATTCCCATTACACTAAACCCAGGTTTTTCATGAACATTGGCCGGGAGATGGATGGAGGAACTCCGCACCCATGCGGTTGGGTAGGCCTGATGTTCTGAAAATGATGTGAAACGTGTGAAACCCCCTTATTGGCTTTAGACTTTATCAACACTGTAAATATTATTTAAATGTTTTCATGTTTGCCTCATTGTAAGCATTTCTTGTGAACTATGGCTAATTTCTTTCTATCGTACATTTTTCTTATTTTATATACTTAATTGCATCCTCAATATGTTAAAATACATGTCAATTTTTTTTTTCGCCCAAAGCCTATTAATCTCTTGCATATGCTACCTTTTTGTAAATACTTATTGTGTGCCTTTGTTTTTCATAACAAAAATTACCAACAACTGGTAATTGTTTCCTCTATGTGGATCCACTTCTCATATTCTTCCGACTACCATGGACACATTATTCCTTCACTCAATAACTAACAAGTTAATCCATTTTTCCTAATCTATATCTTTGTGTAGCTCATTTCATAAAATGCTAGTTAAATTTTATTTACAAAATTAATTACAATAAATATAATATGATGTACGTACCTCGTTTGCTAGCATGTAATTTATTTCTTGTGGAATTATTCTTGTATGACAAGTTTGCATACCTTTTTTACGCAATAATGATTGCTACCAACTTTGCTAGCTTCTTTGTTCTAATCAATAAGGTGAGTCTCCACAATTCAATATAGACAAGCCCCTTTTCCCTTGGAATTTAATTTTAAATTGACAAATTCGTACATTTGTTACTCAATAATTAGTATGCTTATTTTTTATATGTCACAAATAGTAGATGATGTATGTGTCTCATGTATGTGTCTTAATTACTAGTGTTTTATGTCACAAATAGTAGATGATGTATGTGTCTCATGTATGTGTCTTAATTACTAGTGTTTTATGTCACAAATAGTAGATGATGTATGTGTCTCATGTATGTGTCTTAATTACTAGATGATGTATTTGTCTTAATTACTAGATGATGTATGTGTCTCATGTATGTGTCTTAATTACTAGTGTTTCTCATGGATTAGGATTGCTTTGAAATTTTACATACTAATCATTTGATTTATTTGTCAATAATAAGCAATGGCTAGTTTATTATCTCGATACTTTTGAATCAAAGGTTGAGGGTTCGATTGAATGTATGCACTTCTATTATGTGGGTTTCTTTTCCTGATAGACTTCTTTCTGTTTGGTAAAATTCCATACCTTTTATTTTATTTGCTAATAAGTTCCATTGACTAGTTGAACACTATTTTTGGTCCTCCAACGACTTTTTTGGCATCCCACCTCTAGCACATGCTAGCATTGGAAGAACCTTCTTGGGAATATGTGCCTTCCAACAACATGTGTCCATATGACCAACTAACTTTGCCACACCCGATTCAATGATTAAAGTTAGTTAAGGTGTTAACATGGTTTACATACTTCCACCCTACAAAACTCAAAATGCATGTAGTGAAGATTTCTTCTTCTAGCCCAAGGTTAAACTTGAGACAATTGCCAAGACATTTGCACATTATAAGTAAAGAGAAGAAGTGGCAAACTAATATACATTACAAGAAAAGACACACATTAGACTTTAGTTGTTTGCATGAGAGCTTATTTCCAAGTTTTACTTGAATTCTTTATTATCAAAAGGTGTTGATTCTAGAATTAGAAATAGAAATTACAAGCTTTGGAAGGAAACGAAAGTAAGCTAGGACACAACACACATAACTTCCAACTTTGTACTTATGAAATATAAAGGTAAAATAATTTGCAAGAAAAAACGTTAGAATGAAGATTTAAAATATTATCACCGATTTGGTTTTTTGCTTGCACAAACCCGTTACACCCAACTACAAGCTAGACACATACTGACATATGTACAAGACATTGTAGCTAGGTCAAATACCGAGAAACCACTCTAGTTAAAGATTTGATATCAAAACTTTAAAGCACTTTGACATTTGGTGGTTTCAAAGAAAATCTCAAGAAAAATATTCTTACTATGATATGACAAGTTGGTCCACCCAATTTGTTTTTTGACATTTCATATAAGAGAGTGCCATTGGTTCAAGTTACTAGATAACCTTAAAGAAATTAGTCAAAAGATAAAAGTGGAAACAATTAATGCAAAAGTTATGATTAGACCCTTCAAAATTGTGCATTATTTTGATTTCAAGATTTGTATAAGAACCTTTTATTCATTGACTATTTTTTTCTCATAGAATCTTAAAATTGAAATATTTAGTATGACCACATGCTTTCTTTAATAAATGATGCATTTAATTGTGGAACTTAATTCAAAGTACATTTATTTCAACTTACCATCAATTAGAACATTGCAGCACAAGAGCTAGTTTTCCAAATGCTTTTATATCTAAAACCATCAAATTGTGGCCAAGCTAAAGAAAAATGTCAAAGAAAGTATTTTAGAAAAACAAAAAGAACTTCAAAAAGCTAGCAAAATCATTACAAGAACTCAATCCATCAACTACAATGGAATATCTATGGTAGGATAAATGAGGTCGCTTAAATTAATGTATTAAAATAAACTATTCAAGAACCTAGACCATTTCACAAAACCACACACACGCGTGCGCATGCACACACACACACACACATTTCAACGAGAAAAAAACAAGTTATAGACAACTATGATACGAAATCATGAGGGTATAAAGAAATGAATAATCATTTTTTGGCCATAAAGAATGAAGAACAAAACAACCACCATGGAGTGCAATGCCTTATACTCTTAAAAGTTTAAATTGCAAAAGATGAAAATCTTTAGCTATTTTTCACTTCATAAGAAGTCTATAAATGGCATATGAATAGAATAAATGGATTCAAAAGTAAGCTCGATTTTTAAAATGATTCTATAACAACAATCTTACCTCAATGACACTAATGGCAAACCAAAAATTTAAATATGACATACATAAAGACTAATTACTTGGTCTCCAAGGCAGTAGCCTAGTGGATAAGACTTTGGACTTTCTACAGGAGGTCTTGGGTTCAAATCCTCTTGGGGACATATTATACTAAGGGAGTGTTTGCATGGAGGCGGGCACGTAGGTGACTTTGTATGTTCTCTGCATGTCAACGAGGCCTTCCTCATGTATCTAAGTTTTTGCATCATCCATGATTTCATTCACCATTGCAAGTGGCTCTACAAAATAATTGGCATTTAGGATTAGCTCCTATGTTTTGGCCTCTGCACATGTGTTTTTCAATAGGAGAGCACCATGCATGGTAGTTGGACACAATCTAATGTACTCTTTCATTATGTGTGTGTGTGTGTGTGTGTGTGTGTGTTGGTTTCTCTAGGCAAATGTCTCCTTTAAAGGTGAGCATATTTACCAGGGGCATATATTCTACTGGAACCTTTCAGCGGCATAACTCCATAAACATATAGAGGTTGAGGGGTTGATCCAAGGCATATCCTTAAAAGATAAACAAGATAATTCCTAGAGGGCTAAGTGAAAGAATTGGGCAAGGCTATGGTGCCACTTTGAGGATGAACTAGTCCCTCTCAACATTTTCCCTAGCCGAGACGGTCGAGTCCGAGTTTGTGGGCTCTTGTAGGCACTCTCTTTGGCAAGCTCCTTGCTATTGCAAGTCTCTAATAATGGCATCCCTCTTTTTTTGTTTTCATTGCATGAAGTGCATTTGTATCCTCACGGTTAGCCACAAGGCGGCTTACTTTAGCATGTTGCTCACACCGGGCTTGGTGGGTAGAATCGTTTTCTTTTTGCTAAGTGCTAATTGCCTTATCTTTATTGGTCAAGATAGATTGGTTGTCCACCATGAGAGATGAGTTGTGAGCCTACCTGGCTCTGCTGCATGCTACAATTAGGCTTCAAAATGGGTCCTTTCCATTTCCATTTCTTGTATGGTTTTTTTGCTAGTAATGTATCCTTGGCTAGGCTCAAAGTTTCATGTATTTGTGTCCTCAATCTAATTTGTTCTTACAATATGGGAATTTATTGAGCATTCCTTGCAGCTCTTTATGCTTGAAATGTATGTAACCAAGAAAGTTGTGTAACAAAGTGTTGGATTTATTGAGCATTCCTTGCAGCTCTTTATGCTTGAAATGTATGTAACCAAGAAAGTTGTGTAACAAAGTGTTGGATCAACTCGACACATCCAGATTAGATGCCTAGTTGTCTAATGCCAGGTTCTAGCTCTCTAAGGTAGCCCTGATAGCACTTACATCTCTTGCCATCCATTTCCATTTGGCAATCTATTTTACATTTAGGGATAGTGGTCACATTAACTACTATGACACTGGATAGCGGTCCTCCCATCCCATTAACTATACCACTGGATAGCATTCTCCCAGACTCACTTGGTCCTTACACAGTGCTTTCATACACCCCATGTCCAGTTGTCTAATGGCAATTAGGCTCTAGCTCTTTGAGGTATCCTTACTAGCACTTACATCTCTTATCATCCATTTGGCAAGAATATTTACATTTGATGATAGTGGTCCCATCAACTGGGGGCATTCTCTTGGACTCACTTGGTCCTCCCATAGTGCTTTCTTGCACCCCATTTCCTAGCGGTTGTATGGTTTGTGATTGCCCTTCAATTTCCTTGCCCTTTCCTTGCGGCCATGGAGAGGGAGTTCTTTCCAAGTCGTTATCATCACTAACTCATTGCCCCTCATCTTCAACTTTTTCTTGTGGCCTTTGTAGACATTTTAGTAGAAGTTTATGCCTCCGTATCTACTCAGTCCAGGCTTCTTTGTAGGAGGTGGGGGATTTACGGATTCCGTTTCTTTTACATTTTATGGGATCTATGTAGATTTTTTCCTTCTACGGGTCTTTCCATTAGTGTGGTTAACCACTGGAGTGCTTAAAGTATTAAACAGATGATCCCTGTGAGCAATAGACCTCCACCAAGTATTGCCCTCCCAAAGTCATCAGCTTTTCTAACTCTTTAGAGACCAGTTCTATAAAATTTGGAATAGCCACCTTAGCATCTTGCTCTTTGTAGGCTCTGTAGTACAAAAGGCCCTATGTCCACTTCATTAAATCTATTTGGTTTATAAAAAGAAAAGTATGTAGATGGCCTTTCTTGGTGAGGTAAGGTGGTCTAACATCTATAGACGGCCTTTCTTGGTGTGACAAGGTAAGGTGGTCTAACATCTATCCAATGGGGCTTGGTTAGCTTTGATGGGCTGAACATGGGTGTTCACTCTACCTCTGTTGCATTATACTTTATCTAGGCATGACTAACTCTTGGTAGTCAAAGAGAGTTTTGGACTGCTTCCATGGTTAGCTTGAGAATCAGTCTTTGCCATCCCTAGCCCTAGATGGGATCCACATGGAAAGATTTAGTGGTGCAGTCATATGAGGCTAGGGCCTAGAAATCATAGGTAATCCATTCCCCATGGTGGCAACCTAAAGAGGTTGAAGAGTCCTACCTTCCATAGGAGCCAGTTGGCATTTGCATCCTCCAAAATCGGCATGCCTGCGATACGGGACCGTGGTGTAATAGGCCTTGTCGGTGTGCCTATCTTTCACATGAAATTTACGTATATAGCATTTACTCTCTCTAATTCCTTTGCCCAAAAATAGCCCACTCTATTAGCTATCACTTGGTATGGGAGGTATGGAGGAATTACCTCCTTGGGTGTTGCTGCCTTTTTCTTTGTGGTCCTGGGGGATCTGGCTATACTAACTATAGTAGTAGTCATTTTAATGAACCTTACACTCTTGCAATACCCTTATCTAGAATGGGCTTCCTTGCCTTGGAAATTATTGCATTTAGCGGAAAAGGCAACCTTACCTTGGGTATGCAGTCCTTCTACCCTAATTTCGATAGAGTTTCTGCTGTGGTGAGGCTTATTTCTTTTCAGTCCCATAATGAGTCATGTAGCCTACACAAACCCTAATCTTTTTGGCACACTCTCTAGCTGCATTACCCATGAGAGCTGTGCCAATGTATGAATCTACAAAGAGAGTGCCGAGTATCAAATACCTTTTCAATGATTACAATCATGGTGCACTCTTACGATGGATACGAATCGACACTCCCAATTGGATTGATTGTTGATTCTCAAGTTATGATCATTGCAGGAGATGCACTTGAGCTTTGCGTGAGTGATTCTAATAGAAATTGGTGATTTTGGCAAAGTTTTAGCTACTGTATCTTGATCGTCGGTAAAATAAGCAATGCCTAGCACTACCCGCATTATATAATGATCGTAGTTGGATCATCCATGTGAGAAAAGTGGGTTAGGTTGGTGATCCAAACTCATAAATGATCTGGATGTTTACACAATCTAAAATACCATAATCTAAACTTGAACAAATGATAAGAGGTGGGGATCAAAAGTATCTAAATGAGGACGATCTAAGATGTCAGGATTAGGAAATCGAGTGGTAAAGTTTGGGATTGGTGACAATCTGACTGGATGGCGATGTGAAAAGAAATGATCTGAAGTTAGGATCAGCTTCAGGTAAGATCGGTCGATTAGGAACAAAGGATTACTGTTACATTCCCGTAATGCCGCTCTACGGGCAGTACCACAAGAGGGGATGGCCTCTGGCTCACCACACCCAGCCATAGAGGAAGAATGAGGATTGCCCCTCATCCCCCAGGCTATATAGTGTGTGGCCTGCCGTCCACACTAGCCTGGCCGCCCATGACTCCGCATGGGCGTCCTCTCCCACTGAACCCCGGACATGGCCATCCGGTTTGCCGTCGGTCATTCACAGGCATTACAGCCTACGTGACATTACCCCCCCCTTAAGAAGAGTTTTCGTCCTCGAAAACAAACCGGGGAAACCTTTTGGAAATTGCACTACGGAGTTCCCAGGTTGCCACTTCCTCATCCCTATCTGTCCATTTAACAAGTACCTCCTGGTACACTTTATGTCGGGTTTGTCTGTCTCGATACCCAAGAATCCTTTCCGGTTCATGTGGTATCTTTGGTGGAGTGATCAATTCCACCAAAATATCTAGAGAAACTACGTTCTCTAACCCGTGAACTGATTTCTTCAGTTTACTAACATGGAAGACAGGATGAACTTGAGAACTCTCCAGTAACTCAAGTTTGTATGCTACATTTCCAATCTTCTTAAGGATTTTAAAAGGACCACAATATCTCGGAGAAAGTTTATCACACTTTCCCGTTTTCATGGTTTCTGATTGCGCAGGAACCTTGAGAAATACAAAGTCACCTTCTGCAAAGGTCACCTTTCTTCGTCCTTTATCCGCATAAGTTTTAGCGCGATCCTGAGCGCTACGAATGCTCTCTCGTGCGGCTTTGAGCATATCATTCATATCTTCAAGGAAATCCTTGATAGATTGAATCTCCTCCTTTTCTAGGCCTACAGCCATCGGAGATCTCGGCTGGAATCCATACATTAACATGAATGGTGTAAATCCAGTCGTCGCTGAAAGCTTGGAGCTGTTATAAGCAAATTTCAATATGGGCAAATATTCTTCCCAATTTGATTGCTTCTTATCAACATAAGAACGCAATATATCCTTTAGAATTTGGTTAACTCTGTCAATTTGACCATCAGACTCCGAATGATCTGTCGTACTCATACTCAGAGTAGTATCCAACTTTTTGAAGATTTCCCTCCAAAAATGACTGTTGAACTTTCTATCTCTATCCGACACTATATCTGCGGGCAGGCCATATAGCTTGTAGAGATGTTCAATAAAGAGTTTTGCCAACTCTGGCATTTTAACAATTTTCTTCGTGGCAATAAACTTTGCCATTTTAGTTGTCCACTACTACCCACACCGAGTCATTCCTTCGACTCGTCTTGGGTAAACCGGTAATGAAATCCATGGAAATGCTTTCCCATTTCCCTTGAGGAATCTCCAGCGGATGGAGTAGTCCTCCAACCTTAAGACGTTCATGTTTATTGACCTGGCACTTACTGCATTTCAGCACATAAGTCTGGACGTTCTTAAACAAACTAGGCCAATAAAACTGTCTTTTTAATAGTGCATAGGTCTTCTGAATCCCAGGATGACCCACACTTGGACTATCAAAACTATACCCCGAAGACTCGGCTAGCCTCTCCAGACTAACTCTCACCTCGCTACCCGCCGCACCTACGGCTAGTCTCTCCGGATTAGCATTATGTGCCGGCGAGGAAGGTGGGCGAGGCTGTGACAAAGTGCATACGCGTAGAGCATGCCAGACCTCTATAAAGACAGGATCATGCTCACACAAGCCATGATCATGCTCACACAAGCCATGATTTGGTATTTCAACCAAAACCTTAAGGCAAATTTCATGCCTTGATTTTGCATCATGTCATTAGTATAGAAGCTAATGTACTGGAGAGCACTCTAGTAGCGCAAGTTCTTAGACTATGCTACTTGACTACGCTATCATGTTGCTTCACCAAGTTGTTAAAACTTGTCCTTGGAAAGCTCTACGGCCATAGGAGAAATAAACTAGAGCCAATCTTTGCACAAGCATATGCTCTAGAATCTTGTTGAGTTTCAACTACCATCAATCTACGGATGGTTAAACTCCACGCTAACTCAGAGTAAATGTAAGTTTTTGAAAATTTCCATTCAAATATAACAATCAAACTTCCTATCTCTTATGCCATACTATATCTGCGGGTAGACCATATAGTATGTGGAGATGTTTGATAAAGATTCTTGCACCACTACGGGTGTCTGGAATTACATCCATTCACTTACAACTCTTTGTTGCTATTACCAGACATATCCCTTCAAGTATTGTCTGGACTCACACAACTATTCGAGTTTATGTGATATTTGAGGATATCCCTCCTTTCCCTCAAGAAAGGTTTTTGTCCTCAAAAACTGTACTCTCAAGCGGACTACGCGCTAGTGTCATAGGTCCAAGAATAAATCTAGACCGTGTTAAATATATTTTTATTCTTGAGTCCTTCCAAGAAACTTTTAAACATCTTGCACCGAAGATGTGGTATAGTGTCTACGCACATATGGTGGTACTATTGATAAACTGCTTTGCAACAGATCAGTGGTTTCACACTTGTAACAAAGTGCTTCATTGTTGCATATTATTACCCTTCATAAGTGGTTACACACTTATGAATTATTGGGTGGGTTGTACCATTTATCAAGAAAATTCCAAACTACTAATAACCACATTATCAATCCACAGATAATGACTGAGCTTGCTGCGAAGCCATAGGTTGCTAGTGGTAATTACACAAGCCCAATGTCTCATTACATCATACATTCAATATAAATGCAAACATCACAGTACTTCGTGATGATGAACTTAGGAATTTCATCCTATCCCTGTTTGGTGTTGGTATGAAGTATAACTATGAGAACATTATTTGCTGCCTCCTCATTATAGCGACAAAGCTACCTACTCATCACAGGTGGCAATCTCTACCAAGCTATAACCAATGACAAGCAAATAAACGAGTACTCTTGTAAGAACTTCATAACCATATCTCACACCAAACTCATAATCACTACGGATTAAATGCCAGGGCTTGCAAAATTGAATGTTATTTGATAGGTAGAGGGGATCATCAAACTACGGATGACCTCGACAACTCACTAGGACTAGTGATGTGTAACTTTTAAGTTACTTCATTCTCCTGCTTATTCCATACCATCAAACAAATCGGTCCCTCGATTTGAGCAACATCAACATATTTATGAGTACCTCGATACTCATGGATTGTGGTTCGGTAATTTAAAATGTTGATCTAGAGTATCTTTCACTCGAGGATCTTATTTTTATTAGCAGCTATGTATTAGTAGTGAGTAACTACGTACCCACTTTCATCACACTAGTAACTCCATACTAGTCTGTCAGTAACTCCGTACCCAATGGCGTACCTCCCCCGAGTGGGAGTACCATATACAACCATCTATAACAAGATGCTTAAGTCACTTGTTGCTAAGAAGTGACTACCCAAATTGACCCCTCCATTGCACATTGCAGTACAATCTCTGGTATTACAACACAAATTTTTGGACGTCCTTAATAGAGGTCAACTTAAAAACTAGTGCATAGGTCTTGTGGAGTCTCAGCTGACCTAACCACACCACTGGTGACTTCCTACAAAAAATGTGGCGCCGAAGTCACCACCTATGTACTTTAACTCCGTAAAGTACATGGTCTTCATCTATCATCTATGGAAAGTTGTAAAACATTCCTGTGATGGATTTTTATCACCCTAAAATTATTGTGCACTATTTTAGTGTGAAGAGCTTTTTTCCTGGGTACCATGGTTTACCCCAAGCTCATCTGTTGCTAAATTCTCCGATTTAACAAAAGATATGTCTGCCTCCGAACACTCCGGTTCAGCCCCAGACTTTGAGTTTACTTCTTAACACTCCGGTTAAGTCAAAACTCACCAGATACAGTAGGATTTACCACTAAGCTCTCCGGCTTAGCCTTCTATCCTAACTCAGCCCGAGTTTATGTACACTTCATATGTCGGATCCGATACTAACAACAACCAGGCTCATCTGGAGTGAGATACTACTCACTATTGCCATGTAAAACCTTATTAAATCCTAGAAATACTCCACTCATTTCCCAGGGGTCATACGACTTATAGGGTTTACACGCACATGAACTTTGTAAGCAAAATAGCCTGTCATGCAATATTACAATTGCTTATGTAGGAAAGTAATATATTTCCCAAATTCATATGGTAGCAACTAAAATGTGCTCACAATCGCACACTTATGTTGAACATAGGCAAGACTACACTTGCAAAATGCTATAGGGCGTCCCCCATGCATGAAATTGTCCAACCAAACTAGTCTTACTGCTAACCTCTAGATTTAGATCACTCCGGAACTAAATCACTCTGTTAGCACTAGCACACCATCATGGTCTTGCTACCTAGAGCTTCTCCGAACTCTCTAACTGGGTTTTATCCCAACTTATGGCTATATTTGGTAATTTTCAAAGTTCAAATTTTATCTTGCACACTTTATCACTACAGACAAGTGTACATACAGACCTGCCAAAGAGTCAATTTACATGCACAAGCCTTGGCGTCCCATTCCACCAAGACTACAATCGATTCCGTGAGAATTTGATGTCCCATACCATCAAATTACCACCAAATTAATTGATGTGACATATAAAAAGGCTCTTTCCCCCCTCGAAAGATCACCACAAACTCTCGAGCCGTGGGATGTCAACGCATGGCAATAAAAAGAAGAGAAAACCATGCTAGTAAGTTTAAGAACAGTTCTCTTCGATCAACTTTTATAAGGGCATTGAGCATTACATCTCAAGACTATACCCCTTCAGATTTACCTTTGATTTCTACAAATCAATCCTAAATCTGCTATTTTTATCTAGGCGTATGCTAATCCCTCAGATTAGTACTCCTAGATAAACCAAATTGAGTACTGTTAGCAGCACTGCTAGGCCCTTTATCCCAAGTAATACACACCTTAGGGATTACTTTTACCAGGCACTCACGTGACTAAATCAAACTAGTCACCACTCTCTAGGCCCAAGTAGTGACACTATTTTGTTACTACCAACAAGGGCCAGCTTGCCTCTATGGGCCAAAGCTCTCTTGTTGCTACAAACAGTAAGCAACTTGTTTGGACACAAGGCATAACCACATCAAGACTACGCTTGTACATGGTTCTCATTTGCCAAAGTTTATCGCAATCTTCTAGCAACTGTTAAAAGATTGTGAAGGGTTATGAGCACTACGGCTCAATTAGGCTTACCTTGATTTTTCGTGATAAGCACTTCGTCTAATTTTGGCACAACTGCGCCATTGCTGGTCCTCTTAGCCCGAGTTAAAACACATTGCAGTTTTAGATTTACACTATAGCCAAACTGCGTTACATTCCCGTAACGCCGCTACGGGCATTACCACAAGAGGGGATGGCCTCTGGCTCACCACCCAGCCATAGAGGAAGAATGAGGATTGCCCCTCATCCCCCAGGCTATATAGTGTGTGGCCTGCCGTCCACACTAGCCTGGCCGCCCATGACTCCGCATGGGCGTCCTCTCCCACTGAACCCCGGACATGGCCATCCGGTCTGCCGTCAGTCTCACAGGCATTACAGCCTACGTGACAATTACAATTGATGATCAAAAGTGTAGATTTTAGGATCGGTGAGATCGAAAGTCTAATGATGATCCAAAATTTGGGATCATTGGTATGGATTTGGATCGACGATATAAAACTTGGTAGTGATTTCCCTTTTTGTGGTTTCTTCAGCCCTTCTTGGGTGTTAGTGCAAAAGTCTCAATAATATCACGGTGCCTAATGCATGTGTCTATGTGCTTAGGCACACCTAATGTGCGATACAAAAACACTCTATGGGATGGGGTTTTTACTTTAGAGATTTCACGATGGAAGAAAGGGTTTTATCAAAAGGAGAATTCTCAAGCGATGGGTCATACACTAGGTTACGCAGAGAAAGGCTTCCCTTCCATCCTCTCGCTAGTGCCCCCATCTAGGAATCTACCCGAGTGGATCTTAGAGTCAAGGTTTTACTTAACTATCGTTAGCACGATCAGTGCACGAGTGGGACTTTCTTTACTCCATCAACCTTAACTTGGACTTTGAAAGATCCCTGTCCCCACTACACAACAAATTCAGGTTACTAATAGCGGAAGTAGCACTTTTTGCACGGGGTAGGGTCCCTCACTCGGGGCCTCGCCCACGGATATCCAGACGAGAGACTAATCCATCAGTTCTTCCAAAAACAAAACCTGGAAAAACTTCCCTTGCCCGGAAAGCACGGGCGATTCCTCCAATTTATTTTTATCTAACGTAGTCAAAAGCCTTAATTAACTAAACTGATCTGACCAAACCCGTAAGTCCCATAGTCAGATCAGGGAAAAGATTGCACTTGGATCATAGAGACCAACGCTTTTTTCCTCATTGTGAGAGGCACAACCGTTGATTCTTTTCCATAGAACAATTTTTGTCCGGGATTTACTTCATCTATCGTACCATAACATAATTGAGTCTCAATTTAGGGATCCATCAGTCCACCCTAACCCCATCAAGTCCCGTGGGTTATCCAACCACCCAACCACTATAATGATGGGATCCAATTAGAAATTTGGTTAGGTTTTGTCCAGTGGGTACCACGGAAAAGAGTTCCCAGGCCCCCTAGCCGGATATTCATGCAAACTTAAAACTAGTCACACCACTTACACACCCAATATGAAATTGCCTTTTTCACAGATTCAATTGTCTTTAAAACAATCATTTAATGAAATCATAGAGTCAGTGATCATAATCCTCAAAATCTCCGGTTGAATCCTTAATTCCAATCATACCTTCATCGGTGTACCTATGGCATCATTGGCAAACCAGAACGCTCACCACCTATCCACTCAGGGGCCTTTTCGATGGTTCCTAGCTCTTAGTACTCGGCAATATATTCACATATCAAAATGGAATCTCTGTTGAAGATCAGCAAGATCAACCAACGGATCCATATAAGAGAGCCATGGACTCATCCGTTGATGACCAACATGGTCAATCAACTAGATCAATGCCCAAATTCAGAAAACAACCCTTACTCCTTGTTCCAATATCTTCCACGACACACATGTGGGTATCTTTGGTGACCCAGAGCCTGAGCACTGTATGGTCAGCACCCTCTCTAGGATCCTTCGCAGGTGACCTTGCGCTTCACTCATACGCCGCTTCCTTGGTCCCTCGTCCACCGTACCGGAAGCTCACCATTTGAATCAAACCGAGGCTGGTCAAGACATCGGCCGCCTTGCTACGCGAGACGTTCTCCATTGACTCTCCATCACAGCTGTTGCAACTTATCAGATTAGGTCTCCACGACCTCGTTCACAAGACGGTCAAAATGCTTCCGTAGCATTCTTGACATAAAACAATTATTTAAAAACAAGTCATAAATACAGTTTCTAAAATGAACTCTCGTCTTTCCACATTGTTCTACATTATTTAAATCACATCCATTTCATAAGAACTCCCATTCTCATCCGATCACATCATTTTCATCTCATCACATCTTTTCTCATTTATCCTTATCAGATCTCATCCACTCGCATCTACCCATCTCCACATCTCATCACATCACATTCATTCACATCTCATCCATTCATAACTACCCCGAGATCCACATCACATCACATCACATCACATCCATTTTACCTCACATCTCAATCATTCACATCTATCCCGATTCACATGACATCACATCTCATTTATTCACATCCTGATTCACATCATATTCACTCATATCCATCACATTCATTCTCATCACCATCCCATCACATACATAACATCACATCACATCTATCCACATCATATCTCATTCATACACATCTCATCTCATTCATCCACATCCATCCAATCATTCACAAGTATGATTACCCATATCTATTCATACATTCATATCTATCACTTTACATCCACATATATTCATGTCACATCACATCTCTTTACATCACTTCACATTCTTTCACATACACATCCACATCACATTCTTTCACATACACATCCACATCTATTCTTTCACATACATCTACATCCATTCTTCACATACATCTACATCCATTCTTCACATACATCCACATCGATTCTTTTACATACATCCACATCCATTCTTCACATACATATCCACATCCATTCTTTCACATACATCCACATCCATTCTTTCACATACACATTCGCATCCATTCTTCACATATACATTCCCATCCATCCTTCACATACATAACCACATTCATTCTTCACTTATACATTCACATCCATTTTCATCACATATCATCTACTCATATCCCATATCATTCATTTTTATCTTGATTTACATGACATCACATATCATCCATTCATTCACATCTATCTGATTCACATCACATCTATTCACCTTACATCTCATCACCTCTATTCACATCACATCCACCCATCCACATCACATCTACCCATCCACATCACATCTCATTACATCTATTCACCTCACATCTATTCACATCACATTCATCCATCCATTTATTCACACCTATCTGATTCTCATCACATCTCATTACATCTATTCACCTCACATCTCATTACCTCTATTCACATCACATCCATCCATCCATTCATTCATTCACATCTATCTGATTCACCTCACATCTCATTACATCTATTCACCTCACATCTCACTACCTCTATTCACATCTATTCACCTCACTCTCATTACCTCTATTCACATCTCATTACATTTATTCACCTCACATCTCATTACCTTTATTCACATCACATCCATCCATCCATTCATTCACATCTATCTGATTCACATCACATCTCATCACATCTATTCACTTCACATCTCATTACCTCTATTCACATCACATCCATCCATTCATTCACATCTCATTACCTCTATTCCATCCATCCATTCATTCACATCTATTCTCATCACATCTCATTACATCTATTCATAGAATTTAAACATAGAATTTAAGAGAATTCTAATTTTGATATAAAGATTCTGTACGCATATATTTATGCATAAAAATCAACTTCAGTGGGAATAACACTTTTATAAAAATTCTTTTATGCATAAATTCAAATTTAAGGAAAATAACACTTTTGAAATAAAATTAAATCCTTTATGCATCTTTCTATGCATAAAATCAATTTTAATGAAAATAACACTTTTGAAAAGAAATTAAATCCTTTATGCATCTTTCTATGCATAAAACCAATTTTAATGAAAATAACACTTTTGAAATAAAAAGAAATCTTTTATGCATCTTTCTATGCATAAAATCAATTTTAATGAAAGTAACACTTTTGAAATAAAAATAAATCCTTTATGCATAAAACTAATTTTAATAAAAATAACACTTTTGAAATAAAAATAAATCTTTTATGCATCTTTCTATGCATAAAATCAATTTTAATGAAAGTAACACTTTTGAATTAAAAATAAATCCTTTACGCACTTTCTATGCATAAAACCAATTTTAATGAAAGTAACACTTTTGAAATAAAAATAAATCCTTTATGCATCTTCTATGCATAAAACCAAATTTAATGAGAATAACACTTTTGAAAAAAAAATCCTTTATGCATCTTTCTATGCATAAAATCAATTTTAATGAGAATAACACTTTTGAAATAAAAACAAATCCTTTATGCATCTTTTTATGCATAAAATCAATTTTAATGAGAATAACACTTTTGAAATAAAAATAAATCCTTTATGCATCTTTCTATGCATAAAATTAAATTCAATGAAAACAACACTTTTATAATAAAAATTTTCATTTTGCATCTTTCTATGCATAGAAATCAAATTCAATGAAAACAACACTTTTATATTAAAAGTTTCCATTATGCACCTTTCTATGCATAGAAATTAAATTCAATAAAAACAACACTTTTATAATAAAAATTTACATTATGCATCTTTCTATGCATAGAAATTAATTTTAATAATGGACAAAAGCTTCAGTAGCTCATATTCAAACAAAGGAAAAATGGTGATTGTTGATGGTAAAGTGATATCCATGCATATTCATACGTGAATATGTACATGGAGTAAATTAGAATATTTCTTTTAGAATGCACAAACGGTGGGAATTACTCTTTTGGAATAATATAAAAATGAACTTTCTTTTCCACAAAATTCTAGAAAATTTTGCCATAACCTCCTTTGTATGGCTGACCATTTCTCATTTTTAACATTCTATTTTCTATTTAAATTAACCCCAATTAGATGTAAAGAACTCTAATCTACACAATTTTTAATTTTCAAGAGAGTAAACAATAAGAAAAGTTTAATTAATCTTTTTGTTAAACATTCTAGGATAAAGAAAGACTGAATTGTAAAGAAGAGAAGGGGGATAGCATAGCATTAGAATTTACTTTAATCAACTAAAACAAACAAGAAAATCTAGATTTAAAATTAAAAGTAAGAAGAATTTAGCTTACATGAAGTTTGTAAGGTTTCCTTTGGCTTGAGGGATTGAGGGTTCTACTCTTGTTTGGATCAAGAGTGGCCACCAATTATTTTGGAGAGGATTAAGTCAAAAACAATTGAATTATCAAGAAAATTCAATGTAATTGGCTCTGGGTAGTAGGAGTAGAGTAACAGTGCATAAACACTATTAACCTTTCACAAAGGGGGAGGCTTCTATTTATAGGAAAAAGTGAGCCTCTAACCAAGCTAACTGATTCTAGAATTTTCCAGATCAGTTTGGTTAACTTTTGACCATTTTGGGTCAGTTTAACTTACTTTTTGGATCTAGTTGAAATAGGAGAGAGGAGAGATGAAAATATCTCATTATCTTTGAGTTTAAAACTCTTCCACACATGTGAAATAGGCACCTCCTTCATGAGGGGAGATCCCCACACTGAGGTGTCAAAAATGTATCATTTCTTCTAAATATCTCTTCTTTTTTAACTAATAAACCTTGTCCTTAGTCAACTCTTCATCTTATGTAAGCATTTACTCATTTTTAGTCGATTTTCTTTTATTCTTCAATTTATCTCCTCCCTACATTTGGATTAATCTTATTGGTCCATAAGAACCTTAATTGGAGCATAATTCAAATTTTTTTGAAAATCTGGACCCTTAGGCTAAGGTCCTTTATACCTATTTTTAATGAATTCCAATTGCACATTGAAAAGTTCTTTTTGAATTTCTGTTTTAGGGGAAATCATTTCAGACACTAGGAGGATTTTTATATCCAAAAATATCTCAATTTTCAATTACCTCCCTCTAGACATTTTCTCTCTCTAGGCCAAAACAGGGTAAAACAAGATCTTTCTTTTATTTCAAAGAGGGGAATAATTATAAGATCAGAAGGGGAGGTTCTTACACCTGCACACCTCAAAAGCTGGAGGGAGGAATCTTACATCCTACCCCACTTTAAAAACGCGAGATGTCCTCATCTCGCAAAATTAGAGGACAACTCTTTCCCTTAAGATCCAACTGATTCTGGGGTTCCTTATAGTCTGGTAAACCCAACAGAATCCTGGGAAAGAGATTCTTTATATAGAACTCATTCGTCACATAACAATTCTTTCAGATCATATCATTCAAATCCTTATCACAATAATGGTCCATTAGACCGAAATTTTCATCTGAACAGTCCTTCATGGGAATTTCAATTATACAGATTTTTAATTTTTTGTCATCCCTTAACTTGATCCACTGGGTCAAGTGTTAACAGTAGCAATTTATCAACACAATCAACTAATCTCATAGTGATTTGCTGAAGTCATTAACATCATTCTAGTTATTACGAACATCATCACAGGGACTCGTCCCATTCATCCTCATTGGGTTTTGCTCAGCTTAACGCTTTTCAACCAAAATTCAGGAATCATCATTTTTCAATCAGAATCCAAATCAACTCATCAGTTCTCAACCAAAATTTTAAAATCATATCAACCGCATTCAAATTCAACCGCATTCAAATTCATCATCTAGATAGCTTTTTTTTTGCTTATAATTTCAAGATCTTAGATTTACTCGTATATACTGGAAGTAAAGAGTTGCAGTTATACCCTCAGTATATATGGGTAGTCACGGTCCTTGGAACTATAAGGTAAATACCATCATGTCTAGGCCTCAAGCAAGTCAAGGATTCCATATAATTGCGGTACTTCCATCTAAAGACACAATTACCAATTTATGAATTTCAGTCTCAATAACAATTTGTATGAATTTTATCACACAATTACAACCTTTTACTGCTACTTCATAAATTTTTGACATTTTTGACTTCTCGGTTGATCCACATTAGCCAAATTGCTCTAATACCAGCTGAAAGATGCCTGTCCCCACCGCGCAACGAATTCAGGGGTACTAACAGCGGAAGTAGCACTTCTTGCGTAGGGCAGGGTCCCTCACTCGGGTCCTCGCCCACGGATATCCGGACGAGAGACTAATCCATCGGTTCTTCCAAAAATCGAACCCGAAAAAACTTCCCTTGCCCGAAAAGCACGGGCGATTCCTCCAGGATTATTTTTCTCTCACATAGTCAAAAGCCTTAATTAATTGAACTGATCTGACCGAACCCGTAAGTCCCATAGTCAGATTAGGAAAAAGATTGCACTTGGATCATAGAGACCAACGCTTTTTTCCTCAAAGAGAGGCACAACCGTTGATTCTTTTCCATAGAACAATTTTTGTCCGGGATTTACTTCATCTATCTTACCATAGCAGAATTGAGTCTCAATTTAGGGATCCATCAGTCCAGCCTAACCCCATCCAGTCCCGTGGGTTAGCCAACCGCCCAACCACTGTAGTGATGGGATCCAATTACAAATTTGGTTAGGTTTTATCCCGGGCATAGGGAAAAGAGTTCCCAGGCCCCCTCGTTGGATATTCATGCAAACTTAAAACTAGTCACACCACTTACACACCCAATATGAAATTGCCTTTTCATAGATTCAGCTATCTTTAAAACAATCATTTAATGAAATCATAGAGTCACTGATCATAATCCTCAAAATCTTCGATTGAATCCTTAATTCCAATCATTCCTTCGTCGGTGTACCTATGGCATCATTGGCAACTAGAACACTCACCACTTGTCCACTCAGGGGCCTTTTCGATGGTTCTTAGCTCATAGTACTCGGCAATATATTTATATATCAAAATGGAATCTTTGTTGAAGATCAGCAAGATCAACCAACGGATCCATATAAAAGAGCCATGGACTCATCCGTTGACAACCAACATGGTCAATCAACCAGATCCATGCCCGAATTCAGAAAACAACTCTTACTCCTTGTTCCAATATCTTCCACGACGCACGTGTGGGTATCTTCGGCGACCCAAAGCTCGAGCACCGTATGGTCAACACTCTCTAGGATCCTTTACACGTGACCTAGCACTTCACTCATAGGCGGCTTCCTTGGTCCCTCGTCCACCGTACGGGAAGCTCACCATTTGAATCAAACCGAGGCTAGTCCAAGACCTCGACCTTGCAACGTGAGACGTCCTCCATTGACTCTCCGAAAGCTGTTCCAACTTATCAAATTAGGTCTCCACGACCTCATTCACAAGATGGTCAAAATGCTTCCCCAGCATTCTTCACATAAAACAATCATTTAAAAACAGGTCATAAATACAGTTTCTAAAATGAACTCTTGCCTTTCCACATTGTTCCACATTAATTCACATTATTTAAATCTTATCCATTTCATAAGAATTCCCATTCTCATCTGATCACATCATTTTCATCTCATCACATCTTTCCTCATTTATTCTTATTAGACCTCATCCACTCGCATCTACCCATCTCCACATTTCATCACATCACATTTCATTCACATCTCATCCATTCATAACTACCCCGATCCACATCACATCACATCACATCCATTTTACCTCACATCTCAAGCATTCACATCTATCCCGATTCACATGACATCACATCTTATTTATTCACATCCCGATTCACATGACATCACATCTCATTTATTCACATTCTGATTCACATCACATTCACTCATATCCATCACATTCATTCTCATCACCATCCCATCACATACATAACATCACATCACATCTATCCACATCATATCTCATTCATACACATCTCATCTCATTCATCCACATCCATCCAATCGTTCACAAGTACGATTACCCATATCTATCACTTCACATCCACATATATTCATGTCACATCACATCTCTTTACATCACTTCACATTCTTTCACATACACATCCACATCACATTCTTTCACATACACATCCACATCCATTCTTTCACATACATCTACATTCATTCTTCACATACATCTACATCCATTCTTTCACATACATCTACATCAATTCTTCACATACATCCACATCGATTCTTTCACATACATCCACATCCATTCTTCACATACATATCCACATCCATTCTTCACATACATCCACATCCATTCTTTCACATACATCCACATGCATTCTTTCACAGACACATTCGCATCCATTCTTCACATATACATTCCCATCCATTCTTCATATACATAACCACATTCATTCTTCACTTATACATTCACATCCATTTTTCATCACATATCATCCACTCATATCCCATATCATTCATTTACATCCTGATTTATATGACATGACATCTCATCCATTCATTCACATCTATTTGATTCACATCACATCTATTCACCTCACATCTCATCACCTCTATTCACCTCACATCTCATCACATCTATTCACCTCACATCTCATCACCTCTATTCGCATCACATCCACCCATCCACATCACATCTCATTACATCTATTCATGTCACATCTTATCACCTGTATTCACATCACATCTTATCACCTCTATTCACATCACATCTATCCATCCATTCATTCACACCTATCTGATTCTCATCACATCTCTTTACATCTATTCACCTCACATCTCATTACCTTTATTCACATCACATCCATCCATCCATTCATTCACATCTATCTGATTCACATCACATCTATTCACTTCACATCTCATTACCTCTATTCACATCACATCCATCCATCTATTCATTCACATCTAACTGATTCTCATCACATCTCATTACATCTATTCACGAAATTCAAACATAGAATTTAAGAGAATTCATTTTGATATAAAGATTCTTTACGCATCTATTTATGCATAAAAATCAACTTCATCGGGAATAACACTTTTACAAAAATCCTTTTATGCATCTATTTATGCATAAATTCAAATTTAAGAAAAATAACACTTTTTAAATAAAATTAAATCCTTTATGCATCTTTCTATGCATAAAATCAATTTAATGAAAATAACACTTTTGAAAAAAAAAATCCTTTATGCATCCTTCTATGTATAAAACCAATTTTAATGAAAATAATACTTTTGAAATAAAAATAAATCTTAAATGCATCTTTCTATGCATAAAATCAATTTTAATGAAAGTAACACTTTTGAAATTTAAAAATAAATCCTTTATGCATCCTACTATGCATAAAACCAATTTTAATGAAAATAACACTTTTGAAATAAAAATAAATCTTTTATGCATCTTTCTATGCATAAAATCAATTTTAATGAAAGTAACACTTTTGAAATAAAAATAAATCCTTTATGCATCTTTCTATGCATAAAACCAATTTTAATGAGAGTAACACTTTTGAAATAAAAATAAATCCTTTATGCATCTTCTATGCATAAAACCAATTTTAATGAGAATAACACTTTTGAAATAAAAACAAATCCTTTATGCATCTTTCTATGCATAAAATCAATTTTAATGAGAATAACACTTTTGAAATAAAAATAAATCCTTTATGCATCTTTCTATGCATAAAATTAAATTCAATGAAAACAACACTTTTATAATGAAAATTTCCATTATGCATCTTTCTATGCATAGAAATGAAATTCAATGAAAACAACACTTTTATAATAAAAGTTTCCATTATGCATCTTTCTATGCATAGAAATTAAATTCAATGAAAATAACACTTTTATAATAAAAATTTTCATTATGCACCTTTCTATGCATAGAAATTAAATTCAATGAAAACAACACTTTTATAATAAAAATTTACATTATGCATCTTTCTATGCATAGAAATTAATTTTAATAATTAATATCAGTGATATCCATGCATATTCATAGGTGAATATGTACATGGAGTAAATTAGAATATTTCTTTTAGAATGCACAAACGGTGGGAATTACTCTTTTGGAATAATATAAAAATAAACTTTCTTTTCCATAAAATTCTAAAAAATTTTACCATAACCTCCTTTGTATGGTTGACCATTTCTCATTTTTAACATTCTATTTTCTATTTAAATTAACCCCAATTAGATGTAAAGGACTCTAATCTACATAATTTTTAATTTCTAAGAGAGTAAACAATAAGAAAAGTTTAATTAATCTTTTTGTTAAACATTCTAGGATAAAGAAAGGCTAAATTGTAAAGAAGAGAAGGGGAGGCCTTTTCATCAAGGCATAGCATCAGAATTTACTTTAATCAACTAAAACAAACAAGAAAATCTAGATTTAAAACTAAGGGTAAGAAGAATTTAGCTTACATGAAGTTTGTAAGCTTTCCTTTGGCTTGAGGGATTGAGGGTTCTACTCTTGTTTGGATCAAGAGTGGCCACCAATTATTTTGGAGAGGATTAAGTCAAAAACAATTGAATTATCAAGAAAATTCAATGTAATTGGCTCTGGGTCATAGGAGTAGAGTAACAGTGCTGCATAAATACTATTAACCTTTCACAAAGAGGGAGGCTTCTATTTATAGGAAAAAGTGAGCCTCTAACCAATCTAACTGATTCTAGAATTTTCCAGATCAGTTTGGTCAATTTTTGACCATTTTTGGGTCAGTTTAGCTTACTTTTTGGATCTAGTTGAAATAGGAGAGAGGAGAGATGAAAATATCTCATTATTTTAGAGTTTAAAATTTCTCCACACATGTGAAATAGGTGCCTCCTTCATGAGGGGAGATCCCCACACTGAGGTGTCAAAAATGCATCATTTCTTCTAAATATCTCTTCTTTTTTAACTATGAAACCTTGTCCTTAGTCAACTCTTTATCTTATGTGAGCATTTACTCATTTTTGGGGGATTTTCTTTTATTCTTCAATTTATCTCCTCCTTACATTTGGATTAATCTTATTGGTCCATAGGAACCTTAATTGGAGCATAATTCAAAAATTTCTGAAATAATGGACCAATACTGGACCCTTAGGCTAAGGTCCTTTATACCTATTTTTAATGAATTCCAATTGCACATTGAAAAGTTCTTTTTGAATTTTTGTTTTAGGGAAAATCATTTTAGACACTAGGAGGATTTTTATATCCAAAAATATCTCAATTTTTAATTACCTCCCTCTAGACATTTTCTCTCTCTAGGCCAAAACAGGGTAAAACAAGATCTTTCTTTTATTTCAAAGAGGGGAATAATTATAAGATCAGAAGGGAAGGTTATTACACCTGCACACCTCAAAAGCTGGAGGGAGGAATCTTACATCCTACCCCACTTTAAAAACGCGAGATGTCCTCATCTTGCAAAATTAGAGGACAACTCTTTCCCTTAAGATCCAACTGATTCTGGGGTTCCTTATAGTCTGGTGAACCCAACAGAATCCTGGGAAAAAGTATCTTTATTTAGTAGAACTCATCATCACATAACAATTCTTGCAGGTCATATCACTCAAATCCTTATCATCACAATTATGGTCCATTAGACCGAAATTTTCATCTGAACAGTCCTTCATGGAAATTTCAATTATACAGATTTTTAATTTTTCATCCCTTAACTTGATCCACTGGGTCAAGTGTTAACAGTAGCAATTTGTCAGCACAATCAACTAATCTCATAGTGATTTGCTGAAGTCATTAACATCATTCTAGTTATTACGAATATCATAATAGGGACTCGTCCCATTCATCCTCATTGGGTTTTGCTCAGCTTAACGCTTTTCAACCAAAATTCAGGAATCATCATTTTTCAATCACAATCCAAATCAACTCATGAGTTCTCAACCAAAAGTTTAAAATCATATCAACCGCATTCGAATTCATCATCTGAATAGCATTTTTTTTTGCTTATAATTTCAAGATCTTAGATTTACTCGTATATACTGCCAGTAAAGAGTTGCAGTTATACCCTCGGTGTATACGGGTAGTCACGGTCCTTGGAACTATAAGGTAAATACCATCATGTCTAGGCCTCAAGCAAGTCAGGGATTCCATATAATTGCGGTACTTCCATCTGAAGACACAATTACCAATTTATGAATTCCAGTCTCAATAACAATTTGTATGAATTTTATCATACAATTACAACCTTTTACTGCTACATAAATTTTTGACATTTTTGGCTTCTCAGTTGATCCACATTAGCCAAATTGCTCTGATACCAGCTAAAAGATCCCTGTCCGCACTGCGCAATGAATTCAGGGGTACTAATAGCGGAAGTAGCACTTCTTGCGTGCGATAGGGTCCCTCACTCGGGGTCTCGCCCACGGATATCCAGACGAGAGACTAATCCATCGGTTCTTCCAAAAACCGAACCCGGAAAAACTTCCCGTTCCCGGAAAGCACAGGTGATTCCTCCAGGATTATTTTTCTCTAACATAGTCAAAAGCCTTAATTAACTGAACTGATCTGACCAAACCCGTAAGTCCCATAGTCAGATCAGGGAAAAGATTGCACTTGGATCATAGAGACCAACGCTTTTTTCCTCATTGAGAGGCACAGCCGTTTTCCATATAACAATTTTTATCCGGGATTTACTTCATCTATCGTACTATAACAGAATTGAGTCTCAATTTAGGGATCCATCAGTCCAGCCTAACCCCATCCAGTCCCGTGGGTTAGCCAACTGCCCAACCATTGTAGTGATGGGATCCAATTAGAAATTTGGTTAGGTTTTATCCTGGGTACCAGGGAAAAGAGTTCCTAGGCCCCCTAGCCGAATATTCATGAAAACTTAAAACTAGTCACACCACTTACACACCCAATATGAAATTGCCTTTTCATAGATTCAGCTGTCTTTAAAACAATCATTTAATGAAATCATAGAGTCACTGATCATAATCCTCAAAATCTCCGGTTGATACTAAATTCAAATCATTCCTTCATCGATGTACCTATGGCATCATTGGCAACCAGAATGCTCACCACCTGTCCACTCAGGGGCCTTTTCGATGGTTCCTAGCTCATAGTACTTAGCAATATATTCACATATCAAAATGGAATCTCCGTTGAAGATCAGCAAGATCAACCAATGGATCCATATAAAAGAGCCATGGACTCATCCGTTGACAACCAGCAAGGTCAATCAACCAGATCGATGCCCAAATTGAGAAAACAACTCTTACTCCTTGTTCCGATATCTTTCACGACACACGTGTGGGTATCTTCGGCGACCTAGAGCCCGAGCATCGTATGGTCAGCACCCTCTAGGATCCTTTACAGCAGGTGACCTAGTGCTTCACTCATAGACCGCTTCCTTGGTCCCTCATCCACCATACCGGAAGCTCACCATTTGAATCAAACCGAGGCTGGTCAACACCTTGGCCGAGACCTTGCTACGCGAGATGTCCTCCATTGACTCTCCGTCAGCTGTTGCAACTTATCAGATTAGGTCTCCACGACCTCATTCACAAGACGGTCAAAATGCTTCCCCAACATTCTTGACATAAAACAATCATTTAAAAACAGGTCATAAATACGCATCTATTTATGCGCATAAAAATCAACTTCAGTGGGAATAACACTTTTATAAAAATCCTTTTATTCATCTATTTATGCGTAAATTCAAATTTAAGAAAAATAACACTTTTGAAATAAAATTAAATCCTTTATGCATCTTTCTATATATAAAATCAATTTTAATGAAAATAACACTTTTGAAAAAAAATCCTTTATGCATCCTTCTATGCATAAAACCAATTTTAATGAAAATAACACTTTTGAAATAAAAAGAAATCTTTTATGCATCTTTCTATGCATAAAATCAATTTTAATGAAAGTAACACTTTTGAAATAAAAATAAATCCGTTATGCATCTTTTTGTGCATAAAACCAATTTTAATGAAAATAACACTTTTGAAATAAAAATAAATCTTTTATGCATCCTTCTATGCATAAAATCAAGTTTAATGAAAGTAACACTTTTTAAATAAAAATAAATCCTTTATGCATCCTTCTATGCATAAAACCAATTTTAATGAAAGTAACACTTTTGAAATAAAAATAAATCTTTTATGAATCTTTCCATGCATAAAATCAATTTTAATGAAAGTAACACTTTTGAAATAAAAATAAATCCTTTATGCATCCTTCTATTCGTAAAACCAATTTTAATGAAAATAACACTTTTGAAATAAAAATAAATCCTTTATGCATCTTTCTATGCATAAAATCAATTTTAATGAAAGTAACACTTTTGAAATAAAAATAAATCCTTTATGCACTTTCTATGCATGAAACCAATTTTAATAAAAGTAACACTTTTGAAATAAAAATAAATCCTTTATGCATTTTCTATGCATAAAACCAATTTTAATGAGTAACACTTTTGAAATAAAAACAAATCCTTTATGCATCTTTCTATGCATAAAATCAATTTTAATGAGAATAACACTTTTGAAATAAAAATAAATCCTTTATGCATCTTTCTACGCATAAAATCAATTTTAATGAGAATAACACTTTTGAAATAAAAATAAATCCTTTATGCATCTTTCTATGCATAAAATTAAATTCAATGAAAATAACACTTTTATAATAAAAATTTTCATTTTGCATCTTTCTATGCATAGAAATCAAATTAAATGAAAACAACACTTTTATAATAAAAATTTTTATTATGCATCTTTCTATGCATAGAAATTAAATTCAATGAAAATAACACTTTTATAATTGAAATTTCCATTCTGCACCTTTCTATGCATAGAAATTAAATTCAATGAAAACAACACTTATAATAAAAATTTTCATTATGCATCTTTCTATGCATAGAAATAAATTTTAATAATTAATATCAATGATATCCATGTATATTCATAGGTGAATATGTACATGGAGTAAATTAGAATATTTCTTTTAGAATGTACAAACGGTGGGAATTACTCCTTTGGAATAATATAAAAATGAACTTTCTTTTTCACAAAATTGTAGAAAATTTTGCCATAACCTCCTTTGTATGGCTGACCATTTCTCATTTTTAACATTCTATTTTCTATTTAAATTAACCCCAATTAGATGTAAAGGACTCTAATCTACACAATTTTTAATTTTCAAGAGAGTAAATAATAAGAAAAGTTTAATTAGTCTTTTTGTTAAACATTCTAAGATAAAAAAAGGCTGACTTGTAAAGAAGAGAAGGGGGAGGCCTTTTCATCAAGGCATAGCATCAAAATTTACTTTATCCAACTAAAACCAACAAGAAAATCAAAAAAACCATAGATTTAAAATTAAAAGTAAGAACAATTTAGCTTACATGAAGTTTGTAAGCTTTCCTTTGGCTTGAGGGATTAAGGGGTTCTACTCTTGTTTGGATCAAGAGATGCCACCAATTATTTTGGAGAGGATTAAGTCAAAAATAATTTTATTATCAAGAAAATTCAATGTAATTGGCTCTGGGTAGTAGGAGTAGAGTAACAGCATAAACACCATTAACCTTTTACAAAGGGGGAGGCTTCTATTTATAGGAAAAAGTGAGCCTCTAACCAAGCTAACTGATTCTAGAATTTTCCAGATCAGTTTGGTCAATTTTTGTTTTGGTCAGTTTAGCTTACTTTTTGGATCTAGTTGAAACAGGAGAGAGGAGAGATGAAAATATCTCATTATTTTTTAGTTTAAAACTCTTCCACACATGTGAAATAGGCGCCTCCTTCATGAGGGGAGATCCCCACACTGAGGTGTCAAAAATGTATCATTTCTTCTAAATATCTCTTCTTTTTTAACTAATAAACCTTGTCCTTAGTCAACTCTTCATCTTATGTAAGCATTTACTCATTTTTAGTCGATTTTCTTTTATTCTTCAATTTATCTCCTCCCTACATTTGGATTAATCTTATTGGTCCATAAGAACCTTAATTGGAGCATAATTCAAAAATTTTTGAAAATCTGGACCCTTAGGCTAAGGTCCTTTATACCTATTTTTAATTAATTCCAATTGCACATTGAAAAGTTCTTTTTGAATTTCTGTTTTAGGGGAAATCATTTCAGACACTAGGAGGATTTTTATATCCAAAAATATCTCAATTTTCAATTACCTCCCTCTAGACATTTTCTCTCTCCAGGCCAAAACGGGTAAAACAAGATCTTTCTTTTATTTCAGAGAGGGGAATAATTATAATATCAGAAGGGGAGGTTCTTACACCTGCACACCTTAAAAGCTGGAGGGAGGAATCTTACATCCTACCCCACTTAAAAAACGCGAGATGTCCTCATCTCGCAAAATTAGAGGACAACTATTTCCCTTAAGATCCAACTAATTCTGGGGTTCCTTATAGTCTGGTGAACCCAACAGAATCTTAGAAAATAGATTCCTTATATAGAACTCATCATCACATAACAATTCTTTCAGATCATATCATTCAAATCTTTATCACAATAATGGTCCATTAGACCGAAATTATTTTTATTTCAAAAGTGTTACTTTCATTAAAATTGATTTTATGCATAGAAAGATGCATTAAAGATTTATTTTTATTTCAAAAGTGTTATTTTCATTAAAATTGGTTTTATGCATAGAAGGATGCATAAAGGATTTTTTTTTCAAAAGTGTTATTTTCATTAAAATTGATTTTGAGCATAGAAAGATGCATAAAGGATTTAATTTGATTTCAATAGTGTTATTTTTCTTAAATTTAAATTTATGCCTAAATAGATATTTTTTAAGTGTTATTCTTATTGAAGTTGATTTTTATGCATAAATAGATGCGTAAAGAATCTTTATATCAAAATTAGAATTCTCTTAAATTCTATGTTTAAATTTTGTGAATAGATTTAATGAGATGTGATGAGAATCAGCTAGATGTGAATGAATGGATGGATGGATGTAATGTGAATAGAGGTATGTGAATAGAGGTAATGAGATGTGAAGTGAATAGATGTGATGAGATGTGATGTGAATCAGATAGATGTGAATGAATGGATGGATGGATGTGACGTGAATAGAGGTAATGAGATGTGAGGTGAATAGTTGTAATGAGATGTGATGAGAATCAGATAGGTGTGAATGAATGGATGGATGGATGTGATGGGAATAGAGGTGATAAGATGTGAGGTGAATAGATGTAATGAGATGTGATGTGGATGGGTGGATGTGATGTGAATAGAGGTGATGAGATATGAGGTGAATAGATATAATGTGAATCAGATAGATGTGAATGAATGGATGAGATGTGATGTCATGTAAATCAGGATGTAAATGAATGATATGGGTTATGAGTGGATGATATGTGATGAAAATGGATGTGAATGTATAAGTGAAGAATGAATGTGGTTATGTATGTGAAGAATGGATGTGAATGTATATGTAAAGAATGGATGCGAATGTGCATGTGAAAGAATGGATGTGGATATGTATGTGAAGAATGGATGTGGATGTATGTGAAGAATGGATGTGGATGTATGTGAAAGAATGGATGTGGATATGTATGTGAAGAATGGATGTGGATGTATGTGAAGAATGGATGTAGATGTATGTGAAAGAATGGATGGGGATGTGTATGTGAAAGAATGTGATGTGGATGTGTATGTGAAAGAATGTGAAGTGATGTAAAGAGATGTGATGTGACATGAATATATAAGGATGTGAAGTGATAGATATGAATGTATGAATAGATATGGGTAATCGTACTTGTGAACGATTGGATGGATGTGGATGAATAAGATGAGATGTGTATGAATGAGATATGATGTGGATAGATGTGATGTGATGTTATGTATGTGATGGGATGGTGATGAGAATGAATGTGATGTGAATAGATGTGATGGGATGGTGATGAGAATGAATGTGATGTGGATAGATGTGATGTGATGTTATGTATGTGATGGGATGGTGATGAGAATGAATGTGATGTGAATCAGGATGTGAATAAATGAGAGGTGATTGCATGTGAATCAGAATAGATGTGAATGATTGAGATGTGAGGTAAAATGGATGTGATGTGGATCGGGGTAGTTATGAATGGATGAGATGTGAATGAAAGTGAATGGATGAGATGTGAATGAATGTGATATGATGAGATGTGGAGATGGGTAGATGCGAGTGGATGAGATCTAATAAGGATAAATGAGGAAAGATGTGATGAGATGAAAATGATGTGATCGGAGGAGAATGGGAATTCTTATGAAATAGATATGATTTAAATAATGTGGATTAATGTGAAAAGATAACAGTTCATTTTAGAAACTGTATTTATGACCTGTTTTTAAATGATTGTTTTATGTCAAGAATGCTGGGGAAGCATTTTGACCGTCTTGTGAATGAGGTCGTGGAGACCTAATCTGATAAGTTGCAACAGCTGACAGAGAGTCGATGGAGGACGTCTCGCGTATCAAGGTCGGTCGAGGTCTTGACCAGCCTCGGTTTGATTCAAATGGTGAGCTTTCGGTACGGTGGACGAGGGACCAAGGAAGCGGCCTATGAGTGAAGCGCTAGGTCACCTGCGAAGGATCCTAGAGGGTGCTGACCATATGATGCTTGGGCTCTGGGTCGCCACACGTGCGTCGTGGAAGATATTAGAACAAGGAGTAAGAGTTGTTTTCTAAATTCGGGCATGGATCTGTGTACTATCTTCAACAGAGATTCCATTTTGATACGTGAATATATTGCCGAGTACTATGAGCTAGGAACCATCAAAAAAGCCCCTGAGTGGATAGGTGGTGAGCGTTCTGGTTGCCAATGATGCCATAGGTACACTGATGAAGGAATGATTGGAATTAAGGATTCAATCGGAGATTTTGAGGATTATGATCAGTGACTCTATGATTTCATTAAATGATTGTTTTAAAGACAACTGAATCTGTGAAAAAGGCAATTTAATATTGGGTGTGTAAGTGGTGTGACTAGTTTTAAGTTTGCATGAATATCTGGCTAGGCAGCCTCGGAACTCTTTTCCCTGGTACCCAGGATAAAACCTAACCAAATTTCTAATTGGATCCCATCACTACAGTGGTTGGGCGGTTGGCTAACCCACGGGACTGGATGGGGTTAGGCTGGACTGGGGTGGATCCCTAAATTGAGACTCAATTCTGTTATGGTACGATAGATGAAGTAAATCCCGGATAAAAATTGTTCTATGTAAAAGAATCAACGGTTGTGCCTCTCAATGAGGAAAAAAGCATTGGTCTCTATGATCCAAGTGCAATCTTTTCCCTGATCTGACTATGGGACTTACGGGTTCGGTCAGATCAGTTCAGTTAATTAAGGAAAAAAGCATTGGTCTCTATGATCCAAGTGCAATCTTTTCCCTGATCTGACTATGGGACTTACGGGTTCGGTCAGATCAGTTCAGTTAATTAAGGCTTTTGACTACGTTAGAGAAAAATAATCCTGGAGAAATTGCCCGTGCTTTCCGGGCAAGGGAAGTTTTTTTGGGTTCGGTTTTTGGAAGAACCGATGGATTAGTCTCTCGTCCGGATATCCGTGGACGAGGCCCCAAGTGAGGGACCCTGCCCCACGCAAGAAGTGCTACTTCTGCTGTTAGTACCCCTGAATTCGTTGCACGGTACAGACAGGGATCTTTTAGCTGGTATCAGAGCAATTTGGCTAATGTGGATCAACCGAGAAGTCAAAAATGTCAAAAATTTATGAAGTAGCAGTAAAAGGTTGTAATTGTGTGATAAAATTCATACAAATTGTTATTGAGACTAAAATTCATAAATTGGTAATTGTGTCTTTAGATGGAAGTACCACAATTATATGGAATCCCTGACTGGCTTGAGGCCTAGACATGATGGTATTTACCTTATAGTTCCAAGGACCGTGACTACCCGTATATACCGAGGGTATAACTGCAACTCTTTACTAGCAGTATATACGAGTAAATCTAAGATCTTAAAATTATAAGTTAAAAAAAATGCTATTCAGATGATGAATTCGAATGCGGTTGATATGATTTTAAACTTTTGGTTGAGAACTGATGAGTTGATTTGGATTGTGATTGAAAAATGATGATTCCTGAATTTTGGTTGAAAAGCGTTAAGCTGAGCAAAACCCAATGAGGATGAATGGGACGAGTCCCTGTGATGATGTTCGTAATAACTAGAATGATGTTAATGACTTCAGCAAATCACTATGAGATTAGTTGATTGTGCTGACAAATTGCTACTGTTAACACTTGACCTAGTGGATCAAGTTAAGGGATGACAAATTTAAAATATGTATAATTGAAATTCCCATGAAGGATCGGTCTATGCATAAAACCAATTTTAATGAAAATAACACTTTTGAAATAAAAATAAATCTTTTTATGCATCTTTCTATGCATAAAATCAATTTTAATGAAAGTAACACTTTTGAAATAAAAGTAAATCCTTTATGCATCCTTCTATGCGTAAAACCAATTTTAATGAAAGTAACACTTTTAAAATAAAAATAAATCTTTTATGCATCTTTCTATGCATAAAATCAATTTTAATGAAAGTAACACTTTTGAAATAAAAATAAATCCTTTATGCATCCTTCTATGCATAAAACCAATTTTAATGAAAATAACACTTTTGAAATAAAAATAAATCTTTTATGCATCTTTCTATGCAAATCAATTTTAATGAGCAACACTTTTGAAATAAAAATAAATCCTTTATGCATCTTCTATGCATAAAACCAATTTTAATGAGAATAACACTTTTGAAATAAAAACAAATCCTTTATGCATCTTTCTATGCATAAAATCAATTTTAATGAGAATAACACTTTTGAAATAAAAATAAATTCTTTACGCATCTTTCTATGCGTAAAATCAATTTTAATGAGAATAACACTTTTGAAATAAAAATAAATCCTTTATGCATCTTTCTATGCATAATATTAAATTCAATGAAAACAACACTTTTATAATAAAAAATTCCATTATGCATCTTTCTATGCATAGAAATTAAATTCAATGAAAACAACACTTTTATAATAAAAAATTTCACTATGCATCTTTCTATGCATAGAAATTAAATTCAATGAAAATAACACTTTTATAATAAAAATTTCCATTATGCACCTTTCTATGCATAGAAATTAAATTCAATGAAATCAACACTTTTATAATAAAAATTTACATTATGCATCTTTCTATGCATAGAAATTAATTTTAATAATTAATATCAGTGATATCCATGCATATTCATAGGTGAATATGAAATGGGATAAATTAGAATATTTCTTTTAGAATGCACAAACGGTGGGAATCACTCTTTTGAAATAATATAAAAATGAACTTTCTTTTCCACAAAATTCTAGAAAATTTTGCCATAACCTCCTTTGTATGGCTGACCATTTCTCATTTTTAACATTCTATTTTCTATTTAAATTAACCCCAATTAGATGTAAAAGACTCTAATCTACACAGTTTTCAATTTCCAAGAGAGTAAACAATAAGAAAAGTTTAATTAATCTTTTTGTTAAACATTCTAGGATAAAGAAAGGCTAAATTGTAAAGAAGAGAAGGGGGAGGCCTTTTCATCAAGGCATAGCATCAGAATTTACTTTAATCAACTAAAACAAACAAGAAAATCAAGAAAACCATAGATTTAAAATTAAAAGTAAGAAGAATTTAGCTTACATGAAGTTTGTAAGCTTTCCTTTGGCTTGAGGGATTGAGGGTTCTACTCTTGTTTGGATCAAGAGTGGCCACCAATTATTTTGGAGAGGATTAAGTCAAAAACAATTGAATTATCAAGAAAATTCAATGTAATTGGCTCTGGGTAGTAGGAGTAGAGTAACAGCATAAACACTATTAACCTTTTACAAAGGGGGAGGCTTCTATTTATAGGAAAAAGTGAGCCTCTAACCAAGCTAACTGATTCTAGAATTTTCCAGATCAGTTTGGTTAATTTTTGACCATGTTTTGGTCAGTTTAGCTTACTTTTTGGATCTAACTGAAACAGGAGAGAGGAGAGATGAAAATATCTCATTATTTTAGAGTTTAAAATTTCTCCACACATGTGAAATAGGTGCCTCCTTCATGAGGGGAGATCCCCACACTGAGGTGTCAAAAATGCATCATTTTTTCTAAATATCTCTTCTTTTTTAACTAATAAACCTTGTCCTTAGTCAACTCTTCATCTTATGTGAGCACTTACTCATTTTTGGGGGATTTTCTTTTATTCTTCAATTTATCTCCTCCCTATATTTGGATTAATCTTATTGGTCCATAGGAACCTTAATTGGAGCATAATTCAAAAATTTCTGAAAATCTGGACCCTTAGGCTAAGGTCCTTTATACCTATTTTTAATTAATTCCAATTGCACATTGAAAAGTTCTTTTTGAATTTCTATTTTAGGGGAAATCATTTTAGACACTAGGAGGATTTTTATATCCAAAAATATCTCAATTTTGAATCACCTCCCTCTAGACATTTTCTCTCTTCGGGCCAAAATAGGGTAAAACAAGATCTTTCTTTTATTTCAGAGAGGGAAATAATTATAAGATCAGAAGGGGAGGTTCTTACACCTGCACACCTCAAAAGCTGGAGGGAGGAATCTTACAGACTTGAGCTTTATGCCCACTACATCTCACATAGGCGATGACTTGACTTGACGATTATGCTTGTCTCTCTAGCATAAGTAACTTGATGGTAAAGACATGGTGATTGACTTATTGTGCTATGCTTAGGATTTACACTTGGGCACTTTTGGTTTTTTATAACTTGAATCTTGACTCTTATGCCCTTGGCACATTTCGTAACCCAACTCTTGACTATTATTCCCTTGGCACGTTTTGGCCTCCGACAACTTGACATTTCAGTAGGTTGTCCATCAATCTTTCCTTTTTGCTTTATGTCACTATTGAGTAAGCAATAACTTATTTTGTCCTATAACAACTTTCTCTTTACAAATATGGTTTTTGACCATGTAAGGATCGAAGATATAAGGGTCTTAGAGCCATTCTAAGGTGAGGTTTGCTTGTCAACCCTGCCACTTTTGTTGGGATTTGAGGATTCTTCTTTAAGCTAGAGGTTGAAAGGAGGTCTTTGGAGTTGTTTTCTCTCTCCCTCAATCCATAGTTTCTCTACCTTTTCCTTGTCTTTGTTGGTCTATTTGGGTATCTATACCTGCTTTGGCTTGGCAAATTGGCATATTGGCTTTGAGCATGATGATGATTTTTGAGGTACTCTAGTTCCCATTCTTTGTTGTTTTGATGTTGGCTTTATCTTTGCCACCCAAATCAAGATTTATCCTTGGGATTTGAGGGATGTGTTCTATACTTATACATCCTTGTGTGGCTAGATTATTATTTGGTTTAGTGTGTTTCTCCCTCTCTTTGGGGTCCATACTACCAACTTGTCACATGTGGTCTATTTGCAGGTTAAGTATACTAGATTTTGGGATCGACACTTGTTTTGGCCTCTTGACCTTGGTTTTAGGAGAAGTATAGGATTTAATAGCCCAAATAATTGAAACTTTTGGTATCCATACTTGTCAAAGTTTACCCTTAGATATTGATGGTGAAGCGGAGGCAATAGAGGGATTATTGGAGTGTCCTTGGCTATTTTTATATTTGTGTCTTAGGTTTCCCTTCCTTGGGTTTGGATTTTGGCTTGTAGGCACTTGCTTGTGATAGAGTTGGGAAGGGTTATGGTTGCTTCGATGAAGCTTAGAGATTGTTTACAAACAATCAAACTTATTGGCTTAATCGGACCTGTTGTAATAAAGTGAGCAATTTTTGGATCTTCAAGGAGACTTGTCCTTCATGGTTCGTTGCTCAAATTTGATGGTTGTATTCAGTATCCTCTCTAGTCAATTCTCTAGTGATGTTAGGAAATCCACCCTCTTCTAAGGATGATTTCTTCAAGCATAAT
Organism: Cibotium barometz; assembly: GCF_041138505.1. Lineage (NCBI taxonomy): Eukaryota > Viridiplantae > Streptophyta > Polypodiopsida > Cyatheales > Cibotiaceae > Cibotium > Cibotium barometz. The sequence continues at coordinate 11,648,023 of NC_141074.1, forward strand.
TACTACAATCATGACAAAGAAACAACCTTCCATGAGATAAGAGTTTATATGGAAATCAAGCTTTATAACACCTTCACATTCATTGTACAATCTTGAAACATTTTACACTAATGCCTTTATAGGCTCAAGGATTTGCTTACCTAATGAGATCCACATCTCACAAGATATTAATTTTCTTCCCACTCCTATATGTAATAGAGCAAGTTTGGCTATACTTTTTGTAACTATGGAAAAGTCCAAGCAAAGCCTTCTGGGCTTTACTTCTTCTTCTCCATCATCATTGTCTATTATATCCATGTGGATAGGTAGAATGATTTTTCCTTGTGAGCCTTAGCTTCCCACAGATCCTGTTTCTTCCCTTTGTGTTCTTCTTTCTTATTTCCTCAATTAGGTGAATAGCTTGAAATTATTCACAAAGGAGAGGTTTGTAGAAATTTATAAGTTTTCTCCTATTGAGGAATCCTTCCATTCGGAATGTTTCTAAGTGGACTAATGTCATTTCATATTTCTTGAAAGGACTCATTCCTCTTAGATTAAGTTTTCTTTTATTTTTCTTGAGGTTAGAGCACGATCGAGTCCTCTACCTTGAATCTCTTGGTTCAAATCAAACCATCTCTTCCTTGAATCTCTTGGTTCAAATCAAACCATCTTTTCCTCCTCTTCTTTCTTGAAGCATACATGCCCACCAAAAAGTGTAACCTAGCCTCATCTAGTTTTTTAAGTTCAATGAGTCATTCCAAAAACTCTTAGCCAATCGTTTCTAGTTGTTTGGCTACCCTCAAGGTTGGTGTTAACCCAATTCTAGGGTTAACAAGATCTACCACCATTATCTTACATCAAGGAGTCACAATAGATACACCAAAGGGTCATACATTCAAGGAGTCATGATAGATACACCAAAGGGTCATACATTCAAGATATGAAGCAATGGTGTCCAAAGCTACAGCTTGGACGGGCGCCCGTAATAGTGTGACGGAGTATTTATGGTGATTCTCGCTTCAAGAGCATGTGGTAGCAAGTTAGGATGAAGTTCTAAGTGATGTACTTCATGGATATATTATAAGAGTAGTCATTGTAATAGCATTAGGCCTCTTATGAGTCTAAAGTGCCCGGTCGGCCACAGTTGAAGTGAGTGTGAACACTTATGGCCATGTATATAAGTGAATTTCTCTCATAATACAATATACTCTTCCATTGTGCGATTGAGGCTTGCTCTTGCTAATCTCTCTCACTAATGCATGCTAGTGACTGAGTGTGAGTGAAGTGAGGTGAGAGGAGGGATGAGTACCCATAGTGCAATGCGACGGTGTGACAATGCTCGTGGGAGGTGCGGTGGAATTGCTCTCAACAAGGAGTTGTAGAGCTTGGAGACAACAAAGGTTATGAGCTCAGCCCCCATTGGAAAGACCATCACGATAGTTGCGGTTCACCAGGTAATCTCTTTTTGGATATGTTTCAAGGAGAGTTAGGGTGAGCCTTAACATTTTTGGCGCCGCTGCCGAGGAGCCATCCCTTGGCTTTTTCTATTTTTTTCCCTCTAATCTATGCATTACCCATTGCCCATTATCAAGATTAATGGTTAGTTGGCTGAGTGTTAATTAAGTCCTGTATGTGAATATCCATGCTATCTGAATTTCAAAGGGAAAGATTTGGATTTGATGGTGGTGTGTGTGATTTGGTGTAGAATAGCTCTCTTTTTTGTTTTTGAAAAAAATGCCTTTTGCTTAATTTTTAGCTCTATTTGTTATTTTTATTGTTGTTATTTGGGTTTTTCATATTCTTAGGGCTTGCACATAGTTTGTATTAGGCTTAGTTTGCATCCATTGCGCCAAACAATGCAATAGAATGTAATATTTAGTGAATGTTAGCTCTCTTTATAGTGTTAAACATAGAACTAAGATCATTAATTTTAGTTTAATTGTGTATTTATTGTTGTTGAAATTGTTTGCATTAGAGTGTTAGCAAGCATTAGGAGTAGCTTAATCTTTTAAAAAATTTCTTAAAACCATCAAAAAACTCTTGAATTCGACTCCTTCATTCACACGACCCAAAAAAATAATAATAAATAATAATAAATATAAAAAATCAAATTTGACTTTTTTGTGAAGTCCGGTTCACGACGTGAACCATTAAGGGTTCACAGTGTGAGACTCTTCATTCATGCGACAAATAAAAAAATTAAAAAAATCAAATTTAACTTTTTCATGAAGTCCGGTTCACAGCGTGAGACCCTTCGTTCACGCGACAAAAAAAAAATCAAAATTTATAAAATTCATCTATTTCGCTTCACAGCGTGAACTGCATCCTGCTAGTTCACGACGTGAAAGGGGATCCATCGGCCAAAAAAAAAAATGGGACTCTGGAAAACACCTCTGTTTGGAGGCTCGTATCTCCTAAATCGTATATCCGATGAAGGCGCTCTAGGGCTCATCGGAAAGCTGAAATCGAGCTCTTCAACTTTGGAATTGACCGTCCGAAAAGCCAAAATTAATCATTTGGCCTCCGACCAGCAATCTCAAAATTTGACCTGGAAATCGAGGCAAAACATAGCCAAAAAAACCACCCAAAAAAAAGTTTTTTTAAAAAAGCGCAAAAACGACAACGAGTCATATTCAAGCTACTTTTTGAGGGTCTAAAGGACAAAATCATAGACGACTCAGGGAAACAAATTTGTAATACTCCAAAAATACTACAACTCTCTCGTATAGAGTTTTTCAAAATTCCTTTTAGAACACCCTCAAAAACGTGCTACGAAATAGGGAAAAAAATTCTCGAAATTTTTTTTCATCTTGAGACAGTGATGGAAAATAGGTTTTAGGACCTCCTCTTCCATATGGGAAGTTACTAGCATACACTTTTTCCAAAAAATTATCTCTAAGGTTCACGTGCGTATAGCGCCTAAGCTATTTAGGGGACAAACAGACACCCGTTTGACCCAATGAAGAGTACGCCATGCCTCTTGAGACTGTAAACGGGCTGTGAGAAAATATAAAAAGTAATTAAAAAAAACATACGTGTGCTTGCTCACTAAGGAGCAATTACGAAATCAGACATGACAACGATAGAGGGATCGCCAAGGATCACACAGGGACTGAAGCCAATGGTTGACACCTTTGAGCCATTGAGATCTATGCCACAAATGCACCTCTCAATGCCATTGGCCATGCCTATAACAAGCGTGTCATTGGGTTTCACACCCCCTGTCACTTCGATCCCACCAGGCTTTGGTCCCTTACCTAACATTCCCACAAATCCTATAGGTACCAACCCTTTCCTGGATGCCCATACCTTGAACATAATGACTAGTCTAGGAAGGGGGGTAGCCCAAGGACTCAATTAGTCTCTCCCAAACTAGAGCACTCACATAATACGGTCTCAGTACTAGAGACAAGTTCCTACACATTTTAAGAACTATAAGATTGAGAATAGGAAGGTGTGTATACATCAACACCAAAAAAGAGAAACACAAATAGATATAGCAATATCCAAGAGAAGGTTTCATATATGAAGTTAAGCACATTGATTGGGTATCACCAGTGGTCATAGTACCCAAAAAGAACGACAAGATTTGCTTATGCATGAACTTGAAAAAGGTAAACGGAGCCATGGTGTGAATCATTACCCATTGCCTTACACTGAACATGTGCTTAAAAGGGTAGAAAAAAATAAGCTTATAGCTTCTTAGATGGATTTTCAAGATAAAACCAGGTATCCATAGATCCCAAAGGCCAACATAGAACCACATTTGCTACAAAAGATGGGACATTTATATCTAAAGTAATGCTATTCATACTTACAAACATGCCACATATGATTCATGTCCACTTCTTATAAGAATTTCTTACAAAAATTCTTAAAGGTCTTCATGTGGATGACCTCTATGTGAACTCAAAGTTGAGAAGAGAGCATATCCCTTATCTACAACAAGTGTTGGAGAGATATTGCTACTATAGGTTATGCTTGAACCCAAAAAAAGTGTAAATTCATGATTAGGCAGTGTAGAATGTTAGGGCACATGGTGTCCAAAAATGGGATCACAACCAATGAAGGAAAGATATGAGCTATTTTAGAACCCAAGAGATATGCCCAAAGGCAATCCAAAGGTTTATGGGGCGCATAAGGTATTAAAGAAGGTTTATTTTTATGTATGTGAAAATTGCTAGGCCTCTATATGCCTTGTTGGTATCTTTCATCTTGACAGAGGAATGTGAGGAAGCATTCCACAAGCCAAAGCAAGCTCTAATCTTAGCTCTAATTTTGAGAGTGTCATGATGGGATACTGTCTTCCATGATTGACATATTGGCTTATGCGATAGGGTACATATTTACTCAACTAGAAGAAAAGAACATGAATTTTCTAGTTTGCTACACCAATAGACAATTGGATGAGCTAGAGAAGAACTATATAGCTATAGAGGGAATAACTAGTTAATGGTTTATGCTGTGAATAAGTTTTGCCATTATCTTTTAGCAATTAAAATTTTTTAAAACATTGTGACCATCATGCCTTTATCTAGTCAACAAACCATGCACCATGAGGCGGATCACAAGGTGGATATTAATTCTTTTGGAGTTTTATTTTACTATCTCGGTGAGAAAAGGGTCAACATATGTAAGAGCTGGCCATATGTTGAGAATCTTGAGTGGAGAACCACCAACACGAGTTGATGACAATCTTTTAGACATTCCTTTATTTCAAATCAACCTACTGCCAAGATGGAACTATAAGATTGCTCAATTCTTGAGCCATGTATTCCTATTATAGAGGAATTAATGTCCTTGACAAGGAAGAGACAACTTGTGAAGGTAGTAGCTCTTTACACGCTTTTCTCGGGGAAACTTTATAAAAATGAAGAGATAATATCTTAAGACTCTCTATGTGTGAGGATGAGTACATTGATATTCTTGAACAAGCTCATGCAAGAGTGGCTAGAGGACACTTAGGGAGAGCACTCACCACTCAAAAATTCCTCTATGTCGGATTGTGGTGGCCTGACACACTCTTTGGAGATGCCATGGAATATGTCAAAAGATGTGAGGAGTGCCAATACTTCACACAATACCCTAACAAAGAGATAGGATGCCCATACAGCCAATCATGTTTGACAAACCATTTGATAAATGTGGAATGGATTTTTTTAGACCCTTTAACCCCACAACTAAAAGCACATGAGCGTGATATATCATCATGGCTATGGATTACATCACCTAGGTGAAGGTCACAGTTAAGGTTGATGCACTAGCATGACTGTCGAATTCCTCCTTGTTGAGAACCTCTATGAGAACATCATCATAAGGTTTAGATGTCCCCTAGAAGTTATAAGTGACTAAGGGACTAATTCTAAAATGATGTGGTGGAGTTTCTTTTAGAAGTTTTTCCTATACTATCCACAAACAAATGGACAAACTAAAAGCACAAACAAAGTCTTATATGCAGTGCTCTAAAAAATAGTTAAAGCTTTAAGAACAAACTGGAAATAAAAGCTCTCATTAACTTTATGGGTATACCAAAACGCCTACAAGACGTCAATAGTACTCAGCCTTATAATTTAATAGATGCAATTATCCTTATAAAAAATCCTAACTTGAGTCTATAGCCAAACAACTAGAATGGACTAGCCAAGAGTTGTGGGAATGGCTCATTAAACTTGAAAAAATAGATAAGACTAGGTTACACTCACTCCCTGAAATTCACAATCCCAACTGTTAAGGCTCACCCTAACCCTCCTTGAAACAGATCCAAAAAGAGATTACCTAGTGAACCAAAACTACCATGAGGATCTTTCCAATGGTTGAGCTCGTAACCTTTGAGGTCTCCAAGCTCTACAACTCCTTGAGAAGCAATTCCATCGTGCCTCCCACCATGAGCGTTGTCACACCGTCGTTGCACTACGGGTACTCGTCCCTCCTCTCACCTCACTTCACTCACACACTCACTAGCATGCATTAGGGAGAGAGATTAGCAAGAGCAAGCCTCAATTGCACAATGGGAGAGTATATTGTATTATGAGAGAAATTCACTCATATACATGGCCATAAGCGTTCACACACTTCAACTATGGCCGGCCAGGCACTTTAGACTCATAAGAGGCCTAATGCTATTAAAATGACTACTCTCATGATATATCCATGAAGTACATCACTTAGGACTTCATCCTAACTTGCTACCACATGCTCTTGAAGTGGGAATCACCATAAATACTCCGTCACACCATTACGGGCGCCCATCCACATTGTAGTTTTGGACACCATTGCTTCATATCTTGAATGTATGACCCTTTGGTGTATTTATCGTGACTCCTTGATGTAAGATAATGGCAGTAGATCTTGTTAACCCTAGAATTGGGTTAACATCCCTCCCTTCCTAATGGCAATCGCGTCCTCGTGATCGCGTTGAAGACCTTTGTGTGTGGGGAGAATGGACAAGCTTTGTCGATGGCTTTGATGTTGAATGACGCTCAATGGTCTTTGTCCCTCTAGAAGGAATAAGAAAAGCTAATTAGTGAATGAAAAGGTTAGTGGTTTATTGAGAATTCCTAAGAGGGGGTGGGGTTTTTGCGAATGATTGCATATTTATGTGAGCATTTGTTTTTTTGGCAATCATAAGCAAGGTTGCATGTGATTTGTGTTAGTGAGGATACTAAGAGATGTTAATATTGGAAGAGAAGAGAAGGAAGGATCCGGAGGAATGTAGACTTAATCATTAGAATGAGATGGTGATTCTTAGTTCCTCATTTGATTCATTAAAGCGACATTCATCATTTGAAGAAATTGGCCTGTGATGAGGTCCCTTTGTGTGGCAGGATTCTTGTCAAATGTTGTTGAGTAGGACTTGTTCTTGTTGTCTTCTACCCATGTGCTTTTTATATTTTATGTATATTTAAGTTCTCTTATGAAGCAAATATACATGACATACAAGAATTGAGTCATATAGACTCTAAATTGAACTGCTCTGTGTTGAAGTAGCCACTTGTTGGTGGTGAGGATTAAAAGAATTACGTTGACTTGCGAGGCTAATATAGATATCTTCACTAAGGATTGAAGATCATTGATTTGTGAATATGGATATAGATAGCTTCACTAAGGATTGAAGATCATTGATTTGTGAATATGGTTTTGTCATTTGGAGATGTTTGTAATTTGAAGGAAAGTTCCAGATGATGGGTTGTACCAATGACCAAGCTTTTGCCCACCATGGCCCCCTCATCCACCAGAGATGTACCTGGAAGTTATCGATGGTGAGGTTTTGGTGCAAATGTTCTCCAATGCATGAGTATGGATATGTACTCATGGAGTAGCTGCTATTTATTATTATTATTGGCCAAAAGAATAGTAAGCAATAAGCTTAACAAATATATAATGGCTATTGAAGATCATTGGGAAAGTGTTAATGCCTGAGATGGTTTGATTCGTGACTCTGGCTTAAATCATGAAAGTGTAGGTTTTTAAGCCATGAGTCTGTTAATTCGTGTGCGAACCTTGAACTCGTGAAATGTAGGTTTTTTGGCCGTGAAGGGATATTTCGTGAAATGGCCTAATCCCGTGAGATTGTAGGTTTTTTGGCCGTGAGATGGAATTTCGTAAAGTGTAAGAGATGGAATTCCGTGAGATGTAATTCCGTGAGATGGAATACCGTGAGATGTAATTCTGTGAGATGGAATTCCGTGAATTCCGTGAGTTGGAATTCCGTGAAATGTAATTCCGTGAGTTGGAATTCCGTGAAGTGTAATTCCGTGAGATGGAATTCTGTGAGATGTAATTCCGTGAAGTGGAATTTCGTGAAGTGTAATTCCATGAGATGTAATTCTGTGAGATGGAATTCCGTGAAGTGTAATTTCGTGAGATTGCAGGTTTTTTTTTTAAAGGCCGTGAAAGTTGGGGAGAGAATAAAGGGTAGCATGAGAAGATTTAGGAAGTGTGGAGATATTGTGGGAAAAGTGAAGAGGTGGAGAGAATCAAGCAAAAGAGGTGAAGATATTCTGGGAGAGGTGGAGTGAATCAAGGAGAAATCAGTGGGATTAGATGCTTGGATGTAAACTCTATAAATTGAGGCATTGGCCTAATGAGAATTTGCTGGTTTTTGATTATCCATGCCTACATTAAGCTATTTGCTAATTACTCACTAATTACATCTTAATTATTTACTAATCACTTTGTTAATGATGTTGATTCTAGTATTTGATCCATGTCTACATTAAGCTATTTGCTAATTACGTCTTAATTATTTGCTAATCACTTTGTTAATGATATTGATTCTAGTATTTGATCCACCATAGCTCATCACATTGCTCTAATTTCAACATAGTATCAGAGCCTTGCCTAGAATCCATTAGGTTTATGAGCCCATTATCTAATTAATTAAGATTAATTAGTAAATAATTAGAAATTAATCAAAATTTTAGTTATTTTTCAACTCACCTCTGTACCCCCAGCTGGTGTTGGAGGAGCTCTAGCTCCTTGCACACTCATCATTAGGCCAAACCCTTTTAACCCTAGCTAGCCAAATCATAGGAGCTCCAGCCAGTCAAGACAGAAGCGCAAACCGCCGCCGCGGGCTGCTGCAGAAATCGACGATTTATCAAGCGCCATTTTTCTGAGGAGATTTTGACATTGCTACTTCATCCAATCAAATTGCTCTAATTCCTCTTAGCCCCGGGGGTTTTCAAGCATGCTCTACAAGCTGGTGAAGACAGAATTCAATTTGATCAAGTCTACAGTGAGATCCAAGCTCTTCATCAAATCTCCAAGTGACTTTGGTAAAAAAAGAGATTAAGCTTTCAATATTTGGTCAAATATTATGTTTCTTGGCTTAATCCTCTACTAGACTCATTGCTATTAATGGCTTTGAAAGCATTTGAGCTCATTTGAAGTCTAAGGCACCAGATCTGGACTCCCCGCATACTTTGTTTTTTGCACACAAAATAGTGGATTAATTAATGATTAATCAATGCTAATCACTGTATTTTGGTGAAATTGAGGGTTCAAATTAACCATTAGGTATCTGATACAGATCTCTATAACTTCAGATTGCAATTCGGAGTTGGTTTGATACTCCAACCATTTCGTACAAATTGGTTACCCTTAATTTAATGTAATTTCTGGTAAAATTGTGCTATTATGGTAATCATCATTTTGCATTTAACCCTTGGTTAATGCCTGTAAATCTCACTCAAATTCAAGATTATTCATAGCCAGAGTTGCATTTGGGAATGTGCATAAGAATGAATGCTATACGCATTATGTATTGGGCACATTACATCAGTGTAAAAATGGGATCAGACACTACCCTTGTCCAGAATAAGGCCAGAGGTAAGACCTCCCTCATAAATTTGGGTTTGCATTGCATAATGACAGGATATAAACAGAAAAAGTCAACAAAATGTTTAAACATGTTGCTCACATATGGAGCAAGAAGACCTGACGGACAAGCTCATGGCCCCAGCCATGGAAGAAGAAGAACATCTCCTTCCAAGAAGAAGATCCACACCAAGAAGAAAAGTTGAAGGAAGACATGGACACAAGAAGAGAAGCTGCCCCAAGAAGACTGAAAGAAGAGACGGATGCGTGAAGAGAAGCTTCTCTCCATGTCTTCTTGCTTGTGTATCTCTGTGTGTGTTACTACCTTGGTCTCAACTCCAACTCCAATAATTGGTATTAGAGCAAGTTCTTTTGGCCCTCCCCCCTTGTTATATTCTTCTCAAGCTACTCTTTTGATTGTCTCAGATTGAGATATCCTCTTAGGTGGAGGAGGTATACCTTATAGTGTGATGTTAGCTCCTTCAACAAAATTTTACGCATTTTGAGGCTCATCCACATGTAAAATGTAGTCAAAAACATTCGAAGGGATGTCGCTTTGAAATCTCTTTGTTCAATTTTGGGTTTTGTAGATAGGGCCATTGTCCTCATCATCGACATCGCAAGCTCATCATCATCAACAGCAACTTTGAGACTAATCATCATAGACATCGCATCTTCAACCTCATCATCATCAATAGCTTTGACACCATCATCATCACATTGATATTGATGTTTGCATTCTTGCTAGTAACATTTCTACATTCTACACTGCCATTTTTCATACACTTTGTAGGTTTTGTTCGTCAAATCAATGCTCTAATGGTAGAGCCATCTTGATTGCATTCAGTGGGCATTGACAATACTTGTAGGTAGTTGGGATATTTTTATTTTGTGTAAGGAGAGTCATTATTTATAGGCTGAAATAGGTAGATATGTATTTGGGGTGCTAAGGATAAGCTTAATGGGACCAACTACCCATTGTGGTCTTATATAATACATTATGTATTGGTAGTCGAAGGGCTTTGGAATGTTATTATTGGCATTAAGGCATGCCTTATCTTAGTACAAGTACTTTGGATGGTGATACTAGTTCCAATGTAATTGTAGCATCTACCTCCGTACCTCCCACAATGGAACAACCTATGTGGGATGATATGGATGCATAGGCAAATACATTATGGCACTTTCTGTGAAAATGAGCATTATTCCTCATATTCACTCATGTAAAACTACCAACCAAGCTTGGGATGCACTTGCTACGCTTTACCAGCTGTGTAACGAGGCACAATTGGCATACTTACGTAAGTAGTTAGAGTCTGAGCATGGAGATTTAATGGATGCGCTTGCTACACTTTACCAGGTGTGTAACAAGGCACAACTGGCATACTTACGCAAGTAGTTAGAGTCTAAGCATGGAGATTTAATGGATGAGTTTCTCACAAGGATTAAGATCTCAGGGAGTAGCGTGCATGTACTAATGAGGCCTATCCAGATAGTTCATTAGTATCTACTATTCTCATAGCTTTACCACATTCATACTAGGGTTTTGCATCTACTCTTTGAAGGGTAAACCCAATGCCCTTACTTTTAATGAGTTGGTTACAATGCTCTTGTTAAGAAGACAAATCTCGACAAAATCAAACTTGTGTGCATGTAGGAGATCAACCATTTGTTGCCAGTCAAAAAGATAAAGGCAAAGCCTTTTCTTGGGGTGGCTATAAGCCAAAGGCAAAATCAACCTCCTCTTCTAGCAAGGATGCCAAGAAGGGGGTTGATAAGCCAAAGAAGAAAGGAGAATGCAAATATTGTCGGAAGCCATGCCATTATATCAATGAATGTAGAAAAAGGTTGGAGAAGAACAAGAAGAAAGAGCCAGGCATGGTTGTGTGGTTGATGCATCAACACACCAAGTGTTAAAAAGAAGGATTTAGTGAACTATGCATAAGATGATTTGGAATTCATTGTTCACTATAGATATGACCCTCTATCCATGATGTATGCATATCAATGACACATCAACATGTTTAGTATTTTGATAGTGGTTCTAGCAAGCATATTACTTCTTAGCGTTATTTGTTTTCCTCCCTTAAGTCTGCTCCTCAAGGAGGCATAGTCACATGTGCAAAAACTCGTCATATCTAGTGAAATGAGTTGGTAAGGTTGTGCTGATCACTACTACAAATGGTGGGACAATCACTCTCCCAAAAGTCTTTTCTATTCCAGGCATTAAAAAGAACTTGATGTTAGTCTCTACCATTACTAGGGCAGGCCTAGTGGCCAGATTTGTTGATGTGACTGGTGTATGGTTCATGATCGTAGTGATGGAGACATCATTGTGTGGTATCAGTACTCTAAGCTATGGGATTTACAAACTGGACATGTATGAGAGATTGGCACATAATGCTCATTTACTTACTACCATATGTGCTATAAGGGACACAGAGAGCTATGGCATGCTTTCTTTGGTCATTTAAATTTTGGCAATTTATTGTGCCCTTAAAGGGAAAGAGATGATGTTAGAGTTACCAAAGCTTAAGGCCCCTATCAAACATGTATGTGAGGGTGCATTTTGGGAAAGATACAATGGGTATCATTCTTAAAAAAGATGGATCAATAAGGGATATTCAAAAACTACAGCTTTTACATAGTGATGTATGTGGTCCTATGAAGATACCACAATCAAGGGATATCTTCACTTTGTGACTTTTATTGATGAATACTTTTAGGCACACCTATGTGTATCCTTTAAAGGTGAAGTTAGAGGGTTTTACATGCTTTAAACACTTTGTTTCTATGGCTAAAAATGTGTTTGCATGTAAACCTGCCACATGGCTGCCACCCTTCGTATTGATTGAGGGAGGGAGTATATGTCAAAGGAGTTTCATATATATATGGTTGAAAGAGGCATCAAACATCAATGCACCGTACATTACTACCTTAGTAAAAGTCAAAGGAGTTTCATATATATATGGTTGAAAGAGGCATCAAACATCAATGCACCGTACATTATTACCTTAGTAAAATGGCATGGCTGAGAGGAAGAATAGATCTCTCATGGAGATGGCATGTTACATGATTAAAGGGTAGGATTTACCTCATGTTTTTTTGGTTTTAGGGTGCCTATTATGTGCTATGCCCCACCAAGACCTTGTGAAGAAAATTACCCCTTGTGAAGCTTGGAATGGTAGGAGGCCCTTTGTGGCTCATTTGCATGTTTTTGGTTGTCTTACTTATGCTCTTGTGCGCTTCAGTAGCAACAACACAATAAGCTAGATGATAAGGTGAAAAAATGCATTTTTTGGAGATATAACTTAAAAATGATACTTGGTATTTCCCATATTTGCTTTATGGTGGTAAAAAGGCCATTGGTACAAAGTGGGTTTATAAGCTTAAGTGAAAGATGATGGTAGCATTGTGACCGCCGCTCTCATGAGTTCAATTGGACACCCAAAATATCCTCGTATAGGAATTTGATAGTGGACCTAACATTATCCTTTCGTGTAGCATGGCCTCAATGTAGCTATTATAAGTAACTGCTATAAATGTGCTATAAGCAAGTGCTATATGTGTGCTACTACAATGTAGCTACTACTACAAATATGCTACTCTATGAGTAGCTCCTTGTGTGTTGTTGCATGTAACTAGACTAACTAGTCCCACAAAGTTAGTGTCCCATTTCTTAAAGGCTAGTCCATAGGCATATGTACACCTATCACTCTCATGAGTTTGAGTCGACAACACAAAGTGTGTATCCCTAATTTCCTTTCATAGGCTCTCAGATTCCCCACCCTTCTAATGATAACTTGCATGTCATAAGTAAAGGACCTCCAGGCTCCTTTAGAGTTAATTTTCCTTCTCAGTTTGTTGATGGCATCCTCAGTATACCTAATGAAAAGAGCATTATTAAGCAGGGAATTGTTGACTCTCAGCTTCCTAGTTGTAATTTATTCAATTTGTCCTCATCCCAATCTTTCACATGCCAATCCCACTTCAAGAGCATATGATCAGACAAGGCAGAGGAGTAATCAATTTCCAACTTTAAAGTGTGTGGAACCCAAGTTTCTTGTTGGATAAGAAAGACTTTATCTATTTTAGAAGAAGAGCCTAGATATTGTAAGCTGAAGTAAGTATGACCAGGGTCAACTCCCTAATCCCCCAAGCTCCACCCATCAACCAGGCCCATCTTACCTCTAAGCTCTTCCCATTTCTTTTTCTCCTAGCCTATCAAAATAGTGCTCTCTCCACTTCTATCTAAGAGTTTTTCAACCATATTAAAATCCCCCATCAGAATGCAAGGCCCTTAAATGTTTAAGGCAAGGCCCTTAAATGTTTAAGGCAGATAACCAGTCCCACAAGTTCCCTCTATCTTTATAGTTGTGTGCCCCCAATCCCCCAAGCTCCACCCATCAACCAGGCCCATCATACCTCTAAGCTCTTCCCATTTCTTTTTCTCCTAGCCCATCAAAATAGTGCTCCCTCCACTTCTATCTAAGAGTTTTTCAACCATATTAAAATCCCCCATTAGAATGCAAGGCCCTTAAATGTTTAAGGCAGATAACCAGTCCCACAAGTTCTTTCTATCTTTATAGTTGTCTGCCCCATATATATTTACCACCCAGACTCTCACTCCCTCAAGTTGGATCTCCACAACCAAAGCATTGTCATTAGGATGATTAGCAGCTATGGAGGGTTTTAGAGATTTCTTAATAATGGCCATCACACCACTATAACCACTACCAACTCCCCCATAGAAAACTACCCAGTCTTTACAACTATCTCTCCTAATCTCCTTCAACCCAAAACAAGTTATATTCTTGAATGGCCAGAATAGAAAGTACCCATTCTTTTATAATACCCCAAAAGACTGTATTTTTTTTTTCTTATCTTTGATGCCTTTCACATTCCAAGTGCAACCCCGAGCACTAATATATTAATAGAGGACTAAGGTGTTCACCTTAGTCTACACCAGATGACAACGGTGCATCTCACTCTCAGGCGGAGATCACATCGTCATTTTCTCTCAGATGTAGATCACAATGTTGTTTTCGCTCTCAACGTTTGGTTCCCTTTCCCTCGCCGTTCTCCCTCTCTCTCACTCATAAAATTTGGAGGCCACGGCCTCAAATGGCTTCACGTGCAGTCCACCTTTCATATACATCTTGAGGCTTACGAAGAGGGATCGAGAGACATCTTGAAGATTCTATGATTTTTTCAAAAAACTTCACATCACACGTAAACCTTAAGGTCCTAAGGCTGTCATTTTTTTCAACCTACTCCTAAGGTTTTACTACTACAACTAATTAATTAATATAAAAAACCGTTTGGGGAGCCATATTAAGGGGCTCCTTCACACTACCCAAAAAAATGTTATGTTACTTTGTTGATTGGGATTAACACGTCATGATCACGATTTAAATACACACAAAAAAACACTTATCTTAAGCACACAAACAGTCGGCTCCTAATTCTTTGCATACATTTTCTGTGTAACACCTAACCCTCTCGATCAACTACTCATTCATGAACTTGCCTCTACAATGATGTCTTCCCCTCTCTAATAGTGGTGTGTGGATCCTAGTTGTCCCATATTGATCGTGGTTCTAGCATTGATTTTTCCTTAAGCATGGCAACATTGTCTTGGATCATGGAAGTCTAGGTAAAAGAGGGTTAATCCCTCTTGTTTTTTCCCTTACTCTACTTTCAATCTCCTATAAGTAATGCTTCCAAAAAGTAATGGTTAAGCTAGGGCACCTTGTTAGTCAATCATACTCAGAATTAAGCAAGCAAACATGCACACTCAGCACATTCCAATCACACACACATCACAACCAAGCAATCAAGAAGGTAAGAGATCAAGAGAAGAAGAAATCTTTGCACTTGAGAAATTATTGGATTCCACTATTCACATTATCAAAAGTTTTATATATATATATATATATATATATATATATATATATATATATATATATATATATATATATAAGTGGGCTTTGCCTGGCTGCCCAATTAAGTGGGTGTACCCATTGCCTATCTCCACCCATATATACAAGGCTTATGGGGCTAGCTTTTAATATATCATTAGGCACATGGCCATATATGATTTGAACTATTCCTAGTCTACAGGCAGGGATTTCAGATGTACGGAATGATAAAGCAATGTATGTGAATGATAATAGACCAATTGAACTAAATTCCAAGCTCTAAAATAATCCTTGGCATCCTTCTAGTAGAATGTCTCCATTCCAAACAACTTATGCTAAGGATGTGCAGTTTATGGACAAGACTACTATACCTCCTAAAATTTCTCTAACCCAGCCAATAGATAGAGTTTCAAGGCAAGTATTAGAGAAAATGGAGAGTGAGATGAGATTCATCAAGCGACACATAAAGAAGCTCAGGTAAAAAGCATAATTATGTCAAGAAGCACTCTCCATAATTTGCTCAAGGGTATATAGTTTTCCTAAGAGTTAGACCTTGAAGTTAGGATGAGGAGAAAGAGTGTCCTATACATATGTCGGCCCTTTCAAGATATTAAGGAAACACGTTAGACAACCATTTTTTCAAGGAAACATGGTAAAGTGGCCCTTTCAAGGAAACATGGTAAAGTGGCCCTTTCAAGGAAACATGGTAGAGTGGTTACTTGTTGAAACTATCTAGTAATATTAAAGTTCACTCCATGTTTCATGTACATATGTTGGCCATTTCAAGGTACTAAAGGAAACATGGTAGAGTGGCTTACTTATTGTTGAATTATCCCAGTAATATTAAAGTTCATGTTTCATGTGAGCTTGTTGAAAAAGTATGTTGCTAATCCAGATCACATGTTATAGGATATGAATGTCTTTCAAGGAGATTTGACCATAGAAACCCAAGGCTATCTTGGGGATAGGAGAAGTAATAAGATTACAAATAGAAGTTTGAAGTTATAGTCAAGTGGGATATGTATCCATTAGAAGATGCTACTTGGGAAGAGTGGAACAAATTAATCTTAAAGTAGCCACTGTCATTTAACTTTGAGAATAAAGCCCTTTGAAGGGGTGGTGGATGTAAGGCTTCAAATAATACTTGTAATTAACCTTAGATTATGCATCGTTAATCTTAGAGTATATGTCATTTAGCTATGAGAATAAATCCCTTTGAAAGGAGGGTGGGTGTATGTAAGGCCTCAAATAATACTTGTAGAGTAAGAACCAAGTTTTGGGTACAAATAAATAAAGAAATCTCTAAGTGGGATTTTAAACAATAAAAGAAGTGTCCACTTTTTTATAATTAATTGATCAAAGGTGTGCAACAGAGTTTTAGGACTCTACCTTATTAAACATAACTCAAATTAAAGCTCGTATGCAAAAAAAAAGCAATGGTGAGAAAATGTTAATCATGGTAATAACCAATGCATTTGAATAGATTAAGTAGAGGAATTTTTTTTGTGGGTGCATGGACAAGGTGGTTGACCACACATTTTTTAGTGGTATTGAAACTAACCACTTGACAAGTGTTAATAAAATGGTAGGAACAAAGGTAGTTATTAAATATTTAATCAAAGAGAAGAGCCAGCATTTTTTTGTTAGATTTCATCTCAAGAGGGAAAGATTCTGTCAATTGTTTATGAGAAGGTGGGGCAAGGGCCCAACCATGTGTCCAAGTATAAGCTTCAACCAAGGCACCCCTTTGATATACGGAGGAAATAACTCTCTCTCTCTCTCTCTCTCTCTCTTTCACACACACACACACACACACACACACACACACACTTGTTGAGTAAGCCACTCATTTTTTCCCTATATATGAGGGCCCCAAATCTATTGCCACATATGTGGGATTATCGCTCTAGCATTTTCCCTCTCATGTGTCAGTTTTCTGAAGCCCTACAAGTTTTTAAGATTCATGGGATGTTGAATGGCTTGATGAGGGAAACTTTAAATGCATGTAACTTAAGTTCCTCTTCACAATTTTGAAGAGCATTTGTTTGTCTCGATCAAAGGGGATTAAGGTGTGATTTTGAAGAGTCAAAGGGGTCATTTATTTGTAAGAAAGAAACATAATATAATGAAGTATTTTTTAGATTTTATGCATAGACTTTAAGAGTAAGATTTAGAGTCTCTACTTCTAGATCCTCCAAGGTTTGAGAAGATTAAAGGGAAGTGATTTTGAAGTTTAAAATATTTAAGAAAATAGGTCCAAGCAACTCATTAACTTTGGTAATATCTTTATGCCTACTTAAACAATCATATTGAATGCATCTTTTCCAACTTAAAACTAGGAAAATTAAACTCCTCTTCTAAGGCTATAATTATGCTTCTCCTATGAACGATTTGCTTCAAGAGGCACTATCATACATGAAATGGTGCGATGCTTGGTTGAGGGCTGCAAATCGTCTTCCTACAGGCTTGCTCGTTGCCAATAAGGTGCTCTCCATCTTGTTTTCTTTTTTTCTGATTTTTGCTTTTATGAGTAAGGCCAAAAAAGGCTAAATCAGGGAAAATTGGGCATTTTGGGTAAAATTGAAAGGGGCATTCTGGCTGGTTCTTCCCTTCCTAAGGCTGATTTTCGGGTTAATGCTAGCTGATTTTTAGGGTTAGGTTTTTCTGATTTTAGGATTAGGGTTTGGCTGTGGGCATTCTACAGGTTACGATTTGTTTGCTCTGATACCACTGTTAACATTTTAGCTTAGTTAAATATTCTTAAACATAATTAAAGATCTCTTGCATATGTGCCAAGAAATCCCTAGCTGTAGCATTCTGAATCGTATGCACGAAGCATATCCTCCAAAACCTGATTCACCTTGTCCATCTGTCCTTCGGATCGAGGATGACTAGAGGAACTAAAACTCAGCGTGGTCTCCAATTTCTGGAATACGAGTTGCCACAGAAGTACCTGGTAAACTTCGAGTCCCTATCACTCACTATGTCACAAGGTAAACCATATAACTTGAAAAGCTGCCCAATAAATTGCTGTGCCAATTCAGGAGCCGTTACTGTTTTCCTTGTGGGTAAAAATCTTGCCATCTTTGTTAATCTATATACCACCACCCAAATGGCATCATGTCCTCTGGGAGTGCATGTGGTAAACGGTGATGAAGTCCATGAAAATAAACTCCCATTTCCTTTATATAAGGGATTTCGAGAGGATGTAACAGTCTTCCAGTCCTAAGGGTGTTCAACCTTATTCACGTAATACCGTTGACACTTTATCACATAGTCCTGGACTTGTGCCCTCATCGTGACAATCATAAAGGATCCTCCTCCTAATATCATCACTATCCGGAATGCAAGCTCTATCTTTTGGAACTAACACTCTGTTTTGCGAATAAGATATGGACCTCAAGGAACCTTGACAGGTGGAATGATCCTTGAGCTCTGGTCTGTAATAATGGAGCTCCTTGCCTGGACCTATTGCCAAAATATCTATCGATCTCACATAGCCCTCTCAGGGAATCATAAAGGTAGCGTGAATCTCGGCGAAACTCAAAAGATTTACCTCCCCAATCCGACTCAATGCACCCTGTTCAAGCTACCCATCCGATACCGAAACTCCATGTCAAAATCATACATCAACTCTGTCTACCATGCCTTCTTTCCCCTCAACTCAGGTCTATCAGAGAATTACTTGATCAACTCATGGTCAGTCAAGACAACAAATTTGGATCCATATAAGTAATGTCTCCAAATTTTCAATGCGTGAATAACTGCATGTAAGTCTTTCTCTTGAGTATGCCATCTAACCTATGTATCATCAAGCTTCTTGCTTTCAAAAGTCATAGATCGGCCCTCCTGGAATAAAGCAGTCCCTACCTCAAAATCAATGGCATTAGTCTCAACCACAAATGGTTTGCCAAGATCCGGTATGGCTAGAACTGGTGCATCTCTCACTGTAAGCTTGATCCTTATAAAATCCTGATCAAGCCTCTTATTCCGAGTAATAGAAGCATGAGACTTTCGTCCACGTCCTTTGAGGTGGTTAGAAAGGGGAACGGTTGCATCTAAATATTCCGTCACTTGCTTCTTAAGAAAGACAATGAATCCAAAAAACGAACGAATCTGTCTGAGGTATTGGTCAATCTAAAACCTTTTGTATTCACTCAAGATCTATGCTCATCCCACACTTAGAGATTTTTGCATACAGTTAGTCGCTCACACCTTAGCATTCCCAAGACATATATGAGGTGCTCTACATGCTCCTCCAAAGAATGGCTATATACCAAAATATCATCTAAGCATTGTCACGTGCATGCACATGGACATGGCTAATCCCTGATTTTAGCATATAAAACATTATATTACCATATTGGAGAATTTGGAAAAATCCCAAAGCTTTGGAAACTTTCTTTTCAATCTACTTTTGGTGTGTCTTAAGCATACAAACTCAAAAGCTGTCGGAGAATGTGCATTTAGAACCTACTCTTTAAGCTCTTTCCAATGATATATCACATGAGGGGGTTTTGACAAAAGCTTAAAAAGGTTCACCATTCTCCCTTTTTTACAATCTTGTAAAATGGAAATTGGGATTTTTCCAAATTCTCTAATATGGTGTTTTATGATTTGGAGTTGTAGCAGGTGTAATGAAGACTCAGAGCTTCTGCGCATGTAACGTTGGTATTCGAGCTTTAGGCCGATTATTGATGACCCACCTAGGTGAAAGTTTCCGCACTTATGTCACTGGCATGGTTGATGAGATTATGGGTAATATGCCACTAGTGGATAACATGCTATGTGACAGTCATATTTGGATCACTAAAGTTTGGCATAGTTATAGTGCCAGGGCTAGGGAAGACAAGTGGAACAAATGCACAGCTCTACACCAGACTTTGGAGTGGAATCAGAGACTGAAGGAAAGGTTTTCAATGAAAAGGTTGCCAGGAAGGGAAGGATGACAAGTATGGGAGACCATATGTGGAGACAGGGGATGATGACAATCATCCAGGGTTAGAAGTTGGAATCCCGTCATCAAGTTTAGCAAAAGGGAATGTCATGTGCATGCACATGGGCATGGCAAATCCTTGATTTGCAGTAGATAAAACATTATGATTTGGAGCCGTAGCAGCTGTCATAGGCATGGAGGGCATGGTGTGTGGAGCAAGATCTTGTTGGCCAACAGATGGAGTACCTATTAGATGGTGTCGGTAGCATGATGATTTTTGCATGTCCATGGAACTAGCCGACAGCAATGTAACACGCGGAAGCTCTAGGAGTCTTCTTTCAGCCCTAAACACTACTGAGAACATGTTGATGCAGAAACGCAGACAGAAGGGAGAGTAGAGAGAGAGAGAGATATGGCTGGAATTTCAGTATATTTCTGATGGTACAAAAAGGTACCTACATCTACAGCCCTTGGCTGCCTTCTTGAAGAGGTTAACATCACCAAAACATTCCTATACTAGGGACCCAACTCCTAAAGAGTTGAATGAATAATACAATGAGCATCCTTGCCTATTTATAGGCTCTTGAACAAATAGAAGAGCTGGCCGACTGTGGTCGGCCAGTTGACTGGTAGTATTTCCCATAAAAGTGATGTGCCTGCAGCCGCCTCAAATCTGGTCCAGCCGACAGCCTTCTCTTGCAGCCGACAGTACCCCTCTTGCAGCCGCCTGGTCATCCTGGTCCCCTCTAGCCAAATCAGCACTTGATGCTCCAACTTCTGGTTCTTATCATTCTTTTTCTAGCTGTCCCTTCTGGACTCGCTGAGGAACATGTGCACGGGCATACTTGCACATGACATCCCCCTCTGCTAAACTTGATGATAGGATTCCAACTTTTTCCTTGGATGAGACTGTCATCATCCCATTCTGTTTACGGGAGTCCCTCTATCATCCATCCATCTGTGGTAACCCTTTTCTCTGAAAACCTGGCCTGGTCTCCAAAACCACTCTAACTCTGAATAAGATCTTTGCATCTGTTCCTTCCAGTCCCCAATCCATTCCTGCCCTGACTCTGAACATTGTCTTGGTCTTCATTCCTGAGAAATGAGTCTGGCACTCTCACATCACCCCTTGGAGGATAATCCTCCCTTGGGACCGTTGCCCGAGAACCTATCTGGCTCACAGGACTGCCATCCCCTCTGGCTTTGTGGAACACCACCAACAAACCTCCTGGGAGCTCTTCCGGATCTTGTGTTCCTTTGCCTTGGGCTTCGTATCCGTATACTTTCCTGTACCTTGGACCTGTACACCATTATATGGTGTTTAGCTTTGCTGAGCCTGAGGCTCTGATACCAATGTAACACGCGGAAGCTCTGGGAGTCTTTTTTGCTGATGCAGAAACGCAGACAGAAGGGAGAGTAGAGAGAGAGAGAGATATGGCTGGAATTTCAGTATATTTGTGATGGTACAAAAAGGTACCTACATCTACAGCCCTTGGCTGCCTTCTTGAAAAGGTGAACATCACCAAAACATTCCTATACTAGGGACCCAACTCCTAAAGAGTTGAATGAATAACACAATGAGCATCCTTGCCTATTTATAGGCTCTTGAACAAATAGAAGAGCTGGCCGACTGCTGGTCGGCCAGTTGACTGGCAGTATTTCCCATAAAAGTGATGCGCTTGCAGCTGCCTCAAATCTGGTCCAGCCGACATCCTTCTCTTGCAGCCGACAGTACCCCTCTTGCAGCCGCGTGGTCATCCTGGTCCCCTCTAGCCAAATCAGCACTTGATGCTCCAACTTCTGGTTCTTATCATTCTTTTTCTGGCTGCCCCTTCTGGACTAGCTGAGGAACATGTCCATGGGCATACTTGCACACGACAAGCAAGTCGGCTAGTTCACTATTCCTTCAAGGGCCTATAAAAAGGCATCGCTTGACTCCTAGTATTATATCTGACACCTCACAAGTGTTAGGTCATAGTAGATAGGTAGGATAGGGTTTTCCACCTTTTTGGGGCAAGCCTATGGCTGCCAGAAACATGTACCTTTTTGTACTATATGAATATAGTAAAAATACAGCCATCTCTCTCTCTCTCTCTCTCTCTCTCTCTCTCTCCCTCTCTTTTCTCCATATTTTCTTTGCGTTTTGCATCAAGATGTTCCTATGAAAGGCATTGAGGGCTGAAAAAAGACTCAGAGGTTCCGCACATGTAACAAGCATACCACAACTAATTTCCCCAAACAATCCAAAAAGAGATCGTTCGTCATCCACTAAAAAAGTAGTAGGAGCATTTGTGAGCGCAAAAGGTACTACGAGAAACTCGTAATGAACATATTTGGTTCAAAAACTTGTCTTAAAGGTAACTTCCTCGACTATCTTGATCTAATGATAACCCGTACAAAAATCAAACTTCGTAAAATACTTGGCTCCTTGGAGCCTATCAGATCGTCCGCTCTAGGAAGGGGGTATCTATTCTTGATTGTAGCTTTGTTCAACTTTTTATGGTTGACACACATCCTCCAAGTTCGTCTTTTTTATGCTTCAAAAGCACTGGAGCTCCCCAGGGGGATTTACTCTGTTGAATTTATCCTATCCTAAGATATTCTGATAATTATCGGGCAATCTCATCCTCTTCCAATTGGCTCACCCTGTAAGGTGTAATACTCACAGGTTGAGACCGTGGAATTAGATCAATCGTAAGGTCAATCGATTGACTAGGCGGTAAACCATGAGGTAACTCTGCAAGAAAAACATTAGGAAACTCTGTTTGATCTTTTCTAACTTAGGTGTCTCCCAAACATCTAACTGACTAGATTTAAAATCAAACGTAACATTAGATGAAAGAGGATCAGACAACATTGAAACACTTCATAATTTCTACACAGTTTACAAGAGTAGAAGAGGGTGGGACTCCAAAGCACCCTTATGACAAACTGGAGTAGGGCTACTGGTCGGCCACAGCAAACAGGCTGACAGCAACACCCGATTGGATAAATCCTAGTCGGCCAACAAAAGGAGTAGTCGGCCAGCACATGATAAGTCGGCCATAAGAAAACAGTCGGCCAGTAAATGGATCAAGTGGGCCAGTAAGGTACAGTCCCCCACGACCAGACAAAACATAGAAAAAGACATGGAAAATGAGGAAAAATGGAGAATACTCCTAACTGGGCGGGCACACCCACAACAGAGGCCCTCTATAACACGCGGAAGCTCTGGGGGTCTTCTTTCAGCCCTAAACACTCTTGGAAACATGCTAATGCAAAAACGCAGATATGAAGAGAGAGTAGAGAGAGAGAGAGAAGAATGCTGGAAATTCAGTATATTAATATGGTACAGAAAGGTACTCAGTCCACAGCCCTAGGTTGCCTTGTAAAAAAGGTGATGAACACCCAAAATCTAGTCCTAACATGGACCCTAAGGATCCACTCCATAAAGGGGTGAATGAATAGAATGAGGAGCCTTTATGCCTATTTATAGGCCTTCATCAAGACTTGGCAAACTGGCCGACTGCTGGTCGGCCAGTCAACAGTTCATAAATTCATTTAACGCATGCCCAACTGGCCTACCCATCTCCATGTGGCGCCTGCAGTCGACAGCCTCCTGTAGTACAGCCGTCGCCAATCAGGTACAGCCGACAGATCATCTGCAGCCGACTGCCCTCCCTTGCATCTATCTCCAAGTCCATACTGCCATAAGTGCTCTGTGCTCCATCATCCTGGTTCTACTTGGTTCTCATACTCCTTTTATTTGGCTGCCTCTTCTGGACCAGTATCTGAGAATGTCCATGGCATCTTTCATGCACATGACATCCTCCTCTGCTAAACTTGATGACGGGATTCCAACCTGTTCTTGGATGACTGTCATCATCCCAATCTTTTCCCAAAGTCCCTCTGTCATCCTTCCATCCTTGGCAACCCTTTTCTCTGAAAGCCGGGCACGGTCTCCAAAACCACTCTGTCTCAGAATAAGATCTATGCATCTGTTCCATCTAGTCCACAATCCATTCTTGCCCTGACTCTAAACACTGTCTTGGTCTTCATTCCTGAGAAATGAGTCTGGCACTCTCACACCACCCTTGGAGGATAAACCTCCCTTGGGACCGTTGCCCGAGAACCTATCTAGCTCTAGCCATCCCCTCTAGCTTTGTGGAACATCACCAACAAACCTCCTGGGAGCTCTTCCTGATTCTGTGTTCCTTGCCTTGGGCTTCGTATCCGTGTACTTTCCTGTACCTTGGACTTGTACACCATCATATGGGATTGAATCAATGTTTAGCTTTGCTGAGCCTGATGCTCTGATATACCAATGTAACACGCGGATGCTCTGAGAGTCTTCTTTCAGCCCTAAACACTCTTGGAAACATGCTGATGCAAAAACGTAGATATGAAGAGAGAGTAGAGAGAAAATGAAATGAAATGAAATGTTATATTAACCTCTTCAAAAGGCCAAAGTGACCTATGAGACCAAAGTTACAACCATATGAGATGTGATACACTATCTGGAAAAGAAAAGAAAGGACTGAAGGTAAGTATCTAGCCCTACAATGCATCAGTAGGGAGCATCCGGAAGCAGCAACTAGGGAGAGTGGGAAGCTAATGCTACTAGTCAAAATGGGGTACATGAGTACATGGATAGATGAATACTTGAATATGGGGGAGTACAAAAGTGACAGTGAGTACAACAGTATATGGCTGGAGTGGTAATCATCCTAGGAGCTCTAGCATGGGTCTCTGCCGGATGGCCTGGATATCTGCCATAGTGAGATGCCTGGTTGGACGAGCCCAATGCCTCGCAATGATGCTCTGAATCCTCCGGTGTAGTGCAATGCATGCTTAGAGTTGAGCTTTTTTGAGTCTACAGATGCATGCTTTTTCGAGTCTATAGATGCATCAAGTGACATACAGGAGTCGCCTCAATCAAATGAAGAAAGGCCAACTTCATCAAGGAATCCCAATGGATATTAAAAAATGGAAGCCAAAGAAGGCCATAGCACCAAGTGTACTCTTTAGTTAGTCTAATTTTCATGAAGAGTATTGACTCCACAAAAAAGAACTGAAGAGATGTCATTTTCCTATTAGATTTATATTAATTAATGAAGGAAGGAGACAACAAGGTAACAAAAGAGACTTGAGAGATCTTGTTTTTTCTTAATGAAGGAGTGATACAAGAGGGTGACAAAACAAAGAGTTTTCACTTATCTCCCCACTATCCTTGTGTAAGGATCCGCGAACCCTCGGGCGTTTGGATCTGCCCAACTGGATAGCTCTCTCAACTAGAGTCCCACGGGGTGCCCACTGTTGGGTTGTCGGCTGTGTGTCCTCCCGGGTAGTCCCTCTAAAGAAGTCAGTAATCTGTCTCTGTGTGGACTCCCTGCCAGTTGGGCGTCTGCTCCTCATAATGGACTCTCTGAGCTTGCGGATCTCCAGGAGATAAAAACCCAAGCATCGCTGATCACAATAGTCCATGACTCTAGACAGTGGTCCAAACCCCTCTCTGAAAAGGCAATGGTAGCGCCCTCGAATCTCATAATATGCTGTGGAGCGACAGATGTAGTGCTCCTCTGTCTCTGGCTCTATCCAACAAATCTGACATATCCTGTCCCTTGGAGGTATGCCTCTAAATCTGCCTGTCTCTATCTCTAATTGATGTGAAGAGGTGCAGATCTGCCCAATGGCGCACCTCAATCCATGAGACAGATGGGTATCCATGTAGCTCGGTCTAAGTATAAAGCTATCCTCAGTGGTGCGGAGAAGATGGTCTCTATAGAAAGCCATCTTCGTTCCTAACTCCTGTGAGGGCTCTAGCCATGTCCTCCTAGTGTCCAACTGAATGAGGTCCTGTTTGATGACTCTACTAATCTCAGAATGTGTCAAGGTGAGAGAGGGTGCCTCTAGAGAGTATTGGAAGGGTGGAAGTCTGTCTAAGCTGAACCCGTGGAGCTCAAACCAGGATGCTATCTGCGCATACCAACATGAAGTGTCTCCCTCCATGGCTAGCTGATGAGAGGACTCTAAAGCAAGTCGTGCATACCGGTGCCGGGGAAGCTCCCAGGTGCTATGAATGAAGGACACTGATCTGGCAAGAGCTTCTACTACGATCGGTGGTGCTCCCATCTCGGCTCGGATAATCTCATGGGGTACCGAGGCCTTAGCCTGAATCATCTTGGAGATCATGGACACAAGTGGTCTCTCCATCGATCTCCATCCCTCGTATGTGCATCCTGATCGACTGTGACGATCAAGGCTAGGCCCCCAGATCTATACTCCATATAGCATAGCCGATGTGACCAGCGTGTCAAAAAGCCACAGCTTAGTGCGTGGCTCCTGAAACTGTACCTGTGAGCACATCCTCTCTAGACCTCCTAGTGCTGCATATCCTCTAGAGAGAGAAGAATGCTGGAAATTCAGTATATTAATATGGTACAAAAAGGTACTCAGTCCACAGCCCTAGGCTGCCTTGTAAAAAAGGTGATAAACACCCAAAATCTAGTTCTAACATGGACCCTAAGGATCCACTTCATAAAGGGGTGAATGAATAGAATGAGGAGCCTTTATGCCTATTTATAGGCCTTCATCAAGACTTGGCAAACTGGCTGACTGCTGGTCGGCAAGTCAACAGTTCATAAATTCATTTAACGCATGCCCGACTGGCCTACCCATCTCCATGTGGCGCCTGCAGAAAGCCGACAGCCTCTTGTAGTACAGCCGCCGCCAATCAGGTACAGCCGACAGATCATCTGCAGCCGACTGCCCTCCCTTGCATCTATCTCCAAGTCCATACTGCCATAAGTGCTCTGTGCTCCATCATCCTGGTTCTACCTGGTTCTCATACTCCTTTTATCTGGCTGCCTCTTCTGGACCAGTATCTGAGAATGTCCATGGCATCTTTCATGCACATGACACCCTCACTCCCTACTGAGTAATATGGTATAGATAGGAAATGACTGCTAACAGTATCATGGTTATGAAACCATCCTTTACCTATAATAATGTCTACCCTATCTAGATTCGTCAACAAAAAATCTAGACTATTCAAATAACTCTGGGTAGATATAAGTAGTTGAGTCACACATCTGTCCCAATATCTGTCCATACCCTGCCGCCAAGTTCACACGGTAGACATGATCACTTGGTCGGGTCTCCACTCCCAATTTCTGCACCAGTTTGGCACTAATAAAATTGAGAGTGCTACCAGGATCAAATAGGATATGTACAGCTTTTCCCAACACTGATCCATACATACGTATGAGATCACTGGGTCCAAAAATTGCCATACTAAAGTTACAATCCATGCAAGAACTATGGTCAAGAACTGTGGTATGAACGTAAGTAATCTTAGGGATACTTGTAATCTTGGTCAAGTGAGCTCCCTTAGGCTTTTACTTTTTCTGTGCTTGAGGGCAACTTTCGTTCCAATGGCGTGTCTAGCCACAAGTAAAGCTTCGGCCCTCCCAAATGTTTTGGAGGCTTTGCTCTGCTTTTGAGTCTTCTTGGAATTGTTTTGACCTGAAGTTTGGGTTTGGTTCTGAGTTGTGGAAGCCTGCACAAACCTAAATTTTCGTTTACGTTTCGGAGTTACTTGAGCTTTTTTGCTTCTGAGGAACATTCTTCTCACTCTTGCCGGCAACTGTCTCTCCATAAATCTTTGCAAAACGGATAGCATCCTCAAGTGTTTTGCCATTGTTGTTTCTTACGTGAATCTGGGAACAATCTCCGCATAAAAAACCCAAGCAAGGTGACCGCATCCATACGCGTTGCCTTCGCTCGCAACTCTCTAAACTTGCTCAAATAGGTGTCAAAAGACATGGTCTTCATATCCAGCTCTGTAAATCTGGATACCACGTCATACTCATCCTTTGCCTAGAGGAGCTCATCTCTGAGCATCTGCTCAAAACTAGCCCAAGCAGTAGGCTTGTCCCAAAGCTCTTTCCACCAAGACATGGCTTTTTTTTTCAGGAGGCGGTGCACCATCTGAATCTTTTGAGCGCCCTAGAGAGGATGGAATTCAAAATGAACATTCCACTTCAGCCATGCATCAACCACTTCTTGGGTTCTTTCCTTCCTCTCCCCCGAAAAGACCTCTGGGGTGAAGAACAAAGCTGCATAAAATATGCCCTCCTGCAGGTGTGGGAGTATTGTGATTTGTTGATGCAATAAAGTGATCTCCTTTCAAAGATTAGCTGCCTCACTACCCTAGCTCCTTAATGTAAAGATCTCTTCTTGGAGTTTCTGCATCTTGATGTCAAAGTAAGACTTCTCCACCACAATTATCTCCTCCTCTTCCACCATTGTGGTATGGTGGCCAAGCTCAGTATCATGGCCAGGCTTCTCAACATTTGCCTCTTTATCTTCCTGGTCCCATTCATGATCCGATAAATCATCGGTAAAGGACAGGGGCTGGGGTGTTGACATGGATATGAGAGATGGAAGAGTGAAAAACACAAGGGTGTTTGTTACTGCAAAAAGAAAGGAAAGTCGATATGTGCGAATTCTGAATTTATAGATAGAAAGTGTAAGAGGCCTCCCAGGCCTATCATGGAGAAGTGCCTATTGCTTTTCCCTGAGAATGCACAGCCGGTTCTTGTAAAATAACTAGCTATCATGAATGGTGCCGTTACAGGCTGCCCTAATGATGACTACTCTCTTTCTCTCTCTCTTTAAGGCTGCCCATGAAGAATACCGGCTGTTGGGGACTGTTTTGGAGGCTTCCATCGCGAAGAAATACTGAAGGCAAGGGTATTTAATCATTTATTATCCATTGTACTTGTTGCACCAGCATTTGTACTTGCTGTACTTGCTGTACCAGCCATCGTATCGGCTGTACCAGCCACTGTACGTGCTGTACTAGCCACCGTATCGGTTGTACCAATTTTTGTACTTGCTGTACCTACTGTACTAGCCACCGTACCGGTTGTACCAGCCACTGTACCTGCTATACCAGCCCTTGTACTGGCTGTACCAGCTTTTGTACTTGCTGCACCACCCATTGTACCGGCTGTACTAGCTTCTGTACTTGACGTACCTGTTGTACCAGCCACCGCACCGGCTGTACCAGCCATCGTACCTGCTGTACCAGCTGAATGGAGAGTTGTACTTGCTGTACCCTTTCTATTGCATGAAGACCCGTGGTTTTTGGGGAAGAATCAGTACCCACACGGAGGTATATGGATTATATTGTTGGCTCGGCATTTCTACAGCCTATGTTCTGGCTTGGTTGCCTCGTGTTGGGCTGTGTTATGGCATTTGTATTTGGATAATCCGGCATCTCCCGTGGGGAGAGTAAGGCCCTCAAAGCTTGTACATGATATTATTCTCCTTGGGTAAGAAAATACTCCAAGGGGGGGGTCGGCCCATTCCGGCCTCTATGCGGTGTCACACGTGCAAGCTCCATTTTCAGCATTTGTGGATGTTTTGTCCAGCTTTTATGTTTTATGCAAAGTGATGATGGATATGTGTTAAGGCTGTGGCCATGTTTAAGTGTTTTAATATGCATTGATGGTATCAACAAGTGTGTCAAAGGCCCTAGTCCCCTGGGCACCCGCCGCGAGTTTCAGGCTCCCTCACCCCACCAACTTTTTCTTCCGTGTTAGAGTTTGCGCACCTGCACCCTCTCCTTGTTCAGGGACTAGATAATAATATGGAAGGTATCAGGGTCTGAAGCAAAGAGGTGAAAAATCTGCCACCAAACCAAATTGCCTTGGACAGCCCCAAAGGTAATGTCAGTGGATCTCTTGAGAATTCCAGATCGGACCAATGATCGCAACACAAAAATCTGCCACCAAACCAATTGCCTTTGGACAGTCCCAAAGGTAATGTCACTGGATCTCTTGAGAATTTCTGGATCGGACCACTAATTGAAGGATCTTTTCTTGGGAAAAAAAGTATGAAGTTTGAGATACTTGATTTTTTTCAAGTTGCTTGTATTGAAGTTGTCCATTTACCTTTGTTTTCTTTCCTCGAGCCAAAGATTTAGGATTACATAGTTGTAGTAGATGTTTGATGGCTTCTTTGCTTCAGTTGAATGAGAAAACATAAATTCAGGTGGAACATTTGATTTGGAACCTAGCTTGGCAGATTAGACATTACGTTGGGATCAAATGACTTGAAGCTATATAAATAGAGCCCCATAGACTCTTGGCCTTGAATTATAGAAATAAAGAATGAAAGATTGTATTAAACGTGTCCCAAAGGGTGTATGAGACTAAGAATGAGTACATTTGATCCATGAATAACGAGATGTGAGAAACATGAAAAAAATAACATCTATCAAAGAAAACGTCCCACGTGCTTCTTGCATACAATGAAGAGAGTCAAAGCTCATTAAATGTCATCCTCCTCCATAAGAGTTCAATGGATGTGAACATTGAAAATCCACAATAAGTGAAAAATGATTTACCATAACCTTGTCTAATAAAAGACTCACAATTTAGAGCAATGACTCAAAATAATCCCCAAAAAGGGCCACCACTGCACCAATTCACGACAAAAACAAAAGATAGTTCCTAAATAAACAAAAAATGGTTCCTAAATAGGCAACATGTACCTTAAACTGACAACATTACAAGCATTATGCTCATCATAAAAAATATCTTTGAGATGCATGCCATTGCATCTCATTGTAATGCTAACACGTGCCTTCGTAAGATTAGAATATATCCAAGCTTACAATTGAGAATTTTTAAAATTAAGATGGATACATTACATGTTTGCTTTCGAGCATTGGTCCAGTAATGATTTCTAATCACGATACGCCCTTTGGCCTAGTCTACAAAACAACCTATAAAATCCAAAGCAACATCACAAAACTTTTCATAAAATTCATAGATGCTCCCCCTCCATCCTTCTCACCTTGTGTTTTTTAACTAAGCCGCCTCATTAAAAAGATGAAAAGTACTATGACCTACATTTTGTTTTTGTAAGCCTTACATCATGCTTTGTTTATTCGTTTGCAAGAAATATAGCAAAACAAGATGGCTACATATGACCTACCTTAAGAACACTTTGATGTCCATTGTGAAAGTGAAAATTGTTGGAAGTGCCTCCATGGATAACATAATTGTACGAATTGGATGGCAAAGAATACTCTTGTCATGTGCAAGACATGCACTGGTTGTGAGCTCAGAGCTAATCCTGAGGAGAGCAACCAGATAAAGACAGATCAAGACTAGAGTTTAGGAGCATGAGTTGCTGTTTTGGCAGGGATTTATCTGATGGAAGATGTGGGATTGTTGTCGGCCAGAATATGAGAGTCTTGAAGAACCTGTCGGTTGCATGAATCACATGGATTTGGACCTAGACCTGGCCGACCAGCAGTCGGCCAGTCCGTCAGGGTATTTCCAGCCTATAAATGGCAAAGTTTGCTCATTGTTTTGACCAATCAGCCCTTGCTTGGCTGGGTCATAGAATAAGATCTTAGACTAGGTTTTCTACCTTTTCAAGAAGGCAGCCTATGGCTGCAAAGACACTTGTACCTTTTTGTATATTATGAATATACTGAATATTAGCTCTCTCTCTTGAACCTAATGTCCCCCTATCCACCCTCACAACACAACTCACCACCATACTCCACACATCCGCCACTGCTTCTTTCATCTGCACGCGGCGGTCTACCGCCAAGCCACCTTGTGGTTCCATGCCCGAGAATTGTTGGTATGATGACGAATGTCGGGCCACACGCTCCCATCTTAAGCATGAGGTACAGATTGGGCAAATCACGAAGCGCCCAAGCGCAACGGATTTCTCAACGGCTCACCCAACGGCTCACCCAACGCAAGAAACGGGAGTTCTATGCTTGGAAAGAGGATGAGTTATACTGACTTTTCTTAGGGCTGAACTGCAAAGAGGTGAAACCGTCCTGACGGGCGGTGAAACAAACACTCGCACATAAAACACTTGAACGCCATTGAGGACCTAGAAAAGTAAAACAAACTAGGGGAGCTAGAGTGCTCCTGCAAACAGTACACGGACACCGATTGGCCCCAAAACGCAGTGGCGCCCCTTGCGGTATTTCTTTAATTGATTATAAGAGCTTTGATTACAATAAGGCTGGAAACTCAGCCGTCACAGTAGAACCCCTGAAGCCTGCAAGGAACCTGCATCATGGCTTCTTGTCCACTCGGCATCCACAAACAAGTCCAGCCATTGTTCACATCGAAAGACTCTCTCACATTGAGTCTGCATACAGAAGCTTTCTCCTATGATCAAGGCTGCCACAACCATCCATAGCCTCTCACACTATGAACAGCATCACACCCTAACACATCCAGTGCTTCTGCATCACAACACAGACTCCCAAACTCTCTCTCAAAAGAGAACTCGTATCACAGCACAGCATACCATACAGTTGACACACCTGCACCAACCCTCTCTACTCTCCAGGGGTACTATCCATCTCTGTCATGGATTCCCTGTCCCCTGTCCAATCAGTAGCAAGGCTGTACCAAACATGTGTCCACTTCTGTAACCTTTGCCTGCATGTGACCTATCTCCTGGAGAAACCCAAAAACATGTTTCCTTGAGAAACCTACGACCTGTTTCCACATGAAACCCTTAGGCCTGTTTCCCTTTGAAACTTCTGTCCTGTTTCCATACAGAACCATTCATGGCACCATTCAACAACAGTGCCAACAACGGCATACATCTAGTTACGTGTTCCCTCATGAAACATCTGGCAACATAGAGATGCCCATATCAGTAGGTCCCTCTGTTCCTTTCTAGCAGGAAGAAAACAATCTGCTCCCTGAGCACGCAGCCATGCGAGCTTGCTTCACTCCCATGCCAAGAAACATAACCAAGTGACCTGTACTTGCAGCCAAAAACCCAAGCACAAAGCTGAATTTGCTACCAAACAAAAACAGCCCATAAGCAGTCCTCAAACTGATCTCAAAACAGTCCCGAACCCAAAGCAAAGAGAAGCTGAAAGTTCCATCAGTTGAACGCCATCGACATGATGTCTATGTTCATGAAAAACCAGCCCCTGTCCGCCTTTATGTCCAGAGAAACCAGCCCCCTGTCTTCTGCAAAAACACGGCGTCCTCCAAAAAGCACACACATGGCCTAGCTTTTTATACGCCGCCTGAACCCTGGTGATGAGCCGCCTGCAACAGTACAAAACTGAACTGAACTGGCCTGCCTGTACCTGCTGGGACAGAACTGTCCTGGTCCGCCTGCATGTACCGGACTGTACCAGATAACAACAGAGCAGCAGCCACCTGAACCAGCGCCGCCTGTACCTGCACAGCCACCGTACAGTGTACCTGCTGTCCGTACAGTGCTGTACGACCTGGCTGTACGGCCTGATCTTCAACAACTCACAGTAGCCACACCTTCTCTAGCAGTCGACTTGTACCTGCAGCAGCCGTACACTGTACCTGCAGCAGTTGTACACTGTACCTGCAGCAGTCGTACAGATCTGCACTGGCTCTTCTGTGCGCAGCCAAAAACCAGCAGCCCACACATATGCAGTCGACTTCTCCTCTCTTCCACACATAAGAACTTGCACGCCTCTCCAAAAAGCAAGAGAGAGAGAGAGAAGAGAGTCGTGGGCCTCCAAAAGTGGAGTAGCCTCTATAAATTGCTTAGTGGCCTCCTAAAGTTTTAAAACCTTTTATAACGTTAATTTTTGCCCACCAAAGGTTATAAAACCTTTTTAAATTAACCCCTTCACACTTGGGGTTGTCCACACATGGGCTCCCTTTTTAACTCAAATCTGACGCCATTCACACTGTCCACCATGTCCCCGTGCACACCTGCATACTGTCCAGAGAAAAACACAGGGTCGTGACATACCTCCCTCTTGAAAAAAGGCAAGCGTCCTCGATTGCACTCAATGGCACAGTAAAGCATCTTATGAGCAAAGAGACACCATATGGCAAAAACAATGGCCTTCCAATGCATCTGGGTGATAAAATAATCATCCTGCACAATAAGCCACACTGTCACACCAAAGTGACAAACACCTCTTGCTTGTTCCTTCAGAACCTACAGCAAAAGTCTAAAACCAAATGGAAACATGTTAACTGTGTTAGCCAAAAACAAAACCATGCATCATTCTACATATGGTACACATATGCACGACACATATATGCATTAGCAAATAATATGCTCCTCAAGATGCTCTACCTACTCCAAAGTAACAGTCTAAGGGCTGCTCGCAAGCCTTACGCCCATGGGCATCCCGCAGGACCCACGACTGATGGTACAACATGAGCATATGAAAGCACTCAATGCATCCAAACACTACATCCACGAAGTACTTCCCACATATGTCTCATGGCCATTCCGCAAGAGTCACACCCAGTGGTGCATCCATGAACATAATAAAGCACTTGATGTATCATACCAACATACATGCAGCACATGACACAATGTAGAGTATTTCCCAATGTATTCTCAATGGTACCAGGATCCAATGGCACCAGAATACAAAAATACCTCTACCTCAAAAAGTGTATGCATACATGCACAAATAGAGTTCAATCCATATATGAACCAAACCAACTCTAGGACTGCTCGCAAGACTTATGCCCTCCATAGAGTTATCCATAGTTGCAGTTATAGTTCAAGGTGCGGCCGACTATGAACCATACCCAACCATCATCTCATGTGTCTAGAACACAATATCATAGGAGTCCCATAAGCAGATGTACTGTCAGCCTCCAGTACCTTCGGGTGAATACAAAGATGTCACCAAGCGACTCCTAGATAACAAATGAGCCTGTCTGTAACAAGGGAGCGGAGGTGCTACCCCTTCTTGAGCATCAGGCAATGCTCCAAACCTATGCTCTGCTGAACCTGAATGAGCCGTAACAAGAGTCGACTCCAACTCAAAGGCATCAAGATAAAGCTGCAAATCCTGAGGTGAATCTGCTAAGTCACCCTCCTCCATCTACTTCGCATCCATCAGTGAACGTCCTCCATCCACTTCGCATCCATCAATGAACAGCTCTTGAACTTCACAAGATAGCGACGGGAAACTTTACCTTGTTCCTTTCTTTCCTTATGTGCCAGTATCTGCTCGGGAATAAGAACCTCGTCAAGTTCCTCCGCTTCCGTCTGAGCCTCATCTGATCTATCCTCAGGCACCCAAAACCTGCTTGCACTCCACCCAAGTGGTAAGCACAAGTCCTCGATGAAGCATAGTAGATCACCACTGCTAAACATAGAAAGAAACTGTCTTCCGAACCCATGAAGCCTCTATGAAGATATGACCGGTGACAAACTGTCGAATGTTTTGCACCATAACACTTCAATTGCTTCTTGTTCCTGGCCGACTACTTCTTGTCCTTGGTGTCTTTTCTCCTGAGCTTCATCTTCAGCTCTTGCTCTTCACCTCATATAGGCAAAGACACAAAATCCTGCACTGTCTCCTGCACTTCCTTTTCACTTTCCTCATGTTGAAGCTTTTGATGTGACAACCACGGGCTCGCCTCCTTGAGAAAGTCGACGATGTCCCGGCAACGGAACCTTGAAACCGGCCTGACGGGCAGTGAAACAAACACTCGCACATAAAACACTTGAACGCCATTGAGGACCTAGAAAAGTAAAACAAACAAGGGAAGCTAGAGTGCTCCTGCAAACAGTACACGGACACCGATTGGCCCCAAAACGCAGTGGTGCCCCTTGCGGTATTTCTTTAATTGATTATAAGAGCTTTGATTACAATAAGGCTGGAAACTCAGCCGTCACAGTAGAACCTTGAAGTCTGCAAGGAACCTGCATCATGGCTTCTTGTCCACTCGGCATGCACAAACAAGTCCAGCCATTGTTCACATCGAAAGACTCTCTCACATTGAGTCTGCATACAGAAGCTTTCTCCTATGATCAGGGCTGCCACAACCATCCATAGCCTCTCACACTATGAACAGCATCACACCCTAACACATCCAGTGCTTCTGCATCACAACACAGACTCCCAAACTCTCTCTCAAAAGAGAACTCGTATCACAGCACAGCATACCATACAGTTGACACACCTGTACCAACCCTCTCTACTTTCCAGGGGTACTATCCATCTCTGTCATGGATTCCCTGTCCCCTGTCCAATCAGTAGCAAGGCTGTACCAAACATGTGTCCACTTCTGTAACCTCTGCCTGCATGTGACCTATCTCCTGGAGAAACCCAAAAACATGTTTCCTTGAGAAACCTACGACCTGTTTCCACATGAAACCCTTAGGCCTGTTTCCCTTTGAAACTTCTGTCCTGTTTCCATACAGAACCATTCATGGCACCATTCAACAACAGTGCCAACAACGGCATACATCTAGTTACGTGTTCCCTCATGAAACATCTGGCAACATAGAGATGCCCATATCAGTAGGTCCCTCTGTTCCTTTCTAGCAGGAAGAAAACAATCTGCTCCATGAGCACGCAGCCATGCGAGCTTGCTTCACTCCCATGCCAAGAAACATAACCAAGTGACCTGTACTTGCAGCCAAAAACCCAAGCACAAAGCTGAATTTGCTACCAAACAAAAACAGCCCATAAACAGTCCTCAAACTGATCTCAAAACAGTCCCGAACCCAAAGCAAAGAGAAGCTGAAAGTTCCATCAGTTGAACGCCATAGACATGATGTCTATGTTCATGAAAAACCAGCCCCTGTCCGCCTTTATGTCCAGAGAAACCAGCCCCCTGTCTTCTGCAAAAACACGGCGTCCTCCAAAAAGCACACACATGTCCTAGCTTTTTATACGCCGCCTGAACCCTGGTGATGAGCCGCCTGCAACAGTACAAAACTGAACTGAACTGGCCTGCCTGTACCTGCTGGACAAAACTGTCCTGGTCCGCCTGCATGTACCGGACTGTACCAGATAACAACAGAGCAGCAGCCACCTGAACCAGCGCCGCCTGTACCTGCACAGCCACCGTACAGTGTACCTGCTGTCCGTACAGTGCTGTACGGCCTGATCTTCAACAACTCACAGCAGCCATACCTTCTCCAGCAGTCGACTTGTACCTGTAGTAGCAGCCGTACACTGTACCTGCAGCAGTCGTACACTGTACCTACAGCAGTCGTACAAATCTGCACTGGCTCTTCTGTGCGCAGCCAAAAACCAGCAGCCCACACATATGCAGTCGACTTCTCCTCTCTTCCACACATGAGAACTTGCACGCCTCTCCAAAAAGCAAGAGAGAGAGAGAGGAGAGTCGTGGGCCTCCAAAAGTGGAGTAGCCTCTATAAATTGCTTAGTGGCCCCCTAAAGTTTTAAAACCTTTTATAACTTTAATTTTTGCCCACCAAAGGTTATAAAACCTTTTTAAATTAAAGTCTCTTTGCCCCCTTCACACTTCGGGTTGTCCACACATGGGCTCCCTTTTTAACTCAAATTTGATGCCATTCACACTGTCCACCATGTCCCCGTGCACACCTGCATACTGTCCAGAGAAAAACACAGGGTCGTGACAAGAGGCCTGGAGGAAACTCTGAGAACATCGCCCTCCCACACCTGTCACCTGCCCGGACACATGGCACTCCTAGGCACGCTCCCTCTGTCATATCCCCCATCAGTCACCCCTACCCCCACCACCAGATCCCCGCTCCGGGCATGGTCCTCTACATGTTCAATAGAGCCCTTTGTGAAGGATTTCCACCCTCTTGGTCCACCAACACCATCACTCCCATCCTCAAAGATGGAGATCCACTTGATCCTAATAACTATAGGATGATCATGATTGGCCACACATTGGCCAAACTCTATGGATCAGTGCTAGAGGCGGAGCTCAGTTCATTTGCAGAGAGCCAAGGATGCAGAGCCTCATGACAGGCTGGCTTTCGGAGGAGCTACTCTACCCTTGACCACATCTTCACCCTCCGTGCCATCATCGAGGAGGGTAGAGCACGACATCAGAGGATTTACTGCTACTTTGTGGATTTCTGCAAAGCTTTTGATACTGTACCCTGAGCCCGCCTCCTACACCGCCTACAGGAGATCGAAGTCCCATCTGATGTGGTTTGGAACATCATCGCCCTCTATGAGTCCGTCACCGGACGAGTGAGCCCCAGGAGGTACATCACAGGAGATTTCCAGCACTATTGGGGTGAAATAGGGCTGCCCTCTATCAACCACTCTTTTCGGCCTATACATTGATGAGATCTCAAGCTTCATTGATGGATTAGGCGGGGTTGGTCCCACACTGACAGGCATATTGATCCCCATACTACTTTATGCAGATGATATCGTCCTCCTCTCAGACTCAGTCGAAGGGCTTCAGAGAGTTGGATGCCTTACATGAATTTTGCACTCAGCGGGACCTCTCTGTTAACCTTGGTAAAACCAAGGTAATGGTCTTGAATACCTATCGCCCCTTCACATCCAGATTGAGCTTCACATATAGAGGGGATCCTGTGGAGATTGTCTCATCCTATGTCTACCTTGGTGTCACTTTCAGTGGCCCACGCTTTACCATGCTTCCCGCAGCACATGCCAGAGTGACGCGAGGATATGCAGCCTTGAGCTTACTTGAGTGGCAGTGCTTCCAGGCACATTTCTAGGAGCTCAGGACGAAGGGTTGGCTTTTTGACACCCTCGTCACACCAGCCTTGATGTATGGAGCAGCTTTCTAGGGGCCAGATTTATCCGATGAGGATTGGCAGCGAGTTGAGAGGCCCCAGGTCATGATGTTCTCCCGTATGATCCGCAGCAAACCATCAGTCCCACACCAGATTATCCAGGCAGAGTTTGCTGCAGCCCCGATAGTAGTGGAGGCACTCTTCTAGACAGTCACATACCTCCATCGCATCAGTCACATGGATCCCCACAGGTACGCGAGGCTTGCCCTAGAGTCCTCCAGACAGCTAGCACTTGAGGGGCACTCTGGAGTATGGTATGCACTAGTTTCCACTTGGTTCTCAGTATATGGGCTCTGCATGGACCACCTACCCCCCCTTTAGTACAGTTTGGACTCCCCTTTTCTCCGGCTATCTCACGAGGATACCAACCAGGTTATCCGGTCAGATCTTCTCAGCCTCTACACACATTGCACATGGATCACACCTCCGGAGCTCCCCACGAAGATGCACTTCCTCACTCACTGAGGATGGATTCATCCAGCAGCCGGGCTACTTGAGTGTTCACATGTCCCATGCCATGCGGATTGTGATTGGTCAAATACGGGTTTCATCCCACTGCCTCAGAGTGGAGATAGGTAGAGCTGAGCGCATCTTCAGAGCCGGGAAGCTCATACGGAGACCCAGAGAGGAGAGGATTTGCCGACTACGCCACAGAGGTTGAGACGGAGGAGCATTACATATGCCGCTGCCCACTATACTATGGGATCCGCGAGAGGTTTCACTGTCTATTTCGTGAGGGATTCGGTCCACTCTCCAGGATCATTGACTTCTAGGACCAGCGTTGCCGGGGCCTCTTCCTGCTTGAGCTCCGCAGACACAGTGACACCTACTTGAGAGAGCCTCGGCCCCAGCCACCCCGCCCCCTCCCTCGCCAACCAACCATCACCAATTTCTTCCGGACCCAGGAGGTGGAGGACACCGACATAGTGGATCTTGTGGACCCTCCACGAGCTGCTCTCGACCTACCTCGCTCGAGAGGAGTTACCTCGGACCGAGCCTCTGCACTCCAGCGTGCCCGACGCCCTCGACCCCCCCCCCCCCCCCCCCGCCCCCCCGTCGGCCACGATCACCTCATCAGCTCCAAATCCAGGACATGCTCCACCGCCATCGAGCTACCTTTCCACGTGACATAGCTGAGGGAGACCTCTTGGCCATACTCATCAGCCCCATGCTTGATATTTTGGAGAGTGGTATACCATCTACTCGGAGCTGATGTTGCTCCCATGTTTTTATGTTCTTAGTATTCCATGATGAGTTTCCATGGACAGTTTTGTATCACCCCAGTGAGATAGCTATGTTTATGTTTTCTTTCTGTTTTATTTCCATTCCATGATGAGATATGCCATGGACATTATTGTATCACTTTGGTCTCATAGGCCCATTGGGTCTTTAGTAGACGCTTAATATATCTTTCTTTCTTTCTTTCTTTCTCTCTCTTCTGCTTGCGTTTTGCATCAGCATGTTCCCAGATGGTGTTTAGGGCTGAAAGAAGACTCCTAGAGCTTCTGCATGTAACAACTCTATACAGAAAATGTCCATGCACATCAACCAAATCAAGTTCCTCCACTTCTCCAAACACCTCAAAAGAAGAAGAAAGATAATGTGCTCCCAAGTCTTCAACAATATATGTAACTAGAGCGAGTTCCATAGGCACCTCAAGCAAGCTCCCTCCTTGGTACAATTCACAAGTCTCCCGCTCAAGCTCGACCTTAGAGACTTCTTTGCAACACATGGAATTCCTACTCTCAATTTGCACAAAAGTATCATCCTTAGCCTTGTGTACATGCAAATCTAATTTTAGAGTATTTAAGGTCTTCAGGAATGCTTTCTAAAAGTCACTTTAAAGAAAACTTATTGATGTGTGTTTGCTTTCTTAAATATAGTTCTTAGTATTCTTGAATCTCATTCCAAGATCTCGACATGTTCTTATCCAGATATTTTAGTTGTGGTAAGAAGATGGCCGCAAGTGCAGCTTGTAATGATACTGAGCTTGTACATTTTCTGGATTCAAAAGAGTATTCTTTGCCATCTAATCTGTACAGTTCTGTTGTTCTTGGGGGCACCTTTGACCACCTTCACGATGGACATCGATGCCTTCTTAAGGCAAGTCATTTATAGTCTTGGTCTTGCTTTATTTTTTGAAAACGAGTCAGCAAAGTATGTTTTAAGGCTTGCAAAAAACAAAGTCTAGGTCATAGTACTTTCATCTTTCTGAGAGGAGGCTTAGTTAAAAAGCACAAGGTAAGAAGGATGAAGGGGAGGATCTAGGAATTTCCTAAAAAGTTTTGTGGTGTTGCTTTGGATTTATAGGCTGCTTCAGACTTGGCCAAAGGACGTGTTGTGATAGGAATAACTACTGGACCGATGCTGGAAAGCAAAGAGGTAATGTATCCTTCTGAGTTCTATTTGAATTCTTTTGTTGTGAAAAAAATCAAGCAAGGTGGTGTCCTCAAGCAGGGGCTCTACTCCCACTCTCATGACCCCTTATGGCGGTCCACGGTCTAGGGCTGATTTTGAAGACAATCGTGCCCTCATGCTCCCTACGTAGCTCCACGCGGCCACCTCTATGCTAGCAATTTTTTGTTGCCACATGGCTTGCTCAATTGGGAGTATCAATTGAGCAATGTGAAATAACCCTGAGTTCAAAATTCGATATATCTGAATATATCAGAACTTATTACATCAAGGGGGCTTAGGGCATCTGACAGGGGAGGATAGTATGGCTTCAAATAAAGACTCGGTTGAGGAACAATCTAGGTGGCAGATCCAAGAGGTAGGCATTGTCATGGCACATATGCTTTACTTTTGTATGTGAGGTACCCTTGAGCCTTTCCTTGTGGAGATGTCAGTAAACCATATTTCCAAAATCAAAGTGTACATGATCCCTATGTCTATCTGCCTAGAGCTTATGCTTGGACTGAATTTGCTGCAAAGTTTGGTGAATCAGCTTATGAACATCTTGCACTTGCATGACAAAGTTCTCAGCTTTGGGGCGATGTCCTTGTAAGATTTGAAAGATGCGACGTGTTTGAAGAGCTAGGTCCCTAGGCAGGGCAGGCTTGCCAGTTGATGAATGTGGCACCCCATCGTAGGCATGTTGCATGTAAGGCAGATAGGAGTCCCAAGTTTTGAGTTTGTGTTGAGGGTAGAGTCTGATGAGCTGCACAGAGTCCTATTGGCCACCTCTTTTTTACCATCAGTGAGTGGGTGCCAAGCTATAAAAAGCTTGAAGCTTCAATGGGTAAGCTTGGATATATTCTAATCTTACGAAAAGATATGCTAGTATTAAACTAAGATGCAATGGCATGCTTTACAATAGAGATCTCAAGGATGTTTTTTATGATGAGCA
Source organism: Cibotium barometz (assembly GCF_041138505.1). Classification (NCBI taxonomy): domain Eukaryota; kingdom Viridiplantae; phylum Streptophyta; class Polypodiopsida; order Cyatheales; family Cibotiaceae; genus Cibotium; species Cibotium barometz. The sequence continues at coordinate 11,690,093 of NC_141074.1, forward strand.
TAATGCTTGTAATGTTATCAATTGAAGCTAAATGTTGACTATTTAGGAACAATCTTTTGTTTTTGTCATGGATCTGAGCTCCATTTTATCTAAGTAGTGACCCTTGTTGGGGATTATTTTGTCTGGTTGCTCTAAATTGTGAGTCTTTTATCTACCAGTTTATGGTAAATCAATTTTCACTTATTGTGGATTTCAATATTCACAGTTATGTGTTTGTGTGTGTGTGTGTGTGGGGGGGGGTGGGGGGGTGGGGCTGGTGTAGATTGGGCGTGAAGAGGGAGGAGTGAGTAGAAGGACGGGGCACGAAGAGGGATGGAGGCGAGGGTGCACAGGTGGATGGAGGGGGCAGCACAAAGGAGCGGGTGGGCTGGCAGTGTGCACGTGGAGACACACCAGAAGGAGGTGGCGGGGGTGCACAGGAAGACGGAGACGGGAGGTGTGAAGGAAGATGGAGACGGCCCCCCGAAGGGGGGTGGGGGGGGAGGGCAGAAGAGGGCAGGTGCGCAGACCAGCTCTATCCACTTGTATTCTCTCTTATGTGAATAGATATGTTAAAGGCTGACCTGAGGGTGGATTTGTGATACACGGTAGATATTTTGTTAGATACCAGCCATGCCAGTTACAGATAAACATCAAGCCCTTAAAACAGCATGCTGCTATTGTTGATAGGGGACTCGGTTGCATATAGTGGCTGGTCACTTAGGTACTTGCAGAGTGCAATACTAGCCATGAAAAAGTTGACGTCATAGGCTCCACTGGTGGAGGTATGAATAGAGTAGTAACACAGTGAAGGTTGTAGACTGCCATGGCTATGGCCATGTAGAGTGTGACTTGGGGTAGAACTCTTGAGGTTTTAAATTATTGTGTTATAGAAAAAATAATGAGGCACATAGTGTTGTCTAACTACCATGGAGTAAAAGTTGAGATAATGCAGGCACTATTGCCATGCATGGTTGGGCTGATCTAAGTGACCTTCTCATGTATCCCTGAGAATCTGGTTGTATTACTTGTTGACACATACATACATGCATGCATGTCCACAAATATCAGGATTCACACGACATAATTAGGAATTCTTGCTACAGAATCCTTCCAAGATCACCTAAACGCAGGACAAGCACAGGATTAATCCATATCCAGGTTCTGCAGGCTAGCTCACCACCCAACCATAGATCCCATACAAGGCAGGATCTCCCCCGAGCATAGGGGCTACGGCTTCATCCATATAGACTACACCAATCAGCCTTGGTGTCCCATACCGCAAGGACCTGCATCCATACAGACTACTGGAGCACCGTGGCTCTCCCTCACTGGTCGTGTGGTGGTGGTGAACCAGGTGCTCATGGCCATCATGTGGTACATAACTTCTTGTTGGGTGTTTTCCCGGGTATGCCTTGGACAGATGCAGAGGCTGATCCATAATTTCCTTTGGGCAGGGATAGACGCTCGGCCTACACCGGCCTAGAGGGTTATTATCCAGCCTCAATATCGTGGAGGATCGAGCATCATTGATCCAGCTATTCAAGGCAGAGCCCTTTTGGGCAAGCTTGTTGTTTGAGGCCTTCAGCCAGGGGGTGAGCCCTGGAAGGTTTTCCTCTACGCTCGGATTTTGGCCCACACCCCGTCTCTTAGTGGGCCCTGGACCCCCAATGTGAGGTGGATCTTTACGAAGGCCGGCGCTTGTGGCCTCAGCGCCTTTTTCGAGGACCATTTGCAGCGAGTTTGATGAGAGCTTGGGGTGACGGGTCACCTCAAGCCAACACTCAACCAGTTGCTTCTGACTTTTGATGAGGAGAGACTCCGCCAGCCGTTGATATGGAACCCCCTATTCAGGATGCCCAAGAGGCTTCCCTTAGAGACACATGATAGATGTCTCGTTGAGATACGAGGCCGAGAGCAGTTCATCCTCGCCATCAACTCAGCCAATCCCCTCGATTGGCAGATCCCTTTCCCCTCGATCCTTCTATTAGTTACCAAGCAAAATAGCCATAATGGCTAAGTACAAACTCGGCTCCACATAGAGAAGCGAGAATCCAGAAAGAGAAAAAATGCTCCTCCGGCTGGCCACTCTAGGAGGAAAAGGCTCTCTCTTAAAATGGGGGGAAAGGGGAAACAACCACATAGGTGGTCTATAGTGCCAAGTGGGCTCACCACCACTGTTAGTGAGAAAGGGACCATGACACAAATCCTTAGGAAGCCTCGCGGTGCTTGCACATGCGGTCAAAGCCACCTTGAAGCATCCTCCATTGTCCATGGAGGGTATGAATGATAATCAAGCCAGATGCTTCGAATGGACTCTGCTAGCGGGGTGAGGGTGCCCTCAATGGTCTTGCCGCATCGAGCTTTCCGGATGTGTCATGCAACAATAGTGCTGCAAATCTCCCATCTCTGGCTGGAGTCCAATGGCCAGTGGATGGAGCTAGGATTGGCAATGCAGAAATACGAAGGTGAGAGATCTGAAGGGCAAGTCCCCACCCTCCTCCTCGTATGCCATGACGGTCTTGGCCTCAGTGGCCCAAGCAATTGTGCACCACGTAACTGTGCGGGAGGGGGGCCAATTCGTAGTGAAGATGGGAAGAATCCACTGCCAAACCTATTGAGCCTTCGGGCAATCCCAAAGACAATGATACTGGCCTTGAGACTACCAGTGTTGTTGGAGTGCCCTCAATCTCCGGCATCTGAATCCTGCAAGCATGCGGTGTAGGCAAAGAAGGGAGTATCGGGGCCATGTCCACTCCCTTGGATCCCAATGGAGTTGTGTGTGGGGCTGATCCTCCGAAATCGACAAATGCCAGAATCTCTCCCTTGCCACCTTGGCCGGTGGAGGGTCTATGTGCAACTCATGCACATGGAAACTAATCACCCTCACCCTCTGCAAGGTGCATCCACTGAAATCCTCCATAGGGAGCTTTGCTCTCTCAAGTCTACCATGAGGTCCGATAGAGAAGTTTAGTAAGGCGGAGCTCTCATCATGAGCACCATGGACGGCCAAAGGTATGTCATGCTTGGTGAACACTCCCAACCACTGTGCGCGGCGGGGTTTTTTTTTTTGGGGGGGGGGGGGGTGTTCAGGGCCAAGCACTCTGGGGGGATGGAAGAATCTATGTCGAGGCTAAGTCTGTCCCTACCCCGTATCCTAGTGATTCTCCTCTCCTGGGCCTTCGGGGGAGCTGTCTGAAAATAAGCCAATCTCCAAGTGACTGAGCGGGACCTATACTCAAAGCTCCCCACGATACGTGTGGGCGAGCCCCCTGCATGTGACCGCCGGACAAATGGACGATGGGGTTCTAGATCAGAGGCTGTTGGAGATGCTCTTGGGATGCAACTATAGCGGACTGTTGAAGGGCCGGCTTGAGATGATCCCAAGCACGCAAGATGGCTTGCTGCAAATCTGTCCACAAATGCAGGGCTAAAGCCACGTTTCTGCATCTCCATGAAGATCCATCTCGTACTTTGGGGCCCCAAGGGCCTCCCAAAATCAAGGTGCGGGCGGAGATCCTAGCTAGGAGAAAGTCCTTCTAGGGCTTGCCGCCGGGAAGGCCAGGAACTATCGGCTTGCTTGCCCAAAAGGGCGCGGCTTTGAATGGAGGGGTTGATGATGCCCAGGCCCCCTCTGCATCACGGTTGAATAATGACCACTATCCAGGCTAACTTGGCCCTACAGGCCTCCCGTCACACAGTTGGCCCAAAGAAAGTTGTGGTTGTGGATCAACCATTGAACCTAACCAATACAAGCCCGGGAGAAGGCCCAACTGGAGGTGATGTACCACATGGTGGCGAGAAGAACTTGGTTTGCCACCACGACCCGGCCAGCTACGGAAAGCCTGGCTTAACTCCAGAATAACAGCTTCTTCTGAATGCCAGAAGAAGAGGGGCTTTCTATTGCTCTGGGGAGATATTGATACCCGCTTGGCACCCAAGATAACGAATTGGAGTGCCACTCATGATCCAGTGAAAAGCCTTAACTGGCCTCCAAGTCAGGGTAGGCGATGAGCCAACCTAGAATCCACACGACTTGTGCCAATTGATCTGCGCTACAACAAAAGATCTTTATCGCCTCTACGAATCTCTAGAGGTTCCCCTCATCTTGGGAAAGGTAAGCTGTTGTGTCATAGATGAACTCTAAATCAAGCAGCTCCTCTTGTCGCGGATTGGGAAGAGAGCCCCTGGAGCCGTATCTTCTGAGCGGATAGAAAACCACCTATGAGAACCTGGCTGTGTAAAGCCGAGTAGAGCCCAGAAACTCCTCAGACCCACTCCTCAGGGAATCCCATCTGGCACATGGTCCCCTCTAGAAAGCCCCAGCCTACTCTGTTATAGGCTTTCTCAAAATCCAAAAGGAGAACAACAAGATCCTACTACCTCAACCTGGTTGAAGCGGGTGCCTCTCCCAGAAAATGAAGATGTTGTCCAAAATGCTTTAATCCTGGACGAAACTTGTCTGTGTGCCATGGATCAAATTGGGGAGTTAAGGTTGCAGTCCCTGGGGCTGATGGCCTTGGCTACAATTTTGTAGGCGATCCCTAGGAGGTTGATGGGCCTCCATTGCTTAATCTCCAATCTGTCACTACTTTCCTTGGGAATCAAATGGATCAATCCCTCTGACCTCTCCGGCATGGCTCCCGTGATCATAATCTCATTGAAGACAGCTTTGAAGCTGCCTTCCATGAGATCCCAATGTCGGAGAAATAAGGAAACCAGAAGCCCATTTTCTCTCAGGCATTTTCCCCTAGGTAGTGCCGTCAGAGCCTCTGCAAGCTGCTCTGCAGTATAGGCTAACAGGAAAGTCCGGAGAGCAGGAGCAACCACCTCTCTCGTATGCTGCCACCAGACCCACTCATGCGCGTCCACCAACACCTCAAAGGATGGGGGGCACCCAAAAGGAGAGCGGAAAAAACCTACGGCAATGTCTCGCACATGAGGGGGATCCGCAACTATGGATCCATCCTAGCCTTGCAACGTGTGGATACCATCCCTACACGTGTGTGGGCTAGCAATCTCAAAGAAATCTCCACTGAGGTTGTCTCTCGCTTGGGTCCAAAAGGAGGCTGTAGCATGGTATCTGTACTCCACCTTCCGCTCCTCCATGGAACTAAGCTCTGTACCGGCTCAGCCAACTAGGCCTCAATCCAGGGGGTACTCTCCTGAAGCTGCTGCAAGGAGGCTAGTCTCCATCAGATGTTCCTGTCTTGCTCTCGGAAGCCAGCCAAGCTACTCTACGCTGCCTCCTGTAATAAGCTAATAAGCTGTTGATCTCGCAAGGCGTGCGTCCAAGGCTCGTGCGGCTGAGCTGGAGTGGAAATCCAGGCTCTCTCAAATCTCCTCTATTGTTGCATATCTCAGAGCGCTGAATGAGGCTGTCTGGGATCCGGGTGCTCAAATGTATGTCCTACCTCCAAGGGTCCTCCAAGGATAGAATGACAGGTGCATGATCGGAGAAAGTAGTGCCTACCAGAATACCAATCATGCCACCATGTCCACAAGCCCACTCATCTACATAAAACCAGTCTAATCTAGATAGGTTAGGGCCTGTACTGCTCTTGTCAGATCTCGAGAGCATAGACTCCCAGGGCCGTGTACAAACTCCGGTAAATGCTAAGGGTCCTATCCCCTCAAAGCCAGAACCGACTCCTCCCAGATCGAGTGCTTTGTGCTTGAAATTGTAGCCATGCCACCCGCGAGTCTATACTCCGCTGACTCTAATATGTTGAAATCCCCATCCATGCACCAAAAATCTGCTTGTGGGAGGGATTGGCAAAGTGGTTGTGCCTATTGTGGCATTCGGCACATATATGTTCTGAAAGCCCACTTTGTCCCTCTCCAATCCTTATGGTCACCCACTGAGCTCTCCCAGTGACAATGGGAGCTCTCCTAGTGACAATGGTGCCTGAGTTGACCACTGCCGGTAATAGCTGCTCACTGACGGAAATGCATACACCACCCTGGGTCTTGGAGGGGCCAAAAGCATGGGGCCAACAAGTGTGACTCCTGCCCTGAAGGATCTGCTTGCACAGCGGGTCGGTACGCCCCTTGGAAAGATGATGCTCTTGGAGGAGGAGAATGTCGATGGCCCACCAACTACTACAGCTCTGTGAAGTTCCTCTCTAAGGACCCCACACGTCTGAAAGCACTGCGATCCTCCCAAACCCTGAATGTTCCATGAGACGATCTGCATAATTAAGATCGGTAGGAGGCGGAACGGTCGGAATTGCCCTCCACTCGAAGAGTCTTGTGCGTGGGTTTGGATGGAGAGTAAAAATGTGTCCTAGGGTGAAGCCGTGCTAGGTGGGCATGAATCCTGCCCTCCATGTGGAGCCACTCTGTCTGAACCTTGGAATATGCATACTTTGGGCTCCACCTATCACAATGAAGGTATCTGTAGGAGGTAGGGAGAGGTACTGCCACTGAAACATGAAACACAAAGAGGTGTCCCAAAATCGCAACAGGTTTGGCGGAGTATCCTTCGCCTCTACATGATGGTACAAGCCGTGCGACACACCATCACTCAGGGGCAATAACCTGGGTGTGAGACCGGCCCTGCTCTCTCCTAGGAGGAGGCTCAAGGCCAAAGCTTGTGTATGCAGTGGTGTGGGCATAACATGGGCAGCCCACAGGGAAGTTTTCCCCCCCCCCCCTGAGAAAAGATCCTTTCATTAGTTATATAAAAACGCCCGTAGGGCTACAAAAGATCCTCTCCTGCTCACAAGAAAAACAGAGCAGAGAACAAAGCAAGGCAGCCAGGGAGACTCTCCCTAGGTGCTGAAAAGTACAAGTATCAGTACAAAGAACTGAGGGGCTATATCATACAATAGGAGGGGGGAAAAGCCAAACAAGTGACCCGTAGTGCCAACGGGGGGACCCCGCGTGTAGGGTATAGAAGGGGCCGTTGCGCCAGGTGGTGTGGAAGGCCTGGCGCCACAAGATCGCCTCATCCCGCCCCGGATGCGGTCATACTGTCCTCGCAGGGTGTGGATCAACTCCTGCCAAATCCCCCGAACAGTCTCTGCTGGTGGCTCCAGTCTCCCCTCAAAGGCCCTGAAACACCGGGCCCTCCAGGTGAACCAGATGGTGAGGCTGCTGAGGAGCTCCCATCATAGATCCCTCTCCTGTGTCCAGCTGGCGGATGAGAAATCCAGTGAAGGAACAAGGCGAGGCTGGCCCCTAATGAATCTGATGGCTTGGCTGTCTTGCTCCGTCTCATAGCCCATAGCAGGCCCTGACGAAGTCGACCAAGCAGCGGCACCCCACGTATACATACCCTCTGGAGAGAGGGGGGCCAGAATACGCAGCATCCGTAGCCAAATCTGCTGCGCCTGAGGGCAGTCCCATAGGCAATGTCTCTGTGTCTCCATAGGGTGGCCGCATCGGACGCAGGCCGCCGGAAGACCGCTGTAGACAAGCCAAGTGCCGACTGCTGAGCCCCTGTGGGCGACCAGCCACTGGAAAGTCGAGATCCTGCGGGCCTGTCGACTAGCCCAGAGCCGGGCCCAAAAATCCTCCAGGAACTCCTGTGAGAGTCCCTGTAGCCGCCAGTGCCTCGTTGCAGCTGGAGAGACCATCCTCCTCGCCGTCAAAATATGCCGCCCCAACCGAACAGTATACTGGAAAAAGGTGATCTCTGTGGCCTCAAGGGATGCATAAGGATCATGCCACTCGTACTCACGAGGGTCCCACTGGAGCCGGGCCAAGGGGCGTGCTGCATATGCCCATATGCGCCAATCCGGGAGCACATCTGCTGCAGGGTCTGGGTCAATATGCCACTTCCGAGAAGCGGCGGCCACTACCCGTATCCTTTGAAAGGTGCACTCTGCAACCAAAGGCGACTCCACCTCCACTCTCTGAAGTCTGCCCTCATCCTGAATCTCATAGTAGAGGCATCTGCCATCCTCAGTGCAAGCTCTGACAGCAATCAGGATCTCCAACTGTGTAAAGGCTCCCATCCACCGTGGGGCCACTGGCTCGAGAGGCATGAACCACTCCTCTGTGAGTGCCTCCTGAATGTCATCCCTCATAATCAACCCCCCTCTGAAGTGACTCAGCCTCTCCACCTGGATCTCCTCTGGGAGACTGCAGAAGGCCTGCCAGTCTCCAAAGCTACGTGCTAGGCCTGCCGCCAAAGGTCCCCAGTCTAGACGAGGCTGAGAACCCAGCATATGACCCTGCTCTGTGCGAACCGCTGGGCTCCAGATGAGCGGCTGTCTGGCCCGCTCCTCAACACAAGAAGGCCGTCTCTGAGAGAGCCCCGGTCTCAGCAGCTCCCAAGCTCTCAGGATGCTCAAGGCAAATCTGTCCTCCCATCCTCTACTGAGGCCTGTCCTCCTCATCTCTATGAAGATCCATCGAATCTCTGGTGCCCAAGTGCCCCCTGCTGGGGGAGCCCGAGCCTGCAGCCGCTGCAAAAGCAGCTCTTTCCAAGGCTCAGCGCCGCCTGGAAGCAGCCCCCGAACAATAAGCTTCCCCAATAAGGCTCTGCTCTGATCGACTGGATCTATAATGCCCAAGCCTCCCTGGGCCAGCGGAAGTGTAATAACTGCCCAAGCAACCTTTGCCCGGGCTGGCTGACCGTCCCGCCTAGACCAAAGAAAGTTCCTGATCAGCCTCTGTACCTGGCTGATGCAAGAGATCGAGAAGATCCAGCAAGACGTAATGTACCACATGGTCGCTAAAAGCACCTGATTTGCCACCACCACCCTCCCAGCCAAGGATAGCCGAGCTGTACTCCAATACAAAAGCTTCTTCCGAATGCTCAGAAGAAGTGGGGCAATCTGCTGCTCAGGTGACAAATCTAGTCCAATCTGGCATCCCAAATATCGCACTGCTGTGCCAGGAGGAATCCATCTAAAACCGGGGTCTGGGCTCCATGCCGGAGTGGGAGCGCTACTGATCAATAAAAAGCTGCACTAAAAACCTGGAGCGACTGCTCTGCCCGAAGAAGATTGGCCTCCTGGCCATGCAAAAATAAGCCTGTGTCGTCAGCAAACTCAGCATCGAGCAGGTCCTCCCCCCCGACTGGGAGCTAGAGTCCTCTCAAACCAACCTCCTCTGCCGTCAAATACATGCTCATAGCCTCAGCAAAGAAGAGAAAAAGAAACGGGGCGAGAGGACACCCCTGATGGACTGATCTGGTCAGCTCAAAACTCGGCCCCCGTCCTCCTGCAATCAACACCTGGCTACGAGCTATGGAATACAGAGCCGCCACCCCTCTAATCCAACGTGGCTCAAAGCCCAGGCGAAGCATAGTGCCCCCTCTAAGAAACCCCAATCGACTCTATCGTATGCCTTCTCAAAATCGAGAAGCATCACGACCAAGTCCTCACCAAGAAATCTAGCTCGGGCCGTCGCCTCCCAGAAGGTGAAAATGTTGTCAAGGATACTACGCTCCTTGACGAATCCTGTCTGGGTAGCATGAATCAACTCCCCCAGGAAGGGCTGGATCCTCAAACTCAAGACCTTTGCTAAGACCTTGTAGACAGTATTGAGGATCGTAATAGGTCTCCAATGCCGAATATCATCTGATACACCCTCCCCCTTGGGGATAAGAAAGATCAAGCCCTCTGAAAAGCTCTGTGGCACCACCCCAGTGTCCAAAACATACTGAAAGCCCCTGCGGAGGCCTGGCCCCAAAAGGTCCCAATAGCGCATAAAAAAGGCAAGCATCAATCCGTCCTCCCCTGGCTCCTATGGCGCGGCAGGGCCCTCAAGGCCTTAGCAAGCTCAACCTCTGAAAGAGGCTCACCCAGAACTGTACGCATACGATCTGTGACCCTCCTCTACACATGGGCCCACACAGTGTGTCTGCAAGCATCCCGAGCCTCAGTGGCTGGCTCGCTGAGAGCAGGTCTCTATAGAACCCAGTGGCAATGGCTCTGATCTCCCCGGGCTCCGTAGCTACCGATCCGTCCGGCCTCTCAAGCTGACGGACTCCTGCTCGAGCATGGCGGGGTCCAGTAATCTCAAAAAACTCCCCAGTCACTCTATCACCAAGCTGCGTCCACTGAGAGGCCTGGCGACGATAGTAAAACTCATGTCTCTGCTCCTCTGTCTCTCTAACCTCATGGCGTGCCTGGCTCAGCTGGGACGCCACCCACTCACATGCAGGCAACTGCTCCTGAAGGCGCTGAAGCGAAGCAAGGCTACGTCTCAGCCGATGCTCCCGCTCGCGAGTCTCTCCCAGCCGTGTCAAAGCTGCAGCGTGCAGAAAAGAGCTAAGCTCGATGAGTCCCTAGGCACACTGGCCTGTTGCATCCTGGTCAGAGCACTGACTATCATGCCAGATCCTCTCAATGTCATCAGCGAGACTAGGATCTGTAAGTACCCTCTCTGGGATCCTCAACTGCAAGCTGGGCTCCCGTGTCCTCTCCTCAAGTGTCAAAATAACTGGCGCATGGTCTGAAAATGAGGTGCCAGTGAGAATGCCAACGGAGCCCCCTCGCTCCCCTAACCAGTTGCCCACATAAAAGCGATCAATCCGTGATAGATTAGTCCCTCCCTGCCGGCGTTCCGACCGAGAGAAACTAAGACTGTCCTGAGAGCGGGAGAAGGCCCCATGCTGCCATGCATCAGTGATCCTCAGTGACATGCAAAATCGCTCCCAAGCTGCAAGCTCCGTGCCGTGCACTGTAACATGACTGCCTCCCACCCTATCGGCCGGGTCCTCAAGCATGTTGAAGTCTCCCCCGACACACTAGTGTGCGGCCTCTGGCAATGCATCCATAACGTGGGTCCAGAACTCTGCTCTGGCACTAGCATGGTTGGGCGCATAGACGTTGAGCACGCCCAAGAGCTCATCATGCATCCTCAGAATGACATACTGTGCTCTACCAGGCACAATGATCCCTCGATCCACAATGGCCTGCCGCCATACATCTGCAATGACCATGCATACTCCTCCCTGTCCACCCAAAGGGCCAAACCCTGCAGACCAAAAGGTGTCCCATCTACCAGGCATCACCAAACCATATCTCTGGATCCTGCTCTCACCCAAGTGGTGCTCTTGCATCATCAAAATATCAATACTGCCACCAACCAGGCATCTCTGCAGCTCCTGCCTCAAGCATCCACGATAGCGTATATAATGTGCTCCGCCAAGGCCCTGTACATTCCATGAGATGATCCTCATGGATGACCTGCTGAGGTGGATGCTGTCTCAGCTGTACGGCGGGCCTTCGCAAGCGGCTTGGATGGAGAATAGTCCCCATCCGAGCGGCTATGAATCTGCCCACCCGGTGTGCTGCAAGAATCACGGATCAGGCGCCAGTGGCTGTGTCCCATGGCGACTGCCTGCCGCTCAGACAGAGCAACCTCGTGTATGCATACATATCCAGGGTCGCGTGCTAAGTCTGCCACTATGCGAACGACCAAATGACGAATCCCTGAGGCATCCACACTCCCGGGATCCAAGAAAAAATGAGCCAACTCCCATAGTCGGCCTATCACATCTGTCACCTCCAGATCGCTCACATGGTGAGAAAACTCAACTGCCTGAGTCTTCAAAGTGCTAAGAGCGAGCTCCAGAGTCCACTCCCGGTCGCATGGGCCACAGAGAGGGAACGAGAAGGCCACCGCTGAATCAAGTGCCTCCTCCCCGCGGGCCGGAGGTATCACTACATGAACTCTGATGGGTGCTGGCTCATGGGGGCCCTCTGTTCCAAAAAGCCGTGTGAAGGAGTAATCAAAAGCCTCCGAGCGCTGTCTAGTGCCGAGGCGACTCAGCCGACTGCGGATAGATGATATCCATGAAGCCCGAATTGGCATGGTAAGTCTCCTCTGCGGTGCTCGAGCAAGGTCGGTGCTGAGAGCCCTCCGGACTGCAGGTGAATGCCAGGGGACTGCCAGGGCCTCCCGGGGAGCTGAGGCGGGCGGGGGGGAGGAGGGGGGGGGGGCGAGGGGGGTGGAGAAGGAGCCGTTGCCGAAACCGGAGTGGGGACGGGAGGAGGCGAAGGTGGAAGCGAGGCGGTAGGGGGGGACGGCCGGGGCGGGGGGGTGAAGGAGGGGGTGCTGGCATCTCCGGGAAGGCGGAAGGCAAAAAGAAAACCCCAAGGGACGGAAAATCAGAAAAAAGGGGGGGGGGGGGGTAAGGCGGTGAAGACAAAAAACCCCTAGGGGGGAGGCGGAATCAGCGCGAAAAAGGGGGCGGGGGGGAAGATAAGGCGACGGCGGTGAAAGGGGGGGCGGGGCGCTGAAGAAGGACGGGAGGGTGCGAAGGAGAGGAGCAGGAGCAGGGGACGGCGGGCGCTACAGCGCTGGGGCGTGCAGGACAGCCAGGCTGGGGAGGGGGGGCAAACGCGAGGGCAGGCGGGGGGGGGGGGGAGCAGACGTGAGGGCGGGAATGGGGGGAGGGCGTGCAGTCAGCGCGAGGGGGGGGGGGGGGGGGGGGGGGGGGGAAGAGAGCGTGAGCTTCAGCCGCCCACAGGGAAGTTTTGGACTGGTGTTAAGCAGCCAAAGCATGTGCAGACCAGCTTGGCCAAAGGGCCAAGGGTTGGGCACCTTTTTAGGCGAGTTTGAACACGTTAAGTGATTATTATGATATGTTAGGGATCGCCCCTTAGCCCTCATTCTAATTATCAGAGAATATGCATCTCAAGTTGCTTGAGCAGACAAGAGCACGAATTGGAGAGCTGGAGTACAGATCTGCGGTTAGCGTTTTGCATAGGGACAACTCCATCTTGTAACTTGGGCTGATATCTATTGGAGATTGGCGGTTCGATCACCTTTTGTACTTTGAACATTCAGTTCTACTTTTAAGTATTGTACATATACAAGGATGAACATTAGGATTATTCGTGTGTTTGTGCTTGCTTGTCTTTTGCTGCACATCTATCTTTGTGAATGCAATCACAACATTAGTAATCTTACAGTTGATATCACAGACTAGGGCCAGCTAAAATTTTTCTTCCTCAACTTTTTTGTCTGTGCTAGTTACCTGACTAGGGATAGAGCCCATAGCTTCAGGAGAGCACGAATGATCAGATTTGTGCAAGTTGGCCTAGATATTTGAAAAATAGAATTTTCTAGCATCCCATGTATGTTGCCGGTCTAGAGGAAGGAGTCCGAGATTCAGGGAGCATAGAAGGGTTTGGGAAAAGTTAGTTTTGGATATCTTTTCTGACTTCCTGTTCTTAGTTTTTTAGCATGGTCACAGAGGAGGTAACGGCTTCTCTTTTTCGTTGTTTGGAGCAACAAGCAGCCCTGATGAAGGAGACAGTAGAGTGGATCTTGCAAGAGTTGGACACTGGGAACCAGGTCGAACTCAGTCAGTGCAGTCTGGTGGGTTAGTTCCAAGCTAGGAACACAACCCCAGTTGGTGGCGCTGGTACCTTTGCAGGTGAGCCACTCCGAAAGTCTACAACAATGTCTTCATGACAGTTTGTATGGGGAACATTGGCAAGATCGCCATGCCTATCATTGTGAGGATTCTTCCAAGAAAAGTCCATAGTGTCATGTGGACTTTATATGTTGGGTCTTAACAACCAAATCTCTGACTTCATACACCTGCTCAACTTTTACTGGGTTAGGGCAAGTTTGCCCTTAGTTGGTGCTTCCTCTGATGATACCTTTTTTGGGATCTCTTTTTGCTGCTCATTAGACTTTAGAGGAATTTCTTGATGCTGTTTGGATTCAACTGAGTATCCTCCTAGCCGCATCCAAGTGTATCTTCCTCGGGGCCTGCATAAATTGACTCACCAACCCAACAACATAGCTCAAATTTGGCTTGGTGATAGTCATGTAAAGCAAACTCCCTACAATGCGCTTGTACATAGTAGGACCAAGATCATGTGTTTCTACAACCAATTTTGTGTTCTACTCCAATGGCATTGAGATTGGTTTGAGAGTTGTGTTTAGATGGAGAGTACTCGTTGTCTATCCAGGGTCAGAGCTGAGCTAGGTGAGCCTTGATCCTGCCTTCCATGAAGGCCCACTCCAGTTTCGCCCTACTGTGTATGCATAATCCAGGCTCCAACCACCACAATTAAGGTAGCGGTATGCCAGCGTAAGGGGCACTCCCACTGAAACATGGAGAAAAACAAAGAGGATCACCTCTAGGCTCAAAGAGGCGAGGGTTCCATCCATGTTCTGGTCCCCTGACCCTTCTAGCTCCATGTAAGCGAGGTTCCATCAATGGGAGACAATTTCAAAGAGGCACTTGTCTCCAATATGGTGAGAGGTCTAGGCATTCACTACTCATGATTTTGTCTGCATATTGAACACTAGACTAAATCCCTTCTTGGGGATAAAGGTGAGCATTGCTAGGAGCTTCCTTTATCTCTTTTAGCTTCACCTTTTCTAGAATTACCAACGTTAGTTCATCGACGCTCATGTTTTTTACATGCTTGTCCTTGGTGTCTGAGTCAAAATGAGTGGACATTGGGGATGGCGCAGTTGAAGATGGGGCCTTGGTTTTCTCGGGCTACCGCAGTAATTCTAACATGTCTTTGAATTCTGGCCAATTTGTAGCACGCATCCAATGTGATTGGTTTAGATAAGAGCAGATAGTCATGAATTCTAGGTTCTCATACTCCCTTGTGAAAGCATGGCAATAACTGATCATAATGAGCCTCTCTTGAAACTTACACTAAGATTTCAAGTGCTTAAGAAGAGAGACATAATCCCTCATTGACTCATGCTCTTGCTTCTTGATATGTTATAGAGCTGTGCCACTAGGCACCACCACTTGTCATTGCTTCTAGCAAAGCTTGGGACAGACATTCTTACGCCGAGTGAAATTAACTTATCTTCGGGCTTGAGCAGCTAATATCATTGTGTGCCTTTCAACCTAACATTAGGGAAAAAGAATGAATCTTGGTGAGCTCATCAATGTGTCTACATGTTCCTTCACAAATGGACTCAAATATTTCCACATGTTGGATGGGATCCCTATCTCCATTAAAGTGAGTCTTTCCACCTAACATTAGGGAAAAAGAATGAATCTTGGTGAGCTCATCAATGTGTTTACATGTTTCTTCACAAATGGACTGAAAGATTTCCACATGTTGGATGGGATTCCTATCTAACATTAGGGAAAAAGAATGAATCTTGGTGAGCTCATAAATGTGTCTACATGTTCTTGACAAATGGACTCAAAGATTTCCACTTGTTGGACGGGATCCCTATCCCCATAAAAGCTTTTAATTAGTTTAGCTATACAATATGGCTTCACGGGAGTCTGTCTTGGGGGGGGATGAGTGCAATTCCCAACTCCCTAGCTACCCACTACGTATTTCAGCTGCCATCCTTAACAAGTCAACTAGGGTAGTTGTAGTTAAGGCCGAAAATGACTCATAGGCTAGTTCAATGAAATGTACATTTCCTCTCCCTCTTCCCCTCTCCCTTCCTAGATGAATCTCTTTGTGATACTCTTGTCTATCTGAGTTTGTAGTGAAGGATGGGATTTCAGCATTCAGCGCTCTTCCCCTTGGGGAAATCTATCTTGCTCTTGCAAAAGCACCTGTTTGCATATAAGCAAGAAATTCAAGATTGGTTTACTATACAACTGTTCTTTGGGTTTTCCCTTTTTTTGAGTTGGGTTCTACTAGCCCGTAATGGCGGGTAGCCGTCGCCTTTGACTCCTCTTGGATTGGCTCTAGAAGGGGCATTTCCTCTACCAATGCTTTTGTTAAGGCTTCGACGTGTGCCCCAACCTTTAATCTTTCCTTCTATGGAACATTCAAATCTAGGATTAGGGCTCTTTTCCAATGTCTTTGTTCAACTAGGGCCCTTCTAGCATCCAGTTGTTATTTCTATTGGTTATAAATCTAAAACTATTTTTGGGCGTCCCAGAACTTTATCTACCTCCATCTCTTTGCTTGTAGAGGAAAGAAGGTTTCCCCAGTTCTAACGATACTTTCTGCATCCCTCTTAATCCTTGGATTGAAAGAGATCAACTCTTGAGATTGTTAAAACATTTTTCTTTAAATAAAATTTTGAAGAGGAGGTGATGCACACACCATTTCTCTCTCTATTGGGAACCTTGAAGTGTGATTGCACGACCCTCGTTGATAGATAAGCCTCTTGTTCAGTATTTGGTACGAGTGTTATCCATGGATTCTTCACTACTAGTCTGATTTGAACATAGTCCCATCCTTTCCAAACAAAGAAAATCTAATGTGTGCACCACCGAATGGCCCGATCTAACACTTTTCTGAGGAAAGTCCTAGGTAATTCGATTCACTATCATCTAGAATGACTTCATCTCCTAAAATTTTTCTTGATTTTAAGTGCATGAAGGGGGTTTTCATCAGTAAGCTATATATTGATCTTTGGATCTAATTTTTTTTAATGGACATTTGGCAACCCAAAGGTTGAGTTATTCATGATGTGAATAACTGATTTTTCATGGGCATGAAAAAATAGACTAGTTTTTACGATCGACTTTTTCACTTACTCTTTAAATTCAAGCTCTCCCTTCTGATCAATATTGTTTCCTTAGACTAGGGATCATCAAGAAATAATTTATGTCAAAGAATAATCACGACGTGAAAATCAATAGATAGTCACACGTGAAAACCCAGAAGGGGTGAACCACCTTTAAAATGAACAGACGTTATAGACCTTCTCATGAAAATGGCCAATGGAACCTCTGCAAGACTCATGGGGTTTTTTGTAGAAAACAAGTGAAAATGTTTTCATTCCGCTATCATCACACATTTGTAATGATGAACTTCTTGCGCCAACCAGGCTCTTATAATATTATACTTGGCAGGCCTTTTATGAGGGAGGTCAGATTGGTACATGAATGGGCCTTAGATTAAATCTATTTATGAAAAGATTCCGAGCTTCTAAAGGTGGATTTACAGTCATGACTCATCCTCTCTTTGGGAATGAGTCAGTCCACCATTGACCACAGTATGTCAGTGTACAAGTGTGCGAACTAGAGATTGCACTTAATAAGATTGAGGAGGAGGACTTGATGTATGCATCACTCCCACCTCTAGATTTTGGTGTAAAATGGATGCACAACTCACATCTTAAGGTTTCAGGCCTTAAGGCCTCATGCAAAAAATAAATAAATAAATTTCACGCCTTAAGGCCTCACACGTATTTTTTTAAAAATCACGCCTTAAGGTTTTACGCATTAAGGTCTCGCAAAAAAAAAATCAGACATTCTCACGCATTAAGGTTTCACACGGTGAACCGTGTCTGCACTCACGTCGTGAAACATTCCCACGAAAAAAAATCAAATTTAATAAAATTCGTGAAGTCTGTTTCACGCCGTGAACTGCACCCTACTATTTCATGACGTGAAAGGGGGCCCATCGGTTTTAAAAAAACAGCCCTGTCTAACTAGAGGCTCATATCTCCTAAATCGTGAACTCGCTGAACGTGCTCTTGTGCTCATCGACGGAAAGCAGATATCAAACTCTTCAAAATTAGTCTTGAGCGTCCGAGGGAAAAATCCATCATTTTGGCCTCCGACCAACAATCTCAAAATTTGACCTGGAAATCGAGGTAAAAAAACGGTTGTTGTGAGGATTCACAAGTCTCCAAACAGACCTCAATTAGAATTGTCAGAGGACCAAGTGTGCCATTGTACACATTGGGTACTCTTAAAAAAACTGAGAGCCAAAAAGGGGATGAAAGTGAATGGGAATATAAAACAGAAACGGGATCTGAAGCTGAAACAAAACCTGAAACATTCATGGTTCCACTTGAAGATTCTATCATGGTTCCACTTGAAGATTCTATCATGGTATGGTTGGATTTTCCTATAGGCAATGATGTTAAGCACAAATACGTATTGATTAGCCCTCGAGCTAGTCATAACATCATAACAATAGACACTTGGGTGTCATTGGGACAACCTAAAATAATCCCTAAAGACAATGGTCTTGTAAGAGATGCCAATGGATAAAACATTGAAGTTCTAGGCTACTTCGGTGGAGATGTGGAATTTAGATTCCATTTTACCCCAAATCCCCTTTAGTGTGATATCATCCTTGGTGAAACTTGGATACATGACTCATTGTATTCAATTGATGAATCCATGCAAACAGTCACTTTGAACACTCCTGCAAGCATTGTGCAATTGTTATTCCAGGAAGAGACCTTGGAAGAGTTGGAAATTCCAACATATCTTACGGATAATATTCCAAGAATTATGGTTGGATTGGATCTTTCCAATAAAATCACCATATCCCAAGAATTATGGTTTTATTGGATCTTTCCAATAAAATCACCACAATCCAAGCACATATTTATCCACAAAGGAAACACAATCTCATGACCCTCAAGTTATGGGATTTGTTAGGTCAACCAACACTTATGGCTCATCTTGAAAGAATTTCATTTACACAAGATTTGAACATGTCATGTTTGGGGTACTTTGAACATACAATGTATATTGAAACTAACCCCCTTATTTGAAATTTTTTTGTGGTTGAGTATGTGTTAGAAGTAGATTTGATCTTGGGGCATAAATGGACTATTGCTACCCAAGCACCTTTGTGCTTTTGCTAGCGATAGGGTCATGATGATCAATGACACACAGTTAACAATACCATACTGCAAGGAAGAGGATCCAACCCTAATGGATTTCTATGATGCTCAATGCAAAAAGTTACAAGCCTCTTCTACGAAATACCCTCTACATAATGACCTAAACCTAAAGAAGTTTCCCAAGTGCAACCATCTAACAAGGAACTCAAAGGAAAAGCCCCAGAGCCCACACCTCTTCATTGACAAACCTCACTACCAAAGAAGATGGCAATATGCTTAAAAGCCTCATCATCCAAAGCCATTCCATAGGGACTCAAGCCTCATCAACAAAACAACACCCATGAGTCTCAAACTCTTAACCTCAGTGTAAAAACCAATATGACGGAGGGTCCCAAACCTTCCACTTCAATTAAAAAGAAAAATCTATCAAGATAACAAAAATCAAGGTATCTTAATGGTATCAAAATTGTGGGTGGAGAAGAAGCTACTTGTAGCCCAAGGCTACTACAAAGGCACCAATCCAATTTGGGTGCCTCGATCATCAAAGCCTCTACCTCAACGCAACACTCAGAGGCCAAGGAAAAATAAAAGTACTCCACAACACTGTCCATAAAACCCTATGCGAGTTCCTCAAAGAACTCCAACAAATCAACAAGTGTAGGTACCAAAAATAATTACAAGCACAAGGATACTACTACTAAGGTAATACCAAAGCTTGGATTTCCAAGCACATCAGAAAGTCCCCTAAGCCTGCACAAATTATAAAACCTTAGCACCAAAAGCATCAGCCACCAATTTATAATGTTCATCAAATATGGGTGTCTGTGCACATGCTTCAACAACAAGGATGCTATGATGGTAATCCCATCATATGGTTACCAAAATCGAACAAAGTGAAGAAAGCCTCACCACCAACTTCAACCCCACCAGCTTCACCTAAAGTTCAACAAGAATGGAAACCCAAGCAACATCAAGCAAGCTAGTCATCAATAAATACACAAGAGCTTGTGTGTTCAATCAACCCCAATGGTAACCAACCAAAAGCTATACCTACCACCTCGATAACACTTGAAGCACAAATTCAAGAACCAATTCCCATGTCTGTAACAACGGAGACTTATGAGCGCATTAAAGACAAACTTACAATGCTCTTTTCACCCCTCTGGATATGAAGCATAAGTGTAAAAGCTACGTGGCAGACTTAAGAACCTATTCTCTCATAAAGGAGAGCAGCCAAAAGAACCTGTTGCTCGCAAGGTGGTAGCAAAAAAACAAAAACAAAAAAACAAAAAACAACCAAACAAACACAAGGGAGTCACATATATGGCCTACCTAAAAATGGTAGAATATCACAAGCAACTCCCAGCGATCTTTAATAGCCATCACATTTTTGCTAAGCTTATAGCTTACTATTCTTTTGGCTAAGTTAATATAGCAGCTACTCCATGAGTACATATCCATACTCATGCACTGGAGAACATTTGCATCAAGGCCTGTTATGGCTCATCCTAACCCCCCTTGAAATACATCCAACAAGAGATTACCTGGTGAACCACGACTGTCGTGAGGGACTTTCCAATGGCCGAGCTTATAACTCTTAAGGTCTCCAAGCTCTACAAATCCTTGAGAATCAATTCCACCACACCTTCTGCCCCGCAAGTAGTGTCACACCGCCGCGTTGCACTATGTGTACTCATCCCTCCTCTCACCTCACATCACTCACACACACTCACTAGCATGCATTAGAGAGATATTAGGAAGAGGATTAGCAAGAGCAAGACTCTATTGCACAATGGGAGAGCACAATGGGAGAGTCCCTTGTATTATGAGAGAGCACAATGGGAGAGTCCCTTGTATTATGAGAGAAATTCACTTATATACAAGGCCATAAGTGTTCACACTCACTTAAACTGTGGCCAGCCATGCACTTTAGGCTCATAAAAGGCCTAATGCTATTACAATGACTACTCTCATAATATATCCATGAAGTTCATCACTTGGGACTTCATCCTAACTTGCTACCACATGCTCTTGAAGTGGGAATCGCCATAAGTATTCCATCAAACCATTACGTGTGCCCACTAAGTTGTAGATTTGGATGCCATTGCTTCATATCTTGAATGCATGACCTTTTGGTGCATCTACCTTGACTCCTTACCCTAATTCAACAAGAGATTACCTAGTGAACAATAATTGTCGTTTGAGGATCTTTCCAATGGCTAAGCTCGTAACCCTTGAGGTCTCCAAGCTCTACAACTCCTTGAGAAGCAATTCCACTGCACCTCCTGAGCGTTGTCACACCGCCGCGAGCAGTGTCACACCGCTACGTTGCACTACCTCTACTCGTTTCTCCTCCCACCTCACATCACTCACACACAATAACTCGCATGCATTAGAGAGAGATATTAGCAAGAGGATTAGCAAGAGCAAGATTCTATTGCACAATGGGAGAGTCCCTTGTATTATGACAGAAATTCACTTATATGCATGGCCATAAGTATTCACACTCGCTTAAACTGTGGCCGGCCAAGCACTTTAGGCTCATAAGAGGCCTAATGCTATTACAATGACTACTCTCATAATATATCCATGAAGTGCATCACTTGGGACTTCACCCTAACTTGCTACCACACACTCTTGAAGCGGGAATTGCCATAAGTATTCCATCAAATCATTACGAGCACCTGTCCAAGTCGTAAATTTGGACGCCATTGCTTTATATCTTGAATGTATGACCTTTTGGTGTATCTACCTTGACTCCTTGATATAAGATAATGGTAGTAGCTCTTATTGCAATAGAAATGGGTTAACAAGGCTCATCATCGAGACAACTTTCCAAGTACATCTCTGGATGGGGGGGGGCCATATCTTGAATGTATGACCTTTTGTTGTATCTACCTTGACTCCTTGATATAAGATAATGGCAGTAGCTCTTGTTGACCCTAGAAATGGGTTAACATTCCCCCCTTCTTGATGCCGATCGCGTCCTTGTGATCGCATTGAAGACCTTTGTTTGGGGAGAATTGGCAAGCTTTGTTCAGTTGTCTTTATTCTTCCGAAAGGAATAAGAAAGGCTACTTTGTAAATGAAAAGGTTAGAGGTTAGCATAAATTCCTAATGGGATGGGGGGGTTATGATTGCATTTTTATATTTTTGGGAGCTTTTTTTGGGATATTTTTGCTCACATTGTTTTTTTTTTGTTGCAATCATAAGAAGAGTTACAAGGGATTTGTGTTAGTTGGGAAACTAAGAGATGTTAATAATGGGGGAGAAGAGAAGGAGGATCCAGAGGAACATAGACAAAATCATCAGAATAAGATTGTGTTTCTCAGTTCCTTATTTGATTCATTAAAGAGCGACATTCATTATTTGAATAAATTGCCCTTTGATAAAGTCACTTTTTGTGGCAGGATTCTTGCCAAATGGTGGTGAGTAGGACCTGTTCCTGCATGCTTCTTCCTATGTGCTTTTTATGCTTTTATGTACATTTAAGTTCTCTTATGAGGCAAATATACATGAAGTACATTAAAGGAGTCAATTGGACTCTGATTGAGTTGCTACTTGTTGAAGTAACCACTCATTGGCGAGGCATGAAAGAATTACGTCGACTTGCGAGGCTAATATAGATATCTTCACTAAGGATTAGAGACCCATGTGTTGTGAAGACTTGTGTTTGGAGAGGTTTACAACTTGAAGGAAAGTTCTAGGCGATGGGTTGTACCAGTGACCAGGCTTTTGTCCACCATGGCCTCCCCATCTAGAGATGTACCTGGAAGGTTGTGATGATGAGGCTCTGGTGCATATGTCCTCCAATGCATGAGTATGGATATATACTCATGGAGTAGCGACTACATTAACTTAGCCAAAAGAATAGTAAGCTAAAAGCTTAACAAAAATTTAATGGCTATTGAAGATCATTGGGAGTGGCTTGTGATATTCTACCATTTTTAGGTAGGGCATATGTTTGACTCCCTTGTGTTTGTCTTTTTTTTATAAAGGTTTTCTTCTTCTTTTTTTCTTTTTTTTCTTTTTTCTTTTTTTTTTCCTTTTTTTTTCCTACCACCTTGCGAGTAACAAGTTCTTGTGTGCTACTACCTATTGTAGAGAATAGGTTCTTATGTCTACAGAGCGTAACTTCTATACTTATGCTTCTCATCCCCAAAGGAGTAAAAAGAGCTTTGTGATTTTGTCTTTAATGCACTCATAAATAAGTCTCTATTGTAGACATGAAAATTGAATCTTGCATTTATGGGTTAAGGTTGTCGAGGCCGTAGGTATAGCTTCTCGCTGGTTGCCTTTGGGTTTGAATGAACACACAAGCTCTTGTGTATTTTTTGAGCGGCTTGCTTGGTCTTGTGTGGGCCTCCATTCTCATCAAACTTTAGATGAAGCTCTTTGGGTTGAAGTTGGTGGTGAGGCTGTCTTCACTTTGTTCGACTTTGGCAACCATATGACGGGATTACCATCATAGTATCCTTATTGTTGAAGCACGTGCACATGCACCCATCTTTGATGAACATTGTAAATTGGTAGTTGATGCTTTTGGTGCTGAGGTTTCTTTCTTTGTGCAAGATTAGGGGACTTTTTGATGTGCTTGTTGGGAATTGTCTTTAGGGATGATTTGAGGTTGTCCCAAATGACACCCAAGTGTCTATTGTCATGATGTTATGACTAGCTCTCGAGGACTAATCAATGCGCATTTACGCTTAACATCATTACCCGCGTAAGAAAATCCAACCATACCATGATAGAATCGTCAAGAGGAATCATGGATGTTTCAATTTTTGTTTCAACTTCAGATCCCGTTTCGGTTTCATATTCCCATTCACTTTTATCCTTTTTTTGGCTCTCAGCTTTTTCAATAGTACCCAATATGTACAATGGCACACTTAAGTCCTTTGACAATTCTAACTGAGGTTTGCTTGGAAACTTGTGAATCCTCACAGTCCTGTTCTATGTAGCTCTTGATGTCTTGGTATAACTCATGTTTAGCCTTTTAAGATGCAAGGGTTGAAGCTGTACTAGCTTCACCACCATGAGAGAAGAGCACTCCTCCAATTGAGGATTTGAGAGACTGCTTTAATTTTGTAAGGGATTCATCAAATTCCACACGTGCTTTTTCAACCGCATCATTCATGCAATCTGCCTCTAATGACTCTTCTTTAGAGAGTACTTCTTCCTCTTGAAAAGGGAAGCGATACTCCTCTGGTTCTTGTATTTCGGTAACTTTTGTAGGGTTGACATTACAATGTTTAATCACAACTGGTGATCCTGTATGACACTCAACAATGCTAAGTATGCTCTCCTGAGCTTGCTTTTTGCGTTCCGCATATGTCATGTGATCATGATTTTCAAGTCGGGGTGGTTGGGTGGGTTCTAGTTTCTTGATTGGTCTATGAGGTGCACTTAGTGACTAATAAGAACTTGGTTCATCCACACTAAGTGGCGTACTAGAACTTATATCATCTTCTGACTTTCCTTGGATCATTGGGTTTTCATTAGGTTTGCCCATGGGATGAGAACGAACTTTCTTTCGGGCTCTTATATCCTGTGTCACACATGTGGGTGTTGTGGTTTGTGTGGTAGCCTTTGAGGTGGATGCTTCTGCATCATGTGTAGCTTTTTTCTCTATTGGGGTTAGGTCCTCTACAGGCTCTTTTCCCTTGTGTCCTTTATTTCAACCTTCGTTTTGACAGTTTGATTGTCCTTGTTTTTCTTAGGTTTAGACAGTTTTGCTTTTTCTTTTGGTTTTTTCTTTAAAGCATGTTCCTCTACCCATTTCGAACTATTTTCTTTTGCATTCTTTTTTATTGTTTCTCGTGCCTTAGCTTGCAAGCGTGTAAGCACATTCAAGGATACTGTGGACAATTGCCCATTTTGTACACTCAAGATGTTAAGAGTTGTATTCTGTGAGATAGGTTGCAGTGAAGCAACTCGCCTTGAGCAATCTTGGAAGAATATGTGATCGATTCCACATCGTTCACATATGGGTTGCAAGGTGTCAGTGATTGTGGGCATGGAAGTATTCCAAACTGTGCAGTTTGCTACTTTGTGTGGTCCACGACAATAGAAACACTGAAGTGTTCGTTGAACTATTTCTTAAGCAGTTTCAACCCTTTGAATTGTGTTTGTTTGGGTCACGGGAGATGGAAGTTTTGAGGTAATTGTGGTGAATTAGGACATTTCGGTGTGTCGTGACATAAAGCCTTGCGATGTTGGAAAATTTGAAAGAGGCTTAGGGTATGCACATTGGGGATTAGAATGGTAATGGTGGCAAAGAACACAAGGCGTTAGGTCCACCACTGTGAGAGGCATTAAGGATGTATTTTCTTGAGGGAGCTCATCCTCTCTTGGGTGTTTTAGTTCAAGGCTTTTAAGTAAGGCATTGTAGAATTCAGGGAATGACAATTCTGAGATCAATTTTTTTGTAGCCATTGCTTCACTTAGTTTAGATGAGAGACATCTCATATCAAGATCATCCTCCATCATGTTGTCATCTAAACATATTGCTTCTTTACAACATTAGTCGAATGTGTTTGGATTGGATACAATGATCAAATTGTATAAGCTGTTTTTTTTAATGCCTATCATGAAACATCTCTTCAATTGAGCATCATTTAGTTTCTCCGTTTTGCAGTTCGTTTTTGAATGTGTTCTCAATAGGAATTTGGAAAAATCTATATGAGAGAGTTGTAGTATTTTTGGAGTACTACAACTTTGTCTCTTTGAGTTTTTCGTGATTTCGTCGTTTAGACCCTCAAAAAGTAGCCCAAATATACTTCACAATCATTTTTTGGTTGTTTCAGGCAGTTTTTTGTGCTTCAAGGGCCATTTTGTGCTTCAAGGGCCATTTTTGCCTCAATTTTCAAGTCAAACTTTAAGGCTACTGGTCGGAGGCCAAAATGATCAATTTTTTCCTCGGACTCTTAGGCCAATTTCGAAGAGGTCGATGTCGGCTTTCCGATGAGCACTAGAATGCATTCATCGGACTCACAGTTTAGGAGATAAGGACCTTCAGACAAGACTGATATCCAAATGGACCCCCTTTTCACGACATGAAATAGCACGGTGCAGTTCACATTTTTTTTAAAACGTGCAATGCTAATCCGTAAAACAGCAGGGTGCATTTTACAGCGTGAAACCGACTTCACAAATTTTATTAAATTTGAATTATTATTTCTTTTTGGACACAGGACTGTTTAACAACGTAAAATAGTAGGTACGGTTCTCGGCATGAACTAGATGGTTTACATGATCTGTTTCATGACGTGAAACAGCAGGTATGGTTCACGGCATGAACTAGGTGGTTCACGGGATTTATTTATTTTTTGGGCGGTGTGGGGTTGTTTCACGTGAAATAGCAAGTACGGTTCACAACATAAACTAGGTGGTTCAAGGGATTTTTTTCGCGTGGGAGTTGTTTCACGACATGAAATAGCAAGTATGGGTCACGACGCGAACTAGGTGTTTCATGGTTTTTGTTTTTTTTAGTCTAGAGGGAAATTCGAATTTCCTTGTTTGGGGAAAAATATTTGAATTTTAAATTGGAGAGATATGGCCATTTTTTCAAAAAAGCAAGTGGGAATCAAAAAAGTCAACACTTTTATGACATCCCCTTACACCCTTCATAAATAACCCCCAAAATGAACTTCTTGACAACTCATTGGCATCTTTTAATTCAATGCTCATTAGCCTTAATGAGTTATGTAAAAAAGTGCTTAAAAAATAATCATAAATCAATCCTTTCACTAACCTTTCTCTCTTTAAGACTAATCAAGGACTCTAATTAACCACTAATCAGTAATTAATTCACACCATTGATCACATGATTGGATAGAGCAGCATGAAATTGCTAAGCTATGTGTATCAACAAATTTGTAAATTAATCTAAATTTAAAAATTAATTAAACTCTTAATTTTAGTCTCTTCTCTCTATGCAAAAGTAAGCGTAAAATTAAGCAAAAGTGAGAAAAATTCATCCAATTGATGAAGAAATTGATGTAATTACGTGTTTTGATGCATCTAGATACTCTCAAAACATTAATTTTGACCTCTCACATGATCAATTTCAACCCAAAAGAAACACATTTTTTAATCTTTTTGTCTCTTGAACTAGATTAATCACACTTAATGACAAAAATAGTCAATTAAGAAAGATTAGTCGATTTCAAGAGTTTTTTAACATTTTTGAGGATTTTTTAAAGAATTAAGCTACTCCTAATGCTTGCTAGCACTCTAATGCATACAAATCAAACAAAAAACATACAAATCAAAAAAAAAATTAATGATTTTAGCTCTATGTTTAACTCTAAAGAGAGCTAAAAACCACTAAAATTAATGATTTTAGCTCTATGTTTAACTCTAAAGAGAGCTAAAAACCACTAAAAATTACATTCTATTGCATTGTTTGATGTAATGGATGCAAACTAAACCTAATACACTCTATGCGCAAGCCCAAAAATAATGTGACATTCTTTTCAGACATCAAGGCACATGTCGTTTCTGCAATGTACCTATTTTTTCTTTTTGCGACACCATTATGTTGTGGAGTGTACTTGCATATAAACTGTCTCTTGATTCCATGATCTCTCAAGAAATCACTGAACTCGTTGAAGAAATACTATCCCCCATTATTTGATCTCAGGCATTTTATTTATATATCTTTTTTCTTCTTGACCAAGACTTCAAATCTTTGAAAGTGAGCAAACACCTCACTTTTCTCCTTCATGAAATGAACCCACACTTTCCTAACATAATACATGCAACCTGTAATTGTTACAGTCTTGGTTAGTCCCCATACATCTGAATGTATAACATCTAATGGCCTTGCACTCACATGCTTTTCATGTGAGAAAGCATGTTTAGTCTACTTACCAAGCTGGCATGCTTCACATACTTTATGCTTTATGCATACCATTAACCTTAAACTTTGGCAAACCCGCAACAATATTTTGAGCCTGCTTAGACTCCAACCGTTGTATATTCACATGACCAATGCGGTTGTGCCATATGTCAATATTTGCAATGAGACTTGTTCCATGCGCAAACATGGTTGCCTTTACCCCAGGCATGTTTACATCCAAAGTAAACATCCTGCTATTTTTGTTACCTTTTGTTGCAAACACTGATTTTTGAAATCTTTCACAAAACATCCTTTAGGATTAAACCTTACTTGTAGACCCTACTCAACCATCTATCCAACAAAAACCAGGTTTTTGTAATATTTGAAACATGAAGTACATCTGTCATGTACTTCATTTTTCGATCCTGCATAGACAATGGTATTTTACCAACATGCAAAATGGGATAATCGGTATCATCACCTGTTTCTACATAACCTTGTTTTTTCATTTTCTACATGTCTCAAACCATTGACCATGACTGGTCATGCGGTTACAAGTGCTAAAATCCACATACCATATATTTGATGTGCTCTTACATTGTGAAGAAGAGTCCTCATCAAGAGACTTTTCTTCTATGATCAGCATAGACACTAAGTCCCAAAAGTTGGGAGCATTCTCCCTAACTGCAATGGAGGTCTTGAATGGCTTGCACTCTTTACCAAGCCCATTTAGACAGATGCTCACTAAATCATCATCTTCCACTGATATATTGATAGACCCAAGGGATCAATGTCCTTGATCTTTAAAGCATATTCATTGATCGACATGCTTTTCTTCTCCATAGTATGCAGCTGTTGTTTTAGCTGCAGTTTTCTTGCCTTTGTGTTGGTCTAGAAAATCTACACCAGATTTTACCACGCAAGCTGGAGTATTGGCATCCTGTATGTGTTTTATCATTGTGTCTGTGACACTGATTGAAAGCCAATACATGACTTTCCTTGCACCTTGCTTCCATTCCTTGAATGCCTTTATATCTGCTAGAGTGGTATTCTTTTCAAATAACTCTGAAGGCTCCTCATTGTCTCCTTCAACATAGTCCTAAAGTCCTTTATCCATCAAGAAATTAATCATTCTGAACTTCCAAGCATGGAAGTTTTTCTTGTCTAGCTTCTCTCACTGATAATTTGATTGAGTCTGTCAGCAAACATGTTTGCTTCCAATAACCAGAAATCTGCAAACATATAATTTTTGTATGTAACCAGTAACACAAACAGTATCTTCTGTGACTGCTGCAATACTTCAACACAACCTGTATGTCACCAAATGTGACCAGAGTACATGTACATACACCCAGGTTTAGCAATACATGTGCAAACACTGTCTGCACTCCCAAAATGCACTGTTGCACTGCAAATAACCAAATTTCGACCAGAGACAGTTCTCAATCAAAACTTCTTGAAACTATCAAAAACACCTTGTAGTGAGTGAACGAAGACCAAAACGCGCCCGAAATGCAATTTTGGGTGCAAGAATTTAGTACAAAGTGTAGCTTCTCAATCGAAGATATGTAGCTCCTTAATTGAAGATGTGTAGCTCTCGTGGAGCTACTTAAGGGGTGTCGTAAAGCGGAAGAGATGATGATGCTGTTACATGTGTACCACTTCCTTGCTTGCTTTTTTCTTACCTCTTGCTTGCCTCCTTAGTTCTCACACGAACCGGAGCTCTGATATACCACAAAGAGAATGCGGGGGAGAGAAAGAGAGCTTGAGTTCCTTGCCAGCAAATCACACACACACAAGAGAGAGAGATAGATGGCTGATTTTTCTTCTATTTTCTTCTCTTCTCTACAACTATATAACTAAAAGATAAGAGTATATACTATAAGGGAAAGTACTCTCCTACAATAACATACAATGGTCAGTCCATAGTATGAACACGACTATATGAGTTGTGCCATAACTCTAGTAGTCCAAAGTGGTTATCACACAGCGTGTCATCCACTTGCGGCATATCAACCATAATCTCACCAACCATGCCAATGGCATAAGTGCGAAAGCTATCACCCAGGCGGGTCATTAGTGTCCACAGCACTAGTTGAGCTTGCTATCTCAACACACTTATGGGGTGCCAAAAACATGTTCTCATTATATATTCAACCTTATATGGCCGGCTTTGTGAACATCTAAAATCTAGGACATGGATTACAAAACGAGTGAACGAAAAAGGAAAAAAAGACCCATTTATCATCTCATTAAACAATTCTTAGTGAGATCATCAATCCTTTCCATGTCCTTTGAACTTCTTTAGATACTGAATGGGATCTCTGGTTTCATCAAATTTTGTCAAACTTCTCTAGATACTGAATATGGGATCTCTAGTTCCATCGAATTTCGACATTATCCCTAAGATGTGGATTGGTTTTGTTTTGATTAGCTCTGAGCCTCTAGGTATCCTAAGTATGTCTTCTGCACATTCATGTGACGATGGAACGTAAGGGAATGATTGCACCAAAACTCTTTGTTTCACGATTTGGGATTTCTTGCTTTACGGGTTTGGGCTGTGTGGTTTCTAATGGCACTTATCCTATGCTTGCCTAGCTTTGAGGTTGCAAGCTTGCGACTAAGGACACATTATGTGAATGCCCTTGTGAATCTCTATGGCTTGAGATAGTCCCATCGCACATTGCTTCTTCACTCTTCCTCGGGTTCCATGATGCACTATAGTGGACTGTATTGTCATTTCCAGCATTTAGCAAACCACATATGTAGGTTCATGTCTGTAGACTCGTGTCTCCAGACTCACGTATGCAAGTCACGTCTGCATGCTCACTTCTCATGTATGCAGGTTCATATCTATATATTCATGTATCTACGTAGGCTCACATCTTTTTTATATGAATTGGGCTCATGTATTTTATTTTTATTAAATAGGCGTACGTGGGACATGGACTTTTATGTAATAAGCATGTGTGACAGGATTGGTGTGCAATTATTGAAAAATCATTATTACTTTAATGTCCTTGGATTTTTAGCTGGTACAAATTGTATGACTAGAAAATCCTTAAGGAATATGTATAGATATGTCCTTTACAAGTCTTTAAGGCAGTAATAATTGGTTGGTACAATATTAGGTAACCTCGACTCACGTCTACAGGATCACGTATCTAGGCTCATGTCTACAAGGTCATCTCTACAGGCTCACGTCTCCAAGCTCATGTCTACAGGCTCACGTATCCAAACACACGTCTTTCTTCACAAAACTCTGGGGTCACGTCTCCTAACCCGAGAGTTAGTTTGACCTAGTTTTTAGAGTTTTTGAGAGTTTTTGAACTTGATGAGAGGTGATTAAGGATCCTAATCCTAGTTAATGACAATTATACAAATAAATAAGTGTTTTTTTAATGTATACTTCTAAGCTACCAATTCAAAATGCATGAAAATTTTATGAAATGCATGAACATAATTAAATATCCCACTCTAATCCAAAACTAATAAAGCTTAATGCTCATGTTTTTGGAGTGGATTCCACTCCTAATCACAATTGCCAAGCTATTTCTTGGCTTAAAGCAACAAGATCAAAGCCTTATGGGCTCCAAAATTACGCAAAAGGCTAATGAAATCAAGGTTTTACCCTTCCAAGAGATGAAAATAGAATGGCCTAATGCAACAAGCTTCAAATCAAAATAAAAAACAACAAAACTAACACATCCAAGACTCCAACACCATACGTTTTTTTCATAGTGTGACCTCCTCAATATTGAGTGATCACAATAGCTTGGAATTGACGGGGATAAATCGAAGCTAAGCCCTAGGCTAGTCCCCATCGACTAATGCCAAATATGTTCAAGTCAAGAGCTTACCTTATTCTTGCCGAAGCATGTGTCATTGGGCCTCATCTTAAGAGCCATAATTGCAACTTCCTAGTAGTGCTAGCTCGTTCATCACATCCTCGCTCTGTTGTCACACCGGAGTATTCCATGGTAATGGGAGCTAGATGGAGGCAAAAAGAGATTCATCGTGGTGGTTCTCTATCACAAAAGGAGAAGGAAGAAGAAGAAACTAACACAAAAATGACTTATATACAAGTGCTAGTAGTTTTCACACTAGTCACTTGTACAAGTGACTAGTGACGTATATACAAGTGACTTGTTTTCAGACTAACCTGGCCAAATTTAAAATCCGTTACTAATCTTAAGCAAGTATATATACAAAGTCGTTACAATTTCTCTATTTGACTTTAAGCTCAAAGGTAAGGCCACGTTATATGTTCCAACACTACCTTGTAAAAGATAAGTGCCCTTTTCGAGCGAGTAAGATAGCAAAGCACCTCAAATAGATCGTGGATGAAATCGTGTTAACCTACGAAGTGGTCAGCATGATCTCTAGTTTAGTGTTCTTGTGTCTCTTCCTCTCCTCTCAAGACTCTTTGCTCGCGTCTATTTACTTTATCCACGAGAAATTACCACATCTTGGCCCTCAAACTTTGTGACTTAACAAAGAGGAATAATCCCTCTAAAGTGAGAGTGATCGGTGTTTTCCCGCTCGTTATGAAAAACAATATGCTCTAGCTACAATACCTCCTCAAGCTCATCCACTTACAGTCGATCTTCCACAATGGGCTGTGTTCCTCAATCCTAGTCTCATACATAGCACATTTTCCCGTCTCAATCATCTACATATCACATATCCTAAATACTGCTAGCTATCGCCACATACATTGATGCCACTTCACCCAAATTTCTTATAGTGATACTTTAATCTAGCCCATGGAAATTGTAAGTACATATGGCCTATGAATTCCTAAATATCATGGCATCTAGATGAACAATCTATTATCACTGTGAAAACATGGTCTCAACAGATGCTCGTTCTGTAAAAAAGAATCCAAATGTATCCATGTATTATGAGTATATATATACTAGATGTCATCTAATCTGTCCCTACCTCAATAATCATTTGCATCTCTAGTAACCAACCAATATCTAGCTACTTGGTGCATGGGGCTAAGGTAAGTACTAAAAATGGTAGTGAACCTACGGAGAGGCCATGCAATGTCATCCACCCCTTTGCAATGGTAAATACTTGGATGAGCAAAGGCCCATGGCTGTCCCCAAGATGTTGTACCCTCTGTATGCAAGTGACTAGCTGAAATGTGTGTGTGTGTGTGTGTGTGTGTGTGTGTGTGTGGAGAGAGAGAGAGAGAGAGAGAGAGAGAGAGGTATTGAACGTGTAAAAAGACGATTATGAAAGGGTCTAAGAGATTAAGAATGAGAACACATGATCTATCAATAACTAGATCGATCTCTCGCTCTCTCTCTCTCTCTCTCTCTCTCTCTCTATTATGAAAGGATCTAAGAGACTAAGAATGAGTACACTATCTATCAATAACTGGATCTCTCTCTCTCTCTCTCTCTCTCTCTCTCTCTCTCTCTCTCTCAGCACTAAGTTTACAATATAATTAGAAAACTGATAAGACATTTCAGTATATTGAAAGGCTACAATAAGAAGGGCCGAGGTGAAAACTTAGAAGAACACTCAATTGATGAAAGGAAACGTTGGTGTTCCAAATGGGTGATGAGTACCATGCCTCTTATATGCCTCATGAAGACTTAGAAGTTGCATGACCTACCAAGTTTTGGTAGGAGCTTTGAGCAATGCCACTTGCAACTTGCATAGCTGTATATGTGTATATTTGGGCTAGAACCATTTTAAACCAAAAAAAAAAAAACCCATGAAACTCCACTGTACAGAGCATTAACTGTCACCTACTTGGACAAAACTAAGACATTAACAATACTCCAACTAAGATTCCTCTCAAAGAGGACTGATTTAAAAAAGACCTTGAAGAAAGGCCTCATCAAACCAGAGCTACTGACAGTTTGTGTCTTCTTTGGGTTGTGAGTGATGTGCATTAAACCATTGAACCATGATTTGACTCTTTGATTGCCCTCACTTCTCTTCTGAATCTGAATCTGAGGCAGCAAAAATGGTCTGAGGTTGAGTTTCAGCATATGCAGGTGCAATATACTTTGGATCCTTTGCAGCCGCTTCTGCATGCCTTAAAATGGCTTCTCTAGGATCTTCATCCATCCAGGTCTCCTTCATAAGACCACCCTCCTGTGACCACAAGCAAGTGAAAACTTTTCTTTTTAGAGAACTAAAATCATCACAATATCAGATCAAAAACACACAGCAAAGGAGAAAAGATGTAGAGGGTGCCTCCAGGCACCAAACCAACCTTCAGGAGATACTGTGTTAGGAGACTGCCTTTGGTTGTACCAACCCTTCCACCAAAACCTGGCCCTGTCACTGGCAAATCTGGTCTCTTAGACTTCAACGGATCACTGCGGGCCTTCTCCCTCTGCCTCTTTCTGCTCGGTTCATCCCTGAACAGAGGGAGTGCATGTGGATGGTGAATCACAGGGCGTGCCTCAAAATCCTCTGCAGATTTTTTCCTAGGAGCACGCGCAATGCAGACTAAGGCGCCCCTCTCACTTACAGCAGGGTCATAGAGTATGTGAGTACCTCCCTCCTTTTTGTCACCAGTAGTTGCAAGAATCTGGGAATATCAAAGCAGCTTGCCTTGAGTCATCTGATAAAATACAGTTGCAAAGTTAGGTTCAAAAGGCTCAGTACCTGGTTCAAACGCCGATGCCAAACACAGCAAACCACGCTATGGGCAGACACACCAATTTTGCGGACTAGTTCGAGGCGCCTCTTGTCGAATAAATACATTAACCCGCCTGCTGTCCCACCTTTCTCAACTGACGTCCCCGTCAAGATGAGCTGCTCATCGGGGCTGAAGGCTACACTTGTCTGTGCATAGGAATTCGGGAGCTCCGAAAAGACTTTGACAGGAGCTTTCGTTGAGCGCAAGTCCCAAACCTGGTACAAAACAACAGCATCTTAACAAGTGCTGTAAAAAAAAGCTTTAAAATAACAGATATAACAAGCTCTGCAGGTACAAGGATGATGAGGGCTAGGATTGCTCAAATATGACCTTGAGAGTCTCATCAAGACTTCTTGAGAGCAGTGTATGCCCGTCTGCAGAAAACTTTAACCCAGAGATGTCTTCTCCATCTTCGTGTGCTTTCTCAATGTATATATCTGGCCTGCTTCCCCAGCCTGCCTTAACGTTCCAAACCTGAGATAGCAGTGCAGCTGTAGAAGGACCAACGATACCCTGAGGCAAATCAAATTCCTAAAGAAGAAAACATATACAAACCTGTACTGATCCATTTCCTAAACCTCCTGCCACACATTTACCATCCAACCCCCACGCACATGCAGTCACCGGTACACGCCCTGGTCTTGCAAGTTTGGGCTTGATAACCTATAAACCATCACCTTCCATCAGTACCTTCCTAAAGTTCCAACAAGAAGACCAAAGGAAACACAACCTTTATCCCACTGCACCTGCTTTTGAGACTTGAAATCATTAACATCCCAAATCCTTAAAGAGCCATCCTCTGATGACGTTAAAACAGTCTGCTTCTCCTTCGGATGCCATTCCCCTCCTGTCAATCCTGAGATATGGCCCTTCGTGCTCTTCAAATCCCGTATATACATATCACCTCTCACAAACTCACCTAAAGTGAGTCCATCTCTGTCATAAATCTGCACCATTGCAAAGACAGTTAATTCTGTTTCTTGAGTTATAGTGCGCTCCATTTCAGGCATATCATAGTCTAGATACTCAAAGCCTCGTCTTGAATACCCTCTCCTTTGAATTCTCTTGTAATCCTCTCCTTTCTATATGAACTTCCTCTTTATATATATATATATATATATAAAGAGGAAGTTCATATATAATATGCATGTGTGCGCGCGTATGCGTGCATGCGTGTGTGTGTGTGTGTGTGTGTGTGCGCGTTTGTTTTTTTCCTTTTTTTTCTAAAACTACAAAAATTAGGCATTTTTTGTTCTTTTCAAAAACTGGTGATATTGTGCACAGATATTCTCAAAGTGTTTTAAAATACAAGAAAAATTTCTCTACAATCTACATGTGGGTTGTAACTTCCTCCTCGAAAGTTGTGGAGCAAGAGATTGAAGAGCCACCTAATCTTTTACATGCTATGAGTTCAATAAAGTATCATGTGCACCAATTAATTTGGTGACACGTGGACATATCGTATAGTTCCGGGTAGTTTTGGACTATTTTTGGGAAACCTAAGCATGTGTAAACCAGCTTGACTAAGGGGCCAAGGTTTTAGCCCGATATGAACGAATTAAGTGACTTCTAAGATATTATTTTTGGGCTTGCAAAAGGCTGGATGACTGGAGCAGTTATGAGCTTACAAATGGCAGGGTTGGGTCTTGGGTCATGCAGCATGTGGAAGCTTTGTAGACCGGCCTTGTTAACCTTGCAGATAGGAACCAATGTGCGTTAATCTTGCGAGCGAGCGAGCGAGAGAGCGAGAGAGAGAGAGAGAGAGAGAGAGAAAGCGTCTACTAAAGACCCAATGGGCCTATGAGACCAAAGTGGTACAATAATGTCCATGGCAGATCTCATCATGGAATGGAAAATAAAACAGAATGAAAACATAAATATAGCTATCTCACAGGGGTGATACAAAACTCTCACCCCGAAACTCTCCATGGAAACTCGTCATGGAATACTAAAACATAAAAACATGGGAGCAACATCAGCTCCGAGTAGATAGTATACCACTCTCCAAAATGTCAAGCATGGGGTTGACGAGTATGGCCGAGAGGTCTCCCTCAGCTATGTCACGTGGAAAGGTAGCTCAATGGCGGTGGAGCATGTCCTGGATCTGGAGCTAATGAGGTGATCGTGGCTGACGGGGGGGTCGAGGGCGTCGAGCACGCTGGAGTGCAGAGGCTCGGTCCGAGGTAACTCCTCTCGGGCGAGGTAGGTCCAGAGCAGCTCGTGGAGGGTCCACAAGATCCACTATGTCGGTTTCCTCCACCTCCTGGGTCCGGAAGAAACTGGTGATGGTTGGCTGCCGAGGGAGGGGGCGGGGTGGCTGGGGCCTGTGTCTCAAGAAGGTGTCCCTATGTCTGCGGAGCTCAAGCAGGAAGAGGCCCACGCAACGCTGGTCCTGGAAGTCAATGATCTTGGAGAGTGGATCGAATCCCTCACGAAATAGACAGTGAAACCTCCCGCGGATCTCATAGTATACTGGGCAGCGGCATATGTAATGCTCCTCCGTCTCAACCTCTGTGAGGCATAGTCGGTAGATCCTCTCCTCTCTGGGTGTCCGTACGAGCTTCCCAGCTATGAAGATGCGCTCAGCTCTACCTATCTCCACTCTAAGGCGGTGGGAAGAAACCCGTATCTGGCCAATTGCAATCCGCATTGCATGGGACATGTGAACACTCAAGTAGCCCGGTTGCTGGATGAATCCATCCTCAGTGAGTGTGAGGAAGTGGTCTTTGTAAAAGTGCATCTTCGTGGGGAGCTCCGGGGGTGTGATCCATGTGCAATGTGTGTAGAGGCTAAGAAGATCTGACCGGATAACCCGGTTGGTATCCTCGTGAGACAACCGGAAAAAAGGGGAGTCCAAACTGTACTGAAGGGATAATCTATTCCCTTTTTCTGGGAGTAGCCTTTAGCCACAAGTCTTGCTTTGTACCTGTCAATAGTACCATCAGACTTTCTTTTGACTTTGTACACCCACTTTGTTCCAATGACATGCTTGCCTTTAGGCAATTCCACAAGATCCCATGTATTGTTCTTCATGATAAAGAAAATTTTAGCTTGCATAGCTTGCAACCAATGCTCATTTTCATGTGCTTCTTCATAAGAAGAAGGCTCTTCTGAATCAAAGAGACCACCCATTGCTAATGCAGACTCCCTACGATGTATATATAATGCATGGCTGGAACTAGCCCTTGTTCTACCTGTGAGTGGAGCTACAAGTTTGCTTTCTTGCAAAGTTTTCAGCAACCATCTTGGCACTGACTTGGCTGTGTCTATGGCTGTTTGCTCTTCCCTGACAAGATCTTCCACTTCTTCCATAGAAGGGGACTGAATGGCTAGCTGTTCCACATGTTCTACATGAGGATTTTTTTTGTGTTGGGGCTGGCTGATCTGAATCCCCCCTAATTGCAATGGGTAAAAGTCCATCAAACATGTCCTGTATGCCTGTATCATTGCTTTTATACAAGCTGTACATGGGCTGTTCTGAATTTTCAGCAGCAAATACCACATCTCTACTGACAAAAATCCTTCGTGTAGTTGGATTATAAAGACGGTATCCTTTGCTTTCATTGCTGTAGCCCACAAAAATGCATTTAATTGCTTTGTCATCTACCTTTGTTCGGAGTTGTTCTGGCACATGTGCATATGCCAAACACCCAAATGTACGCATATAATACACTGTTGGCTTTCGGCTATACCAAGCCTCAAATGGTGTTATGGTTTTCAAAGCTTTTGTTGGACACCTGTTCAACACATGAGTTGCACACATTATAGCTTCAATCCAAAATTTGTGAGGCAACTTTTGTGCTTTTTGCATCTTGCCATCTCCATGAGAGATCTATTTTTCCTTTCAGCTACACCATTCTGCTGCGGTGTATAAGGCACAGTACATTGGTGTTTGATGCCCTTTTACCTGGAGTAGTCATCAATGAATGTGACAAAGTAAAGATGCCCCCCTATGGATGGTGTCCGCATTGGACCACATACATCACTATGTATGGCCTGTAATTTACTTTCAGCTCTAATAGCTCCATCTTTGGGGAATGGTTTTCATTGCATCTTTCCCAAAATACACCCCTCCCACACATGTCTTGGTGGAGACTCAAGAGGCGGCATATTATCAACCATATGATGCTTTTGCAAAAGCATCAAACTCTGAAAATTTACATGCCCAAAACGAGCATGCCATAGCTCTGCATCATGCATAGCAAGAGTGTGGACAGCCACTGTATTTGCATCATAAGTGCGCTTGTCATAGCTGTCCAGCTTATACAAGCCTTTGTATCGTGTTCCAGAAGTGACTATTTCATAACCCTTTGATGGGTCTTTTACCAAACACTTTCCATCTTCAAATTCAACCTTTAAACCTTGGTCGTTTATGGCTGAGACGGAGAGCAGATTTTTCTTTATCCCTGCACATACAATACATTTTTCATACATATATTGGCACCATTGGCTGCAATAAGTATGACATTGCCAATTCCCTTTATTGGATATGTGGTATGATCTGCACATGATACAGTGCGGCCATTTGAAGCATAAACCAAGTGCTGAAATACATCTTTGCATGAAGTGATGTGGCTCGAAGCACCACTATCGAAATACCATGATGCATTCTGTCTATCAGATGCAATGCAAGACATATCAGTATCTGAAGCACTTGGTGTGCCACTAGTGCATGTGACCAAAAAAGTGTACTCTTCCTGGATTA
Source organism: Cibotium barometz (assembly GCF_041138505.1). Lineage (NCBI taxonomy): Eukaryota > Viridiplantae > Streptophyta > Polypodiopsida > Cyatheales > Cibotiaceae > Cibotium > Cibotium barometz. The sequence continues at coordinate 11,728,742 of NC_141074.1, forward strand.
CATTAGCTGATTGCTGTGCTTTGTCATCAGAAGAGTCTGCTACTGCATTACCTGCTTCTTTCCTTTTCTCTTTTGCAATCTGCTTCCTACATTCACTGATGTAGTGTCCAGGCTTATGACAGTAGTCACATTTGCCCTTCTTTTTTGGGCTTGTTTGCATCCCCTTTGTCAGACTTTTCACCACCAGAAGAGGGCTGTCCATGACCAGCCTTGCTAGACTGTTGTCCCCTATGCTTAAAGCTCTTTGCTTTACCTTTATCCTTGGCTGTAAATGCCGTGTCTCCACCACGGTTGCTCGATAAGTTTGCTCTTGTTTGCTCTTCCTGCAAGAGTAAACCCACGAGCTCTTCAAAAGTGACGGGATCACCACCTCCTCTCATTGAGAGGTTGAGAGAGGTGTGAAAGCCCCAGTAGTAGGAAGGCGGTAAAGAATGAAGAGTGTTGGTGACCATCTGTCTGTCTGGGATAACCTCATCAATGTTGAGCAATTGTTCCTGCAAATCTTTCACTTTGGTGAGATGATCTGCCATGGAGTCACCCTCATCCACAGAAAGAAGATCCAATTGCCTCTTCAAGTAGCAACTCTTGCCTCGTTGCGTACCTGATACATTGCTTCCAATGTGTCCCACGCAAGCTTCGATGTCTTGCAAGAACGAATGTGCGGAATAATAGTCCTTTTCACTGAAAGGGCTATCAATGACATGGCCTGTGCATCTCTAGAGTCCCATCTCTTCTGCTCTTGTGTGGGAGCAGGTTCTACATCAGGAGCTCTTTGAGCACCTCCCCTTTGAGGCGTGGCTGGCTGTAATGTAAGTGGGCGTGTGTCATCACCACACACGATGCCCCAAAGCCCTTTGGCTACCAGCAAATTACGGATCATGAAACTCCAGAGAGAGTAGTTAGATCCATCCAGCTTGTCCTCCTGGGTGAGCACACCAAATACATCTGTAGCATTCCGTGCCATGTCAACAAAATATATCTGCAAGCAAACCAAGCACCAATGTGCACTGCCAGGCAACCAAATGTCTTGTGCAAATGTATGCCTGCAAACCAAAGCAAGTGCAAACTTGCACCAAATTGTCCAATTACACACAATGTGTATACATACGCGACAAATCACAGCTGTAATGCCCAATTACAAACTCCAATCTGAAAATCCCCAATTTTTATGCACTCCAATCGCTTCAATGTGCATCTAATTGGCCAATTTTCACAAAAGCCCCAAATTTCTGCAACTGAAAGAGGTTCAATTTGCTGATTTTGACCTCAATTTTGAAAACCCCCAAATTGCAATTTTCAATTTTGCCTCAAATTGAGAAATCCCCTAAATTGCACCTGCAACTTTCCTTTGAATCTGACTTGCACAGAAGTGTCTTGAAAATCTGCATATGACCTGCACTGAAATGGCTGCAAATTTTGTATTTGGGTTTGACCAAAAATGTGTACTAGGAATACCTTGTAGTTGCAGAGTGTAAATGATGTTAGGCGGGAAGCACACAGGCGAGTAGAGCTGACGGTGGGAGCCGGTGGAGCTGGGAACTCAACGAGGAGAAGCACTTGGAGCTACAAGCGGGTGCATGTACGTGGCAGCCAGGTGGAGGCAGGCAGAGAGTGCCGGAGCTGCAGGTGTCGAGGAGGGCGCACACAGCTGACGAGGCAGGTGTCGGGCCAGTCGGAGTCACGCGCTGGGCGAGTGTCATGCCACCGGGGGTCTGAGCAGCAGGGAGTTGCTGGAGTTGCAAAGTCGACAAGCGAGCAGCAACAATAAGCGCGTCTATGGTCTGGTCGGCAGGGCAGCCGCCGGGGCTTCAGCACAGAGAGCGGTCAGGCCAAGAGGCGGCAGCGTTGGGCGCGAACAGCATACGGAAGCGGTAGGCGCATGGCGAGCACGGCGCTGGAGTCGATGGCGGGTACACACGGGAGACGACGGATGGCCGGAATGAAATGTCGAAGGCGGCCAGAGCGGTCGACTCTTCCTAGGGCCTACCTGCAAGGACACTTGGAGAGAACTCCGTGAGCACTGCCCCCCCACGCCCAGACACTTGGTACTCGTATGCACTCTTTCTATCACATGCCCGACCACCCACCTCTACCCTCCCCTGCCCCACCGCTTCCACTTTCTTCACACCAGGCATGGTAGTCACGGCCATTCGTAGACTACATAATGGGCAAGCACTAGATCATCAAGGACTCACCACCGAGCACATCTCCCATGCCGAGATGACACACTTGCGCCCTGACTAGCTGTCACGTGCACACCCTTCGGGTTGCACAGTGACAAGCCAGCACCACCATCATCATCACTACCATCACGGGAAGACATAAGGGCTTGTCGGCTGGCAGCAGACCTTGTGTAGCAGCCAGCTAGGTGCTCGTGCAGTGGGCAGCAGGTGTGGCAAGATTAGCAAGCAAAAGCGCAGCAATTTCAGCATTTAAATGCGAATATTTGTCCACACAACAGGCTGATAGCATATGTCGACTGCATCCCAAGCATAATATATAAGCAAAGTCATCATATCAAGTTCATTCATCAGATCAGAAGTTGATCAAGTCAGAAGTTCAGTAGATTCAGCATGACGTAAACATCAACATCAGCATCATAGATCTGTTCACAGATCTCATCTCAATTGTAATCATTTGCATCATTAATATAGTTACATTGCATTCATTAATATAGTTACATTGCATTACATCTCATTTGCATCATTAATATAGTTACATTGCATTCATCTAAATTCGTCTCTACAGTAACTAAGTTAATTAAGGCTGTGATTACTACGATCAACCCTCATCATGTAACACTAGCCTACGTGTTCAATAGAGCCATGTGAGGGATTCCCATCTTCTTGGCCCACTAACACCATCACCCCCATCCTCAAAGCTAGAGATCCACTTGACCCTAATAACTACAAGGCAATCCTATTTGGCCACATGTTGGCCAAGCTATATGGATCGGTGCTAGAGACAAAGCTTAGTTCCTTTGCAGAGAGACACGAATGTAGGGCCCAAGGACAGGCAGGCTTCCAGAGGAGCTACTCTACCCTTGACCACATCTTCACCCTTCGAGCCATCATCGAGGAGGGTAGAACATGCCATCAAAGGATCTATTGCTACTTTGTGGACTTTCACAAAGCTTTTGATATTGTTTCCCAAGCCCGACTACTCCAGCACAGCACGTACAGGAGGTCGGGGTCCATCCAACATGATGTGGAGCATCATCGCTCTTTAGGAGTCAGTCACACGACGGGTGAGAGCCCTAGGCGGGATGTCACAAAAGATCTCTAGTACTATTGGGGTGAAATAGCCTATAGGGCTTCCCTTTATCACCCACACTCTTTAGCCTTTACATTAGCAAGATCTTGAGCTTCATTGACAGATTAGGCGGGCCAGGCGCTCCATTTGCATGCATACTCATTCCCTTCCCACTCTATGCAGATGACATTGTGCTCATATCAGATTCAGCCAAGGGGTTTCAGAGACACCTGGATGCTCTACAGGTTTTCTCTACACAGCAAGATCTCACTGTTAACCTTGGTAAAACCAAGGTCATGGTTTTCAACACCTCCCACCCCTACACATCCAAATTGAGCTTCAAGTATAGGGGAAGCCTTGGTGGAGATTGTCTCATCATGTGTACCTCGGAACTACTTTTAGTGGCCCCCGCTTTACCATGAACACAACAGCATGGACTAGAGTGACACGGGGATATGCAGCTTTGGCCCTACTTGAACGATAGTGCTTCCAGGCCCATTTCCAAGAGCCCATGCAAAGGGTTCACTCTTCAACACCCCCGTCACACCAGCCTTGATGTATGAAGCACCTTTCTCGGGACAGATCTATCAGACCAGCATTGGCAGGCCGCAGCGTGTGGAGAGGCCCCAGGTCATCATGTTCTTTCGGATGATTCGCAGCAAAACATCGTCCCATATGCGATCATTCAAGTAGAGTTCGTTGCAGCCCCAATAGACGCACACTTTTTCAGACAATCACCTACCTCCACCGCATTAGCATGATAAGCCCCCACAGATACACAAGGCTTGCCCTGGAGTCCTCATTACAGCTCACACTTGAGGGTGACACTGCAGCATGGTACGCCTGAGTTTCCACCTAGTTCTCAGGACACGGGCTCTAGGTGGACCACCTCCCACCTCTTCAATATAGTTTGGACTCCCCTTTTCTCCAGCTCTCCCATGAGGACATCCACCAGACTATCTGGTTCCACCTCCTTAGCCTCCACATACACAGCACATGGATTGCACCTTTGGAGCTCCCACCGAAGATGCACTTCTACAGAGATCATTTCCTCAGGCTCACAGAGGATGGCTTCATCCAGCAGCCAGGCTATTTCCTCAGGCTCACAGAGGATGGCTTCATCCAGCAGCCAGGCTATTTCCTCAGGCTCACAGAGGATGGCTTCATCCAGTAGCCAGGCTACCTGGGTATTCACATGTCACATGACATGTGGATCGCGATTGGACAGCTATGGTATCCTCCCACCACCTACGAATGGAGACAAGGTGGACAAAGTGCATATTTAGAGATGGAGAGCTCATACGGAGACCTCGGGAGGAGAGGATCTGTAGATTACACCACACAGGAGTCGAGACAAAGGAGCACTACATCTGTCACTGCCCAATGTACTATGAAATCCGCAGGAGGTACCACTGTCTCTTCCATGAGGGTTTTGGCCCATTATCCATGATCATGGACTTCCCGGACCAACGTTGCCTGGGACTCTTTCTACTGGAGCTTCGCAGATGCAGAGATACACTCCTGAGAGAGTGTCAACCACAACCACCACCCCTCCTTCCTCGCCAGCAGCCGACCATCACCAGTTTCTTCTAGGCCCATGGAGAGGATATGACCCTGCGGGTGGTCCACCATAGGATATGACAGCTCCGCCTCGTCCCCGAGGAGTCACTTCGGAACAGGCTTGCGCACTTCGACATACCCAACGTCCCAAGCCCACGGGACACCAACCACGATCCTCCCATCAGCTCCAAATCCAAGACATGCCCCACCACAATCACACCACCTTCCTATGTACCGTGACAAAAGGAGACCTCTCGGCCATACTTAGTAACCCCATGCTCGACATACTTGAGAGAGGTGTACCCTCTACTGGAGGAGGATGTGCCCCACATGTTTCATATTCTCATGTACTCCATGATGAGACTCTCTTGTACTAGTGCTTATATCCCATGATGATCATTTATCAGCCTCTACTTTCAGAGAGCTATGTTATATGTACTTGTTTTGTTTTTCTTTTTCCATGATGAGACATACCATGGATAGCATTGTATCACTTTGATCGCATGGACCCATTGGGTCTTGAGGAGACGTTTACTATGGCACAGGCAGCCAGGGATAGACTCACACGAGGGTATGCAGCTCTGGCCATGCTAGAAAGACAAGTGTCACTAGGCACACTTCCAAGAGCCCCGCACGAAGGGGTGGTTGTTTGACACACTAGTCACCCCTGCTTTGATGTATGCTGCAGCAGTATGGGCACCTGGGCTCGCCACCTCCACATGGTCTCAAATAGAGAGGCCTCAGATTCTCATGCTCTCACGGATGATACGTAGCAAACCCTCCGTCCCACATGACATTGTCCGGATGGAGTTTGCTGCACCTCCTATGCTAGTAGAGGCCCTCTTCCAGACGATCTGCTTCATACAGAGGATCAGAGATATGCCATCGGATCGACTCTCACATAGAGCTTTTGAGGCGTCCAAGCAGCTCGCAGAGAGTGGAGATAGGAGATCATAGTATTCACAGATGATACAGTGGCTCACTCAGCCAGCTGGTCTCGACATAGATCACCTGCCACCTTTCCAGTATGATATACATGCACCACACATCCAGCTCTCTCACAGTGAGAGGAACAGAGTCCTTCGGCAGGATTTATGGCAGCGATACACTCAAGAGACTTGGATTACACCTCATCAGCCTCTACCGCCGAAGATGCTATACTGCAGAGATCAGTTTATGCGTATCTCAGCGGATGGACTCATACAGAGACCTGGATACATGGATGTGTACATGCCTCACCGTGCCCGAGTGGCGATTGGCCAGCTCAGAGTGTCATCACACCAGCTTGAGATTGAGGCAGGTAGGGCAGCACGGATCCCCAGAGCAGAGAGGATATGCAGACTATGCTAGGAGGAGGTTGAGAGTGAGGAACATTATGTATGCAGATGCAGAGCATATAGTGTCATTAGAGAGAGATACACCACCATCTTCAATGGACATCCCTCACTCCGCCAGATCATGGAGTCCGCAGACCAGCACAGATTTGGCCAGTTCTTGTTAGAGAGACAGCGCCACAGAGAGACACTGATACGGACTCATACCACAGGGAGAGGTGGGCGACAACTCCAGCTCACTGATTTCTTCCATAGATCCATCCTAGTGCCTACCCTGACACAGGAGGGGGTTACACTTCAGCGCGCTGCGAACCTCCGAGCCAGACAGAGACCGAGAGCACTGGGCTACCAGACTCCCAGACTACATCAGAGGGAGATCACAGAGATACGGGCTCGACATTAGCACCATATCCAAGAGCGGCTAGCTCACTTACACTCACACCCGGAGATCATGCTTCGAGGTATTTTTGCCTCGCCATCGCCTATGTATCACATATTACACCCCCATTATGGTACTGGTTGGAGCTAGACAAATCTGCATTGCATTCTTGTATACCCTATGCATATAGGTTGCATACTAAGCCTCTAGCAGTAGTGCTCCATCCATCACACCCCCCCACTAGCTCAGTACTTTCATACTTTGTCATGTTCATTTTGTCCTTTTTTTTTTGGACATCCAAAAGACATTGACAGTTGTACATTGATTTGTCTCATAGGTCGAGTTCGGCCTCTAGTAGACATTAATACAACTTTCTTTCTCTCTTTGACTCTCTCTCTCTCTCTCTCTCTCTCTCTCTCTCTCTCTCACATGGTTGTAACTTTGGTCTCATAGGTCACTTTGGCCTTTTGAAGACGTTAATATAACATTTCATTTCCTTTCATTTCTACTATGAGATCAGGGGAGGTTCCACTGCCTCTTCCGAGATAGGTTTGGACCACTCTCAAGGATCATGGATTTCCCGGATCAAGATGCCTATGGCTCTTCCTTCTGGAGCTTCATAGACACGCCCACCCTTATAGTGTGTACAAGCCTATAAGTTATAGTACATAGTACACTTAGTACTTTTAATGTACTAAGTGCACTATGTGTACTAGTGCAAATATACATGTGTGATAGGGGAGTCACACACTCGCACTTGATGAGTTGACTTATCCCCACATATGTCTCTCTCTCTCTCTCTCTCCCTTCTTCTCTCTGTGTTTGTCTCTCACATGAAACCCTAATTCTTCTCCCATCAACTGGTATCAGAGCCAAGTTGGCGACCCTGCCTATTGCGAAGCTGTCTTTCAACCTTCCGACTGCAGTAATGTTGCAGCCAGGCGACACTCTGTATCTCGTGGCTCTTGAGGCGACTTGACAGTGCTGTTGAGGTGACACAAGGTGCACACAAGCGAAGCAAGTGACTGGCGGCAACAGGTGGCTGGCTTGGGTGTTGCAGGTGTCAGCACAGCAGCTGCCATGACAGGCAGCGCAGCAAAGCAAGCACAGTAGGCACAGGTGCTGCAAAGTGCTGCACAGCAGGCATTGAGTCAGCGCACAGCAGGCAGCGAAGCAGACGCAGCAAAGCAGCGCACAACAGCGCACGGCAGGTGGCAAGTGCTGAAAAGACGGTAGCAGGTACAAGCAGTGCTGCTGATCGACACAACACAGAGCAGCCACAGCCATCGAAACTGCTTAGCGTTGCACACACGGGCGGCACCCTTGGTTCTGCAAAGGCGGCAACAAGTGCTGCACTTAGCGCTGCAAAGGTGCTGCTGTAGACGAAGGTTTCAATTGCTTCCATTACTCTCTTCCATTCTCTCCCTTCAACAGAGAGAGAAACAAGGCTTCAGACTAACAAGTTTCCCTCAGTGCTGCCCAACAGAAATCAGAAATTTGTACGAGGTATTTTGCTTCAATTTTTTGGGATTTTGCATGTCCAATCATCAATTGAGCAGGTACAATCATCAATTGAGCAGGTACAGGTCCAAATTGCTCAAATTTTGAGCAAAATTGGCAACAATTAGGTGACATTGGTCACATTCCGCGTCAATTTGCAGGAAATTGAATGTCAAAATTTGGGGCTTTTGATGTAATTGTGCAATTGGGCATTCATACATGCTGTATGATGTGAGAAATCTCACATTCGGGCAAAATTGCAGGAAATTGATGTGCAAATCAAAGGGCTTTTGTGCCAATTGGATTGATTTGCATGCAGGCACTCGCATTTGATGCTTTGGGCAATGTGTTGATGCCTGTCAAGCACTCAATGTGCCTGTAAATAAAGGGGCTTTTATGTATTGGATGTATATGTGGCCAGGGGGAAGCACTGTGAAGACTCTGGATGCCTTCATGTGCGTTAATGTACCATGTATGATCAGAAATTGATCTTGAATCAAGGGGCTTTTCAAGATTTTATGCTTGTTGAGCTTGGCAAAGCAGCAGGGAAGACTTTTATGCCTTGAACCCTCAGAAATCAGCTTGCAGTCAAGGGGCTTTTGCCCAATTTCTGTTCGGGACTATTGTATGCAGTGGTCGGGACTGTAAAAGTCTGATTTTCACTCATTTGGACAGCCAGGAGAGCATTTATTGCTGCTGTACTTGCTGGTACAGATTTGGTACATCTTTGTACAAGTTTTGGCATGGCTGTACATTGATTTGAGTGAGGAAAAGGTTCATTTTCAGCTGCTATACTTGCCGGTACAGGTTTGGTACATCATTGGTGAGCATTTGGTACTATTGTACAGTACTTTGGAAGGGGAACAGAGCACATTTAAGGTGCTGTCCTAAATCTGCAAAATCTGCAGCAACCAGATGTTGGTGATTTCATCACATACAGTGGGAGTAGAGTAGCATTTGTGCTTCCGCAGTGGGAGATAAACTTTGGGAGAACAACTGTGAGCACTTTGTGTGCTTTTGGTGCAGTGTTTGCACATCTTGCAGGGAGTCAGGCATTGATGACAGGTTGCATATTGCTATGGCAACCACAGGTGAGAGCTCTTCATTGCTTCACATCAAGAAGCTTGAAGGCTCACATAATTATGATATTTGGCAAACCCAGTGCTATAATGTGTTGCTCCAGAAGAAGCAGCACAGTCTGTGTCAGACTCTTTACTTTTCAGCATTCGTGAAGAGAAGACAGCTTGGGGAATGTGGCAAAGATTGCAGGACTTGTATGCCCAGCAAAGTGCCTCAAGCAAAGTGTATTGGTTGAAGAAACTCATAGGTCTTCAAATGAAGGAAGGGGCGTCTATGACAGCCCATTTAAATGAGTTTAATGGTGTTGTCAGCCAGGTAATCAATCAAAAGTTGGCAATGGACGATGAGTTCAAAGCCACCTTTCTCTTATGCACTTTGCCAGAGAGTTGGGACACATTCAGGACAGCCACTAGCAATTCGAATGCTATGCTGTCATATGCACATGTTGAGGGTGCTCTTCTTCAAGAGGAGATGAACAGGAAAAACAACTCTGTTGGAAAGTCCAATGCAATGAATGCACGTGGGAGATCCCAGCAAAGGGGTAAAAGCCAAGAACGGGGAAGAAGCAAGTCCCGCTCCAAAAAGGACTTGGAATGCCATTATTGTGGCAAGAAGGGACATATCAAAAAGCAATGCTACAAATGGAAGAATAATCAAAAGGAAAAGGGCAAAGGAAAGGACAAAGACAAAGATGAAGCCAAAGATGCAAAGCCAAAGGGCAAAAGTGGAGTCAAGATTGAAGAAGTCAATGTGTCACATGCAGGTGACAGTGAGGATGAGGTCCTATTCACGTCTTCACTTGATGCCCATTCACTTCTTGCAGGAGATGGTCATGGTATGCACTCATGGATCATTGATTCAGGTGCCTCCTTTCATGTCACAGGTTGCAGAGACTTGTTTGTCAGGTATACTGCTAGCAATGAAGGAGTAGTTTATTTGGGTGACAACCATGCATGCAAGATTCTTGGCAGAGGTGATGTGAGGCTTGTGTTTTCAGATGGCTCACAGCTTATGCTCCATGATGTCAGGCATGTGCCTGAGATCAAGAAGAACCTGCTTTCTACTGGACAGCTTGATGATGCTGATTATGTTACCACATTTGGTCGTGGAAAGTGGAAGATTAGTTAAGGGTTCACTGGTTGTTGCCAGAGGCTCTAAGGTGGACACTCTTTATTTCATGCATGCTGGTGTTTGTCACCATGCTAATGTAAATGCAACCGAGCTGCCGGAAATCTCTATGTGGCATAGCCGGTTGGGACACATGAGTGTCAAAGGAATGGAGCAATTGTCTCGTTTTGGTTACTTGCCTTCTCTAAAGTTCTCAAGTTTTCAGTTTTGTGAGCATTGTATATATGGCAGGCAACTCCAGTGCCCCCACAAGAAAGATCTTGGACAAAAAGATGCTCAGTTAGAGCTTGTGCATACAGATGTATGTGAGATGCCTCAGCTTTCTTTGGGAGGGGCAAAATATTTTGTGTCCTTTATTGATGATGCCACACGCAAGGTGTGGGTTTATCCTCTTCGTTTGAAGAGTGATACATTCGCAGTGTTTGAGAAGTTTGTTGCTCTTGTTGAGAATCAAACTGGCAAAACACTGAAGGCTTTGCGTTCCGACAATGGTGGAGAGTATATGTCCAAACAGTTTCAGGACTTCCCAGTGGTCAAAATGACCACACTTAGAGCTGTATTAGCTTTGGTTGCTCATGATGATCTGGATTTGATTCAGATTGATGTGAAGACTGCTTTTCTTCACGGTGATCTCCATGAGGAGATCTATATGCAACAGCCAGAGGGTTATGCTGTTAATGGAAAGGAGAAGCTTGTATGCAAGCTGAAAAAGAGTCTTTATGGGCTCAAACAGGCACCAAGGGAATGGTATCATAAATTTGATACATTCATGAAATCCCAGGATTTCAGGAGAAGTGACATAGATCACTGCTTATACACCAAGAAAGCTTTGGATGGCAGTCTATTGATCCTCATCTTGTATGTTAATGATATGTTGATTGCCGGGAAATCTCATAAAGAGATGGATGCCTTGAAGAAGAGGCTGCATCAAACCTTTGATATGAAGGATTTGGGTGATGCAAATCACATTTTGGGTATGCGGATACTTCGGGATAGAAATCAGCATGTGTTGTATTTGTCTCAGAAGGAATACATTGGCAAAGTTTTGCAGAGGTTCAATATGGACGGGGGGAAGAAGACTAGTACTCCTTTGCCTCCATATGTGAAACTCAGTGCTATGGACAGCCCACAGTCGGATAGAGACAGGGCTGATATGGCCAAGATTCCGTATGCTTCAGCTTGTGGCAGTCTCATGTATGCCATGGTTGCTACTAGGCCGGACATTGCATTTGCAGTGGGAGTGGTTTCTAGATACATGGCCAAACCTGGCAAGAAGCATTGGGAAGCAGTGAAAGGTGTCATGAGATACCTGAAGGGCACACAGGATATGTGCATTTGCTTTGGCAAACAGGATGCATTAGTGCATGGTTACACGGATTCGGATTATGCCGGTCATCCAGATAACCGGAAGTCTACTACCGGTTATGTGTTTACATTCACAGGAGGTGCTGTGTCATGAATATCCAGGATGCAGAAGTGCACTGCCTTATCTACTACAGAGGCCGAGTATATTGCAGCCACCACAGAGGCTTGCAAGGAGGCATTATGGCTATCTCGGTTAGTGGTTGATTTGGGTTATACAGGGGATATTCCATTGTTGCATTGTGACAGTCAGAGTGCCATCCAGTTAGCAAAGAACCCTATCTTTCATGCAAAGACGAAGCATGTGGATGTGAAGTATCACTTCATCAGAGAGGTGATAGAGAACAAGCAAATTCAGCTTGTTAAGATTCATACGGATGACAACCCGGCTGATCTGTTGACAAAGAGTTTGCCTCCAGAGCGATTTGCTCATTGCAGACACTTAATGGGCATTGGATGAGGCCAGTTTCAGCCTTGATATGGCCTTGTATATTATCATGTACATGCTGATTTTTCTTTTCCTTCATTTAAGGGCACTTTGCCTTTAAGTGGGAGGTTGTTGGGGTAAAGGCATTATGCCCACCCTTATAGTGTGTACAAGCCCATAAGTTATAGTACATAGTACACTTAGTACTTTTAATGTACTAAGTGCACTATGTGTACTAGTGCAAATATACATGTGTGATAGGGGAGTCACACACTCACACTTGATGAGTTGACTTATCCCCACATATGTCTCTCTCTCTTTCTCCCTTCTTCTCTGTGTGTTTGTCTCTCACATGAAACCCTAATTCTTCTCCCATCACACAACTTCTTTCATATGCACGCAGCGGTCTACCGCCAAGCCACCTTGCGGTTCCATGCCCCAGAACCGTTGGTATGATGACGAATGTCGGGCCACACGCTCCCGTCTTAAGCATGAGGTATGGATTGGGCAAATCACGAAGCGCCAAGCGCAACGGATTTCTCAACGGCTCACCCGACGCAAGAAACGAGAGTTCTATGCTCGGAAAGAGAATGAGTTATACCGACTTTTCTTAGGGCCGAACTGCAAAGAGGCATGGAGGAAACTCCGAGAACATCGCCCTCCCACACCTATCACCTGCCCAGACACATGGCACTCCTATGCACGCTCCCTCTATCATATCCCCATCAGCCACCCCTACACCCACCACCAGACCCCCGCCCCACCACCTCCACCTTCTTCACAAAGGGCATGGTCCTCAAGGCCATTCGTAGACTACGCTGTCGTGCCATGGCACGTCTATGGTGTGAAACCATACATGTGAGGCCATTAAATGCAAATCCAGATGCATGGGATTAAGTGCCACAGTGTACATGATGTGTATATGCCTTTACGCATTCCGAGGGCTAGCAGAAGTCCCTGTGCCTGTGTACATACGTGTGCATGGTGTGAATAAAGGCTTTGCTATGGAATGCATTGCCAGGTGTACAGAGGAGATGGTTTTGATTGCAGATGACATCAGCTGCTTGGTAGCTGGAATTGTGTGCGCGTCCCTTAAGATAAGTGGGCACTCGAAGGTCGTGTTTGAAGGTGTGTGGAAGCATGAGGGCAATAAATATTGGTGTGGCCAATGTAGCAAGAGCATTGGTGTGAAAGCATAGATGATGGCCATCTTCTAGGCCTTAGAAGAAATAAAAAATGATGATTACAATGTGGCCAAAAAAGCATGCTACGTGGAAGCTAACATGGCTGCCAGCGTGATGTTCTGGAAGCTGGCGAAGGAGCGAAGGGTGGCCGCCTTGCTGGAGTCAGCCGGGGAGATAAAGAGAGGCCGTCGCGTTGGTATGCGGGCCCTGGTCATTCTGAAGAGAGCCGCCTAGAGGAGAGCAGCTCTGGGCGTGTGCAGCCGCTAGCGCGAGCAGTGAAGAGAGCGTTGAAGGTGCTGCTGGCGAGCTGAACCAGGATACTGTGTGGGACCGCCCTGCTGGGGAGCCCAGGTCAAGAAGGGAGGATCACCTTGCAGAAGAGGGGGTGGAGAGGCAGGCGCCCGGGTCATAGAGAGGCTCTTGGGTGAGCGTGCAGGCGCAAGGCGCAAGAGGGAGGGGTGGTTCGAAGAAAACCTTAGTCCTGGCAATGCTTTGGTTGGTATGAAGACTGAAGATAGCTTGATATCATAAGCGCATGCGGCGTTTGACATGCTTCCAATTCGTGATGTAGTAGTGCCATAGACAAGGGCATAGATAAATGTTGAGTATTCAGAGACGAGGGTGAAGGTTCTCTCTGAGGCCGTCGTTGTTAATGAGGTTTTGTTAATGAGGTTGGTGAGTCTTCTAGGAGAGTCATGCTTTCTACTTGCCACTAGTGGGTCTGGGCTCTGCATCTTGCCATTAAAACCGGTTCAACCTGTAGTCAGAGAGGGGGAAGAAATAGAGAGAATTTAGTGAGTCTTGGCTACCTTGCTGCTCTTGTCATGGCAAGGAAAAATTGAGTACAGTACCCGCCATAGGCAGAGTGAGTTCCCAGCTCCGAATTCGGATGTGCTTCTACTGATCGAAACTCAACTTAACAAGGCTTATACTACCAAGGTGATATCCAAGCTTCTATATGAAGGCGACTGTTGATGCTGAAGCTCATGCAAGCTGACAAGAATAGAGGTTGAAGCTACTTAACAATTTCCAGAGGTCATCAATACTGTCGACAAAATTGAGATGTCATAACCTCCTTGAAGAGATATACATTCTGTTTCCTTGCTGAGATTTGAAGCTACTCTCACAGCCAGAAGTCTCGCACTTGCCCAGCGATATCGCCCACGTCACGACAACGCAATGGGCGAGCCCAAAATCATGAGGGACTTACTGCTGAGTACATCTCGCATGCCCATGATACCCTAGCGCCCCTACTAGCCCACATGTTCAATAGAGCCCTTTGTGAAGGATTTCCACCCTCTTGGTCCACCAACACCATCACCCCCATCCTCAAAGCCGGAGATCAACTTGATCCTAATAACTACAGGACGATCATGATTGGCCACACATTGGCCACGCTCTATGGATCAGTGCTAGAGGCGTAGCTCATTTCATTTGCACAGCGCCAGGGATGCAGAGCCTTAGGACAGGCTGGCTTTCGAAGGAGCTACTCTACCCTTGACCACATCTTCACCCTCCGTGCCATCATCGAGGAGGGTAGAGCACGACACCAGAGGATTTACTGCTGCTTTGTGGATTTCCGCAAAGCTTTTGATACTGTACCCCGAGCCCGCCTCTTACACCGTCTACAGGAGATCAGAGTCCCATCTGACATGGTTTGGAGCATCATAGCCCTCTATGAGTCCGTCACCGGACCAGTGAGAGCCCCAGGAGGTACATCACAAGAGATTTCTAGCACCATTGGGGTGAAACAGGGCTCCCCTCTATTACCCACTCTTTTCGGCCTCTACATTGACGAGATCTCGAGCTTCATTGATGGATTAGGCGGGGCTGGTCCCACACTGGGGCAAGCATATTGATCCCCATACTACTTTATGCAGATGACATCGTCCTCCTCTCAGACTCAGCCGAAGGGCTTCAAAGATAGTTGGATGCCTTACATGACTTTTGCACTCAGCGGAACCTCTCTGTTAACCTCGGTAAAACCAAGGTAATGGTCTTCAATACCTCCCACCCCGTCACATCCAGATTGAGCTTCACATATAGAGGGAATCCTGTGGAGATTGTCTCATCCTATGTCTACCTTGGTGTCACTTTCAGTGGCACACGCTTTACCATGCTTCCCGCAGCACATGCCAGAGTGACGCGGGGATATGCAGCCTTGAGCTTACTTGAGTGGTAGTGCTTCCAGGCACATTTCCAGGAGCCCAGGATGAAGCGCTGGCTTTTTGACACCCTCGTCACACCAGCCTTGATGTATGGAGCAGCTTTCTGGGGGCCATATTTATCCGATGAGGATTGGCAGCGAGTTGAGAGGCCCCAGGTCATGATGTTCTCCCGTATGATCCGCAGCAAACCATCAGTCCCACACCAGATTATCCAGGCAGAGTTTGCTGCAACCCCGATGGTAGTGGAGGCAACTCTTCCAGACAATCACGTACCTTCATCCCATCAGTCACATGGATCCCCACAGGTACCCGAGGCTTGCCCTGGAGTCCTCCAGACAGCTAGCACTTGAGGGGCACTCTGGAGTATGGTATGCACTGGTTTCCACTTGGTTCTCAGTATACGGGCTCTACATGGACCACCTTCCCCCCCTTCAGTTCAGTTTGGACTCCCCTTTTTTCCGGCTGTCTCACGAGGATACCAACCGGGTTATCCGGTCAGATCTTCTTAGCCTCTACACACATTGCACATGGACCATACCCCCGGAGCTCCCCACGAAGATGCACTTTTACAAAGACCACTTCCTCACACTCACTGAGGATGGATTCATCCAGCACCCGGGCTACTTGAGTGTTCACATGTCCCATGCCATGCGGATTGCGATTGGCCAAATACGGGTTTCTTCCCACTGCCTCAGAGTGGAGACAGGTAGAGCTGAGTGCATCTTCATAGCTGGGAAGCTCGTACGGACACCCAGAGAGGAGAGGATCTGCTGACTATGCCACACAGAGGTTGAGACGAAGGAGCATTACATATGCCGCTGCCCACTATACTATGAGATCCGCGGGAGATTTCACTGTCTATTTCGTGAGGGATTTGGTCCACTCTCCAGGATCATTGACTTCCAGGACCAGCGTTGCCTAGGCCTCTTCCTGCTTGAGCTCCACAGACACAGGGACACCTTCTTGAGACACAAGCCCCAGCCACCCCGCCCCCTCCCTCGGCAGCCAACCATAACCAGTTTCTTCCATACCCAGGAGGTGGAGGAAACCAACATAGTGGATCTTGTGGACCCTCCACGAGCTGCTCTGGACCTACCTCGCCCGAGAGGAGTTACCTCGGACCGAGCCTCTGCACTCCAGCGTGCACGACGCCCTCGACCCCCCCGTCGGCCACGATCACCTCATCAGCTCCAGATCCAGGACATGCTCCACCGCCATCGAGCTACCTTTCCACGTGACATAGCTGAAGGAGACCTCTCGGCCATACTCGTCAACCCCATGCTTGACATTTTGGAGAGTGGTATACCATCTACTCGGAGCTGATGTTGCTCCCATGTTTTTATGTTCTTAGTATTCCATGACGAGTTTCCATGGACAGTTTTGTATCACCCCAGTGAGATAGCTATATTTATGTTTTCATTCTGTTTTATTTTCCATTCCATGATGAGATATGCCATGGACATTATTGTACCACTTTGGTCTCATAGGCCCATTGGGTCTTTAGTAGACGCTTAATCTCTTTCTCTCTCTCTCTCTCTCTCTCTCTCTCTCTCTCTCTCTCTCATGTACCCCATTTTGACTAGTAGCATTAGCTTCCCACTGTCCCTAGTGGCTGCTTCCGGATGCTCCGTACTGATGTATTGTAGGGCTAGATACTTACCTTCAGTTCTTTCTTTTCTTTTCCAGACAGTGTATCAGATGTCACATGGTTGTAACTTTGGTCTCATAGGTCACTTTGGCCTTTTGAAGACGTTGTGTGAAGGTTTTTGAAAACCCCAAACTCAACTTGTACATGTGTACATGAGTGATGTTCGTGTTGTGGTAAAGTCATGGGAGCACTCATTGACGGTTGCTGATCATAAGGTGTGTGTTCCTTGTCATGCCCAAGAGAATGAGGCGGTGGTGTCAGTAGTGAGAATGCATGTGAGGCTATTGTTGTTGGTCGAGAGGACCAAGATGCTTTGCCTGGGAGTTTAGGGAGCTTAGACTTGGTAGAGATGCCTGTGCAAGATGTGGAGAATCTTGAAGGATCACCAATGGTCTTGAAGCTGGAGAAACTACAGGAAAGTGGCAATGATGGGTCTACAGTGCATGAAGTTGCTGTGTTTGATGTTGATGGGCGGAAGGGAAATGGGTTTATGGTGGATACACCTCATGTTGATGCTCAACATATGGATGAGTGGTTTGCCTATAGTCTTAGTCTGGCAGTTTGTCCAGGGGGAGAGTTGGAAGCCAATGATGTGGGTTGCAAATTGGATAACCATGAGATGGGAGTTGAAGATCAGATGTTTGTTAAATCAGTTTATGATTACGAGTGGGAATCAGATGTGTCAGAGGGGAGTACAGGTGAGGAATGGTTGTTTCCATCACAAGACTATGTGAGCTGGTATGGAGGAGGAAATGCAATAGAATATATTGATGTAGCCATATATAAAGAGCCCAGGGGGTTGCTGAAAGCAGGAGATCATGACAGGGTACATCAATGGTTGTTTGATAGAGGAAAATGCTTGAAGGATTGGAAGGTAGATGCACCGAGATTTCTGTTTGATCCAGGGGGATAAATGGTTCCCTGTTTGTACAGCTGCTGGACATAAATGTCTCAGCAGAAAAAAGGGGGTTGCTAAATATGTGTGAAGGTTTTTGAAAACCCCAAACTCAACTTGTACATGTGTACATGAGTGATGTTCGTGTTGTGGTAAAGTCATGGGAGCACTCATTGACTCAGTGTGGGCGTCATGGATACGACAATCAGGCTTAGGGCTTTGATGGGAGCGTATGTGTAGGGAAAATGATGAAATCCTAGAAGCACAGGCTTGTCCGGAAGTGGTCTGCTGGAGATGGTGTCAGCCATTCGGTCGCTCTGTATGTGTGCGTGTCCCAAAAAATAAGTGGGCACCAAGGTATGGAAACATGGGGGAGATTTATTATTGAGGATGCTAATTTTAAGTGTGCATGAGCTAGATCTTAAAGGTCCAGAAAAAAGGTGATGATGGACGTCTAAATAGTGAGGTGAAGGAGGTGGCACAATATTTTTTAACGGAAGGAAAGATGTTGAATTCGTCCAAGTTGGGGGTTCTTCCAGAAGACGTCCAAGGCGCAATGGGGGGAGCGCAAGAGGGGAGGACCTTTTAGTGGCAGTAGAGGCAGCGGATGGAGAACAGTGTGTGGGGTTGCGGGCTGGTGACTAGCGACTGGCTGGGGAGCCGCTTGGTGCTATTGTTGCTGATTGGCTAGGGGATGCTGGTGTCGAAGACCTCAGAAGGCAACGAAGAGGAGAGAGCGTTGACTGGTAGGAGGAGCCAGAGGAGTGGCTTTGTGTTTTGCTGGGGCTGCCTGCAGGTGTTGACGTCGACTAGGGGGGACGGCAACGGCTGGAAGGAGCCACCTTGGAGGTGCAGCTGCTGGCGATGACTGAGGGCGCCAACTGACTGGAAGGGGAGCGAGAAGATTGGCTGGTAACTGGCGCAGGCAACAGCAGAGAGTTAGATTGGTGGTGTTGTTCTTTGGCGCAGTTGCTGGTAGCACGCACACAGAGAAGAAGCAAGGGGGGGCTGCCGACTGGAAGGAGAGCCGCCTGGGGGAGATGGATTGGCGACTGGCTGGGGAGCCGCCTAGGAGGCTGGTGGCGGCTGGTAGCCAAGAGGAGAGTGGGGAGGTTTTTTTAGAAGCTTTGGGTTTTGCACGGTATTGCTTGGGCTGGCGCAGCGCAGAGAGGGCTGATGGCAGTGAAAACAGTGAAGAAGGAGAGAGCGTGGACTGCTGAGAAGTAGAAAGGAAGACGCCATCTGCAACGAAGCAGTGAAGGAAAGCGAGACTGTTGACAGCAGCAAGTGTTGGGTGCATGTGTGGACTGTGAAGGCAAGGAAGATTACAAAACTCAGGGAGTATTCAGATTCTGCTCTACTGTTGAAGAGCCATGTTGCTGCTGTCGTGGAGATGAGGAGAGAAAGACATTAGGCTGCTGTTCTTGTGTGAACTGAGGAAGGTGACAAGGAGCGACCAGGAGCCGGAGTGGGCTGATTGTGAGTGGGTATTAGAAGAGGATGGTTCTGAGGATATCTTGGATATCCAACTCTGTAGAGATGAAGATCTGTTCTGAAATATAAGTCTTGTTCATGCTCTTCGGTCTGGTGTTCTGGGTGTGTTTGTATGCTTGGTGTGGAAGTGTGACACTCTATAAAGGCGTAAACAGCTTTACCGCTTCCGTGTCATCAACGTTAATATAACATTTCATTTCTCTCTCTCTCTCTCTCTCTCTCTCTCTCTCTCTCTCTCTCTCTCTCTCTCTCTCTCTCTCTCTCAGCGGGCTGGCCCTGGTGAGTAGCCCCAGATGTCACATGCACTCTGCACTCAGTGCATGGTGACAAGATGGCTCATCATCAGAAGTGCAACAGTTGTACAGTTTTAGAACCCAATAGGATGATATTTGTTGTACGCCGTGACCCCATTGTACATCCTCAGTCCAGGATAAGTCAGGCACGAGCTACGTAGGTCATTCCTCAGCCTTAGTGGGTCAGTCAGTCAGTCAAGTCCCTTAACCCACTTGGAGAGAATCATTCATGCATGTAGAGTCAGTAGAAGCCTTAGGGTTTGCATCAGAAAGCACTCTGCATCCTGCATAATATGCATTCATATGCTTGTGCATCATTTAGAACATCCTCGAAGCCTTAGGGAATTTACTGGGATTTATCTCGTATTTTTCCCATATTTATTAGTATTTATTTAGCATTATTTGCATTATTGGGCATTTATAAATATAAACTTTATTAAATGACCAACCTCCAGTTAGTATAAATAGGCTTGCCTAGAGCCTATTTTCTCATTCAGTCTTCACTGTGCTAAGAGCTCTCCTCCTCCTTGCTTTCAGCACAAGACTAATCCAGCCCTAGAGCCCATAAGCTTGCTTCTCCAGCCCCTTGAGAAACCATAGCTTCAGTCAGCCCTAGGCGCCTGCCTTCAGCATCATTCAGCCCTGATTCAGCATCAGTTCAGGCCCAGATTCAGCATCCAAATCAGCTCAGTTCAACACCAGCAAACAGTACAGCTTCTCTGCGTTTTTGCCCAGCCGTACAGCAGTCCTGCGTTTCTGTTCCAGCCGTACAGCAGCAGCCTCTGTTTCCTCATGCGTTTCAGTCCACAGCATCTCTACAGGCTAGCGTTTCTGTCCACAGCACTTTCCAGCCCTGAAGATTCAGTCTACAGCAGTTTCCAGCCCTGAATCTGCTGTTTGCATCAGTGTCCAGCCTTCTATGCATCATCCACACATGCAGCAGTCATCTGGTGAAGGTAACACAGCATTCATAAGTGTTTTCAGCATTCTAACATAGTGTAGAGCAGTCTACCTTCGTCTTCTCTCAGCCTCAGGTGTGCAGCCCTTCCTCATGCCCTTGGGAAGAGTGCATAGGCTCGAGATCAGGTCATCGAGGTGTTTCTACAGCAGTGTACAGATCAGCCACTCTCCAATCCTCCCCGAGATCTCGTGTTT
Source organism: Cibotium barometz (assembly GCF_041138505.1). Taxonomy (NCBI): domain Eukaryota; kingdom Viridiplantae; phylum Streptophyta; class Polypodiopsida; order Cyatheales; family Cibotiaceae; genus Cibotium; species Cibotium barometz. The sequence continues at coordinate 11,749,601 of NC_141074.1, forward strand.
GGCTTATCTACAGTCCACAGTCATTCTCTCTAAAGAAATAAAGCAAATACTATCTCGTTATCGGGATAGGGGACCCTTCAGTGAGTAATTCGGGACCCAATCTGGTGTACAGTTCTCATATCTCTCTCTCTCATCTCTTTAAAGTTTGAAGTATTGAAATGGACTACTAAACTCACAAAACTCAGGATACAGAAGACGGTGTGAGCATTTGTGTGACAGGATCATCCAATACAAAGACTTCCGCTGCATATCACATTGGTATCAGATTCAGATAGTCCACACACACCGTATCCTAGCGTGGGGGCATCCTTGGATGGTTAGATTGCGTTCCGGCACGACCACCGACTTCAGTATCATGTCTACAGGAGAGAGTACTCATCATCCGGAAGACGTCTCCCCCGAAGGAGACCTCGTTCTTCCGCCTACAGCAGACACCATAGCTCTTCTTAGAGCTCAGAACCAGCTACTCACGGAGCGTCTCCAACTCTTGGAGGCAGCAGCAGCACGTCCTTCTACACCTCCAGCAGCACCCGACTACATCTCCCTCTTCTTTCAGATGGAACAACAAAGGAGAGAGGACGAGGCCCGAAGGAGAAGAGAAAAAGAAGAAAGACGGGACTATGAGGAAGCCCAACGCAGGATCGACGAAGACCGGCGTCAGGCTAACCTCGCCGCTCGGGAACACCAACGTGAGCTTGATCGAGAACATATGTTACTCGAACACCAACGGGAAAAGGAGGCCATACACTTGAGGTATCAGCAGCTCTCCTCAGTCTCCCCAGTCATAGGTGTCACCAGCCAGCAGCCCGGCAGCATCAACCACCATCATTCGCAGTCAACCAAATTTCAGCAAGTATGATTGTAAGTGTGATCATTCTTCAGTTAATCAATTTGTTCATCAGTTTAATGCTCATTTTCCATTAGCTAGGATCACAGACCCACAAGACAAAGTCCACTTAGCGGCTCCCCATCTCACTGGTGAGGCAGTCACTTGGTGGCAGCATTGGTCTAGTATTCATACAGACCAGGCCACAGGTGTCACAGCCTTTGACTGGGACATCTTTGTCCATGACCTGAAGACCAGATTTCTCCCGCCCCAGTACATGACCGGTCTGAAAGACGAGTTCTATGGACTCAGACAGAACGGATCCCCAGTGCTTCAGTTTTCCGGTAAGGTTATTACTTTAGCACAACAGTTAGGGTTATCTGAGCAGGCCAAGATGAAGCAATTCATTCGTGGATTGGACTCCAACATTCGGTTCACAGTTCGTAACTTTGAACCAAGTACATATGAGCGGGCTCTGACTCTCGCTCAGAATGAAGAAATGAAGCTTAACGGGGGCAAGCCCAAGCAAGCATCTCAGTCCAGTACCAAACCCCAGCAGCAGCAATCAGCTGCACAGACAGGGAAAGGTAACGCATCTTTAAAAATGCTAAGAAGGACAGCAGTAATAGCTCCAGTTCAGGGGGTAAGAAGGATAAAGAACCCAAGAAAACCCCTGATGAAAAGGCTAAAGCAGACATTACTGGAGGTTATCTTCCTCCAGAGGAGCAAAGGAAGTACCAGTCAAAAAATAGATGTTTTTTCTGTCATATTATAGGGCATGGTAAGAAGGATTGCCACAAATGGCAAGCGGCACAAGCGGCCAAAGCTCCTTCTGCCACAGTTGCCACAGCCTCCCCAGCTCCTCTAGCCCCGCCTACTACCTCAAATGCAGTTCAACTTTTACCTTCCATGCATCCTATGCCATCCGTGGTATTTGATGCTAAGCAGGAGGGTGAGAGCGATGCTGCTCAGAAGAACCTCATCCGAGCTTATGGCTCTGCCCAGGGCCGACAGTTTGTAGTCCTTTTCGATATGGGCAGTTCTGAAGACGCCATCTCTCCCCAGTTGGCTAATAAATTGAACTGCACTTTAGTCCCATATCATCTGGATGTGGACGGGTTTACACCTGGTCTTCGCACCCACATTTCCCAGAAGGCACAGCAGTTTGCCTTTGAAGTTCAGAAGGCCTCATTTCAACGAGATTTCATCGTCTCCCCTCTGTTAGGGTGTGACATGATCTTAGGAATTCAGTGGTTCCGTCAGTATGAGCCTATTCCCAATTGGGGGCAGGACACTTTTACTATTTGTAAAGGTTTTCCTGAGCCTGTCATGATTCGGGGGGATAGAAGCATTCTTGGCATCCCATTGATTTCACATCTCCAGGCCAGAAGAGCTATCCGCAAGGGAGCAGAAGGAGCACTCCTTTATGTTCGTGCTCAAACAGCGCCTCCTCATTAGTAGCGTCCATTACATCTTCAGTCCCTCAGTTAGCAGACCTCCTATCCAGACACCAGGACATTATGCTTAGGGACGATCTCCCGCCCAGTCTCCCACCCTCTCGCCTTGAGGACCATCACATTGATTTGGTCCCTGGATCAGATCCTCCTAGCAAGTTTCCCTATTGTCTTTCCAAGACTTTAGAGGGCGAGTTGGAAAAGCAGTTATCTGAGCTTCTCCGAGCCGGATTCATTCGGCCTTCTTCCTCCCCATTTGTTGCACCTATCCTATTTGTCCAAAAGAAGGACAAGTCTGCACGCCTTTGTGTAGACTACAGGGCATTAATCGAACTCACTATCAAGAATAAGTTTCCTATGCCCAGGATAGAGTACATTTTGGAGCGTTTAGACGGTGCTAAGTTTTTCACTAAGATTGACCTCAAGAGTGGTTACCATCAGGTCCGCATTTTTGAAGCAAAAACAGCTTTCATGACAGAGCGTGGTCACTACGAGTTCGTAGTCATGCCTTTTGGGCTTACAAATGCACCAACAACGTTCAATAAGATGATGTCTAGGATTTTCGCAGTCCACATTGGGAAGTGTGTCTTCATATTCCTTGATGACATACTAGTCTTCTCAGCCACTGCGGAGCAGCATGAGAAAGATGTAGAGAAAGTCTTGCAACTTTTGCGAGATAATCAGCTCTACATAAACGCCAAAAAGTCTATCTTTGGCGTTAAGGAAGTTCAGTATTTGGGCTACATCATCGGTTTTTCCGATGGGATTAGACTGGACCCATCAAAGATTCAGGAGATCTTAGATTGGGACATTCCTAAGACCGCCCAAGAAATCCGTTCATTCGTAGGTCTTTGTCAGGCCTATAGTACCCATGTCCATCAGTTTTCCAACCTTGCAGCACCTCTTACCGACTTGCTCAAGGGGGTGAAGACTCGCAAGCAGAAAGTCTCAGTTACAGGTAAGGCAATCGATGCATTTCGTGCACTCCAGAAAGCTGCCTCATAAGCACCTGTATTAAAGTTAGCATCATGGGACGAACCTTTCGAGGTCATCACCGATGCCAGCAATGTAGCCATAGGTGCAGTCCTCCAGCAAGACAATAGACCTGTGGCATATTAGAGCAGAAAGTTGGATGTCGCCGAAAAGAATTATTCGGTATATGACAAAGAGCTTTTGGGTGTGATCACAGCACTCAAACATTGGAAGCCTTTTCTTTATGGACAGGCTTTCACAGTGAAAACAGACCACCAAGCACTTAAGTGGCTTCAGACTATGCCAAGTGCCCAGTGGAGTGATCGACAGGCCAGGTGGAGTCAAATCTTCCAACAGTTTGGAGGTATGATTGAATACATCCCTGGTAAGCATAACCCAGTAGCAGATGCTCTCAGTCGAAAGTCCAGCATCCAAGCAGTCCAAGAAGCTACCATTCTCGAAATCACGGGGAAGGACTTGGATAGTATGAAAGACCAATATGTCAACTCCCCTGAGTTTGGTACTTAGTATAGTTTGGCCCTCACTTCTGAGCCTGGCCACTATTCAGTACAGAACGGTTGGTTGTTCTACAAGAACTGTCTCTGTGTTACTCGGGAAAAGCGTTCTGCTCTTCTCCACGATGCCCATGACTCCTTAGTTGGAGGACATAGAGGTATCAACAGTACCCTCGAGAAATTATAACGGTCCTTTTATTGGCCAAAGATGAGGCGTGATGTCTATGCACATGTACAAGCCTGTAAGATTTGTCAAAAAGTCAAGGTTCCCCATACAAAGAAGGCAGGTTTACTTCAACCTTTGCCTATCCCCGATGGACCTTTTATCGACATATCTATGGACTTTGTAGTGATCATCCCATGCAAGCATACGGGTAGCCCGTCTGTTTCTCAAGCATTGGTATCCAATTTGTGGTTTGCCTAGCACCATAACATCAGACAGAGATTCCAAGTTTACCTCGCATTTCTGGAGGGCATTATTTGAAAACTTTGGAACTAAGTTGCATTTGTCTAGTGCATTCCATCCCCAGACAGATGGCCAGACAGAAATTTATCATCAGTTGGCCTTTGATGTCCTCAAGTCATACTGTCATGACCAGCAGTCCAAATGGGAGCACTATCTTCCGTTGGTCCAAGCTATCTTGAACGACACTCATTCATCCAGTGTCGGACGGACTCCATATGAAGCAGCCTTTGGTCGCCGTTTTTCTTCTCTTTTGACAAGAATGGTGTCTCCATCTTTAGAGGCTAATAAAACCACGGAAGCATTTTCCGAGATCATTGAGTCAGTCAAGGACCGCTTGACCAAAGCTCAGGAAGCATATAGCAGACAGGCAAATAAGTCTAGACGAGATGTCCACTTCAAGGAAGGGGATTGGGTCTATTTGCGTATCATGAAGCAGAGATTGAAACAAGTGGACAAACGTTGTCCCAAGCTTTCATTCCGTAGTTTTGGCCCTTTTCCAATAGTTAAGAAGATAAGTGATGTCTCAATGAAGTTAAAGTTGCCTGCCAGTTGGACAATGCATGATGTTTTCCATGTTTCTTGGCTAAAACCATATGTTGGTCCAGAAGTGTTTGATGTTTCAGATGAACAGCAGCCAGACGTGGTAGACGAGGCAGAAGTTATTGAGCTTGAACAGATCCTTCTTCATCGATGGAAGCATGGTTCCGGTCGACGGATTCGTCAGTTCTATACGAAGTTCCGAGATCGAGGCACCCACGAAGCCGTATGGCTCGACAAGGAGTTCTTCCAAGAGTACCCCCAGTTATTGGCGGACTACTTGGAAGCCATGAACCTTCCACCAAGCTAATCAGGAGGGAATGTCACATGCACTCTGCACTCAGTGCATGGTGACAAGATGGCTCATCATCAGAAGTGCAACAGTTGTACAGTTTTAGAACCCAATAGGATGATATTTGTCGTACGCCGTGACCCCATTGTACATCCTCAGTCCAGGATAAGTCAGGCACGAGCTACGTAGGTCATTCCTCAGCCTTAGTGGGTCAGTCAGTCAGTCAAGTCCCTTAACCCACTTGGAGAGAATCATTCATGCATGTAGAGTCAGTAGAAGCCTTAGGGTTTGCATCAGAAAGCACTCTGCATCCTGCATAATATGCATTCATATGCTTGTGCATCATTTAGAACATCCCCGAAGTCTTAGGGAATTTACTGGGATTTATCTCGTATTTTTCCCATATTTATTAGTATTTATTTAGCATTATTTGCATTATTGGACATTTATAAATATAAACTTTATTAAATGACCAACCTCCAGTTAGTATAAATAGGCTTGCCTAGAGCCTATTTTCTCATTCAGTCTTCACTGTGCTAAGAGCTCTCCTCCTCCTTGCTTTCAGCCCAAGACTAATCCAGCCCTAGAGCCCATAAGCTTGCTTCTCCAGCCCCTTGAGAAACCATAGCTTCAGTCAGCCCTAGGCGCCTGCCTTCAGCATCATTCAGCCCTGATTCAGCATCAGTTCAGGCCCAGATTCAGCATCCAAATCAGCTCAGTTCAACACCAGCAAACAGTACAGCTTCTCTGCGTTTTTGCCCAGCCGTACAGCAGTCCTGCGTTTCTGTTCCAGCCGTACAGCAGCAGCCTCTGTTTCCTCATGCGTTTCAGTCCACAGCATCTCTACAGGCTAGCGTTTCTGTCCACAGCACTTTCCAGCCCTGAAGATTCAGTCTACAGCAGTTTCCAGCCCTGAATCTGCTGTTTGCATCAGTGTCCAGCCTTCTATGCATCATCCACACATGCAGCAGTCATCTGGTGAAGGTAACACAGCATTCTAACATAGTGTAGAACAGTCCACCTTCGTCTTCTCTCAGCCTCAGGTGTGCAGCCCTTCCTCATGCCCTTGGGAAGAGTGCATAGGCTCGAGATCAGGTCATCGAGGTGTTTCTACAGCAGTGTACAGATCAGCCACTCTCCGATCCTCCGAGATCTTGCGTTTGGCTTATCTACAGTCCACAGTCATTCTCTCTAAAGAAATAAAGCAAATACTATCTCGTTATCGGGATAGGGGACCCTTCAGTGGGTAATTCGGGACCCAATCTGGTGTACAGTTCTCATATCTCTCTCTCTCATCTCTTTAAAGTTTGAAGTATTGAAATGGATTGCTAAACTCACAAAACTCAGGATACAGAAGACGGTGTGAGCATTTGTGTGACAGGATCATCCAATACAAAGACTTCCGCTGCATATCACACCAGACGGAACAGGTTAGAGTTTGGTATGCTAGGGTCACACAAGGTTCCTCTCCCGTGGCTTCATATGGATCGCCTACAATATGGATACACCCAACATTAACCGACTTATCTGAGCTGAACTCTTTGAACCGGAGACCCGTGTCTCATGGCTAGATCTGCTGCAGCTTCCTACGAAGATGCAGTTTTACCATGACCACTTTATGAGGCTTACAGAGAATGGCCAGCTCAAAGCCGCACCACAGCGCTCGAGAGTGGAGACTGGCGTCTAGCTCACTGCACCTGGATTGCCGTGTCTAGGGAGATGCCCGGGAGGCGGGGTGGCACCTGTGGCACATGTGCTGTCAATGTGCATTGCCTAGTCCGTCGAATAGGGGCATCTAGGTCAGGGATGTTACAGCACATTGGGAACCTGAAAAGATAGTGCTTCTCGACCTCTCAAGACCCACTGATATGAGGAGATGCTCCACCTGACATCTTCAGATTCCAGAGGTTCTCCAGTGATTCAGGAGTGCCCCTCCACAGGCAGTGGATGTGGAGAGCCTCTATAGTGTCTTAGATGTCGAGGACAGCTTTCATCCCCTCCCATTGTATCATTATAGCACTGTACGACTAGCACTTACAGGCCTGCCTTTTTCTGTCAGCTCTATTTGGGTTTTTAATTATGTTGTTTTCCATGAGAACACATTGTAACACTTTTGGTCTCGAAGACCCTTTGGTTTTTTGTAGAAATTGATAGAACTTCCTTTCTTTCTTTCTTTCTCCCCCTTCGGCAGCTAGCTTTTTACATTTTTCAGTTGTCTTGACATCCAGTTTACTCATGGATCACATGTAGCACCCTTTTTGGTCTCATACACCCTTCAGGTCTTTCAATAGCCTCTCTCTCTCTCTCTCTCTCTCTCTCTCTCTCTCTAGATAAACGCAAAAAAGTTTACGCCTTGACAAATACCTTGGCTTGTGCAGAGCCTGTGACACACAGAAATCGATCAGCACTAGGACTCCAACTAAGAGCACGCACTTGGTGGCCTTCAAAGGGTTCCAGCTGTCTAAAAGATTGCAACCTTGAATCCATTCCTTGAAAATCATACATACGAACCGAGTAATCATAACTTCCGGTCAGCACTCTTGAGCCAGTTGGATCCACAGCTAATGCTGAGACGACCTACAAACCAATCCAACAATACAATGTCAAAAATTATGTTAAACCACAAGCATGTTTGCAAAGCAAAAAAACTTCAAAATGACATAATACCAAAGCAAACATGAATACAACGCAGGCAAAAAATAACTAAAAATAAAATGGCACATTGCCTAGTTATAATTGGCTAATGTACAAAATCAGATAACATTGATTCAAAAATTACATCGACACTAAATATACTAAGCACCAATCCGACATTTACAAAGAATTGATGTTAGGTATTCTTACAGAAGAGTTCTCACTTACAATCAAGCTTTTCGTGCACTAAACCATCTAGACAGCAATGAGCAAGAGAAAACTTGAAAAATCTGCATGTTCATCCACACTCCGCACATGACTTTGTTGAAGGCGCACTCAGTTTGCAAGACCAATGGAGAAGTTGGAGTGCAGGTCAACTTTTTTTTTTTCAGGAAAGAGACTTCTATTAAATATGAAAAAATACAACAATCACAGCTATATGCCGGAATAGAATAGAATCATCCCAATATGTAAGGTGATCTCAACCACTAAGGAGCATCCTAGTGCCATGAAAGACCTATGGGACTAGAGGAAAAGAAAATGACATGGTCCCACTCCTGCATAAACACAACGTGCTTTGCCTACACGGAACAAGAGGACCCCTGAATACAAGCCCAAGTAGCCATGAGAGTATGGATGATATCACCCCATAAAGTGCTAATACACTAAGACTCAAAAATATGGACATGCTCAATAGCCTCCGTGCATCTAGCTCTCTAGATCTGCCATGCTATAATACTGACAACAATCTCCCAACTGGTGTCAACCCTCTATCTGGGGGGTGTATAATGTGAGTGAGTGGCATCCTGCAACAAACCATACTGGGCAATACCTCTAAGAATGAAAATAGCCCCTCGTAGAAAAGCTACAGACCAGACTGGGAAAGCCAAGCAACTACCCCCCAAGTAACATAGATGGCGCGGCCACTCAATTTGCCCATAAGTTGGACTATAGAACTCCAAATACGTTGTGCAGTGCTGCATCCCCATAAACAATGTTGTGTAGTCTCAAAATTTGCCGCACATCTCAGGCAGGTAGGTGCTACACCGAAAACCAATTTGCACTGATTCGTGGGGAGACCACCACGTAAAAATAACCAAAAGAAATGAGAGATCTGGCTCCTTTGAATGCCAAAGCCTATGCCAATATCTGCACTGCATCACTAGAGAGATGTCATAACTCTCCTAGTGAGGCCTAAGAGTAGGGATCCTATGCATCTGTCGAGTGATGAGAAGTCTGGCATTCCAAACCATGAAACTGAAAAAAGGAAGGCTTTTCAATGGATCGGAGGCATCAATACACTCCCACTCACCTGGATCCCACTGAAGATATCTAATAGGACTGCCACCATATAGCCACAAACACCAAGAGCCATGAATCACTCTCCAAGGAGAAGGATCAATGACCCAGTGCTTCCTCAAACGACCAACAATCCTCACTAGACTAAGCCTCGTATCTTGGATGATCCGCTCCATGCTACATCTCCTCAATCTCCTTCCAGGCATGATAGAATAGATGATGCAATCTGTAGCCTCCTGGCCCAGGAGAGCAATGACCTACAGAGGTACACCTATCCTAGAAAAAACTCCCAGCCATCTCAGATGATAATCTCCATAAAAAGTCCCAGAGAGCCACTCATGCGATATAGCTACATCAATCTAATCAATACGTATGCAAGAGCCCCTAAGATGCTAAATGGATGTAGCTCTCCAATCCACCGAAAGACTCTTCGGCAAAGCAAACACCCTACACTGAACATCCGGATCAATAATATTCAGCCTCCCTTCTCGTCTAGGTTGAATAACGGTGAGCCAACTACCCTAACACGTGTGTCTGTGGTGCTGTTCAAACCCGACCAAAGAAAATTGTGGACCAACCTCCGCAATTGACCAATGCACGCATGAGAGAAGCACCAACAAGAGGCAATAAACCAAGTCGAGGCAAGCAATACCTAATTAGCCAGCTCTGGAGGCTAAATCCAATCTCCTGGATCCCAATAAAGAAGCTTCTTCTGAATACTCATAAGTACCAAAGCAAACTGTTGTGCAGGAGAAATATCAACCCCAACCTGGCATCACAAATATCTAGCAGCGCATCCTCTACTGATCCAAATAAAACCAAACTTTGCACCCCAGCCAGTCACTAATCCAAAAACCAACAAATTTGTGCCAATTAATGACTCATGAGGGCCCATGCTGCCAAACAAAACTCTTCTAGTGCCACCCAGAAGGAACATCAACCAGTTCCCACAGCTGTCCTGTCAGGACGCAACTGCATGAATTACAAAAGACCTTTCTCATCCACAAAGGATTTCATGAGATATGTCCAAATTCTCACAAGAGTAAGAAATTTGAGTAGCTAAAAGTTTAATCTTTAGTCTAATCCTGGGACAAGTATTCAACTCCAATCCAATCCATTGTGTGTCAATTCGATTGTCCTCGAAACGTCCCTGAAGACAAACAACCTCCTCAGCAAGAGGTTTACTTCCACCCCGTCTCCATGGTGTGCACCCCATAAGATAGGTGGATTTCCCAATGATTTCTAGAATCAGGGATTGAGTGCCTCTGTGGAATTTCATCCACCTATGGCACACCATATGCCTCCGTAGAACCATACCCACCTTGGAGCATCACTGACCTTTGTGGGATCCTCTCGCAAAAGTGCCAAAAAGTCAGTAAATCACTACTGTCCCAGAACCTGGAGCGCAACCAAATGGTCTTTGATTCAAAGTTTCAGACCTAGAAGTTCTCAAACTTCTCATCTCTCATGCACAAATGAGGCTGCCTCTATGTACATTGGGTAAAAGCTTTTACATCAATTTGGCCATCACAAGAGAGTGTGTGATAAATCCAGTACTCTCAAAGCACTTACTAGCTCAAGAACCACCTTGACCATAATTCCCAAAGGTTCATGCAACTTTGGTGAATGCCATGCTCATGACACCCAAGAATATTCATTACCTTGCTTTCCCACACAGATTGGCACCACCACCCCCCACGGGATTATCTAAGGTTAGCTATCCATAAAGGCATAGGGCATCCCAGTCTAATGACTTAGCAGCATGGGAGACACTACATGAAATAGGTTCTGGCGTAACATACCACCAAGACATCCCCCATGTAAAACCCCCATTAGGAGCACAAGTCTAAGCATCCCAGATACTAGGCTTAGTCCAGTGAGGATTGTTGGTCGGTCGGGGAAGCATTGGTTCATTGACCCTTCTTCTCAGATAGTAACTCATGGCTCTTGGTGTTTGTGGCTATACGGTGGCAGTCTTATTAGATATCTTCAGTGGGATCCAAGAGAGTGGGAGTGGATTGATGCCTTCGATTCATTGAAAAGCCTTCCCTTTTTCACTTTTACGGTCCAAAATGCTAGGCTTCTCCTCACTCGATAGATGCCTCGGATCCCTGCTCTCAGGCCTCATTGAGAGAGTTATGACATCTCTCTAGCGATACAGCGCAGATATTGGCATATAGGCTGATCTCTCATTTCTTTTGGTTATTATTACATGGTGGTCTTCCCACCAGTCAGTGGAGATTGGTCTTCGGTGTAGCACCTACCTGCCAGAGATGTGCGGAAGATTTTGAGACTGTACAACATTGTTTATGGGGATGCAGCACTGCACAACGGATTTGGGTTCTATAGCCCAACTTATGGGCAAATTGAGTGGCCGCGCCATACATGTGACTTGGGGGCAGTTGCTTGGCTCTCCTAGTCCGGTCCGCAGCTTTTTAGGAGGGCAGTGGTACAGACTCTGCTATTTTCATTCATAGAGGTATTGCCCAGCATGGTTTACTGCAGGATGTCCCTCACTTTGATTATACACCCCCCAGACAGAAGATTGACACCAGTTGGGAGATTGTTGCCAGTATTACAACATGGCAGATTTGGAGAGCTAGATGCACGGAGGCTATTGAGGATGTCCAAATCTTTGGGTCTCAGTGCATTAGTACTATATGGGTGATATCATCCATACTCTCATGGCTACTTGGGCTCGTATTCAAGGGTCCTCACGTTCCGCACAGGCAAAGCGTGTTATATTTATGCGGGAGTGGGACCATGGCATTTTCTTTTCCTCTAGTCCCGTAGGTCTCTCATGGCATCATGATGCTTGTCAGTGGTTGAAATCACCTTACATACTGGGGTGATTATATTCTAATCCAATTTATAGCTGTGATTGTTGTATGCCTTTTTCATACTTAATAGAAGTCTCTTTCTTGGGAAAAAAAAAAAAAGGGGGAAAGAGTGAGGGAACCTGTCCCACAATCGCTTCTAGTAGTCTTTGAGGAAGCTAGTTGAGATGTTCTAGAAGAACCAGTAGTTTGCTGAAGCATGAGTATCGTCAACCTCATGCATCTGGATCCGGTAGCCTAGCCTCGCCGAGTAGTGGAAAAAGGGAGTGGTAGGGCTCTCTGAGGTGAAGGGGGTTTGTCCACTCCCACTCACTTGGGTCCCACTGAATCCACGTCAAGGGGGCTACTTGCCCTGGGGGAGGGTCGATGTGCCAACAGTGCTCATGGAAACTGATGATCTGGACCCTTTGAGGTGAGTCACCACTAGAGTCCTCTACAAGGGAGAGGGTCAGACGTCCATGACATCCGACTAAGAAAATGAGAGCTAGTCCCCTGTATGAGCCTAGGACAGCCAGGGGGATGTCGTGCCACAACATTTTAGGAGGGAGATTGTCCCCTACAGATGTTACATCCCTTGATTGGGCCTAATGCTAGTGTTAATCGAGGGTTAGGATAACCCGGGGTTAGAGGGATGTGCTAACCCAAGGTTAGGACTTAGGCGGGCGCGTTGGGATTGATGGGACCTACTTGAGGACTAAGGGCTAGCAAGGATGAGGTCTAGATTGCTCTAGAGTCAAAATCAAAAGAGCTAACTAGAGGCTAATTATGGCTAAGGGCTTAATAATAAAAGCATTGGGCACTCTTTGGAGTTGCTTTCTTAGCTGATCATTGTGGTGAGGTAGGATATTGTTGTGGACACACTTGATCATCACCGGGATCGACCTTATAAGGAGTAGGTTATAGATAGCTTGTAAGTGGTGTACTTTTTACGCCGACAGTTGATAAGCTTAGCCTATGGAATCTTTGGCTAGCAATGACTTGAAGTCAGTGAAGCCATTGGGATGGCTTGGACCCTATCTTCTGCATGTTGTTTTTGCAAGAGGATGAGCGGGAAAGTGGCAAGAACCCCGTGGGGTTGGACACGGATGAGCCCGAAGCTGAGGAACCATAGTTCTGACGAGCATAGGAAGACGAACATCGTGTTCTCACTTTGTGCCGAGAGGTTCTTGCTATGTGGGATTCAGATAAGAATTCACATGTTACTGCCTTATACCTAGACAATTTACTGGTGGCTAGATTATTGCTGGATGGGAAATTGAGGTACTAGACGTGGCGGTATCTTTCGTCTCTGGTTATGTACGGGTTGCTCTGGCGTGGCACTAGGTTGATCCTCCGTAGGTTTGTTCATGGCTTCTAGAGGAAGGTTTGGTTGCAAGGTCCAGTCTCAAGGGAAAATTGGCCGTTCCACATCCCCTCCATGCTACATCTCCTCAATCTCCCTACAGGCATGATAGAATAAATGATGCAATATGTAGCCTCCTGGCCCAGGAGAGCAATGACTTGCAAAGGTATGCCTATCCTCGAAAAGAGTCCCAGCCAACTCGGATGATAGTCTCAATGAAAGGTCCCAAAGAGCCACTCATGCGGAATAGCTACATCAATCTGATCAATACGTATGCGAGAGCCCCTAACATGCTAAATGGATGCAGCTCTCCGATCCTCCAAAAGACTATTAAGGGTCTTCCAAGCAAGAACTGTGTATGCACAACTCTCCCATCCTGACCACTACATGTAATGAGATGCACCAAGTGGCCGACCAGCCTCATCCTTGATGAACTTGTTCCACATAATAGGTTGTTAATCAGCCTCATCCAAAGACCTAGAAAGCCTTTGTCGCAAAAATGGTGTCATGCTTCTCCATGCTCTGACAATGGCTACAATAAGAGGGGAAGATGGTGCCTTGATATCAGCCTCTGTGAACAAAAAACGTGTGCTGGGCAGCCAATCTCTCCTAGCACGCGTGGTACATCTGGAAATCTGAGACAAGAAAAAATCCTTCCAAGGCTCAGTGCCTCTGGTAGGAAACCTTGGACCACAAGTTTGCAGAGCAATGCCCTACAGTGAACATCCGGATCAATGATATTCAACCCCCCCTCTCGTCTGGGGCTGAATAACTGTGAGCCAAGCTACCCTGGCACGAGTGTCTGTGGTGCCATCCAAACCCGACCAAAGAAAATTGCGGATCAATCTCCGCAATTGACCAATGCAAACACAAGAAAAGCACCAACAAGAGGCAATAAACCAAGCCGAGGCAAGTAATACTTGATTAGCCACCAAAGCTCTGGAGGCTAAATCTAATCTCCTCGAGCTCCAATGAAAAAGCTTCTTGCGGATACTCATAAGTACCAGAGTATACTGTTGTGCATGAGAAATATCAACCCCAACCTAGCATCCCAAATATCTCGTAGTGCATCCTCTACTAATCCAAGTAAAACCAAGCTTTGCACCCCAAGCAACTCTCAATGAGTCACTAATCCAAAAACCAACATATTTGTGCCAATTAATGAGTGCCCCTACTACCAAACAAAACTCTTCCAATGCTACCCGGAAGGAACATAGGCATATGTGTGAGGCCCCCAAGAACATGGTTGTGTCATCAAGTAACTCAGAGTCAACCAGCTCCTCTTGACTACGAAGAGGCAGCCTCAATCCAGAAATACCAGCAATGGAGCGAAGGAAGATATCACTGCAAGCGAGCACACTATTGTGGGCATCACGAGACATGCATGAAACTCCCTTGATCCATCTCTGAGAGAAACCCATATGGTTGAGAGTACCCTCAAGGAAATCCCAATCCACTCTATCATAGGCCTTCTCAAAATCCAAGGGCAGAATGGCTAAGGGCTGATTGCTCGCTTTGGCCCATTCCACGGCCTCCCAAAACGAGAAAATGTTATCAAAGATGCTCCTTCCGTGTAAGAATCCATTCTGATGCTCACTGCCTTAGCAAAAATGTTATATGCAGTCCCAAGTAAGGTGATAGGTCTCCACTGGCCAATCAATGTCTTATTCCCACTCTTAGGGATAAGATAGATAAGCCCCTCAGTGAGAGAAGAAGGCATAGAACCTGTGTCTCACATCTCCTAGAGAGCCGATGTGATCTCAGTCCCAATCTCATCCCAAAAAGTAATGAAAAAAACAAGGGAGAGGCTATCCTCCCCTAGACACTTACCATGAGGTAAGGCATGAAGAGCATGACTGAACTCCTACATAGAAAAAGTGGCACGCATCTCCTCAGTGATCAAATGTGGCAATGCATTTTAAACCTTCCTCTGTGCCCTATGTCTCGACTCTCAAATCAGAGTGCGGCTCAGCACTAAGAAACTAGCAATAGAAATCAATGGCAATCTATCTAACCATAAGAGGACCTGAGTGAAGAGTGCCATGTGAATCCTGCAACTGCCTGACACTATCTCTTGTATGAGATGGGCCGTGAGTAGCAAAGAAATGTTTGTTGCATCTACCACCCATCTATGTCCAAAAGGATTCCTGGGCATGGTAACGGTACTCCGCACGCTGCTCAAGAGAGTAATGTAGTTCTACCCTAACAATACATAAAGAATCTGCAACCCATTGAGCATGAGGATGTTTCTCGTGCTCTTACCTGTAAGGCAGCCAGTCTACGTCTAATAGCCCTTTCTAAATCCAAGGCCTCTTGCTTCTTAGAAAGGGCACATGTGTGATAAAAGTCACTAATATCACAGAGAGGAGAGGCCAAGCTTTGCGAGGCCTGCGAGAAATCATGAGATCTCCAAATATCAAGCATACGACGTGATAGCTCTGCATCTAAAAACAAATGATCAGGAATGCGTACAAGGGGTGCTGATCCATGGTGACTCGGATCTCTAAAGCATAAAACCACTCGGCAATGATCCAATTTAGAGGTGCCTATAGCAATAAAAGTATGCCTCCCTTTGTCGAGCACCCAATCATCCACATAAAATCTGTCTAACGTGCATAAATACATCCTGCATCCCTTCTCCTGTTAGACCATGAATAAAGAAGAGTGGATTGTCTCCTCGAAATGTCCTCCTCATGCCAACAATCTCTGCCATGAATGGAGAGTATAAACCTCTCCCAAGATGCTCTTTCAAGAGGATGCACCAAGCCCTCATGTCCACCTCTTTTATCCATTGGCATCTCAACCATGTTAAAATCCCCACCAATAATCCAATGGTCAGCAAGAGGCATCAACGTAGTGAGAGATTTCTAAAAGACAATCCTCTCACCCCTATGATTAGGAGCATAGAGGTTGAGAATAGCAATACGTGTAGTACCCTACATAAGAAGGATCCACTGCGCTCTTGTAAGCCCAGTGGGCGTGCACTGACAAACTCAACTACGTGTCCAAGAGATAAAGATAGAGAGAGAGAGAGGAGAGGGAGAAAGGAATAGGGATCTTGCACAATACACCACACTGAGCGGGGAACAAGCCCCGCCCCCTTTCAAGAATTTATTTAGGAACAATCCACGGGCACGTTGGCCAGGATCAATTTAATCAAGGAATACAAAACAAACAGATATGCTGACGTAGGATATCCAAGTCGATGTCAATGTCTAGGCACGAGATCTCTAATGCCGAGCACACCACAAGAATGACCCACAAGTATCTCTCACCAGGCTAGTACCAGATCCAAGTCCAAATCCAAGTTCAAGTCTAAGACCAAGTTCCATGTTCATGTCCAAGTTCCATGTTTCATGTCCAAGCTCTATGTTCCATGTCCAAGCTCTATGCCTAAGTTCTATGTGTTAGTTCCAATCCAAGTCCAAGCTATATGTCCAAGTTCTCCATAACCAAGTTCCATGTTCATGCCCACACTATATATCCAAGTTCCATGTTTATGTCCAAATCCAAGGGACTCCAAGTCCATACACGAAGTATACAAGAGATGTGTGTAGATGATGAGGTTTATGCTGATTTAGTTGTAAGCTTGTTGCCCAAACTTGAGGTAGAAGCAGCCCACAAGATTCCAAACACAGGAGTACGAGCTGAATCCAATATTCGTGGTCTCACAGTAGGATCCAGTCAGCAACCGTAAGGTATGGTGTCGAACGTCTCATACAGCTGACTTCAATAGATGTAGATCAAGCAGCAGCAGCTGAGGGTGTTGGAAATTATTTCATCCCCAGATGGACTTTCCCATGCACATTCATGCTTGTATCTGGCTCCATATGAAGCCCTGCATATGCATCTAGGCACTACATATTTTTTGCCTATTTTTAGACATTATTTCAGATTTTCTTGCATTGTCGGCCAGTCCTCTGATTTTCTACTGGCCAACCAGCTCCACTCCCACCTATATAAAGGTGGCTAGGCTTAGCATCATTATTATCTCTCTTGTCAGCTTCTGCAGTGATAGGCACCATTTACAGGACCTCCCTCATGCTGCTCCACGTGTTGTACTACCTTTCCTGGTGATATTCAGCAGTGATCTTCTTTTCTCCTTTATGCTTGCTGTCCATATACAGTGTTGTACAGTTCTTGCAGCATTTCTTTGTGGGTATCACAGCATAGTACCCATTCTTTCATGGTATCAGAGCGGGTAACATCTACAGGGACTTGCTTTTTCTATTCCCATGCTGCTGTTGACCATTTACAGCATATAGGAGCTGTTCACTTGCTGCGTTTTCTTCATCAGTAACCTGCGTTTTTCTGTGGAGCTGCATTTTCACTCGGGACTGCCTCAAGTGCTGCAATTTCTTTCTACAGAGCTGCTTTACAGCCTTTACCACTGGAGAGTCATTCTTCTATTCTCTTCTCTTTCTGGTTCCCTCCTACCCACCCTCCCTCTCTTCTAGTCTTTCTAAAGGAGGCTTGGGCTCTTGGAGGTGATGGCTTCTGGAGATGACACTTTCTTCCTGAGATAGTCTGCTTCTTCTATTTTCAGATTCCCACCCTCCGTTCCCTTTCTTTCTTCTTTCTCTTGCTATGCACAGCTTGAGAGGAGGTACTTTGCTGTTTTTTTTACAGCCCACTTCAATAAGAAAAGGATTCTTTGTGAGAAGACAGGGATACTAGAGTATTCTCTGCTCCCATTACTTATCCATACTCTTGTGCACTGCACAGCAGCAATGGTGTTTAGCAGGTTGTCAGCAGCAGACCACGTGAGACAGAGGAGGATTATTTGTCGGCAGACATGGCTTACAGCCATTCCTTCTCCTATCTCTTCTCCCGCTCCATCACAGCCTGGATCCCCTGCTCCCGCCGCTCCATAGGTGGCTCCTATTCCCAATCTTTCCTCTCTGAGTTTCTCTCATCCAGGTCTTGCTCCCACCCCTACCCACATACCATCCTACAATCCTCCCCAAGTCAGTGACTCCATGAAACTTACAGCAACCAACTATCATACTTGGTCTTTCTACACTCAGTTGTTGCTGTAAGGAGCCGGTGTGTGGATGGCTATCTCCACACCTCACTCGGTGGACCCTGCTTTGCGAAGCATATTGGCTGCTCGGGCTCGTCTTATCATCATCCATTGCATGACTCCATCCATACAGGCACAGTTTGTCTCCTCTCGAAGTAATGCTCATCAAATGTGGACAAAGATCTAGAGGAGGTATGGGAGAGTTTTGACAGTGAATCTTGCCAAATTAGAGTCAGATCTGGAGAAGCTTACCATCACTGAGTCAGATAACTTGATTGAGAAGACTAGAGAGTTCTCCCGTATCAAGCTACAACTTGAGAAGACCGGGAGCACCCTCAACAATCCCATCCATAAACTTCTTGGTAAGTTACCCGCTTCCTTTGACTCTTTCAAGGATAATATTTTTTTTCCGTGATCCTCTCCCCCCTTTTGAGGAAGTCGTGAGTTATCTCCATGACAAGTGCATGCTTCACGGAAAAGGCAAGCGGAGTCTGTTTTTGTTGCCTCTGACAAGGGCAAGGGCAAGGGCAAAGGCGGAAAAGGGAACTACAACAACAAGTAGAAAGTCACCACAAAGTCATCTTCTGACGACGACGATTCTGACAATTCTAGCAGCATCAAGGGTTCCAAGATGAAGGATTCTTGTGACTTTTGTGGCCGAATTGGTCATTCAGAGGCCAAATGTTTTATCCGACAGGCTGCTTCCCACAAAGCTAAAGCCAAAGCTAAAGCAAAGCAGGAGTCATGGTCCTCATGTCCTTGAATCACAAAACCAGGAGGCTGCTCCACATAAACTTCCTCCTCTGAATCACCGTTCAGAAAGGCAGATTTAGCATCCATCTGGAACACAGGCCATCTGAAACGAGTAGCCAGAGCCAAAACAATACGAATGGAAGTAAACATGGCTGTAGGAGCAAATGTCTCATCAAAGTCCTCGCCGGCCTTTTGAGCATATCCACGAGCAACAAGACGGGCCTTGTACTTATCCAAAGTACCATCTACATGAAACTTGACTTTGAAGATCCATTTGACACCGATGACTCGTCGATGTAAAGGCCGTGGTACTAAATCCCATGTATGATTCCTCTCAATAGAGGACATCTCGGCTTCCATCGCCTGTCGCCACTGTGGTTGGGCAAGGGCCTCCTCTGGAGATTCGGACTCATCAATCATCTGCAAAGTACTCATAAGAGCATAATTCACTGTAGGAGTGGGAACCCGAGAAGATCTCCTCAGACCGGATGAAGAAGTAGAGACCTGGTCATGTAACTGACTGTCAGAAAGGCCAGAATCTCTAAGTAATTGTTGGACCCAACGGGGTGGACCAACCTTCCTCACAAATGTGGAAGAGGAAGTATCCGCAGCTGTGATGGACGCACCCGGGGCAGCCGGGGATGAAGAAGGGACGTCCGAGCGTGTGGGAGATGATGTAGAGGCTGTCCAAATTGGCTGAGAAGTTCCGGAAGACGGTCCAGCACTCTGTATGGGGCTGGAAATAGCAGAAACAGGGGCTGAAACAATAGCAACGGCGGGCTGAATCGCTGCCGAAGCCACCGGAGGCACAGGGGGTGATGAAGTGCCTGATGGGAGCAAAGAAAATTCACCGATATCGGGCGGAAATGGATCAATATCCTCAGAAAACAGCATGGGTGAAGAGGAATCAAATCCAAAGAGGGTCTCATCAAAGCGAGCATCACGAGATATGATGATGTCCTCCAACGCAGGATCCCAAAAGCGGTATCCTTTCGACCGTAAAGATCATCCTCTTCGACTTCGGGGAAAGTGTAGTCCTCTTTTGACCTGGCACATGTACAAACGCAACACAACTGAAAACTCGTAAGTGTGAGACGGAGGGCTTATGTCCAGATAACGCCTCCTCTAGTGTCTTCCCATCGACCGCCTTTGTGAGAGAGCGATTTATGAGATAAACTAAGGTAGCCACAGCTTCACCCCAGAAAGAGGGAGGAAGACTCGCATGATACAAGAGGGATCGAGCCATCTCCTTCACTGTTCGGTTCTTCCGCTCCACTACTCCATTTTGCTGAGGAGTATAAGGAACAGTCGTCTGCAGTTGAATGCCTTTAGAAGTAAGAAACTCATCAAAAGGTTCAAACTCACCACCATTGTCAGTTCGTAAGAATGAAACTTTGCTTTGAGATTGGTTCTCAACCATTGGAAGCCAAGACCTGAAATTGGCAAATGCATCAGATTTGCGTGCCAAGAAACACACCCATACCTTCCGTGTGAAGTCATCCACCAAGAGCATATAATAACGGGCCCCACCAAGGGACTCAACCTCCATAGGGCCAGCCAAGTCTGCATGGATCAACTCAAGTCTCCGAGTAGCTCTATGTGTAGCCTCTTCTGGAAAGGACTCCCTGTGATGTTTCCCCATCATGCAAGAGGAACAAATGTGTGGGAGAGCTCTCAACTCTGGAAGTCCACTAACAAGTTGCTTGGAATGAAGCTTTTGCAGAGCGGCAATAGGCACATGACCAAAACGTGAATGCCACAAGGAAGTATCTACAATAGAAACTAAGGCATGGGAGGGAGAGAAAAGCTGATGAAGATGAGATTCCGAGGAAGAAATCTGAGAAGAGAAGTTGGTGATCTTGTCGAGGCCTTCATCATGAACACCAGTAGCCACAACCGTAAGAGTCCTCCGATCAATCACCTCAATCACCTCATCATCGAAATAAATGCCAAGTCCCTTCCGAGCAGCCATGTTCACTGAAAACAAATTCTTTGAAAACGTGGCACATGTAAAACATCATGTAAAGTAGGAAACAAAAGAAATGTTACCAACTCCATGGACAGGTAAGGAGGAGTCATCTCCAATGCGTACAGAAGAAGAAAGTGGCTTGTAATCCTCCATAATGTGAGAATGTTTGGTCATATGTGCCGAAGCGCCGCTATCACCAATTCACTCAATTTCTTCATGTGTGGCGCTCACCTCTGCATCAGAAGTGATCTCTGTGACCACAAGGAAGGAATCCTGTGAAGAAACGGGAGAATCTGTAACTACCATGTATGCCACTTTGGCATTGCCCTCCTCTCGAACCTTATCCTTGCCTTTGTCCTTGGAATCTTTGTCAGCATCTTTGGAGGTGTCCTTGGCTTTGGCGGCTTTGGAATCATTATGCTTTGCAAAACACCGAGCCTCCGTATGGCCAGGCCTGCCACAATAGGCACACTCCTCTTCTTTGGAACCTTTGGATTCCTTAGAACCCTTGCTTTTGCCCTTCTCACTTTTGTTGTTGCTGCCTCCTTTGAACTTGCCCTTACTTTGGGCAACAAAAGCATAATCTGTCTTCCCTTTGCCTCTCAATAAACATTTGTCATGTAAGTAAGTCACAACTTCCTCAAAAGAGGGTAGAGGCTCACGGAAGTAGATGTGATCTTTGAAAGAGTCAAAGGATGATGGCAGCTTACCAAGCAGTTTATGGATCGGGTTGTTGATCGAGCTCCCATCCTCCTCAAGCTGCCTCTTGATCCTTGTGAATTCCCCAATCTTATCAATGATATTATCTAAGTCACTGATGGTAATCTTCTCAAGATCCGCCTCCAACTTAGCAATCTTCACGGAAGATACTCTCACGAACCTCCTCTGAATCTCATTCCACATCTGACTGCATCACTCCGGGAGGATACGAATTGTGCCTGGATAGATGGTGTCATACAATGGATGATGATGAGACGCGCCCTTGCATCCAGAACTCCACGAAACGCGGGATCCACCAAGTGAGGAGTGGTGACAGAGGGCCACACACCTGCTCCTTCAAGAAGCAATTGCGTATAAAACGACCAAGTATGGTAGTTGGTAGCACTCAGCTTCATGGAATCACTCACTTGAGGAGGTGAATAGGATGGCACATGGGAAGGGGTTGGGATGAGGGTTTGTGGGAGGGGAGAAACAAGAGAAGTGGTGCTGGTGGGGAATATGGAAGGAAAAGAAGCAGGAATTTGGGAATAAGGTAGAGAAACAGGAAGCTGGGAAGAAGATCCCTGTGAATTTGGGGCTTGGGATCGGGGAGAAGAAAAGAGAATCCCCGAGTGAGAAGAATGACTATGACCAGAAGCCATATCTCCGATAACGCAGCAAAATCCTCCTCTTCAACAAAGCTGATCAGAAAATCAGCAAACTCCTCCACGAAAGCTGAGTGCAGCCAAGAGAAAGGAAGGAGAAGAAGGGATGGGAGGGTGGGAAACCAAAAGGAGAGGTAAGAAATGACTCCCCTGGGTTAAAACCCCGTTGTAGCACCAAAATACGGGGCTGAGATCTGAAAACGCAGATCTCAAGCTGAAAACGCAGCACCTCTGTGGAAAACGCAGGTCCACAGCAGCAAACGCAGGTCCACAGCAGCAAACGCAGCTCCATAGCAACAAACGCAGCTCCTTTGTAGATGCAGATGCGGTGGATCTTTGCCTACAGCAATAGATGTAGAAAACGCAGGTCCCTTTGCAACACTGGGCTCTGATACCATAAAAGAATGGCTGTAAAACAGAAAAAACAGCAAATAGATCTTGCAAAGAAACACGTGTGCAATAAAACTAAAGTAGAAGACTTGTTATCTGTTGAAATAGAGCACGAGGGCTGCCCGTAGGTGCATACAACCAACAGCAATGGCTGAATAATGAAGTGCTAATGATGCAAACCCAAGCCACCTATATATAGGTTGGACAAGAGTTGGTCGGCCAGCATAAAAACAGTGGGCTGGCCGACTAGGCAAAAAATACTAAAATAATGTCTTAAAAATAGACAAAAAATAGCAGAAAAATATCTAAAATAAGATGAATGCATGGCCTCATAAATCTGGCCAGATATAGCATGAAATATGCACATATATGCCCAATCTGGAGATGATAATGCCAACATATCTTGGAGCCTGTTCCTACTTCGAACCTGGGAAATTCAGCTATCACTGATGATCAATTTGTTCCAGTGGTTGTTTCATTTCCTTCTTCTTCAGAGGAGGATTCTACTTTGGTCCCGATACTTGTTGCAGATGTAGAGAAGGTACCACATTTTTCGGAGCCATCTATGGTTCCATCTCCTGAGGACTTCTCTCTCCAGATTGATCCTGGTGTTTCGTCTTCGATATCTTCTCGATCTTCTCGTGGCTTCTTCCAGAGACCTTCTCGGTATTCAAATGTACCATATCTTCGCAAGCTTTGTGCCTTTTATGAGGAGGTTGTTTTGTCACAACCCTGTGTTTTTCTCTGGACAGTATGTAGGTGTGCACAGGGACATGGTGGACAGTGTGAATGGCATCAGTTTGGAGTTAAAAAGGAAACCCATGTGTGGACAACCCCAAGTGTGAAGGGGACAAAGAGAATTTAATTTAAAAGGTTTTATAACCTTTGGTGGCCCTAAAAGCTAATTTGGGAGGCCACTCCAGTTTTGGGAGACACGCTTTTCTCTCATGCTTTTTGGGAAGGAGCTATAGACGGGCTGCGCCTCTGTGGTATGCTTTTGCCAAGGTACTGCTGGCGGGCTGCGCTACAGAGAATACAAGCGCAGCTGAATATCTTCAGGCTTACTCTTGCTTTTTGGAGAAAACAAGTGCAGGCGGGTCTGTGCAACTGAATAACCTTGGCTTTTTGGAAGGACAGCAGGTGGGCTGTGCTACAGAAGTTACAGGCGCAGCTGAATAGCTCCTTAGGCATGCTTTTGGGAGAGTAAAGGGCTGGCTGCTGTGCTGTGCTACAGAACAGAGACACAGGCCTTCTTTCTCTCTCTCTCTTTAGCTCTTGGAGAACTGATTGGCTGCTGTGCTGCAGAGTATATAGGCGCCTGCACGATCATCTTCTTCTCTCTCCTTTGCTTTTGGCAAGAAGCTGAACTGTTGTTCATACAAACAGTGGTGGACATAGAAGTGTGGACTGTAGGAGGGAGTACAAGGCTGGGCAGCAAATTCAGCTATGTGCTTGGGTTTCCGGCTGCAAGTACAGGTCACTTGAATGTGTTCCTTGGCATGGGAGTGATGCAAGCTTGCATGGCTGCATGCTCATGGAGCAGATTGTTTTCTTCCTACTGGAAAGGAACAAAGGGACCTACAGTTATGGGCATCTCTATGTTTCCAAATGTTTCATGAGGGAACAGGTACCTAGATGTATGCCGTTGTTGGCACTGTTGTTGAATGGTGCTGTGAATGGTTTTGTATGGAAACAGGACAAAGGTTTCAAAGGGAAACAGGCCTAAGGGTTTCCCGTGGAAACAGGTCATAGGTTTCTCGAGGAAACATGTTTATGGTTCTCCAGGAGATAGGTCACATGCAGGCAGAAGGTAAAGGAATGGACACATATTTGGTACAGCCTTGCTGCTGATTGGACAAGGATTCGGGAATCCATGACTGAGATGGATAGTACCCTTGGAAGGCAGAGAGGGTTGGTACAGGTGTGTCAACTGTATGGTATGCTCTGCTGTGATGCAAGTTCTCTTTTGGAGAATAGTTTGGAGTCTTTGTTGTGATGCAGGAGCACGGGATGTGTCAAGGTGTGATGTTGTTCATAGGGTGAGAGGCTATGGATGGTTGTGGCAGCCCTGATCATTGGAGAAAGCTTCTGTATGCAGGACTCATGTGAAAGGGTCTTTTGATGTGAACAATGGTTGGACTTGTTTGTGGATGCCGAGTGGACAAGAAGCCATGATGCAAGGTCTTTGCAGGCTTTAGGAGTTCTACTGTGACGGCGGCTGAGTTTCCAGCCTTATTGTAATCAAAGCTCTCTTTTAATCAATTAAAGAAATACCGCAAGAGACGCCACTGCGTTTTGGGGCCAATCGGTGTCCGTGTACTATTTGCAAGAGCACTATAGCTCCCCCTGTTTGTTTTCCTTTTCTTGGTCCTCAAAGGTGTTGAAGTGTTTTGTGTGCAAGTTTGTTTTTGCACCACCCTTTGGTTTCGTCTAAAGACCGAGGCCATTTTACATGGTTCCGTTTGCAGGGACATCATCGACTTTCTCAAGGAGGCGAGCCCGTGATTGCTTTGGTCGAGACAGTCGTCAACTTTCCTAAGGGGGCGAGCTTGAGGTTGTCTCATGAGAGTCACATTAAAAGCTTCATCAGTGGAAAGTGAAAAGGAAGTGCAGGATTGTGTGTCTTTGCCTATATGAGGTGAAGAGAAAAAGCTAAGGATGAAGCTTAGGAGAAAAGACACCAAGGACAAGAAGTAGTCAACCAGGAACAAGAAGCAGTTGAAGTGTTATGGTGCAAAAGATGGGTTGAAGGCTATGGCTTTCGACACTTTGTCACCGGTGGTATCTTCACGGAGGCTTCATGGGTTCGGAAGACAGTTTCTTTCTCTGTTTAGCAGTGGTGATCTACTATGCTTCATTGGGGACTTGTGCTTACCACTTGGGTGGAGTGCAAGCAGGTTTTGGGTGCCTGAGGATGTATCAGATGAGGCTCAGACGGAAGCGGAGGAACTTGATGAGGTTCTTATTCCTGAGCAGATACTGGCACACAAGGAAAGAAAGGTACAAGGTAAAGTTTCCTGTCGCTATCTTGTGAAGTTCAAGAATTGTTCACCGATGGATGCGATGTGGATGGAGGAGGGTGACTTGGCAGATTCACCTCAGGTATTGTAGCTTTATCTTGATGTCTTTGGGTTGGAGCTGACTCTTGCTACGGCTCATTCAGGTTCAGCAGAGCTGGGGTCTGGAGCATTGCCTGATGCTCAAGAGGGGGGTAGCACCTCCACTCCCTTGTTAGAGGCAGGCTCAATTGTCATCTAGGAGTCGCTTGGTGACATTTTTGTATTCACCCGAAGGTACTGGAGGTTGACAATACATCTGCTTGTGGGACTTCTATGATATTGTGTACTAGTCACATGAGATGGTACAGTTGGGTATGGTTCACAGTTGGCCGCACCATGAACTATAACTGCAACTATGGATAACTCTGTCTACACTTGTGGCTAACAGAGATGGTTTTTGCCTTTGGAACTAAGGTGTGACTCAGGAAGATTGGGACATTGATCTTTGTCATATGGTTCTCGCTGTTTTTGACCATAGGATTGGTCAATTGGATATTGAGATGATGCTATTTGTGGAGTTGGTCTCCTTTGGAATGGCATGGTTTGGTTGAGCTCAAAGTCTACGGCAAACTGAGCTAACACTTCGAGACTCTATGGAGGACATAAGTCTTGCGAGCAGTCCAGCTTGGATTTGTCGAAGCTAGCATTGGTGACTTCCCTCTTTGCTTCAACAATTTGGCGATGGCGTTGGACTCGCGATTGTCGAAGCAGTTGGCGATGGTGTTGCACTATATTTGAGGTTTGGCCTCCCCACTTGAACATACCTCTCCCAGGCACAGTGCCATTGGTTGTCGTCCAGCACAGTGCACAAGTTGCAACCACACCCAAGAGTCCCAGTGCCATTGCCTTTGGAACTGTCCCAAAGCGCAACAAGTTTAGATGAAGATTCGTCAGCCTCTCACCACCTCACGAGCCATCTAGTCAGATATCATTCATACCCTCCGCAGTCAATGTGGGAAGCTTCAGGAAGATTCGGACCGCATGTGGAGCATAGTCACTAGAAACGTTTCGGGGTTTTTGACGTTTCGGGGTTTTGGGGGTTTCGGGGCAAAACGTTTCGGCCTTCAGCTAAGAAACACCAAGGTTTCGGTTTTTTTCCTATATAATTTTACATTGCTAAAGTTCCAAACAATAGGAACTTTTAACATTTTGAGAAACTTTTTTTTTTTAGAAACCAAAAAAATTAGGAGTTTCTAAAACGTTTCTTGCGTTTCGGGGTTTCGGGGTTTCTCACTCCAGAAACGAGTTTTCATGTGACTATGATATGGAGACATCAAGAGGCCCTCCTCCGCACTTGGCAGTATGGTCCCTTCCTCTCGGACAGAGACAGCAACTTCACTTGGCATTACAAGCCACGAGGGTGGCTTCCCCCCCACCCCCCCCCGTCAAAATATGCAGCGGAAATGAAGACAAGAATTGAAAACTCCAAGAGCAAGTGCACAGCAAAAAAACGCAGAACTGGGAGAGAGAGAGAGAGAGAGAGAGAGAGAGAGAGAGAGAGAGAGAAGCGTATAACTCAACTCTATACACAAGAAAATCCCGAAATACAATGTACAATGTGGGGGGGGGGGGGGCAAGGGGCCGTTTTATATGGCACCAGGGCAACCAATCGGCCTGCTGTAAACAGCCGACAGCAACCACTACTGCCCACGACCAGCAATCAGTGCCAGTCGGCCAGCTCCCTCTTGTCCGCCAACAGCACACATGTCGGCCAGCACTCTCCAGTCGGCCAGCATACAAGGGAAAGCCGGAGGCAGCGGAGCAGTCGGACAACCCTCCACACCAAGGAAAAAATAGGAAAAAATATGGAAAGTGGGGAAAAATGTGAAAACACCTAAATCGGGCGGGCACACCCACAACAGAGGCCCTGGTGTAAATATCCAGACAGGAGATGACTGCTAACATCCCCTCTCAGCTCCTAGATGGGGAACCAACCCCAGTGAGCTGGAGTGCCGCCGGAGCATAGCCTGAGGTAGAGACTTCGTGAAGAGATCTGCTACATTGTCCTCCGTCGAACAATAAAGAAGCAAGATATCACCAGCCAAGATCTTCTCACGAACAAAGTGATATTGTATCTCTATGTGCTTGGTCCGGGCATGGAAGACCGGGTTCCGAGCAATAGCGATACCTCTGGTTATCGCACTGGATGACTGTGGGCTCCTTCTGTGGAAACCCAATCTCACCAAGCAACCTCCGCAGCCCACAACCTCGCAAGCAGCAGCACAAGCAGCCCGGTACTCTGCCTCTGTCGACGACAAGGCAATAGTTGGCTGCCTCTTACTGCTCCATGAAACCGCTCCTGAGCCGAGGGGAAAACTGTAGTCTGATGTGGATCTCCTCGTGTTTGGATCTCCTCCCCAACCTGAGTCACTCCAACCTTGGAGTCTGACTCCATTCATCAATCCCCCTCCTGTGTAAAAGAGTCCAAGATCCTTCGTACCCTGCAGATACCGCAAGATCCGCAATCCTACGTCCCAATGAGACTTCAATGACGTCTTCATGAATGAGCTCAACAGACTCACAGGAAAGCTCAAGTCCAATCAGGTGTTCAGCAACCAGATCAATGAACCAACCAGCTTCCGGTATAGACAGGCATCAATGGGCTCACAAGGATCATTCACTGTAAGCTTCGTGTTCGGGTCCATCGACGACTTGATAGGCTTGCACTTCTCCATCCCAAAGGCCTCAAGCAACTCATGAACATACCGCTGCTGAGAGACAAAGAACCCCCTCTAGGTCTCCCAGATCTCCAATTCCAAGAAGAAGTGGAGTAAACCTAAGTCGGTCATCTCAAACTCCTTTGACAAGGTAGCCTTCGTCACTGCAATGTGCTCCACATGACCGCCGGTGAGAATGAGGTCATCCACCTAAAGGATGATCAACATGACCATGTCGCATTCCCGAAACACATATAGGTTGGGATCTGCAACCGATCTCTAAAATCCAGCCCATAGAAAGAACGAATCAATCTTCTAATTCCAAGCCCTAGGAGCATGTTTAAGACCATACAAGGCCTTCCACAACCTGCAAACCATACCCTTTGATCCTAGAACCTCAAAGCCTGGAGGCTGCTCAACATACACCTCCTCTTGCAGGTCAACATTAAGGAACGCAGATTTAACATCCATCTGATATACGGGCCACTGCTGAGAAGAAGCAAGGGCAAGAACGGTCCAAATCATGGTCATCCTCGCTGTCGGTGCAAAGGTATCCTCATAGTCGATGCCAGGCCGCTGAGCATAACCTTTGGCCACAAGTCTGGCTTTGTGTTTGTCCACCAACCCATCTAACGTATACTTGGTCTTAAAGACCCACTTGACACCAATGACAGACCGTTTCGACGACCTCGGTACCAACTCCCATGTGTTATTCTTCTCAATGGCATCCAGTTCCACCTGCATGGCTTTCCTCCAAGTATCATGTGCAAGGGCTTCCTTGATGGAAGTGGGCTCTTTGTCCCGCATGAAATGAGACATCAAAGCATAGTTTACCTATAAAAGCTCCATTGAATGACTTTTATCACGGACTCTGTGCGATCTTTGAGGTCCATCCTGTGAGGTCCTGTTACATTCCCGTAACGCCGCTACGGGCATTATCACAGGAGGGAACGGCCTCTGGCTCACCACTCAGCCATAGAGGAAGAATGAGGATTGCCCCTCATCCCCCAGGCTATATAGTGTGTGGCCTGCCGTCCACACTAGCCTGGCCGCCCATGAATCCGCATGGGCGTCCTCTCCCACTGAACCCCGGACATAGCCATCCGGTCTGCCGTCGGTCACAGGCGTTACAGCCTACGTGACAGGTCCATTCGGAGAAAAGCTCCGTGATACCTAACTCCCGAAGGGTGTCCACCAACCACCTGGGTACTCGAACACAACGCAGAGCCTCCTACTGCTGCGGGGGCTCTTCTCCAGCTACGGGCTCAACCTCCTCAACTGGCTGGGGCTGTCCAACTGGAACGACCGAATAGGAATCATCATCAGAATCTTCTAGGTCTCCAAGAAGTGGCGGATCATCAACAGCAGTGGAAACCGAAACATGCTCATCAAAGACCACATCCCTACTGACAACAACCACGTTCCTCTCTGGATCATACAACTTGTATCCCTTGGAAAGAGAGTTATAACCCACAAAGACAAGCTTTTGGGACTTTGAGTCGAGCTTCCTCCTCTGCTTTGGAATGTGAACATATACATCGCTCCCAAACACAAGGAAATGGGAGACATCAGGTTTCCTGCCAAAATATGCCTCAAAGGGAGTCATGTTCGGTACTGAAGTCGTCGGAGACCAGTTGAGGATATGGACAGCCGTAGCCACAGCCTCTCCCCAAAGTGGACGAGAGATCACGATGCTCCAGCATCGTTCTCGCCATCTCCACCATAGTCTTGTTCTTTCATTTAACTATTCCATTCTCTCATGGCAAACCTGTATTAGCCAGCTCCCTCTTGATGCCATGTTCCGCACAAAATCTTACGAAAGCTTTGGAAGAAAATTCACCTGCTTTGTCAACCCAAAGAGTCTTCACCTGCAAGCTAGACTCTTTCTCCACCATTACATGCCACTCCTTGAACCGAGCAAAAGCTTGGTCCTTTTGTGAAAGGAAATAAACCCATGTGAATCTGGAACAATCATCAACATGCAGCATAAAGTACAAAGAACCTCCCAAGGATGCTGTCTGCATGGGTCCACACAAGTTAGTGTGTACCAACTCCAAAGGTTTCAAAGCCCGCCTGGAAGCCTGCTTCGGAAAAGTTTCCCTGTGCTGCTTACCACGAATGCAAGAACTACAGTGTCCTTGCCTACTGCCAACATCTAGCAAGCCAACCATTATCTGGTCCCGGAAAGCTCGAAGCAGCATATCCACATTCAAGCGGCCAAACCAAAAGTGCCACAAGTCACCAATCTGAGAACCTGTCAAAGTGGAGAGTGTGAAGAGTTTGTATATACCATTCTCCACGCCGCCTTCCCAAACAACCTAGCCAGTCTCACGGTCCTGTAGAGCAACAGAATGCTTCTCAAACTCCACCCAGAAGCCAGTCTTGCACACCTCATGCACTAACAACAGATGAAAACCAAGTACGGGGACATAAAGAACAAAAGAGGAATGCTTCCCCCCTCTGCCATCGGGAATGATCTCCATCCGGCCCTCACTGTGTATCGGTATAGTGGAATTGTCACCAATGAAAATGCCACCTGACTGCCGTTTCAAATCCTCAAAGAAGTCACAGAAAAGAGTCATGTGCCTGGAAGCACCACTATCAAGAATCCATTCCCGAGTATCCTTTGCGGTGAAGCCAACTGCCTCCTCGCTCAAAGAAGATGAAGCATCCGTGTCCATCATCTCCAAGTGCACAAAGGTTGGAGTCTTTGCAACTGAAGCTGAAGAATCAGCACTCTTCCCAGTCCACTTGGGACACTTCCTTCAATAGTCGCCCTTCTCACCACAATCATTACAGGTTCTCTCAGCCTTCAGTTTCTCTCGGTCTAAGTCGGGCTTCTTCTCAAAAGACTTGTCCGATGAAGCCTTCCCTTTAC
Organism: Cibotium barometz; assembly: GCF_041138505.1. Taxonomy (NCBI): domain Eukaryota; kingdom Viridiplantae; phylum Streptophyta; class Polypodiopsida; order Cyatheales; family Cibotiaceae; genus Cibotium; species Cibotium barometz. The sequence goes on from NC_141074.1 coordinate 11,780,868, forward strand.
CCTTGTTGTCGTTATTACGGCCTTTCAACCATTGGCCGATTAAGGCCTCGGAACCTCCGCCGTGTGGAGGGTTCGTGAATCTTTCCTCCTGGTCCAAGACCATGGGCACAAGCTCCTCCCATGTGATGGTGCTGAGCCTGCCTGGTGATCAATGAAGAGTAAAAGGCTGAGTACTGAGAGGACAAATGTGACAGCAATGTTATGTCCATATCCTGAGATCCTCTAATGATATCTCTTTCCCTGCCTGGAGAACTTCCTGCTAAAGAGCTTGCAGCTTGTTGATGTGCTCCCGCATCGTTGACGACTTTGCAGGATTCATCACCCGCATCTGAACTTCCAAGAAGATTCTCTTTATGGGGGATACCCTGTTGTAGAGAGAAGCCAAATGCTGCCAAATACCTCTGGCTAGTGTCATATGCTTTATATGATTGATCACCTGTGGTATGTAATTGAGGAAGATGAAAGAACGGACTCTGGCATTGACACGATCCCATAACTGTGCTTGTGCCTCCCGTTTCTTCCAAATAGAGAGTAACTCCCCTTCCTCTAACTCCGGCCGTGGAACCCCAACAACAATGAAATCAGCCAAGTCATAAGACTCCAAAACAGATTCCATCATTACCTTCCATACGCCGTAGTTGTTCCCGTCCAACTGACGGTCCACCAGGAACGTGGGGAATATGGGGAGTGTCGGGATCTTCACGTGCTTCTTAGCCGTCTCAAGCAAATCTGCCATTGCGGGGTTTTAACTGAAAAGAGAGTGTGGGTGCAATAAAATGAAGAACTAAACCTGCAAGTGGCTGTCCAGCAACACGGCCCGCCTTTTCGCTTGCTTCTCCTCTTCCCGTACGGCCCAAAACAATCCTGAAGTCTTGTGAAAGGAGGTGGATGAGATAAGAAATAACAACAAGTGGCTGTCCAGCACTCGGTCCTGAAGTCTTGTGAAAGGAGGTGGATGAGATAAGAAATAACAACAAGTGGCTGTCCAGCACTCAGTCCGCCAAACGCTTGTAATCCTATTTCCTCAAAGCCCAAACAGTCCTCCAAACAGCACTTCAAACTACCCCCCTCTTGCTCACACAGTTCCCAAGATCTTCCAAGAGCCTAGAGCTCTGATACCATGTCAGAATATGCAGTGGAAATGAAGACAAGAATTGAAAACTCCAAGTGCAAACGCAGAACTGGGAGAGAGAGAGAGAGAGAGAAGCGTGTAACTCAACTATATACACAAGAAAATCCCGGAATACAATGTACAATGTGGGGGGGGCAAGGGGCCATTTTATATGGCCCCAGGGCAGCCTGTCGGCCTGCTGTAAACAGCAGACAGCAACCACTACTGCCCACGACCAGCAATCAGTGCCAGTCGGCCAGCAGTAGACACATGTCGGCCAGCACTCTCCAGTCGGCCAGCATACAGGGGAAAGCCGGGGGCAGCAGAGCAGTCGGACAGCCCTCCACACCAAGGAAAAAATAGGGAAAAATATGGAAAGTGGGGAAAAATGAGAAAACACCTAATCCGGCGAGCACACCCACAACAGAGGCCCTGGTGTAAATATCCAAACAGGAGATGACTGCTAACCCCCCCCCCCCCCCCCCAAAAAAAAAAAAAAAACCCACTTGTATGAGGTAGTTCCCTCGGAGAGCGGCCAGCCATGGAGGGGACTACCCTCCCAGTATTTACCCTCTTTTAGAGTCTCTGAGCATGTACTTCAGCCTGTTGGAAGGTTTTTCATATATCAATACAAGGATCTCTCTCTCTCTCTACCCTCCCAGTATTTACCCTCTTTTAGAGTCTCTGAGCATGTACTTCAGCCTGTTGGAAGGTTTTTCATATATCAATACAAGGATCTCTCTCTCTCTCTATATCAATACAAGGATCTCTCTCTCTCTCTATATATCAATACAAGGATCTCTCTCTCTCTCTATTGGGAGAGAGAGAGAGAGAGAGAGATCCTTGTATTGATATATGAAAAACCTTCCAACAGGCTGAAGTACATGCTCAGAGACTCTAAAAGAGGGTAAATACTGGGAGGGTAGTCCCCTCCTATATATATACATATGTATGTATGTATGTATAATATTCAGGCAATATTTTAGTGATTGCATCACTACAACTCCATGACCAGCCATGATGAGCTCACGACCATTTGCAGCCTGACACCTCGACAAGCCTGCTCAGCCTGTAGAAAAGGGGGCAAATCAGCTTATAAGAGCAGCCCTTCACTCCCTCATTGAAGCATCTCATCTCCCAGTTTGGACGTTGGATCCTAGGTATCAACAGGAGCATCCAGAACCAAGACAACAGCACTACCAGTTGAGAGAGGGAACTGAGAATGATCCCCTGCTCCTTTCTCGCCCATTCACACCACTTTTCATAGTGTAAACTGCTGTTAATTTCTCAAGCTCCATATTGTCTACTACCCTTGCTCCTAAGTCTACTTCAAGGTGGTGCATAACTTTCCTTCAGATACAACCCATGTGAAACTGCCCCAACTTCCTTTACATAGATATCAACCTATCTAGCCCTTGCCATAATCATGTCCACATGCATTTGGATTAATACACATGTGACAGTCAGTGCCATGAAAAAAGTCCCCCCTGTGAAGCAATGTGTATAATCGCAAAGATTCTCAATTTTCTGATGACTGGGCAGGGGTGGGGGCCAAAAGAAAGCATCCATGACTGGTTGGCCACCTGTATAGCCACTTGAGCACCTGACCAACTAGAATACATGTTCCAAAGATCGCTTCCTTTGGAACATGCTCTGTATTTGCCTGCCTCTAAATATATGTGGAGAGACATGGTACTGCGAGTACATGTGAAAGCCAAATAATTGTTGGCAATGATAAAAGGAACGGCTTATTCATCTCCTCAAATACCGAATGTGTATATGCTTCGGCCAAAAAAATAAATATCACAGGGCTTCGGTGTCCAGGCAAGGTACCTTGGTATGCCCTTTCAAGACAATCTCGTTGCTCATGGGAACCTGGTAAGTATCCTCCTCCTCCTCATCATCATCATCATCATCTTCATTGGTGTCACCGTCTTCATCATCTGTGCTGCTGAGGTTTTCCCCTGGTGGAGGACAGGGCGGGCCAATCTCCTCACCGTGACTCTCACTGAGACTAGGTTTGGGAGGTAAGGGAGGCCCTACCATTATGTCATCTTCGTCTTGTGCAGGCTGTTCTAAACACCGCTCAACATTTGCTAGGGATTCTGAGGATTTTAGTGGTTCTGGTGTGGCCATGGGGAGGGGTCCATGTATGGGTCTGAACGATTTCTCTGCTTCATGGTGGTGGGTACTTGATGGCGCAGGCTTCTTCGGTATGCTTCTTGCGGCAAGAAACCTTTCTTTCAAGGAGCCCAGGGAATCCTGCTTCTTCCCATCATTGAGTGCAGAGCTATGGCGTTTTGTAGTGGAGTGGACGGCCTCCAAGGAAACTTGCTTGCGCTCTTGCCTGCCAAAGGAGAGAGGGAACTGGGCTCGCAATCCCTCGCACACTTGGGCTTCATCCTCGATCACAGGCACAGGTGGCTGATTTCCCTATATGCAAAACAGAGAAAAGCAAATCACAATGGCGCCCGCCCACCTAGGGTTTGCAGGAGCTGGCATCAAATTGTTGTGAGAAACGTTACCTGGTCGAGCTCTTCGTCGTCCTCGTCTGAATCCATGTCCTCTCTGTTGTCTTGCTTTCCCACTCCACTGATTGCCTTCGACAAAGTGACTGTCTTAGTTAAAACTATAATGGGTCATATTGCTTGGAGAGAGCGGGTTGCCTTTGTTGAAGTAGACTCCTTAATGTGTCCTAAAATCACTGGCAGAAAATGAGAAAAGAGAATAATTAAATAGAAATTCTTGCATAGTCGAGAGTCTTGATGGTGAGGAGGTTAGGGTAGGGTTTGCTATAAAGAAGGGTGTGGAAGGCTAGGGCCATGCCTTGCATGTCCTCTTACCATTGGAGGGTTGGAGTTATGGCTCGCATGTCCTCTTACCATGGGAGGTAAGGGTAGGGTTTGCTATAAAGAAGGGTGTGGAGGGTTACCATTGGATCTCAGGGGTTTGCTCTCTTTCATATAAGGTGCTCACACGAAGTCCTCAAAAGTCAAAGGTAACTCATTTCTTTATCCATTGTGCTTACTATCCTCTTGTCTGCTTTTAGTACGGTAAGGTGCGATGCTATTGCTTGTCTTTTATGTTGAATTGCCTTTATTTATGCAAAAAGAAGCTAACAGCAAGGTGGTTTATTCCTTTGTATGTTCTTGTGATTGGTTTACCTTTTTATGGGTTCTTTGTTATTGATGGCAATGGCATGCTCTCATTGCTTGTGTATACTTACTTCCTCACTTTTTAAAGATGGTTTGATGTGAATGTTTCTTGCATTAACACATTTGTTTGTTGCTTCTTGTATACTTACTTCCTCGCTTTTTAAAGATGGTTTGATGTGAATGTTTCTTGCATTAACACATTTGTTTGTTGCCACTTAATATATGTTGAGATTGCAAAGAGTGGTAAGGTTGTTTATGCAGGATGTCAGTTGATATTGCTAACACCTTATAGTATTGACTACTAGGAAAATATTTTTGCAACTTGAAAACCTGTGATGACATAGGCGCCACAATCAAGGGATATTAAATACATGCTCAGATGATAGAAAAAGGATAAAACAGAACTTCTTTTTTGCATGACAATAGTATATAAGTAATGATTACCAATAAGCATAGGACCGAGAGACAATAGCTGTGATGATATGTTTAGGTTGCTAGAAACATGCCGCTATAGAGTCATGTTTTTGCTGCATTGACACATATACAAAATGTATGGTGAGTAGACACTTAATTGCTTTGAACATACAGAACATGAAGGCATCTCCAAATCTGTTACCCTTGCTTGTGGGGATATACTAAACATGGGTATGGTAAGGAAGTGCTCAAGTGTTCCGAATAGATGCAACTCAAGGGCATCTTTTTCAAGCTTGTTTGCAACTTCACATCTTTGACAGTTGTATAGGAGCCACAAGCAAGGGCCGAGTAATACATGCAAAGATGGAAAAAATAGGTGGTTGGAAATACACCTTGGTCAATATATATGCCAAATGTGTGCCTCTTGCAAAGCACAAGTGTTTGGCAAGCTTCTAGTGAACAATTGTAAAATTGCAAGATATACTAAACATGGGCCTGGCAAACGAGCACTTGAGTTTGTTGTATGCATGTAGCTAAAGAGTGTCTCCACAAATTCAATCATGTACATCTTAAAAGCTTTTGGTAGCATCAGAGTCGGTAGATGCTAAAATGAAGGAAATACATATCAACCAAGATAATGAGAGTAAGATACCAATCCACCAACTCTTGAAAATTTTAGCATGTATTTCTCCACCCTTATCTATGCCTCTCATGCTACAGTATGCTTTCAAAATGCATACAAATGCACCAACTTCTAAAGAGATGTAACATCCTAAATGACTCCTCACTCTGCAAAACATTGTTTTAGGCTAGGAGCTTAACCTTGCTTGTTTTAAGCTAGGAACTTGACTTGTGTGTCAAACATTGCTTGTTCTACAAAACTTTATTTTAAGCTAGGAACTTGATATGTGTCAAACATTGCTTGTTCTTTTGCTGCCAACAATTTTTTGACAAATCTAGCAATATACATCATGCTTGGTCCTAGTGGAGGATCTATTCATGCCCATTCTTAGTGGAGAGTCTATTCATACCCATTCGCATGTTTGTGGCACTCATGGTATTGAAGATGTGCTACTATTGTATGAGGATGATAATGGTGTCCTATCCTATCTTATATACATTAGGCCTCAAATGCATGCGTCATTGATTAATGGTGCCATCTACATGATAGATTATCATCACATTGCTGCAAATTTAACATGGTATCAGAGCTCTTCAGCCTAGAATCCATCAAATTTATGAGCCCATTATCTTGCTAATTAGGATTAGTATATGATTAAGAAATAATAATTTTTTAAGTTGTTTTCAACAAGCTCTTTGCACCCCCAGCTAGTGGAGGGGCTTGATCTCCCTCCAGGAGTAACATTAGGGCAAGTTCTTCTAGGCAAGCATAGCCAGCCTCCCCACAGTCCCCAGCCCATTAAATCGGCACGTCAAATCGCCAAGCGAAGCTCATAAAAATTGCAATTTAGCAGGCACCATTTTTCTGAGGGAAAAATGAAATGTCTTCTTCTCCAAATCAAATTGCTCTCATTCCTCTTTGCCCTAGGGGTTTTCAAGGGTGCTCTACAAGGTGGTGAAGATAGATTTTGATTTGATCAAGTCTATAGTGAGATCCAATCATCAAATCTGCAGGTGACTTTGGTAAAACAGAGATTAAACATTCAATGTTTGGTCAAATCTTGTGTTTCTTAGCTTAATCCTCTACTAGACTAATTGCTATTGATGGCCTTGAAAGGATTTGAGCTCATTTGAACTCTAAGGCCTCATTTCTGGACTCCCTGCATACTCTGTTTTTTGCACACAAAATAGAGGATTAATTTGCTAATTAGTGATTAATCAACACTAATCATTATATTTTGGTGCAATTGAGGGTTCAAATTAACCATTAGGTATTTGATACAGATCCCTATAACTTCAAATTGCAATTCGGAGATGGTTTGATACTCCAACCATTCCGTACATATTTGTTACCCTTGATTTCATGTAATTTCTTGTAAAATTATGCTAATAAATTTGTGGTAATCATCATCTTACATTTACCCCTTGGTTAATGCCTGCAAATCACACTTAAATTCAAGATTATTCACAGCCAGAGTTGCATTTGGGAATGTGCATGAGAATGAATGCTATATGCATTATGTATTGGTGGACACACATGGGTGATTACATCATTGTAAAAATGGGATCAGACACTGCCCTTGTCCAGACTAAGGCAAGAGGTAAGACCTCCCGCATAGATTTGGGTTTGCATTGCATAATGACACAAGATAAACATCAAAAGCCCAAAAGAACTGTCAATAATACATTAAAACATGTTGCTCATATGGAGCAAGAACTGACGAACAAGCTTGTGGCCCCAGCCATGAAAGAAGAAGAACATCTCTTTCCAAGAGGAGGATTAACGCCGAGAAGAAGAGCTAGACGAAGCATTGAAGGAAGACATGGACGTGTGAAGAGACGCTGCCACGACAAGAAGACTAAAGATGAGATGTGAGGCTCCAAGAAGTGAGGAGCCATGTGAAAATCTCTGAGAGAGAGAGAGAAAGAGAAACCCCACAACCCAATGTCGCTTGCCCCAACAGAGTAAAACCACCTCTGAGCCACCGATGATGTAGGCCATGTGGTAGATGTATGTGTGAGCACTTTAGTCAAGGTCACCGGCACTTGTAGTAACCTTGGACACATAGAGAGAGAGTGTCAAGGACTATGAGTTTAGGGACTTGAGGCATTGGTCTCACGGACTATCAAGTAAGAAGGAAACTTGGTATAGGGTCCAGGTGTGCTAGGATTATTCACTTGAGGGAAGGTGTGCTAGGCACTGGTCACTCACGAACTATCAAGTAAGAGGGAAACTTGGTATAGGGTCCAGGTGTGCTAGGAGTATTCACTTGAGGGAAGAAATATACAAGTGAATAGGGTGTGTGCAGGAATAAGCCCTTTATGTTTGGCCGACCCAATGTAAAAACTAGTCACTTATATATATATATATATATATAGTGTACATACTTGCTTAAGAGACCATTTTTATGTTTGGTCAACCTAATGTAAAAACTAGTCACTTATATATAATTCTATGGACTTAGTGTACATACTTGCTTAAGAGACCATTTTTAAGTTTGGTCAGCCTAGTGTGAAAACTAGTCACTTGTATATAAGTTATTTTTTACAATAAGTAATACATAACCATAAGGCGCTTTGCCATTTTACTTGGCACGAGAATAGATACTTAAATTTTGTAAAATGATGTTGGAACATATAAAGCAGCCTTACCATGAGCTTAATGCAAATAGGAAAAGTCTATGGACTTGGTGTACATACTTGTTTAAGACTAGTAATAGAGACCAAACCATTTTTAAGTTTGGTTGGTCTAGTGTGAAAACTAGTCACTTGGATATAAGTCATTTTTGACAATAAGTAATACACAATCATTGCCTTGCAATAGTTTACTTATGAGCTCTCCTTCGTTACTCTTCTTGCTTGCTTGTATGCTTTTGAATCTTTCTTGCTTGATGGATGCATGCTAGATAGGTTTGATTGTAATTTTTCTTCTTGTAATAGCTTCTTCTTCTACCACCATGAAGACGGATATCTTCTTGTCTCCATCTAGGCATTGAGAGCTCTCCCTTTACCCCTTTGGCAAGGAGCATTCAAATGTGATAATGGAGTGAGGATGTGATGGACAAGCTAGCACACCCACATAGGAACTTGTGAATTTTGCGGCTTTAAGGCAAAACCTAATGATATATGCTTCGACAAGGCTAAGGTAAGCTCTTGACTTAAACACTACTCATCATGTAGACTTTCCTAGTTCAACATTGGACTTGCCTTAGTAGTTAGATCTATCATTTTAGTTGTAGTAGTTTTTTCAATCTTGATGTTAATCTTACTCTAAGTCACAAGGTATCATTTCAGTTATAGGAGTTTTTTCAATCTCTATGTCACTTTTACTCCGTATCACAGGTACTTGTTTGAGAGAGCACCATGTTGAACAAATTTTTTTAAGCCCGAGAGGATGTGCTCCCAAGGACTAAAGGCACCAGATTGTACTTTCCTAACCTATTAACTACAAACATTGAGAGATTAGATTGACTGTTGTCAAAAAGTTTGCATTGTAAATCCACTACCCATGGGATTTGAGAAGAGTTTCTTCATTTTCTAAACTCCATGTAAACACACAAAAAATAGAGAGGTACATCCAATGGAGTTTCTTGTATGCTTTTCTCTTCTTCCTTGTTGTATACATGCTTTTCTCTTCTTCCTTGTTGTATACATGCTTTTCTCTTCTTACGTGAGTGAGTGATGGTGTTGATGTATGCTCTCTTCTCCCTTTCTCCTTCTCTTGTCTACTCTCTCATGCTTTCACTCACTGTGGCATCAAAGTAAAGGTTGAGCTTTCTATAGCTCTCTCTCTCTCTCTCTCTCTCTCTCTCTCTCTCTTTGCTCCCCACCCATTTAAAGCTCCTTTGTAGTGACAACAAAGGAGGTAAGGTTGAGGATCCTAGCTCTCCACAAGCGAGAGTTAGTCTACCAAAAGTGGCTTGAGTTGCAAATCGGTATGACCCTTGTATTCTCCTCTCCTTCTTTGTATCTTGTAAGGCTTAAGAGTTCTCTTCCATGAACATCTTTGGTGCCATTATCGGGGAAGTGCCTTTGGACTCCCTGCATTTGGAGTATTGACATAGCAGACCGTTGGAGTGCAAATCCATTGGTCTTAACTCTTGTTTGTTGTTGTTTTATGGTTTATTTTTCTCAACTTGATGCAATGGAGCACAGAGCAATCTTTGGGCTTGAGTTACATGGCTACAAGTAAGTGTTCCATTCAATTTCCTTTGATTTTGGTTAGTTCCTTCTTGCATTTGTAATTTTTTGAGTTTTTGTTCATTTTAGGACTTAAGAACACAAGGTCAAGTAGGATTTTTGGGCTTAATCCCATGCTTGAAGAGAGTGCCTTGAAATGATGCCTTCTCAAGAGCACCTTTTCAAGAGGAATCTCTACATGCTTTCACAATCCACAGGACATCACAGGAGTTAAGCAACCCTAAAAACTAAGCACTCGAGCGATTGCAAGGATGTTAGCTTGAGTGAGGCCTATTCTTGGGAACCTATTTCTCTAGAGATGCGTATGGACTGAGAAGTTGGAGAGCCTGACTCCCCTACAGCTACTTTAAGGAGTTTTGAAGACATCATTAGAAACATTATCACAGGCAATCCAACTGAGGAGTGGGAGTCTAAGACTCATTAAACTCTCCAGCAAGCGAGAGACCGCCCATAAGAAAGGCCAAGCATGGAGACCTCTGCTTGTGATATGGATCCTAATTAGTTTAGCGTGGGAACGAGAAGCATTGACCTTGTAGAGGAAGGAGTAATCTTTCCTAGAACCACAATTGGAATGATTGCTAAGACAATGGTTACATTTGTAGCTTTTAACTTGGCTAGCTCATAGAACATGAACCTTAGAGTGTTTGAAATAACTTGGAGACCCATTGTTCCTTTTCACTCAGGCTACTAGGGTTGAAGAGTCAATCCAAGCTACCGAATACACGACTATGGGAACCTTGTGGCATGGAGTAGGGAGCTTCAAGCTAAAGCTAACTCTAGAAGGATCATATATGCTACATTATGAATGAGCCTTGCATGGCTATCCTTGCATCATACATGCCATAGTATGAACTAGAGTTATATGGCCCAAAGTCTTGCCTTAGAGACAAGGGCAACACCTACATGCCTCCACCTACCTACCCATACCTGTATTCTCACCCATTGCCGCTACCTCAACCTCCATGTATACCACTACCCTCTGCTCTTACAACTGAAGATATCTTGAGGATAGTAGCCCAAATATGGAGGTGGGTAGCAACAGGGCTAGCTCACCCACTACTACTACTTGAGCCTTCACCTAAAGAACTACCCTTTGCTTTAACCACTGAAGATATCTTGAGGATAGCAACAACACCACCACTAGCTGTCTAGCAGCACAACGAGAGTGAACCCTAGACACCCAAATACTATCAAACCCAATAGAGAGGGGGGTAGCAATGGGGCTAGTAACAACACCACCATTGGCTCTGCTAGCGGGACCGAGCCCTAGACACCCAAATGGTGTCAAACCTATGCAAATTACAAAATTAATCCCCAAGTTCAATGGGTTTGGAGGGAGACCTCATTGCGCACCTAGAAGTGTTTGATCAGATCTGCACCACATGCAGTCGGCTTGATGACCTTATACAGGTAATCGCCTTCGCACCATGGAAGTGTTGCCATATATATAGGCACTGATGTGTGTGAACACACGTAGGACCGCTGGGGCACTTTTTCCCTCTTTAGGAGTTTTTTCCCCCGGCTTGTATATACGCCCGGGCTAACTTATCTTTTGTACATTGACACAATCTAATACATTGTGTGTTGTGTGCATTCTTGTTTCTTCTCCTCCAAGCTTTGTGTGCTTTCCTGCAACCCTAATTCCAACAATTGGTATCAGAGCAGGCATCGGCTCCCAGGGCTACGCCGCCGACACCCTCTGACTCACGTTCTTCGATTGAGGTGAGCTTTCACAAGTGCTTGCAGGTCCCTATACTCTGCAAAAGGGCCCGTAGGGTTATGCGTTCTCAGAAATCGCATCTGAGGTCGTTTCGGGCTCCGTTTTTGCATTGCAAGTTCTACACAGGTGTTTTCGTCATTTTCTGCAGAAATTTCGATAGTGCAGTTTTCTGCAAAACAGGCATACGTATTCTATTGTGGACCGTGCTACATAGCACGAGTTGTTCTCTGTTCAGTCTTTGCTTCATTACAGGTAGCTTTTGCATCAGTTTCAGTCAGTGGCCATGGCTGATAACAGTAATGATGTATTTCGCATGTTGTCTGCTGATGACAAATTGGATGGAGACAGCAACTACCCACTTTGGGCATACATGATGCAGCATGTTTTGGTTGCAAAAGGAGTGTGGAACATTGTGCAGGGTATAGATGTACTTCCAGGTTCTGTGGATGTAGGATCTGTTGAGGATGTTGCAGGTTCTAGTAGCTCTACGTTGCTACTGTTTTACCCACTGCTGAACAAGCTCGTTGGGATGCTAAAGATGCGCAGGCTCATGCCTTGATTGCACTTTCTGTCAAACGTAACATCACCCCACATATTCGTTCAGCTAAAACAGCAAAACAAGCTTGGGATATTCTAGCTGGTTTGTATGCAGGTCGTAATAACGAGGCAAAAATCTCTTACCTGCGTAAAGAGCTAGAATCGAAGATTATGCAGGAAGATGATGACATGAATGTTTTTCTTGCTGAGATTAAAGATCTCAAGGAATAGTTGATTTCTACAGGTGAGATTATTCCTGATCATTCTCTTGTGCAAACTGTTCTTGATGCTTTACCTAAGTCATATCAGACTTTTGCTTCCACGTGGAGACTTGTTACTGAGGACAGACCTGATGTTGTAGTCAACAAGCTCTTGCAAGAAGCGCAATCTAGGCAAAACGAGGCTAGGCAGCGTGCAGTTGATCAGGCATTTGTTGCTGCCCAGCAGAGAAGAAGTGGTAAGGCAACCCCTTCCACTGTTTCTTCTCCTATTAGTAGGTCTGCAACTTCTTCTCCTTCCACAGGTAGCAACAATAGGTCTGAGAAGGCTCTTGATATAAAGGCAAGAAAAAAATGAGGTGCAACTATTGTAAGGCAACTGATCATGTCATTAAGAATTGTCCTAAGCTAAAGGCTAAAGAGGCAAAGAAGAAAGAGTCAAATGCAGCCACAATAGTGGATGCTTCTACAAATGCAGATTCTGCAAATGTTGTGCAGGATACAGAATGGGCGTTTAGCGTGTATTGCCAGTATGACCCATCTGTACATGATGCATGTTTGGCACTTTCTGTTGACTCTGATGTTTGGTATTTTGACAGTGGTGCTACAAAGCACATTACCTCGTATCGTGATATGTTCACTTGTCTTGAGGCTGTCCTTAATGGGAATACTGTCACATGTGCCAATAATGCTTCTTACCTAGTGAAGGGCATTGGTAAAATTATGCTTACTACTGCAAATGGCAACGCTTTCACACTTTCAGATGCGTTGTATGTGCTAGGGATAAAGAAGAATCTATTGTCTATCTCTGCGCTTGCTAGACTTGGACTTGTAGTCAAATTTGTGGATGACAGATGTACTGTTCATGATTTGACTTCTGGTGATACGATTATTGTATCTGGCACCTTATTTCGTGGGCTGTATAGGCTCAATTCTTATGATAAGTGTGTGGAAGATTCAGCAAATGCAGTTTTGGATGAAAAGGCAGTTTCAAATGCAAAACTATGGCATGCTCGTTTTGGTCATCTGAACTTTGCTAGTTTGCTGCGTTTGCAGAAATTTGATATGGTTGCTTCATTGCCCCTCTTGAGGCACCATTGAAACATGTTTGTGAAGGCTGTATTTTGGGCAAAATGCAGCGTTCTACGTTTCCAAAGGATGGTTCTGTGCGGGCCACTTGCAAATTGCAACTTGTACATAGTGATGTATGTGGGCCTATGCAAACTCCGTCATTTGGTAAACACTTGTACTTCGTGACTTTCATTGATGATTACTCAAAGGCATGCATGGGTATATCCACTGAAGGCAAAGTCCGAAGTGTTTTTGTGCTTCAAACAGTTTATGCTTATTGTTGAAAATGTATCCAATTGTACTGTGGGCACCCTCCGTTCTGATCGAGGGGGGGAGTACATGTCTAAAGAGTTTGATGCATTTCTGGCTAGTCGTGGGATAAAACACCAATGTACAATGCCGTATACCCCTTAGCAAAATGGTGTTGCTGAGAGGAAAAACAGGTCACTTATGGAGATGGCACGATGTATGGTCAAGAGCTAAGCTTTGCCACATGCGTTTTGGCTTGAGGCTGTCATATGTGCTGCATATGTACTCAACAGGTGTCCCACTAAAGCCTTGCAGTCTATTACTCCATACGAAGCTTGGCATGGCAGGAAGCCTTCTATTGGTCACTTGCGTGTCTTTGGTTACTTGGCCTATGCTTTAGTGCCTGTGCAATAACGTAGAAAATTGGATGATAAAGCTCTCAAATGCATTTTTGTTGGTTACAGTGCTGAGAGCAAGGGTTACAGGTTGTATCATCCGCAGTCAAAGTGTATCTTGATTAGTCGTCTCGAGATGTTTTTGTGGAAGATGCTATGCAGCCTTTGTTATCATGTACCAAAGAGACAGGTGTGAGCTCATGGGATGTATTTGATACATTGTTGCCTCTATTTACAGGTGGGAATTCAAATGTAAGTCCTAATGAGGCAAATACTTAGCCTATGCAGATTTCAAACAACATCATAGATCAGCCTATTTCTGATGCAGATTTATAGGATGTAATTCATGAGGATAGGGCTGAAAATGAGCAGGCTAGAGGTATGCCTAAATGGCTGGTTCAAACCTTGCGTGATAGTAAAATTGATACACCTATATCTAGTCGTACTCGTTCAGGTTTTCAGCATGCCTCTTATGCATCAGATTGTTATGCTTTGGCTGTGTCTAGTATGTGTGAAGAGGAAGAACCTCTTTCATTTGATGAGGCACAAAAATCAGAAAATTGGTTGGCTGCAATGCAAAGTGAATATGATGCTATAATGAAGAATGGTACATGGTCTTTGTGTGATTTGCCTATTGGTAAAAAGGCCATTGAATGTAAGTGGGTTTTTAAGTTGAAACGAAAGCTAGATGGCAGTGTTGATCGCTATAAAGCTAGACTTGTTGCAAAGGGTTATGCTCAAGAAAAGGGCATTGATTTTGATGAGACCTTTGCTCCCACTTGTCGTATGACTACCATTCGTAGCATTTGTGCATTGGCAGCTCATAATGGTTGGAATGTACATCAGTGTAGATCAGCTCATAATGATTTGAATGCCTCTTTTGAGATGTCAGATTTGGGGCATTTGCATCATTATTTGGGGATACAATTTAAGCAGTGTGATGGAGGTATTGCTTTGTGTCACACAAAGTATATTAAGACATTGTTGTGGAGATTTGGCCTTGAAGACTGCAAGCCTATTGCTACTCCAATGGAGACAGGTTTGAAGTTGAGTCTTCATGATGCTGGAGATCACTTTGATGTCACACTCTATCAGACAGCTATTGGTTGCCTCATTTATGTATGCATTACGAGGCCAGACATTCAATTTGCAGTCTCACAGGTGAGCAGGTTTATGCATAGCCCAGGGTCTCAGCATTGGAAGGCAGTTAAACGCATCTTTCGCTACTTGAGTGGCACCATACATCTTGGGTTGTTTTATCCCAAGAGGGGATCGTTGCCACCAGATTTACATGATTTTTCGGACTCAGATTGGGTTGGTTGCTACTATGACACAAGAGTGTCCACAAGTGGTTTTTGTTTCATGCTCGGTAGCTCATGCATATCTTGGTTGAGCAAGAAGCAACCTACTGTGGCCACTTCTAGTTGTGATGCTGAGTACAGGGCAGCTTTCACAGCTACGGTTGAGTGTGTGTGGCTCAGACGGCTTATGGGCTGACTTGGGTGTTGGACAGGAGTCTGTCACCTCTATCTACACTGACAGTTAGAGCGCATTGGCAGTTACGAGAAACCCAGTTTTTCATGCTCGCACAAAGCACATTGAGGTGCATTATCACTATGTCAGGGAGAGACTCTTAGTAGGAGAGATCAGCTTGGTCTATGTGCCAACACAGGACAACCTCGCCGATATTTTCACAAAGGCGCTTCCTCGTGAGAAGTTTGAAGCTTTCCGCAAAGCTTTGGGCTTGCTCCCCTTTGTGGACTGATCTACTTCGGGCATGGCACTTCCCTATACATGAGTGCCAGCTCTCGTTCACACCATCACTCCCAGGGGGAATTTGTTGCCATATATATAGGCAGTGATGGTGTGAACATACTTAGGACCGCCGGGGCACTTTTTTCCTCTTTAGGAGGTTTTTCCCCCGGCTTGTATATACGCCCATCATTCTAGGGCTAACTTATCTTTTGTACATTGACACAATCTAATACATTGTGTGTTGTGTGCATTCTTGCTTCTTCTTCTCCAAGCTTTGTGTGCTTTCCTGCAACCCTAATTCCAACAAGAAGGAAAAGTGGGTCAGTGGTTTTGATCAACTAAAACCTAAAGACAAGGCTGACTTTGACACCATGAAGATTACTTTCACAATTGGGTACTTTTGTCAGAGAATTCGATGAAACCTAATCGAATCAAGTTTACCATTTCAAACAACAAGAGAAAGAATCAATTAGAGACTACATTAACAAAGTGAGATACCTTCACTCACGATGCTCTAGCAGTGATAAATTCTTTGACAAAACTAGGAGATTCCTAAAAGGAATCCTTGATTCAACCTTGCAAAATGCCTTGTACTTAGAAAAGCATAAAAACTTTGAGCCATGTTGTAGAAGTGCCATGGACTTTGACAATTACTTCATGGGAACTTCTTAAAGGAATCTCCTTGAAGGAAGCCCTTCTGAAGCATCCTTTGGCATAGTACCTTCAAATGTTGGTGTTAAAGGGAGAGAGCCACAAGCCGCACCACCAGACCTAGCAGCCATGCTCATGTAGCAAATGACTAAGTAGTGGAAGGTCGGGGTAAGAAAAGAGATAACATTGGCCACTAATTGCATCTTTAACCTAGACGTGAGTTGGTCTAGTGTGTTTAGTATGCTGTGCCAACCACAAGAGAATGGAATGCCCCCACCTAAGACTAACATAAGGAGGAATCTGGTGTGTGTACTACATGAGGATGGGGAACCATGATACTACCCACCATTGCTACAAGAGTTAACCTTAGAGGCAACTCTATCGGCCCAACACCTAGCTTTGCTAGCTCCACCAACAAGACCCACGCTTACCAATACACCTCACCCCTGGGGCAATATGTGCCTCAAAGAGGACTTCCAAGAGTTTTAAAATTA
This sequence comes from Cibotium barometz, assembly GCF_041138505.1. Classification (NCBI taxonomy): domain Eukaryota; kingdom Viridiplantae; phylum Streptophyta; class Polypodiopsida; order Cyatheales; family Cibotiaceae; genus Cibotium; species Cibotium barometz. Next base: position 11,797,459 of record NC_141074.1, read on the forward strand.
CCCTTGCCACCTCCGGTATTTCCCAAAGTATTTCCATGAACAAATTGATTGTGATAGAAATACCTAAGGGGAAGAAAGAGGGAATGAGGGGGATGCTAACTACCTAGAACTGCTGGAGGTTCAAAGTCCCCAAAGTCAAATCCTAAGTCACTACATTCAAGATGGTGATGACAGCATCTACCCTATATATATAGTTGCAGTGCAATCGAATAGGGGGAGGGACATCAATGATGCGGATCTTGTATATATAGTTGTAGTGCAATCGAATAGGGGGAGGGATATCAATGCCCTAGGATCTTGTATATATAGTTACAGTGCAATCAAATAGGGGGAGGGACATCAATGCCCTAGGATCTTGTACATTACTATAGTGCTATCACTATAAAGGACCTCATCGAGTAGCAGAATGTCCCATCAAGAAGGCCATGGTGGCCACACCAGCCAACCCACCACACTCATTAGTTAACAGGTTGTGTATCAGCCACATGTACCCATTAAGAGCATCCAATCGAGGTCCAGCCTAGGAGCTCAGACCAAATATGAGCCTTAATTTGTTGAGCATGAGCCACTCTCATGAAGCTGGACTAGTTTCCAATTTGCGTACTCAAAGGGTGTGTACAGCAAGATGAGTCCTACTAGTAGTCGACGAAGTTTTGGAACATGCTAAATTTTCCCATAAACCTATAAGATTATCTGTTGGCCAACAAATTCATATTTATCGTGAAACATCAGGTGCTTTTCTACTTGGTCAATAAGCCTTGTGCTATGGGAAGGATAACGTGATGGCTCGTGATCCTTCTAGAGTTTGATTTCACGGTGGAACATGCAAAAAATCTCACAGCATGTCGTGCATCCCCAATGTAGAATCCTCTGTCAAAGTGGAGGATAAACTACCTGATGTCCTACTCTTCAAACTCTTCATTGTTTCATAATGGACCGAAGAGATAGCCCATTATTTAGCTAATGGTTTTCCCCAGGAGAGACCCCTCAATCCACATAGAGCACGACGCCTTATAAAAAAGGCAACCCCTTACTAAACTGATTGCAGGGCAATTGTACAAGGTAGGCTAAGATGGGATCATGAGGCACTATCCTCAGGAATTTAATACGATATCCTTGAGCAAGGCCACTTTGATGTAGCTGGAGGACATTTCTCAGCAGACACACCACCGTAAAAAAGTTCTACTACCAGGCTTGTGGTGGGCTACTTTGTTTGGAGATGCAACCGGATTTGTAAAAGGTTGCACTAATGTGAGCAGTAATTGGTTAGGGTTCACAATCGTGACAAAATGCCCTTGCACTTTGTAGTGTCTCTTTAACCATTTAAGAAGTGCGGCATTGAATTTTTGTTGGATTGATTAGTCTAGTAGCTCAAGAAACTCAAGCATGATTTACAATACTGCCCAGATTACTATACCAAATGGGTTGCGGCTCGTGCAACTAGAAAGGCCGATGCCAGGGCAGCATCCAAATTCCTTTCCAAAAATATAACCACTAGATTTGGGTGTCCACTCAAACTAGTAAATGACAGGGGAACCCACTTCATCAATTATGCAAATTCATTGGTAGTTGCAAATCCTCACCCTACTACCCCCAAGTCAATTGCTAGGCTGAGAGCACCAATAAGATTATCTGTGCTATCTTGGCCAAGATAATGGAAGCCTCACACAATGACTAGGAACAAAAGTTGCTAGCTACTCTTTGGTCTTATAGAATGGCCTATAAGGTCATCATCCACATGACACCTTTCAACTTGACACATGGAACAAATGCCATCATGCCCATGGAATTCTTAGTCCCAAGGAAAGATTGATAGGAAATGTACTGATCGACCGATTATTTGAGCTTAAACACTTGGAAGAAGCTAGACTACATGTCTCTACGGAATGATAGTTGAAAAGTTAAGGTGCTATGGAATGATAGTCAAAAATCTGAGGCACAAGTGATGGTTTGGTGAAAAGCTCAAATATATCGAAAGTCATGGACATGGTTCTCATGTACATCACAGAAAACCAAAAGTGCAAGCTAAAGTATAGTGGGATGGGACCGTTCCTTGTTTGCGAACTCACCTTGCAAGGATGGATGGGGCACAATCGATTCTAAATAGCTACAAATTGATACCTTCTTATATAGATAGGTAATTGTCTTAATGATGAATGTAGTCAAACTTCAACACCAAAAACCAAATCCCCCATCAACAAGTGCTCTAATCCATCACACATCCAAAAACACCCTGCACTCTAGGCATGTCACGTAAAAAGAGGCCCATTAACCATATGTACAAGTACCCAAGTTGCATTAAATGCCTCGCTTAAGTAGGATCAACCTTCACCCTTGAGTACTGCCCCAACACAAGTAGCGCCTCTCCAAAAACTAACCCCACTAACATCACTATTGCTTACATATCTAATTGTACAGAATTCAGACCACCCATTAATCCCAAACAACCCCAATGTTTCCATAATAAGGGCGACAAGTGGTGGGCACCACAAGCAGTGCTCTAAGCACAAGGTTATTATGAAGGGCAGAGGAAACTTTGGGTGCCGAAGAGGATGGTCCAACGTACACCACATCTCGACCACATAATAGAACAACAAACAATGACCCTAGACCAAAAACATGGTTCGTTAATAGCGAGTTATTGAAGACCAAGGCTACTATGCTAGACAAAAACAACTTTGGCTACTCAAAGTAGCACAATCCACACTAAACCCATCAAACACGATGATCCCCGCAAAAATAGGCTAAGCAACGCTTCAAGCACAAGGTTACTATGAAGGGAAGAGGAAACTTTGGGTGCCAAAGTGGATAGTATAGCATATACCAATCAAAACCATGCCACTAGGTGAACCATGTAGCAGAACACTAGACCCCAATCCCACCAAAAACATGGTTCATCAACAATAGGGAGTTGTTGAAGGCCCAAGGCTACTACCTTGGGGAAAAAAACAACTTTGGTTACCCAAAGTAGCACACTCCACACCAAACCCTTCAAACACGTGACTCCCACAAAAATGCACTACCCAAAGATGGTGGGTGCTTGACACACTCCCAGAAGGCAAAGGGTATTACAAAGGTAAACATTTGGGTCCCTAAGGTCACACCATCATTTCTCCCAATTTGGGTCCCTAAGGTCACACCATCATTTCTCCCAATTTCTTCAGTCATAATTAAAAGAACCAAGAGATGGCAATGGCAACCCAAGGCTACGAGCAACAACATGGAAGTCCTATAGCAAAGGGTAAGGCAAAAATTTACCAGTTCATGGAGCCCCATCTCCAAACATACCCAGGACATGATATTCCTTCCACCTTGAACTCATTAGCTTACGATGCAATTGACTGCCCTACACCACCCATTTACTTTCCACAACCAACATCCCTCTCAAGTCTCACTAAGTGGGCCAAAAACAGGTACCTCACCCGCACTAGATAAAGAAGGATGCCAGCCAAAAGAACTCATGAAAAAATGTCAAAGAAAGTAGAAAAAAGAGTCGAGGAAAGTAGTAAGACGGAGTAACAAAGAAAGAAGATGGAAGGGTCTTGTGAAGGAGAGTCCACTAAGATGTCGACACTATTTATAAAAAAAATGGTACTCTAATCACTTGCCTTCCAGGTACATCTTAGGATGTGGGGACCATGGCAAGCCCATAGTATGGCCCATGTGAAGGAGAGTCCAACAGAGGATGCCAACAGTATTTATAAAAATGGTTCTCTAATCACTGGCCTTCTAGTACATCTCAGGATGTGGGGGGACCATGGTGAGCCCATGGTATGGCCCATTGCCTTGATTACTAGTGATTAGAATACCACTAACTACGGCACTAAAAAAAAAAGTTTAAGATGTGCACACATGTTGACATTTGTGTGCATGCACGTTCCCACTTCTCCAAGGGGTAATATATCACTATCTAGGTGAGGACCGAGGTTGGTGGACGTATTAAGGTCCACCTCACATCGCGTGCATATAATGCCCAAGCATTCATCCATTCTCAAGCCAGCTGCCTTTTCAAAGTTATGAAGAAATAAGTATTCTTCACCTTCCACCACAATGGTGCTCAAGAGATTTATCTCAAGCTCTGGCAGCACCTTGCTCTCCTCGTGTGGGGAAGATGGCCCCGCATCTTCTACTACAGTGGGCTGTTCAGCTCTGCTGCTACAGATTGTGCACCCTCTGGAAAGTGCTCTGATGCAAGCTGCTCTTGCACACTAGCACTCGTTCCTACTGCCTTCACTTCCTTGTCATCCCTCAAATACCCTGCCAACTGCAATGTAGGCATCTCTACCTCCTCATCCGAATCCTCATCACTCATTGATGAGGAACGCAAAAGTGGTGAGCCACGAGAGGAACCTACTTCCTAAATTGCCCTTCCCCAACCTCTTCCTGCTTATTGAAGGTACAGTAAGCTCCTGCAGGGATGCAGATGTCGATGAAGCGTTCAAAGCGCTAGATGTAGGGGCAGGCATATTGTTGAATGTACTTAAGCAGCTCAACAGGCACCCATCGATCATTGGGGCAATGGGGAAAGGAGATGGAGTGGGGAGCCAAGTATTGCTCCATGTATGCAATTTGCGTCTCATAATGTTGGGACGCAAGGGCGAGCGACTTTTCAAAGTCGACTTCACGAGAGAACATGACAAAGAGCTCGCTCTTGCCTGCCCACGGGGTGGTGGAGAGGAACTCACAGAAGTTGTTAAAGGGGGTAGCCATGTGAATGCAAAGCGATAGTGTGAGCTCGTGCTTGGTTTCTATCGCGTGAAAATGAGAAAGAAGGCACCTTTGGCTATTTATAGTTGAAATTTAAAGTTTGGCCTTTTCACACTAGACCGCTAGACAAAAAAATTACAGTTTGCAAAAATATTAAGATTTCAATTAAATAAAGATTAGTTAAAAAAGAGCGTGCTACAAAATTACAAGCATGTCATCTAATCTAAAATTGTTATAATGTCTTTACTTTTTGCCCCTTTTGTGACATTTACTTCATGTTGATCTCCATCTCCTTGTCTTGAAAGCTTGTCATTGCCTTCACCTCGATCCTGAAACTCTTGCCCCTCACATGCATCAAAACAGAGGCTATTTTCCCATATACTCAGTTCATCTTCAAGCTCTTCCACATGCCTACTATGTGTTGGTAGGGCTATGCACCTTGCTGCTGAAAATTCAAGGTCCCCCATTTGCCATGATTCTGAGACCATGGTTGTCCCCTCCTTACGTTTCCCAATCTGTAAAAATATAGAAAGTGGCACAATAACCAGAAAGTGTAAGGGTTAATTCTAGACATGTAGTGGAATCAGATATACCTTTCTTCTCATCAACTTGAAACTTGACTCTTCCACATTGTCAAAGCCCATGATGCTAAAGTGTTGACGCGGGTCTGCTAGGCTCCAATGCTTGCTTGCTGCCACTCGCTCAATCCTTGCTGCCACTCGCTCAATCCATCCATTTTGCATCATCACAGCTACCTCAATAGGCATAATTTCTTCTTATGAGGCTTGAAGTGGGATCCATGTCCTGTGCTTTTGCATCCATCTTTGGTAGTGCAGACGCATGTACAAAATAGAGCGTGCCTTCAAGAACCTGAAAGACACTGTAGAATCTACTACATTGCACTTGTACACATCACCTTGATGTGACCCCTCATTAACCTCCCAACCCTCTTTTAGTAATCCTTGAATGAGGTCAGACCGTACCTTCTTACAAATATATATTGTTTTTGTTTAGTGCATTGGCATGGAATTGAACATGTGCACAAAAACATGTAAAGGACAAAACCAATTAAACCCTATTGACCTAGATGCCTTTGAAAACTTGAGTGATGTCTTGATATCACTTACCATCTTAAACTTTAAGCATAAGATGGTCCAAGCATCAGGTTTGTGCCAGGGGGGTTGGGGATCTCTTCTAGCTTGCCAAATAAACCTGGTTTTTTATCTACAAAATATGAGTGAGAAAAAAAAAAGATATTGTTCTGTACAAGATCACTTGGGCTTTGAGATATAAACATTGCCTGTCCAATGGATGCATGCATAGCATAGAAAACTCCAGTGAGGCTTTGGAGTGGCTGTTCCTCAACATAATTAGAGGGGAAAATATCTGCAGAGAGACATAAGAAAATGGAGAATCATAAGAAAATTTGAAATAAAAAATCCAATATTAGCATGTTAAAGCTGTGTTTATGTTTATGTTACACTGACAATTTGAAGGAAACCTTGGTCGTTGGCCTTGAATGTACAAGTCTCCAAGGGTATACACATGTTACACTATGGCAACCAGTCCTTCCTTCTTAGTATGCTTGGAGCCTTGTAGCCGCCCCTTCCAATGATGTAGCATATTCCCCAGTTGACGTACTAGATGTGGTCCCTTAGAGTTTGGCTACATGTAGACCCAAGCCCCAACCCTGAATCTTGTTGGAGCCCAAACTCCATTCTCATCTCTTGTGTTATGCAGCACAAGCTCTTCCACCTTCTCCCTAGGTCTTCTCACATTACTGGAAGAGGCCATGGTGGTAAGAAAAGAGAAGAAGGGAAAAGAAAAGCTTGTTTTACAATAGAGGAGTGGTGAGGAGAGAAAGTTCAGGGTTTTCAGTGCAGCAATGGAAAGCTTAAAAGAGGGTTAGAGTTTGAGAATAGGCTTCCTGAACCTAGAGTAGACTAAAGAGGGATAGAGTTTCTACAGTAATGGAGAGGGAGAAAGCTTGAGAGAGAGAGAGGGAGATTGAGAGGGAGGGAGCTTGAGAAAGAGGGAGAGCTTGAGAGGGATGGAGTTTCTGCAGCAATGGAGAGCTTAGAAAAGGAGGAAAGAGGGAGAGGGAGCTTGAGACTGAGGGAGCTTGACAAGGAGGGAGAGCTTGAGAGGTATGGAGTTTCTGCAAGCAGCAATGGAGAGCTTAGAAGAGGAAGAAAGAGGTTCAAAATGAGCTTTCCAAACCTAGAGTATGTTGGGGGGGAAGTTTGAGAGGGAAAACACACTTTTGGGAAAAAATTAAAATTTTTTAGTGTTTTTAATCTGCGCGATTCTAGGTGGGGGGACCTCTAAGTTTGGGCCCAAGAGGTAGGGGGACAAGAGTAGTAATTAGGCCCCATTAGCAAACCAAAGCCTAGGCCTCCTAGGGTCAAAGAAGTAAAAAATGTGCACCCAGCCCTCTTCCTGTTGGTCCATTCCTAATCAAAAGTTAATCCAAGAGGCCCTCTTTGGGTCTAAAAAATTCCTAATGTATAAACTTTTTTAGAGAGTGCCTTGTGCTAGCCAATAAGAATACTTTCTAATATATATATATGTGTGTGTGTGTGTGTGTGTGTGTGTGTGTGTGTGTGTACTTTGTTCCTAATTCTTTTAGTCAATAGTACTGCTTTTTAATGGAGACAACAATTTTATTTTCTTGAAGAATGTACCTGGCACTACATTGCATATAAGTCTTGCCTTCTGTTGAGTGTTGGTCATTTCTAGAAGGCTAGGTGGTGTTGAGGAGGTATAATCTGATGTACTAAAATTGACTAGATTGTGACTTCCAACAATTAGTCTAGAGAAATAAGTTTGCATCATAGGGTAATAAGTTTGCATCATAGGGTTTCTCTTAGGTGAAACAATCTCTAGCTCTTCCTGAAATAGGTATGAACATATTCAAACACGGGTTTTACACTACCCAAGTTGCAAAAAATAAGTTCTTTCTTTTAGTTTGAGTTTTTTGGTTTTTAATCCTTTTTTTTTCATTGGGCTGACTCAGAACAGTGCTAGATACTAGATGGGACTACAATGACAATAAACTTAACAAACTTGTAGCCCTACAAAATTATAGAAGGAAATGAGTCTTTCATTCTAGAGGAGGACATTTCTAGTGTCTACTACATGGAAATGAGTCTTTCATTCTAGAGGAGGACATTTCTAGTGTCTACTACATGGACTACTTTCATTCTAGAGAGGACATTGCTAGTGCCTATACAGGGACTACTTTGTTAAAGTGACACCTACATGAAGAGCTTAATGAAGCTTTTCCTTCTCTTGTGGATCTAAAATATATGATGCTTTGTGAGTCATTTTTGCAATTGGGCTCCTCAATGCACTATATTGGAGATATCAAATCTCCTCCCCATAAAACATGGCTTCATGTAGGCTCTTCAAGAGAATTCACAAGGCTAAGGATTGCTGAAAATAGCACATGATGTTGGGTAAATGTTAGGAGCAAGGGTGGGTGTTATATGACCCTCAAATGATGTAAGAGTTATACCGGTCATAGGATTAAGGTTCAAAGGCTTAAAAGAGGCCCAAATGTAAAGGAGTATGTGGAATGTCAAACCCAAAGGATGGCCAAAAGAAGGCACCTACTAGAAGAAGATGAGAAAAGGCCCAAGTGAGGGAGGTGGTCCTCAAATCTAGGCAAAATTAGGGATAGCTTAATCAAGATTATGAATCACAATTAGTGGCTAATGGAGATGTGCTACATAAAGGCCCTATACCTAATGGAATGTATACGAGCTTCTTGTTAAATCACTTTTGTCATTATGGTATAGTTTTGTCATTAGCCCTAATTACTTTCTTACATTCTTATTATGTAAAAATGTTGATGCTAATCCATTTCTACACACCCTAATCTTCTCTAGGCATGAAATTCAACTTGGCATCATAGCCAACCATCATCGCCATGGTCATCTATACATCTTAGGAGAACTTTAGTTAGCAAAATCATTACCCATGATTCAAAATTTTCCTCTTTTCCCAAGCTCTCAAATCATCAAAAGTCAATGCTTGGGCACATCTACAGTAAGAAGGCCCCACTTGGTGCATCTATAACATCCTCAGTAGCTTTAAGGCAATAAGAGTGAAGAGATCAAATTGAAGCTTCCAAAGGCACCTTGTAGGTGGCGGTAAAATTGCAATAGGAATGGGTAAAATTAGTTCTTTTTCATCAAATTTTATAAAGATACTGATCCATGGCTTCATTATATAGCATATGGGTATCATCTAGAGGATGTATATGTTAATGTGTTGATCTCACAAACAACATATTCTGGAGCTTTAATCTTCAAATCGTTCTCTGGTTATTACCTTTGTTAAGTGTGATTAGTGCTAACTATAATTAATTTTATGAGGTATTAAGGATTCAACTTTACCACTGGGGGTTGTCAAATCCTTCTGCATCATCAAATCCATTTCCCCCCTTGGTTTGGTGCTCTAATTTGGTCTCCCAAAACAATGTATTCTCTGGTTTGACAAATTTTGAAATTGGAAAGAGTTAATGCATCCCTCTTTCTCTTTGTAAGGGACTAGATACTAGCTTTGGGTCACTCCATTGCTAAGACCTTCCCATACTCAAAAGAAATCATGACAACTCCACTTATAATTGAAAAATTAATGGTGATGATTTCTGTACATGGCAAGTAAAGCTTAAATTTATACTCATAAAGGATGCGGAGGAAGCCAGAGCAATCCTTCTCAAGAACATGACCTTGGAAGCATTTAGCTTATCGGTGGCTACCTTGAAAAATATACCCAACGACCTGACATTCACAGACATTGAAGTAGAATTGATTGAAGAGGAGAAAGGCTTGAAATCAAAGCAGGTGGACCTTCATCACATTATGAGGAGAAAGCATCCTTCAAAAAAGGATTAAGAACCAAAGTAAAGTGCAACTTTTGTGGTAACTAGGCCACATGGAGAAAGATTATTGGAATAAAAACAAGACTCAAGCCAACACTCAAGAAAACATAATGATCAAAGAAGAACCAAATGGAGGGGCTTCCAAAGATGGAGGCCAATTATCGTAATAACTCTTCTAAATGATGGAAGAGGGAACCTCTCCCACCTTGTGTTTAAACCCACTCATTGTATACCTACCATTGTGTAAAAATTTAAGCCCTAAGCCAAGATTGTCGCCTATGAGGTATCTAGATAGACCACTCTAATAAACAAGTAAGAGTGTCGATCCACTGTATATGTGGTGGTAGGTAGTTCATCACTTGAGGGACAGTGTTTAAATCAATTTGACACCTTTTCCACCCTCTTCTAGCCTTCGATTTGCATTAACAGCACAATCGACATATTCAAGGGACATTATTATGGAGAGCACTGACTTTTTTAAATAAAAAAAAGTGAATGTTTTCTGTGTTTGCGAGAATATATATATATATATATATATATATAGGTTCACAACACAGTATCCCAGGTCCTCATGATGGGGGGTTCGGTCGTTCTCCTAGGCACTTGTGGGCAAAAGTGAATGTTTTCTAACACACTAATCAAGGCTTTTTACACGTAGACCACCAAAAGTGAATGTTTACACGTAGACCACCAAAAGTGAATGTTTTCTAACACCAAAAGTGAATGTTTTCTAACACACTAATCAAGGCTTTTTACACGTAGACCATCCACCACAATCAGCCCGGGCAAGGAAAACCCAAACTCGCAAAGAAAAAGAAAAAGAAAAAGCGTTGGGTACTTTCTTCTACGAAGGCAAGCAGCAAAAACACAAGGAATCGGGCGTGGCCAACCTGCATTGAAAACTTGATCATCTTCTCTCAACAGGTATTTCAGCCCTTTAAACCCTAAATCAGCTAACAGATTAGTACTATTTAAGGTTTAATTCTAATGCTGAGCATAGGGCTTCTTTACTGTTGTCCACCCTACCATAGTATGGCTTCTCTTCATCAAAACCTGATTGGGTGTTTCCACGATTGCTAGGCCTTACTCCCCCTTGCCCAGCACTTGGCATCATGTGGCCAACAAGGCTTACCCCCCCTTGCCCAACACTTGGCATCATGTGGCCAACCAGTCTCTAAGGCTTAATCCCCCTTTTGGGTCTTTCACCTTAACACTTCAATTACTACCTTTGGACGTTCCCTAGGCCTTTCCTCTTCGCATTGTTTAGTCCTCTAGACTCCCTGTTTATGCACCCTTTTCTAGGGGGATCCCGTCAATATAAGACATGTAGCAAAGGATTGGCCCCACCCAATTTAGTTCCTGGGTATCCACCAAAAAGAGAATCCATGGATACTGAACCCATGGAGATGAAGACGAAAAAACATTCGTTCTTAGGGTTGATGCCCAACAAATAGAAGCTTATAAACAACAAGGAAGCAAATTGTCCCGACTTGTGAAATCCAAAGGGGGGAAAAGCACAAGTGAATTCTATTCTTGATGTATAAGGGAATACCGGACATCCTACAGAGAGAACTGGAAGCTGTGGGGGTAACTGTAACAAGGAGCGTGCATCTTGGGACTTACAGATCCTAGTCTCGTTGAGGACATTGAGAGGATATGGCATGACAGTTAGAGTCTACCAGGATGCAGTAGGCCAGTGTACCCAGGGACTCATCGAGCTCAGCTCTTTTTTGCACGCTGCAGCCTTGACACGGCTGGGAGAGACTCGCGAGCGGGGGCGGCGGCTGAGACGCAGCCTTGCTTCGCTTCAGCGCCTTTAGGAGCAGCAGCCTACATGTGAGTGGGTGGCGTCCCAGTTGAGCCAGGCACGCCAAGAGGTTAGAGAGGCAGAGGAGCAGAGACATGAGTTTTACTATCGTCGCCAGGCCTCTCAGTGGACGCAGCTTGGTGATAGAGTGACTGGGGAGTTTTTTGAGATTACTAGACCCCGCCATGCTCGAGCGGGAGTCCGTCAGCTTGGGAGGCCGGACGGATCGTTAGCCACTGAGCCCGGGGAGATCAGAGCCATTGCCACTGAGTTCTACAAGGACCTGCTTTCAGAGGAGCCAGCCACTGAGGCTCGGGATGCTTGCAGACAGATTGTGTGGGCCCATGTGCAGAGGAGGGTCACAGATCGTATGCGTACAGTTCTGGGTGAGCCTCTTTCAGAGGTAGAGCTTGCTGAGGCCTTGAGGGTCCTTCTGCGCCATAGTTGCCCAGGGGAGGACGGACTGACGCCTGTCTTTTTTATGCGCTATTGGGACCTTTTGGGGCCAGGCCTCCGTAGCGGCTTTCAATATGTTTTGGACACTGGGGTGATGCTACATAGCTTTTTTTTTTCTTTTTTTTCTTTTTTTTTTGAAAAACGATCCTTCTATTAGTTAATGAGAAAACGCCATAAGACTACAAAGCTCACCTCACAAGGAGGGATAATAAACACAGTGAACACCGGAGCTCCACCCCCGTGGGGCTGGCCGCTCTCTGGGGGGGGACTACCTAGTAGTACATGCGGGAGGTGAGAAGAGCCAAACTGGAGGCCTGTAGTGCCAAGTGACGTCCTCGCCCCTCGCGATGAGGAAAGGGCCAGGCTGCCAAGTGCGGAGGAACGCCTTGCGGCGATCTCTCATGCGATCCGAGTCGCCCTGAAGTTTCCCCCAGTGTCCTCTCAAGGTGTGAATGATGTCCACCCAGAGGGCCTGTATGACCTCCGCCAGTGGAGTCGCCTGGCGGTCTATGGCCTCCCTGCATCGGGCTCTCCATATGTGCCAAGCCGTCATGCTGCTGATCATCTCCCATCTGTGCCCGTCCCCCTCCTGGGAGACTGCCGAAGAGAAGTCTGGCGTCGGAACCACCGCCATCGCCCTGTCAGAGACCTGGATGGTCACACTGCCAGGGTGGTCCTCGTATCCAAGGGCCGGGCTGCTGTCCGTGGCCCAAGCCACCGCACCCCACGTCACCATCATCTCACCTGGTGAGCCTGCAAAAACCATCCTGAGAGCGCGTTGCCAGACCTGCTGTGCCTGTGGGCAATCCCATAAGCAATGCCGTTGCGACTCCTGTGCATGGCCGCACCGAGGGCAGGACGCTGGGTGTCTGCCGAAAGCTAGCCAAGCCCCCACAGCCAGTCCTCTATGCGCTGTAAGCCAAAGAAAAAGCGTCACCTTCCGGGGTCGGAAGCTGGCCCAAAGGCGCTGCCAGAAGTCCCTAAGGAAGGCAGGGGAGAGCAGTCTTACGACCTTGCTGGTTTCATTGTTGTTGGGGTTCCACGGCCGGAGTTAGAGGAAGGGTAGTTACCCTCTATTCGGAAGGAACGTGAGGCACAGGCACAGGCACAGGCACAGGCAAGGGATCATGTCAATGCTAGCCGCCAATGCTCGGCCGCCGCCGGGGTGCCCGCTATCCTGTGCCTCTGGATCCGCCGCCCCAGCCTCGCTGTGTACTGAAAAAAGGGGGTGCCTGGGCTGGTAGGGGCCGAGTAGGGATCTCGCCAAAGCCACTCGCCTGGATCCCACTGAAGGCAAATAAGAGGCTTGTTGTCCCAAGCCCATAATCTCCAAGAATAGTCCTCCCCTATCGAGGCCGGTGAGGGGTCTACATGCCACAGTCTCTGATGAAAGCCGACCACCCGCACCCTCTGAAAGATACAACCCTGGAACTCATCCAAATCTAGTCGGGTCCTCTGAAGCTGGCCTTCCTCTCCCACCTCGAAGGTGAGTGGGGCGACTCTCTCTGTTGAGCCGCAGACCGCTAGAAGGATCTCATGCCGAGTAAAGACGCCCATCCACTGTGGAGGTGGAGGGTCCTGTACTGGAGTCCGCCACTCCCGGGGGATGGCCGCCTCAATGTCCTGCCTCATCAACTCTCTGCCCCTCATCCCGCTGAGTCTCCTCTCCTGAACCTCTAGAGGCAGCTGCTGAAAACATATCCAGTTGTCTAGGGACTGGGCTGGGCCGGAGCTCAACGGGCCCCACGACACGTGAGATCGCGATCCAACCATATGACCACTGGGAAGTCGGATCAAGGGGTTCCAGATCAATGGCTGCCTCAGGCACTCCTCATCGGTGCCTGGGGGAGTCTGGAAGAGTGACGGCCTCAGATGCTCCCAGGCCCTCAGAAGGCTAGCTACAAAACGCTCCTCGAAGCCAAGGCCCACTCCTCTGGATCGCTGCTCTGTAAAGATCCACCTGATGTTGGGGGTCCAGGGGCCGCTAAGAGAAGGAGTGCGGTTGAGAATCCTGGAAACAAGAAACTCCTTCCACGGCTCATCGCTGGTAGGAGGCCACGAACCACCAACTTGCCAAGCAAAGCTCGGCTCTGACAAATAGGATCAACTATGCCCAGGCCGCCTCTCTCCCTCGGCTGAGTGATCACAGCCCATGCCACCTTGGCCTTGGCGGGCCGCCCGTCGCCACCGGACCAAAGAAAGTTCCTGATGAGCCTCTGCACCTGGCCAATGCACGCCCGAGAGAAGGCCCAGCAAGAAGTGATGTACCACATGGTAGCAAGCAGAACCTGGTTGGCCACAACCACTCGGCCAGCCAGAGATAAACGAGCGGTACTCCAATACAGAAGCTTCTTCCGAATGCTCAGAAGAAGGGGGGCTATCTGCTGCTCCGGAGATATGTCAATGCCCACATAGCATCCCAAATAGCGCACTGTAGTGCCGGGGGGCAGCCACTGAAACCCATCAACTGGCCTCCAAGTCGGGGGGGGGGGGCACAGAACTGACCCATAACCCACACGACTTGTGCCAGTTGATCAAAGCGCCCGAAGCTCTGCAAAACTTGTCCATGGTTGAGGCGAAGCGGCGGAGGTTCTCCTCCCCTCCTTGAAGATAGACAGCAGTGTCATCCGCAAATTCCGAGTCTAGGAGCTCCTCCGAGGTGCGGATGGGGAGCTGGAGGCCCCGCAAACCTGTATCCTGTGCCGTCAAGAAAGTGCTCATGGCCTCCGCCACAAAAAGAAAAAGAAAGGGCGCCAAGGGGCACCCCTGCCGCACCGAGTGCGAGAGCTGGAACCTCTCTCCGCGCACGCCCTGTATCAGCACACCTGGCTGTGAGCCGATGTGTAGAGTGCAGAGACCCCACGGATCCACTGAGGGGGGAAGCCCATCCTCTCCATAGTGCCTTCCAAGAAGGCCCAGTCCACCCGATCATATGCCTTCTCGAAAGAGAAGATGTTATCCAGGATGCTCCTATCCTGGATGAAGCCTGTCTGTGTGGAGTGGATGATGTCCGGATGGTGAGGCTGAAGCCGCCTGCTGATCGCCTTAGCTAGGACCTTGTAGGCCGTGCCTAGCAAGGTGATCGGTCTCCACTGTCTAATCTCCAGTCTGTCTCCTCCCTCTTTGGGGATCAAGTGAATCAACCCCTCTGCCATGCTGTTCGGCATGTCTCCCGACTCCATGATCTCCTGGAATGCCAATCTGGAACCCCTATGCAAGAGACCCCAGTACCTCTGGAAGAAAGCCACTTAGAGACCGTCCTCTCCTGGGCATTTGCCCCGAGGAAGTGCCTGAAGAGCCGCCTCCAGTTCCGTATCCGAGAAGGGGGAGAGAAGGGAGTGCTGCAAATGGGCCG
The DNA here is from genome assembly GCF_041138505.1 of Cibotium barometz. NCBI lineage: Eukaryota > Viridiplantae > Streptophyta > Polypodiopsida > Cyatheales > Cibotiaceae > Cibotium > Cibotium barometz. Next base: position 11,812,672 of record NC_141074.1, read on the forward strand.
GCACAACCGGTCTCGTGAAGCTCCAGACTGCCTCCCGAGCCTCTCTCACCCTGTCATCTGCTGGCTCAGCAGAGAGCAGATCCCTGTAAAAATCTGTGGCGATCGCCCGAACCCTGGGGGGATCCACCACTACCTGGCCATCAGCCTGCCGAAGACGCCTGAGACCCTCTCGTCTGAAGCGAGGCCCTGTCGCCTCAAAGAAATCTCGAGTCACTCTGTCTCCAGCCTGTGTCCAAAAAGAAGCCCGAGCATGGAATCGGAACTCCACCCTCCTCTCCTCGATGGATCTGATCTCTGTGCGAGCTGACTCCATCTGCTCTGAAATCCAAGGGCTCGTAGGATCCCTCTCCTGAAGTCTCTAAAGGGAAGCTAGACTCCTCCGCAGGCTCCTCTCCTGCTCTCTGAAAGGCTCCAGATGGTCCAGGGCAACCTGTCGGAGCATCCTACTGATCTCCTGCAAACCCCTGTCAAGATCACTGGCTGCCGATCCTCTCCTGAACTGAAGCTCGTGCCAGACCTACTCAACTCTGGTCGCAATCTCGGGCTCCTCTATGAGACAATCTGGAATCCGGACGCTCTGGCCTCGCTCTCCTCTCGTAGGATCCTCGATCTGGAGAAGCACTGGAAAGTGGTCTGAAAACGAGGAGCCTGCAAGTATACCCACAGTGCCACCTCTATCGCAAGCCCACTCATCAATGTAAAACCTGTCGATGCGGGAAAGGTTAACTCCTGTGGCCCGTCTATCCGAGCGCGAGAAAGATAAACTCCCCTGCAACCTGCCAAACTCCGAGAGAGTCCACGGATCCTGGCCTCTCACCTGCAGCACTAGTTCCTCCCAGGCAGCGAGCTCCGGCCCATGAATGGTCTCCTGGCTGCCCCCCATCCTGTCCTCTGCATCCTCCAGCATGTTGCAATCCCCCCCTAGGCACCAATGGTCTGCCATGGGGAGGGACTGCCTAATGGTGCTCCAGAACTCAGCTCTCCCGGTCGCCCCATTAGTAGAAGTTGAGGAAGCCAATGCGGTCTTCCCCAACCCGAAGGATGATCCACTGCGCTCGACCTTGGACCAGAGTGCCAGAATCCACAACCTCGGATAGAAGCTGCTCGCTGACTGAGATGCATACTCCACCCTGGCTCCCTTGGGGGCCATATGCCGGTGACCAAAAAGTGTGACTCTTGCCTGGCAAGATCTTCCCGCAGGTACGGGTACGCCCGGCAGAAAGGTGGTGCTCCTGGATGAAAAGAATATCTATGGGTCCTCCAACGAGAGCCCTTTGGATCTCCTGGCGAAGTCTGCCCCGACCAATGTAGCAGCGAGGTCCACCAAGACCCTGGATGTTCCATGAGAGGATCCTCATGGATGAGCTATGGCAAGTGAAGCAGCCGCCACTGGCTCACCCCTCTCAGCCGGCCTAGATGAGCTGCCCTCCACTTTGTGAGTCTTGGGCGCCGGCTTGGAGGGAGAATAGTCTCTGTCTGTCCGGGTGCGGAGTCTCTCCAAAAAAAGGGTGACCTGTCTCTGAGTCCAGCCCCACTCCACCTTCGCCCTGTCCAGGGCATAGGCGTGAGACCAATCCTCTGCATATATGTATCTAAAGGTAGGCTGCATCCTCGGGGCGGCGTGGAGGAGAATCAGTAACACCGCCTCAACTGAGGTGTGGACCGGATCCGCCCGCCAATCTCCTATACCAAACAAGCTCATGCGGGCCGAGTGTAATCGGGTCTGCAATAAGTCCGTGAGCCCCAAGTCACTGAAGTGGTGAGAAAACTCCAGTATCTGATCACGCAAAACTTCCTCTACAGAGTTGCAATCCCATGCTGTGTCTGGGGCAACACTGAGAGGAAAGGAGAAGGCCACCATGCTGCTCACCACTGAAGGAGAACGAGAGGGATGGCACACCACGCAAACTCGCAAGGGCGGGACCAGTGTCTCGAACGGGCCAGCATCCAGCTGGAGACACCTGAAAAAACCGTAATCCACTGGGAGCCCCATCACTCGCGGGGGCCCCCCAGGGGAGGCTGGAGAGAACTCTGTGGCGGGCGAAGCTATGATCGCCATCTCCACCGGCCCGGAGTGGCGGTGGAAAAGCCGCTGAACTGAACTCTGGCCTACCCAGCTGCGCTGCCCCGGGGCAGTGGGTGGTCTGGAGGAGTATCCTGGAGAGGCCGAGGGAGGGATGGTGGCTCGTGGAGAGGAGGGGGGAGAGCGAGGAGAGGATGGAGAGGCATCTGCCAGAGGAGAGGTGTCAAGGGGGGCCGCTGGGGGAGGCGGGAGGGGGGGGGCTGGGGGGGGGTGGAAGGAGTGCTCTCCAAGTGAGGGGCCGGGGGTCGCAGAGTGCGGCCCGGGATCCTCAGGAATCTGCTCCATGAAGGGGGCGGGGCCCCCCGCGGGGGGAGGCGGGAGCGGGGTCTCCACGTGGGGGGCTCCACCGGCGGCCTCAACGGGCACTGAGACTGAATCCTCGTCCATCGGGGTGGGACCTGCTGGCTGCCTATCCCTGACTGGAGCATAAGTGCGGGTAGGTGCCTGGACGCCAGCCGGAGTCGCCTGTCCGCCAGCCTGTGCTGCCTGCTGGCGTCTGCGACGGTCCCTGCGGGTCGGGCGTTTCCGCCGGCAAACCTCTTGCCATCCGCCAGCCTCCTGGGTCTGCGCGGCATCCTCCGCCGGGGCCTGCTCGTCAGATGATGGCGTCTGCTGAGACGAGCCAGGGATGTCCGGTCTCTGAGGTGGATGGCCACCCCTCGGGCCTCCTGAAGGGGGTCCAGAGGCGGCAGAGCGTGAAGGATGAACCCCCTTGCGGGGACAGGCGCGTGCGAGGTGGCCCATCTCCCGACAGATGTAGCACTGGCCGGGGAGGCCCAAATACTCCACGCGCTGTATCAGATGTCCTCCAGAAAGACAAGGGAGGAGGATCGTCCTCGGGAGGGACTCCGGTGACGGAACCACAACACGAATGGCCGGGAGTCCTGCTGCCCGAGCTATCACTGAAGCCGCTGTCTGAGGCGTCTCCACCACCTGCCCGAACGCCTTGCCAATGGATGACAAGAGGGGCAAGTACTCCCTGCGGAGTCCAGGAAAGCAGATAGTGATGGGGAAACCTGTCGCGCCTGCTAGCGGGTCAGAAGCGGGGTCGAAACCGTGAGTCCATCGCGCCAAGAACGCCCGGGATGAGCGGAGGGCAATGGGGCTCCGAGCCAGCACCGTCTGAGCTGCCTGGGGGGACTCGAAATCCACCTGGTAGTAGCCACGTCCCAAAAAATCGACGCTGACGATCTTGGCAGGCACGCCAACGAGGCTGCCTTGCAGAAGGTCGCGAAGCTCTCTCCGCATCGGACGGCTACCCACTATCTTGCAGACCAAGGAGGAGGCCTCAAGAGCGGATACTGTGGAAACAAACAACTGATGATCTGCATCTGTGAACTCCAGACGGAGACCGGAATCGGCAGGGGTAGTCGGAGCGGCTTCCATGGAGTCCTCCAGAGGGAAAAGGCCAGAGACCGGGGTCACCAACAGGAGGGACACAGCCCTACGAGGAAACGGAGAGGCGGAAAGAGAGAGGATAGCGGGGGCGGAGGGGGGGGGAGGGGGGAGCTGAGGCGGGGGAGCTAGCGGTGGGAGGAGGGGCGAGACGGAGGGGGAGGTGAGGGAGAAGGCGGGGGGGGGGGAGAGATGGCGGGGACAGGCGGGGGGGGGAGAGGGGGACGCGCGACGGTGAGAAGCAGCAAGACGGGAGGGGGGATGAGGCGGAGCTCGCAGGAGCAGATCGACAGTCACTCCTATACCATGATCCAATTATATGCCACAGAGCTTTTCAGAGGGCTTGATCTTTCTTATCCCCAAGGGGGAGGGAGTATCAGATGCTATTCAGCATTGGAGACCTATTACGATCCTCAACACTGTCTACAAGGTCTTAGCAAAGGCCTTGAGTTTGAGGATCCAGCCCTTCCTGGGGGAGTTGATTCATGCTACCCAGACAGGATTCGTCAAGGAGCGTAGTATCCTTGACAACATTTTCACATTCTGGGAGGCGACGGCCCGAGCTAGATTTCTTGGTGAGGACTTGGTCGTGATGCATCTCGATTTTGAGAAGGCATACGATAGAGTCGATTGGGGTTTCTTAGAGGGCACTATGCTTCGCCTGGGCTTTGAGCCAGTTTGGATTCGAGGGGTGGCGGCTCTATACTCCACAGCTCGTAGCCAGGTGCTGATTGCAGGAGGACGGGCGCCGAGTTTTGAGTTGACCAGATCAGTCCGTCAGGGGTGTCCTCTCGCCCCGTTTCTTTTTCTCTTCTTTGCTGAGGCTATGAGCATGTATCTGACGGCAGAGGAGGTTGGTTTGAGAGGACTCCACAGCTCCCAGTTCGGGGGGAGGACCTGCTCGATGCTGAGTTTGCTGATGACACGGGTTTATTTTTGCATGGCCATGAGGCCAATCTTCAGCGGGTAGAGCAGTCACTCCAGGTTTTTAGTGCAACTTCGGGAGCATTGATCAATTGGCGCAAGACCGTGGCCTTTTGGATCAGTAGCGCTCCCACTCCGTCATGGAGCCCAGACCCCGGTTTTAGATGGATTCCTCCTGGCACAGCAGTGAGATATTTGGGATGCCAGATTGGACTAGATTTGTCACCTGAGCAGCAGATTGCCCCGCTTCTTCTGAGCATTCAGAAGAAGCTTTTGTATTGGAGTACAGCTCGGCTCTCCTTGGCTGGGAGGGTGGTGGTGGCAAATCAGGTGCTTTTAGCGACCATGTGGTACATCACGTCTTGCTGGATCTTCTCGAGCTCTTGCATCAGCCAGGTACAGAGGCTGATCAGGAACTTTCTTTGGTCTGGGCGGGATGGTCAGCCAGCCCGGACTAAGGTTGCTTGGGCAGTTATTACACTTCCGTTGGCCCAGGGAGGCTTGGGCATTATAGATCCAGTTGATCAGAGTAGAGCCTTATTGGGGAAGCTTATTGTTCGGGGGCTGCTTCCAGGCACTGAGCCTTGGAAAGAGCTCCTTTTGCAGCGGCTGCAGGCTCGGGCTCCCCCAGCAGGGGGCACTTGGGCACCAGAGATACGATGGATCTTCATAGAGATGAGGAGGACAGGCCTCATTAGAGGTTGGGAGGACAGATTTGCCTTGAGCATCCTGAGAGCTTGGGAGTTACTGAGACCGGGACTCTCTCAGAGACCTCCTTGTGATGAGGAGCGGGCCAGACAGCTGCTCATCTGGAACCCAGCGGTTCGCCCAGAGCAGGGTCATATGGTGGGTTCTCGGCCTCGTCTAGCCTGGGAACCATTGGCGGCAAGCCCAACACGTAGTTTTGGAGACTGGCAAGCCTTCTGCAGTCTTCCAGAGGAGTTCAGAGGGGGGCTGATTATGAGGGATGACATTCAGGAGGCACTCAGAGGAGTGGTTCATGCCTCTCGAGCCAGTGGCCCCACAGTGGATGGGAGCCTTTACACAGTTGGAGATCCTGATTGCTGTCAGAGCTTGCACTGAGGATGGCAGATGCCTCTACTATGAGATCCAGGATGAGGGCAGACTGCAGAGAGTGGAGGTGGAGTCGCCTTTGGTTGCAGAGTGCATCTTTCAGAGGATACGGGTAGTGGCCGCTGCTTCTCGGAGGTGGCATATTGACCCAGACCCTGCAGATGTGGACTCCGATTGGCGCATATGGGCATATGCAGCGCGCCCCTTGGCCCGGCTCCAGTGGGACCCTGGCGAGTACGAGTGGCATGATCCTTATGCATCCCTGGAGGCCACAGAGATCACCTTTTTCCAGTATACTGTTCGGTTGGGGCGGCAGATTTTGACGGTGCGGAGGATTGTCTCTCCAGCTGCATCGGGGCATTGGCGGCTACAGGGACTCTCACAGGAGTTCCTGGAGGATTTTTGGACCAGGCTCTGGGCTTGTTGACAGGCACGTAGGATCTCGACTTTCCAGTGGTGGCTGGTCGCCCACAGGGGCTCTGCAGTTGGCACCTGGCTTGTCTACAGCAGTCTTCCGGCGGCCTGCGTCCGATGCGGCCACCCTATGGAGACTCAGAGACATTGCCTATGGGACTGCCCTCAGGCGCGCAGCAGATTTGGCTGCGGCGGCGGATGCTGCACATTCTGGCCCCCCTCTCTCCAGAGGGTATATATACGTGGGGTGCCGCTGCTTGGTCGACTTCGTCAGGGCCTGCTATGGGCTATGAGACGGAGCAGGACAGCCAGGCCATCAGATTCATTAGGGACCAGCCTCGCCTGGTTCCTTCACCGGATTTCTCGTCCGCCAGTTGGACACAGGAGAGGGATCTACGATGGGAGCTCCTGAGCAGCCTCACCATCTGGTTCACCTGGAGGGCCCGGTGTTTTAGGGCCTTTGAGGGGAGATTGGAGCCACCAGCAGAGACTATTCGGGGGATTTGGCAGGAGTTGATCCACACCTTGCGAGGACAGTATGACCGCATCCGGGGCGACTCGGATGAGGCGATCTTGCGGCGCCAGGCCTTTCACACCACTTGGCGCAGCGGCCCCTTCTATACCCTTCATGCGGGGTCCCCCCGCTGGCACTACAGGCCACCTGTTTGGCTTTTCCCCCCTCCTATTGTATGATATAGCCCCTCAGTTCTTTGTACTGATACTTGTACTTTTTAGCACCTAGGGAGAGTCTCCCTGGCTGCCTTGCTTTGATCTCTGCTCTGTTTTCTTATGAGCAGGAGAGAGCCTTTTGTAGCCCTTCGGGCGTTTTTATATAACTAATGAAGGATCTTTTCTCGGAAAAAAAAAAAGGTTGTATACCCTCCCAGATCTTCTGGCAGTGTAAATAGATTTTGTATCCTATGGGATATAGATAAACAAACCCTTGACAGGGTTGCAATGGATGTTGAAATGCAAGGAATCCTGACACACAGGAAGTTTTCTTTAAGCTCAAATGGAGAAATTTTGCGAGTTCTTGTTTTACTTGTAAAAAGTTTGGACATATGCAATCGGAATGTCCATCGCTTTTACTACGTCTGCCTGTTGGCGGCCATGCCCCCTCCTCCAGCTTCTCTTGTCCCTATTGTGCAAACTCAAAAGGGGAAGAATGTAACTCCATCATAGCATGTAGGCTTGGATAAAGGGAAAGCTAAAGTTGCCACAAGAAGCTTTCATGCGGTAAATGCGAAAGATAAAGATAGACTTGATTCTGATGCACGGCAGACTCCCAAAGAAACAATAACTCCTAGACTGTGGCCTTTGGTCTCACGCAATTGGAGACAGGGGGCTTCTACATCTAGATCGACTACTCACGCGCTTGACACTTCAGGCAATATTACAGGAGTAGGCAGGATGTGGGCTGCGGTAGTGAGAGGTGATTCTTTGTTTGCTCATGGTGCAGAAACCTCATTGCATACGAATACGGCTGATGTTCAAGCTACAGAATGCTCTTTACATGGTGACATAGGCAGCCAAGCTGCCATGCAAGTTGAGGTATAGCCTTTCCTTTCATCTGTATTGTAAATATGTTAATATCAATCAAGTGTTTTACTTACAATATACAAGGCCTCTATGATGTAAATAAATGGAGGCTTTTTTGGTCATATATAAATACTATGCATCCCCATGTGGTTTGTTTCCATACACTTGATAAAGCTTGCATGAGAGAGAGAGAGAGAGAGAGTTGTATTAATGTCTACAAAAGGCCAAAATGACCTATGAGACCAAAAGATTACATCATGTCCATGAAATACATCATCATGTGGCTACTAAAAATAAAAATCAAAGAAAGTAACAAGAGCTGAAATGTCAGATCTGATCCCAAAACAAAAAGTGTCCAGCTCTCATATCACCCTACACTGCAACATGGCACTGTAGTAAAGCTGGGGCTGTGGCGGGGGAAAGTCCTATGGTGGTGGGAGAGGATGGCTTTGATCCTCTTGCAGTGACATGAGCGTGGGCGGGGACCACGAGGTTGAGGGCGTCGGGCTCTGCATAGCTCAATGGCTCTATCTAGTGTCACTCCTCACGGCCGAGCTCTTGCATTAGCCTGAAGGTCGGGTGTAGTGGGTGAATCTGCCCTTGTCACTCTAGTTTGGAAGAAGTCGGTGAGAGCTCTCTACACTGGTCCTTTGACAGGTACTGCTAGTCTAGGCTGCAAAGGGACTCCTTGTGTCTACGAAGCTCCAAGAGGAAAAGTCCCAAGCATCTCTAGTCTGGAAAAACGTTCCCATCCGCAATTCAGTAGGAAAGCAGTAAAAAAGCCTATGAAGATTATCGTATAATAATCCATCGCACTTCGTTCGAAATGCGCAACTTGCGGCCTAAGATTCAAATAGCACTTTCACTATAAAAAGCACCTAATCTTGCGATCCATCTGACCTTGGGTACTTGCACTGAGCATTGAAGGTGGACTCAAGATAATCCATGATCCTGGAAAGTGATCCAAGGCAATGGAACCTGTCAGAATGCGCAGCGGAAGACTAACGCATGTAGGAGACGCATCACCATCGAGCTCCACGAACACCCCCAACAGGCACTGGAGCATCCCTCCATCGGGCTCCCATCTCCCGGTGAGCTGCCTCCCAAAAAACCGGCCAAAGGAGATGACTATGACAAGGTGCCACTCTAGCCTATATATGGCTCTTCAACTTCCCATGCTTCCACTTATGGGATAATCCAAGGCACCTTCTAGCCATAGATCACACGCTCGAAATCGCCAACCTTCCAACACCCTCCCTCGATTCGAGCTCTGCAAGCCACCAAGGCGCTAGGGGGTCGTCCCCAGGACCACACACGCCTGAGCCGCCCAGGACCACACACGCCCAGGCTCTGATACCATGTCAGAATGCGCAGCGGAAGACTAACGCACGTAGGAGACGCATCACCATCGAGCTCCACGAACACCCCCAACGGGCACTGCAGCATCCCTCCACCGGGCTCCCATCTCTCGGTGAGCTGCCTCCCAAAAAACCGGCCGGAGGAGATGACTATGACAAGGTGCCACTCTAGCCTCTATATGGCTCTTCAACTTCCCATGCTTCCACTTATGGGATAATCCAAGGCACCTTCTAGCCATGGATCACACGCTCGAAATCGCCAACCTTCCAACAGAACCTCCCCATAATCTCATAGTATACTGGGCATCTGCATACATAGTGGGCCTCTGTCTCAACCTCTGTGTGACAAAGCTGACATATCCTATCCTTTGGTGCAGTTGACCTCGGCCCATATCTGGCTATCTCCACTCTCAATTGATGGGATGAGGTGCGGATCTGTCCAATCGCACATCGCACCCCAAATGACAGACATGTGTCCATGTAGTGCGGACGTGTGATGAAGCCGTCCTCTGTTAGGCGAAGAAAATTGTCCTTGTAAAAGGCCATCTTTGTCCCAAGGGGTTGGACAGGTGGGTGCCAAGTCCTCTAAGTATCTGGTCTCACGATGTCCTTCTTGATGACCTTTTTCAGCTTTGTGCAGCTGAGAGCAAAGGAGGGCGCCTCTATGCTATACTGGAACGGAGGGAGTGCCTCCATCTGCATGCCATGCATACCAAACCCAGTACTCACTTGCGCATACCAACACTGCATATCTCTGTCTAGTGCTAGGTGTTTGGAGGAAAAGTCCCAAGCATCTCTGGTCTGGAAAATCCATGATCCTGGAAAGTGAACCAAGGCAGTGGAACCTCCCCCTAATCTCATAGTATACTGGGCATTTGCATACATATTGGGCCTCTGTCTCAACCTCTGTGTGACAAAGCTGACATGTCCTAATATCTGGCTATCTCCACTCTCAACTGATGGGATGAGGTGCGGATTTGTCCAATCGCACATCGCACCCCAAATGACAGACGTGTGTCCATGTAGTGTAGACATGTGATGAAGCCGTCCTCTATTACCCTGTAAAAGGCCAGCTTTGTCCGAAGGGGTTGGATGGGTGGGTGCCAAGTCCCCTAAGTATCTAGTCTCACGATGTCCTTCCTGATGACCTTGTTCAGCTCTGTGCGGCTGAGAGCAAAGGAGGGCGCCTCTATGCTATACTAGAACGGAGGGAGTGCCTCCATCTGCATGCCATGCATACCAAACCCAGTACTCACCTACGCATACCCACACTGCATGTCTCCGTCTAGTGCTAGCTGTCTGGAGGACTCTAGGGCGAGCCTGGGGTATCTGTCTGGTGGGAGCTCCCATAATTTGTGCCAGTATGTCACTGTCTGGAAAATAGCCTCTGTCACAATTGGTGCAGCCCCTATCTCCGCCCGCACAATCTCATGTGGCATTGATGGCTTACTTCTAATCATGCGTGAGATCACTAGCGGCCTCTCCATCAGCTTCCACCCATCATATACATCTCCATGTCTGTCTCAACTGGCCTGTCCCTCCGTCTCCTCCTATGGTATAAACTAGGACCCCAAATGGGAGCTCCAATTGTAGTGCGGGTGACTAGTGTGTCAAATAGCCAGAGCTTTGTCCTCGGCTCCTGAAACTGTATCTGTGAGCACTGCCTCTCAAGTAAGCCCAAGGCTGCATAGCCACGCATCAATCTGGTTTCGGCTGCCATCCGCATAGAGAAACACAATCCAGTAAAAGTGATCCCAAGGTATACATAAGAGGTCACATGCCCCACTAGCTCCCCACTATATGTAAACTGTTGTGCAGATCTGCATATCCACTGCGAGGAGGTGTCAAAGATCATAACCTTGGTCTTCCCAAGGTTTATGGTGAGGTCCCAATCCTCGCAAAAGGCATGTAATGCATCCAAGTGTCTCTGTAGCCCCTCTGGTGAGTTAGAAATGAGGACAATGTCATCTGCATACAATAGAATGGGTATCAAAACTCCTACCAAAAGTTCTCCTGGACCTCTGTGTCTGTCTATGTAGTCAGACACGTCATCAATGTAGAGCCCAAATAGAGTGGGAGATAAGGGACATTCCTGTTTCACCCCGAGAGTGCTATGTATGTCCTCTGATCCCCCCCCCCCCCCCCCTCGGGGCCCACACTCTGCCAATGATGACAAACTCATAGAGCGTGAGGATCCCCAAAGCATCTCTGTTGGTACTCCCATGTCTTGCAGTCTCCTCATCAATTTGGCCTGTGGGATTGTGTCAAAAGCCTTGCGGAAATCCACAAAGCAGCAGTATATCCGGTGCCCATGTGCTCTCCCCTCCTCAATGATACCCGGTAATGTGAAGATGTGGTCCAGTGCGGAATGCCCTCTCCGGAAACGTGCCTGCCTTGGTGCTCTGAGTCTCTGCTCCTCCGCCCATGTGCTGAGCTCATGCTCCAAGATCGATCCATAAATCTTGGCCAATGTGTGGCCTATCATAATAGTCATGTAGTTACCGGGATCCATGGGGTGACCTACTTTCAGAATGGGCTCAATGATATTAGAAGACCAACTGGCAGGAAAACCCTCGCATAGGGCCTTGTTAAACATATGAACTAGAAGTGGAGCCAATACATCCATTGCATGTGAAGTGCTCAGCAATCAGCCCATCATGATCCTGTGCTCTCCCATTCTGCATCCTGTCAATAGCATCTCTCACCACGCTCCAGTGGAAGGAGTGGGGGGGGCGAGGCTTAGGAGGGTGGGGAAGAGGTGGTTGTCCAGGTGAAGTGGTCTCTTGGGTGGCGGTGGTGGTGGTGTGGTAAGGCTAGTGGCTGGATGGTGTATTGGCATGTGAGGGAGAAATGAGCTGCAACATCAATGGGGCGGGGTGAAATGGTAAAATCCGAGATGAGGGGTACCAAGGAGAGAGAGCCCACCAAGTAGTCCACTGTACTAGCTCCATGTCCGAAGGGGTAGCAAGTGAAGGCGCCCACCAGGCAAGGCCATTATAAATGGCTAATCCATGAGCTCCTCCAAGGGCTAGGAGGTACTCCCCATAGTCTGTACGGGCTTTCATGTCCTGTGATGCCCGCTCGAGATCTGTGCCCATAATGTCATCTGCTGGTACATGGGATCCTCTGTCTCAAAGAAAGGTACCTGTGCCCTACCGGTGCGGGCGTTGAAGTCTCCAGCGAGGATATCCCCTATATTGGAGAACTTCAAAATGTCCTCATAGAGTGGCAGGTATGGAGACTCCCCATGGGTGGCATATTTGGATGTGGATGGTGCAAAGTAGCACACTGCAAAGAAGATATCTCTGGCCCTCTCCGCCCTGATCCTCACCCACATGAACTGTGCATCCTCATCCTGTCTGACCACCTGTATCACATGCTGCAGTCCCTATCTGTATAATATGGCTACTCCTCCTGAACCACTAGTGCCGCCTACTGTCCATGGCTGTGGACGGTGGACAGACTCCCATCTATATCCCCGCATCTTAGGTAAAGGGCTTCTCTGGCAATGGTGCGTTGCTGTATAAAGATCCATGTCACGCCCTCTAAATGTTGCTTCGAACAGACCTGCATCTATTCGTAGAGCGCCATTGCAGTTCCAGACCGCAATCTCTAGTGTGGTGCCATAAGTCACACACCGTCATGGAGAGCGCCGCTCGGTGATAACCACGCTCCCTTCTCTGTACACTGCCCACTTTCCTGCCCTACGCACTTCCAGTATGCGAGGCATGCACTCCCTCCTGTGTGCCACCTGGGCATCTAATTTTAGAGTATTTAAGGTCTTTAGGACTGCTTTCTATAAGTCACTTTAAAGAAAACTTATTGATGTTTGTTTGCTTTCTTAATTATAGTCCTTAGCACTCTTGAATCTCATTCCAAGATCTCGACGTGTTCTTATCCAGATATTTTAGTTGTGTAAGAAGATGGCCGCAAGTGCAACTTGTAATGATAGTGATTTTGAACATTTTCTGGATTCAAAAGAGTATTCTTTGCCATCTGATCTGTACAATTCTGTTATTCTTGGGGGCACCTTTGACCACCTTCACGATGGACATCGATGCCTTCTTAAGGCAAGTCATTTATACCCCTGGTCTTGCTTTATTTTTTGAAAACGAGTCAACAAAGTATGTTTTAAGGCTTGCAAAAAACAAAGTCTAGGTCATAGTACTTTTATCTTTTTGAGAGGAGGCTTAGGTAAAAAGCACAAGGTAAGAAGGAATTTCCTAAAAAGTTTTGTGGTGTTGCTTTGGATTTATAGGCTACTGCAGACTTGGCCAAAGGACGTGTTGTGATAGGAATAACTATTGGACCGATGCTGGAAAGCAAAGAGGTAATGTATCGTTCCGAGTTCTATTTGAATTCTTTTGTTGTGAAAAAAATCAAGCAAGGGCTCTACTCCAACCCTCATGACCCCTTATGGCAGTCCACCATCTAGGGCTGATTTTAAAGTCAATCGTGCCCTCATTGCCCCCACGTAGCTCCATGCAGCCACCTCTATGCTGGCAATTTAAGTTCTTTGTTGCCACATGGCTTGCTCAATTGGGAGTATCAACTAAACCATGTGAAATATCCCGTAGTTCAAAATTCGATATATCTGAATATATCAGAACTTATTACATCAACGGGGTTTAGGGCATCTGATATGAGGGGAGGATAGTATGGCTTCAAATAAAGACTGGGTCGAGGAACAATCTAGGTGGCAGATCCAAGAGGTAGGCATTGTCATGCACTTGCTTGAGGATTTTGAAGTGTGTGAGGTACCCTTGAGCCTTTCCTTGGGGAGATGTAGGTAAACCATATTTCCAAAATCAAAGTGTATATGATCCCTATGTCTATCTGCCTAGAGCTTTTACTTGGACTGAATTTTGCTCCAAAGTTACTTGCATGACAAAGTTCTTAGCTTTTTGAATGCGGAGCTGTGAGCCCCCCTACCTGCGCCCTGCCTTCTGTGCGCTGTGCCTTTCCCCCCCTCTGCCCGCCATCGCCCTCTTGACCCTTCTCGCTTCTGCACGACCCCCCTTCCGCCTCCTGCCCACCCTCCAGCCCCCGTTCGCATCATGCCCCTCCCTCCCCATCCCCATCCCCATCCCCCCCCCCCCCCCCCCCTCCTCTCCCCCTCTTTCCCCTGCCCCTGTTTTGGTGTTTTCCCTGCTTTCTGCCCCTGCTCCTCTGCTCCCTCGCCTCTTCATCTCTCTTGCTGGCCGCTTCTCTTCCGCTCTTTTTCCTTCATTCAAGCCTCCCCTCCTTGCTTCCCCCCCTTCAGCGTTTCTTCAAGGCAGGTTTTCAGCTTTCAGGCAAGTTTCGGCCTCTTCTGGTCTTGAACCCTCGGGAGGACTCCATGGCAGCTGCTCTGTCATCCCCAACCTAGGCTGCCATCCCTTGCCTCTTTTTTTCAGAAGCAGACTTCCAGCTCCTCACTTTGACAGTCGAGTCCTTAGAGGCCTCCACCTTGGTATGCGAGATTGTGGGTAGCTTCCTGGCACGCAGACAGCTCAGGGATCTATTACAGCCTAGCCTCCTTGGCGCGCCTTGAAAGATCACTGATATTCATCCCTTAGGGCGTGGCTACTACCAGGTTGAGTTTGACTCACTAGCAGGTTCTAACAGAGTCACGCAGCCGAGCCCCATCACATTGCGTACGGCCCAGGCCTTCTTTGCGAGGTGGCAGCATGGCGTCGACCCAGCATCCAACCCTTTGGCTGGCGTTTGAGGATTTCCCATGATAGTCTGCTTCCCAGACCTTAGGAAGGAGTACCTTCCTTTCCTCCCAGTGATAGGTGGTGCTATCGGGAGAGTGATGGATTCCATCCCTTCGTATTTGCATAGCCTCTCCAAAGACAGTGCCATCGGGAAGCCTGGAGTTCAAACCCCAAGAGGCGCCACAAACCGCCTTAGGGCGAGCTTTCACATCACTTTTGGGCAGGCTTACCAAGCAACTACAGAAGGATCTACTACTGGAAAGAAAGCATAAACCGTTGAATCCTATCCCTTGAAGGAGGTGGTTGGGGGGGGAGGGGGGGGATGAAGGACCGGCAAAAGGACCAGAGGGCTGTGGGCAGGTGGGGGGCTGCCCATTGCAGGCCCTCCCTCCTCTGTGTCCCTTACCCGACAGCCATCCGCTTGTTGAAACCTGCCGCCTTCTCCTCCCACTTCCTTACCCCCCTTCCCCTGCTTCTTTGTGTCACCCCCTCACTTGCCTGTCTCCAGCTATCCCTGTCGGCATCATCCCCCCTCCCAAAATCCACCCCACCCCACCCCACCCCACCCCATCTCCACCCAACAAAAACTGGACCCCCACTTTGGACAAGTTTTTCAGTATTCTGTTTTTCTCGCCCCTTTCATTGTACCCTTCTGCTCCGAGCAGCTGCCCACTGCTGCCACCTCCTTGAAAGGAAAGCAGGAGAAGGGGGGGCTGGGTGTCAGTGTGAAAGGCGCACAGGGATAGCCAAAAAATACTTTTGATTTGAGCTTTTGATATATCCTGCAAATTTTGCTTCTCGTCTTGTTTGCTAAGTGTTTCCATGTACTTACTGGGATTTGAATAGTATGT
This sequence comes from Cibotium barometz, assembly GCF_041138505.1. Classification (NCBI taxonomy): domain Eukaryota; kingdom Viridiplantae; phylum Streptophyta; class Polypodiopsida; order Cyatheales; family Cibotiaceae; genus Cibotium; species Cibotium barometz. Next base: position 11,828,009 of record NC_141074.1, read on the forward strand.
TGCAAGAAGCCAAGTATCTTTTCTGGAGCCTATTGCAAGCAATCTGTTACATCCTCATTATAGATTGCAAGGTTAATGCAGTTTCCAATGTACTGATTTGGCAGCTTGCTCATTTGATAGAGCCATTTGAAACAAGGAAAAAAGCTGTGGAAGATTACCTCAAGGTATGCTTCAAAGTTAAAAGATGGCGTTCCTTAAAAGTTTCATGACTAGTGTGTGTGTGTGTGTAAGAGAGAGAGAGAGAGAGAGAGAGAGGTAACATAATGAACTTTTTGGTAATGGCAGTCAGTAAAACCAGAGCTAGAAGTGCAGATACATCCTATCTCAGATCCATATGGCCCATCTATTGTGGATGAAGAGTTGGAAGCCATTGTTGTCAGGTGCTTCCTTGTGCCATTGCTTCCTTGTAATGGCATCTTAAATCAGTAACATCTAAAGGTTATCAAGCGAGAATCAGTAGGTTTGAAGATTTATCTTGTAAGTTGGATAACTAGGGCACAATATTTAAGGTTTATTGATAGAGAAGCAGTAACCTGCACATTGATATGTCTAAGATTAAGGCTAGTCAATTGTGTTTACACAGTAAGGAGACTGTTGCTGGAGGCGTGGCAGTGAACAGGAAAAGAGCTGAAAGAGGACTAACACAGTTAAAGGTAAAAATGTTGTCGATCAGGTTGTGGGTATCTAGCATGTCAAGCTATACCAATGAACTGTTACAACATTTATGTTTCTGCTAAATAGCATGCTGTAAAAACCCCAGATGCACATGTGCATATCTACTTATAGTGGTAAGAGCTCCACTAGTTCATTTGACGACAAAGAAGACCATGTAGGGCTGTGTGTGTGCACGTGCATGCGCATCTGGGGGTGTGTGACATAGGTTTGTATTTTATCTTAGGTTTGGAGCTGAATTATTCATTGATTTAACATGTTGAGAGCTAACTCCTTCAATCATCTAGACAAATAAGAACCTTCATTGCAAGTGCTGAACCTGCCCTCAACATTTGGAGATGTCATAGAAACTTAGCCCATTTGTTGTTGGCCTGCTGCCTAGTGAGGATGCAGGCTGTAGCAATGCAGCAAGTGTCAAGCAAGATTTTCTTTATTATATTCAAATCAACTAATTTAGATTTTAGAAAAATTGTGCTAATTTTTGTTGTTTTTAGGTTGAGGTAGTCGAGCTGGTGGAAAGAGGTGGTGAAAAATTAAGCTCGACCCTTGTAAGACAGCGCTTATCAAAAGAGCTTGAAGATTGATTTTGACCTTTAACACATGAATTTAATTTTACAGATTCATCTTGATTGCACCAACCCTAATTAAAATCAATCAAGGACTCACTGTTCCAGATGATTGTAAGCACCTTTTATCTAAAAATTCACTAGAATCTACAAGATGTTAGAATACATAAAGAATCATCCCATGCTTTTTCACACCTCTCATTATTCCCATATGACATGCAATGTTCATTTACCCTTCACAAATAGATGAACTAAATCCACTGTGACCATGTTTTCATTTATCCAAGTAGGATAATAGTGCAAATCTCTATAGGATGGAAAGAGAATGAGACACTAAGTTATGAATCATGAGTTTGTGACTATTAACTTCTATTAGCTTTCACCTATCATCCACACCTTAAAAGGTGCAACCTTTGTTTTTAAATGGACTTGAACATTTTTCACTCTACAAGGGATTGACAATGTTTCTCATTTCACTTTACCATATGGCTATGGTACATGCACATCTAATTTCTCCTAGCTTTCATTTGTTTGATTTAACTTGGGATCCATTTTTGTTCTTTTCTCATTCATAACCGACCATAAAAGTGCCACATGTAATGTTGATTTGGAGATAGAGCATCTAAATACCTTGTGATTACTTATCTTCAAACCTCACTACTCACCGAGAAACGGGTGTTGAAAGTGTAGATTGAGAATAACAAGATACATAGAAATTGACAAAAACATACAGTTAACCTTACTAAACCATGAGAAAAGTTTTAAGACAGCATACAGGTTTTGTAATGACGTCATTTGCAATGCAAACAACACTCAACACTCCTTAACAATGATATCATCTATGTTACAAAGGTTCAAAAGTAGAAGGTGTAGTGCATTTGTAAAAGCTCAATGTTGTAAACAAAAAGATTATTCTCGACATCAAGCAACTTAAAATATGCTAGTAACCACCAATGTTCCAACAAAGCCTCATATGGGCTCTAAAATTGGAAGAAATACATAAGGTGCTACTAATATTCATGCTTTTATGGGTTGATTAACTCTCTCAATAGCTCATATTACACTATCAAGATTTTTGTTCCAATATTTTATGTCTTAAGCTAGGGAAATACTTCCCCCCTTAAGAGCTCAGCTCCATATAGACAAAGCAATACATCTCTCCAAATTATTATTTAAGATTTAATTCTTTACTTGACCTAATGTCCTAAACCAAGGAGTTTCTGAGTTGAAACAATAGTCTTGACTGTTGAAATATACAAGTGAATAGGGTGTGTGTGGGAACAAGCTCTTGGATAGAGGTTGTAAAAGAGAAGATGTAATTGTGAAAGAACCTGTGAAAAGGTGAGAAGAATCTACTTGGAGAGAATAAAGGGTAGCATGAGAGAATTTAGGAGTGTGGACATATTCTGGGAGATATTCAGGGAAAAGAGAAGAGGTGGAGAGAATCAGGCAAGAGGTGGAGATATTCTGGGAGTGAATCATGGAGAAATCAATGGGATTTGATGCTTGATGTAAACTCTATAAATTGAGGCATAGCCCTAATGAGAATTTGCTGGTTTTTGAGTATCCATGCTTGCATTAATCTATTTGATAATTATTCACTAATTACGTCTTAATCATTTGCTAATCACTTTGTTAATGATGTTGATTCTAGTGTTTGATCCACCATAGCTCATCATTATGCTCAAATTTCAACATGGTATCAGAGCCATGCCTAGAATCAATTAGGTTTATGAGCTCATTAGTTAATTAATTCAGATTAGTAGATAATTAGCAAAAAATCAAATTTTTAGTGAGTTTTCCACTTCTCCCTTCACTCCCAGCCAGTGGAGGATCTCTAGCACCTTGCACATATAGAATTAGGTCTTGTGCTTCTAACACAAGCTAGCCAACACCCCTGGCTACAAGCCCATCGAAACGGCGCAGAAAACCGCCAAGTAACGAAGGAGATTTCGCGTTTTCTGCCGGTGCCTTTTTTCTCTGCAGATTTTGCCATTGCTACTTCATCAAGTCAAATCCTTCTAATTCCTCTTAGCCCAAGGGGTAATCAAGCATGCTCTACAAGCTGGTGAAGACAGAATTGAGTTTCATCAAGTCTACAGTGAGATCCAAGCTCTTCATCAAATCTGCAGGTGACTTTGGTAAAACAGAGATTAAGCTTTCAATATTTGGTCAAATCTTGTATTTCTTAGCTTAATCCTCTACTAGACTCATTGCTATTGATGCCTTTGAAAGCATTTGAGCTCATTTGAAGTGGAAGGCACCAAATCTGGATACTCTGTTTTTTGCACACAAAACAGAGCATTAATTTATTAATCAATGATTAATCAGTGCTAATCACTATATTTTGGTACAATTGAGGGTTCAAATTAACCATTAGGTATTTGATACAGATCCCTAAAGCTTCAGATTGTAAATCGGAGTTGGTTTGATACTCCAACCATCCCGTACAAATTGGTTATCCATAATTTAGTGTAATTTTTGGTGATTTTATGCTGATAAAATTGTTGTAATCATCTATTAAACACCAGATTGAGTTGTAAAAGGGTAGACACTGCCCTTGAATCTTGAAATTGGATCAAGAGGTAAGACCCCCTTCACATCACCATGAGTTCAGCACAGGAAATAGCCAAATTTAATGGGGAACAGTTTTATACATGGCAGACAAAAACCATGTATTTGCTGATGAGGAAAAATCTGTGGGGATTAGTTGAAGGGAGAGATGAATGCCCAGAGAGGGGAAAATGAGTGGAAGAGCAGGAATGAAAAAGCATTGGGACTTATTGCACTCAGTTTAAATGATGAAATCATTCATCACATCACAGGGATACAGTGGGCAAAAGATGCATGGGATGAACTCAATAAATTATATGATACACAAGCAAAAAATTCAAAGATAAATCTATTAATGCAATTCTACAAATTGGACATGAAAGAAAGTGAACCTTTAATCACACACTTGAACAAATATAAAAGCATTAAGCAACAGCTGGCAACTATTGGCAAAAAGGTAGAAGATGATGAAGCATTAGCTGTACTTCTGAAGAGTGTGGACAAAGGAGATTATGAAAACATTGTAGCAACACTAAAGAATGTACCTGAATTGAAGATACACGAGATAGAAGCAGCTCTACTAGAGCAAGAGAGCAGAGGCAAAGAGAAGAAAGGGCTCGACTCAACAGCAGGAGAGGAAAAAGCATCCTTCACCCGAGGAGGATTCTCTCGAGGACGAGGACGAGGAAGAGGCAGAGTAGGAGGGAGGACCTTCACTTGCCACAAATGTGGAAAGCCAGGATACATGGCGAGAGACTGCTACAGCAAACCTAGTGAAGAAGGAACGACATCGGCAAACTTCATGGAGGCTCCAAGGGAAGTGGAGTCGGATCATCTTTTCTGAGAGAGAGAGAGAGAGAGAGACCCCACAACCCAATGTAACCTGCCCCAATAAAGTAAAACCACCTCTGAGCCACCGATGATGTAGGCCACGTGGTAGATGTATGTATGAGCACTTTAGTCAAGGTCGCGGGCACTTATAGTAGCCTTGGACACATTGAGAGAGAGAGTGTCAAGGACTATGGAGTTTAGGGACTTGAGGCACTGGTCGCGGGCTATCAAGTAAGAGGGAAACTTGGTATAGGGTCGAGGTGTGCTAGGATTATTCACTTGAGGGGAGGTGTTGAAATATACAAGTGAATAGGGTGTGTGTGGGAACAAGCTCTTGGATAGAGGCTGTAAAAGAGAAGATGTAAGCTCATCAGTAAGGGAGATGGAATTTTAGAAGAAGAGCATGGCGAGGGTGGTGTGGGAGGTGTAAGGGACTTTGGAGAGGATGGTGGAAAAGGTGGTGGTGGGAATCTCCTCATCGCGATGAGGAGGGTGCAATGCTACAGCTCGAGGAGGCCAAAGGGGTGGTTATTGGGGAGGGGTGGCTAGGTTTGGTAGGTCGGTGGGCCGTATCCATCAAGCTATCCACCTTTTTCTTGGTTTTGTAAAGCAACCTGCTCTAGTTGAGATCTATCTTTGAGCACTCATAAGTATTGTTTGAGTTGAGCAATGGTTGTGTCCTTTGCATCAAAAGTCCTTACACGGTGCTCAAACATCTGGTTGTGGACCTCATTCATGAGCTGTTGTTGCCAATTGTGTGCCATTATCTCAACTCCCTAGAGTGTTGTAACTCGATTGAGCTCTTCTTAGGTTTGTGCTTTGCCAGCAGCACTGGCCCCATCCAGTTCCATGTGAAGAACCTCCAAGTCGCGCTGTAGAGCAGGCAAGCGATCTTGGAGAGTCGGCCTTAAGGGCCTAGACCTGAGGGCGAGGCAATGTTCTTTTGAACCTCCAGCTGGGCGATGGCAGTGTTCTTCTCTGAACCTCTAGCTAGGCGATGTAGGCATGTGCCAGGAGGAGAGCTTGTTGCATCATGTCGGGGTGACTCAAGCTGAGGAGTGAGGAACAATTAATAATTCAATGTTTTGCTGATGACTCCTTGTTGTTCCTTAGGGCAGATATTAACAATGTAAGATAGGCATTGACCATAATTCAAGAATTTGCAAATGCCTCTGGCTCTAAATGCAACATTCAAAAATCCAAAATTATTAGTCTAACTGAGGATAATGATTTTGTCCTAGATATATGGCTACATTGCTCTTTGCTATAGCCTCCCACCCTCTCATTGTGGGCCTTAAGGATGCTTGTTAAAAAGAAGGGTTGTTGGACTCAAGTTGAGGAGCGAGGAACAATTAATAATTCAATGTTTTGCTGATGACTCCTTGTTGTTCCTTAGGGAAAATATTAACAATGTAAGATAGGCACTGACCATAATTCAGGAATTTGCAGATGCCTCTAGCTCTAAATGCAACATTCAAAAATCCAAAATTATTACTCTAGCTGTTGACCTAGATAGATGGCTCCATTGCTCTTTGCTATAGCCTCCCACCCTCTTATTGTGGGCCTTGAGGATGCCTGTTATAAAGAAGGGTTGTTAGACTCAACCTGAGGAGTGAGGAACAATTAATAATTCAATGTTTTGCTGATGACTCCTTGTTGTTCCGTAGGGTAGATATTAACAATGTAAGATAGGCATTGACCATAATTTAGGAATTTGCAGATGCCTCTGGCTCTAAATGCAACATTCATAAATCCAAAATTATTAGTCTAACTGAGGATAATGATTTTGACCTAGATAGATGGCCTGTGAGGTGGCCAGAAGAGGGCAAATCATTAGACACTTGGGGATTCCCTTTGGAGTGGAGATCACCAACAAGCAATTATCTAACTGGGCCTTTGAAAGATTTCTCTAGAAACTGAAGAAATGGGAAGGGATTAGGGTTCCATTCCACGATAGAGTGACCATTTGTTACACTGTGTTGAATGCTTATATCATCCTGTCATCAACTTTAGCAAAGCTCAATGGAGCAGAATCATAGCCCCTGTAAAGGGGTTTTTAAAGGAGGAATAAAAGTAGCAACATAAGAGTGGCAGCCTGGCTAGCTTGGAACAAGGTAAGTATGCCTGAATTGGAAGGAGGCTTGGGTATAATTTATCTTCCCACCCACGCCCTAGCTAGAATTTCCCTCCTCTTACCCAAATGCCTTATGTAAGAAGAAATCTGGTCTAGAATGCTTAAGGAAGTGGTGAAAGATTCATTTGTTCTTCAGAAAGGAAGATGGTTGGGCCTGAATAGGAGAAATAAGCTCCTCTCCCCTTATGTAACTTCCTATGTGCGAAATAGAAGGATGTGCTGGAATTGATCCTCTGAGATGGTTGCCCTAGAGCTACAGGAAACTCCTTCTTCAGATTGGGGATCTGGTGGTCTCTTAATTTTAACCCTCCTTTGGCTCTTCTTGATACTGGCCTTGCAAAAAGACTGAACAACAAAGACTTGAGGAATTTAGCAAACTGTTGGGACTAGGTCTCTAGCTGGATGGAAGGAACTTAATCAGTTGGCAACAGACTTTGATCTTCTCCCAAGGGAAAAACAATTGGTTCGACAAATAATGGTTGAGATTCAGAAAGTCTGGGTGTCTACTGTTGATGACTCTTGCTGGAGCAAAAATTAGATGTGATGTGGTTTAATGGGGTGAAACTATACATATATATATATATATATATATATATATATATATATATATATATATATATATATATATATATATATATATATATATATATATATATATATATATACCTAGATGAATCCAGGAACATGCCCAAAATCACCTTTTAAGAATGTGCAATTTATAACCTCATGGTAGTCATCCACAAGACAATAAACCATCAACTCCATCATGCATAGTATGGACTGGATACTACGACATCCCCACTAACGTCATCAGTGCCCAATAGTGGGTGTAGAACTTGGTATCAATATATGCTCCCACACACACACACACCCCACGCGCGCGCACACACACACACACATTTAAGAGCATACATTCATACAAAGGTCAATGTACTGAGTTTCTGTCAAAGCTCTAGAGATACAGGGCAGACTCAGCCATAATGAAGCCTACCACTCAGGATAATAACAAATAGAAAGAATTATTACAACAAAAAGGTACTTGATAGGGCATATGCACCATTAAAGATAGAAAGAATTAACACAATATCAACTGGCTACAACTTGGACGAAAACTAGGCAAAGGAATAGCTAAGGCTCTTTACCTAGAACTAAGGAAAAGTGAAGTGAACCTTGAATAGTGTAACAAGGTCTAGAAAGTCAATTGGAAAGCTAGAACTTGGAGGAAGAGATGGAAACTTATATGGGAGGAAGAGATGGAAACTTATATTGGAGGCTAACATTCCAGTGAAATTCCAAGTCTTCTTATGGACAGTATGCTTACTGGCTTTCCCCCTTGGTTTCAAGTTCCTACAAAGAAACTTCACTTCAAGCTGCTGCCCCAAGTGTAAATCAACTCTGGAGGATGGGAGGCATGCATTTTGGGATTGCCCTACCATAAGGGGAACTTGGGCTAAAATTGGGAAATGGGTAGCCAAATCTTTAGGAGTTATGGGATTGTGGGGGGATTGGGTTCTTGGAAGGGGTGTGGATTTTGAAGATGATATTAATTTTCTATTTAGTATTATTAGATTTTGTTGTTTGTGGGAAATTTGGATATCCAAGAATAGCATTGTGTTTTTAGAAGGGGGGGAACACTGAAATAGATGTAACTGAGGTGATGCATAAGTGTATCCATCTGTGTTGGTCTATTTATTATGTTAACAAGTCAAATAATGCTAACATTTTTCAGGCTATTTGTTCTCTGCAAACTGGGATCAGTTGATCTGCTGGCTTGTAGATCCTTGTACATATACTGGGGTGCCTATTTCATGATATTATGCAAGGGTATCTAGGGTATGGTGTGAAGACAAAGCCCCCCAAATTTGGACCAAAGATGAGAAGATGGTACCGTAAAGTGAAACACCCCTTTTTATGCTTTTGTTGTCTTCATAGAAAACCCCTTGGGGAGCATACCAATGGTTTTGGAAAGCAAATCTTGGAGAAGCTGCCACCAAAAGGATGCACTAGTGAAACAATGATGATAGCCTGTATGCAGCTGGGGTACCATGTATCTTGGAGCCAGTCCTCCTTTGTCTGGGAAGAGGATAGTTGGAATCTTCTATGTAATGTGCTTAACTGCAATATAAAGAACCTAGACTAGGCTTGTTGGCCATGGCCTTTTGTAATGATCTTTGAGTGTAAGTATCTACTTCCCGGGAAAAAAAAAAGAAAAAAGTGAAACAAAAAGTGAATAGAAAAAGTGGAGCGGGAATCCTCACAAAGGATGACGATTTGCTTGAAGAGGCACTATCATACATGAAATGGTGCGATGCTTGGTTGAGGGCTGCAAATCGTCTTCCTACAGGCTTGCTCGTTGCCAATAAGGTGCTCTCCATCTTGTTTTTTTTTTTTTTTTTGGGGATTTTTGCTTTTATGAGTAAGGCCAAAAAAGGCTAAATCAGGGGAAATTGGGCATTTTGGGTAAAATTGAAAGGGGAATTCTGGCTGGTTCTTCCATACAACCCTTCCTAAGGCTGATTTTAGGGTTAATGGTAGCTGATTTTTAGGGTTAGGTTTTTCTGATTTTAGGATTAGGGTTTGACTGTGGGCATCCTACAAGTTACGATTTGTTTGCTCTGATACCACTGTTAACATTTTAGCTTAGTTAAATATTCTTAAACGTAATTAAAGAGATTAATACTAAAATACTTGAGTAAATATGAGGCAAAGAGCGGAAAGCTGTGTTGTGTTGCATTAAGACACATGGCCTTGTTAAATAGGGCCTTGTGTTCTGTTGCATCGAGACACATGGCCTTGTTAAATAGGGCTCGAATAGGTACAAATGAAGAGGCACATCCCTAACGAAAGGGTGTGACTCTTGAATGAATAGTTTTGTCCTTTGGACGTAGAGATGAGTGATGACCATATGATAGAGTGTGACTCTCAATTGGTGTCCTTTCAATGTTTGAAGGCTAATCAAGAGTACTTAGAGAGATAAAGTCACAATCGTGACAAACCTCAACAAGCTCCTGAGGAGTCACAATGCTATCCATAGCTCCAAGCATCTCTTTTACTTTGTTGATATGAAAGAATGGATGAACTTTCACATTCTGAGGCAGTTCTAGTCTATAGGCTACCTCTTCGATCTTTTTAAAGATCCGAAAACGTCCACAGTACCCAGGGGATAACTTCCCAACCTTCCCCGGTCGTAAAGTCTCTAAACTCTTGGGTATTCGCAAATACACCATCATTTCTTCAAATAACTCCCTCGGCGAATGCTATCTCTCAGCATAAAACTGTGCTCTATCCTGAGCACTCTTGATAGAATCTCTAGCTCTGGCTAGCATCTCTTGCATATGTGCCAAGAAATCCCTAGCTGGAGCATTCTGAATCGTATGCACGAAGCATATCCTCCAAAACCTGATTCACCTTGTCCATCTGTCCTTCGGATCGAGGATGACTAGAGGAACTAAAACTCAGCGTGGTCTCCAATTTCTAGAATACGACAGAAGTACCTGGTAAACTTCGAGTCCTTATCACTCACTATGTCACAAGGTAAACCATATAACTTGAAAAGCTGTCCAATAAATTGCTGTGCCAATTCAGGAGCCGTTACTGTTTTCCTTGTGGGTAAAAATCTTGCCATCTTTGTTAATCTATATACGACCACCCAAATGGCATCAGGGAGTGCATGTGGTAAATGGTGATGAAGTCCATGAAAATAAACTCCCATTCCCTTTATATAAGGGATTTCAAGAGGATGTAACAGTCTTCTAGTCCTAAGGGTGTTCAACCTTATTCACATAATACTGATGACACTTTATCACATAGTCCTGGACTTGTGCCCTCATCGTGACAATCATAAAGGGTCCTCCTCCTAATCTCATCACTATCCGGAATGCAAGCTCTATCTTTTGGAACCAACACTCTGTTTTGCAAATAAGATATGGACCTCAAGGAACCTTGACAGGTGGAATGATCCTTGAGCTCTGGTCTGTAATAATGGAGCTCCTTGCCTGGACCTATTGCCAAAATATCTATCGGTCTCACATAGCCCTCTCAGGGAATCATAAAGGTAGCGTGAAACTCGGCAAAACTCAAAAGATTTACCTCCCCAATCCGACTAAATGCACCCTGTTCAAGCTACCCATCCGATACCGAAACTCCATGTCAAAATCATACATCAACTCTGTCTACCGTGCCTTCTTTCCCCGCAACTTAGGTCTATCAGAGAATTACTTGATCAACTCATGGTCAGTCAAGACAACAAATTTGGATCCATATAAGTAATGTCTCCAAATTTTCAATGCGTGAATAACTGCATGTAAGTCTTTCTCTTGAGTATGCCATCTAACCTATGTATCATCAAGCTTCTTGCTTTCAAAAGTCATAGATCGGCCCTCCTAGAATAAGGCAGCCCCTACCTCAAAATCATTGGCATTAGTCTCAACCACAAACGGTTTGCCAAGATCCGGTATGGCTAGAACTGGTGCATCTCTCACTGTAAGCTTAATCCTTATAAAATCCTGATCAAGCCTCTTATTCCGAGTAATAGAAGCATGAGACTTTCGTCCACGTCCTTTGAGGTGGTTAGAAAGGGGAACGGTTGCATCTAAATATTCCATCACTCGCTTCTTAAGAAAGACAATGAATCCAAAAAACGAACGAACCTGTCTGACAGTCTGAGGTATTGGTCAATCTAAAATCTTTTGTATTCACTCGAGATCTATGCTCATCCCATCTCTGGATATCCGATGACCTAGGTGTGTGATTTCTTTGCAAAAGAATTCACACTTAGAGATTTTTGCATACAGTTAGTCGCTCACACCTTAGAATCCCCAAGACATATATGAGGTGCTCTACATGCTCTTCCAAAGAATGGCTATATATCAAAATATCATCTAAGCATTGTCATGTGCATGCACATGGGCATGGCTAATCCCTGATTTTAGCATATAAAACATTATATTACCATATTGGAGAATTTGGAAAAATCCCAAGACTTTGGAAACTTTCTTTTCAATCTACTTTTTGGTGTGTCTTAGGCATACAAACTCAAAAGCTATCGGAGAATGTGCATTTAGAACCTACTCTTTAAGCTCTTTCCAATGATATGTCACATGAGGGGGTTTTGACAAAAGCTTAAAAAGGTTCACCATTCTCCCTTTTTTACAATCTTGTAAAATGGAAATTGGGATTTTTCCCAATTCTCTAATATGGTGTTTTATGATTTGGAGTTGTAGCAGGTGTCATGAAGACTCAGAGCTTCTGCGCATGTAACGTTGGTATTCGAGCTTTAGGCCGATTATTGATGACCCACCTAGGTGAAAGTTTCCACACTTATGTCACTGGCATGGTTGGTGAGATTATGGGTAATATGCCGCAAGTGGATAACATGCTATGTGACAGTCATATTTGGATCACTAAAGTTTGGCATAGTTATAGTGCCAGGGCTAGGGGGGACAAGTGGAACAAATGCACAGATCTACACCAGACTTTGGAGTGGAATAAGAGACTGAAGGAAAGGTTTTCAATGAAAAGGTTGCCAGGAAGGGAAGGATGACAAGTATGGGAGACCATATGTGGAGACAGGGGATGATGATAATCATCCAGGGTCAGAAGTTGGAATCCCGTCATCAAGTTTAGCAAAAGGGGATGTCATGTGCATGCACATGGGCATGGCTAATCCTTGATTTGCAGTAGATAAAACATTATGATTTGGAGCCGTAGCAGCTGTCATAGGCATGGTGTGCGGAGCAAGATCTTGTTGGCCAACAGATGGAGTACCTATTAGATGGTGTCGGTAGCATGATGATTTTTGCATGTCCATGGAACTAGCCGACAGCAATGTAACACGCGAAAGCTCTGGGAGTCTTCTTTCAGCCCTAAACACTACTGAGAACATGTTGATGCAGAAACACAGACAGAAGGGAGAGTAGAGAGAGAGAGATATGGCTGGAATTTCAGTATATTTCTGATGGTACAAAAAGGTACCTACATCTACAGCCCTTGGCTGCCTTCTTGAAAAGGTGAACATCACCAAAACATTCCTATACTAGGGACCCAACTCCTAAAGAGTTGAATGAATAATACAATGAGCATCCTTGCCTATTTATAGGCTCTTGAACAAATAGAAGAGCTGGCCGACTGTTGTTCGGCCAGTTGATTGGCAGTATTTCCCATAAAAGTGATGCGCCTGCAGCCGCCTCAAATCTAGTCCAGCCGACAGCCTTCTCTTGCAGCCGACAGTACCCCTCTTGCAGTCGCCTGGTCATCCTGGTCCCCTCTAGCCAAATCAGCACTTGATGCTCCAACTTCTGGTTCTTATCATTCTTTTTCTGGCTGCCCCTTCTGGACTAGCTGAGGAACATGTCCATGGGCATACTTGCACATGACATCCCCCTCTGCTAAACTTGATGACAGGATTCCAACTTTTTCCTTGGATGATTGTCATTATCCCATTCTGTTCCGGGGGTCCCTCTATCATCCATCCATCCCTGGTAACCCTTTTCTCTAAACACCCGGCCTAGTCTCCAAAACCACTCTGACTCTGAATAAGATCTTTGCATCTGTTCCTTCCAGTCCCCAATCCATTCCTGCCCTGACTCTGAACATTGTCTTGGTCTTCATTCCTGAGAAATGAGTCTGGCACTCTCACATCACCCCTTGGAGGATAATCCTCCCTTGGGACCGTTGCCCGAGAACCTATCTGGCTCACAGGACTGCCATCCCCTCTGGCTTTGTGGAACACCACCAACAAACCTCATGGGATGTCTTCCCGATCTTGTGTTCCTTGCCTTGGGCTTTGTATCCGTGTACTTTCCTGTTACCTTGGACCTGTACACCATTATATGGGACTGAATCAGTGTTTAGCTTTGCTGAGCCTGAGGCTCTGATACCAATGTAACACGCGGAAGCTTTGGGAGTCTTCTTTCAGCCCTAAACACTACCGAGAACATGCTGATGCAGAAACGCAGACAGAAGGGAGAGTAGAGAGAGAGAGAGATATGGCTGGAATTTTAGTATATTTTTGATGGTACAAAAAGGTACCTACATCTACAGCCCTTGGCTACCTTCTTGAAAAGGTGAACATCACCAAAACATTCCTATACTAGGGACCCAACTCCTAAAGAGTTGAATGAATAATACAATGAGCATCCTTGCCTATTTATAGGCTCTTGAACAAATAGAAGAGCTGGCCGACTGTTGGTCGGCCAGTTGATTGGCAGTATTTCCCATAAAAGTGATGCGCCTGCAGCCACCTCAAATCTGGTCCAGCCGACAGCCTTCTCTTGCAGCCGATAGTACCCCTCTTGCAGCCGCCTGGTCATCCTGGTCCCCTCTAGCCAAATCAGCACTTGATGCTCCAACTTCTGATTCTTATCATTCTTTTTCTGGCTGCCCCTTCTGGACTAGTTGAGGAACATGTCCATGGGCATACTTGCACATGACAAGCAAGTCGGCTAGTTCACTATTCCTTCAAGGGCCTATAAAAAGGCATCGCTTGACTCCTAGTATTATATCTGACACCTCACAAGTGTTAGGTCATAGTAGATAGGTAGGATAGGGTTTTCCACCTTTTTGGGGCAAGCCTATGGCTGCCAGAAACATGTACCTTTTTGTACTATATGAATATAGTAAAAATACAGCCATCTCTCTCTCTCTCTCTCTCTCTCTCTCTCTCTCTCTCTCTCTTTTCTCCATATTTTCTTTGTGTTTTGCATCAAGATGTTCCTATGAAAGGCTTTGAGGGCTGAAAAAAGACTCAGAGCTTCCGCGCATGTAACAAGCATACCACAACTAATTTCCCCAAACAATCCAAAAAGAGATCGTTCGTCATCCACTAAGAAGTAGTAGGAGCATTTGTGAGCGCAAAAGGTACTACGAGAAACTCGTAATGAACATATTTGGTTCAAAAACTTGTCTTAAAGGTAACTTCCTCGACTATCTTAATCTAATGATAACCCGTACGAAAATCAATCTTCGTAAAATACTTGGCTCCTTGGAGCCTGTCAGATCGTCCGCTCTAGGAAGGGGGTATCTATTCTTGATTGTAGCTTTGTTCAACTTTTTATGGTTGACACACATCCTCCAAGTTCGTCTTTTTTATGCTTCAAAAGCACTGGAGCTCCCCAGGGGGATTTACTCTGTCGAATTTATCCTATCCTAAGATATTCTGATAATTATCGGGCAATCTCATCCTCTTCTAACTGGCTCACCCTGTAAGGTGTAATACTCATAGGTTGAGACCGTGGAATCAGATCAATCGTAAGGTCAATCGATTGACTAGGGGGTAAACCATGAGGTAACTCTGCACGAAAAACATTAGGAAACTCTGTTTGATCTTTTCTAACTTAGGTGTCTCCCAAACATCTAACTGACTAGATTTAAAATAAAACGTAAGATTAGATGAAAGAGGATCAGACAACATTGAAACACTTCATAATTTCTACACAGTTTACAAGAGTAGAGGAGGGTGGGACTCCAAACGCACCCTTATGACAAACTGGAGTAGGGCTACTGGTCGGCCACAGCAAACAGGCTGACAACAGCACCCGATTGGATAAATCCTAGTCGGCCAACAAAAGGAGTAGTCGGCCAGCACATGATCAAGTCGGCGATAAGAAAACAGTCGGCCAGTAAATAGATCAAGTGGGCCAGCAAGGTACAGTCCCCCACGACCAGACAAAACATAGAAAAAGACATGGAAAATGAGGAAAAATGGAGAATACTCCTAACTGGGCGGGCACACCCACAACAGAGGCCCTCTATAACACGCGGAAGCTGTGGGGTCTTCTTTCAGCCCTAAACACTCTTGGAAACATGCTGATGCAAAAACGCAGATATGAAGAGAGAGTAGAGAGAGAGAAGAATGATTAATATGGTACAAAAAGGTACTCAGTCCACAGCCCTAGGCTGCCTTGTAAAAAAGGTGATAAACACCCAAAATCTAGTCCTAACATGGACCCTAAGGATCCACTCCATAAAGGGGTGAATGAATAGAATGAGGAGCCTTTATGCCTATTTATAGGCCTTTATCAAGACTTGGCAAACTGGCCGACCAGCCAACAGTTCATAAATTCATTTAACGCATGCCCGACTGGCCTACCCATCTCCATGTGGTGCCTGCAGTCGACAGCCTCCTATAGTACAGCCGCCGCCAATCAGGTACAGCCGACAGATCATCTGTAGCCGACTGCCCTCCCTTGCATCTATCTCCAATTCCATACTGCCATAAGTGCTCTGTGCTCCATCATCCTGGTTCTACCTGGTTCTCATACTCCTTTTATCTGGCTGCCTCTTCTGGACCAGTATCTGAGAATGTCCATGGCATCTTTCATGCACGTGACATCCCCCTCTGCTAAACTTGATGACGGGATTCCAACTTGTTCTTGGATGACTGTCATCATCCCAATCTTTTCCCAAATTCCCTCTGTCATCCTTCCATCCCTGGCAACCCTTTTCTCTGAAAGCCCGGCATGGTCTCCAAAACCACTCTGTCTCAGAATAAGATCTATGCATCTGTTCCATCTAGTCCACAATCCATTCCTGCCCTGACTCTAAACACTGTCTTGGTCTTCATTCCTGAGAAATGAGTCTGGCACTCTCACATCACCCTTGGAGGATAAACCTCCCTTGGGACCGTTGCCCGAGAACCTATCTGGCTCATAGGACAGCCATCCCCTCTGGCTTTGTGAAACACCACCAACAAACCTCCTGGGAGCTCTTCTCGATTCTGTGTTCCTTGCCTTGGGCTTCGTATCCGTGTACTTTCCTGTACCTTGGACCTGTACACCATCATATGGGACTGAATCAGTGTTTAGCTTTGCTGAGCTTGATGCTCTGATACCAATGTAACACGCGGATGCTCTGAGAGTCTTCTTTCAGCCCTAAACACTCTTGGAAACATGCTGATGCAAAAATGCAGATATGAAGAGAGAGTAGAGAGAGAGAAGGATGCTGGAAATTCAGTATATTAATATGGTACAAAAAGGTACTCAGTCCACAGCCCTAGGCTGCCTTGTAAAAAAGGTGATAAACACCCAAAATCTAGTCCTAACATGGACCCTAAGGATCCCCTCCATAAAGGGGTGAATGAATAGAATGAGGAGCCTTTATGCCTATTTATAGGCCTTCATCAAGACTTGGCAAACTGGCCGACTGCTGGTCGGCCAGTCAACAGTTCATAAATTCATTTAACGCATGCCCGACTGGCCTACCCATCTCCATGTGGCGCATGCAGCAGCCGACAGCCTCCTGTAGTACAGCTGCGGCCAATCAGGTACAGCCGACAGATCATTTGCAGCCGACTGCCCTCCCTTGCATCTATCTCCAAGTCCATACTGCCATAAGTGCTCTGTGCTCCATCATCCTGGTTCTACCTGGTGCTCATACTCCTTTTATCTAGCTGCCTCTTCTGGACCAGTATCTGAGAATGTCCATGGCATCTTTCATGCACATGACACCCTCACTCCCTACTGAGTAATATGGTATAGATAGGAAATGACTGCTAACAGTATCATGGTTATGAAACCATCCTTTACCTATAATAATGTCTACCCTATCTAGATTCGTCAACAAAAAATCTAGACTATTCAAATAAAAGACTTCTCCACCACAATTATCTCCTCCTCTTCCACCATTGTGGTATGGTGGCCAAGCTCAGTATCATGGCCAGGTTTCTCAACATTTGCCTCTTTATCTTTCTGGTCCCATTCATGATCCAATAAATCATCAGTAAAGGACAGGGGCTGGGGCGTTGACATGGATATGAGAGATGGAAGAGTGAAAAACACAAGGGTGCTTGTTACTGCAAAAAGAAAGAAAAGTTGATATGTGAGAATTCTGAATTTATAGATAGAAAGTGTAAGAGGCCTCCCAGGCCTATCATGGAGAAGTGCCTGTTGCTTTTCCCTGAGAATGCACAGCCGGTTCTTGTAAAATAACCAGCTATCATGAATGGTGTAGTGACCTGGTTCAGATTACACCTTGTATTTCAAGCATAGTGGACTCTTGCAAATTTTGAATTGTGCCTTTTCGACTCAGAGCATCGGCAATAGGGTTATTTGAGCCAGGGATGTATTCAATCATACCTCCAAACTGGAATTTCTAACTCCATTTGGCTTGTCCGTCACTCCATTGGGCACTAGGCATGGTCTGTAACCATTTTTGGTGATCTGTCTTAACGGTAAACTCTCTCCTGTAAAGGAAGTGTTTCTAATGTTTAAGTGCTGTCATCACCCCCAATAACTCTTTGTCATACACAGAATAATTCTTTTCTGCATCATTTAATTTTTGACTATAGTAAACCACTAGGCGCCTTTCCTGCTGGAGCTCCTATGGCTAAATTGTTGGCATCGGTGATTACCTCGAAAGGATCATCCCATGAAGCCGATTTGAGAATGAGGCCACTTTTTTCATTGCATTGTGCTTTGCCCATGATGGACGCCTTTTGATGATGCATCTTCACGCCCTTGAGCAGATCTGTGAGAGGTGCTGCAAGGTTGAAAAATTTGTCCATATGAGTAATGTATGCTTGGCAGAGACCCACAAAAGAGCGGATCTCTTGCGCATTCTTGGGAACATCCCATTCGAGAATCGCCCTTACCTCTTCAGAGTCAAGGCTAATCCCATCTCAACTGATAACATATCTCAGATAATGGATTTCTTCTAATCCCATCTCAACTGATAACATATCTCAGATAATGGATTTCTTCTACTCGAAATTCTCTCTTCTTTGCATTGATGTAGAGTACATTGTCTTGCAAAAGTTGCAAGACCTTTTCGACATCTGCCAGTTGCAGAAAAAATGATGAACACTTATGAGCTCCACAAATACCCGAGACATCGTCTTGTTAAATGTCGTAGGTGCATTGGTGAGACCGAATGGCATCACCACAAACTCGTAATGGCGACGTTCAGTCGTGAAGTCTATTTTGGGAATGCCACCCGTAATTATCCGAACATGATGATAGCCACTTTTGAGATCTATCTTTGAAAAGAACTTTGCACCATTGGTCGCTCAAGGATATACTCAAGCCTAGGCATTGGAAACCTATTCTTCACTGTGAGCTTGTTAAGAGCCCTATAGTCCACGCATTATCGTGCGGACTTGTCTTTCTTCTACATAAACAAGATAGGTGCAGCAAAGGGCAAGGATGATGGCCGGATGAATCTAGCGTGGAGTAGCTGGGAAAGCTGTTGCTCTAGTTCACTCTCCAGTGCCTTAGAAAGGCGATAGGGGAATTTACTGGGTGGTTCTGTCTCGGGGACCAACTCAATGCGATGATCCTCAGGACGACTGGTTGGGAGCTGTGGTGGAAGATCATCCTTTAGCATGATCGGAGGCGCCTACCTCACTTCTACGACCTCTCCATTCTAGACAGCTCCATGGCGGAGATACTTGATCTAAGGAGAGGGCAACACTTCAACTGATCAACATACATGGATCTACCTGATATACATTTTTCAGTATTTTCCAGTATTTTCTACTCAGTATCATCTCGGAGGCTTATAGTTCTGCTCTTATAACTGTAGGACAATCAATTTATTGTACTTTTTAGTCTCATTTAGTTATCATTTCATTTTTTGCCATTTTAGTTCATGGGAGCCCCAAATCTATAAATTGGAGCCCTCTCTCTGCATTAAAGGAGGCTCTCTTGCTGCACACTAGCCTCTACCACCATTACAGGCTGCCCTAATGATGGCTACTCTCTTTCTCTCTCTCTTGAAGGCTGCCCATGAAGAATACCGGCTGTTAGGGACTGTTTTGGAGGCTTCCATCGCGAAGAAATACTGAAGGCAAGGGTATTTAATCATTTTAATATGATATCTAGCCACTATACTTGTTGTACTAGTCCTTGTACTTGTTGTATTTGCTATACCAACCACTGTACCGGCTGTACCAGCCATTCTACTTGCATTTGTACTTGATGTACCAACCACTATACCGGTTGTACCAGCCATTGTACCTGTTGTACCAACCATTGTACTCGTTGTACCAACTGAATGGAGAGTTGTACTTGCTATACCAGCTCTTTTGCATGAAGACCTGTGGTTTTTGGGGAAGAATCAGTACCCCCACGGAGGTATATGGATTATATTGTTGGCTCAACATTTCTACAGCATGTGTTCTGGCTTGGTAGCCTCATGTTGGGTTGTGTTATGGTATTTGTATATGGATAACCCGGCATCTCCCGTGGGGAGAGTAAGGCTCTCAAAGTTTGTACATGATATTATTCTCCTTGGGTAATAAAATACTCCAAGGGGAGGGGTTGGCCCATTCCGGCCTCTATGTGGTGTTATACGTGCAACTTTTATTTTCAGCTTTGTGGATTGTTTAATGGCTGCGATTAAATGCCAAAATGTTTAATTGCGCTAATGGTCAAAGCAATGTACACCCACTCCTGCGCTTCCCAGGCAAGTTACACCTTCACCATAGACTTCACAGCTCTATAGGATCTCTGCAGACTCCAAGCATCGTCCCTATGTCCATACACCAAATTCTTGGTGATAAGAAGCTTCCTTTAGTTCTACGAATCTCAAAAGCAAATTGAAGAGATGAAACATCCTATAGCTTTAAAAATATTTAACAGTTTGAGGTAAATAAGGTGGGAAGAAAGCTTCCCACTTTTCCCCTTCCCATAAAATGGGTCAAAACCCGGCTAAAAAATCTTTGCAAATATTTAACAGTTTGAGGTAAATAAGGTGGGAAGAAAGCTTCCCACTTTTCCCTTCCCATAAAATGGGTCAAAACCCGACTCAAAAATCTTTGCTAGAGAAAGGTGTTCCTCAAACTAAATCAATGTTCAAAGCTTGAACATAACTCACATTTTCTTGTGAAGCATAAACTTGGCTTGGCGTGTCAAAAACCATGCACAAAGGCTCGTGTCTCTACCCAAGCAAGCAAACAACACTACGGTTGTTAAATAGGGCAAATTGACGTTGTTCAACGACACAACCCTACTGTTATTAAATGACCCAAGGACACTTTCTTGTACTTTACCTTCCTCATCCGCAACGTCTTAGATCTATTGGGTATCCTTAGATATACTAGCATTCCCTCGGATAAGTCCCTCGGCAAATGCTTCCTATCAATATAAAATTGTGCTCTATCCCGAGCACTTTTGATAGATTCTCGTGCGCTAACTAGCAGCTCCTACATATCCGGCTAAGTAATCTCTAGCCGCATCAATTTTAATACCTTAAAGTCCTGATACAGTTATCGGAGATCTAGGTTGGTAACCGTACATCGGCATAAACTGACTGTAACGAGTAGCCGATTACTTAGTACTATTGTAGGTAAACTTGACCATTGGGATGTACCTCTCTCAATTAGATGGTTGCTTGGAGACATGCATGAAGCATATCCTCTACTGATTCACCCTCACTGTTTGCCCATCGGACTAAGGATGATCAAAGGAACTCATACTTAGCGTAGTCTCCAATTTTTGCAAAACTAGTTGCCAGAAGTGTCTAGAAAACATCGAATCCTTGTCACTCACTATGTAACAGGGCAATCCATACAATTTGAAAAGCTGCTCAACAAATTGTTGTGCCAAATCAGTTGCTTTGATTGTTAACCTTGTAGGTAAAAATCTTGCCATCTTTTTTAGTGTGTTAACACCATCCAAATGGCATCATGCTCTTTGCCAGTTTGTGGCAATCCGACAATAAAATCCATGGAAATACTTTCCCATTTCCCAAAAGGGATCTCCACAGGAAGTAACAACTCTCCAGCCCTAAGGTGCCCAAGGTCCCAATTTTGTTTACTCGACATTGATGACATTTCACCAAAATATTCCTGGACTTCTGTCTTCATCTTAGGCCAGTAAAACGTCCGTTTTACCAAAGCATAGGTCTATTGTAACCCCGAATGACTTGCTGTAGGAGGGTCATGACATTCATAAAGGATCCTTTTCCTAATCTCAGCACGATCCGGTACACAGGCCAGTAAAATGCCCGTTTTACCAAATCATAGACCTATTGTAACCCCAAATGACTTGCTGTAGGAGGGTCATGACGTTCATAAAGGATCCTTTTCCTAATCTCAGCATAATCTGGTACACAGACTTTATCATTTTGGAACAATAATCCGTTCCAAATCAAGTATTGATTACGAGCCATTCTAACAGGTGGTATGACCCTTGAGTCTTGGTCTAAAACTGTGGAGCTTCTTGCCCGAACCTACTACCAATACTGACTAAAATGCGGTTCAACACCTCCTCAATCCGACTCAAAGTGTTTGCAACCTAATTCAAACTACCCTTCCTATACTAAATCTCCATATCAAAATCATGCATAAGCTCTGCCCACCGTGCCTTCCTCTCAACTTGGGTTGATCATATATCTACTTGATCTACTCATGGTCAGTTAAGATAACAAATTTGGATCCATACAAATAATGTCTCCAAATTTTCAATGCATGTATAACCGCATACAATTCTTTCTCTTGAGTATGCCGCTTGACTTGGCTATCATCAAGTTTCTTTGCTTTCAAATGCCAAAGGTCGGCCCCTATCACATAATCACTGGCGTCAGTCTCAAACGATAGTCAATTAGTTCACACTGATGCACAGGTCAAAGTCTTATGCAGTGGAAATCACACAAATTTAGCCAAGAGAGTCTTATGTAGTGGAAATTCACAAAAATTTAGGAGAAATGACCAATGGGATGGGCAACCATATGTGAGTTTTGCATTTGGATATCAGACATGAGTGGTAGGTGTGCTCAAGAGGTCAATCAAGGGGTCCTTATAATTTTGGAGGCATTTTTCATCAATAAACAAAGTGAGCATGAGAGTGAAGTTTGATGCCTTAGATGCTCGCGGTGGAGTGTTATGACAAGCTGGTGGGTAACTTGTCATAGAAGCCATGCAGTTGTATGCATCTCTATGCATAATGAATAGCTTTTTAGTTGGAGTTTTGTGGAGGGAGTGTGTTTTAAATGGGACTCTTAGTTTATTTATGCAAAGTACAGGGTTTCAAACTCTTAGTTTACCAATGCAAAATACAAAGTTTCATCTATACATTACCCCATGCTAGGAGAGATGGATGCAACCCATTGAGGCTCCCCCACCCCACCAACTTTTTCTTCCCTGTTGGAGTTTGCACACCTGCACCCTCTCCTTGTTCAGGGACTAGATAATAATATGGAAGGTATCAGGGTCTGAAGCAAAGAGGTGAAAAATCTGCCACCAAACCAATTGCCTTGGACAGCCCCAAAGGTAATGTCACTGGATCTCTTGAGAATTCCAGATCGGACCAATGATCGCAACACAAAAATCTGCCACCAAACCAATTGCCTTTGGACAGTCCCAAAGGTAATGTCACTGGATCTCTTGAGAATTTCTGGATCGGACCACTAATTGAAGGATCTTTTCTTGGGAAAAAAAGTATGAAGTTTGAGATACTTGATTTTTTTCAAGTTGCTTGTATTGAAGTTGTCCATTTACCTTTGTTTTCTTTCCTCGAGCCAAAGATTTAGGATTACATAGTTGTAGTAGATGTTTGATGCCTTCTTTGCTTCAGTTGAATGAGAAAACATAAATTCAGGTGGAACATTTGATTTGGAACCTAGCTTGGCAGATTAGACATTACGTTGGGATCAAATGACTTGAAGCTATATAAATAGAGCCCCATAGACTCTTGGCCTTGAATTATAGAAATAAAGAATGAAAGATTGTATTAAACGTGTCCCAAAGGGTGTATGAGACTAAGAATGAGTACATTTGATCCATGAATAACAAGATGTGAGAAACATGAAAAAAATAACATCTATCAAAGAAAACGTCCCACGTACTTCTTGCATACAATGAAGAGAGTCAAAGCTCATCAAATGTCATCCTCCTCCATAAGAGTTCAATGGATGTGAACATTGAAAATCCACAATAAGTGAAAAATGATTTACCATAACCTTGTCTAATAAAAGACTCACAATTTAGAGCAATGACTCAAAATAATCCCCAAAAAGGGCCACCACTGCACCAATTCACGACAAAAACAAAAGATAGTTTCTAAATAAACAAAAAATGGTTCCTAAATAGCCAACATGTACCTTAAACTGACAACATTACGAGCATTATGCTCATCATAAAAAATATCTTTGAGATGCATGCCATTGCATCTCATTGTAATGCTAACACGTGCCTTAGTAAGATTAGAATATATCCAAGCTTACAATTGAGATTTTTTAAAATTAAGATGGATACATTACATGTTTGCTTTCGAGCATTGGTCCAATAATGATTTCTAATCACGATACGCCCTTTGGCCTAGTCTGCAAAACAACCTTTAAAATCCAAAGCAACGTCACAGAACTTTTCAGAAAATTCATAGATGCTCCCCCTCCATCCTTCTCACCTTGTGTTTTTTAACTAAGCCGCCTCATTAAAAAGATGAAAAGTACTATGACCTACATTTTGTTTTTGTAAGCCTTACATCATGCTTTGTTTATTCGTTTGCAAGAAATATAGCAAAACAAGATGGCTACATATGACCTACCTTAAGAACACTTTGATGTCCATTGTGAAAGTGAAAATTGTTGGAAGTGCCTCCATGGATAACATAATTGTACGAATTGGATGGCAAAGAATACTCTTGTCATGTGCAAGACATGCACTGGTTGAGCTCAGAGCTAATCCTGAGGAGAGCAACCACATAAAGACAGATCAAGACTGGAGTTTAGGAGCATGAGTTGCTGTTTTGGCAGGGATTTATCTGATGGAAGATGTGGTGTTGCTGTCGGCCAGAATATGAGAGTCTTGAAGAACCTGTCGGCTGCATGAATCACATGGATTTGGACCTGGACCTGGCCGACCAGCAGGCGGCCAGTCCGTCAGGGTATTTCCAGCCTATAAATGGCAAAGTTTGCTCATTGTTTTGACCATTCAGCCCTTGCTTGGCTGGGTCATAGAATAGGATCTTAGACTAGGTTTTCTACCTTTTCAAGAAGGCAGCCTATGGCTGCAAAGACACTTGTACCTTTTTGTATATTATGAATATACTGAATATTAGCTCTCTCTCTTGAACCTAATGTCCCCCTATCCACCCTCACAACACAACTCACCACCATACTCCACACATCCGCCATTGCTTCTTTCATCTGCACGCAGCTGTCTACTGCCAAGCCACCTTGTGGTTCCATGCCCCAGAATTGTTGGTATGATGACGAATGTCGGGCCACACGCTCCCATCTTAAGCATGAGGTATGGATTGGGCAAATCACGAAGCGCCAAGCGCAACAGATTTCTCAATGGCTCACCCAACGCAAGAAACGGGAGTTCTATGCTCGGAAAGAGGATGAGTTATACTGACTTTTCTTAGGGCTGAACTGCAAAGAGGCCTAGAGGAAACTCTGAGAACATCGCCCTCCCACACCTATCACCTGCCCGGACACATGGCACTCCTAGGCACGCTCCCTCTATCATATCCCCCATCAGTCACCCCTACCCCCCCCCACCAGATCCCCGCTCCACCACCTCCACCTTCTTCACAAAGGGCATGGTCCTCAAGGCCATTCGTAGACTACGCAGTGGGCGAGCCCAAGATCATGAGGGACTCACTGTCAAGTACATCTCGCATGCCCATGATACCCTGGCGCCCCTACTAGCCTACATGTTCAATAGAGCCCTTTGTGAAGGATTTCCACCCTCTTGGTCCACCAACACCATCACTCCCATCCTCAAAGATGGAGATCCACTTGATCCTAGAGGCGGACCTCAGTTCATTTGCAAAGAGCCAAGGATGCAGAGCCTCAGGACAGGCTGGCTTTCGGAGGAGCTACTCTATCCTTGACCACATCTTCACCCTCCGTGCCATCATCGAGGAGGGTAGCACGACATCAGAGGATTTATTGCTACTTTGTGGATTTCTGCAAAGCTTTTGATACTGTACCCTGAGCCCGCCTCCTACACCGTCTACAGGAGATCGGAGTCCCATCTGACGTGGTTTGGAGCATCATCGCCCTCTATGAGTCCATCACCGGACGAGTGAGCCCCAGGAGGTACATCACAGGACATTTCAAGCACTATTGGGGTGAAACAGGGCTGCCCTCTATCACCCACTCTTTTCGGCCTCTACATTGATGAGATCTCAAGCTTCATTGATGGATTAGGCGGGGCTGGTCCCACACTGACAGGCATATTGATCCCCATACTACTTTATGCAGATGACATCGTCCTCCTCTCAGACTCAGCCGAAGGGCTTCAGAGACAGTTGGATGCCTTACATGACTTTTGCACTCAGCGGGACCTCTCTGTTAACCTTGGTAAAACCAAGGTAATGGTCTTCAATACCTCTCGCCCCTTCACATCCAGATTGAGCTTCACATATAGAGGGGATCTTGTGGAGATTGTCTCATCCTATGTCTACCTTGGTGTCACTTTCAGTGGCCCACACTTTACCATGCTTCCCGCAGCACATGCCAGAGTGATGCGAGGATATGCAGCCTTGAGCTTACTTGAGTGGTAGTGCTTCCAGGCACATTTCCAGGAGCCCAGGACGAAGGGTTGGCTTTTTGACACCCTCGTCACACCAGCCTTGATGTATGGAGCAGCTTTCTAGGGGCCAGATTTATCCGATGAGGATTGGCAGCGAGTTGAGAGGCCCCAGGTCTTGATGTTCTCCCGTATGATCTGCAGCAAACCATCAGTCCCACACCAGATTATCCAGGCAGAGTTTGCTGTAGCCCCGATGTCCTCCAGACAGCTAGCACTTGAGGGGCACTCTGGAGTATGGTATGCACTAGTTTCCACTTGGTTCTCAGTATATGGGGGCTCTACATGGACCACCTACCCCCCCTTCAGTACAGTTTGGACTCCCCTTTTCTCCGGCTATCTCACGATGGATACCAACCGGGTTATCCGGTCAGATCTTCTCAGCCTCTACACACATTGCACATGGATCACACCTCCGGAGCTCCCCACGAAGATGCACTTCCTCACACTCACTGAGGATGGATTCATCCAGCAGCCGGGCTACTCGAGTGTTCACATGTCCCATGCCATGCGGATCGTGATTGGTCAGATACGGGTTTCATCCCACCGCCTCAGAGTGGAGATAGGTAGAGCTGAGCGCATCGTCAAAGCCGGGAAGCTCATACGGAGACCCAGAGAGGAGAGGATTTGCCGACTATGCCACACAGAGGTTGAGACGGAGGAGCATTACATATGCCGCTGCCCATTATACTATGAGATCCTCGAGAGGTTTCACTGTCTATTTCGGAGGGATTCGGTCCACTCTCCAGGATCATTGACTTCCAGGACCAGCGTTGCCTGGGCCTCTTCCTGCTTGAGCTCCGCAGACACAGGGACACCTACTTGAGAGTGCCTCGGCCCCAGCCACCCCGCCCCCTCCCTCGCCAACCAACCATCACCAGTTTCTTCCGGACCCAGGAGGTGGAGGACACTGACATAGTGGATCTTGTGGACCCTCCACGAGCTGCTCTGGACCTACCTCGCCCGAGAGGAGTTACCTCGGAGTGCTTGACGCCCTCGACCCCCCCGTCGGCCACGATCACCTCATCAGCTCCAAATCCAGGACATGCTCCACCGCCATCGAGCTACCTTTCCACGTGACATAGTTGAGGGAGACCTCTTGGCCATACTCATCAGCCCCATGCTTGATATTTTGGAGAGTGGTATACCATCTACTCGGAGCTGATGTCGCTCCCATGTTTTTATGTTCTTAGTATTCCATGATGAGTTTCCATGGACAGTTTTGTATCACCCCAATGAGATAGCTATGTTTATGTTTTCTTTCTGTTTTATTTTCCATTCCATGATGAGATATGCCATGGACATTATTGTATCACTTTGGTCTCATAGGCCCATTGGGTCTTTAGTAGACGCTTAATATATCTTTCTTTCTTTCTTTCACTCTCTTCTGCTTGCGTTTTGCATCAGCATGTTCCCAGATGGTGTTTAGGGCTGAAAGAAGACTCCTAGAGCTTCTGCATGTAACAACTCTATACAGAAAATGTCCATGCACATCAACCAAATCAAGTTCTTCCACTTCTCCAAACACCTCAAAAGAAGAAGAAAGATAATGTGCTCCCAAGTCTTCAACAATATATGTAACTAGAGCGAGTTCCATAGGCACCTCAAGCAAGCTCCCTCCTTGGTACAATTCACAAGTCTCCCGCTCAAGCTCAACCTTAGAGACTTCTTTGCAACACATGGAATTCCTACTCTCAATTTGCACAAAAGTATCATCCTTAGCCTTGTGTACATGCAAATCTAATTTTAGAGTATTTAAGGTCTTCAGGAATGCGTTCTAAAAGTTACTTTAAAGAAAACTTATTGATGTGTGTTTGCTTTCTTAAATATAGTTCTTAGTACTCTGAATCTCATTCCAAGATCTCGACATGTTCTTATCCAGATATTTTAGTTGTGGTAAGAAGATGGCCGCAAGTGCAGCTTGTAATGATACCGAGCTTGTACATTTTCTGGATTCAAAAGAGTATTCTTTGCCATCTAATCTGTACAGTTCTGTTGTTCTTGGGGGCACCTTTGACCACCTTCACGATGGACATCGATGCCTTCTTAAGGCAAGTCATTTATAGCCTT
Source organism: Cibotium barometz (assembly GCF_041138505.1). Taxonomy (NCBI): domain Eukaryota; kingdom Viridiplantae; phylum Streptophyta; class Polypodiopsida; order Cyatheales; family Cibotiaceae; genus Cibotium; species Cibotium barometz. The sequence continues at coordinate 11,856,309 of NC_141074.1, forward strand.
GGTCTTGCTTTATTTTTTGAAAACGAGTCAACAAAGTATGTTTTAAGGCTTGCAAAAAACAAAGTCTAGGTCATAGTACTTTCATCTTTCTGAGAGGAGGCTTAGTTAAAAAGCACAAGGTAAGAAGGATGAAGGGGAGGATCTAGGAATTTCCTAAAAAGTTTTGTGGTGTTGCTTTGGATTCATAGGCTGCTTCAGACTTGGCCAAAGAACGTGTTGTGATAGGAATAACTACTGGACTGATGCTGGAAAGCAAAGAGGTAATGTATCCTTCTGAGTTCTATTTGAATTCTTTTGTTGTGAAAAAAATCAAGCAAGGTGGTGTCCTCAAGCAGGGGCTCTACTCCCACTCTCATGACCCCTTATGGCGGTCCACGGTCTAGGGCTGATTTTAAAGACAATCGTGCCCTCATGCTCCCTACTTAGCTCCACGCGGCCACCTCTATGCTAGCAATTTTTTGTTGCCACATGGCTTGCTCAATTGGGAGTATCAATTGAGCAATGTGAAATAACCCTGAGTTCAAAATTCGATATATCTGAATATATCAGAACTTATTACATCAAGGGGGCTTAGGGCATCTGACAGGGGAGGATAGTATGGCTTCAAATAAAGACTCAGTTGAGGAACAATCTAGGTGGCAGATCCAAGAGGTAGGCATTGTTATGGCACATATGCTTTACTTTTGTATGTGAGGTACCCTTGAGCCTTTCCTTGTGGAGATGTCAGTAAACCATATTTCCAAAATCAAAGTGTACATGATCCCTATGTCTATCTGCCTAGAGCTTATGCTTGGACTGAATTTGCTGCAAAGTTTGGTGAATCAGCTTATGAACATCTTGCACTTGCATGACAAAGTTCTCAGCTTTGGGGCGATGTCCTTGTAAGATTTGAAAGATGCGACGTGTTTGAAGAGCTAGGTCCCTAGGCAGGGCAGGCTTGCCAGTTGATGAATGTGGCACCCCATCGTAGGCATGTTGCATGTAAGGCAGATAGGAGTCCCAAGTTTTGAGTTTGTGTTGAGGGTAGAGTCTGATGAGCTGCACAGAGTCCTATTGGCCACCTCTTTTTTACCATCAGTGAGTGGGTGCCAAGCTATAAAAAGCTTGAAGCTTCAATGGGTAAGCTTGGATATATTCTAATCTTACGAAAAGATATGCTAGTATTAAACTAAGATGCAATGGCATGCTTTACAATAGAGATCTCAAGGATGTTTTTTATGATGAGCATAATGCTTGTAATGTTATCAATTGAAGCTAAATGTTGACTATTTAGGAACAATCTTTTGTTTTTGTCATGGATCTGAGCTCCATTTTATCTAAGTAGTGACCCTTGTTGGGGATTATTTTGTCTGGTTGCTCTAAATTGTGAGTCTTTTATCTACCAGTTTATGGTAAATCAATTTTCACTTATTGTGGATTTCAATATTCACAGTTATGTGTTTGTGTGTATTGGGGGGGGGGGGTGGGGGTGGGGGGCTGGTGTAGATTGGGCGTGAAGAGGAAGGACGGGGCACAAAGAGGGATGGAGGCGAGGGTGCACAGGTGGATGGAGGGGGCAGCGCAAAGGAGCGGGTGGGCTGGCAGTGTGCACATGGAGACACACCAGAAGGAGGTGGCGGGGGTGCACAGGAAGACGGAGATGGGAGGTGTGAAGGAAGATGGAGACGGCCCCCCGAAGGGGGGTGGGGGGGGAGGGCAGAAGAGGGCAGGTGCGCAGAGGGGGGAGCACCAGCTCTATCCACTTGTATTCTCTCTTATGCGAATAGATATGTTAAAGGCTGACCTGAGGGTGGATTTGTGATACACGGTATATATTTTGTTAGATACCAGCCATGCCAGTTACAGATAAACATCAAGCCCTTAAAACAGCATGCTGCTATTGTTGATAGGGGACTCGGTTGCATATAGGTACTTGCAGAGTGCAATACTAGCCATGAAAAAGTTGACGTCATAGGCTCCACTGGTGGAGGTATGAATAGAGCAGTAACACAGTGAAGGTTGTAGACTGCCATGGCTATGGCCATGTAGAGTGTGACTTGGGGTAGAACTCTTGAGGTTTTAAATTATTGTGTTATAGAAAAAATAATGAGGCACATAGTGTTGTCTAACTACCATGGAGTAAAAGTTGAGATAATGCAGGCACTATTGCCATGCATGGTTGGGCTGATCTAAGTGACCTTCTCATGTATCCCTGAGAATCTGGTTGTATTACTTGTTGACACATACATACATGCATGCATGTCCGCAAATATCAGGATTCACACGACATAATTAGGAATTCTTGCTACAGAATCCTTCCAAGAGCACGTAAACACAGGACAAGCACAGGATTAATCCATATCAAGGTTCTGCAGGCTAGCTCACCACCCAACCATAGATCCCATACAAGGCAGGATCTCCCCCGAGCATAGGGGCTACGGCTTCATCCATATAGACTACACCAATCAGCCTTGGTGTCCCATACCGCAAGGACCTGCATCCATACAGACTACTGGAGCACCGTGGCTCTCCCTCACTGGTCGTGTGGTGGTGGTGAACCAGGTTCTCATGGCCATCATGTGGTACATAACTTCTTGTTGGGTGTTTTCCCGGGTATGCCTTGGACAGATGTAGAGGCTGATCCATAATTTCCTTTGGGCAGGGATAGACGCTCTACACCGGCCTAGACGGTTATTATCCAGCCTCAATATCGTGGAGGATCGAGCATCATTGATCCAGCTATTCAAAGCAGAGCCCTTTTGGGCAAGCTTGTTGTTTGAGGCCTTCAGCCAGGGGGTGAGCCCTGGAAGGTTTTCCTCTATGCTCGGATTTTGGCCCACACCCCGTCTCTTAGTGGGCCCTGGACCCCCATAGTGAGGTGGATCTTTACGAAGGCCGGCGCTTGTGGCCTCAGCGCCTTTTTCGAGGACCATTTGCAGCGAGTTTGATGAGAGCTTGGGGTCACCTCAAGCCAACACTCAACCAGTTGCTTCTGACTTTTGATGAGGAGAGACTCCGCCAGCCGTCGATATGGAACCCCCTATTCAGGATGCCCAGAGGCCACCCCTTGGGCACTCGCTCTGACATTACATGGGGGCTGCTCAGTATAGGTTCCACTCAGTCTTTGGGAGAGTGGGTGAGCTTCAAGAGGCTTCCCTTAGAGACACAGGATAGATGTCTCGTTGAGATACGAGGCCGAGATCCTCGCCATCAACTCAGCCAACCTGACTTTTGATGAGGAGAGACTCTGCCAGCCGTTGATATGGAACCCCCTATTCAGGATGCCCAGAGGCCACCCCTTTGGCACTCACTCACATTACATAGGGGCTGCTCAGTATAGGTTCCACTCAGTCTTTGGGAGAGTGGGTGAGCTTCAAGAGGCTTCCCTTAGAGACACATGATAGATGTCTCGTTGAGATACGAGGCCGAGAGCAGTTCATCCTCGCCATCAACTCAGCCAATCCCCTCGATTGGCAGATCCCTTTCCCCTCGATCCTTCTATTAGTTACCAAGCAAAATCATAATGGCTAAGTACAAACTGTCACCAGGTGGTGAACTTTTGCAGTTGCTTTCCTTGTATTTACCTAAGTAAATACATATATTTTCTTTTTCTTTTTGTTCTTTAGTTGCTGTTGATTTCTACCCTCAGATATCTCTTGGATCAAGCTTCGACATTGCATGACGAGAGAAGGTGGACCATTGGGACTTCGTGCGACTGATGGTTTACTTGAGCCTTGGGACCCTAAAATCCCAGAAGATTGGGCACTGAAGACTTGACGAACAGTGGACCAGGACAGTGTACTTGGCCACTGAGAATGGTGCAGGACAGTGTGCCTGGCCATAAATGTAGATACACATTTGTGACTGTCCATGAAATGAAAAAGTCACTATGTTATGACCACATTACATTTTCTGATGTGGTCATGAAAGAGAATGTTGGTCAGATGACTTGAAGGAATGCTTTGGGCATATCTCCTAAAATTTAGGGAAACTGCTATTTTTGGACAGTCATCAGATTTGAAATCTCTTCGCGTCAATCTCTCCGGAATGTTGCAAGGATCAATAATCACCAAAGGACTGATGTCAAAATGTTAGCAGATTGGGAGATTTTTAGACCGGAAGGCTGGAACGGGAAATGAGCTGCATGACTGCCAGCTTTTAGGCCAGTTTCTAAGTACAGGAAACTGGGCGCTTGGTTATCTGCTCTCTGGGCTCATTTTTGTAGTAAGCAGGTGGATTGTTGCAGGTTAAGAGCTATTGGAGCTTCCCCTTCCGTGTTCTCTATGCACTGAGGGTTGAGCTTGCTCCCCACAGCCTCTCTTAACCTATATTTAGCTATGGAAATGCCCCTCTAGTGGGCTACTCTCATGAATTATGTACAGCTGTGTGGGGAATATGCTTTTTGGCCGAGGAAAGAGCCTCCTTTGACAAGAACAGGAGCAGCTAACTGCTGCTCCAAAGCAGGAACAGGTGAGGGTAGTTACCTCACCACGCAGGTGACCAATTCAGCACTAAATCAGTGCTGTTTTTGAACTGTTTAGGGGCTGTTCCAAGGCCCAGTTGATGGCAGATTGCAGAGGGACCTTGCTAGGGTCTACCAGGACAGTGTGGTGGTTGTACAGAGCTGAAAACAGGTCTGCACAGAAAATATAGCAAGCTGAAATTCACTGTTTTGGGCTTATTTGAGTGGTAGAAGGCCAAGGAAGAGGACCAGGGACTTGGGATTTTGTTCAGGGAAGGTTTATGTATCGAAATGCTGCTGAAATTCCCTTAAAACAGGGGTTTCTTGGCTGTGAATTGCTCTTGTAACTACAGATACCATACCCTTGTAATTTCCCTTGAATTAATTGATAAATAAATACCGAAAGGGGCGCCGTACTTCGGGGCCAATCTGGTGTTGAGCGAGGGAGCGAGGATTATGTTTGTGTGTGTGTCATAAAGTCCAGGTATTTAATTGAAAGAATTACTGCGTTATGTGTCCATAGCCCGGTTTCATGGTTCTGTTGCCGGGACAGGGTCCTCTTTTCTGCAAGAGCCCGGACACAGATTGCATTGGGTGAACAAGAGACACACACACAGAGGTACAACTGATTACAGGTGAGAAAGATTACGAGATCTTTCTTTGGATACAGGATTCCTTTGAGGGCTAGACAGCATGGCAGATAAGGGAAAAGGAAAGCTCCCGGCAGAAGAGAGTTCCTCTTCTACCCGCCGACACCGTAGAGAGATGACAGGTGCCAGAGTGTCAGCATCTGAGCGGACACAGCCATTGTCACAGCCAGCCATGTCAGTAGAAGAACAGGAACAAGAGGATTTATTTCATGCGCAGCTCCTGAGCATGGTTGGTACCTTTGAACAGCTGGTGAAGAATCCTAGGATGAAGAGATATTTGCAGTCAAGGACGGGGGATTCCCAGGCTGAATCATCTCAGCATGCAGTTGAGAGGGCACAGGAACAAGTGCCAAGGATGCCACAGCATGTAGAGCAGACACCAGTAGTGGCAGCTAATCCAGTGCAGCATGTTACACAGGCACAGGATCAGGCAGTTAATGGTTAGGGCAGTAATGCACAAATGGTTCTGCCGACCATTCCTCCTTTGGTTGCTGCCCAGCCCGGTTATTTTGGTGGTGGGTCTATTTTCCAGGCCATGGCTAGACCGCCCACAGCTTTGCCAGGTTTGATGCCAAGAGCGTCACCAGGACTGATGCCTACAGAATATGTGAACCCTCTTTATGCCAACATAGGTGTGCAGCCTGGACTTCAGACACATTTCAGCCCAGTTTTGATGCCTGCAGCACCTGTTAGTGTGGCTGAATTTTCTCAGCCAAATGGACAAAGGGAAGCAAGGACTGGTGCAGAGAAAGTGCACAAGGATTTACCATTCTTACAGCCGCAAGTCTATAATTACTTGACCCCCAACAGCAGTAAGCAAAAGGATTACAAAGAAGGTGGTCAAGCAGTGAAGTTTGAGACTTTTAGTGGGATGCAGGACAAATTGAAAGCGTCGACTTTCATTCAGCAGTTTGATGCAGCATTCACTGGAGGCAACTTCACAGAGTCTTCTAAGGTGCGGAAGGCTGCTACTTTCTTGAAAGCTAACTCATTGTAGTGGTGGACCTCACTGTTGATGCAAGGACAGGCACCTGCTACATGGGTCCAATTCAAGCAGCAGTTCTCTTTTGCATGGCTGACAAACACTTTTGAAGTGGATGTGATGACAGCATGGCACAAACTGGATGCAGCTAATTGTGCAAATCTGGAAGAGTACAATAAGAAGTTTTGGGATGCACTCTTGCCAGTAACTTCTTACAGGACAGTGCCATTGTCAGAGCAAATAGAGAAGTACTGCTGTGGTTTGCCCAAAGAGATCAGGGATTACTGTATTAAGACCAATGTTTCCAACATGACTCAACTAATTGAGAATGCAAACATGGCTAATGCACTGGTTTAGGGAGGTTCAGGTGGTTTCAAGAGCACAGTGAAGAAGGAACCTCAAGGCAAAGGACAGAAGAGGCCACTGTATGGCAAGTCATTTGAAGAGAGAAAGGCATTGATGCAAGCTGGGAAATGTTTCATCTGTGAACAGAAAGGGCATATGGCTGCAAAATGTCCACAACAGCCAGCAAAAGATGCGGAGGATAGAGAAGGGCCACCAAGAAGAAGACAATGCCGAGTGCAGGATTGGTACCTGACATAGTTGGTGACCAGCCATGTGATGATGCGACAGAATTGTGCAGAGCATGGGGTAAAATCAGAGATGCTACAGCGCTGATTTTGAGAGACCCTGGTGCTCGAGCTAACTTTATTTCACCGGCATTGGCAGCCAAGTTGGGAATTCGTGCTGAAAAGATGGGACCAGTTGGACAGGCTGATTTGGCATGCCCTGGGCATTCAGTTCCTGTCACTCCTATACTTGGCAAACTTCCCATGCATATACAGAGTTATGTGGACACAAAGGAGTTTCATATCATGCCCTTGGAAGGATGTGATGTCCTCTTGGGAATTCCATGGTCTCATAGGAAACATGCAATGTTGGATGCTTTCAACAGGAAAATCACAATTGTACATAGGGACAAGACTCATGTTCTGGATGTGAAGCTGAAAGGAGAGTCTGAACCTGAATTTTGAATGACCTGTACACTTGTATCATATGTTTGGCAATGTACAGTTTTGACATTTGTTGTCAATAAATGAATGAATGGACTTTCAGTGCTTTGAAGTTGTATCTGTTACACTTCAATGAATGATTATACGTGTTGTGACACTAATAGTGCGGGGACACGTGCTATCGCCCTGTGTTGCATCCGGAAACATGTATATCGAAAGGCTCGACTTGCGATGGCACTAATGGTAGTGGGGAATTCCTATCATCTCCCTGTGTCATCCGTTAGCAAGTGATACATGCGATGGCATCAATAACATGGGGAATCTTGTTATCGTCCTATGTCATCCGTTAGCATGTGTGGTATGCAATCGAGGTCGCTTGCTTCTTTCAAGAGGGGGGTATGTCACCAGGTGGTGAACTTTTGCAGTTGCTTTCCTTGTATTTACCTAAGTAAATACATATATTTCCTTTTTCTTTTTGTTCTTTAGTTGCTGTTGATTTCTACCCTCAGATATCTCTTGGATCAAGCTTCGACATTGCATGACGAGAGAAGGTGGACCATTGGAACTTCGTGCGACTGATGGTTTACTTGAGCCTTGGGACCCTGAAATCCCAGAAGATTGGGCACTGAAGACTTGACGAATAGTGGACCAAGACAGTGTACTTGGCCACTGAGAATGGTGCAGGACAGTGTGCCTGGCCATAAATGTAGATACACATTTGTGAATGTCCATGAAATGAAAAAGTCACTATGTTATGACCACATTACGTTTTCTGTTGTGGTCACGAAAGAGAATGTTGGTCAGATGACCTCAAGGAATGCTTTGGGCATATCTCCTAAAATTTAGGGATCGGGCAATCCCAAAGACAATGATGCTGGCCCTGAGACTACCAGTGTTGTTGGAGTGCCCTCAATCTCCGGCATCTGAATCCTGCAAGCATGCGGTGTAGGCAAAGAAGGGGGTATCGGGGCCATGTCCACTCCCTTGGATCCCAATGGAGTTGTGTGGGGGGCCGATCCTCCGAAATCGACAAACGCCAGAATCTCTCCCTTGCCACCTTGGCCGGTGGAGGGTCTATGTGCAACTCATGCACATGGAAAGTAATCACCCTCACCCTCTGCAAGGTGCATCCACTGAAATCCTCCATAGGGAGCTTTGCTCTCTCAAGTCTACCATGAGGTCCGATAGAGAAGTTTAGTAAGGCGGAGCTCTCATGAGCACCATGGACGGCCAAAGGTATGTCATGCTTGGTGAACACTCCCAACCACTGTGTGCGGCGGGGGTTGGGGGGGGGGGGGGGGGTGTTCAGGGCCAGGCACTCTGGGGGGATGGAAGAATCGATGTCGAGGCTAAGTCTATCCCTACCCCGTATCCTAGTGATTCTCCTCTCCTGGGCCTTCGGGGGAGCTGTCCGAACAACCCAACAACATAGCTCAAATTTGGCTTGGTGATAGTCATGTAAAGCAAACTCCCTACAATGCGCTTGTACATAGTAGGACCAAGATCATGTGTTTCTACAACCAATTTTGTGTTCTACTCCAATGGCATTGAGATTGGTTTGAGAGTTTTGTTTAGATGGAGAGTACTCGTTGTCTATTGGGGGTCAGAGCTGAGCTAGGTGAGCCTTGATCCTGCCTTCCATGAAGGCCCACTCCAGTTTCGCCCTACTGTGTATGCATAATCCAGGCTCCAACCACCACAATTAAGGTAGCGGTATGCCAGCGTAAGGGCACTCCCACTGAAACATGGAGAAAAACAAAGAGGATCACCTCTAGGCTCAAAGAGGCGAGGGTTCCATCCATGTTCTGGTGCCCTGACCCTTCTAGCTCCATGTAAGCGAGGTTCCATCAATGGGAGACAATATCAAAGAGGCACTTGTCTCCAATATGGTGAGAGTGACTACGCCATCATGGGCGACACTGAAGGGAAAGGAGAAGACCACAATAGCACTATTAGGGGTGGCAATACGAGGGTGATGGAAAATCACATAGATTCGGAGAGGAGCCAACGCCTCCGAGAACTCGCTCGTGTCCACCGAGAGGCATTTGAAGAAGCTGTAGTCCACTGGCTCCCCCATGACAAGGGGCTGGCCGCCAAGGGACTTCAGAGGGGGGGCAGCCGTTGCAATTGTTATCTACACGAGGTTGGAGAAGTAGTGAATCAAGCAGTGCACAGAGACAGACTGCTAGCGCCGGGAAGGATCAGGCACAGCGGGCATGAAGAGGCGTGGCGGGCACGAAGAGGAGAGGCGGGGGGGAGGGGCGGAGCCAGGGTTTTTTTTCGGGGGGGGAGGGGGGGTGGTGGGTGTTTTGAAGAAACTGGGGCGGGAGCAAGGGGAAGAAGAAAGGGGGATGTCAACAAAAGAAAGGCGGGTGGGGGGATGTCTGGATCCATGACAAGGATTTTATTTTATTTTTATTTTTATTTTTTTTGGGGGGGGGAGAGAGAGAGAGAGAGAGAGAGAGACGGCTTGCTCAAGATCCTTGTGAACCGGAATCTGGAGAGAGGAAACTGGGACCTCCTACATGATGGGTTGGGATGCCCCTCCGCCAAGATCTTGGGCTTTGTGTTATCTTTTATCCCTATTAGGAGCTAGGGGGGGTGATGAAGAGCTGATTTTGTTGCAACTTGCTTCGTTCACTTGCTGATTGGAGGATTAGCATGGCACGGGAGGTGCACATGGTTATCGCTCCCTTGCAACATGTGATAAAGTTAGAAGGTAACTACTTGCTTTGCGTGTTGGGTCTCACCATCTTTGCTCTGAAGGGGGGTTTGTTGGGTATTCAGAACCTCATGTGTGTGTGAAACATCCCTTAGATGGCTTAGTGTGTTTGTGTGTGTGAACAACCGCTTATAGCCGCTTTTATGTGTGAATGGGATAAGCAGTGATGTCATAGGTACTTCCCCTGTGTGACGTGTCATTGCCCCAGTGTGTGTTGTGTCAAAAGATAAGGCTCTAAGCCTATAAAAGCATTGTATTCTTTGAAGCTATCATCACATCTAATCATTATCATTGAGTCGTGCAAATTTGTTGAGTACTTGTGCTACTCTCTCTCTCTCTCTCTTACAGTTCTGTTCTTATAACTGTAGGACAATTAGTTTATTGTACTTTCTAGTCTTATTTCGTTGTTCTCTTTGATGAGATACCAACTTCAGATGTATTCTCAGTTTTGGTCTCATAGGCCACTATGGCCTCTTAGAGACGTTAATATATCATTTCATTTCTCTCTCTCTCTCTCTCTCTCTCTCTCTCACACCACAATGCCATCACTGGATCTCCATCCATCGTACCTACTCACTCAAACCTGGGCCTACAATATGGTGTGTTCTTCCATGGGAAAGGCTCTGTTTGAGATAAAGGATGTGGATAAACATCGCAAGAAAATGGATCTCAAGGAGATTGGGTTTTTCTCAAGTTCAAGAAATCTAGACTCGGAAAGCGCCTTGGCAAAGAGGTAGTTTGCTTGAAACTTTTGAACCAGTCTTATGGGTCTTTCAATGTTTTGGAAAAGATCAATGATATGTCGAATACAAAGCTTCATAAGATGGGCAGATTTCCTTGATATATTCTTTTCTGTGAATTTTATGTCGTGTTGCCTCTTGCTTAGGAAATGATTTGTGCACTTGAATTGTCTTCTGGCATGGACATTGCCTGGATTTAAATGCATGTGAGTTGTCCAAGGGGCATTATGGATATCCACGTCCGGTATTACGTTCCTCCAAGAACCGCACCAGTACAACAATACTCGGTGACTCTACCTGGAGAAACAGAAACACAGGAACAGGAAAGCTATGAGTCATGAGCAACAAGACCCATACTAGCAATATGGTCCTTATGGGTATCCAGAACAGGCTCCAGCCATAGACTATGCCTCCTTGTTCGAAGCAATGGTGCAACAAAGAGGAAGAGACCTCAACAATATGGTACGTTCCCATGCATGTCGTCACACTTTTCCCCATTTGGTAAGCTCGGAGAAGAGGAATAGACAGTGATGATGTTAGCTGCAAAGCTGGCAGGAGACCTGAATCAGGTTTAGCCTAGACGAAGCTGAATCTGCTGGCGGGGATCCTCTCAAGACTGTATCTCTGAACTGTTCCGATCAAGCTGCACTGGATGGTGCTGAAAAGCATCGAACTACCAATGTTGTAGCTGAGGCAGGATGAGGTTGACTAAGGAAGAAAACTCCACTGGGTCGGTAGTGCTTTGGAAAACTGGTACATGAGTAAACTGTATGGGAAAAATTGTCACTGTGTGAAGTGCTTGAGGCTAGTTGAAGCTCAAAGGTATAGCTCATCTTGGCATTGACAGTTGGATCCTGTGATGGCTGGAAACAGGGGTACCAGTGCAACTGGTAGGAAGGGGACGGGTATGTGGAAGGGCTCCTTTTCGGACATTGGAGTTTGCAATCTGGATGTTCTCATCATCGGATTTTGAGTTGGATGAATAGTCCAGGAATTGATGGTGAAGGCATTGGCCACCACTGCTGGGAGCAGGTGCGGAGCATCATTTGCTAGTCTATAATGGGGAGCCGGGGTGGTGAATAGGACTTCAAGTAAAGGCATGGAAGAACTATGTGGCACTTTCACTTGTGAGAACTAGTGCAACGATGCCACCAACTATGACTGTGGTGTGCCACCTGCTGAATTGATGAAGCGGTAACACTAGGTGTTGGTGATGGGGCATTCTCTGAGGGCTATGGAGTAAGCCAAGTGCTGGTGAGTTTGAGCATGAGATTGCAAAGCTTATCCATATGCCTCATCCCTATGCCAAACAGGGGTTGTGACCAATCTGAGGCATTCTGTGTGGAGGGGGAAAATTTTTATGGCATGTTTGAAATTGTTTTCACGTGAACTGTTTTCTTGTGTTTGCTTGCTATGGATGTCGATTTCATAGGCTTGGGACGCCCTTCGGTGAACCATGCGAATGCCCTGTATTCTGATGTGTTTTGTGGCTTGTGAACTGGTGGAAGTACACTCAAAACTCTTGTATTATTAAAATGCTTTGTAATGTTTATAACCTTGGCAGGTTCACACTCCTTAAAAATTGAGTGGACAATTTGGTGGGCACCTTGTTTGGGCACCCTCGTGGCCACAATGTGTGGGTTGGGCAGCCCATAAGTGAGGGGTGACCACCCATGTGGCAAATGGTTTGTGCGGACAACTAAAAACTCATGCACGACTCATTTCACACCCTCCTGCAAGCAAATAGTCACCTTCTTGCACACAAGCTCTCCAGAGGAGGCTACACTCAACCTTTTGCAAAACCGAGCACATAGCTGTGATCCTCATCAGAAGGGCACAGTGCTACACCCATCCGCATTGGTTTTCCGGCTACTTTACTTCACTTGGGTGGCCTATGCAGGTGGGCGCCACATCATTAACATGCAGCTGGTTTTGCTGCTGTTCGGCCTGTGTGTGCTGCCCATGCTGCTGGACAACTTGTTTTGAGCTGGTCAAGCCATTCTGGGGGCTGATCGTGCTGATTTAGGATTGTTCCAGGTGTCCGTAGCGCATGTTTGTGCCTGTATGAGAAATTCATCTACAACTCCATTGCTGCTTGTTTTAGTACCTAGGTGTGACCACCTGTGCGAGTTCTTTGTTTTGAGCATTCCCATCACCGTGAGGACAGTCCAGGTGCTAGTATGGGCACACTCGTGACGCGTGCGGACCTGGAACACCGATTTCGAGGTTGCCTCACTCCAGTGATAAGCGGGCAGTTGCTGGGAAGACTCTACATCGATGGAATATGGTAAATCTGGCAATCATAGCCCGTGGAACATATCTTGCGGGAGGTTGGTGGCATTGTGGTGAGGTGGTAAGTGATTGAACTCTTGAGCGGTTAGCAGTATCGGAAAAAAGAAAGTCCCGTGGGAGCTGCTTTGAGGAACGGATGATCAACTTGACTGACAGCAGGTGAGAGAAGTAGACTATAATCGGGAATCCAATTCTACAAATTAACAGCCGACTATTGGGTTCGTAGATGTGTTTGATTCTTTGCTTCAGTTATTTGGTGCAGGTGCCAATGATTTAGAACCCATTTTGGCTCATAATCAGCCCTCAATACCTGCTGTTTTTCAGCAAAATCAGCCTGTGACCTTGGTGTGCCACATGTTGACCAGGATGCCTTGGGAGATGCATTGGGTGAAGTAATCACAAAAAATCGTGCTTCAAGCTGCTCGAGACTTTGTGTGAGAGCAAACAGTCTCAGTTTATGCCAAGTCGCACTCGTTCTGCTTCTCGCCATGCATTAGCTTGGCTCATTGATCATGCCCTTGTTGCTACCGCATGTAATGAGGAGCCCATTTCTCATGTTAATGCATTGGATGATGACAATTGGGTAGTAGCCATAGGTAAATTCTATTGAAAAGAATCATACTTGGGAGTTATGTGACTTGCCCGGAAGCAAGAGTCCTATAGGCACGAAGTGGGTTTTCAAATTAAAGCGTAAGCCTGATGACTTTGTGGATCCCCATAAGGCCCGCTTGGTCGCCATAGGTTATGCCCAGCAAGAGGGCATTGATTATGAGGAAACTTTTGTGCCCACATCACGTATGACTACCATTCATACTGTCATTGCTATGGCTTCAAGGGTTGGAATATACATCAGTTGGATGTTAAAACCACCTTTCTGAATGGCGACTTGTAGGAGGAGGTGTATGTTAGACATCCTCGTGGCTTTGTTCAGAAAGGTGCAGAACATAAAGTATGCCGGTTACATAAAGCACTTTATGGCCTTAAGCAGGCGCCACGTGCTTGGTACCAGAAGATACATGCGTACTTGATTGCAAAAGGGTTTTGTAACCATAGTTGTTTCTCGTACACATACGAACCTATTCGTACGTACGAGTCGTACGGTACGATACCGTACGAATTCGTACGATATCGTACGGTACGAGTTAGTGTTTTTTTTTTTCCCAAAAAGATTTTTTTCTCTTGAAAAAAAAATTCCAAATGCTAAAAAAAAATAGAAACCCTGCTTTACGAAGATCCCAAATGCTCGCAATACTTCGCAACTTTCGTGTCCACTCAGTATTCCATATGGGGTTGTGGAGAGACCTAAAAAATCTGGTGAGGTAGACTGGTAGTGTACACTTGATTGGTAGGATGAGAGAATCTTGCTACATCACTTGGGGATCCCTGGTATAGGTAGGCTTAGGGCTAGACAATTAGATTCTCAAGTTATGCACAAGGGAGAACATTTGGACATGGCCATTTTGATCTAGAGAGGAGTCCCTAAACTTATCACCCTAGATGCACTCCTCGTATTTGTGCAAGGACGGTCCCTTAGTCATAAACGCTACACTGGGAGACCTTTGGTATTGCATTACCCATCCAGGTTCTTTTTTGGAGACAATCAGGAGATCCAACCGGGAGAGACACATATCCATGTACTGGTTTCTCAAGCACTGTAGACTCCTTCCCTCCCAACCTTCCCTCACATTCAAGCTTGAAGCTCCATAGCTTGTAAGTGTAAAAAATAAAAACCGTATTTTATCGTACCGTATCCCAAAATTGCATATCGTACCGAATATTCCCGTACGGTATCGTACCGTACGGTATCGTATTTTCGTACCGTGACAACTATGTTTGTAACAATCCAACTGAAAGTACACTTTGTCTGCCACGACAAGGACAAAGTGTTGATCCTTATTCTTTATGTGGACAACATGGTCGTGACTGGTCCTAATGAGGACAAAATTTCACCTTTCAAAGCTGAATTGCAGCATGATTTTGAGGTCATAGATCTGGGTTTATCGCATTATTATTTGGGCATACAGTTCATACCCATTGAGGGGGGCATTATGCTATCTCAACAAAGATACATATAGCAGCTTCTTGAGTGCCAATGTGGTAAGACGGCTTTATGAAGCCTCTTTTTCGAGAGAGGATTTTCGCAAAGCTTTAAACTAACTGCCTCTTCCAAGGTAGTCTGCTACACCCTGTACATGTTCACATCATTCACTTAAGGGGGATTTGTTCCCGGAAGTTTTGGTGTGAACAGACACTTACACGGGCACTTTTTACGAAGTGCTGGCTTGGGTTTTTTCCCGTGTGAACGCACCCTTGGTGTGTTGGGACACTTATCCCTAGGTGTATAGTACCTTGAACTTTCACTTAGTATCATTATCGTGAGTACATTTTCCAGCTTCATGGGGCACTCTGTTCGAGTGTGTGTTCACCTTGCAGGTTCCATCACTCCCCTGACCCAACAAAACCGCCTTAGGGTGAGCTTTCACATTGCTTTTGGGCAGGCTCACCAAGGGAAAGGGAGATGCTTTTAGAGACCGGCAAAAGGACCATCCTCTTGTCAATGCCTGCCGCCTTCTCCTCCCACTTCCTTCCCCTGCTTCATTGTGTCACCCACCCCTAATACTCACCCGCCTACCTCCAGCTATCCTCCTCACCCCCATCCCCATCCAACAAAAAACTGGACCCCCACTTTGGGCAAGATTTTCAGTATTCTGTTTTTTTCGCCCCTTTCAGTGTACCCTTCTGCTCCGAGCGGCTGCCCACTGCTGCCTCCTCCTTGAAAGGAAAGCAGGAGAAGGGGGGGGCTGGGTGTCAGCGTGAAAGGGACCCACAGGGATAGCCAAAAATTACTTTTGATTTGAGCTTTTGATATACCCTGCAAATTTCGCTTCTCATTTTGATTGTCCGTTTGAGCTAGGTATTTCCATGTACTTAACTGGGATTTGAATAGTATGTTGCAAGAAGCCAAGTATCTTTTCGGGACCCTATTGCAAGCGATCTGTTACATCTTCATTATAAATTGCAAGGTTAATGCAGTTTCCAATGTATTGATTTGGCAGCTTGCTCATTTGATAGAGCCATTTGAGACAAGGAAAAAAGCTGTGGAAGATTTCCTCAAGGTATGCTTCAAAGTTAAAAGACGGCGTTCCTTAAAGGTTTCATGACTAGTGTGTGTGTGAGAGAGAGAGGGAGAGAGAGAGAATTGAACTTTTTGGTAATGGCAGTCAGTAAAACCAGAGCTAGAAGTGCAGATACAACCTATCTCAGATCCATATGGCCCATCTATTGTGGATGAAGAGTTGGAAGCCATTGTTGTCAGGTGCTTCCTTGTAATGGCATCTTAAATTAGTAAGATCTAAGTTTATCTAGTGAGAATCAGCAGGTTTTCTGGTAAAGAATGATTTATCTTGAAAGTTGGATAACTCAGGCACAATATTTAAGGTTTATTGATAGAGAAACAGTAACCTGTACATTGATATGTCTAAGATTAAGGCTAGTCAATTGTGCTTACACAGTAAGGAGACTGTTGCTGGAGGCTTGGCAGTGAACAGGAAAAGAGCTGAAAGAGGACTAACACAGTTAAAGGTAAAAATGTTGTCGATCAGTTTGTGTTGCAGTTGGATATCTAGCATGGCAAGCTATGCCAATGAACTGTTACAACATGTATGTTTCTGCTAAATAGCATGCTGTAAAAACCCCAGATGCACATGTGCATATCTACTTATAGAGGTAAGAGCTCCGCTAGTTCATTTCACGACGAAGAAGACCATGTAGGGCTGTGTGTGTGCACGTGCATGCGCGTCTGGGGGTGTGTGACATATGTTTTTATATTTTATCTTAGGTTTGGAGCTGAATTATTCATTGATTTAACATGTTGAGAGCTAATTCCCTCAATCAGCTAGACAAATAAGAAACTTCATTGCAAGTGCTGAACCTGCCCTCAACTTCATAGAAACTTAGCCTATTTGTTGTCCTGCTGCCTATTGAGGATGTAGGCTGTAGCAATGCAGCAAGTTTCAAGCAAGATATTCAAATCAACTTTTAAAAACTAATTTGTGTTTTTTCAGGTTGAGGTAGTCGATCTGGTGGAAGGAGGTGGTGAAAAATTAAGCTCAACCCTCGTAAGGCAGCGCTTATCAAAAGAGCTGGAAGAGGGCTTACTGACTAAAGTGGCTTCCAAGCACAAGCCTATGCTCTAGGTTCCACTTCACCCAGAATCATTTTGTACTCAAAAACAAGAATCATTTTGTCTCCAAAAATGTGAGATTGTAAAAAAAAAGATTCATTTTGAGGTACAAAATGAAGCCTGACCACAAAAAGATCATCTGGGTAAAAAAGAATAATACTCTGTTTTCTCAATTGGATATGAAGAATCACAATAAGTATGTTTGTCTACCATAACTAAGTTTAATGCATATGATTGATAGTCATTAGTATACTGTCTGTGAGAAAGTATGCCCTGGTTCATTGATTCTCGACCTTGAACACATGAATTTTAATGTATATATGATTGATACTCATAAATGATTGCTATATACTGTCTGTGAGAAAGTATCCCCTGTTTGATTGATACTTGACCTTGAACGCATGAGTTTTTATTTGCAGATTCATCTTGACCTGGTTCCATCTCTCATGATTGCACCAACCCTAATTAAAATCAATCAAGGATGCACTGTTCCAGATGATTATAAGCACCTTTTATCTAAAATTCTAAGATGTTAGAATATATAAACAATCCCATGCTCTTTCACCTCTCATCATCAAATATGGCATGCAACCCTTCACTGACCAAATCCATTGTGACCATGTTTTTCATTCATCTAAGTAGGGTAACAGTGTAAATTTTAAGAGGAATGAAATGAGAATGACACACTAAGTTATGAATTATGATTTTGTGGCTATCTTCTATTAGCTTCCACCACAAGATATTTACATGTTCTATTTATGAATGAGAAAATAATAAAAATGGATCCCAAGTTAAAGCAAACAATGAAATTTAGGAGAAATTAGATATGCATGTACCATAGCCATATGGTAAAGTGAAGTAAGAACATTGTCCATCCCTTGTATAGAGTGATAAATATTCAAGCCCATTGTTGAATTAGGTTGGACCTTGACTTCCAAAAGGCTATCTTTTAAGGTGTGAATGATGGTCTTGTGATTTTTATGACGATAAAAACTAGAGATTTTTGTGTCGATAAACTAGAGATTTTAATACTACACTTGACCTTTTCAAAATATGCCTAATTAAAAGATATGTGTGAAAATCTTGCCTTGGATCACTTTTTTTGTGTGAAGATAACTATGAAGGTTTTGTATTAACAACTCCATATGCACTATGAAGTTTTGTATTAATATTTTGTAAATGACTCCATATGCACAACCTCTTAAAAGACTTCGAGAGTCTACTTACAATTTATATTTCCAATAGATGTGTGCCTAAGAAAGTCATAATCTTTTACACGGATATCCAAAGGATTGACATGTATCCCAACAATCTTTGAATTAGATTTGAAGATTCTCCAATGATTCTCAATCCAAACAAAATAATTTCCACTGAGCATTCCAAGAGGAGGAATTGTTTTACCAAACTTCGGCCTTCATCTATGACGAGTTATGCAGAAAGAAAATCACTATCCCATTTAACCCATGTAAAGTCTTAAAATCAACAACTAATACAAATTCCTTTTCAAAAATTAATACAATCTTTCACGACAATCAAGATATTACTACCTAAGTTTTAACTCCATCTTTGACCAATTTATCTAAAATTGTTGGATTTGAAACCACTAAAAGGTGAAGCCTTCTCAACTAGAAGGTGATCAATGGCATTAAATTGGGTTCCATTGGATTACAAAAGCATTGTTGAAATTAATCCATGTGATGCTTTTTCTCTTATAAACATGTTATTGTTAACCCCATTTTGGGCTTAACAAAGGTGCTCCCTAGTACACACGGGAGTAGCTCAATAAAGTGTTATGTAAATGGCACAATGGCACTCAAAACGTTGTACATATTATGAGAAAAGCTGGAAAATGACCAAGCTTCATAGATCAGGATTAAGTTTGGGCATTCAAGTGTGAGTAAGGGCCAATTGTGAATTTATCATAATGAAAAAACACAATCCACCTTTGTGCCAATTGAATTGTGCATGTCTCTTGCTATATCTGAGAGAGAGAGAGAGAGAGAGAGAGAGAGAGAGAGAGTAGAGTGTGTGATTCTTGGTGCATGTGCCTCTTACTCATTGTGTGAGGGTGAGTGAGAGTGAGAGAGGTGAGTCCTTGCAGCAAAGTGGAATATCTCATTAGTGGTAACAACAAAGAGGAACGAATTGGAGCTTGGAGCTAGCAACCACTAGTGGATCTTGGAGGCTAAAAATCTCGAGTCAGAAGCAAGGTAAGTCCCCCACATGACGGTTGTTGTTTATTTCACTTTTGCTAGAATAGTAGAGTTTTGGAGAGGTTGTGAATGAATAACATTTTTGGCGCTGCTACTAGGGATATCTATCTAACTTCTTCCAACTTCTTTGTATTCATTGCTCCTTCCTTGCATGATTAACAGCCATTATTTTTAGTTATGTTGAAGTTTTGTTGCAAGTCGTTGGTCGATAAGTTTTAGCAAAATGATAGAATGTGATGACATGATGGTTTTTAGTTATTTTTGGTGAAGGAAGTGTGGTATGAGTGCTTGGGCAACGTGGGAGGAAGACATACCCATAACTTGATTGCAATTTTTTGTTTTTTCACACTCTACTTCTTTGCATGAAAAACTGGACTATGAACCTTTGTTTTGCTTTTCAAAAGTCATTAAAAATGAAAAACTATTATTATTTGAGTTATTCCAAGAGCTTTGCTATCTTGGCCATGTTAGGAATGCCCAAACTGCACCTCTTGAACGAGAGAATTTTAGATTCGGACCAACAAAATTAAAGATTTCAGTAAAGATCTTAGTTTTTCACACTTGACAAGTTTTCCATAGCTCATAAAAACTAGAGGGTTTTACGTTGACAAAAAGTCTCCAAAATCACACCGTAAATTGCGAGATTTCTTGTCCAAATATAGAAAAATCTTTTCTTATCCCAAAAATATTTTCATGCGTGAAAAAACAGTCGAAATCACTTCTTGAGAAATTCATGCCAAAATATTTTCATTAATTGAGGATATTGAGTTATCCACATGAACTGTATTGATTATATAACTCATTATAGTTGATTTTGATGCAAAAGAATCGAAACTTTTGGCATGAAAAACCAAGGGTTTTTCATGACCGTGAATTTTATGAGAAATTCACACCAAAAATACTTCATGTTTTTGGATGTCTAAGGTTGACCACAACAAGCTGTGGAGCTCCATTGGTGATAAATTGGCATTCAAACTTTGAAAAAAGTTTGATGTGAAAAACTAGAGTTTTTCACGACCGTGACTAATTTTTCCCAGCATCCCTTGGTGATAATGCTCACCCCTACTCCACCATCTAGGATACTGGGATAACCTAAAATAATCCCTAAAGACAATGGTCTTGCAAGAGATGCCAATGGACAAAACATTGAAGTTCTAGGCTACTTTAGCTATGCTACTCAAACAATCGGTGGAGATGTGGAATTTAGATTCCATTTTACCCCAGATCCCCTTGAGTGTGATATCATCCTTGGTGAAACTTGGATACGTGACTCGTTGTATTCAATTGATGAATCTATGCAAACAGGCACCTTGAACACTCCTGCAAGCATTGTGCAATTGTTATTCCAGGAAGAGACCTTGGAAGAGTTGGAAATTCCAACATATCTTACGGATAATATCCCAAGAATTATGTTTGGATTGGATCTTTCCAATAAAATCACCACAATCCAAGCACATATTTATCCATACACAAAGAGAACACAATCTCATGACCCTCAAGTTATGGGATTTGTTAGGTCAACCACCACTTAACGGCTCATCCTGAAAGAATTCCATTTACACAAGATTTGAACATGTCATGTTTGGGGTACTTTGAACATACGATGTATATTGAAACTAACCCCCTTACTTGAAATTTTTTTGTGGTTGAGTATGTGTTAGAAGTAGATTTGATCTTGGGCGGCATAAATGGACTATTGCTACCCAAGCACCTTTGTGCTTTTGCTAGCGATAGGGTCATCACATGATGAATGACACAAAGTTAACAATGCCATACTGCAAGGAAGAGGATCCAACCCTAATGGATTTCTATGATGCTCAATGCAAAAAGTTACAAGCCTCTTCCACGAAATACCCTCTACATAATGATCTAAACCTAAAGAAGTTTCCCAAGTGCAACCATCTAACAAGGAACTCAAAGGAAAAGCCCCAGAGCCCACACCTCTTCATTGACAAACCTCACCAAAGGAGATGGCAATATGCTCAAAAGCCTCATCATCCAAAGCCATTCCATAGGGACTCAAGCCTCATCAACAAAACAACACCCATGAGTCTCAAACTCTTAACCTCAGTGCAAACCAATATGACGGAGGGTCCCAAACCTTCCACTTCAATTAAAAAGAAATTACTTGGGACTTCATCCTAACTTGCTACCACATGCTCTTGAAGTGGGAATCGCTATAAGTATTCCATCAAACCATTACATGTGCCCATCCAAGTTGTAGATTTGGACGCCATTGCTTCATATCTTGAATGCATGACCTTTTGGTGCATCTACCTTGACTCCTTACCCTTAACTCCCCTTGAAATACATCCAACAAGAGATTACCTAGTGAATAATTGTCGTTTGAGGATCTTTCCAATGGCTAAGCTCGTAACCCTTGAGGTCTCCAAGCTCTACAACTCCTTGAGAAGCAATTCCACCACACCTCCCACCGCGAGCAGTGTCACACCGCTGCGTTGCACTACCTATACTCGTTTCTCCTCCCACCTCACATCACTCACACACACTAACTTGCATGCATTAGAGAGAGATATTAGCAAGAGGATTAGAAAGAGCAAGACTCTATTGCACAATGGGAGTGTCCCTTGTATTATGAGAGAAATTCACTTATATACATGGCCATAAGTGTTCACACTCACTTAAACTGTGGCCGGCCAAGCACTTTAGGCTCATAAGAGGCCTAATGCTATTACAATGACTACTCTCATAATATATCCATGAAGTACATCACTTGGGACTTCACCCTAACTTGCTACCACACGCTCTTGAAGCGGGAATCGCCATAAGTATTCCATCAAATCATTACGAGAACCTGTCCAAGTTATAAATTTGGACGCCATTGCTTTATATCTTGAATGTATGACCTTTTGGTGTATCTACCTTGACTCCTTGATATAAGATAATGGTAGTAGCTCTTATTATGATAGAAATGGGTTAACAAAGGTTCATCATTGAGACAACTTTTCAAGTACATCTCTGGATGGGGGGGCCATGGTGGACGAAAGCCTGGTCAATGGTACAACCCATCGCCTAGAATTTTCCTTTAAATTATCAAACCTCTCCAAAAGAAGCTAGAATCTTCACAACACAATGATATCTAATTCTTTGTGAAGATATCTATCTAAGCCTTGCAAGTCAACGTAATGCTTTCAAGCCTCGCCAACAACAAGTGGCTACTTCAATAGGAGTAGCTCAATAAGAGTCTATATGACTCAATTCTTGTGCTTCATGTATATTTGCTTCATAAGATCACTTCAATATACATAAAAGCATAAAAAACACATGGAAACAAGCATGCAAAAATAGGTCCTACTCAATAACAGTTGGCAACAATCCAGGCATAAGAAGGGACTTCATCAAAGGCCAATTTATTCAAATAAAGAATGTCGCTTCAATGAATCAAATCAAGAACTCAGAATCACAATCTCGTTTTAATAATTTTGTCTATGTTCCTTCGGATCCTTCCTTCTCTTGTCCCTCATTATTAACATCTTTTAGTTTCCCAACCAACACAAATCCCATGTAACTCTGTTTATGATTGCCAAAAAACAAAGTGAGCAAAAAAATTAACCAAAAAAAGGAGCTCACAAAAATATAAAAATGCAATCATTCGCAAATACCCCCCATCCACCCACCCACCCCAATAGGAATTTTCGCTAACCTCTAATCTTTCCATTTACGAACTAGCCTTTCTTATTCCTTCCGGAGGAACAAAACCATTGAACGTCACGCAACATCTAAAGCCATCAACAAAGCTTGCCAATTCTCCCCACACAACGATCTTCAATGCCATCAACGAGGACGTGATCAGCATCAAGAAGGGGGGAATGTTAAGCCATTTTTAGGGTTAACAAGAGCTACTACCATTATCTTATATCAAGAAGTCAAGGTAGATACACTAAAAGGTCATACATTTAAGATATGAAGCAATGGTGTCCAAATCTACAACTTGGATGGGCGCTTGTAATGGTCCGACCGAATATCTATGGTGATTCTCGCTTCAAGAGCGTGTGGTAGTGAGTTAGGATAAAGTCTCAAGTGATGTACTTCATAGATATATTATAAGATTAGTCATTGTAATAGCATTATCCCTCTTATGGGCCTAAAGTGCCTAGTCGGCCACAATTTAAGTGAGTGTGAATACTTATGGCCATGTATATAAGTGAATATCTCTCATAATACAAGGACTCTCCCATTGTGCACTAGAGTCTTGCTCTTGCTAATCCTCTTGCTAATCTCTCTATCTAATGCATGCTAGTGAGTGTGTGTGAGTAATGTGAGGTGAGAGGAGGGACGAATACACGTAGTGCAACGTGGCAATGTGACAACGCTCGCACTGAGAGACACATTGAAATTTTTTCTCAAGGAGTTGTAGAGCTTAGAGACCTCGATTACAAGCTTGGTCATTGGAAAGATCCTCACGACAGTTGCGGGTAATCTCTTGTTGGATGTGTTTCAAAGGAGGGTTAGGGGGTGAGCCATAACATTGAGCTCAATAGTTGATTATATTATGAAAAGTGCTTGACACTCTCATAAATCACTTATATACAAGTGGGTTATGGGCTTTGCCTAGTCACCCACACTTTAAAGAGAATGCTAGGGAGAGGGAGAGCTTGAGTTCCTTGCAAGCAAAACACACAAGAGAGAGCACACAAGAGAGAGATGGATGGCTGAATTTTCTTCTATCTTCTTCTCTACAACTATATAAATAAAAGATAAGAGTACATACTATATGGGAAAGTACTCTCCTACAACAACATACAATGGTCGATCCATTGTGTAAACACGACTATATGAGCTGGCCCTATAACTACACCATAACTCTAGTACTTCAAAGTGGTTACCATCATACAGCCTATCATCCATTGGTGGCATATCAACCATAATCTCACCAACCATGCCAATGGTATAAGTGGGGAAGCTATCACCGAAGGGGGTCATCAATATCCACAACACTGGTTGAGCTTGATATCTCAACATTCCCCCTCAAGCTCAACTCCACACATTGCACTCCAAGTAAACTCTTGAATCTGTGGAGCTTCTCTGTGCCCAATGCCTTCATGAAGATGTCAGCCACCTGATTCTCTGTGCTAAGATATACTAGATCTACATCACCTACTAGAACCTTCTCCCTCTCACAAAGTGATAATGCACCTCAATGTGCTTCGTTCTAGCATGGTATATTAGGCTACTAGCCAATTGTATGCTACTCATGTTGTCACAATAAATGACAATTGCCCTATCCATGGTCTCACACATATCACCAAAGTAGTTTTTGAAACCAAGCTGCTATAGCAGCATCCCTGTACTCATCCCTATACTTGACAAAGCAACTATTGGCTCCTTCTTACTACTCATAGCAACACTAACATAAAGCCACCGCTACACCTTCTATCTGTTGTGACACTTCCAACCCAATCAACATCTCTGTACCCATGTAGCTATATCTATGTACCAGCCTCATAGAAAAGTCTATAATCAACTATGGACTTTATGCACCTAAGAATCCGTCTAGCCACACCCAAGTGTGGCTTCCTAGGGGCCTGCATAAACCGACTCACAAGTCCAATAGCATAGCTCAAGTCTTGCCTAGTAATGGTCATGTAGATCAAGCTACGCACTATGCATTGTACATAGTGGGGTCCTCAAAAGCTCACCTGTATCTAGTGAAAAGCTTTGTGTTCTCCTCCAATGGCATTGAAATAGGCTTAGAGCCTATCATACCATGCTTAGAAAATATGTCTAAGCCCATACTGTCTCTTTAATAACAAAATGTCATGAGGTGATATCACCACTTCTATGCCTAAGAAATACCAAAGCTCACCCAAATCCTTCATCTAAACTTTTTTGTCAAAAGCCTCCTGATGAGTATGTCAGCATCATTATAATCAAGTCATCCACATAAATGATAATAGCATGATCCCTCTATCTATCTTTTTCACATAATAGTGAAGAATCTACATTGTATATGTGAAATCCAATGGTAAAAAGATAATCCCCGATCTTGTTTGACCATGCTCTAGGTGCCTACTTTAAGCCATACAAGGCTTTACGTAACCTGCACACAAAATCTGGGTATGCATCACTCTCATATAACCTGGTGGTCGCATCATGTATAGTTCTTCTTATAAATCACCATGCAAGAAGGCATTCTTTATATCCATCTAATGTAAAGACCAACCCTTTGTTGTGTAGCCATAGCAATGACAGCTCTCACGGTTGCCATTCTCGCAAACCAGGCTAAATGTCTTCTTATAGTCAATGCCATAGGTTTGTGCATAGCCCTTGGCAACTAATCTCACCTTATACCTGCTCAATCACTGAACCATCTACATTATACTTGACCTTATATACCCACTTACATCCAATTGCCTTCTTTTCCTCAGGCAAAGGCAATTGCTCATCACACTGAACCATCTATGTTATACTTGACCTTATATACCCACTTACATCCAATTGCCTTCTTTTCCTCAGGCAAAGGCACTAACTCCCATGTTGCATTTGTATCCAATGATACCATCTCCTCATTCATAGCATCTCCCCATTTTTTATTTCCAAGTGCCTGCTCAAAACAAGTGGGCTCCAACTAGTGTATCGCTTTAATCATGTAAGCATAATGATGGGTTGTATATCTATCATATCTCAACCTATCAACAAGGTATCTAACTCTTATAGACATGCGTACAATTGGATCACTACCAAGTGTCCTCAAAACAGCCCTGGATCTTCTTACACCAGTAGTAACCACCACAATAGATGGAATGCCAAGCTCCTCATGAAGGCTCTACTCAGAGCCACTAGAGTCACCATCCACACATGAGTGACCTGCTTACAGATTAGGCACAAAAGTTTGATCTACTTTTTCCTTCCCTTTGCATGATACATGTGTACCTACATCTATCCTCAACCTACCTGACTATGGACTAACACTAGATCCACTACTAGAGAACTCTCCAGGTCTACTAAGCACCAATGATTGCTACTCTACATGTGGTGCAACATCAACACTTCTTACATCTTCATCTTATGTTTCCTTCTCACAGTGTTGGCGCATACCAGCTACTCATCTCATCAAAGATAATATCTCACATCTCATAAGTGCTAGAGTTACATCTATAACCTTTCTGCTCCAAAGTATAACCAATAAAGATGCATTTCTTTACCTTTGGAATCTAACTTTGTTCTCACTTCATCGGGAACATACACATATGCATGTTATGGCTACCCTAACCCCCCTTGAAACACATCCAAAAAGAGATTACCTGTGCACCACAACTGTCATGAGGATCTTTCCAATGGCCAAGCTCGTAACCCTTGAGGTCTCCAAGATCTACAACTCCTTGAGAAGCAAGTCCACTGCATCTTCCACGAACCATTGTCACACCGCCGCGTTGCACTATGTGTATTCGTTCCTCCTCTCACCTCACTTCACTCACACACACTCACTCACACACACTCACTAGCATGCATTAGAGAGAGAGAGATTAACAAGAGGATTAGCAAGAACAAGACTCTATTGCACAATGGGAGAGTTCTTTGTATTATGAGAGATATTCACTTATATACATGGCCATAAATGTTCACACTCAAACTGTGGCCGACCGGGAACTTTAGGTTCATAAGAGACCTAATGCTATTACAATGACTACTCTCATAATATATCCATGAAGTGCATCACTTGGGACTTCATCCTAACTTACTACCACACACTCTTGAAGTGGAAATCTCCATAAGTATTACATAGGACCATTACGAGCACCCATCCAAGTTGTAGATTTAGACACCATCTTCATATCTTGAATGTATGACCTTTTGGTCTATCTACCTTGACTCCTTGATATAAGATAATGGCAATAGCTCTTGTTAACCCTAGAAATGGGTTAACATTCCCCCCTTCTTGATGCCGATCGTGTCCTCATGATCGCGTTGAAGACCTTTGTTTGGGGAGAATTGGGAAGCTTTGTTCAGTTGTCTTTATTCTTCCGAAAGAAATAAGAAAGGCTACTTTTTTGTAAATGAAAAGGTTAGAGGTTAGCATAAATTCCTAATGGGATGGGGGGGTTTATGATTGCATTTTTATATTTTTGGGAGCTTTTTTGGGATATTTTTGCTCACATTGTTTTTTTTTTGTTGCAATCATAAGAAGAGTTACAAGGGATTTGTGTTAGTTGGGAAACTAAGAGATGTTAATAATGGGGGAGAAGAGAAGGAGGATCCAGAGGAACATAAACAAAATCATCAGAATGAGATTGTGTTTCTCAGTTCCTTATTTGATTCATTGAAGAGCGACATTCATTATTTGAATAAATTGCCCTTTGATAAAGTCGCTTTTTGTGGCAGGATTCTTGCCAAATGGTGGTGAGTAGGACCTGTTCCTGCATGCTTCTTCCTATGTGCTTTTTATGCTTTTATGTTACGTCAACTTGCGAGGCTAATATAGATATCTTCACTAAGGATTAGAGACCCATGTGTTGTGAAGACTTGTGTTTGGAGAGGTTTACAATTTGAAGGAAAGTTCTAGGGCGATGGGTTGTACCAGGTGACCAAGATTTTGTCTACCATGGCCCCCCCCATCTAGAGATGTACTTGGAAGGTTGTGATGATGAGGCTCTGGTGCATATGTCCTCCAGTGCATGAGTATGGATATATACTCAGGGAGCAGTTGCTACATTAACTTAGCCAAAAGAATAGTAAGCTAAAAGCTTAACAAAAATTTAATGGCTATTGAAGATCATTGGGAATGGCTTGTGATATTCTACCATTTTTAGGTAGGGCATATGTGTGACTCCCTTGTGTTTGTGTCTTTTTTTTTATAAAGGTTTTCTTCTTCTTTTTTTTCTTCTTTTTTCTTTTTTCTTTTTTTACCTTTTTTTTTTGCTACCACCTTGTGAGTAACAAGTTCTTGTGTCTACTACCTATTTTAGAGAATAGGTTCTTATATCTACAGAGCGTAACTTCTGCACTTATGCTTCTCATCCTCCCCAAAGGAGTAAAAAGAGCATTGTGATTTTGTCTTTAATACACTCAAGGTTGTCGAGGCCGTAGGTACAGCTTCTGGTTGGTTGCCTTTGGGTTTGAATGAACACACAAGCTCTTGTGTATTTTTTGAGCGGCTTGCTTGGTCTTGTGTGGGCCTCCATTCTTGTCAAACTTTAGGTGAAGCTCTTGGGGTTGAAGTTGGTGGGGTGAGGCTGTCTTCACTTTGTTCGACTTTGGCAACCATATGACGAGATTACCATCGTAGTATGCTTATTGTTGAAGCACGTGCACATGCACCCATCTTTGATGAACATTATAAATTGGTAGTTGATGCTTGCTGAGGTTTCTTTCTTTGTGCAGGATTAGGGGACTTTTTGATGTGCTTGGGAATCCAAGCTTTGGTATTTCATTGGTAGTACCCTTGTGCTTGCAACAATAAGCTTTTTGGTATCCACACTTGTTGAGATGTTGGAGTTCTTTGAGGAACTCGCATAGGCTTTTGTAGACGGTGTTGTGGAGTACTTTTATTCTTCCTTGGCCTCTGAGTTTTGCGTTGAGAAATAGGCTTTGATCGTCAAGGCACCCAAATTGGATTGGTGCCTTCGTAGTAGGCTTGAGCTACAAGTAACTATTTCTACCCACATTTTGATACCATTAAGATATCTTGATCTTGGATGTTTTGGTGGAGTTTTCTTTGTGGATGAAGTGGAAGGTTTTGGGCCCTCCTTGACATTGGTTGGCGCTAAGGTTATGGGTTTGAGACTCATGGGTGTTGTTGATATAATGAGGCTAGAGTCTCTTGTAGAGTGGTTGTTAATGATGAGGCTTTTGAGCATGCATTCGTCTCCTTTGGTGAGGTTGGTCAATGAAGAGGCGTTAGCTTTGGAACTTTTCCGTTGAGTTCCTTGTTAGATGGTTGCGCTTGGGAAACTTCTTCAGGAATAGATGTGGATTGCGAGGTTGTGTATTGGACTTTGTTGTGGTGAGGATGGAGTTGAGGGGATAGATGCTTTATCAAAGTCAGTCATTGATGCAAATGGTAGGTCCTTATGTAGAAAGGCTTTGGTGGAAGAGGCTTGTAACTTTTTGCGTTCAGCATCATAGAAATCCATTAGGGTTAGATCCTCTTCCTAGCAATATGGTATCGTCAACTTTGTGTCGATGACCATCATGATGACCCTATCGCTAGCAAAGCACAGTGGTGCTTGGGCAGGAATAGTCCATTTATGCCTTAATATCAAATCTACTTCCAACACATACTCAACCACAAAAAATTTGTAAGGGGGTTAGTTTCAATATACATTGTATGTTCAAAGTACCCCAAACATGGCATGTTCAAGTCTTGTGTGAATGGAATTCTATCAAGATGAGCCGTAAGTGTTGGTTGACCTAACAAATCCCTTAACTCAAGGGTTATGAGATTGTGCTCTCGTGTTGGATAAAGCTGTTCTTGAATTGTGGTGAGTTTAGTGGGAAAAGTTATAATCCAACCATAATTCTTGGGATATTGTTAGTAAGATATGTTGGAAGTTCTAGCTCCTCCAAGGTCTCTTCCTCCCGTAATAAAAATTTCACAATGCTTGCAAGAGTGTTCAAGGTAACTATTTGCATGGATTCATCAATTAAATACAATGACTCGCTTACCCAAGTTCCACCTAGGAACACATCATACTCAAGGGGATGTGGGATAAAATGGAATCTAAATTCCACATTTCCACCGATTGTTTGAGTAGCATAGCTAAAGTAACCTAGAACTTAAATGTTTTGTCCGTTTTGGCACCTCTTGCAAGACCATTGTCTTTAGGGATGATTTGAGGTTGTCCCAATGACACCCAAGTGTCTATTGTTATGATGTTATGAGACTAGCTCGAGGACTAATCAATGCGCGTTTGTGCTTAACATCATTGCTAGTGCAGGAAAATCCAACCATACCATGATAGAATCTTCAAGAGGAATCATGGATGTTTCAGTTTTTGTTTCAACTTCAGATCTCGTTTCGGTTTCATATTCCCATTCACTTTCATCCTCTTTTTGGCTCTCACCTTTTTCAATAGTACCCAATATGTACAATGGCACACTTAGTCCTTTGACAATTCTAACTGAGGTTTGCTTGGAAACTTGTGAATCCTCACAGTCCTGTTCTATGTAGCTCTTGATGTCTTGGTATAACTCATGTTTAGCCTTTAAAGATGCAAGGGTTGAAGCTATACTAGCTTCACCATGAGAGAAGAGCACTCCTCCAATTGAGGATTTGAGAGACTGCTTTAATTTTGTAAGGGATTCATCAAATTCCACACGTGCTTTTTCAACCTCATCATTCATGCAATCTGCCTCTAATGACTCTTCTTTAGAGAGTACTTCTTCCTCTTGAAGAAGGAGAAGCGATAATCCTCTGGTTCTTGTATTTCGGTTACTTTTTTAGGGTTGACATTATGATGTTTAATTCACAACCGCCGGTGATCGTGTATGATACTCAACAATGCTAAGTATGCTCTCCTGAGCTTGCTTTTTGCGTTCCGCATATGCCATGTGATCATGATTTTCAAGTCGGGGTGGTTGGGTGGGTTCTAGTTTCTTGATTGGTCTATGAGGTGCACTTAGTGACTAATAAGAACTTGGTTCATCCACACTAAGTGACGTACTAGAACTTTTATCATCTTTTGACTTTCCTTGGATTGTCGGGTTTTCATTAGGTTTGCCCATGGGATGAGAACAAACTTTCTTTCGGGCTTTTGTATCCTGTGTCGCACATGTGGGTGTTGTGGTTTGTGTGGTAGCCTTTGAGGTGGATGCTTCTGCATCATGTGTAGCTATTTTCTCTATTGGGTGGTTAGGTCCTCTACACGCTCTTTTCCCTTGTCCTTTATTTCAACCTTGGTTTTGACAGTTTGATTGCCCTTGTTTTTCTTAGGTTTAGACGGTTTTGCTTTTTCTTTTGGTTTTTTCTTTAAAGCATGTTCCTCTACCCATTTCGAAGTATTTTCTTCTGCATTATTTTTTATTGTTTCTCGTGCCTTAGCTTGTAAGCGTGTAAGCACATTCAAGGGTACCGTGGACAATTGCCTGTTTTGTACACTTAAGATGTTAAGAGTTGTATTCTGTGAGATAGGTTGCAGTGAAGTAACTCACCTTGAGCAATCTTGGAAGAATATGTGATCGATTCCACATCGTTCACATATGGGTTGCAAGGTGTTAGTGACTGTGGGCATGGAAGTATTCCAAATTGTGCAGTTTGCTACTTTGTGTGGTCCACGACAATAGAAACATTGAAGTGTTCGTTGAACTATTTCTTGACCAGTTTCAACCCTTTGAATTGTGTTTGTTTGGGTCACGGGAGATGGAAGTTCTGAGGTAACTATGGTGAATTAGGACATTTCGGTGTGTCGTGACATAAAGCTTTGCAATGTTGGCAAAATTGAAAGAGGCTTAGGGTATGCACATTGGGGATTAGAATGGTAATGGTGGCAAAGAACACAAGGCGCTAGGTCCACCACTGTGAGAGGCATTAAGGATGTATTTTCTTGAGGGAGCTCATCCTCTCTTGGGTGTTTTAGTTCAAGGCTTTTAAGCAAGGCATTGTAGAATTCAGGGAATGGCAATTCTGAGATCAGTTTTTTTGTAGCCATTGCTTCACTTAGTTTAGATGAGAGACATCTCATATCAAGATCATCCTCCATCATGTTGTCATCTAAATTGCTTCTTTACAACATTGGTCGAATGTGTCTAGATTGGATACAATGATCAAATTGTATAAGCTGTTTTTCTTTATGCCCATCATGAAACATCTCTTCAATTGAGCATCATTTAGTTTCTCCGTTTTGCAGTTCATTTTTGAATGTGTTCAATAGGAATTTGGAAAAATCTATATGAGAGAGTTGTAGTATTTTTAGAGTACTACAACTTTGTCTCTTTGAGTTTTTCGCGATTTCGTCGTTTAGACTCTCTAAAAGTAGCCCAAATATACTTCACAATCATTTTTTGGTTGTTTCAAGCGGTTTTTTGTGCTTCAAGGGTCATTTTTGCCTCAATTTTCAAGTCAAACTTTAAGGCTATTGGTCGGAGGCCAAAATGATCAATTTTTTCCTCGGACTCTTAGACCAATTTCAAAGAGGTCGATGTCGGCTTTCCGATGAGCACTAGAATGCATTCATAGGACTCACGGTTTAGGAGATAAGGACCTTAAGACAGGGCTGATATCCAAATGGACCCCCTTTTCATGAGGTATTTAATAACGTAAAACAATAGGTACGGTTCTCGGCGTGAACTAGATGGTTTACATGATTTTTTTTTGGGCGTAGGGCTGTTTCATGACGTGAAATAGCAGGTATGGTTCACGACATGAACTAGGTGGTTCACGGGATTTATTTATTTACTGGGCGGCGTGGGGTTGTTTCACGTGAAATAGCAAGTACGGTTCACAACATAAACTAGGTGGTTCAAGGGATTTTTTTCGCATGGGAGTTGTTTCACGACATGAAATAGCAAGTATGGGTCACCACACGAACTAGGTGTTTCATGGTTTTTGTTTTTTTTAGTCTAGAGGGAAATTCGAATTTCCTTGTTTGGGAAAAAAATTTTGAATTTTAAATTGGAGAGATATGGCCATTTTTCCAAAAAGGCAAGTGGGAATTAAAAAAAATACTTTTATGACATTTCCTTACACCCTTCATAAATAACCCCCAAAATGAACAACTTGACAACTCATTGGCATCTTTTAATTCAATGCTCATTAGCCTTAATGAGTTATGTAAAAAAGTGCTTAGAAATTAATCATAAATTAATCCTTTCACTAACCTTTCTCTCTTTTAGACTAATTAAAGACTCTAATTAATCACTAATCACTAATCACTAATTAATTCACATCATTGATCACATGATTGGATAGAGCATGAAATTGCTAAGCTATATGCATCAACTAATTTGTAAATTAATCTAAAATTAAAGATTAATTAAACTCTTAATTTTAGTCTTTGCAAAATTAAGCAAAAGTGAGGAAAATTCATCCAATTGATGAAGAAATTGATCTAATTGCGTGTTTTGATGCATCTAGATACTCTCAAAACACTCAAAAACACTAATTTAGACCTCTCACATGATCAATTTCAACCCAAAAAAACACATTTTCTAATCTTTTTCTCTTGAACTAGATTAATCACTTAATGACAAAAATAGTCAATTAAGGAAGATCGATTTCAAGAGTTTTTTAATATTTTTGAGGATTTTTTTAAAGGATTAAGCTACTCCTAATGCTTGCTAGCACTCTAATGCATACAAATCAAACAAAAAACATACAAATCAAAAATAAAATTAATGATTTTAGCTCTATGTTTAACTCTAAAGAGAGCTAAAAACCACTAAAAATTACATTCTATTGCATTGTTTGATGTAATGGATGCAAACTAAACCTAATACACTCTATGTGCAAGCCCTAGGAACATTAAAAACTAAATTAACAATAACAAAATAACAATTTACACTAAAAATTACAAAACAAAAAAGAGAGCTATTTCTCACCAAATCACACACAAATCACCATTAAAACCACATCTTTTTCATGGGAAACCACTAATCAAGACAAAAAGCTTCATATTAATACAGAAGTTGATCATAAGGACTGATCCAGTTAATAAGCTAAAAAGACGAGTCAGCAAGTTTAAACCAACAAAAGGACGAGTAGTAGATTGAACCCTCAAAGCAGCCAATGAACACACACCTAACCCATATTAAAAACCAAACTAGTTAGCAGGGTCTTGCAAGCCCAATCTAGTTACTATTAGCCACACAAACTATGAACTAAAGTTCGGTCTAGTATTTATCCAAGACACTAGGTTATGCCTTCAATAGATAGAACCAGCATCATTTTATACCAACACAGAGAATGAACTCGTGTTTAGGCCTCTATTTTCCATAAACTCTACCACTGACTTGGATTAGGTCAAACATCAGCCAAAAAATGTTTCCAAAACAGATCATGATCTGATCATGAGAACTAAACCAATGAGTAAGCTAAAGAGCTTTATCAACAATAGGTCTACACAAGTATCTGAACCCTTATACCAGCCCAAAGGACCAACCCATGGTCAGAACAATAACACCCAATCAATTAGCAAGGTCATGCAAACCCAATCAATACACTTCAACCAAAAGTGAATTGGCTAGGCAAAACAAAGGTTCTTTTTAGCATAACTAGACATCCCCAAAACACCATTAGTAGTGTAGGTCAATGACTGAGTTATTTGCCAAAGAACCTCTTTTCTTTTGCCAATGCTTATTACATGTGTTTCCCTTTGACCCCCTATTTGATGTTAACAAGAGTATTCAGAATGCCTATCTTGTTTAGGTTGAAGTGGTCGGCCTCCCCCCTTGGTTGAGACTAGCTTTGTGGGATATTGCTCATTCTCTTGGCCTGGTGATGTAACTTCCAAACAACGATGTAGTCAGTAGACAAGCTAACAGTGTTTGCATTTCTTGGAACACTTCCAAAGAAACACCAAAATCTTTAGATGTGGACTTGGGCAACTAGGGTATTATGGAGTTGGGTTTGAAATTTGGAGCCTTTCAAGGAGCGTGTTTCAAATGTGGAGGCTTTGGTCATATAGCAAAAAATTATCTGGAACAACCTGCGACAAAAGAGGAGGGGAAAAATGGAGTGGAAAAAACTACTGGCTCGGTTGGGAGTCAGAAGAAGGAGGAGAAGGGAAAGGAAGTGATGAAGGAGGCCAGTGATGGTGGTCCGAAGGGTGAATGGGTTAGGGTAAAAGGGAAATCCAATGTAAGGCAAGCTAAGATGGAAGCCAGGAAGATTCAGAATCATCAGGGGTTGAGGGTAAAAACTCCAACTCCCAAGGAAGCCTAAGCCCTGTTTTATACTCAAACCCTTTCAGCCCATTAAAAGAAAGTAATAGCCATCCGTTGTCTAAACAAAGGTTTGATTGCATAGTAGATTCAGAAAGAGCAGATTGTGATAAGGGATGATGAGGAATTCGACATGGTTCCGAAAAATGTACCTTGATGAAAAAAGATTCTGGGTTCTCTGGTTGAACGTGGAATGTAAAAGGGATAAAAGACAAAAAAAAAAAAACAAATGCTTCATTTTGGGGGCTAGTGAAACTTTGGGTCTATTCGGTTTTGGCCATACAAGAACACAATCTTTTTGGCAAAATCTCTAGAGAGGATAGATTAAAAGATTGGGTGATTATGTATAGGGGTGTAAATTCAGGTTATAGTAGAGTGATGACCTTAGTTAAGAGTGATCTTAACCCTAGCATAATTGCCAACCATCCTAATGATAGGATTATGGTGTTAGAAATCCTAGTGAGAGGGGAAAGAATCCGGCTCATTAATATCTATGGGGCTCACAACCACAAAATCAAGAGTGATATGTGGAACTGGATTGCCAACCTAAATATTCAAGTCCTATGTATTATTTTGGGAGATTTTAACATGGTAGAAAAAGTTGTGGATAGATGTGGTGGTAGTATTGTTCTGATAGGTAAGGAAAAAGGCAAATGGGAGGAGAAGTTAAGAAGAGATATGGGTCTCATGGATAGCTAGCAGTTAGAGGATTGGAGGGAAAAACCAAGACATACTTATTTTAGTCTACAATATATATCTTCTTCTTCTAGAATTGATAGGATTTTCTTTAACCAACAAGCCACTTGGGTCCCACATACTGTGAGAGTCTCTATTGGCTGCAACTCTGCTCTATCTGATCATATGCCTTTAAATTGGTGTTGGGATGTGAGTGATGGGGTTGAGCTTAATCTCTCTCATTATCCCACAAGGAAACTAAGAGTCAATAACTTCCTCCTTAAGGATTCTCTTTTTGTGGAATATACTGAAGAAGCAATTAGAAAGTTGAAAAGGAGAGGGGGGGAAGATGGTGCATGGAGGCAATTTGCCAATGAAATGCAAGGGATTATTAGAGCTATGGGTAAATTGAGGGTAGAGGAAAGGAGATGTGAAAGAAGGAATTGGGCCTTACAATTGGAGAAACTACTAATTAAAAGACAAACAAGTGGGCTGAATGTAGAGGAAACCAATTTGTATTTTAAATGTCAAGCTAGCATTAAGGATGAAGATGACATATGTGCTAGAGAGGAGGAAAAGTGGTCCAAATGGAAATTTTTTACCAATAAAAGGAAACCTGACAGTAGCCTATTTAAACTTTCTAAAGGAAGGAACAATAGAGAGGTGATGGGGAATATTATTGATGAAGATGGACTTCCTTTGAGTGATATGAACACTTTGGCCAAGAAATGGGTAAAGTTCCTACCCTTAGTTTGAAGGAGGATTGCTCTGTGAGGAGATTTCAAGCTGAAAATAGACTGTTGGGATTAATCAGGCAGAATGTGGATCCTGACAAAGCTAAATGGCTAGAAAGGGATGTGGATGTTGAGGAGTGTTGGGTTGCCTTGTTGAAGTTGGGGAGAGATAAAGCTCCGGGTTGGGATGGGCTATCCATAGAATTCTTCATTGCTTTTGGGCTTCCTTAAAGGATATTGTGGGAAAA
The DNA here is from genome assembly GCF_041138505.1 of Cibotium barometz. Lineage (NCBI taxonomy): Eukaryota > Viridiplantae > Streptophyta > Polypodiopsida > Cyatheales > Cibotiaceae > Cibotium > Cibotium barometz. The sequence goes on from NC_141074.1 coordinate 11,893,039, forward strand.
GTTTGTAGAAAAGCTTTCAACACTGGCAATATGGACAGGGACTTTCAAGAATTGCTGGTGAAGCGAATTCCAAAGCAAATTGCTTGTAATAGGTTTGGTCATTGGAGACCCATCACTTTGTTAACTATGATTTACAAAATCTTGGCTAAAGTGATTGCCCTCAGAATTACCCCAGTATTATAGGAAGTTGTATCCAAAAAACAACATGGCTTTATTAAGTGCAGGTTAATTTATGACAACATCTTTGCTGCCTTATTAGGAAGAGATCAATACCCAACAAAAATGCATCACGCTACAACTTGAACTAGAGAAAGCCTATGATAGGGTGCACTGGTCCTTTGTTGTGCAAGAATTATGGAAAAGCTTGGTTTTGGGACTACAATGGTAACCTATATCTATACTCTATCTTGGGGGGGGGATATTCTAATGTACTATTGAATGGAAGAGTTGTGGGAGGGTTTGAGATCAATAGGTTTGTGAGACAAGGTTGTCCTCTGGCCCCCTTTTGTTTTCCATTGCCTCCCATACCCTGGTGGTGTCACTAGAGAATGCCTACAGAACAGGGAGTATCACTGGTCTAAAACTGAAATACAGTAATCAGCTAGTCATACAGTGTTTTGCTGATGATTCTTTGCTTTTTCTAAGAGCTGAGAACAACAATGTTAGAGTGGCTTTGGACATTGTGCTGGATTGTGTTGTTGCTTCTGGCTCCAGGTGCAATATACAAAAATCCAGAATCATCAATTTAACAGAAGACAATGACTTTGACATGTAGAGGTGGGGATGTGAGGTGGTGCAAAAGGGACAAATTGTTAGACTACTAGCAATCCCCTTTTGGGTTGGGGTTACTAATAAACAGATGACGGATTGGGATGTAAATAGATTTCTAGAGAAGTTAAGTGGGAGGGCATTAGAGTTACATTTCATAACAAGATTGATATCTATAATGCAGTACTGAATGCATACATAATGTTCTTATGCCCATTGATGGAATTTGGTAAGTGCCATTGGAAAAAAATAATTGGGCCTATCAGAGATTTCTTATGGAGGAATGGCAAAGTAACCAAAAGAGTTCCAGCCTAGTTGGCATGGGTTAAGTTGTCTATTCCAACTAGTTGGCATGGGTTAAGTTGTCTATTCCAAAGGAAGATATTCCTACGCATTGCATTGCAAGGAGTTCCTTGATGTTACTTAAGTGTTTGCTTTAGAGTGAATCTTGGACCTTAATGAGAAGGGAACTACTTGATGCTTCTGGGATTTATACAAAAGGCAAATGGTTGGACTTGGAATGGAAAGATAAACTGTTCCCATTTGCTCCCCTCAAAGTCACCAACTCAGCATTTTGTAGGATGCTATGCAAAAGATGGAAAGATTGCCTGGGCCTGATGACTTGGGATGGAGGATGCAGAGTAAATGGGAACTCTATGCTCATTCTGGCGATATGGTGGACACATAAATTTAACCCCCCCTTGGGTCTTCTTGACATTTCTTCAACTAAGAAGTTAAATAATAAAGGTCTAAGGCATTTGAATAATTGTTGGGACTGGGATGTGGTGGGGTGAAAAGACTTGGATCATATAACTTGGGAATTTCATCTTTTAGGTAGAGAGAGAGATTTGTTGATCTAGGCTTTTGATCTGATCCAAAGGGGGTGGTGCTCCACTACAACTGATGAATCTTCTTGGATTGAAGACTGGACCTAGACTGAAGACTGGACCTAGACTAATGGTGTTAAGCTAGTCAATGGCAAAACCAGAGAACTTTACTCTATGATGAGATGTGGGGATGCCAATGTGGATTATTGCAACAAGATTTGGAGAGTGAGTTGGAGCTCTGCCTCTCTTGGAAAAAGAGATGGAAGCAGCTCTGGGAAAGTCAGGTTCCAAAGAGATTTTAGTTTTTTATGTGGAAGGTTGGCATGTGGGCTCTCCCTATTAGCTCTAAACTTAAAATTAAAAAAATTAATTATGGTCAAAGAGAGGGGGAAAGCTGGAAAAACAGTCCCCTAGAGGTAGCACTACAGAAGCTATGATGAAAGCTTGTATCATGCTTGGTTATCAGATCTCTTGGGAGCACTTCAGTTTCTTGTTGGAGGAGGAGAGATGGGATCTTTCGTGTAAACTCTCAAGTGAAGTTAAATGTGAAGTGTACGGGATTGTAGGAGTAACCCAAACCTTCTTTTTGTCATAAAGTGTAGGGGATTGTAGGAGTAACCCAGACCTTCTTTTTGTCATAAAGTGTGCTTGGTCTTTCTCAGTTTATATATAATACTTATTGTTGATCCCAAAAAAAAAGGCAATAACAATCCACCTAGCCCAAATAATTCCAAGTTACTCTAGTGAAAAGATTTTAGTATAATGTGAAAAGTACTCTATAATAGGTGCCCTTAAGAGAAATGCAATGTGTTACAATTAAAGGTGAGTTGTGTGAGTGTGTGTGTGTGTGTGTGTGTGTGTGTGTGTGTGTGTGTGTGTGTGTGTGTGTGTGTGTGTGCCCACCCATACCCAAGCACCATACTCAAAGTGAGGTAGTAGGCCCCATGAGTATCGGATTATTCCCTAAGCAAAGTGATAAGCAAAGGAGGATTAAACCTAATCCTAGGCCAATCATTTGCAGCCAAACTATTAATGAGTAATTTGGATTATTTTGTAAGCAAAGTGATAAGCAAAGGAGGATTAAACCTAATCCTAGGCCAATCATTTACAGCCAAACTATTAATGAGTAATTTGGAAACATCTAACTTCAAAAAGCCATTGTTGCAAAGTGTATTTATTAGCTTTACAACATCTTCACATGCAACAAAAGAATTGGTTAAAGAATAGACCACCAGGTGGAAGGGCCCAAATAGAGTGTTTATTTCATAGGGACGATTACTCTTGCATTTTACAAATTCAACTAGTATAATAGGGAGTTTCTCCCTCTTCCAAGTATAAAGTGTCACATCATCATATAAAAGGGTTGTAGAGAGAAAGTTCCACATTTAGGTAAGTAGTTTTAATGACAAAGTTCCACATTTAGGTAAGTAGTTTTAATGACAAAGACAAAGTTTTCCATATCTAGAATTTTTGACCAAGTTGGCTCAATGGAAATAATCTCCATGGATATATTTCTTTTATTAAGGAAGAGAAATCTAGATTGTTTAAGAATATCATCCATGTATCTAAAAGAATAATCAAGTCTTTCAAGCACAGACTTGTATCTGGTGTCTAAGTGTGATAAGTAAAAGCATATTAAAAAAAAGCAAAGTATAAGTTACACATCAGTAGTGAACATGAGAATCCAATCCCATTGGAATTTCTTTCACACTACAAGGAAATGATCAACACCCATTCATGGCATTGTAAACGCATCGAGCATCGATATGCACGCTGATATTTACGTTGGTGCGCATAAATGCCGTATGAGCATCGGTATAAACGTCGGTATTTGTATCGTATGAGCATCAATATAAATGCTGGTATCTGTGTCATATGAGCATCAATATAAACGCCGTATGAGAATTAGTATAAACGTCAGTATCTATGTCACTAAAATACCAATATCAGCGCTCATACCAACACAGATACTAGTGTGCAGACCAATGCTCTATGCAGATTTTTTTATATAGAATGGTGCAACCAGCTACTACAGAGTGTAGCTTGCTGCACTCTGCAGCCAACTGGACTCAAATTTGACCCCAAAAAAATGAAAGTTTTATGTTATGTATGGCATTGATAGTTACAAATTTGCATATTTACATTGAGATGTACAACACCATATATATGCCAAAAAGGCAAGCCCATATGCCAAAATGGCAAACCTACAATTATCAAAGTAGTCATGCAATCCCACATACAAGTGCAGTGCCGACAAGCCTAATTAGCACCAGGCTCCAACATATCTACACTCGTTGTGTTGCTCCCCAATTGATGGGCATGCCCTCCGACTCCAATTGCTCGAGAGCATGTACGTGCCATACTTGTAACCATACTTCTCCTCACCCGAAAATGGGGCATGGCCTACCATGCTGTCTTGCAATGAACAAGTCTGTAAAAATTCAAATGCATGTAACTAATACAAATTATAGACAGTAAAATGTAAGATAGTAGTAAAAAACTTACAAAGTACTTGCAAAAGGTCTTGTAACTGCCGCTACCAAGATGCGACGAGCCCACACTCTCCATCTGCTACAGTGCAGGTGCCTGCTGCTACTAGCTATATTTATCAGGCATGTCTCTCTGCTCTGCTTGGATCTAGCTAAGTCGGTTTTGTCTTCCCCTCCTTCAAGGCATCCCTTGCCTCGGATCTCTGTGATGACGCCATGGTTTTCACCATGACACTGTTGATCCAATGAATAGGGACTACCTCGCTTGTAGGAGTGTACTTGATCTTAATTTGCGAGATAATGAAGTTCTTTTTATCTTGATTGAAGGTATCCCAATTCTTCATCACTTCATGGGAAAATTGAATTTTGAGGAGTTCGTGGATACGTCCTTTCATCTCCTTCCTTACATTGTCCATAACCATGGTGCCGCGCACATGATTGATAAACTGTTAATTAAGCATACATGTTTCAACGAGCTCGTCCAGAGGAGGGTAGTATGGCTGCTGAAAGATGGCTTGTACAAGAATATATTGTTTATATAATAAAATTTCTCAATACATTTGACCCAGAGATGCCTCGACTATGGAGCTATGAAGAAGATGAGAGAGTAGTTGGGGAAGTGCCACAAGGAAATGGGCTCGTAAGGGCGATGGACAACACTTCATGAGAGAATATCAATAAAATTTTCATCTCGAACTCAAATGCTATGGTTAAATGGATTCAAAGATATGAGGAGGTCAAGGCACAATGTATCATTGCCTAACAAAATTTTACGAGGAGTCAAACAAGAAGAAACCTAACATACCATCTGGAGCTTGTGTAACTTCCTACCTTTCCTTCAAGTATATGGCTTGATTTAACAATAACATAAGCAAAAAATGTTAGCGAACTTAGGAGGAAGAGGATCTTGTAAAAAGCTGTGATTGGCATGTAAGTGATCGATCTCCTTGACTACTATCTCATTAATAAATAAGAAAGTAAGGTATTTATCATGCATCACCTTGCAGGCCAATTCTTGGTGTACTTGTAGTATCATAAATATGGTGCACTATGGTCACACGGCCGAGATTTTTGAGTGAAACGAATAGATTGTAAAAGAAAAACGTTTGATAGTGGCGTCAAGGCTAATTTGATGCAAGAAAGCTGGTCAAGTGCAAGTGACTTGAATGTTGAAGTTGGCATGCTTGATTATTGTGGAACTATTCAACACATTATCAAGGTTGCTTTTAGAAGTTTGACACGTTTATCTTTGATGTGAAGTGGTTCAAGGTAGTAACGAATGGACCAAATGCAACCATAAGGAAAGATAAGAGTAGGTTTGTTCAAGTTGACTCCACGAAGTTCTGGACTGGCCAGAGGGACACTTTTCTACTACCAAAACATTGTGAGCAAGTCATCTTTAACGCATATCCGAAGGATCCAAGATGGCTGTTTGTAGTCCAAGTTTTCGCTTGTAGCAAACAAATTTTTGAAGGTAAACAACTAGAAAAAGAACCAGAGAATCATAATGATGGAGTTGATATTGTCAAAAATTAAGAGCTAAATGGTAGAGTTGATGTTGAAATTCAAGAGCCAATTGCGATTAATATAGTAGCTGATACTAGGCGTGAGGGACAGAGTCAAGAGGATATGGAAGAAAGGTCATCAAGTTTTGATAGAGATCCAAGCAAATCTAATGAAGGGGACCAAATAGATGATCTTGATCTTATAGAAGAGCGAGACATTGAAAAATTGGTTCAATATCCGTTAAGTGACACTGAAGAGGATGCAAAAGCATTCCTTGAAATTAATCTTTTTGGGACCATGGATCTAGCTGAGGATAATAGAATAGATGATGATTTATAACTTTAATATTCATCGATTTTAGTATACATATGCAAGGTTTTACTAATGTCTCATTGTCGACACTCTTGCACAACATCTTTTATTGATAGTTTAATCCCTTGTAGTGCATACATATTAGAATATAGTGATTTTTTTTACTTTTCACATTGAAATACACATTTTTAATATTGTAGATGATCTCAAAAGGACCAAATTTGGTAATTTTGACTGTAAATATGACCACACTTGTTTTTTTTCCATGTATTATCACCAATGCAAATACCGGCATTTATATCAGCACACATAATTGACACCCTTTGCCATGCTTTACCACTTCATATATCGGCACCCATCGTTTGCTCCGATATCTGACCATTGGTAACCCAATGCTATGTAATACTGTCTGCCTAAAAGTCTCAGATCCTCGCTGCATAATGTTATAGTTAAAAAGCTAAGTTAAAAGTGTTTGTAATTCTATGTAGTCTTCTATTATATCTGAGAAAACTGTCGAGGGTCTTTTGACCTAGCATCGTGCGGTGGCCCTTCTTAAAGAGATTTTTTGAAAACCGTTCATGTGTCTTCACTCAAAAACCTACTTGTATACTTTATCAAGTATGTTCATGAGCTTGACCGAACATAGTAGAGGTATGTTTTCATACCATTGAATGATATCTACAGTAAACATACAATACATTCTAGAGAGGAGGTTTAGAAGTACCTTAGTGGAATTATTAAACCACCCAAAAAGGATTTGCATGAATCCCAAGAAAGATTTTTCAGTCTCATTGTTTACTGGCCCAAATCTCATGAAAACCTTCAAGTACCAAATTCAGAGTGTTAGTAAAATCATGCAAGTAATCTCAATGAAAATGCAAGACGAAGCATTGGAGATCCAATGAAACTTATTCTTTTGTATCTTATATGTGGGAAAAATTATAGGTATCCTCGTACTTTGACATGTTATTCCCAAATAGTTGAGCTCTGCAAGGACGATCGAGGCTATATTTGAAACGGGGTTTCAGATAATTTGTAGAATTCATCCCCTAGGAGGCTGTAGAAACGGGGTTTCAGATAGTTTGTAGAATTCATCCCCTAGGAGTCTTTTACATCAAGCCAAATAGGCCAATCTTTTGTTAGGGGCCTTATCTAAATTGACAATCTTAAATTTGTCCTTTAACTCAAAAGCTACACATGTAATGCGAGGTCTCATCCGAGTGCTATTTCTTTTGAATTCCCTTAATCATTTCTATAAAAATGTGCGAATGGTCATGGCGATACCATGGTAGTCTACACACTCTAATTACAGTCTTCTAGCAATGTTTGGTTCCAGGTAATTAAGAAGTGCAGCAATCAAGAAGTGTGGCAATTGCCATATGTGGATTAAGTAGTTCAAAGGGAATATGATTTAAACCCTTTGCTAGAATCATCTTAATACAAGGATCCTTCAGCACATCATGGTTAGTGGTACATACATGAGCCCCAAACTCATCAAAATCAATAGCAAACTTATCATAATCCTTACAATAACATTTCAAAAAATTTTCCCTCTTAAAAAATCATTTCTAGATAGAATCCTTTTTAAGGAGGAAGTGTACTTCCAGCCAATTTTAATGTGTTTAATCTCATCATGATTGCCTAAAATATAGCCAAATGTAGCAAGCAACACATCCCTATGAGAGATGAAATCAAATCATTTATTGACAAAGAGACAATGGAAAAAGGTACCCTACGATTCATCCTCCTTGGTACAGAGCATTCTGCGACCTATCTCGGTAGATCTATGTGTAAGCGCTCATGCATAGAGCCATTAAACATAAGAGCTCTATGAATAAATATCTTTTACATAAGTTGATCATAGCTTGACATTATGCATAAGAGGTCTATGAATAAGGTCTTATGCATAAGCTCATAAACTCTTATTATGCTTGTAGGATAAGAGGGCTCTATGCACAAGACCTTATTATGCTTGTAGGATAAGAGGGCTCTATGCACAAGACCTTATGTATAAGAGAGTTAGTCTTATGCATAGAGCTCTCATGCATAAGCTCACTCTTATTATACTTGTAGGATAAGAGAGTTCTATGCACAAGACCTTATGTATAAGAAGAGAGTTTGTCTTATGCATAAGCTCACTCTTATTATGCTTGTAGGATAAGAATGCTCTATGCACAAGACCTTATGTATAAGAAGAGGAATCGTCTTATGCATAGATCTCTTATGCGTAAGCTCACTCTTATTATGCTTGTAGGGTAAGAGAGCTCTATGCACAAGTCCTTATATATAAGAGCTCTATGCATAAGACCTTATGTATACAGCTCTATGCATAAGACCTTATGTATAAGAAGAGGAATCGTCTTATGCATAGATCTCTTATGCGTAAGCTCACTCTTATTATGCTTGTAGGGTAAGAGAGCTCTATGCACAAGTCCTTACATATAAGAGCTCTATGCATAAGACCTTATGTATACAGCTCTATGCATAAGCTCTGATGTGTAAGATCTCTTCTACATAATCTCTTGTGCATAAGAGATTGAGAAGAGATCTTTTACATTAAACCTTCCATGGAAGAGCTTATGCGTAAGAACTCATAAGATCTCAATGCATAAGCTCTTATCATGGTAACCTCAATGCATATGCTCTTATCATGGTAAGCACCCAGTCTTTCTCATCGATTTTAGTAGCTCATTTTCTTATTCAATCACAATTTTATATTTATTCACAACTTTTGCTATGGGTGTTATTTGTTAATGTCTATAGCTCAAAATAATCAAATCAAAGTCCTCTTGTCAGGATAGTGAAATTGAAAGTTCGTATTTTCTATTTTATAATTTTTACTGAGGCTATTATTTTTTATTGTATATCACAAATTTTAAAATATGGAGCACATACTAAACTTTAAAATTTACCATCTTGGGCTGATTGTAAAGAGGCTTTGTTAAGATGATCCTTTTGAGCTATACAACATTTTATTTTGATACTTGTAGAAAAAGTTATGAGAAAATTTGTGCATGGAATTTTACAATTTTCAAGTTTCACAATAAACCTTGCTATAAGCCTCTCACAACAATAGGCGTTGCTATAAGCCCCTCTTAAATAAGCATTGCTCTAAGCCTTGTAATTTCTGTGGCACATCCATAACAAGGGTTATAGGGAGGCTTATTTTACAAGGCTTTAAGTTGTTGTCTAAATGTATTACCCTCACATTGTTAAGCCTCACTACGTTGTTGTAGTGAAACACATGATTAAGATTAAGCTAGAATTAACACTCCCCTAAATTAAATAAAACTTCAGTCACTTATTTGTGTAGTAAACTCAATAAATTCAAAAGCAATAAAACGTACATAAAAATCTTTCATGTCAATATCTAAAAACTTCTTTGCCACAAAAAAACTTAAATAAAGCTTTCGCCACATTTAAAAAAAACATTTATCTTGTGCTTTTTGCTACAATCTCTAGCTACCCTTCTATCCACATGAAAAACCTACTTAAAGATGAAAATTAAATTAACAAGGCCCAAATTATTTTAAATAGAGATGATAAATCCATATTAACAAGCCCCAAAAGTCTAAAGAACATAGAATTTCGAAATCTTAACTTGTAATTTTTATATACAGCTAGGGCTAACATTTGCGGGTCCGATTATGTAGAATATGCAAACTCTCTACACAACAATGCGACCTAAGTAAATGGGGCACAGGATACATTTTAGTGGCCTATATTTGTCCTATTAACACATGTAAGGGTGAGGCAAAGCCACCTGTAGTAGGGGGGATTTTTTAAAGTGATCTCACCCTTGCATGTGTGAATAAGAAAAAGTGAGCCCAAATGTATTCTAAGGTAGTAAATGGAGCATATGAAAATGTTCTTTATTATTATTTTTCTTTTTAAAGGACAGTAGCATGCTATAATTGTGAGAGAGAGAGAGAGAGAGAGAGAGAGAGGACTAGAGGGTGTTGAGAGAGAGAGAGAGTGTCCACACAGAGAGAGAGAGAGAGAGAGAGAGAGAGAGGGGGGGGGAGAGAGAGAGAGAGATGACTAGAGGGTGGTGGTCATTGTTGAGAAAGAGAAAGAGAGAGAGAACCGTCTATATGACACACGACGAAGTTAATGACAAAAACATTTTTCTGTTCGAGTCTTAGAACGAGCGTGCTCACTTCTGACCCGACTCGAGAGAGAGAAAAAAACCAAAAAAAAAAATTTTAAAAAAAAAAAGAGAGAGAGAGGCGTTAAGTTTGAAAAAATTTAAGAAGATAACAATGCAGAGAAACATCTACTTCTCTTCAGCCTCCTGCTCCGAAGCAGCCCCGGCTTTGATTGACTCATCAGGATAGCTGGGCTCTTCAGGCTCCTCACTACCTTCTCCTCCTCCTTCTGCTACAGGCGTCGAGTTAATGGTGGCGGCATCATCGCCTTCTTCCTCATCCGAATTTGAAAGCATGGCAGCCTCGAACGCTGCCGACGAGGCGTGCATGGACTGCGCGGACGCATCCGCGTACATCTGAGAGGCCTGGGCGGCCGCCAGTGTCAGAGACTCCAGGAGCTTCTCTGCGGCCTCCGCGATGGCCCGCAAGCTGTCGAAATCGGGCGTTCCTACGGCAGCCGCGGCCGCCAGATAAGCGGCTGCCGCCTCCTCTGCCGCTGCAGCTGCCAGCGTCTCCGCCTGCGTCGCCGCCTCCGCTGCGGCCATCGACTTAGCGGCCGCCACAGAGAAGTTGTCCAGCAGGAGGTCCAGATCGTAGGAGGGCGGCTGCACCACGGCGGCCATGGTCGTCATGCCCTCTTCTGCGCCCTCTCTGGCGTGGAGTAACCACACTACGAAACGCTACCACCTCACGTGCCCCCTCGGACCTTCATAGAAGGCGCCCTTCCTACCACCTCACGTGCCCCCTCGGGTGAAAAAATACATAGTATAAATAGAGGCACACAATGAATGCAAAAATAAAATTCATTAATTAAAAATGGGTAGTGGTTTGGTGTGAGACAAATATTGAAGCTAAGTTAACCAAATCAGAAATGTATCTCACAAGATAAACAATGCAAAAGAGCACTCTACAAGCACAATGCAAAAGAGCACTCTACAAGCACAATAGGTTGTCATGTAACAAAAGCTCAAAGGGTTCACCTCTAAGAAATTTTATGTATCATATGCGTTCAAGGAGTATTTAAAAAACCCCTTACACTTACATATTTTTATGAACAAAACGACTTTTTTTTTCATAAACTTATGGTTTATTTTTAAATTGATTTTAAAAACCCCTCCTGTAAATGTACTTCTATAACCTTTTTGAATTAATATACCCCTCCTCATAAACTCACTTGCTACACTTATATATTTTTAGGTGAACCCCCCAAGAACAAAAGCAGGAAAAAAACACCTAGTCTTGTGGAACCTTTCACAGAAACTGCCAGACTACCACTATGTATTTGATTTTTTGTGATTCACTAATAACAACTCTCTAAGTCAAAAACCCCAAGGAAAAATTAAAACACACATATAGAGACATAAAAGAGAGAGAGAGAGAGAGAGAGAGAGAGAGAGAAGGGATAAAGTTCTCTTCTATAAGAAAATTTATAAAGTTCCCTTCTATAAGAAAATTTATTTCTTATATTGCATAGCTAGATGAACCGTGTGGGATTACCCCCATATAAAAAGGGTCAATTTGAAAAGAAACCTGTTAAAACAATCCAAAACCTAACTTCAAAGATTGATGACATGCGAAAAAGCCATGTATGGAGTGTTGTTCTCTATTTTTGTAGAATCATTGCCCTCTCAGCTCACTAAAACCATATAGCATACAACTTTCATTAATAGTGTACACTGCTTCACACTCCTTACATCACAAAAATCAAACAAATGTAAACCTTCAAATAATAAACATGAAATATGATCAACACACAAACTTTGATGGCATGATACGAGATGGATAAGACCAGGATGTGTCAACATTTAGATACATGGTATACATGCAAAGACACAACTAGGTAAGAGACACACAATGGTACATAGTAGCACTATAACACAACCCACCTATCGACACTTGTTTGCATCGCTATATGGTGCGTCTCTTATGTGACCCCACTAGCAATGCCCAGCGTCACTCACATAAGCGACCCAAAAACATCGCTCTTGAGCAACAAAAAAAGCATTGAATAAGCAACACCTATGGTTGGGCATCGCTTAAAAGACGTGTATCTTAGAGCGTCGCTTAAATGATGATGGACATCACATAAGCCACGTCGTTCAATGGATATTTCAAACTATTAAAAATCCACAATTCTCTCTATCGCTCGAGCATGTATGTGCTTTGGAACAACGATTATCTCTATCTCTATGTCTCTCTCATTACAATACTTCTCTTTCTCTCACACACATACATACAAGATCAAAGTACTCATTCTCTCTCTCTCTCTCTCTCTCTCTCTCTCTCTCTCTCTCTCTCTCTCTCTCTCTTTGAATTGGATTGAGCTCACACATTAAATTAGAAAACTCTCTCTCTCCTTGAATTGGATTGAGCTCACACATTAAATTAGAAAACTCTCTCTCTCTCTCTCTCTCTCTCTCTCTCTCTCTCTCTCGACTTGAATTGGATTGAGCTCACACATTAAATTAGAACTCTCTCTCTCTCTCTCGACTTGAATTGGATTGAGCTCACACATTAAATTAGAACTCTCTCTCTCTCTCTCTCTCTCTCTCTCTCTCTCTCTCTCTCTCCCTCTCTCTCTCTCTCTCTCTCTCTGTGGTTGAGCACACAAGTGAGCAAAGATTAGTTCAACATGGTGGATTATAACATTGGTAAGCAATTTACATTTGTGCACAAAGTTGAACAAAAATAAAAGCTCGTGTAAATATATGTAAGCATATAAGAGTACAAAGTATATAAAGTGATCAAATGTTTGTAAATGGTAAAATATGATGAATACAAATGATAGAATGTGAGGCTAGCATAGTCTACCTAATCCTATACTCATGTCTATGGGTAATGATATGTATAACCATGTACAAACATCTCCAAATATAAAATGGGGCTCAAAATAAGCTAGGGATCTAGAGCAAGGAGAAGGAGAATCCTCTAGTCACCATGATATGTACCCTCGTCGTCCTCATGATCATCGTCCCCTGACACAAGCTACTCCGTCGACATAGATTTATGCTCAATGGCAATCTGTCGATCTACCTTTGTCATGTCCTCATCACCATGCATCTCCTACGGTTTAGAAAATGTAATTAGTTGATGTTTGAATACTTTAATTAGAAGTTGAATGACATTTAATCTAGATTACTTAGAAAAGTAGCTAGTGGAGGTAGCTGGGTCTTCAGATACCTATAACCTTGATAGGTGGCTATCTCTATCTCCTGAGGAGTGAGTTCACGACCATGGTCCTTCACCTATTATTTGAAAACCACATGCATTATCAGTTGATATTAAGAACATATGATACACACCTACATGCACATCTAAGACAAAATGTGAACATACAAAAGTGGCAATGAAGCCCTTCTTGCCCATCCTGCCAAGACATGATGTATGGCCAGCATGTAGCCTAGCTCGTACTGCATCCTATAGGCATATGTTCGGAATAAAAAAGCATGTGTACATAGACCTAAGATTTAAGACATACATTAGTTCATAGCTAGAGAGTAAATATTACATACCTTCTACTAATCCCAATGTGTCTTAAGTCGCATCTCTCACGGAAAGTCCCTCCGTGACTCAGGATGCATACTAGTGGGTCAGGTATTATCTGCCCACTGCGCAATATCTCCTACACATTTTGAAGTCACACCCAAGAAGTTAGAATAAAAAATAAATGCATGTACCAAGAATTGTGAGATGTGAAACACTACCCATCAAGATGTCATCGAATTTCATATCACGTAGACATAGGTTGCAACAAACAATGAGTCTAAATATAAATTACAACTAGAGATAATACTTACTAGGTTCATATGATACAAAAAAATTGAAATGCTATAAATACTTTTACTGTAAACTCATACATAATAGAATTTAACGAATAGTTACTGTAATTTTTATTTTGTTCCAATGGCAAACAGGTTCCGACTCATCCTCCGGTACACCGCCTCCTCTAACACACCTACGGGCTCCTATGATAGGGCAAGGAGGTGTGTCCTCATCTCCATCGATATCTTCTGTGACATCGTCTAGTCCGTGTAGCATGAAGCTGATGAGGCACAGACATACTATGAGCAGAGAGTTCCATGTTAGCGTGTGAGTTGTCGAGGCACTCACTCTGACAGACACGACGGCAATGCCGTATCTTAAGAGCTAGAGTTTGGAAGATGTCATAATGCACCGGTACCAGAGAGATAGGATCAGCCTATGGTAAGTGATATTTCTTTTTCTAAGCATTCTACATCGACTCATTCAAATTCCATATGATCTTGATAGTAGACAAAGTGATGTATAACATGCATCTAGATACAATCATCATGGCCAAATCCAGTTGTACATCTTTTTGATGATGACAATGGCTTTCATGGGCTTGATCGATCTATGCTTCCTCACACGCGCCACTGTCAAGATCTTCTTCAGTTACAAATGGAGGCATGTGCACACCAATTACCTTCTGGTTCTTAGTTCAAGATGTCTGGCAATCATTCCTTACCCAGTCGCCTACTACCTCTCATAAAGACATATAATCGCAAACATTATGGGCGGCTAGTTGGGTGCATCACTTCTAGCTCATGGAGAGGTTTTCAACTTCTGGGGTGCTCGCTATGTGATCGCGCCATCTACGATTGTTGACGGGGGTCGAGGTCTTTTTATTGCATAGGATTTACATGTCCTAGTTCACTGTGAGGTCACTCTTATGACATTTTCTGGACTTATCTATTCATGGGGTCCATGGCATCAGCTTGCTCACTACATCAAGAGTATGACGACATATGGGCTATGTGCTAATGCTGTCTCTCTCGCTGGAAGAGGCATTACCCACATAACGAATCACAGAGATTGTATATCGATGGCAGAACTTACACTCAAGGAAATATATCAAGGATAATCAACAATAGCAAAGGGAGGCATGAAAGAACTAATTATACTTTTGTGGATTGTGACACTGGTCTCATGAGCCAGTGCACATGAGTAGAGATGTACCTAGATACATTGTAGTCAATGTAAAGTGACAATAGCTAGTGATCATGCATCGTCTCGCTTAAGCATCGTTCATCATTGTTTAAGCATCGTTCATCATTGTTTAAGCGATGCGTTTAGAAAAATGCATCATTTTGGGCCCGTCGTTACCGCCCGCAAGGGGGGGTTTGCTGTAGTGTAGTATAGGAAAATGCATATCAAATGAGGCAACAAGATTACCACATGATATACAATTTGAGATTAGAAGAAAGGCATGCATGCCAAACAATGAGGTCCTCCATTAGGGCCTTTGCAAGAGTGTTTGCCATTGCATGTGGTAGAACTACAAACCATTCAAACTTGAAAAAGTATTACTCTATCCTTTTCTTTTAAAATGTTCACACATACACACACATATTGACCATGGATTTTACTAAATTGTGGATCCGCTAAATAATCCACGATAATTTACATTGCATTTTACATTGAAAGCTCATAAAATAATATGATTCAATAGCAAAAATGCTAAAAATTTGTCGATGAAGAGCAATAAAATGTTCCAAATAATGCACAAACTCGGGGGTTAACATTCCTCCTCCACTTAAATTGTGAATGTTTTTGAAAAACCTTTTGCCTTGGAATAAGCTTCTCAAACATGTTAATGAAGAAACCACAAACGCTCTATCAATTCTCTTTATTCCAAGTTAGACCACCTCCATCGGTACCCCATCCCCAAAAACATGAACATTTCTCACTCCAATTTCACCTTCACATCTCAATTTCACTTTCTTATGCAACACCAACACCTCTAAATAATTTGCCACTTTGATTTAAAAAGAGCAAGGTAAAACATCCCTCCAAAATGAACACAAAAATGTCAACATGTGAGCAAAGAAGGCATGAAACCACCATCATGAAGCTCTATGGACCATGGGTAAACCATGGTCCATGGTAAAATTCCCACATAAAATCAAGCTTGAAGTACACCCTCACCTAAGATGATCCATCATGAAGTTCTCCACCCATTTGCTTTAGTGCATGTATATACCCAATTTAGGAAGAAAGGAGAGGGTATGTTAAATTTTCAAAGGGTATTATGGTTCTTTTGATGTTATGGATGATAGTTCCTCGGTAAGAGAGCATAGAAAATCTCATCTAAATCCTAAAACCTAAACCATAAACCCAAGCACCATGAATTTCATATTTGATTTAAATGAAACTTACCCTAAGTGCTGTATAAGCTAGTTAGATATCCATAAGAAAGCTTGTGCATATTTTTGGTGGTCTAGGGTTATATATTTTTGGTTTTGGCTTTTTTTTAGTGATTTTGTGTCTCGTGGATCCTCTCCGCTTCAAAAACTTAAAGAAATTCCACAAAGTTAGGACCTTGAAGAATATTGAGAAATCTAAAAATTTTTAACATTGCAATGAGAAAGAAAGTTATTTCAATGGTGGCATTAGATTTAATATAGAAACTTGTATAAGGTTAAGCTATTTCTTACTCAAAAAGCAAGAAAATACTTAATTATGGATGTATCAATCAAGAATAAGTGCATATTCACAATGAATATGTGCTTTGGGATTAAAGACAATTCACATGTAAATATTTGAATGCATAGACCTATTTAACAACTTATAATGATATTTTACAATTTGTTTTGATATGATTTCATAAATCTCCATCATCAAACTTGCAAAATTAATAAAATTTTTGAACTTGTGTAAGTAGAAAACTATAAAGTTTAAGTGGATTACACAAAAAATGGTAAAGGAACTATTATAAGAATGCCATACATTTTGATAATCAAAAGCATGAATGATAGCCAAGTCATTTGAGATTTTGGCACCACCTAACCCCTAAATCTTGATGATGAGTAAAAAAGGCCATGTGTTGTAGAGGTGAAATGAAGTATAATCTAGAAAACTCAGTGATCTAATTTTAGATTACCCTTATAAAGAGAAACATAACAATGAAGAGAAAACCTTAATGTTACATACTCTAATTATATGACGGCAAGGATTACTAGATTGAGCCCAAGATAGTCAAGGGATAACAAATGAACCAAGAGACCAAAGTAAATGTTACACCTTCAAGATTATTTAGTAATAAGGACCCTAAGGTTGAGGTACGAGACTTTTCTAGAATTCCCGTTCAGATGTGTAAACATCCTAAGTTTGTCATCCCAAATACCTAAACATAGTTGACATAAATCACAAGTTCTACGAGTCATGAAGGTAAGAGAGCATGGTGTTTCATTTTTGGGAAAAGAGAGCATAGTGTTTTATGATGATGAGAACTCTCTCTTTTGAAGTCTTCATCATGTTTGTCATGGTTAACTTCAGTACAATGTTCTAGATACAAGTCCTTTACATCATAAAAACTTTGGGATAACTCTTTAAACGAGGTGAACAATCTAGACACACTTCGGCTATGGTTTGAAATGTGGTTAAAAGCATACTCTTTCTAATCCCAAGGTATATTTTCATGCAGATGCCAAAATGCACTTTTAGAATGTATGGCAAATGCATAGATTTTTTTCTTGGAACAGTAAATATATATAATATTAACAAGGCAGCCCTTTACAAACCTTAGATACATCAGATTTTAAAGCCTTAGGGATCCTCAACCTTAGATTTTTCTCTTTAGAATGTTGTGAATGAAATGCTTTATTAAACGAGGTAAACGATGGCATGGATGGGCATGCATCACACAGACAGCCTTTGGAATGAGAGAGATACCTTTCATACCGCACGTGTTAGATGCATCACCATGGCATCGTGGCTGCATACCGCACGTGCTAGATGGGTTCGAGTACTCATCACCATGGCATGACTATACTCTCTTAAGCTTCCCCATCGCCATGGCAAGAATATACTCTCCTAAGATTCCTCATCGCCATAGCACGACTGCGCTGCTTGTAGTAGAAATGAAGCCTAGACTTGAGCCTTGGACTTAATCCTATGTTTAAAGAATTAACAAGGAGATTAAAGGATTGCTTAACCGTGTAAAGTCTAGGCTTGAGCCTTGAACTTAATCCTATGTTTAAAGAATTAACGAGGAGATTACAGGATTGCTTACTTGTGTAACGTCTAGACTTGAACCTTGGACTTAATCCTATGTTTAAAGAATTAACAAGGAGATTAAAGGATTGCTTAACTGTATAAGGAGAGCATTTCAAGGTATAAAGGATTGCTTGATTGTATAAGGAGAGCATACCTTGCTTACTTGTGTAACGTCTAGACTTGAACCTTGGACTTAATCCTATGTTTAAAGAATTAACAAGGAGATTAAAGGATTGCTTAATTGTATAAGGAGAGCATTTCAAGGTATAAAGGATTGCTTGATTGTATAAGGAGAGAATACCTTGCTTGAAAAAAACAATGTAGTCATCTCCATTCACTAGAAATGCATGAAGGGTGTTAGAGAGATAAGGTTAGGGATAGACTATGGTTAGCTTCATATCATGTTGAGGAAGGAGCCTTGGGTCACCAGACGAAGACGAGAGGTGTTAGATTTTGCAATAACCAAGCCTCCTCTCGTCTCCATGTGATGATCAAAATAACCTCCCTCATCGTTGTTGTCAAACATCATAAGCCCTCCGTGTGATGATCAAAAAACCCTCCCTTATCATCCACAATAATAAGCCACTTGCCAAACACCATAAGCCCTCCATGTGATGATGAAACAACCCTCCCTCATCATCCACAATAAGAAGACACTCGTTATAAACACCATAAGCCCACCACCATCTTATTATAACCTTCATTAATGTGACCTTCTAACTCCCAACTCAATGACACCGTACTCTTTATTACAAGAAAATGCAGATTCTTTCAACCTTAAACACCACGTTTCCCAAAGAATCCCATACCCAAAGTCCTTTCAAAATGTTTGCTAGCACGTCAAGCCTTGAACTTTATGCTTATTTTGTATATGTTTCATAAAATCATTTGCAATATGTCCATCAATTATTTAAGAGCTACATTGCTTTAAACAAAAGAACAGCAGGGACACTTAAAAGGCTATATTCCACCAATATGATACCAACTTCCATCAATTATTTAAGAGCTACATTGCTTTAAACAAAAGAACAAATAGGGACGTTTAAAAGGCTTATTTTCCACCAATATGATACCAACTTCCAACTTGCAAATCCTAATCACTCACTTTCTTAGATTCCCTTTATCGAGAGCAAGCTATTATATATGTTAAATTTGAATCATTCCTTTCTTTCCTTTACCCAACACGCTCATCACGGCACCACAAAGGAAGTGAAAGGCCCAAGATCTCAATTACATAATGATATAATGTATAAAATTTCTTTACCTTTTGTTTTTTTCTCATGAAGAACATCCAGTTGCACCTCCTTTTGAAATATATCATGCCAATACTGTTGCTAAGTTGAACTTATTCTTAATTTCTACAACTCACTCTCTAAAGAACTAAATACTTAGTCATGTTTTTTTAATGCTCCTTTTTTAAAATGGTCAATACATATCCCTTACAGTTTATGGTTTCTAGATGCACAAAGTCTTTTTTGAAATGAAGTCTTTACTAGTTGGCTGTCATTGCTCACATGGATGGTACTTCTCACCCGAATTTCATGTGAGGGAATTTGGGTGTCATTGCTCATGTGGATGCTAGCTCTCACCCAAATTTCATGTAGTGACACTTTTATCTAGCCCATGGAAATTGTAAGTACATATGACATGTAAATTCCTAAATATCATGGCATCTAGATGAACAATCTATTATCATTGTAAAAATGTGGTCTCAGTAGAAGCTCATTTTTTAAGAAAGATTCTGAATGTATCCATGCATTATGGGTATATATGTATTAGATGCCTTCGTGCCTAGCTCGGTATACTTGGCAATCATTTGTATCTCTAGTAGCTAACCAATATCTAATTGACCAATGCATGGTGCTAATGTAATTACTAAAAATGATAGTGTACCTATGAAGAGGCCATGTGATGTCATCCATCTCGTTGCTTTGGGGCACCAACCACTCCTTATAATGCTAAATACTTGGATGAGCAAAGGCCCTTGTCCCGAAGATGGTGTACCCTTTATGTGTAAGTGACTAGTTGAAATGTGTGCATGCATGTGTGTGTGTGTGTGTGTGTGAAGCCTTTACTTAATGGGGTGATGGATACTCAAATGAGTGCATCTACACAAAGTTCCTAAATATTCATCCTCAATGAGATCATACAAGCTAGTGGTCATCTTACAATAAGCATGTGCACGTGTATAAATTTTGATGCAATGTCTTATACCTTATGCTTGTATATTTTGCAAGCATGTAGCATGCTTATTATTATTTCTCAACTACAGTGCTAAGATTAATCAACTTGTAAGTAAATGAGTGCTTTAATTTATTTTGTATTTATATATATAATTTAATTTCTTATGTACATGTATATAAGTAAATGAGTGCTGCAAACCTTATAATGATTATGTAGCTTTTGTTCACTCAAATCTCTATGTCTAAAAATGTTAGGCAAAGTGAAGGAAATGATTTTTCAAGATCATCACACTTAAAGCACCTACATAATATGTTTTATAATATTCCCCATGAAGTGATTAATCTTTATTTATATGGAGAGGAGTCAGTAAGAACCAAGAACTAAGTGATAAGTTTCAAATAGAGTAAATGTGAAAGCTGTTTTGACTTGTCATGTAAAACCATGGTAAGCATGATGTAATATTGTTGATTTAAATAAAATATTTTCAAAACGTTGTTATTGGTCTAAAACATTTCTTACATGTATATGGATATTTTTACTACAAAATGGATTAAATTGCCTTTCAAAAAGAGTACACAAAGGAGAAAGCCATATTTGATGGCCCATTGAAAGTCATCATTCTTTTACTTTACAACATTGAGTCTAGTGCGTATTTACACCTTTGCATCTTTAGAAGGCCAGTCTATAATATTTTCATTAAATTGCCTTTCACAAAGAGTACACAAAGGAGAGAGCCATATTTGATGGCCCAATCTAAAAACTCTCATCATTCAAAGTACCATCATTATTTTATTTTTTCTACCATTGAGTCTAGTGCTTATTTCCATCTTTGAATTTGTAGAAGGCAAGTCCATAGAGCAATTTTTCATGTTTGTATCTTTAGAAGGCTAATCCAAGCATAATAATGTAATCTTATTGATTTAAGTAAGCATGATGTAATATTGTTAATTTAAAATAAATATTTTTTAAAAATATGTTATTATTGATTCAAATAAAATATTTTCAAAACTATATTATTGGACTAAAACGTTTCTTACATGTATATGAATTTTTTTACTACTAGTCACCATTTGATCACTTGTGGCAACCCCAACCCTCATGTAAAAACATAATGGAGATAAAAATGAAGCTCCCAAGATAGCCAAGAATATGGTGCTCTATGAGCAATAGCAAGAGATGGATGATACAAGACTTATTGTTTAACCACCCAACCATTATATTCCAGTGACCCCCCGACAAGGTCTCATTGGCCACACACCATACTCACATGTCCCTTGTGTCCTCGTTAGTAATCATGTGCTACACATCACTAGTGGGACACATCACTAGTGGGTCTTCTGTCTACAACCTTGACCCAAGAACATTAATGCCTAATCAAGTGATTTACAATCATATGTTGCCATGAGGTCATCCCATGATTTACTTGTACGTCCCACACTTTACATGTGTACTTGTGTGTCCCCCCACACTTCACCTGTTTGTACTTGTTTGGGTCTTAACTATTAAAAAGCTATTTTTAAATCTTTAGAAATATCGTACATAATTTTTAAAGCACACCACAAATGCAATGCAAATTTTTTTCTATATACATATAAACCCTTGGTATATATTAAAGATATATTTTATTATTATTTCTCATAAAAAAACAAGGCTCCAAAGGTATGATTTTTCTCAAAACTCTTTCTATATTTAGACATATAGACCCTTGGTATATACTAAAGATATTTTTTTAATTATTTCTCGTCAAAAAGCAAGGCTCTAGATGTATGATTTTTCTCAAAACTCTTTCTATATGTAGACACATGCTAACTAAGCAGACTCAAGAAATTTCACATATCTTTTCTCCTTTTGCAAGAGAGTGGCTAGACGCACTAGATGCACTCAATCGAAGTACCATGGTTACACTCATAATGGAGTACACACATAGATTCTCAAATGGGAGAGCTCACCATGGAAGATTTTTCTAGGCAAGAAGATGACCAAGATTGGTAATTTGTCAAAAGGTAATGAGATTATATAAAAGTTGCCCCATAGACCATTCACACAAGGGCTACCCATAAACCCAAGTCATATGTCCCAAAAGTATGTGCCTAGGCCCACATCCCACATCTACATATGTAACTTAACCAAGCACACACATTGCTTTCTTCCTACAGTCTTGCATGAGTTTTCTCATCAACTCACAAATAAAAAAGGATTGCATATTGATGAAGAGATACAATCATTTATTGATAGCCAAACCTTAGAGTGATAAGGGTATTGTGATCATCATCTTATATGAAGATGATCTTATTGTTGGGGGTGACAACTTGGATGAGATTGAGCATGTGAAAAGTCTTCTCAAATTGAAGTTTGAGATGAAGGATTTGGGAGACCTGAGCTACTTTTTGGGAATTGAGGTCATTCGCATACCTGAGGGTATTTGGTTGTCACCACACAGAGACAATATGCATTGGACATGTTGTCCAAGTATGGGATGGCTGATTGTAAGCCAATATCGATGCCATTAGATCAAAATGGCAAGCTTAGTGTGGATGCAGGTTATGTGTTGGAGGATCCCACTATGTACAGGAAGATTGTAGGCATCAGAAATCAGAGGAGGAGAACAGTCGTGTCTTCTTTTGCCACGCCAGTGTTATCCTCTAGAGAAAATCTTCCAAAATCAAATGCATTAAAATAGGCAGAGGGCAGTTAAAGAAAATAAATTACATTAACTAGGCATAAAGAGCATTAAACAAGGGGTACAAATTGGGCACAACTATACTATCAGGGAATATCAGTGGGGTGGCTACGAGTTTCCACATAATTAAAGTTCTCTCTAACTTGACGAGCTTACGACCATACCTTCATAAAGCGTACGCCCGTTCCTTCCCTAAAGCCATGCCCATTCCTTCCCTAAAGTAAAGCCATGCCCGTGTCTTCCTTTTCTCTACAAGCGCATGACCATTTCTTTTCCTCAAGACACGTCTGGGTCTTCATCCTCTATGCGTACACGCCTTCCTTCATTTTCCACCACAAGTGCACGTTTGTACCCTTCTAGTAGCCACGCCCGTGTCTTCCTAGGAGTATACGCCCGTGTCTTCGGTCTTGCCATGCTCGTTCCATTCCCTTGCCTGGAAGCGTATGCTCGTGTCCTCATCTGAGCGTACGCCCGTACCTTCTTAAAAGCATATGGACATACCTTCCCACCAAAAAAAAAACCAGAATAGACAGAGAGACTGTCCCCACCACAAGGGATCCAACACTACTATTCCTCACATTCATGCACTTACACTTGGGAAAATTGTGTGAAACAACCCTCTATTTGACGATATAAATTCTCTCGATGCTTCCTTGCTCATAAAATTAGACCCTTCGGTCAACACAGCTTGGAGCCAAATGATGGTGTTGGTCTTTGACAGCACTAGTGAGAGTGAAGAGCATCCCAACATGGGATGTGCTACTCCTAACTTAGAGACAGGAGGACTAGAGGCTCAGTGCATGGACATACCACCTGCCTTGGAGCGAGACCCAACATTCCCAACTTGAATGAGAGACCACGCCGCCTCTAGACCATAGAATGGAGATGGGGTAAAGTGAAAGTAACCCAACCCAAACCCATCCACTGCTGGGGGGCCATGCCTGCCCACAAGAATGGCTGATTCATACCAAGACCAGAGGCCATTGCTAAACCCAGGATAAGAACTAGCTCTCCAGGGGCCAAGAAAAGCTCGTGAAGCTAATCTCAGCACCAGCATTAACTTGCTGAGAGTGTGTAAGAGACGGCTTCATCCACATGGTCCCTCTTAACACATTGACTAGATTGCAGAACAGAGACAAAGGGCCACAAAACCAGGGACATTAAAAAATTTTACCTCAAAAGAATGTTCCAAAACAAGCACGCGTGACTAGATGCTCGAAGGCCACAAAATTTAGAGAAGGGGATAGCCGGGTAGTCATAAAAAGTGGTTCATGTAAGAGAGAACAACCACCCATGCAACGTCAATCTCTTCATTTGACTGTTACATTCAACCACCCATGATAGGGAGCCAATTGACCCTAACCAGCTTCCCAGGAAGTTAGCCAAATACCCTAATCCAATTGAGGAAAAGGAGAGGCTAAAGGCAACCCAAGAGTTGGTCCTCCAGACTTGCCAAGCTCAACTAGATGATGAGCCTCCAATGGCTTTTACCTCAAGCCATGCCCCTTGGTTTCCAACATGCGACCTACCAACAAGGAGGCTTAGAAGTATACTAGAGACTTCCAAGATCACACAACCCCTCAAAGGCTCACTCAAGTTGCAGCACCCAGCGTTATAGATACCCCCCACCAAGGAAAACTGATAGCCGAATATCTCAAAACCTAGGGGACGA
This sequence comes from Cibotium barometz, assembly GCF_041138505.1. Classification (NCBI taxonomy): domain Eukaryota; kingdom Viridiplantae; phylum Streptophyta; class Polypodiopsida; order Cyatheales; family Cibotiaceae; genus Cibotium; species Cibotium barometz. Next base: position 11,917,641 of record NC_141074.1, read on the forward strand.
CCATCTCAAAAGGATGGACACAGAAGTCTGGATCCCAATACCCTATACATGCAAGAGATTAAGGACAAGCAAAGGTGACCTTCCTCAAGGAACCGCACCTATTCCCAAAGACATTGCAGGTCTCTCTTCCTTTCTCTCTTCTCAGATCTAGATCCCCATTGGGCTAGCCTAAGCTTATTGAAGGATCTAAAAGATTGGATAGAGGGATGCCTCAAAGCAGGGATGCAGGAATCCACAAAGCTAGATAGCTCTAATGAGACAAAGGATGATGAACTCATTGAACCCCATGGGATCATTGGCACCCCCATGGTTCGAGTCAAAAAACTCAGATAATATTTTGAAGGTGATGAACTCAATGCAACATTTCCCATAACCTTCAATGGCCTATAGGTCACCGCCATCCTGGATGGAGGGGCAGGAGTGAGCTTTGTCACCAAACAACGATGAGAAAAATGGGGAGCACCTACCATGGGGATGACACAACCTTGTTGGTGAAACTCATTTTTGATGGAGCCACCACTAGGCCCATAGGTCTCTTGAAGGATTTAAAGATTAAGATCCTTGGGACCACCTTCCGCCACACCTTTGTCGGTGATGAATTTCAGGAAACAGCCAGTTTTGTATGATTGCATCCTTGGACGACCCTTTATGAGGGAGACAAAAATGATCCATGACTAGGATACCAACCACATCTATATTCAGAGAAAGGGCCAAGTGGTCAAAATCAACCCGCGCACTTGGAAGGTCCATCCCATGAGTGGTTGACCCTTTGTCATCGTAGAGGACTCGGTAACAACTAGCTGGTCCACTGTAGTCCACCTATGCCAAACCTTCCACAAAATGATTAATGAGGAAAAGGATAGCAAGGAATGTGCACCCCTCCCGGAGCCGGAAGACTCTGAGAATTGGATACATATCCTTACTACCTTGGACATACTTTTTCGAGGTGCACAAGAACCCAGTTTGCGCAGTCGATGGGCAAGAGATTACGTCTCTCTACATGCTAGCACCGCATACTTGCCTGAAGTCACCACTCATCATGAGCCCGAAAAGGCCAATAATGAGGAACCATTATGGAGAAAACACTCACATAGAACTCGCAAACCCGATGGGTTCCCCAGACAAGAGACCTATGTCTTCCTTATTGACTTAGACACGCATTGGCTTAAATACGTAGGGGTAGTTGAAGCACATGAGTACTTCAGCCAAGTCTGGCAAAAGGAGCTCACTAAGTCCTCCCTCTTGGTCCACAGGACCACCCCCCAAATCAAAGGAACCTGTTGACCCCTAACCTAAATCCCAAAATCTTTGCCACTCTGCATGCAAGGCATGCAACAAGAAGTTAGTGCTTGCAAAGAAAGAAACCAAAAAATTTATAGAAGAAAGCACTGAAGCAGAGGAGAGGAGACAAAACAAGTCCCCAAACACTTTAGAACCTTTAAGATGGGGTGATCATTTTGTACAATATGACTCGGCCCAAAGGACTCACAAACGGAGAGATAAGGACCTCATATGATGGTCCAGCCAAGGTGAAAGAAGTTAACCTGGTAGGCTCGGGTTTTGGTAAAAACCCAAGGCCTATCTACATTGTACATTGGGGATGATCTCTTGGCTGAGAAAGAAACAGAACTCATTGCTCTCCTCACTAAATTCCAGGATTTCTTTGCCTAGAAGTACACAGATATGAAGGGTATACCTCCCAAAGTGGTCAAACATACCATTCCTATGGTAGATAGAGTGAGACCACAGTCAAGTAGAGAGCTTACCCCATGAATCCAAAATACTCCAAGATGGTCTCACTCTATCTACCATTCCTATGGTAGATAGAGTGAGACCACAGTCAAGTAGAGAGCTTACCCCATGAATCCAAAATACTCCAAGATGGTCTGAGAAGAAATTGATCAACTCATAGATGCCAAATTCATCTATGAAATTGAGCACACAGAATGGGTCTCATTGGTGCATAGCGATAGTGCCCAAGAAGAATGAAAAGATGGGAGTGTACGAGATCACTATCCTTTACCCTTCACAGAGCACATGCTCGAGAGAGTCGCTGTGGGAGGAAGGAAGCACACAGCTTCCTAGATGGATTCTCTAGATAGAATGAGGTGTTGATCAATCCAAAAGATCAACACAAAATATCCTTCGCAACCAAATGGGGGACTTATGCATACCGTCATGCCCTTTGGACTAATCAATGCCCCCCGCACCTTCCAACATCTAATGAGCACAACCTATAAGGAGTATCTCCAAAAATTTCTTGAAGTCTTCATGGATGACCTTTGTGTCAATTCCACATGAAAAGCACCCCTCGAATTTTTATGGAAGGTGCTAGAGAGATGTAGGCTTTACCGTATTTCCCTGAACCCTCTCAAATGCCAATCCTGGGTTCATCATGGAGTCATCCTGGGACATATTGTCTTCAAACAAGGAATCTCCACTAATGAACAGCAAGGTGTGGCTCATCCTTAAGATTCCACCACCAACCAACTTTAAAGGAGTCCAGCGCTTCCACCACCAACCAACTTTAAAGGAGTCCAGCGCTTCATGGGACATGTTAGGGTACTATCGGCATTTCATTTTCATGTATGCCTATATAGCTTGCCCCATTTAAGGACTTCTAATCCTCTTTGAGTGGACACAGGAATTCCAACAGGGGTCTAACACCCTAAAGAAAGCCTTCGCAAGTGCTCCCATTTTGAGGTCCCCCAACCGGGACATCATATTTCATGTCCACATTAATGCCTCCACCTTTACACAGTTGGGTGTGTGTTGGCTCAACCCGGTGAACATAAGATGGATTTCCCTATTAGCTTTGCCAATTGCCAACTCAACGAGGAAGAATGAAATTATAGTACCACACTGAGAGGGAAGGGTTAGCAATGGTTTACATGATCAAGAAGTTTTGCCATTATCTTCTCGCAACCAAATTTATCTTCTTTGTAGACCATTAAACTCTTCTCTATCTAGTAGAAAAACCCTACACAGTCGGAAGGATTACCAGATGGTTGCTAATCTTGCTTGAGTTCGACTTCACTGCCATAGTGCGAAAGGGCTCACAACATGTCTTGGCGGACCATATGTCACGCATTCCCAACAACGAGCTACCGGTGTGGGAGTCGATGATGATTTACCAGATGCCGCCTTGTTCTGACTGTGCTTAATTCCGGAATGGGGAGAGGAGGTTGCACACTTCCTTGCCAATGGCCTACCCATTTATCCACACTTTAACCAAGGTGCCTCATCAAAAAGGTGGCCCCCTACCAATTGATTGTAGGCCAACTCTCCATGTAGGGGAAGGATAAAATTATCAGATGATGTGTCCAAGAAGACAAGTATGTCTTCCTTTTAGAACAGGCTCACTCCGCCTATGTTGGGGGGTAGTAGATATCACTGCTCACAAAGTCCTCATGGGGCAGGGCTATGGTGGCCCACCTTGATGATGTAGCTGAATATGTCAAACGGTGCCAAATATGGTGGCCCACCTTGATGGCAGACGTAGCCAAATATGTCAAATGATGCGACGAATGCCAACGAGCGGCAATTCCACGCTTTAATGATAGCATGCCCCCTGAACTCCTGTTGTGTCCTTATTACAACATTTGAAAAATGGGGCATTGATTTCATAGGACCCATTAGTCCAGCGGCTCGATACACTCAAGCTCTATACATCATCACAGCCACAAACTATCGTATGAAATGGGTTGAGGCAAGGGCTACACGTAAGGATGATGCAATATCCACTACCAAATTCATTTATGAGTCAGCAATCACTCGCCTTCAGATGCCTTCTTGAGATTGTGAGTGGCAACGGCACACACTTCATTAATGAGGTGATACAATTCCTCTTACAAGAATTTCTAGTCACTCACAGAAAATCTTCCCCTTACTACCCCCAAGACAATGGCCAAGCAGCAGAAAGCACAACTAAGGTCCTTTATGCCATTCTAACCAAAACAATTGAGGCCAACCGCAATGATTGGGAACAAAAATTGCATGCTGCACTCTAGACATAGTATCGAACTTCCTACAGGGCTACCACCAATGCAACACCCTTCAATTTAACCTATGGTACACTAAAGCGGTCATGCCTATGGAATTCTTAGTTCCCCGTTTGTGAATTGCCGTAAAGGAAAAACTCAGGCAATGTCCTCGATTGTCGCCTTTTCGAGCTAGAAAAGCTCGATGAAACACGCCTCCTTGCTCTCTATAACATGATTGAAGGCGTAAATAGTGGTTTGATGACCAAACTTAACGATAAATGAATGAACAAGAGCAACATGGTCCTCCTATTTAGCACAAAAACCACAAAAAGAAAATCAAACTCAGAGGCTTAGGACCTTTCCTAGTCACTGAGATTACCAGACAAGGTGCAGTGTGCATAGACGGTGTCAAGATGGCGGGATATTTTAATGGTAGCAAACTGAAATGCTACTAAGGCCCATTCACCGAAACCACACTTAAGGACATTCATGACAAAAAAACAACCAAAAAAAAAAGCATGAAGAGATGAAAGAAATTGCCCAACAAGAGGCCAAAGGACGCTAAGCCAAACTTCCGGGGGGGGGGGGGGGGAATCATGGTCAACACGGCCCAAGTAATAGACCTTGAAGAAAAAGATTGGGAAGTGAAACCTGCTTGGTTGTGGTTAAGAATGACCACCCTGACAAGCTTTACCCAAAAAATGGCTCTTGTTGATACAAGGGCTAATCACAACTTAATGTCCTATGACACATGGCTCTCCCTTGGGAGGCCCCCATTAAAAGATAACCTAGCCATGATCACAACAGTGGCCTCCCAAACAGTTCAATGTTTAGGCATAGTCACAACCTTATTCCACATTGGAAATAATCCCTTGGAAGGCATGAACTATGCATGAGGAAATTCTTCTCGAACGAGGATGGATGGGACACAACCGTTGCAACATCGACTAGGATGCAAGGACTGCCACCCTACAACTAGCCTCTGGTGGCCTGGTTAGTCCTAATGATGGAAGAAGAACTTGTGCCCTCCCATCACTCATTCCAAGATGATAACCCCCCTCCTCCCCTCACCACTATTACTCCGCCCTCCGACCAACATCAATCCATGCCACTTAAAAAGAGGCCTCTTCCCACTTTGAACACCCAATTGCCTCGCAAGTTCTCACCTACCCAAATCTACTAGTAGCCCAACCTCACCCTACAACCAAATTGGAGCCTCCTTTTTACTCTGGCAAACTAGGCAAGGAGTCAGTACAAAACCCGCAATGGGGTGCTAACAAAGTCCCAAGAGCAAGAGAGCTAGGAAGCCCTTTCTGATGCCACCATTGCCAACCTTAACCTCCAATGGGCACTAGAGGATCAAGAGCTGACTATAGCTAACACCCTCTTCTCGTTCATCGACCTTCAGTAAAATAGTTCCAGGTGGCCCAAGACACAGAACAATGGGCACTACACACCCTCTCTCTTGCCCAAGCCGAAGCCTAGGACCTCCGATAGAAAGCGGTCCAAGCTAAAGAGAACCTCACCTCCACCACCCTCGCCTCTTCCCAGTGGTACCGCAAGGTTGCTCGAGGAAGCCCTCCACTACTACAAAGCCTCTCAGCTCAAAGCCATAGAAGCCCGGGCCACCCAACCCCCACCCACCCCATTTGACTGTGTCCCTAACGCGCTAAAAAAAAGGTCGACGCGCACACCACCACAAACTCCCCATCTTCGCCATCCCTCCCTTGAACCCAGCCCAACTTCTCAAGCTTCACTTCTGCACCATTTGTCTAAACCTACTCCAACATGTTATCTTTATCAAACGAACCCCTCTCCCAAGCCACATTCTCCCATGGCCTCACCAAGCTCGCCCTCCACTCCATCAAGCTCTTGGCCACCTTTTTCTTTCAAGGACAGCTTTCTTTCACACACCCCAGCATCTTTTTGATCTCCCTGCCCATCCCCTCCAAGCTACTCTCATGACGTGGGCCCATCTCCTTTGCTTCGGCGGGGGCAACCCACAGAGCAAACCGACCCCATCGACCTTGCGGTCCTAGATGGGCTATGCCCTTATCCACACTTCTCCCCCCGCACTGCCGATGCTCTCCACTACCTCCACCTCACCGGTTGGGATATTATATACGCTACCTATAACTCTTCTTGACCAGTAATGCCATCTTTAGCTGGAAGTGCAAGCAACCCCTTCGACAACATCATGGGGGGCAACCACAGGCCCCTCGCCCACCACTGTTTGCCCCATCATGTTCAAACTCATGGGTGAGCAACTGGCATGGCGTCGGCTCTTCCTCCTCAAACCCTTCATCTAGGAATATTACTGCAAGGCACCGCACCAACTACGTATCAATCAAGCTTATCTGCCCATCTTCCATCGCCGCTAGGCCTAGACCTTTTTCATCAGGAGAAAGCAAAGAACCCTAAGCTTCACTACAACTTCTCTTGGTTCGCTCCTCTAACAACCCATAACCCTTGCACTGAGGACACCATGCTAAAATGCATACAAGCCTTCGTTTGCCAGATATGAGTAGGTGCTAGATCCTGCAGTGGTGGCCACCATCCGATCTTTTCACCTCATCATCACTATAACGAGGGCAATCAAGGCCTGCTGACCTTCAACCTCAACTAAGACCCCAACTATGAAGTAGTTTTTTTGCTACTACAAACGCATCCAATGGATGCCTACCTGGCGCCTACAAATGTTTGAAGACATGACGGAGACCGCCTTTTAGACAAGCTACAAAGTCTTCCATCAAGCCCCCCCCACATCCCACATCGCGGGTGAGACTTCATCCACACCTACTCGATCTACTACCGCTAGATCCCTTTTGGGGATTGCAGCCTATGCTAGAGGACAATCGATGTCCAAAGGTTAGCAATATCCATGGCAACGTGAGGATGTGTTACAAATTGTATGTGTGAATACTAGTTTAAGATAAGGTGTCAAAAGAAGTCATGCCAAGCAAGCTAGAGGGGCTAATGATGCATGTGAAGGGGGGAACTAATGACTACGGCAAAGATCAAGTGAGGATAAGCAAATTCATACGTATGCATCTGAGTTATTAGTTTATATAAGAGACGTAGATAATTCTCCTTATATTTGTTGGTATTCAGAGCCTCATGTGTGCGAAACAACCCTTAGATGGCTTTAATGTGTTTATGTGTGTGTACAACCTCTTATAGTCATTTTATGTGTGAATGTGATAAGTAGTGATGGCATAGTCCTAGCCATGTGTCATTGCCCTAGTGAATGTGATGTGTTGAATATAAGCCTTGTGTCACTGCTCCAATGAATGTGATGTGTCGAAGATAAGCTTTTCAAGCCTATAAAAGACATTGTACTCTTTGAAGCATGTAACACATTAATCAATAGAAGATTCATAGAGTCATGCATATGCTCTCTCTCTCTCTCTCTCTCTCTCTCTCTCTCTCTCTCTCTCTCTCTCTCTCTCTCTCTCTCTCTACACACACACACACACACACACACATTATGAGTATCTTTTATCCACCATAGCCTTATTGACTTCTACTAACCCTAATACCCATAAATGGTATCAAAGCTAGGTTTAGCGCCAGCCACATAGAGCACCTATTGTTAATGACATCCACGTTGCCACTAAGAGCTAGATTCATTGCCACTCGTAGTCATCATGTCGTCTAATCAGGTGCGGCACTAGTGGGGAGCAGCATTGGCTTTTTGAATGGCTCGGCCTATGGCACTACTAGGGAGGTCCAGTCCATCACTGCCAGAGATGCTCAACTATCTTAAGCACGTCCTCCACTCAGAAGAGTTGCTAGGTTATCTTCAACCCATCCTTTGCTCGATTCCCTAGGCTGCTTCACCTAGCCCAACCAGCTAGACCTCCTCCTATGCGTGTCTCAGCATGATGAAGCCTAAGATATCCACTCCCATGCTTGTATAAATGTACTATTCATTCAAGGGGCAAACCTTCTTTCTTGTCACGATGTCTACACCATTCATTGAAAAGTTTTCTCGTACCGAGTCTCCAACTTGGCAAACCAAGGTACAACTTCTTTGCATGTGAGAAGAGGTATGGGGTACTATTTTTTATGATGATGTAAATCCAAGATCCAAATATCCAAACCAATCAACATCATGGTGACGATAGAATAAGAGAGTTATTGCTCTTATCAGACTTAGCCTTTCAAACTCTCTTGTGCATTATATAGACTTCAAGTCTACTACTAAGGAGATCTGGGAGAAGCTAGAAGAAATCTTTGGTAATTGTATCACTAACTCTAAAGTTTTCCTCGAACTCAAGTTTTATGATCTGAAGATGTATGAAGAGAATGAAGAGTTAAGTGACCATTTGGCCAAACTTGGGTCATTAGTGCAGTAGCTTACCATCTTGAAATGTAAGCTCGTTCGGTAGTGCTCATCAAGAGTATGCAGTGTTACATTATTGGCCCTCTATGGTCTATCGGGACGCCCGTCCGACCATTGTGCCAAGTGCGATTGGCATATGCTTTGCGGGTCTATGTTATGTATGCTGTGATGATTGGGTGATGCCATGTGTACGCATGCTAGTGTTGTTGATATTGATGTTTGATTGCCTCGCCTAATATGTTGACTTGTTGAGTATAGATGATGAGTACGAGGATGCCGGATGAGGCGTTGTACTTGTGCGAGGGTCACCGAACGAGGTGTCGCACAAGCATGAGAGTGTGCAAGGGTCACCGAACGAGGTGTCGCATAGGCATGAGTGTGCAAGGGTCACCGAATGAGGTGTCACACGGGTTTTGTCATGTGCATGGGCATTTACATTGCCTTGACATTTATGAGTTATACTTCATTATTTTTGGTTTACCGCGTGCCATTTATTTGTACTCGAATATTTATGCACCTCGATGTGCACAAGTGTATTGCGTGTGAGCTAGAGCTTCACTATTATTTTTGGTACACACTAGATGTGTGTGAACATCCTCTAGAAGGATTTATTATTTTTGTAAAAGGAGCCCTATTTTTGGCAAAGGCTTCACGATTGGCTCAAGGGCTATTTTGGTAATACATGATTAAGTACTCATGTCGTGCAAGGAGCCAGCACGCATGAGGGGGACATTTAACCCAATCCTTGTTGATGGTGATGTTTATTTTGCGCACAGTTTTCAAGTCTATGGTTTATCTTCCATGTTTATTTCCATGTCTATGTTTAGTAAGTTTGAATCTCTTATTTGTTTGGAGTTGAATATTTATTCGTGATTATTGTATGCAATTGTGGTACTTTGATTCTCTTTTGTGTGGCAAGTTCCTGACATGCAGGGGATCACTCGATTCCAACAAAGATAATGTAAACTAACCACATATGTACCCCAAACGTGAGTTGGTCTAGTGTTCAATATGTCATGCAAACCACACAAGCACGGAATGTCCCCACCTAAGACCAAGGCAAGGAGGTATATCTAGTGCGCATACATGAGGATGGGAAACCATGACACTATCCATTGCTATAAGAGTCATCCTCACCTCACCCAGGGTAGTTTATGCCCTAAAGAGGAGTCCTAAGAGTCCCAGAACTACCCCTACTGCCTCGTATAACATTCCCAGAGTGACTCCTATGAACCAATTAACTTTGACAAAAATCCCTGAGAGGGAGGAAGAGGGAATAGTAGGGGACACTTACTACCTGGAACCACTAGAGGCTCAGAGTCCCCCAAGTCAAATCCTAAGCCACTACATTCAGGATGGTGATAGTGTCTACCATGTATATATAACTGCAATGTAATTGAGCAAGGGGAGGGACATCAATGCCCTAGGATCCCATATACCATTATAGTGCTATCACTCTACAGGGGGCCTTACTAGGTAGCAGTGTCCCATCAAGAATGTTTGGTAGTCACACCAACCAACCCACAGCCTTTAGTACCGCTCTACACAGGATGATGCGGCAATGACCACATGTACAAGGATTTCCCATTAAGAGAATCTGGTCCAAGTTTATCCCATGAGCACAAACCAAGTATGAGCCTTAGTTTGCTAGGCAGCAAGGATTGCCCATTAGGAGCATCCAATCTAGGTTTAGCCCATAAGTACAAACCAAGTACAAACCTTAATTTGCTAAGCATCAGGGATGGGTTGTGACAAACAATTTCTCTCAATGTTGTGACTAGAATGTAGAATAGAAGGAGAGCCATTGCTCACAAAGATAGATAGGCTTCAGATCCCAATACTCAAAGGACGTGTAAGTTGGCCGAGTCCTACTAACTGACGAGTTTTGAAACATGAGAGTTCCCCCCAAAACCAAAAGATGAAGAACCAAGAAGATAGGACAAGGGAAAGACTGTTATAGTTCAAGAGAGATCAGGTGAGGACAAAGTTTTCAACATCTCTTCATCTTCTTCAGAGGAAGAATTGAATCCCCAACCTGCTAGAGACCTAGAGAAACTAGTCCATAGAACCTAGTAATCTGCCTAAGAAGCTGGTAGAATATATATCCCAATCTTATTGAGAAAACCAAACTCAAAGTAGCCCAGGAACTGGTAAGAGCATGCTAAGCACAAATGAAGGCTGAACTCTAGTGGGACACGGGCTCTCTGCCACACAACCTCTCCACTACTGCTCACCATCATTTAGGCGCTTAGTCCATATAGCTGCCTCTTCTGCCACATTAATGATCCATCTTTGTGCATTTTTTGGGGAGCCTTGGTTGCCACATTGTCAACAAGATTGGGACTCCTACACACATAACCTTTAAGATATTTTTCAACAATCATCAACGTTTCATGCCATAGTCAACATTTTCATCATCAACAAAGGTCTTCTGCACCATGAAGGCATACCAAAGCAACATCATCATCATCATGTGTGTTAAGCTTCAGATGATCTTTTTGTAAGAATTTCAATGAATCATAAGTTTTTTTAGTGTGTCCTTTATTTTAAGGAGGAGGCCATTGCTACACAAAGGAGGTGCTTCAACTAATGTTGCTTCGAGGATCACAATGGCTACATCTTCAACTTCTTTTATAAAGCAAGTCACAAGGTCTTCATCATCGAACACATATACCTCCAGGTCCTCTGGCGGCCTAGCCCATAAGCCAAAAAGGATGACCCAAGCATCCATTTCTTCGAAACGATAACGTAAAAGGACTTCATCAGCATATGCTCAAGCAAAAGTTTCAAAGCTTTGTGATTATCTTTTATCTACCTTTTGATTTCCTATTTTGTATGAGTTGGGTTCTCCCCCCCCCAAAATCTAAATATTTTGGATGCCTTTTGGAGTTGTTGTAAAGCCTTGATGCTATAAATGTTATGATAATTAATTTATTGGGTAATCGAATAAGTAATAAGAATATCTTGGGTGACCCAAGTGTGATTTAGTTGGTTGTGAGTGAGTCCCAACTAGCTATGACACTGTGAGACGACGTGTGTGAGACGTGTGGTATACTTTGTGAATACATGTGATGCGTGAATACTTTGTGAATACATGTGATGCGTGTATACTTTGTGAATACATGTGATGCATATGAAAACATTGTGAGTGAATCCAATGTACGAGTTTGATTGTGAGTGAATCCAATCAACTCTTTTGATTGTGAGTGAATCCAATCAACTCTTTTGAATAAATTCTTGATGAGGGTGACCCTA